>NC_139005.1:4249954-5534954 GCF_964374135.1 Grampus griseus | reverse complement strand
CCGTCGCACACCCTGAGGTGCCTGCAGGCCCACTGGGTGATGGAGCTTAGATCCAACTAGGAGGGGTGGAGTTCATCCTGGAAACACCTGGCTCTCCAGGGTAAGGAAGTGTGTGGTGGTCCCAGATGAGTAAGGAAGCCAGCTCCCCTGTAGCGATGGGGGTGGACAGCAGGGGCTTCTCCTGTCTCACCCAGGAATCCAAGAGGAAGCACACAGTAACCAGCAGACGGGGGCAGGGGGAGTGGAGCAGAGAAGTCTGGGTGGGCAGAGACGGACGGAAGGGCAGGCACTGCAGCCCCAAAGTGGGACTCGTTCACAGTCCTCACATTTTCTGCAGCTCACACGCTTCCAAGGAATTTTAATCTTCCTCTTGTTCTATCATCACACTCCCCTATGAAGAAAGGAACAAAATGACCCCCTCCCCCCAACGATGGAAGGAAAAACTAAGCTCAGAGAAAAGACAGTATTTTTCCAGAACTGTGGCCACGCCAGGACTAGGCACCCAGGGTCCTCCTGGCTTGGTGTGGGGCTGCTCCTGGGAGGGTCATGGGGTGGGGGGACGTGGCTAGGTCGACCCTCGTGCTTCTCAGGTGGTCTGGGCTACCCCTGTGTAGTCTCAAATCACGGTCTGGTATTTATTGATGTTTTATTCTCGGTCTGACAAAGACTGTCCACCGTGGCCTTGGACCATCAGTCGGACAGGCTGCAGGTGCCTCCAAACCGCGAGCCGAGACCAGGGTGGCCCTCCTTCCCTCATCTCCTCCCGCCCCGCAGAAGGGCAGCCCCCTCATCAAGTGCCCCTGTGGCGCCACTGCCCTTCAGCGTCTCCACAGATGGAGCAACTCAGAATACTGAGAAAAACTCAAGTTCCAAAGAGATGAGGGGTAGGAAGCAGGGCAGGAACAAGGTTGGAGAATCCATGTCCCACCTTCCAGTTCATGGTAAAGATTTTATACTCAGGCAGTGGGACGCTTTGAAGGGCTTTGAGAGGGAGGGTGGAGTAAAGTGATGTCTAATTTTGAGGAATCCCTCTAAGGGTGGAGGAGGAGGATGGACGGGGGGCAGATGTGGATGTGCTCCTGCCCAGGGGGGCCACCCCTGTCCATGCTCAGCGGGGGGCCTCTGGTCATTTCCATCTGGTCACACTTGGACAAGGTGTGGAAGGCTCTCCTCTCCCGCCACCCTAATGCTCCTGGAGGCTTATGAGGGTCCAGATAATTGGAAGATGGGCTACTCACATATGGGGTGGTCAGTTGGGGTGGTCATTTGGGGAGCTGAGCAGAGGTTTGGGATATAGAAGGAGTCCCTTAGACTGGACAGTTATGGGTTGTCACTAGTGGGTTATCTTCCCTCAGTGACGCCAGACAATCAGGGCTGCTGCTTGAGTCCCACTCTCTACGGCTCCCTGCTGACCAGTGGGGTCCACTGCCTGAAGCTCGGAGGCCTTCCTCGGGCAACTTGGCGTTTGTCTGTGTGGCCCTACACCTCCGCCTACACCTCCCTCTGCACCAGCTCAGCTTGTAGCATCTCAATCATGTGTGGGGTGGAAGGAGATTAACTCGGCTTGTAGTATCTGAATATTCCTGTCTCACCTTGATTAGTAGCTTTTCTGAAACAAGAATGTGCTGCGCTTGGGTTTTCTGGGTTCCTAAGGACCAAAATTGCAGGTGGCCTGGAGCTAGAGGAAGCAGCATGTTCCAGCCAGCAGGAAGAATCTATGCAAGGTCCTGGCAGGGAGGCAGTGCGATGCATCAGAGAGACTGAGAGCATGAACTGTGGCTGGAACTCAGAGCTCCACCAGGACACGGGACAGATGAGGCAGAGACGTGAACAGGCCAGATTCCACAGGGTCTCACAGCCCAAGAACGTGGGAAGCACCAGAATTCGCCACACAAGAGGCGTCATGGCCTGATTGACATTTTGAAAGAACCCCCTTGTGGGGAACAGTGGTGGGGAGCAAGGATGGAAGTGGGGGGGTGTTGGGAGAGTGTGGAGTAAGACAGGTGAGCAAGGATGGTAAGTTGGACCAGGCTAAGGTGGTCCTGGAGGTGGTGGAAAACAGATGGATTTAGGAGGTATTTCAGGGGTGAAATTCACAGGCTCCATCACAGATCGGATCTGGGCTGTGAGGGATGAAGGCTGTCAGGGCTGCCTTCAGATTTCTGGTTCGTGGACTGAGCGATGGTGGTAGCATTCATAGCGATGGGGATACTGAAAAAGTGTTGCGTTGTGGAGAAGGTCGTAAGTTTGGTTCTGGACGTGTTGACTTTGACGGGCCTCTGAAACATCCAAGCAGAGATGCCAGGTGGGCAGCAGGGTGTGTGGGTCTGGTGGCTAGAGAAGAGTCATTGTGAAAGGTTAAGTTTAGAGAGTCATTGGCATAGAGGTGATAATTAAAGTCATTGGCGTGGATGCGAGTTCCCAGGAAAAGGGCTGTGTAGAGAGGAGGCCCCAGGTCCAGGCCTTGTGAAAATGCATCTAGTTGATCCAGAGACGGTAAGCTATGCCTCCCCTCATGGCACCCTACCATTCTGATTCCAGTTCCAGTGTGTGGGTTTTTTCCCCACACTAAGCAGTTCTGCAACACCATCTGGGTGTCCTACAATTCAACTCATTTCCGACACTGTCTACCTGGAGACAGCATCGGATTGCACAGGTTAAAGGGTGGGAAGGGGGCACTGAAAGTTCCACCCTCTCATCACCAGGTTGGTTCCCCTGGCAACCAGCCCCCTTCCTTAGGTTACAGAGGGGCTTTCCAAAAGTCACCTTATCAACACAGCAAAAGACACCTTGATCGTTCTCCACATTTAAGGAGTTCTAAGTGTTTTAGGAGCTCTGTACAAGCAACAGAATGAAGACCAAACTGTCTGTTTCTTATAATAAGTCACAGTGTCACAGCCCCAGAGCCCAGGAGGGGAGCTAAGCCGCAAGAACCCATGGATCTCTTGCTCAAGGCAGCTTGTGCTAAGAGCAGAGGGAAGGCCGTGAAAGGAAAATCAAAGTGGAGTCGGTATTGCTAAGGGAGCTCTCTAAAATGTCATTATTGCCTGGAATGTCTTTCTGGAGCTGGAATGGCTGAACCATATGCTGTGCCCTGATCACTGGTTGTGGGGAGGAGGTGGGCGTGAAAACATGGCCCCAGGCAGCCGTGATCCACGTGTCAGAGGGCAAGTGGAGGGGCCAGCCAGGATGGCCAGCGGAGCCCTGGAGGCCAGCCTCAGACCCCAGCTGGCACCTTTAGGGGACGGTGGCTCCCGGTCAGTGGCTTGACAGAAGCTTTAGGCTGACTCTGAACCTGAGCTACCCAGCTCACAGTTGTGTGACTGTGAATTGCTGTCGAGGAAAGGTGGACGTTGACTGGGCATGCCCGTTATCACCTGCCCAGGTAGGCATCAGGATGGCTCCGGCTGTTTAGACATGCGCACGGAGGTTTCCAGGCCTTCCCTGGGGTGTAGAGGCCTGTTCTCAGTTCTACCCTGGGCAGAAAGGCACAAGGGGAGAGGGATTAGCAAGACTGGGGACCAAGGAAGGAAGCCTGACCCCTGATACCCTGAGCTGGAGGCCCCCCACCCCCCATCACACCACCAGCACGATTGCCCACTCCTGCCCCTCTGTGTTCTGTCCTCTGCCTTCCAGATGCTTCAAGACCCAGCTTCAGGTTCAATTCCTCCTGAAGCCACTTTGACTTTCCACCTTTCTGGTCTCCCTCAGTATAGACCAGAGCCCACAGTCTAGAAACAAATTATGGAATCTTTACTTGCTTGTCATAATTGCGTTTCCTGCACATCAGTGGTATCTTCACAAAGAGATGATACATTTCTTAAGCACAGCGACCCAATGTCCCAGTTCTCCCGAAACTGCCTGGCAGAGAGCTGGGCACATAGCCGTCTGCTCCACAAGCCGGTAACTGACCAGAGGTTCCGTTTCAAGAGACCAGGAAGAGCTGCCTTTTATACATTTGTTCGATCATTCATTCGGCAGGGTCTAGGGGCTGAGCTGGATGTATAAGGCGTGATTTCTGCTCACGCAGAGTTTAAAATGAAAACATACGAACAATGACAGTAACCACTTTTTTATTGCATACCCGTAGTCGAGTGACTGTCCGGGTGCTTTGCACGTGTATCTCTCATTCTCGTTCTCACTCCATCCTACAAGTTAGGACTTCTCCTTATTTTACAGTTGAAGAAACAGGCTCAGAGGCCTCAGAGCCAGCATGTGACAGAGCTGAGGTGTCAGCCCAGGTGCCCTGAAGGGCTGCTCTGGGGGGGCCAGGGGGCAGCAGGGGCATGGGGACCCTTCAAGGGCCGTGGAGGTCAGAGGTTGCCCCTGCCCTGCACCCACTCCTGCTCTGTCCTTGCTGTCTCCTCGAGGGCTGTGAGGGCTGCCAGGGTGCCTGCTGGTCTTGCTGCCTCAGGAGGGACGCTGAAGGCTAAGCCTTTGGCATTAATTCAGGCTGGCTCTCCAGGCAGTGCCCCACCCACCCTGCCCCCCGCGTGCCACCCCTCTCCGCTTGTCTGGGAATCATGATTATGACAGCCGTCATCGGGAGGAGTTCCTGCTGGTGGCTACGTGTGTGTGTGTGTGTGTGTGTGTGTGTGAGTGAGAGAGAGAGAGAGAGAGAGAGAGAGAGAGATGGGGACACCCCCAGCCCTGTGGCCAGCGTGAACCTGTCTAACTAAGCCTGTGACGGATGACCGGGGTGAGGGGACAGCTGTGGGGATATGTGGCCGCGGTCTCAGTTAGGGTCACCCTGGTGTCCCCGCCTCAGTGCCTCAGTTTCTCCGGGTCCCCGGGTTTCCCATCCCCTGAAGCTGCTGTCCCCCTTTGTCCTTGCCTCACACAGGTATCTCCCTGCTCCCTGGCTCGCCACGCCGGCTGTGCCCCCGGGCAGTGGTCAGAGGGGGCCAGGGCCCCAAACACGGACAGCAATGCCTCCAGGTGCCGCGTCCCGGAGCCCGGGGTCTCCAGGGCAGTCTCACCCGACGTTCCAGCCAGGCGTCCGGTGGAGGGAGGTCCCCAAACAGCTCTGTGAGTACTGGGGTAGGCGGATGGGCCGGCCTGTGCGGGGGTCCCCAGGAAGCCTGTGGACTGGGGGTTCCTCCACCTGGGAGGCAGGTGTCGGGGGAGGGGTTTCTGTTAGGACCTTTTCCTCTCCTGTCTCTCTGAGTCATGGTGACACACTGTCCCAGCAGCGCCGGGGCCCTCTGGTCAGAGGAGGACCCGGAAGGCGGGCGTGTGAAAGGCCAGGGGGCCCCGCCCATTGGTCTGCAGACTCCCGGGCTCCCCTCCCTCAGGTCGGAGGAACCAGACCTTTGCTGGGGCGGCTCCGAGGCTCTCTCCTGTGCCTGGCGCTTCATCTGGTTGCCCAGGTGACCTTTCAGGTGGCTGCAGAGGCAGCTGGGTATCAAAGCGGTAATAAACAGGGAAACACCCAAAGGGGGAGGCGGGTCCCTCCCCCCACTCGGCCTCGTGCTTCCTCCTCCTCCTCTCTCAACCTCCCACCTCGGGGAGCAGACGGGAGTGGACCGCCGCCGGCTCTGGCAGGGTCCTCGCCAGTGGCTGGAGAGGAGGAGGAGGAGGGGGAGGATGTGGGGCTGTGAGGGGCAGAGTGTACAGTGAATCCGCGTGGGGTGGGGGCAGGGGTGGGCCAGGCGGCTAGAAATCGGCCTGTGTTCCAACGGATCCAGAGAACCTGCCGGTGAGTACTGCGTGTTTGCAGGAGGGCCGCACATCTGAAGGAGGAGGGGGTGTCGTGGTGCGTGCTGGGCGCCGCGTGTCAGAGCGTACTCGGGTGACGCGCGTGCGCACAGTGTGTGCGGGCGCGTCCGCTGGGAGGCCGAGTGCGGGACTGTGCGCATGCGCAGGAGCGGAAGTGGCGCTCTAGGCGCGAAGGGAGGCGGGCGGTGGGACGCGTGGTGTTGGCGCCGCCTGTGCATCCGGGTACGGGAGCGTGCACGTGTGCGTGGGTGCCGCAGCGGCGGGCGGCTGGGGCCCGGGCTGCACCCGGTATGGGGTGGAGGCGCCGCGGGCCCGTCGTGGCCGATGAACTGGGGCCCCTCTGTCCTTTCCTTGGGGCCGGGAGGGCCTGGCTTCCAAGTCCCCTTCCCGGGGTGCAGAGCGCAAGGTCAGTTCAGGCTCCCGCGCCTCTCGCCCCTCCCTCACTGGACCTCGCCGCCCGTGTCCTGTTTTCTCCGGCCAGGTCATCAACAGCTATCTGGAGGCCTGCGAGCCGCTGTCCTCGGAGACCCGTCTGAGCCGCCTGCACTTCCACGACAACCAGAGGAAGGTCGACTACGTGCTCGTCTATCACTACCGGAAACGCGGGGTGCACCCCGGCCACGGCTCCCCTGGCCACTCGCTGGCGATCGTCTCTAATGGCGAGACGAGCAAGGACCCCGACGCGGGGGCTCCCGGTGACATTGAGCCGGGGCCGCTCGACGCCCTGGAGGAGGAGAGGAAGGAGCAGCGGGAGGAGTTTGAGCACAACCTGCTGGAGGCCGGGCTGGAGCTGGAGAAGGACTTGGAGGTGAGGTCGGGCAGGTGGCAGAGGGTACGGGGTGGGATGACTAAGCAGGCTGGGCTCCTGCAGGAAGCCTTGGCTTTGTTCTAGCGTTTGGCATTGTTGTTTTTTTTTTTCTCTGGTGGGCAAACCAGATTTTTTTGCTCAAGGACTTGAGGAAGAGTTTTGGGATCCCAGGTGCTGGTGCTGGCGGTGGGGTGCCCATCTGCTCTGTGGAAGCTGGTTTAGTTAGAGACAGAAGACACGACATTTCTTGCTGGCTCGCCATCCTCTGGCCTTTGTAATGGTTTCCTTCGAATGAAGACCTGGTTTGCCTGTTGAATTTTGGATTAAAATTCCTGTATAGAAGAACTACATTATTAAGGAACGTGTGGGAATTCCCCGGCGGTCCACTGGTTAGGACTCCACGTTTTTCACTGCTGAGGGCGTGAGTTTGATCCCTGGTCAGGGAACTAAGATCCTGCAACCTGCGCAGCCAAAAAAAAAAAAAAAAAAAAAAAAAGGAATGTGCTTGCCTAGGGCCTTCAGGGAGTTGGTTATTTGGGAACTGAACATCAGATATATTTTATCAATTTGTGTATGGATTCCGACCTCTGATCAGTAGCCAGCCTATGGAAATCCATTTATCTACATATTCGTCCGTCCGTCTGTCCATCCATCCATTTTGTCACTCACTCCTCCATCCATTTCTTCACACCATACGATCCTTTAAAGATGACCTGCCTCGCCATCCCATCCAAACTCATCTCCTACCCCTCCCACCCTCCCGTGCTGGCCCCAGCCCCTGGGCCTCATCTGGGTTGTGTGTTGGTCACCGTTACTTCAGGGTCTTTGCGCTGGTTGCCCCCTCTGCCCTGGGCGCCCTTCTTCAGACCTGTGCACGCTCAGGCCCTCACTACAGACTTCTGCCCGAACATTACCTCCTTCCGGACCTCTTCCTTGACCGTCTTAGGCAGAGTACTCCCAGCCCTATCATTCTGTTCCTTGACTCTGCTGAGCTTTTCTTCGTCATACTTAGCACCTGAAATAGCACGGTAGATTTGTTTATTTTTAATCTGTGACCCTACTGGCTCCATGAAGGCGGGGGTCTTGTTTGGTTCACTGCTGTATCCCTAGCACCTAGGACAGAGTCTGGCACATAGTAGGAGCTTAACCAGTGTTAGTTGAATAAACAGGTGATGTCCGTGAGTCTCAGGTTCCTCATTTGCAAAATAATAGACGTCCTGCAGGATTGTAGTTTTATATGCCCCCTCATTAGGAGGGGCAGTGAAAACATCTAGCACCATGTCTGGTACGCAGTAGATGCTCAATAAGTACTCATTATGATTATTGAAAAGGGTGTCATGCTGAGGGGTGGGGTGACATTCTCACCAGGAACCTGTTTTGTTCCCATTAATGCCATCCCCAAACTGGAAGGGACCCCCAGAGGTCATTCACCCATTTTTTATGTGGCCCGGCTCAGACCCCTTGTGCGGACCTGTGCTGCTCACCCAGACTCTTAAACCAGGAGCCCCTTCTCTCGTTATTCTTTGCACCGCTGTAGGGACATTGTTCTCTTTCAGGGCTACTCGGGGCGCCCTTGCTGTGGGAATGCTGACTCTGACTTTTGGAAACCCAGAGCTTGCCTGGTGCCTCTGATTGGGGTCTGGTGGGAAGGTTTCTTTAGGTAGCGGCGTGTTTGGAGGGCCATACGAGGAGCTCTTGATACCACCACCATGGGAGGCTGCACCTTCTCTGGGTGTCAGGGAGTCAAGGAGGCTCAGGGAGCGGAGGCCTGAGCCTCGAGTGGCTGCTGAGTTGGGAGACGGCAACCTGCTCCAGAGCTGGACTCTGATGCCTGAGTCCAGATGTTCACATCCCAGGCCTGGCATCTGCCAGCCTCGCGACCTTGGGCAAGTGACTCGATCCTTTTGAATCACAGTTTCCTTGTCTGTAAAAAGGGAGAAACACTACATTCTTCATTGGTTTGTGGTGAAGATGAAGTAAGACAACCAAGTAAAGTATCTAGAATAGTAACAATGAGTGTTACTGCATTGTTATTATTGAGAGTTCCCAGATCTAGCAAATAAAAACTCAAGATGCCTAGTTAAATTTGGATTCAGATTAACAGCAAATAATTTTTTTAGCTTAAGTGTGTCCCATGCAATATTGGGGACATACTTGTACTAAAAAATTATTTGTTGCTAATCTGAAATTCAAATGTAACTGTCCTTGTAACTCCTCCTACTGCTGCTAGTATCGCCGCTGTCTTTGCTGCCCTCCAGTGTGTTTCATTTTGGTTGCTATTGGATTTTCCTGGCTTTGGCTGGGAATTAGGAGGGCCCAGAGCTAGCTCTTAGGACTGACTAGTGTTAGGTGGCGCTGTGGAGTGTGTCCTGGACTGTTGTTCCTGTTGTGTACCCACCCAAAGCACCTCCCTCCTGGCCCCTACCCCGGGCTTCAAGGCTGACTTAACTGTTCTTTCTTGGGGCCTTTCCAAGCTACTCAGCCTTCCCCAAGTCCCTTCTGTCATCAGGGCCTCCACCACTCATGTAGCCATCGTGACCTACTGTCTTGCAGTGTTTTTTTTTTTTTCTTTCTCTCGTCTAAAAATTAATTATTCTTATTTGCTTTGGCACCTCTGATGCAGAGTTGAGTTAATTACAGTGCTCAGTCATGGTGCATTATTATCAAGGTTCTGCAAAGGTCCTTCTTGTGACTTTTTTAAATACCCCCTGCCCTTCACTCTAAACTCCTGCTCCTTCCACAGGCAATCATTCCAATGCCTCGTGTTTCTGGGAAATGCATAGTGTCATTTTCACTGTATGCAATTTGTTTTTCATTAAAAAAAATAGACGTTATTGTTTAGAACAGTTTTAAGTTTACAGAAAAATTGGACAGAGAGCTCCCCTGTCCCACACACCCAGTCTCCTCTGTTATTAATATGGTACGTTTGTCACAATTAATGAGCCGATATTGATACACTGTCATTAAGGAAAATCCCTCCTCTGTTCAGATTTCCTTAGTTTTTACCTTCTCTCTTTTTGTCCTCCAGGATCCCAGCCCAGATCCCACGTTATATTCAGTGTCATGTTTCCTTAGGCTCCTCTCGGTGGTGACAGTTTCTCGGAACTGTGTGCATTTTTGATTTACATAGAGGAGCTCTGTTTTACAACCCATTCTGCTTCTTTCTTTTCCCCCCAGCACTATATTTTTCAGACCATTCATGTAGTGCACGTGCACCTAATCCCTTTTTTCTAACCGATGAGCGCTTGTTTACCTAGTCGCTCCCCGAATGATAAGAGCACCCAGTTGCCACCCAACAAGGTTGCGAATGAATTGTCACCTCCTTCAGGGCAGCGTGCCATCGTCTGCTCCATCTCTCCCCCACCAGCCCCCATGCCATGTTGGTGCTAAACCCTGAGAGCTGGAGACCGTGAGGATCTGAACAGCTTTCTTGGGGCCTGTGGGAGTCTGAACCGTTCTTCTGTGTGTCAGGATGCTCCGCCTCTGGCCATGAGCAGCAGCCTGGAACTGGCCCCTCACGGGGGCGGGGACATTGCTCGGCTTCCCCTGGTGGCCGTTCGGAGAGCGCGTGCAGTGGCCCCACCTGCGCGGCTGTCTCCGCTCTTCCGGGCTGGACCGCCTCTTAGGCTCTAGTTTCACTTTGAAGACAAATGGAGAGGAAGCGGGGTTTCTATCAGACACCCATGGAGAATATCCACTTAACCTTACAGACTGAAAGAACTTTGCGGCCACCAAACTCTACTTGATTGAGTATCGTGGAGTTCATTTCAACCCTAGTGGGTACCTGGCCGTGCTTTAGACAGGAGGAGAACTGACATGTACTTTGCGTTTGGTGTTTCACGTTTTGTGTACGTATTGCCATGTATCGACAAGGTCCATGTTCATATTTTAAAGACTATTCAGTATTTATTGGTCGACTAAACCACAGTTGGCTCTGTTTTCTTACGTTTGGTCATTTGATTAGAATTTCATCTAAAGACCTCGCTGGAGGGACTTCCCTGGCGGCCCAGTGGTTAAGACTCTGCACTTCCACTGCAGGGGGCAAGGGTTTGATCCCTGGTCGGGGAAGTAAGATCCCGTATGCCATGTGGCGTGGCCAAAAAAAAAATTAAAAACATAGAGACCTCACTGGAGGTGCCTGTGGATGACAGAGACCCCTGCATCCTCACTGCCAGTTCGGATAAATGAGGGCCCCCTGTTTGGAGTTGAGCACCGCTGCTGAATGGGAGGCTAGTGCAAGCAGTTGAGGGACTCACCCAGACTCGAGCCTCCAGACAGGCTGTAGAATGGGTGGGATGAACACGGCCTCCTGTGACTCACCGCCTCCCGAGCGCTCCCAGACCTCCTACCCTGAGTAAGACTGAGCCCGAGGGACAGCGGCAGAGACTCAGGTGGTACCGGGGGGAATCCAGAGCCTGGAGCATGCGATGCATTTGGTGGGCCTGGAGGTCCTGCTTGTGGGCTTGGCGGTAAAGACCTTCTCCCAGCCTGCAGGCCCGGAAACTCCAGCAGGCGTGGCCCCAAACTTCATCTCTGTGAGCAGGCGACGTTCCCAACTGGGAGTGGAGGGAGGGCATCGACAGGGAGACCAGGCGGCCCCTGCTCGGCGCTGGCCTCCTGGGATTAGGGCACCAGAGGACGCATAGCAGGAGCTGCCTCTAATCAGCACATGGCCCTGCATCTCCGGCAGCTCCGTGGGCTGCTTTGGGCAGTCAGGTGTAGAAGGGGCACAGTGCCAGCTGGCACGTCCTGGAAGCCGACAGCTTCATTCAGGAGGCGGAACTCTCCTCTCTGGCCTGGTGTCGGCTGGCAACCCAGGAATGACCAAACTCCTCTCTCTCTGCGGCGAGGAGACCCTCCTCCCGTCAAGGCAAAGGATGACTCTGACACCTGACTCCGCACCCTGTAGCCCTGACGCCTGACACGTCAACCCAAATTACTGTGCTGGCTCAAAAGGAGTCGTCTAGGGGACCTCTGAGGTGTGGGACATTGTGACCTCCCTGTGGGGCTCATTTGGGGGGAAGCTGGCGGGCTGGGAAAATCAAACGCTGCCTCACTCTCCTCAGACCAGAGGCCACTGTTTCTTGACCTTTGTCATCACCCCTTTTCAGGGAAGAGTTTTTATACATCGGATTAAACAGCTGATGGGCACCTCCGTCCTCCTAGGCCCTTGGACAGTGGTAGGGCAGCTTTGGGAATTTGCTCTGTCTTTAGAGTGTGATTCGGTCTGTGGCTTTTTTTTTTTTTTTTTTTGTGGTACGTGGGCCTCTCATTGCCGTGGCCTCTCCCGTTGCGGAGCACAGGCTCCGGACGCGCAGGCTCAGCGGCCATGGCTCACGGGCCCAGCCGCTCCGTGGCATGTGGGATCTTCCCGGACCGGGGCACGAACCTGTGTCCCCTGCATTGGGAGGTGGACTCTCAACCACTGCGCGATCAGGGAAGCCCCGGTCTGTGGCTTTAAGGGAGGAAACTGTCTCTCCTGAGTGCCTTCTGTACGTCGCATAACGTGGGATCTCGCTTCCACCTGTGCATCCTCTTTGAGTCTCCGTGAATATCCTGCAAGGCGGGTGTGAGTCCCATCTTTTCGAGGAGAGGAGGAGACAGGCTGGGAGAGGCTAGCGACTCAGCCACAGTGACATCTGCCGAGTGATCCAGCTGGGATTTCAACTTCAGCTGAGACCTTCTGGGGGCTTTGCCATCCCAGGGAGAAGTGACAAGCCCTTGATAGCAGTTTCCTGTTTTTCCTTACCCAGAATTCACAGAGGTTCTCTGCAGGGGCCTGGAGATATTGATCTAGAAAAGGGGACTGCTTTAGGGGCACCTTTGCTTTGTCCTCCGTTACAGGGGCACAGGGTGGGCGCAGAGCAGTGACCACCACCAGTCTGGGCCTTTTGCTGTCCTGAAGGCTGCGGTGGCCTCCCCGAAGGACCAGGCCAGCCCGGGTGACCATTTCTCCTTTTATGGTATCAGTTTGCAGCCCTGCAGATTACAGACACTCAGACCTGCACTGTCTTCTCTCTTACGTGTATAATCTTCCTTTGCTGGGAAAACTAGGATGTAGGAGATTCCCTAACCCTTAGGAAAGCCGTGCTGCTTGCTTTTCTAGGGTGACAGTGTCCCCTGGAGGTCTTCCTGTCCCTCGCTCTTCCTCAGGCCGCAAGCAGGCTGTTGGGCGCTGGAGTGAGGGGAGTGGTGTATTTCTATGGGCTGGGGGTTCCCACACCCCTGTTGACACCACCATAAGATTAGTCTGTTTCCTCCTCAGGAATGGGATAGGGGTTTGCATTCTTAAGGAAGGCTATAGGGAGTGCAGGGAATGTGGCATTTAATCACGCCCCAGTCCATCCTGTTTCCTGGCGATGCTGCTGCGCTCCCATGGGTGTGCATGGCAGTCCCGCAGCTGTTGACTTGCACTAATGACTGGGGAAAACACGATGATTTCCCCCTGGCTTTGGATGTGTTCCTGTCTCTCTTGCCCCACTCTGAAGCCGTGTGCTGGAGCCCAGGGCGTCTCACCTGCCTCTTTCCTGCCCCAAGGGAACTTCAGAGAACACAACAAAGACAGCTGCAGCAGCCCCTGCCCTCGGGACCGCACAGCTGAGCAGAGCAGAGCAGAGCTGGGTGGACCTGGTCTCCCAGGAGAGGCCTCCAGGCAGCCTGGGGGTGGGGATTCAGAGAGAAGCAAGGAGGGCAAGTCAAGTCCCCCAAACCTGGGTGAATATCAATTTCCATTTTCAGAGTTTGTAATTAAAAAATTAACATTCATGGACAGCATGGAGATGCCTTAAAAAACTAAAACCAGAACTACAGTATGATCCGGGAATCCCACTCACGGGCATATATCCAGAGAAAACTATAATTCGAAAAGATACACGCACCCCGTTGTTCACAGCAGCACTATTTACAATAGCCAAGGTATGGAAGCAACCTAAACATCCATCGACAAATGAACGGATAAAGAAGGTGTGGTACATATATACAGTGGAATACTACTGAACCGTAAAAAAGAATGAAATAATGCCATTTGCAGTGACATGGGTGGACCTAGAGATTATCATATTAAGCGAAGTAAGAAAGACAGAGAAAGACAAATATGTGACATCACTTATATGTGCAATCTAAAAAAATGATACAGGTGAACTTGTTTGCAAAACAGAAAGACTCCCAGACATAGAAAACAAACTTATGGTTACCAAAGGGGATAGAGGGGGAGATAAATGAGTTCAGGATTAACATATACATAGTACTATGTATAAAATGGGTAAACAACAGAGACCTACTGTAGAGCACAGGGAACTATACTCAATATCTTGTGATAACCTATAATGGAAAAGAATCTGAAAAAGAATATATCTGTATGTATAACTGAATCACTGTGCTGTACACTTGAAACTAAAACAGCATTGTAAATTAACTAATCTTCAGTTATAAAAAAGAAAAAAAAATTAACATTCATTACTCTTATTTTATGCTCGTGGTACCCTCACTGGGATGGTTGGGCCATCTCTCGTCCCCTTGATGTAGGAACAGAGGTCCCTTGCCAGGCTGCTGGGGAACAGGGCTGTGCCTGGAAACCGGGTCTCCTCCCTCCTGTACCGCCTCCCTTCTTACAGCGACTCTGCAGGGTGGTGTTTGGCTTACATGGCCCCCCTGCCATGCAGACAGACGCTGCCCAGGTTATCAAAGAAATGGCTCCGGTGAAAAGCGGGCCAAGGGTTTGAACAGAGCTAGAAGGCGCTGGGGGCTGGCTCTTTCTCAAGGCCTTTACGTCCGGGTGCCTTTCATTGATCAGTGAGCTTCTAGCAGTCCTAGGATTCCTCAGAAGCGGCTGGAAGGAGGTTCTGGGCTTTGATTATCCCATTCCCCCCTGTGGTAGCAGAGGGCCGGGCATCCGCGGTTGACGTGCTGAAGGCTTCTGGCCTGGGCACCCCTTGGCCTGCTTGTGTTCTGCTGGTTTTCTGTTACCAGGGGCGATCTGTGAGGCACCCGGAAATGGGGTCACGTGAGACGTGAGCTGAGGGGGCTTGGAATTTCTCTCAGTTCCGGAAGAGAGTGGGAACCGAAGTCGAGAGGATGTGACTTGTACAAGCTCACGCTGCTGGTTCCGTCTTCGGCAGATGAGATCCTGATGGCAGAGAGTCTGTGCAGACGAATGAGTCACGCGGGAGATGACCTCCTTCTGTTAGGTCCATCTTGCTGGCAGCAGCCTGGTGTCTGGGCCTCCTCGCAGGACTGTCGGGGTCCGTGGCTGGTGCGTGTTCTGACTTAACACTGCGCTCTGCTGGGGGTTCAGTATTTTGTGTGTCACTCCTGCTTCTCTCATTTACGTCAGTCTCTGTATCTGGTGAAGAGAGGGTCAGGGGACAGCTGGTCTCTATCCTGCTAATTGTCCCTCTTCACGGCAGGGCTAAATATGTCGGTCTCTGAGACAAACGTGGAGAAAGAAGGCCTTTCTCCACTGGTCGTTTGATAAATTCAAGGTCTTTGTCAGCCGGGGACCGCTTGGCGAGTCACTTCAGCTGTAAAGATGCCCCAAAGGGAGGCAGCTGCCCGAGAAGGCCCGCCGGGCTCCGTCTCTGGCCTCCTCTCTCCTGCCTCTGCCTTTAGCAGACGTTCACCTCCGAGGTGGGGCTGAGGCCTCTAGTCTGCCGGGCGAAGCAGACGTGACCACGGAGAGCCACACGGTCAGGTCTAAAAGTGCAGTTACAGAGGTGGGAAGAGTGCTGGGAGAGTGGCCCGTGGCCTGGGTGACCGGGAGAAGTTCCTCTCCTGCCTTGAAGCTCTAGACTGAATCACCTTCCCTCTCCTGCCCCCAGATGCTTGGGGCCCAGCAGACCTGAGTGTGCTGTGTCTGCTGCTTTTATCAGCGCTCCAGGGGAGATTCGCCCTCTGCAGGCTGGGACGCTGGGGAGGAGGGTGCAGGTTGGGAAGGCTTAGCTGACCTGGGTGTTGTACGCGGTGAGGTCTTTCTTGGCGTCTTTGAGGTCTGGAGACGCCATCGGTTATATCCGGTGCTTGATCGATGGTGAGGATGTTCTGGGCCACCAGCCTGACGTGTCCCCCTCTCTTCACTGCAGACTGTTTTCTCAGCGTTCTCAAAAACTGCGCCGATAAAGTCAATTTTCTCAATTTAAAATTGTTCTTACATGTCTTTCCCTTCAGCCTTCGGGAGCTGTTAGCACCTGGCTGCCAGTGTGTACTTGGTGAGGGCAGAGGAAGTGGGTGAGAAGGAGAAGAATGTTAATGGGGAAGCTTAGAGTTGGCCCATCAGGTTTAATTTTGCATTTGATTTTGGTGGTGATTTTCTGTTGCCTATCCTATGAGTTCTTCCACTAAAATTGTTCCTAGTTTGAATGTTGGAATTAAGCATGTTGGTGTTTTAAGGACTTTCGTGAAGGGTTCTGCAAGGAACGCTGTGACCTGGGCGTGTCGACCCGGCCTGCCCTGGCGTCGGGAACAGACAGCTCCTCGCTGTGTGCTCTGCTGAGAAGCCCGACTTTTCTGGATGAGCAAGGGGTGAGTGGATGGTGAGTCTGAGTAGGGCCGTGGCCTTTGCCCCGGGGAGATAATGCGCCTGTTTACATCCAGGCCACAAGCAAAAGCGACAGGGCCCCCATTGTGCTCCCTGCCTCCCCCGTTCTGTGCATCGGGACTTCAGGGAGGATAGGCCGAGGGGAGAGCGGGAGCAAGAGGAAGGAGAGCTGGCAGGATTGTCAGCCGTTAGCCGGCCATGTCACTGTCTTCTGAAGCAGACGTGCACGGTGGAAACCCCGCCTGCTCTCGCCCTCGTCCCTCCTCCTCACCCAGGAGGTTGGCTGAGGCCAGAGTGCGTGAATCGCCCCTGAAAGGTTCATGGACGTGGACGTGTACTGCGTGGGGCTCCTGGGGGACTCTGGGTCCGTCCCCACATCTTCCAGCGTGAGATGGCTGCCCCTCGGGCATCGCTGGGTTGGGAGTCCCTCTGCTGTCTCCCACCCATGACAGCCAGCAGCCCGACTCTCTGTCCAGCTCCGCAGTCGTGGGGCCGGGCCGTGGGCCTGGGCTAGGTGACCGCCGGCATTCTTGTCACTGTCTCGTCGTGTTTCCACTGGGGGATGGCTCGCCGTCAGGTGTTGAGAGGCGGGAGGTAGCTGCCTGTGGATGGCTGCCCCTCCTCTCTGAGCTCCTCCAGCCCCGGGGACGTAACTCATCCACCGGCCCTTGGAGGGTCGAGGTTTCCCAGGCCTGGGAGAGCGCCTGCGGGGTTTAGCACCTTTTCAGGATTGGGAAATCAGAGGAGTGGGATTTGGAGGGTGTGCTGACGGGTCGTGTTTTCTTTGTCAAGTGCAGACTGGGGAACCACCAAAGGCTTCGGAGCTGAAGCCCGGGACCCCGGCCTGGGGGGTTTGCTGCTGGAACCCTGCCCTCGCTGCCCATCCACAGGTGGCGGCGCCGTGTGCGTTGCTGTGTCCTGCGCTCCGGGTGCAGCTGGAGGCGATGCATTCAGACCGACTTGGGCCAGGGCCTGGGAGCAGGGCTGTGCTGGCAGAACATTTAGAAGACCAGTGGCTCTGGGCGGGAGTTATCTCCTGCTGTCACCTGGACTTCTGTGGCGGCAGAAGGTAGAGGGAGGAAGTCTGGCGCGCAGAGGGCGGCAAGCAGGGGTCGTGGGCGTGGCCTTTTGTTTCTTAGCCACGCTGGGCCAGTCTTCTCATCTGAGCCCTGGAGCAGCCCCTTCACAGGCTGCAGAATGCCCTAGAAGGAAGGGCCATCGCTTCCCCAGGCCTTGGTAGGAATGGTGTGGGCTGGCTTCTTGCATCGGGTTTTCCTCTTTGCCACGGGCCCAAGTTGGCTCTCCCACCTGCCACATTTTGCTTTAATTTTCCACGATTTGTGCCCTTCCTGTGAGCTGGGTTGAATTTCCTTTCTATTTTCTGAGTGAATGAACATGCCAGTGTGTGGATTAGGCCTCCCCAAAGGGAGGAGGTGCGGGGTGTTTGATGTCTGGTTGGGGGAAGAGATGTAATCACGAAGGCTTAGACGCTCATTCCTTCTTTGCTGGGTTCCTCTGGCCAAAGGGTCTCACAATTTCAGTCATTTTAGTGCTGTGATCATGATCTTGAATACCCCTGCTTACCTGTTTCCTGATAAATAGTAAATAGTTATTTACTGTTTACGCTGTTACTTGCTGAATGTTTTTGCTAAGTTGTTCACTTTTTAAACCTAAATTTATTTTAAAAAGAAATACTGTATCATTATTATCAATGGAAAACCAACACACCAATAAATAGAAAATAGCTACAAAAATAAACCACAGCAGAAACACAATAACATCACTGGCTTCCAGCTGGACGCAGTTGGCTGCAGAAGGTCCGAGGCTCGGGAGCAGAGGCTCATCTCTGTGGAGAAGGCGACTTATGACGTCGTGCACTTAAAACTAACATGATGCTCTATGTCAGTTATACCTCAATTACAGAAGCAGGAGAAAAGGTTAAAAGAAAGAAGGAAGCTTAGGTAGCGTCAGAGAGCTTAAAGATGTACTGACATCAAATGGAGACTTTATCTTTGCAGATAATTGAAAAGGGACTTTCTCACCATTTGAAAATGTTATCTGGGGCTTCCCCGGTGGCGCACTGGTTGAGGGTCCGCCTGCCGATGCAGGGGACACGGGTTCGTGCCCCGGTCCGGGAAGATCCCACATGCCGCGGAGCGGCTGGGCCCGTGAGCCGTGGCCGCTGAGCCTGCGGGTCCGGAGCCTGTGCTCCGCAACGGGACAGGCCACGGCAGTGAGAGGCCCGCGTACTGCAAAAAAAAAAAAATGTTATCTGATGCTCTTTTGTGTGTGTCCTTAATCTAATGCTCCTTGTTCGTGGGCAGAATTACCAAAGCACTTAGTTTTACGCCCTCTGGAGCTTTACTTATCCCCAGATAGACTGAGGACTTTGCGAGCAGAGATTGTGTTTTATTCCTCTTTTGTTTGTACAGTGTCTGACGCATAGTAGATACTCAAGTGTGTTGAATTGACTCAAAGCATAATGTGTAGCAAAGACAGTACACGGTGGAGTTGTTCAGGGGAGGGGACCGTCCCCAAGAGCTGGAGTTGGCAGGGAAGGCTTTCCCAAGAAGAGAGACCCCGCGCCCTTTCCCTGAGCCCTGCTCCCACTCTCAGCAGCCTGGATCCCTGCCCGCATTTCCTTCCCCCCTCACCCCCTCTCCACCTTCCGGCTTCTTCTGCAGCAGCTTCCCCAGCCAGGGAAGAAGATGCCACAGCCTTCGGAGCTCCCCCCCGCCCCAGTCCTGAGGGGAGAGCGGAGGGGAACAAAAGCAAGAGGAGGGAGTGGGAGGAAGGGTCGGCAGGGGAGACAGACAGACAGACAGACACACAGGGCGGGCACCGCTGGGGTAAACCTGAGCCCTTTCAGGCTGCCCTCGGGTCCAGCGTTGAGAGGATTGGCGACCCTCCTGGGGAAGAGGTTGAGCCCTGGGGGTTGTTAGCAGTTTTCCCTAGCTTTCTTCCCTCCCTCTCCAGTTCTCTCCTTTCTTCTTTCTCTCAGCACCTTCCAGCTCTGCCCTTGGGGCAAATCCCACGGCCCAGGATGATTACCATTGCTGTGGACTTGATGTTTGCGTTTAGGCCAGGCTCGTCTCCATGTGATCATGAAATCTTTCAGAAACAGACAGACACAATTTCATACGGATTGTATGTCAGGAACTGTCTGCGTGACCAGGGCTGTGTCCCCAAGGCCTCTCTGGCCCTGGGACCTTGCCTTCATCCAGTGACCAGAAATCTCCTTGGTGCTGCCAGGAAGACCTGTTCTCTCCCTGCTGCCACGGGGGCCGCAGGGATCTGGACACTTCCCTCCTTGAGCATCTTCATGCTGCTTTTGAAGATATCAGTCATGACAACAAATACTTTTACTGTGCTCGGTACATAAAGCAACTCATTGAATCTTTGTAAAAACCCTATAAAAGATTTACTATTACTGCCTTTATTTTTCAGGTAAGAAAACTGAGTTTACTTGGTCAAGGTCAAAGAGCTATAGTGCCAGTGAGGGATTCAGACCCTGCATCTGAGTCTCAGTAACTGCAGTGTCCCACCTCTGGGGGTAACGCTTCTGCCGTCTGAGCCTGGTGTGGGCAAGGGGGCGTCCTCGTTCTCACTACTGGGATTGTTGGCCACCAAAGCACATTCAGGAGAGGAGCCGGGAGCCTCTGAACTTGGTCCCCGTTCTGCCCCCTCCTTCGCCCCTCTTATCCGCCGAGGAGGGCGGTCATGGGATGGGGGGACAGCTGGATCCCTGCAGATACCTCTTAATTACCCATGGACTGTGTTTGTGGCAGGAATCAGTCTGCCCGGGGCTGCCTCTGCGACAGCTGGGTAGATCTGGACCAGCAAACAGGGTGAGAGGCAGCAGGGGTTCCCAGGAGGGCGAGGCTGGGCACTGACACTGCAGGACCTGGAGAGAGCGTGGGGTAGCCTGGTGTCCGGAGCCACTTTGGACAGTGAGCCAGCGTGGAATGTCAGCCCCCTGGGAGCGGGGCTGGGAGGACCCCTACGTGTGTGTTCTGCCCTTTCCTGCCTGTGGGCATGAGGAGGGCTGATGGCGGGACCCGTTTGTCTCGGGTGCCCGGCCTCTCTCTTCTGTGGCTTCTCCCAGCTGGTTCTCCATCTCTCTCCCCGCTTTATATCCACTCTCAGGTCTTTCATTCAGACCCCTCAGGACAGCCGGACTTCGCAGCAGCTGCGTCTTTAATAGGGATCAAATCTGTAGGTGACTGGGCACCGGCGGATGGAGCAGGGCTCTGGGAGTCACACCAGAGTGACCCTTTCCTTTATCAAGGACCACAGCCCCAGACGGGCCTCCTGCCTTCCTTTGCCCCCACCTTCAGAAGCCGCTTATGTCAGAGCTTAACACCCGCGCGTCCTGGCCGCATTGGGATGGAGAGCCCCTCGTGTGCAGAGGCCCGTGCTGGTGTGGGGTGACGAGGAGGAAGGTGTCAGCACGCTTGGTGGGGGTGGTCAGTGTTTAGCGAAGGGCACAGCAGGCAGACGGTTTCTCAGGGTCATGCAGGGCGACCCCTGTAAACGTGCAGGTTATTCCGCGTATGGGCACGTGTGGTGGCGAGTGGCTAATCTGCTCACGGCCTCTTGCATTCTGGGTTGTTCCCTCCTGCTGTTCGGATGCTCAGGAAACGGAAGAGAATTCTCCGTCTTGTTCCGCTTGGCCAAGCGGAACAAGACAGAGGTGCTGGGATCTTCCTCCCCCAGACACAGAGTGTCCTTCTGTCCAGGACAGAAGGGCTGTGGTTGACTGGCTCTCCCTGCTTCCAGTGGTTCGGGTAATGGCACGTGACACGCACAGACCCTGCGTATATGTGTCTGCACGCAGCTTAGCTGACTTGTTCCAATGACTGGCACCAGGAGGGGCAGGGCTGGAAGGTTTCCTGAAGGAGAAAGTTCTGGTGTAAAGTGAGGTTGGAATCCCGGCTCAGCCACTGAGCGATGCCTAAACTTGGGCAGATTGTATGATGTCACCTGCCACTTTGGTTTTCTCATCTGATCTCTTTGAGTTGTTTTGAAGACAAGTGGCCCGTCAGGGGTACGTGATAGTTGTGAAGGAAACAGATGATTAAATGAGGGGCCATTCCTCAGAGTGTCTAGGGCAGTGCCTGGCCCATGTCAGAAGCTCAGCATAGCTGCCGTTCTAGTTCGTTCCTCTCAGGCCCAAAGATCCCTAAACAACTTCTGTTGTTTTCTGTTCTCCAGGCTGACCTGTCTGTAAATGAGCTGGACTCTCCCATCCTGATTATTCCCATTCCTCTCCTGGCCTGGCTTCACAGGCCCATGTCAGGCTCTAACACCTGCTGGTTGTCTAGATGCCCTGGAGAGCCTCCTTCAACACGTTTTTTTCTTTTCTTCTTTCTGAAGTCTCTGGAAAGTTTGCCCAAGGGCTAAAACCTGGTATCAGATACCTCACCAGGAGGCTGACTGGTTCCCAGGAAGACCCACCTGGAATCATAGGGACCTTTGTACGGATAGGTCATCCATCTGTGTGCCCTGGTCTGAGTTAGCAGTCTCGCCTGCTACGCTGAACCCGTTTATAAAATTCTCATTGAAGTTTAAGTATATGAATGTAGCTTGTTGCAGAGAGTCCCTTTTTAAAGTGGATACTCAGCCTCATTTATCCGCTCTCTGAACCCAAACTTCCAAACCTCAAGTTTGATGGACGTGATGCACACTTGTACCTTTCGCACGGTGCTTTAGTGAGAAATAAGACGCGCCACACAGCTCTCGAAGCCCCGTCTAGAAGCCCGTGAACCTCCCAGAGGGAAGGAGAAGGGAAATCGCCTCTTTTCCTTGCTTGCACAGGATCTCAGAACTCAGGGGGGAGTTTGTTCTTGGGGTCTAACCTGAGTGCCTCAGAGCAGCCATAGGTCGATGAACGAACAGGTCAGTGGTGCACGTTTGATTGACCCGCTGGGCCTAGAGTACACGGGGATTTGTCCCGGGAGCCTCGTTTGGAAACTCCCGCGTCCTGGGTGATGGAGCCAGCGGGAAGCTTGGGAAGTACCCTCCCTGCAAGCCCGAGGAGCGGCGAGTCGGGCCGGCTGCCGATTGGAGCTCCGTCTCAGACTCGAGACGGGTCATGTGGCTTTCCCCAGCCCTCAGATTTCAGTATTTTCAGTTGGTTTGGGCTCCTCCATCTGTCTCCTGGGGCATCTACGGGCAGGTCAGCTCCCTGTTTCCTGCAGAATCAGGTGTACCTTGCTGGGCTGCATGGGGTGTCTGAAGGTCGTCTAGGCCATGCCTCTGCCTCTGGGACGGGCTTCCTACGTCCCGGTGCTTCAAGTATCTTCCTGGGGATTTCCCCATCACCTCGGATAATCTCTCCCTACGCTTCGTAGCGACAAGGTTCTTTCTAGAGTCTGACTTGACCCTCCCTTGCTGCCATCTCCACCCTGTGGTCCACTTAGTCCTGGCCTCCAGGGAGGCAGAGAACAGCTGCCGGCCCCGCCCCTGTTCCTTCCTTGTTCTTGTTGGGGTAGCACCTCCACGCATCCAGCCTGGGAATCCCCCAGCGGTTTCTTTGTCACTAGATCACATTGCAAGCTCCGCTCCAAATGCCGTCTGGCCGCTTCCTGTTCCAGGCGGCTCCCTCCCACCTGAGTATTTGTGTTTGTGATGATTTAGCCCCAGAGGCAACGGCCACATTTTTCCAGGTTGAATCTACTCCTTGTTACTTCCTGCCCGGCTTTGCTAACATCTCCAGGTCCCTTTTGTAGCCGCTGCTGCTGGCTCGCTGGGCGTAGAAACTCGGGTTTTCAGCCTTCGGAAAGCAGACCCTGAAGGGAGTGGGGCGGGGACAGCTGGTTCCCCTGCTGACAGGGGCCCCACCCAGTGTGAAGTCAAGGACTCCCCAGGAGAGCATCTGAATTGATGAGCACAGAAAGCCATCAGGCCCAGCCAGCAGCGGGGCGACGGAGACCAAGCCCGTCCCAGCTGTCGGACCTGCTCCTGTCCCCTGGGCCGAGAACAAGGAGACGCCTTCCTGCCCTCTGGACCTCGGCTCTGTCCAGACAGCCATAACCAGTTCTAATACTCAGCGGAGGAAGCAACAAGCCCCAGATGAAGGAGTTGGGCTCATTTCCTGTCCGGGGAGGGGGCCGGGCCAGGATGGCAGGGGCCACAGGTTAAATGTAGAGCAAGCGTGGACGCGCCCCCGATTCTTTTGGAAAAGGGAGAGTTTATTTTAGTTTAGTTTTTTCTATCTGATTTTATTGTCGGCCCTGATGACTCAGAAAGTCAGAGCTGGAAGGGACCTTTGAGAATCTTCCCTGCTTGTCTCATTTTTCAGAAGGAGGCCCATGGACGTTCGGGAACTTTCTCAAGCCCACAAAAGCATTACCAGTCGTCCTGGGCCCTGTAGAGGGTTGCGGAGTATTAGGTGTGGGAAGCGAAACCTCTCGTGGCCAGGAGGGGGCTCAGAAGTGGTTGCGCATCAGACGACCCTGGCTTGCCTGCACCTCTTGGCCTGGAGCTTGAAGGCGAAGCTGGGAGCCTGGAACCTCTCTGGCTTCCCAGGACTCTGGGTTCCCGTGATTCAGTTGAAATACAGGGGTGTGGATGGGGGTGAGTTTGATGCTGCTCCCAAGAGTTCTATTAGAACTTGAGTGGCAGAGGGAACCTGTGAAAATGGAATTCCCGCATCCGTCCCCGTGCTCAGGTCTCTTCCCCCCGCCTCGCTGTGGAGTTTTCTGAGCATGTTGCCAGTTAGGAGGCTTCCTCAGAAGATGCTGATGAATTTGCAGTGATTTTACAATTCACTGGGGAAATAAACAGCTGCAGCTTGAAACAGAAACATACCCACTTGCGCTGCTGTATCCCTCTGCCCCCCATCTGGGGAAGGCACGCACACACCCAGACCACGTAGAGACACAGGAACCCACGTGAATGATGCGAACGAGCGCCATGCAGAGGACAGGGACTCGCCGTCCTGCAGACAGGGCGTGCCGCCGGGTCTGCGGGGTCTCAGGAACACGCGTCTGGAATCCTAGGGACCTTTGCCTCTCTGGTTTGTGGAGTTCTTTGCAAGAAATGCTTCTCTCTTCGAAGAGGAGGACAAAGGGAACAAACACGTGTGGTCACCGAATTATATGCCAGATGTACGTTCTCTTCACAAAGTTACTATGAAGAGGCGCTTACCGTGAAATCATCATTCCCATTTTATAGCAGCTGAGGCTTTCGGAGATTAAGCTGGGACTCCGTAGCAGAGCGGGGCACCTTCTGTGATGCAGTGCTGCCGCCTTCCTCCCCTGGGGTCTGTGGACTCACCTGCCCGAGGATCGCAGCATCCATGTCTCCGAGGGGCCCTGTGGTTTTGGCGGGGTGGCTGCTGACTCACCAGGTGCCTCTGTTTCCTCCTCTGAAAATGGAAATCATGCACTTTGGCTAGTTGGTTGAGTTGTTAGAATTCGTAGTTACGTGAAGCCTGTAGGCCCCTGAGATGAGATCAGAAATGACTAGTAAGGAGGTAACTGCTGGCCTCCTAAGCTGGAAGCAAGGTCCAGAGGGATGGTTTTCATCAGGAGTCTGTTGGTCCCTACTAGGCACGGCCACTGTCGGGCAGGCAGCAGGGGGCTTCCCTCCCACCTCAGCGAGAGACAGCAAGCTTCTAGGGCTGCAGCTTGGTGTTACACGCTCACCTTTATTCTGTCTTAGAAATGCCTCTTTTAACCCTATTACCAGTTATGACCTTCTCGCTCTTCCTCTTCAGCACAAATTTTAAGTGTACAACTTGATGAATTATCACTAAGTGGATTCACTTGTGTGACTGCCACCCAGATAAAGACCTTGAACCTTTCCAGCCCTTCAGAAGCCCCCCTTGGGCCTCTGCCCGGTCACGGACCCCCATCCAAAGGTCATGACTGTTCTGACCTTTAGCATCACACGTTTGGCCTGTTTATTTTTGTGGTACACGGGCCTCTCACTGCTGTGGCCTCTCCCGTTGCGGAGCACAGGCTCCGGACGCGCAGGCTCAGCGGCCATGGCTCACGGGACCAGCCGCTCCGCGGCATGTGGGATTCTCCCGGACCCGGGCACGAACCCGTGTCCCCTGCATTGGCAGGCAGACTCTCAAGCACTGCACCACCAGGGAAGCCCTGGCCTGTTTTTTAAACTTCTATATGAATGGAATCATACAGTATATATTTTGTGTTTGCTATTTTTGCTCAACATTAAGTGTGTGAAATTCGTCTATATTGTTGTCTGTAGTGGTGGTTTATTTATTACTATATGGTGTTTATTTCGTTTTCTTGAATGGACAGTTTACTTTTTTATTGTGGATGGGTTGTTTCCTGTTTTTTTTTAAATTAGTTTTTATTGGCGTATAGTTGATTTACAATGTTGTATTATTTTCTAATGTACATCACAGTGAATCAGTTATACATATACATATATCCACTCTCCCTTAGATTCTTTTCCCATAGGTCATTACAGAGTATTGAGTAGAGTTTCCTGTGCTATACAGTAGGTCCTTACTAGTTATTTATTTTATATATAGTAGTGTGTATATGTCTGTCCCAATATCCCAATTTATCCCTCCCACCCTCTTACCCCTGGAAACTGTAAGTTTGTTTTCTACATCTGTAATTTTATTTCTGCTTTGTAAATAACTTCATTCATACCGGGTGGTTTCCTGTTGTAGGTTATTATGAATAGTGTTGCTGTGACTTTTTTACAAGTCTTATGGTGAACGCACTTCTGATGGGTAAATACTTAGGAGCAGAATTGCTGGTCATATGATGTGTGTATGTTTAGCTTTAGTAGACACTACTGAACAGGTTCCAAAGTGTTTGTACTAATTTATACTCCCCATTAGTGTATGAGAGTTCCAGTTTGTCTACATACTTGTTGACACTTGGTATAGTAAGCCATTTAAATTTTAGCCATTCTGGTACCTGTGTAGTGATATCTCAGCGTGCTTTTAATTTGTATTCCCTGATGGCTAATGAGATGATAACCTTTTCATATGTTTTTTTCCCCCCAGCCATTTGTATATCCTCTTTTGTGAAGTGTTTGTTCAAGTCTTTTGACCATTTTAAAAGGTGGTTTGTCTGCTTTTTCCTCATGGATTTGAAAGAGTTCTTCGTATAGTCTTGGTACCAGTCTCGTGTTGAATATCTGTCTTGCAGGTATCTTCTTTACCCTCTGTGGTTTACCTTTTCACTCTTTAATTGTGTAGTTTGGTGGATAGAGGTTCTTAATTTTATTTTAGTCCCATTAATTGACCTTTTTCTTTGTAATCACTGCTTTTTGTGCTCTGTTTAAGAAATCATCACCTATCCAGGTCACAAACGTATTCTTCAGTGTTATCTTTATTGGTTAACCCTGCACATTTAATCTGCAATCCACATAAAATTGATTTTATGTGTGTGTGTGTATGTGGCATGAGGTGTGAGTCAAGATGATTAATTTTTTTCCCACTCGGATATCTAATTGACCCGACATCATTTGTTGAGAGAGCCATCCTTCCCCACTGCTCTGCAGGGTTAACTGTGTCATAAATCAAGTATGGCAGGCTGCTTCTGGACTCTATTTTATTCCCATGGTCTGTTTGTCCTTGTGCTAATACCTCGTCATTTTTTAATTTAATTTGTTAAATTGACATATAGTTGATTTACAACGCGGTGCCAATCTCTGCTGTACAACAAAGTGACTTAGTTATACACATACAGACATTCTTTTTAAATATTCTTTTGCATTATGGTTTACCACAGGATATTGAATATAGTTCCCTATGCTATATGGTAGGACCTTGTTGTTCATCTATCCTATATATAATAGTTTACATCTGCTAATCCCAAACTCCCAACCCAACCCTCTCCTACCCCTCACCCCCTTGGCAACCACAAGCCTGTTCTCTATGTCTGTGAGTCTGTTTCTGTTTTGTAGATGTGTTCATTTGTGTCATATTTTAGATTCCACATGTAAGTGGTATCATATGGTATTTGTCTTTCTCTTTCTGACTTCACTTAGTATGATAATCTCTAGTTGCATCTATGTTGCAGCAAATGGCATTATTTTGTCTTTTTTGATGGCTGTCATTGTATATATGTAACACATCTTCTTTATCCAGTCATCTGTCGATGGACTTTTAGGTTGTTTCCATGTTCTGGCTATTGTGAATAGTGCTGCTGTGAACGTAGGGCTGCAAGTAATACCTCACCGTCTTAATCACTGCATTTTTTAATAAGTGTCTCACACTTACAAAGTGATTTTTACTTTCTACTTCCATGTTTTAATCTCTTAGTCAAACTCTTTCAATCTGCCTTCTGTTGCCGTTGCTCTGCCCCAGATGCTCATGTCTGGATGACCAGTGGCCTCTAGTTGGTGCTAAACCTAACAGAAATGTTTCAGTTCTCAGCTTCCGTAACCTTTTAGCAAGATTCAGCACAGCTGACCATTGCTTCCTCTTTGAAACACCATCTTCCCTGATGCCAGACTTTCCTGATTTCCCTCCTACTTCTCTGACCTCTACCTTTAAGTCTTCTTGGCTGGGGTGTTCTGCTCCATCTGATTTTAAAATGTTGGGCTTCTTCAATTCTCACTTCTAGGTTCTTCTTTTCTCATTTTACAGTTATTATCAAGATGCTTTCTTTCCAACATTTTGGTTGCCATCTTTACGGTAAGAGAGCTCCCAAATTTATATCCCCAGTTAGCATTTTCTCTGGATTTTGAAGTCATGGATTATCTCAATCAGATTTTTTTCCTTAGTGGATCTCTTCCTGAATTATTCTTTAATCCAGATTGTTTTTACCCTGCCACCTCTTCCCTCTGCACCCAGATCAGTTGGGGCTTCAGACAAGGGATTTAATTTCTTTGAGATTCAGTTGCCAAAAGAATCACTACTTGGGGGCCAGCTATTTCCCTCCTTCCTAAGGAAGTGGAGAGAACTGCCTGAATTGTTTCTGTAAGTTTCTTTTTTCTCTTTAGAGATGGGCAATATCTCTATAAAATATCCGCTGTCAACCCACTTAGGTTTCTGTTAATCCCCTCTCATCTTTGGTGTTCCTGTGTTCATCTCAGTCTGACCTTCTAGAATGTTGGGGCTTAAAAGAAGGAGAAAATGAAGGCACCGGCGAATTTCTCCCACCATAATTGGTGATCAATAAGCCCTTCAGTTTTTTTCCATCGGAGTCCCTTCTCAAAGAACATTGGTGACCCTCAAAACCCTGGAGGTTCAAGTTCCAATCTCCAGCCTTGATTACTGTTCCGGGGGAGGGACCGAGCTGCCCTTGTCACTCAAGTGTGGGATTGGGGCGCAGTTCTATTTATTTGCCCATTGCTTAGGCTCTGTGCTTCCCACCTGCCCCCGATACTTACCGTACTCACTTTAGATCTTTTCTAGACCAGAATCATTCCCCGTTTCTCTTAAAGTTGGAGTTTCAGTGTCGTAAGTGAATACTAATCAGGATTTCAGTTCAATGTAAAGTTCTTTTCTGTAGCCCACTGGTTCTCAGTGTGACCTAGAGAATTCATTTATGAATGTAGTTCTTTGTGTGGTTTTATTGGTGGTTGCCCTGGGGATTACAGTAGGTATACGTATCTTTTTCACAGTCTACTTAGAATCAGTATTTTATCACTTTAAGTGGAGTGTACAAATCTTACCACCATGTAAGTTCCTTTAACCCTTCCTACTTCGTCTCATAGCTTTCTCATATGTTACAGTTAACGTAATTGAAAAACCCGTCGGAAATGTTACAGTTTTTACTTTTAACTGTCAAACATATTTTAAAGGACTCAAGCATAGAATAATAGTACAATATATTTTTATTTATCCAGATGTTTACCATTTTTGTGGTTCTTTCTTCATTCCTGATATTCTGAGTTTCCTTTTGGTAGCACTTCCCTCTGTCTGAAGAATTTCCTTTAGCGATTCTTTTAGAGCAAGTCTGTTGGCAATAAGTTATCTTAGTTTTCTTTCATCTGAGAAGCCTTTATTTTACCTTCATTCCTGAATGGTATCTTCACAAGATGTGGAATTCTGGGTTGACAGTTCTTTTCTTTTAGCACTTTCAAAATGTTGTTCTACTCCCTTCTGGCCTCTGTGGTTCCTGATGAGAAATCTGTAACCATTCAAATCACGATGTCCTGTTTATCTTTGGCTGCTTTTAAGATGTTTTCCTTTGTCTTTAGTTTTCAACAGTTCGATTGCGATGTATCAGGGTGTGGATTTCTTTGGGTTTATTTTGTTTGGGATTTGCTGAGTTTCTTGAATCTGTAGGTTTATACGTTTCACCAGATTTGGGAGGAAGTTTTCAGTTATATTTTCAGTTTTTTTCTCCTGCACTGCACCAATTCTTCTGTCTTTCTGGAGGTTCAGTGGCATTAATAGTAGATCTTTCTGGCATTGTCCCACAGATCTCCGAGGTTTGCTTTGTTGTTTTCACCTTTTTTTTTTCCTCTGTGTTGTTCAGATTGGATAATTCCTATTGATTTCTTCAGGTATACCGACCCCTTTCTCTGTCACCCCCATTTTGCTATTGAGTCCATCAGTGAGCTTTTAATTTCAGTTGCTGTATTCAGTTTTCGGTTCTAAAACGTCTGTTTGGTTCATTTGATGTCTTCTGTTTCTTGGCTGAGAATTTCTGTCTTTTTGTTTATTTCAAGAGTGCTTGCCCCTTACTTCTTGAGGCGTTCTTATACTAACTACTTCAAAGTGTTTGTCAGGTATTTCAAGTATGTTTGTCATCGTGGAGTTAGCATCTCTTGATCATCTTTTCCCATAAAGACATTTACTGGGTCTTTGTCTGCTCAGCAATTTTAGATTGTATCCTGGGTGTTTTCAAGATGATGCGATTCTGGGTGTTGTTTAAATCCTGTTTGTGTTTTAGCAGGCAGTTGGTCAGGTTGGGTTCAGACTGCAAGTTCTGACCAGCCTTGTGTGGGTTGTGGTTTCATTCTTATATCAGTTTCATTTTCAAAGCCTTGTGCTATTTGGCTCTCTTCTGCAGAAGCTACCAAGTGGCCAGTTTGGGCCGTGGGCAGTAGCCCACCACATCGTTCAGGTTTAAAGTACGTAGTACACTGCTGAGAGCCAGATCTTTGCATGTGTGGCTCAGGGGTAGCCAAGCCCTCATGAACAGCTTTATGGGGTCACCTCGCTAAGATCCTCCCTCTCCATGGTCTTGCTAGTACATTCCAGGTTGCCGGGATCCCGTTTGTCACCCACCGGCCAACCTTGCATCCGTTTACTCTCCTCTGCCGTACACTTCCCACAACTGCTCCTGTCGGCCGGGGGTGGGAGGGGTCGAGTAGTGCGAGGACAGGGAGAGAGAAAAAGAAACGGGCTTGCTCCACCCTCTTGGGGCACAGCTCCTCTGTTCAGAGGAGAAGGTTCTTTTCCCTTAGAATTTTAGGGGCTTGTGGGCTAGGGTGCAAAAGAATGAAGAAAACAAAAAAGGGGAGCTTGCTCTCTGAGTGTGAACAGACACTTGTCTTTTTTCTCAAGCCAGAATTAGAGGGCTCCTCCCGGGGCTCTTGCTGTCTACGATGATGATGCTCGCTTCTGGGTTTGGACTGCCTTGAGACTAAGCAGGGGGGGTGCTGGAGGTAAAAAACACCAGTTTGGTATTAGTTCAAATTCCCTTCTCCTCCCCGAAAATGCGTACTGCTGTTTACTTTCAGAATTCTCAAATAGCTGGTCTGTACCGTCTGTTCAGGTTTTGTAGCTGCATTCAGAAGACACAGGGTGTGTGCTTACATCATTTTGCTCGAACTAGAACTCCTGGCGGGCTTGTTTAAAACACAGCTTTCTGGTCCCCACCCTGAGAGTTGCTCATTCAGTGAGTCTCAGGTAGGGCCTGAGAATCTGTATTCCTGACACATGGGCAGGCGATGTCGATGCTGCTTGTCTCAGAACCACATTTTGGGAAACATGGATGTAGTCTGTCCTTAAGATGGGAAAACTCTTTATCCAGAATAGAATTCAAGTTCCTTCCTTTTAATAAAATTAAGCACTGGATGGTTTCCTATTCAGTACGCTGAGGGTGAAAGGACAGCGGAAATCCTTTGGTTGAGCAGTGAGGAGATTAGAAGAAATAAAGCATCATGGAGCTTACTGTGGGTTACTTGACCGAATAGGGACTATGATTGACACCTTCCTAACAGAGAACTTAAAACTTGCGGAAATGCTGTGATAGGGAATTTCTCTTATGAAGGCACCTGCTTTGAATATAGTTTTTTCAAGTTAAAGGTCGTGGAGCCAGTAACTCTTGAATTACTTTGTGGGATGTGTCTTTGAGTGTAGGAGGGACAATAAGAGGAAGTAGATTTTCGTCTCAATTTTGAATAACAAAGAAAACTCTTGGCAAAAGCAGCCCCCCAGTTGCCCCTGCCCTCTTGGCAGTGATGCAAGGACAGAACACGGGGCAGGGGCAGCTATACATACCACACTTGGCATGTACTTTTTGAAATCAGAGAAAGGGTAGATATTGTCTGAATGGGGATCACAGAAATCTGAATTTTAGAAAAAAGAAATTCAGTCCAACCCTTTAGTCCCTAACAGAGGATTTGGTAAGTGATGGCTGGGCTGACTTCTTTCTATCTCACACTTTAACGTGTGAAATCCTAGAAGACAGAGCTGCTCAAGAATAATTAACTTCAGGGGCTTCCCTGGTGGCGCAGTGGTTGAGAGTCCGCCTGCCGCTGCAGGGGACACGGGTTCGTGCCCTGGTCTGGGAGGATCCCACATGCCGCGGAGAGGCTGGGCCCGTGAGCCATGGCCGCCGAGCCTGCGCGTCCAGAGCCTGTGCTCCGCAACGGGAGAGGCCACAACAGTGAGAGGCCCACGTACCGCAAACAAACAAACAAACAAAAAAACCAAAAGAATAATTAACTTCAGATTAGGGTGTTTATAAAGACAGAGCAGTCTGTGGAGCTGTTGTGACGTGTGCACCTCGGCCTTGGGCTGTGGGTAGAAGGTCCTCCTCTGATGGGGCCCCAAAAGGCTTCCAGTAGAGTCTTCTTCCATCACTCAGTGCTTCCAGTGTGACCAGCTTGGAGCACATTCTGCCTTGGCCTGTGGACTGCCGTGAGGCTGCCGGCATCCCAGGGCAGCTGCCAGCCTAGAGGACTGAGCTCTTCAGCCACAGGAGGCCTTGCCACCTTTGCCAGGCTCCTGGGGGGAATTTTGCATGCAGCCAAGGAGTCAGTACTGGTGGGAATTATCACCTCTGGGCAGAACTGGTTTTCCCAAGATGCAGGTCTGGGCAGAAAAGAAAAGAAAGAGTGGAATTTTAAACCCCAGGGGCCACAGACCAGAGGAGGCACATACCCGAAGAGCCCTGTTTTCCATCTGAGTACCTGCTTCTGCTTGTCCACAGACACATTGCCTCTGTCTTTCATTTCTGAACTCTTAATCCCAAGAGCTTGCATTATTTGCACAGTTGCCATGAGTCCTCCAGGCCAGCAGGAGGCAGTAGAGAGCCTTGGAGGGGGCGCTTTGCCAAGTGAAATTCTATAAGCCTTGACGAGACAGTGTCCTCGTTAAAGAAGGATTTTCTTCTCAGTTCCCTCTACTCGAGAGCCCCACTTTGTCATTCCTGGGTTGCTGGTCCATCTGCTGGCCAGCACACTTAGCCAACTCTAGCCTCTCAGCGTGACACAGGGGGCTGTGCAGAGAAGAGAGGACATGGTCCTGGCTCCCAGGACCAGGGGAGATAAAAACACTGACCAGATACTTATCTTACAGTTTACGAGTCCCGACTTGTGGAGCCGTCCTGAGTCCTCCTGCCTGGGCTCCTGGGCACTCGTACCTGGGCCCAGATCTTAGCAAGTCTCTTCTGGGAGCGCGGTTGCTTGTTTGTCCTCCTGTTCTCTGGCCACGCGTAAGGTCTTCGAGGGCAGGGATCGCGCACGGGGAGCCCATCTCTGCATCTCCAGGCATAGGCAGCGTAGAATAGGGGCTTAGCACGTGTGCTTTGGGGCCAGACAAACCTGGATTCACCTCCCTGGATTCAGTAACTGCCATTTCTCTTATCTCCCTCATTCAGCATTTTCGTGAAAAATGAAACAAGGGGACACATCAGCAGTACCTACCCCACGGAGCTTCTGTGAAGGTTCTAGAAGGTGGTGCTCGTGAAGAGCTTCACCTGTGCTTGGAAGACGGCAGGGGCTCAAAAGAGTTAGTTCCTCTGCCCCTTCCTTCTCTCCCTCCTTCCCTCCAGAGCTTCACACAGTGCTTGGCACAGAGAAGGTGCACACAGAACGTTAGTTGAATGACTAAGGAAGTGACTGAATTAAAAACCAACTCGGGGGGCTTCCCTGGTGGCGCAGTGGGTGAGAGTCCGCCTGCCGATGCAGGGGGCGCGGGTTCGTGCCCCGGTCCGGGAAGATCCCACATGCCGCGGAGCGGCTGGGCCCGTGAGCCATGGCCGCTGAGCCTGCGCCTCCGGAGCCTGTGCTCCGTGACGGGAGAGGCCACAGCAGTGAGAGGCCCGCGTACTGCAAAAAAACCCAAAAAACCAAAAAAACCCACCAAAAACCAACAGAGGCCAGTCATGTGGCTCATTGGGACCCCGAGATAGTTGGGGTCTGGACACAGGGGGCGATGTCTGCGGAGGAGCAGGACCATGTTGAGGAAGCAGTGGTTTCTCACGGCCCCTTTGTGAGGGGCCCTGAATGATACTCTTTTACTGAGGGTGTTGCTATGTCAGGTAGGGTTGCTCACTTAAATAACTTAATATTGGAGGATTTAACTGTCACTTTCCCATATTTCAGTGAATCCATTATTACGTTTCGTCGGAGTTTGAGGCTCGCGAGCTCAGCTCTTTCCCGTCTGTGAATTTTATTAATTTCTTATTCCTTTCTGCTTTTTTTTTCAAGAGTCAAGCCTAATTCTTTTTTTTTTTTTTTTTTTTTTTTTGCGGTACGTGGGCCTCTCACTGTTGTGGCCTCTCCCGTTGCGGAGCACAGGCTCCGGACGCGCAGGCTCAGCGGCCATGGCTCACGGGCCCAGCCGCTCTGCGGCATGTGGGATCTTCGCGAACCGGGGCACGAACCCGTGTCCCCTGCATCAGCAGGCGGACTCTCAACCACTGCGCCACCAGGGAAGCCCAAGCCTAATTCTTAATATTAGTAGATTCAAGAACACAGCATTTACTATGAGTTTTCTATTGTGGTTAAATGTGCGTGTTTTGAATAACATATACACGTGACATTACATGTGTAATTTTAAATCACATAAAGTGTACCATTCTAACCATTTTTTAATTTTTTTGCGGTTTGCGGGCCTTTCACTGCTGTGGCCTCTCCCGTTGCGGAGCACAGGCTCTGGATGCGCAGGCTCAGCGGCCATGGCTCACGGGCCCAGCCGCTCCGCGGCATGTGGGATCTTCCCGGACCGGGGCACGAACCCGCGTCCCCTGCATCGGCAGGCGGACTCTCCACCACTGCGCCACCGGGGAAGCCCCATTCTAACCACTTTTAAGTGTACAGTTCGATGGTCTAAAGTACGGTCACCTTGCTGTGCGGCCGTCACCATCCATCTCCAGGACTTTTTCATCTTCCCCAACTGAGACTTTACCCCCTGAGAACCATCATTCTACTTTCTGTCCCTATGAATCTGACCATTCTAGGCACCTCACAGAAGTAGAATCATACAGTGTATGTCCTTTTGTGACCGTCCTTTTGTGTCCTTTTATTTCACTTAGCGTGACGTCTTCAGGGTTCATCCACGTTGTAGCATGTGTCAGAATTCCTTTCCTTTTTTAAGTCTAACTATTTCACTGTGTGTACATGTCACATTTTATTTATCCATTCATCTGTCAATGGTCAGTTGGGTTGCTTCCAGCTTTGAGCTAGTGTGCGTAATGCGGCTATGAACATGGGACCGCTGATAGATGCTTGAGTTCCTCCTTTTCCTCCCTGCTTTTAAACTTGCTTGGGAGGGTCAGAGCAGCTTAGATTTGTCGGCTGGGAGGGCTCATCTGTCTAGGGCCCCCTCCTCCTAAAGTGCAGGTCCCGAGCCCCGGATCAGTCCTCCTGGCCCACTCCAGGCATCTCCTGAGCACCACGGTAACGGGACCTGCAGTTCCTTCCGGTTTTCCCTGCCGTGGAGAAGGGCAGTGGCCCAAATCGCTAGAAGGAGGCAAGGAGAGGTTTGCTTTGGCTTTGGACGCACTTAGCTCTGATGGAGGGGTGTTCCAGGTCCCGAGTACGTGTTGATTCGTGTCAGGGGCTGTGAACCAGTTGGAGGCAGCACTACACTAGTCAGCGGTCTGCACGAGCTGTGACAGTCCTCAAAACCATCCTCGTTGTCACTCACTAAGGATTGTATGGTTCTAAGGGTCATTCCACAGAACTCAGACAGTGCTGGTGGTGTTGCTGAGCGGTTAGGGACTTGGACCCTGGATTTTGATTGCCTGGGTCCAAGTCTTGGCTCTGCCGTTTACTGATGCTCGGGGCACGTTACCAGATCTTTCTCAGGCTCACGGTTTTTTTTTTGGTTTTTTTTTTTTCATCTATTAAAGTGGGAAGAAGAATAATGTCTACTTGCTGGGTTTGTTGAGAGGGTTAAATGAGATAATGGATTCAAAACCCTTAATACAGTGCCTGATATATGGTTAAGCTGCACGTCAAACATTAATTACTCTTCTTATCATCTCTGCTTTTATTCTTACAGCCATCTCCCTTTCTCCAGCTTTGGTCATGACCCAGTAAGTACGAACCTCAGACAGAGCCTGGTCTGGGTCTTTCGTGCATTTTCCATCCAGTTACTCTCTTTCTGCAAAGCCCTGAGATCAGCTCACCCAACGTGAAAGCTTGGGGGAAGCTCTGACACCTTGTAAAGCCTCACTCCTTCCTGATAACTTTCTATGTGAGTCAGGGGCCGCCCGGAGTGTTTACGCTCTGGACCCGAGGAGCGGGGAAGGAGTGGTGGCTGCCACTGGCTTTGTGAGCTCCCAGGCAGCCAGGGCCAACTGGAGAGGTCAACCCCACCAAAGGAAGTTTCGTCCGGCTTCCACGGAGTAGGAATATTAATCTGACACGAGGCCAGAGCAGGCTGGAGCAGAGGGAGATGAAATAGTGGAGCAGGAATGTAGCGCTCTCTTGGTGGAATCAGGCAACGGACGGCTGCAGCAAATCAGAACCAGATTTCTGAACATGGCTCGGATGGTGGTGGATAGGGAGGTGGTGGTCGTGCCTGGGGGTCCCCTCCGCTTCTCGCTAGCAGCCCTGCCCTGGGGCCGCTTGGGTCCTTTTCTTCACCAAGCTGGGGAGAGAGAGTGGGCTTGTGGACCTGCTTGCTGGCTTCCTTCCATTTTTGTTTGGTCCATTTTCTGTCCAGATGACCGAGAGCAGCCTGTGGGCCCAGCGTGTTGTCCTAGGCCACGGGTCGTTGAGAAGGTCCTAAATAATTGCTGTTTCCTTCCAATGCACCTTCCAGAAGCAGGGGCTGAGCACCTTCGCCAGGGCCCCCGGGACAGCTTCCTGGTGTTGGAGTTGCTTTTGTCTGCTCCCTGCCTCTGGATGATGCAGAAGATGCCGGCTGTCCTGGGCCGGCACAGAGATGGCCTTGGACCCTGGTGATCTGACCTGGAGCTCAGGCCACCTTGCCCTCTGCAGTGAGTGCTGTTCATCGGGAGATGTGGCTCCAGCAGCAGGAAGGATGGGGACGGGGGTGGGGGTGGGGCGAGAGGACACCGTTTGCACTTGGCGTGGCGTCAGCCTGCGTGTGTGGCTGATCAGGTGGGCGAGGACGACGCTGAAATCCAAGCTGCTGCTCTGAACGGATGCCGGTCATTTCATGCTCGTCTCTCATGAATTTTACAAGGTCCTGTGGCAGCAGCCCACGCTGGCTGTGATCTAGTGCTTCCTGGCAGCGTGACGGGTGACAGGCCCAGATTCGAAATGCCCTTCCCTTGATTTACTGCCGGCAGGGCCGTATGAAGTCAGAGTTAAGTGGTCAGGGTCTGGGGGTGGGTAGCCGGGTTTCCCATCTCCTTTTTTTTTTTTTTTTTTTGCGGTACGCGGGCCTCTCACTGTTGTGGCCTCTCCCGTTGCGGAGCACAGGCTCCGGACGCGCAGGCTCAGCGGCCATGGCTCACGGGCTCAGCCGCTCCGCGGCATGTGGGATCTTCCCGGACCGGGGCACGAACCCGTGTCCCCTGCATCGGCAGGCGGACTCCCAACCACTGCGCCACCAGGGAAGCCCTCCCATCTCCATTTTTTACCACCTACCTGATCTTGGGCCACATTTTAAACTTTCTGTGCCTCAGTTTCTTTCTCTGTAAGATGGGATGATAATATATGCTTACCAGGGCTGGTGTTGGGATGAAGTCAGATGATGCGTGGGAAGGGATTAGAGAAGAGCCTGCCACCCAGGGGCTGAAATTCAGAAAGCGCCGTCCTGTCATTTCTCCTGGGCGTTAACATCTTTGTGAGATTTGCAGCTCTAACCAGCTCTCCAGGTACAGGCACGACGTTACGGAACTCAGACCTTTGGCTAGGGGAAGAGCCACGGTCCGTCAACGTTAGCCATTAAAATTATTCATCATAAATGCCTGGCTGTTTAAAGCACGTTAAATATACCCAGAAAATGTCAGAGCTAGAAGCGACCTATGACCTCCGTCATCTCGTCCAAAGCCCTGATTTCACAGAGGAGCCGAGGCTGTCAAGACCCCGACTCCAGACAGTAGGAGAGCAGGGGCCTGAAGACCTGAATTCCCAGCCCAGCACTCACAGCGCTTCCCCGGGCCTCTCCTCGAGCTGGGAGAGAGTCCTGCAGGACAGCCAGAGACCCGATAGCCAAGCCGACATCAGACACACGTGTGTGGCACAGACCCACCTGAGGGTCTGTGCTGTATTTCCAGTCAGTGGCATCAGTGACTGAGCGAGAGAAATTGCTCAGGATGTATATTAAACAAACAGGTAAGTGACATTTCTGTGACCGTTTGTGCAGAGTGGTTGTGAGTTGGTGAGTCATCTCTGGGGCAGACGGCATCTCAGGTCTGGGGCAACAACAGTGGCTGGACCTGCCCCTGCGGGATGGGCATCTTTCTCCTTGGGTGACCCTCTGCTCTGCTGCGCTTAGGGTAGGCTCTGTACCTGAGCCTCAGATGTCCAACTGACCTCAGTTTCCAGCCCCCTCCCTAGCTGGGGACCGACAGGCAGCCGGGGAAGGGCTGACTGCGCCTCTGTGGGACTTCAGGCTAGAAAAACTGTGTGGGCCCGTGGCCTCAGGGGCTTCCAGCAGGGTGTGTGGTGGGCAGTTAACCTCCCTAGTGATGGGGCTCACGCGAACCCTAGCGGGAAAGCCACAGGGGCCGTCTCTGCCCGCTGCCCCTCTCTGCTTTCCTGCATCCCCATCCAGCTCTTAACCTCATCCTCTTCTTGAGAATTTCCCTTTCGCCGCCTCCTCTTCTGCCCTCCTGCCCAGCACCTTTCCAGCAGACAGCCCTCTCCAGAGACCACTCGGCAATGCCCCCGACCCCGGTGTGCGCAAGGTTTGACCCTGGCCTTTTCTCCTGGGGCTTCATCCGCTGCTGGGCTTTGAGTCAGGAAAACAAAGGCAGCTCTGTGTGGGCATGTGGGCGACTGGGCGCTCTCCTTTCCTCCATTCCTCTGCTTCTCCCAGGTGGCTCTCTCAGACCACCCAGCTCACGGCTCTCCCATCTTTTGATGTCGGTTTCCTCTGAACCTTGGAAGGAAGACCCGTCACATGGCACTGGTCCTTTGGCCACTAGTCCCTCTGATGTCTGACCAAGCTGTGAACATCCTCAGTCCAGCTGGCGGGCCAGGACCCGAAGCTGGCACTGTCCCTACTCCCTGCCTGTGGGGAGGCGTGCAGAGCCTTGCCTTCCTGTTTGAAGGTGCCGTTAAAGGCCACAGCTTTCCAAATTCCCTTCCTGGAGAAGACAGAGGAGCAGAGAAGATTCTGCAGTCAGGTGGTCCCAGGGAATCACTCCAGACTTGAGTTTCCCATTTGTAAAGTGCAGACCGCATCGAGCGGATGCGCTGGGGCCCTGACAGAAGCTCAGGTTGGAGAGGAGCGTTATTTCTTCCAGACCGTGAGAGAGGTGACGGGCTGCAGTGACGGCCCCTGATACAGGTCAGGGCTGTCTAGGATGGCTGTCCTGAAACCCCAATATGAGATGCTTCTGCCTGTGACTTTCCTTCCCTTTCTTGAAGACCCGCGAAGAAAGGGTCTCCACGTTCGTTCTCAACGCTGTTCAGCCTTCCTCTTTCAATAGTGGTTTCCACTTGGAAATCTTTCTCTGTTTTCCCCAGTCACCCACCCCATCCCACCCTCCCTCCCAACCGTAGTCTGAAAGAGTTAACTCAGTCCTCAGCCCCTGCCAGGAGGTCTCTATTTGCCAGTAGAGTCAGCCTAGTGTGAGCATTATTGAAATCGCTAATTTATTTCTATAGCTTCAGTCTCCAGCCTGGAGTGGAACAGTGAGACCAGAAGTGTTCCAGACACATTGTTTCATAAAGGAACATTCCTCCAGCTGAACCGCATGGCTGTTGGATTTTCTGGTTTGATCGGTTAACGCTTGGAAGTGATTCGGGTTTCTCTTGTTCGAGCTGGTGGGACTGTGGGTGGGCAGGTCTGAGGGTCCATGAGCCCCTCTCGTTGCTGTATCATTACTCCCCTGACCCTGACCTCTTATCTAGTCAGAAGGTTTAACCTCTGTGACGTTGTCTTCCATTGGAGAACTGGTTAAAGGCGTAACTCTCACAAAAATGAGTGTGCTGTACGGTCCCAGGAGAAATGACAGGATTGCCCCTTCTGAGTTTCAACCCCGCCGGCTTTGGGAAGGCTGTCGATTTTATTATTGATCATTGGGTTTGATCTGATGCATCTCACAGAGACTTGGCCCCGCGGTCGGTTGGCAGCAGCTACGCCAATGACGGGTTTTTCCATTCCCCCCGCCAGATGCGAGAGCTGGTGGGGTAGGCGCAGACGTACTCCTCCCTTCCTTCTGGCACGTCTGATTTGGATACACGCATGTGTGGGTTTCTTTGTGTTACTGATGGCATGCTTTAAAAATTGCTCTTGACATACTGCCCGAGGCAAGGGGACAGGTGGAATGACCTCTGGAAGACCCTTCTTGGTACAAGAGCTGTGAGTTCTTTTTTCTTGTTATTCTGTGGACTGTACAGGTCTGTCTTTCTTTCTTTTTTTTTTTTTCTGGAGATATAGGTAGAATACTATATAACTTAGCCTGGAAGGGATGCCCTGAGGTCACCTGTTTCCAACTCTCTGGCTCTGGATAGAACCATCGCAAATACAATCTATGATGCAGAAAGCGGGTTCATTTGGGGGGAGTCAGTATCCATCCATCCATCCATCCATCCGTCATTTATCAAATAATTGCTAAAATCTAGGAACTATGCTAATATGCTCCCTATTATTTAATTCCTTTTGGTTTTCTATTCAGTGAGAATAGAAGACCATTCCAGTTCTTTTTCAACTTGATCTTTCTTTTGCACTTGACACAGTTGACCCCTTCTTCCTACTTGATATTTTTCTTCCTAAGGTTTCCGGAGTCTGTGACATGATGTGTCCCTGCATGTGTGCTCCTGTGGGCATCCTTCTTCTTCTCTTTCATGTGTTCTTTCCTCCTTTCCTACCGTTGGAGTATCAGTGTCTTCAGAGTTCTGTCTTCAGCTTTCTTTTTCCTTCTGCTCTTTAAACACTCTTTCTGGACAATTTCAGCGGTGTCACCATGTGTAAGTTATGATCTACCTGCATATGATGACCCTCAGATACTCTTATTTAGCCTGCATTTGTGCCGTGTGCTCCCGGCTCTTATGTCTGTCTCCTGACCACGAATGCCTGCATGTCCAGAAGCATCTCAAACTCAGCATGTCCATAAATGAACTCGGCATCTTCTCTGTCAAACCCGTACCTTCGTGAGTTCCCGTCTTGGGGGTGGTCCTGATCATTTTCCTCCTCAACCATGCCAGGATCTGGAAGCCTCCTTAGGCATCTCCTTCCCCTCACACCCGTGGATACTAAGTCGTATCAGTCCCATTTCCCATATCCGTTTCCACTGCACCTTCTCCATCGCCACCATCCTGATTCCAGCACTCACGGTCTCCCCTTGCATTACTGCCGTGTCTCTTAACTGGTCCCTAGATTTGCCCCTTCCAGCCATCTGCGTGCTGTATCAGACTGATCTTATGAGGGGCAAATCTGATCAAGCCAATTCCTATTGAAAATCTTTCAGTGGCTTCCGAGCACCTAAGAATAAGTTCACACTCCTTAAGCACGTTGTAGCAGGTTTCTGTGATTCACCTCACTTCTTTGCTTTATCTCCACCCTCAGACTTCGCCTCCCACACACACCTGAGGCTCCAGCCCTACCAAACCACCTGCCACGCTGCCTCTGCCTCTGGGCCTTTGCCCATGCCCTTCCCTCCACCGGGAACGCTTTTCCCTCCCCCGACGTGCTGTTCTTAGCTCAAGCACCATCTCTCCTGTGAAGTCTTCCTTGACCTCCTGGGCCCCTCCTCCCCACGCCCGTGGCACCTGGCACCTGTCGTGATACTCTGCTTTCACGTCTGTGTCCCCACTAGACAGCGAGCGCCTGGCGGGGCGGGGGTGAGGGTGGCGTCTCTGTCCCTGTAACCCCAGTGCTTCGCACAGGCGTGGCCTGGAGAGAGCTCGGGAGCTGTTCCCGGCTATACAGCCCCTCTAATAATTTTTCCTCATCTAAAAAAGGACTATCCTGCTTCCCTTATTGTAAAAATTAGAGCGAAAATACCTCAAGCATCGTCTGTTTGCCACAGTGCCTTCTACTTCATAGAGAGGTATGATTACTGTCCACTGTTACAGCAGTGATTGTGACACATTGCAAAGGCCAAACGGTAACGTCTAAGGTTTAGGGTGCACGTTCCCTGACGCACACTCTTCTTGGTGCTTTACGTGTATCGAGGCACTGAATCTGTACAATAATCTTTTTAGGTAAATACTTTCACTATTTTGTAGAAGGGTAAACTGAGGCACAGGAAAGTCAAATAACTATTTCAGGGTCAGACACTTGGTGAATTGGTGGCTGGGGATTTGAACCCAGGCAGCTTTGCTCTGTATTACATGCTCTTAACATATTACTCTGTTTCTCCATATTACTCAGCCTAATAATGTTTCTAGTGAATAATGGTTTTCTAAGGCTGCCATAAAATATTACCTCAGACTTGTTGGCCGAAAACAACAGAGATTTATTCTCTCACAGTTCTGGAGGCCAGAGTCCAAAATTGAGGTGTCAGCGGGGTTGGTAACTTCTGGAGGTTCTCTCCTGGCCTCTGACGACTGCCAGTCTGTGCTGTCCCGCGGCTTGTGGCCTCACCACTCCAATCTCTGCCTCTGTCCTCACGTGCCTTCTTTCCTGTGCGTCCTTTTCTCGTGTGTATAAGGACACTAGTAATTGGGTTTAGGGCCCACCTTCATCCATGTGACTTCACCGTAACTGGTTACACCTGCAGCGACCCTCTTTCTAGATAAGGTCACACGCTGAGCTGCCACGTGGACGTGAATTTGGGGAAAGGCACTGTCCAGCCCATTATAATAACCACTGGCTCTTTATTTTAAAAAGGGAGGAGTGTTTACTTACTGTCATTCCAAAAAACAAGGGAAATAATTAAAATTGTTATTATTATTTAATTCTTATCCAAGAACCTGAACATATATTAGAACACGATTCTGACCAGCTTGGGCCATGGCCAGACAGTGGGACCCTACTTCCCCCTCAGTTGGTTCTGGCCCTGCCCAGGCCGGACACCGTGGAGGCTTACCCGCACCCTGGCCCTGGATTTCCCTCTAGTCAAACGCCTTCGTCCATTCCCCATCTGACGTGGCCTTGAGTTCTTTTACTTTTCTCGTGTCTCCTCTGAATGGGCTCTGATTTGTCGGCCCCCTTGAAAGGCATCCATGAGAACAGAGACGCAGTTTCTTCTCTTTCTAGTTGTGGCCGAGGTCCTGTGGGCTTTCCATGGCGGCCGCGTCGTGCTGAAGCCCCAGGCCTGGTTCTGCCTCTCACCGCAGTGATTTTGAGCCTCTCTGTGTCCTCTTCAGGATGGGGATCATTTCACTTGATCACAGGGCAGCTGAGGGTCGAGCGACCCGACGTGTCTGGATGCGCTCTTACTGGCGGGGTGTGGCTGTGCCGGGGTCGAGACTGGGCGTCTGCTGCAGGTTCAGATGAAAGGCTTTGGGCGCCCGCAGCCGTCTGCCCTCCATGGTTGACCCCAGTCCCAGGAGGGCTATCAGGCGGGGATAGTTCGCGTGGGAGGGGCTGGAGGAATGGGTCCAGAAGGTGGAGTGTCTGGTCCAAACTTTTGATCGGGAGATGCGCCCTTTGATGTAGCAGAACGGAGTTCCTCCAGGAGCAGGGCCGTGGCCAGCGGGCCCGTTCGCCTCCCCTGCGTTCTCCGGCAGGTACGGCGCAAACTCGTGTGTCTGGGTTTCAGCCCAGGGCCATCCTCCCGTTAGGGCTCGTCTGCCTCTCGCTAGCTTGTGGCTCGTCCTAGTTGACGATCTCCCTAGCTCATGAGGCGTGACATGTGCCATCAGGTCAGAGCATTAACAGGACACGTTCTTTGGTCACCCCCTATATACACAGTATTAGGTTCAAGAGTGAAAAGACATGGAAGCAGCCCTCAGGAAGCTCACCCTCTAGTACAGCAGACACACATGGAAGAGTCACGGCAATGAGAGGAGGGCCAGGTGGAGGTGTGACTGCCAGTAAGGCCTGAACTAGATCAAGGGCCAGCAAACTAGGTCAAGGGCCTACAGGCCAAACCCAGCCCACCGCCTAGTTAGGTAAATAAAATTGTGATGGAAATTTGGTGCCTAAAATGTATTGTCTGTGCTTTTCCACTTCCACGGTTGAGTGGTTATGACGCAAAGCCTACAGTAGTTACCATCTGCCGTTCTATAGAATAAGCTTGCTGACCCCGTCCCAGACGATGGGTTAGCAGGCAGAGTTCCGAGTGAGAAACAGACACGGACCTCATCCTCAGGGGCTCTCTGGGGTTTCGTGTGTGTGCAGCTAGCACATGGGATTTGGAGAAAGATGACCTGAAGGAGTGGCTTGGGGGGAGCTGTGGAGGCGTGTGTGGGGTTGGCCTGGGAATGATGTCAGAAAGCTTGCAGGTGGGCAGGAGGCCTGTGGGGCTGGGAGGAAGCTGGGTGCCCGGGGACACGCTTTCACAGGCGCACAGAATTGCAGAGAGAAAGAGAGAGAGAGGCCAGGGCTGGGGCCGAGCCAGCCCGGGAGGCTATGAGAACAGGGGTGGCATGGGTTCAGTGTCAAGCATCAACGATGCAACTCAAGTTGAAGGGTCCTTACGGGTCACGTGACCCCAACCTTCACTGAGTAGGGGAAGGGAGGGGTGGGAGGGGAGGGAGGGGAGGGAGGCCACGTCTCCGAGCTCATCCAGGTAGAGGTGGCAGCTCAGGCGGGCATCCTGCCTTCCTCACCGATGGTGAGCTGAGCCCTGGGGCCCTGACCCCGTGACCTAGCTCTTAGGGGAAGGGGCTGAGAAGCGTGGCTCCTCCTCGACAGCCCCCCCTCTTTTAAAGGTTCTGCAACCCTCAGACTCCTGGTCTGTTTTCCTAGCATCTTGTAGGTTTCCGCAGTCTGGAAGCTACTCGAGGGCAGGGTCTGTGTCTGGTTCCTCTTTGTGAGTCCCTCCTTGTTCATACGGGGGACCCCGTGGGTGTGGGAAAGCACTGAGCTCTGAGGCCTGGCCCTCCGCCTTGATTGCCTTGGGGGTAAGGCGATGTCACGAGGTTTCCGAGGCTGTCCCTGAGCCCTGGTCGGATTTGCAGTTCCCCGTGTGGTTAGTCACACACGCTCTGGCCACCTGCAGAGCTTTCTTCCAAAACGCTTCACCACCCCTGAGCAAGGAGCTTCTTTAAACGCTGAACGTCTCCCACGCAGCCCCGTCAGGTCGGGGAGGCATCAGTCGGGATGCCACGCGTCTTCGGTGATCCACGAAAGCACCTCCTTTGTCCCGACGTGTTGGGGGAAAGGCCGAAGAGCTGCCAGAGAGGATGCTTTGGCTCAGCCCGTCCCTCATCCACGGAATGTGCTCCGCCCGCCTCCTTCACGCTTCCAGTGGACTCCCTGGGTTCCCCTGGGTGCTGGGCCGGCTCCAGCCCAAATCCCCCAGGGAGGCGGGGACGACGGGGACGTGGACGGGGAGGGGAATGCAGTGCAGAGCCAGGTGGACAGTGTTTGCCCACAGAGTCCGGCAAATGATGGACACTGTTTGCCATCTGCATGGCGGCCCCGAAGCTGTCCAGAGTCGGAGGCTTAGCTGGTCCCGCAGGAGAGCTGGAGGATGACACAGGCCAGAGTTCAAGAGCCGGGGACACCAGGTGTCCTGAGGGCGAGAAAGAAAGGGGGCTGCGTTAGGCACTTCCAGGCGCAGTTACTGAGTGCTGACCCCGCAGGGCCCCTCGCTTTCAGCCCTGTTCCTGGCCTCATTTATCTACAGTAGCATGGAAATGCGACACTTATAGGAGCCTCACTGACCAGCCCAGGTTACCAAACATTGAAAAAGAAAAAAAGGCCCCAGTGCAAAACCTGTCACGGAAGAAAACACATGGTGTGCACCTGCCACGTGGGCACCGTGGACAGTGTCCCCACACCTCCTCACATCGGCTGTTCACGGTGGCCCCGTGAAGGGCGGCATCTCCCCCATTCCATGGACCAGGGCTCAGAGAGGTGAAATAGCCGCCAAGGTCATACAAGGTCATAAGAAAAATCCTAGGGCTGTCTGGTTCCGGATCCTGTTTTTTTGTTTGTTTGTTTTCGTTATACCAGCCTCCTCCTGGGACCAGGGGCACCTTCTTTTCCTAAGAAAAAGACTATTTAGGAAGCTTGTCCAGAGTCCTGGCAGGACTGGCCCTCTTTGTGGGCAGAACTGGGGGTTTGGGTAGCATGATTCTTAACAAAATTGAGCTATAGTTCTTGTGCTGTGAGATCCACCCTTCTGAAGTGTGGAGTCCAGTGTTCACACTCACCGAGCTGTGCAGCCCTCACCCAGGCGGTGTGATGTGAGCTTCTTCAGAAAGGCCCCTGGACCTGCACCCCCTCCCCCATCAGCCTCCTTGTACGCTGAGGTCTGCTGTGAGTCGCTGGTCGGGTACAGCCTTCCAAGTCGCTGTCTCGGTTCAGCTGGTGGAATCAGACCTTCACTGGCCTGTTATGCCTCAGAAGGGTGGCCTTGTCATAGATGGACAGACTTGTCACTTGGAAGTCCCTGCATGTGGGCACCTGAGTTTAGACTATGAGCTCCCTGAGGACATCCCAGGGCCTCCATTAGTTGGAAAGGATGTGGGTTCAGTGCTGTGTGAGAGTCAGCACGTAGGAATGCCCAGGTCACAGACCCTTCAGAGCAAGGCCAGAGGCAGGTGGGAGGAGCCTAGGGAGAGCGCTCAGAAACAGCCGGCTCCCAGGACGAGGAGAACTGAAAACACATTTTCCCCTTGTCTCACTTACCTGGACCTGGTTAGAGCTGGCTGCCATCCCGGGACTAGTTTGTGGACTGCTCCTCTGATTCTCTTGGTGGCAGAATGGACAAAAAGAGCTTAGAAGACGCTGCATCTCCAGATTTCTCTGGCCTCAGAGACAGTCATGAGGCTCCCTGAGCACGTCCTGTGTGGGAGGCCTGGGAAGGATTCTAAGTGGGTTATGCTGGCCTTTGCAGCAGCCAGGGGCTCCTTGTGTGCTGGGACTTCAGGAGACCTGGATTCTTCCACTGCCCTCTGGTAGGTTTCTGCCATTCCTCCGTTGGTTCCATCGGTCCTGGTGGACTGTGTAGACCGCTTACTCCACTCCAGGTGCTAATGCTTGAACAAGACAGGGGCCAGTCTTTAAGACGTCATCCTTCTACTTGATCTTTTAAAAAATATAGATGTCCCTGGGGGGGTCTGCTTTGGCTTACTCGTCATTTACAACCCATGTGGATGACTTTTTCAGATTACATTCTTGAGAGCAAGTTTTGCTTTGGGGCCGTGGAAAGGACACTAAGTGGTGCTGCCCCCTTTCTCTCTGGCCCTTTTCCTGTGGATCAGCATCCGGGGTTAAGAGTGGGGCCACAGCCAGCCCGTATGGTATCTTCATGCCAGTTGGAAAAAAGGCTGTCTTCCTCAAGATGCTTTCCTTCCATTTTTGGAAAATTGTCTTAATATGATGGTTTTATTTGATCAAAACTTTACTGCCATCACTAGAAAGCTGACCTAGTAAATAATGTGACTTTAAGATATCTTCTTTATGGTTGGTGCCCCCTTACTGTAGCATCTTTGTGCAGTGCGTGACCTGCACAACTGCACGTGGCCACCTTGGTTAGGATAAGCACTTGGTTAGGATAGTTACCCTTCTTGCTGGCTGGGACCTGCTGCATTTCTCATCCAGCAGAGTGGTGTCTCCCCCTGAGTAGGGCCTTCGATCCTTTCAAGGTTTAGAATACGAGGACAGGGATGGGAGGCTTGGGGAAAGGAGACAAGAAGAAACACGGTTCTACCTAGATGGTGTAAGTCTCTGTGACTCCCGGGTTTTCCCAGGAGGGTGGGAGCTTCACAGCCTGTCAAATTACATTTGCAGTAGACGGACGGAAAGGCCAGTTCTTGAATCTAAAATGCTAAGAGAATTCCTGCCCTTTGTGAAGTCAAAGGATCTCTCAGTGGGACTGGACTTTCTGAGCTCAGCCCTGTCATTTTATAGGTAAGCATAAGCCGAGGCCAGGGAGGCACAGGTGTGACACCCAAGGCACAGATGGGAAGTGGGGAGCTGGCACAGGGCCTGGGACTCTGTGTCTCGACAACTTGCCCCTTGTCTGCCCCCACCCCCCTCTTGGGGGCTGAGTGATGCTCGGATAGTGTGGGTCCGAGGAGCGGGAAAGGCCGTGGGCTCTCTCTCCAGGGACCTCTCAGAATCGTGAGTGTCCTGTGGGCTTGGGTTCTAAGGAATCTGCTTTGCGTAGAAGGCACTCGAAAAACACCTCCGTCCCTGGCTGCTCCCAGGGAGATTTTCCAGCACTTTTGACGTTTACTTCCCCTCCTGTTGTTCCTGATGCCAAAGGAGACTGAGCTTCAAAGCAGGTGTTCGGTGTTGGCTTCCTTCATCCCTTAAAACACACACGTTTGATGAGAATTCATGGGTTTAGGGGGGCTCCTGCCCTTCTCCATGGGGGCTTGACTTGGCAGTGGTCCCAGCAGCAGTGAGGTTTCTCTGCAGGGCCAGCGTTATACCTTCTTCTCCCAATTGCTGTTGATCCTGGTTGTTGGTTATGAAGTCTTCATGTGAAAGGAGGCGGGCACCCCAGGGAGACCACTGGAGCCTTGGAGAAGCCACTCCCCGCATTGTGGTGACGTCAGAAGAGTCGCTGTCACACGAGGCGGTGGGGCACGTGCCTCATCGTGTGGCACATGCCACATGCGTCCTTTGTCCTCTGGCTCCAGGACCCTGTACAGCATCTGGTTTGTGTTCTGACCCGCAAAGTGTTAAACAAACAACATGCATTGACTCGGGGGCACCGTGTGCTAAGCATCACGCCAGCGTCAGGGGCGTAGAGATGAAGACGGAGACGCCTCAGATGTGATCTTGAACCACGAGGGCTTGCAGACAGATATCCTCCTCTTTCCTGTGTTGCTGGAGATGATGCAGACCCTCCTTTCTGTTGAAAGCCTCCCCCGGACTTAGCGCTGATGCCGGGAGGAACCTGGTGAGCTGCAGAGCCAGAGCGTTTTCCCCCGGGGGGCTGAGAGTCTGGTGGAGACTGGGGAGTCAGATGTGGAAAAAGGATGCCCACCAAACATGGGGCCACTTGTCACAGATGAGTGACAGGTGAGCAGTCCGGGAGGGCTTCCTGGAGGAGGTGTGAATGGAGGCTCACCTTGGAGAGTGCTGCTCAGCCCTGCCGCCTGGGCCCCGGGCCTGAGTCAGCCACTGCTGCACGTGCCCCATCTGGTCTCACCTGCAGGCTTGGAGCTCGGCTTGCTGCTGCTCACACTTCCACTTGCCACCTGCCTTTCACCTACCCCAAGCCCTCAGCGCCTCAGGCTTTCCCCAGCTTCCCTCTCCTCCCCCCAGCCCGGGTCGATGTTTCTGATTATTCCCCTCAGTTAGAGTTACTTGCATTCTTCTGCATCGACTCTCATTTTGTTATTTCCTGTCGCATATTTTCTAAACTCCCTAGGTCCCTTCTCGTTTATTTCCCCATCCTCTCTGGTGCTGTTCGCAGCACCGCCCGTTTTGTTATCATCTGCAGATTTAATTAGCGTGGTTGATGACCCTTTTCTTCCAGACCCGGGGCCGTGGGGAGGGGCGGGCGGCCTCCAGCAGGGCCGGCTCCGCGAGGTGTGTGTGCAGAGACTTGCGGTCGAAAAGCCTGTTTTGGCCACGTAGAGGGGATGTGTTCCAAACTGGGCTCTTGGCTCAGAGAGGGAAAAAAGTGCCCCGGGAGCCAGGTTTTTCTGGGAAAGAAGGGAGGATCCTGGAAACTGGATTGCACAAACCCCCTCGATTCAAATTCCTCTGGCCAGAGGACTCCGCTTGCAGAATCCAGTTATTATCGGCCGGAGCACCTGCTTATCCTGAGCGGGGCACCGGGCGAGGTGCCTTTCTCATCTTCTTGCTGATCTTCACAAGCACGCTGTGGGCCCCCTGTGGCTTCTGGGTTATTATTTTCCTCTTTTACCTGAAAGGAAACTGAGTCTCAGAGAGGCCGCTTCACATACCCGTGATCGCACAGCGGGTAGATGGCAGAGCGGGGAGTTGACGCTGAGCCTCTCTGGGCTCTTCCTTCAACGCCCTCTGCTTCTCAGGGACCCCATGTGCTTTACCCCCGGCCTGCAGACCGCTCTGGGCTGATGGACTATCTTCATGGCACCCTTGGCAGACGGGCCAACTTCTGGATCTTTTGGGAGTCCACAAAACAAGCAGCTTCTCTCTTCTTTTCTTCTCATCACCGTCGATGGGTCTTTTCCTGAGTGTCCCCGATCAGTGCATCTGTGTCGAGCCAAGATCTAGGTTTTAGTTAATCGAATAGCCTTTACTCATGAGCCAACTTCTCTAAGCTCTACCTTAATATCTTTCAAGGCTGAGTCTGGTGGGGAGGGGGGCGGGGACAGGTGTGATAGTCGCTAACTCCGGCGTTTAGGTCAGGTCTGATGCTCTGTAGGTAGCACAGGGGTTTCAGCGCCCTCTCTCTGAGCTGCAGAGCAGTGATTCCTGATGGAGCATTTTCCTCAGGGAGGATCATTTTTCCTTGGGTGGGACTTCCCAGTACCGTGAAGCACGTTTGGCATCCTTCCCTCCATCCACTAAAGGGTCGTGATGCTACCCGGTCATTGGGACAAAGAAGCTCCCACCCATTTCCTAAGGGGATGGTACAACTCCTGTGGTTTGCACAGCAGAGACACAGAGAACATCTCAGGGCCAAGTGGGGGTGGGCAGGTGGAGCTCTGGCCTCCAAAGGGCAACGCGGGTAGCCCCCTGCAATATTTGGTGGGAAGAAAGGGTTCTTTGGCCGAAGAAAGCTTGTAACTAGGTTGCAGAAGATTTTACAGCTTCTTTGTACTTGTTCAAAGTCTGCCTCCCTGTATGAGACCTCAGTTACGAAGGGTTAATGACCCCGAGAAGGAGTCGTCCGAGCCGTGCCTTCAAGAAACCTGCTTCCTCTGACCTGGAGGAGGTCACAGCAGCACTGAGAGGCTTCTCCTTTATTCTGCTGACCATGGCCTAGACCAACCCCAGAGCAGATGGACAGTCACTGCCTGTCTGCTGCACTTCTTGGCCTTGCTAGAAGGTGGGAAGCGTTCCCTACTCCATTGAGTAGGTGAAGGAGGAGGGCATTCTCTCAGGGTTCCCTGATGGGGGGGACTTTCATTATTCTTTATCCTGGCAAAGGTATAATGAATCCAGGGGAGTGCACAGGGCTGACCCACAAGGTCACTATTGTGAGCTTCACGGGCAACAGCAGCATTGTGGGTGGTGTGTCCAGCACGGGCTGCATCTCAGCCCATCTGCGCTCCACTTCTGCAGCCTCATCCCACTCCTCTTGGTGCCACCCACAGCCTTCTGCACATGGAAATCCCATCACGGTGTTCGAAGTACCACTCAGGTTCCCTCTCCTCCAGGAAATCCTTTCTGGCTCCTCCAGCCTGGAGTCAGCTCTTCCACGGGTTTCTTCTGTCATTGAGAACTCCTGGTCGCATCGACAGAAAACCCAACTCAACTGGTTTAAGCAACAAAGGAAATTTGTAAGCTCATGTAATCAGAAAGCCCATACGTAGGTCTGGTGAGGACTAATCTAGCAGCTCAAATGAGGTTCCCAAGGACCCCCTGTTTCTCCATCTTTCTGCTCAGCCTTTTGCAGGGTCCACTCCATCCTCTACTTGCTCAGTGGTCCCTTGGCTGACCCAGGGCTTCCGTCGACTGCCACTCTTCTCCCCAGAGTTCTGGCAGAAAGAGAAAGCTGCTTCGTCCCGAAACCCTAGCCAACATTTCCTCACATCTTATAGGTTCCGGTTGCATTACAAACATATTCCAGAACTAGTTGTTGTGGCCAGGGGGATGGGTATGCCGATGGGCTCAAGCTAATTGGTCTGATTCCTGGAGTTGACAGTGGGGTCAGTTCTACTGAAAACATATGGCTGAGATCCGGGAAGAGTATTTCTCTGGGCGCAAAATCTAGCAATTATTGATGAGTGAAAGGGGAAACGGCCAACAAATGAGCATTGACTAGTCGTCCTGTCCATTTGGACATTAATCACCCCGGTCACGATGTTATTCATCCGTCTTGTGCGTTAGATATCATTTATCTGGTTTTTAAGGAGACCGGGAGCCGCAGGATGGCTTGTATTTCTTCTGCGTGCCCTTAACTTTTAGCATATTGCTGGTCACACAGTTGTTACCCGCTAAATACTTGTCGAATTGAAATATGATGGGGTGATTGAATAGTAGGAAACGGTGGAGATATTCCTTAGGGGAGAGGTGAGTCACTGCTCAGACAAGGCAAGGGCACATCTTTTGGAGGGAAGGCGAGGGGAGTTAATGACTGAGAGCATGAAGGTTTTATAGAAGTGTCTTGAGGAGGGAAGACAAGTATCTGAATCAAAACATCACACAAGTTTTGAGTTAGGAGGAATACGAGAGAGATGGGTACTTTGAAAGGTAACGTGATGGGCTTTTAAACTCCTGGAAATGCTTTTCTCTGAGTGGGACATTTATTACACGGGCCAAAAGAATGCAGGTCCGGAAGGAGGTACTGGGCATTCCTGCCCAGAGGTTTTGCTGGCTGTTGAATTTAGTGGTGCTCACTGGTGATCCGTAGGGAGACTCTATGATTTATTGTCTAATCTGGGACAGTTTTGGTAATACTGAAATGCTGCACTGGATAGAATGATGAGGCAGAAGACATGACCTGGGACTGTCCCAGCCCAGCCAGGACCCATGAGTCATCTTTGGTCCAGGTCTCTATCAGCGGCCCAGCTAGGCGACCCTCTGCCCCTGCTCTGCAGCTGCCTTTCACCTCTCTGGGCTTTGACATGCTTGCAGTGTCCCGGTGGGGTGAGAGGTTGCTGAGAGCTGCTATCTGCAGCATCTGATTCCACTTGGGAGATGTCGACTGTCCAAAATAGTTCTCGTGTGACGAATAGGAAAGGGCGGCATTTTCCTCCGGTCTTTCCTCCAGTTTATCTGTGACCTTTTCCCCTCTGTTTGGGGCTGGGCCTCTGTGCTTGGGGCCTGGTCTTGGGAGAGGCCCCGTGCTTTCTGCCAACATCTTCAGGGCTTATGGATTTTTATCCTCTTCTGTGGTAGAAGTTGGGTCTCTGGCTCCTGGATTCCGTTCCGCCTGTTACTGCCCACATTCTAAATTCCCAAGGGAAACATTCTCCTTTAACTTCACTTGGGGGTGTTCGGGGAAGCCAGGGACTATTGCCACGGTGGGCTCAGCTCTGATGTCTCTCAAGTGGGATCCAAGGAGCGTGGTCGCATCCCTGTGGAGGTCAAGGGCATGTGCCCTGTGGCCCAAGGGGCAGCAGGATGCTCTGCACTTTGAGTCCCAGGGTAGAGATTTGGCACGGGCTGCCCTTGACCTTGCTCTTAAAGAAATCCTTTCATACACAGCTTAGAGTTTGCAGAACACTTCCCTGTGTATCATCTCATTTGATTCTGTTACCATAGAGTCAGTGTTAGCTTTTGAATACCTATTTATTAATTAAAAGCTAACAGTATATAATATATTTTAAATAAGTAACATGTTTATGTAACATAAATAAACACATTTTATATGTTATAAATGACATTTTATATGTTATAAATAACACATTTTAACGAAAAGTAATATGTTTCAAAAGAAAAAAACGGTGAGAAATGTGGCACTGTTTTACATTTTTGCAAGTCTTTATTCCCTAGCCTTATTGAGGTGTATTTGATGTATAATAAGCTGTACCTATTTACAATGATCTGATCTGTTGAGCTTGGGCATATGTATGAACCCATGAAGCCATCATCATACTCAAGACAATGAGTATATCTACCACCCCTGAAGGATTCCACGGGTCCCTCATACAGTCCCTCCTTCTCTCCTCCAGGTGGTATTACTATTAATCATTTCAATTATTTTAACATTGCCTATGAGTTTCAAGAGCTTTGGTGACTCGCCAAAAATGGTATGGCTGGGAAGTGACAGAGCTGGGGCCCAGGACCCAGTCAGTCTTTGAACCCTAATACCCATGGCCTTCCCATGACCAGTCTGTCCCGTAACAATGGTGAAGATTTCCCTCATTTTCTTCTGTGGGTTTTTGAAGTGGAAAGAAGCCCAGGGAACACTTAATCCCACTCTGTTGCTGACTCCCCATGAGGTCCCCGTCCTTCCAGAGTGCTGGGCTGCCCTGGGGGCCCCTGTGGGTCAGGGGTTAGGCGGGGAGCTGGCTGTCTCAGCCCTTGATGTATCGGAGGGTCTGACTCCTTAATTTTTACTGGGTTCCCTCCTCCCCAGTTTTACACCTGGGCTTGAGAAGAGGTTTCCTGGGTGCCAACTGTGGGGAGTACAGTGATGTGCGATGCACAGTTTAAAGACTGTGCTGCCAGGTCCAGAGGTCATCTCTTTCGGGCGCCTGTCCATGTTGGTAGCACAGAAGGCCATCCCCCACTTCCAGGAACTTTTGATGACAGCTGTTTCCTTTGACAAAATTATGACAAGAGTGGGTGGCTGAGTTTCCGTCGCCGTAGGACCCTGGCTGGTTGTCCCCGGTCTTTGCTTGGGAAGGAGAAGCCTTTTCTATAAGAGCAGTCTTGCTACTGGTATTTTTTTGGGGGGCGGGGGTGGTCCCTGGGGCAGGGTTCGGTGGGCCTTTGGTCCTGCCCTCCGTCTTTGCTGATCACTCACCCATCCTCCCCTTGGCCTGGGGAGGAGAGGGTTGGAGAGGAGGGTCATCTGGGGCCTCCTGGGAAAGCAGGTTTTCACCTCTTCCTCCTCCAGTTCTTCCCTGCACTTAGTTCCCAGCCACTGTGTCTCTGGGTGGCCCCAGCAGACCCTGCTCCCGGACCATGGGCTGGAGGTTCCTGAAAGAAGTTAAGACTTTGGTCTTAACGATGGCACAGGTAGACCAGGGTGTTCCTCCATGGGGCCGTTGTGAGGACCTTCTCATTTTCTGCTCTGATTTCCTGCTCTCAGGGCTACACCCCACACTCCTCCTTAGTCTGCCCCAGCCACAGTCTCAGTACCGCCTAGTGTAAGTCCTCCAGCTGCGTGGACGTCAACCTCGGTGATCTGAGAACGTGGGAGCCCCTGCGGTTTCGTCTCACCCTCCCCATGGGACCACATGCCCTTGTCCCTTGCGGGTCCGAGGTGACCCAGGTTGGTGATATCTGGGAGGCGTCTGCCCCCCTTGGTCCCTCTCCATCATCTCCCTGCCCCTGCCCCGCCCCTGGCAGCCCGCTCCGGGCCGCAGCTAGTGTTCTTACGGCAGGCTGGGCCCAGAGCACACGCAGGCGTCAGGGTCAGCACCGGGCTGGCTTGGCCGGGCTGCGGGGAAGGAGGCTCGTGGAGTATCGGGTTCCGGCGTTGGGCGGGGACTGCCTCCCATTCACTCTCGTCTCTCCGGAGGGGGGACGTGGTCTGGTGAAGCCACATGCGATCTTTGGAAGACGACGAGACGTGAACCATACGGAAAATCTCACCAGGAGTGCGCGGCCGCCGGTCCCTGACAAGGGCTTTGAGCAGTGGCTGCAGCTCTAGGGAGAGGTGTCTGGGAGCGTGGCTCCCCCCACGCCCAGTCCCCTGTCCCCCATCTACCTAATCTCCCGTGTGTGGGGCATAGAGCTGCCCTGGACGGGTTGGGAGCCCCCAGGGACGTGTGACGCTATCCCTCACAGGCACCATGGCATGGACCCTGAGGTCAGGAGACCTGGATTCCATTCCTGGCTCTGCTCCTAAGTAGCTGTGTGTGCATAACCCAGCCGCTCGGCCTCCTGAGCTCCGAGGTCTTCATCTGCTGCTTGAGAAAGATGTGAAGCGTCGCTGGAGGGCTCTTCAACTCCAGCATCCTTTGGCCAAGTCAGTTCCTCTTCAGAAATGCACCGGGGTCGTCAGCTGACCCTGCTTTGAGCCGTCAGCATGGGGGTGTTGAATGGTACGCGGAAGTCTGATGCCTGGAAGATAAAGAGACCCACGACTTCTACATTTGAAGCGTCCTTTATTCTTCAGAGCATCCCCGATTCTTCTCCTTAAGGCGGCAACACCCTTACGAGCCTATAAGGCAGAGAGGTTCCAGGTACGTCCAGCTCCAGTTCAGTTCAGGCTGTCTTGTGAACACCAGGATGAGCTCATGCTGATGCAGTAGACCTCTAGGGATGGGAGCAGTGCCCTGAAGATGCAGTGAGGACCCCAGGGCTACTGAGAAGAACAGAGACGACCTCCCGCCAGGTTTTTATATAAGGTTCCCGGTCAGGTGGAAACTTGAACAACTTTAGTTGTGGGCATAAGACGAAGATTCAGAAATGACACTTAAGGGTAGCCAATTTTTAGAAATTGGTCACAGGATCTGAACAGAACCAATGAGATCTGTGTGTGTGTATGGAAGTTGTAAGACGTAGTTACCGAGCATTTCCTGTGTGCCAGGGGCACGGTGGTTGCTGGGGACAGAGCAGTCAGCAGGACAGACGCAGTCTTTGTCTGCATGGAGCTTAGGTCTGGCCAGGAAGCCAGGCATTAGACACCTGCTTACAGTGAGTGCAGGAGTGGTCAGTGCTAGGAAGGAGGGGGGTGGGAGCTGTGCAGGTAAGAGGGGGACCACGCAAAACTCGGGGCTCAGGGAAGCCTGCCCCGAGCAGGTTCTGAACTGAGAAGCTGGCTGGACCAGTTGGAAACCAGTGAGAAGGGCTGTGTGTCTGGAGTCCGGGGAGGGCAGGAGGGGCTGGTGCCTTAGAGAACATGCGTGTGATCAGGTCTGCTGTTGGGTCAACTTGAGCGAAGAAGGGAGGAAGGAAGAGACTGGCGGATGAGTTAGGGCATGGGCTCAAGATGGGACCTGACTCTGCCTCTTGTGAACTCAGGTTTCCGTTGGTTTACTTAGTGGTGAAGGAAACCAGCTGACACACCTTGAAAGACACTGAAAGAGCTGAGAGTCAGGTGATGGTTGAGGACTATCATGTCCTCTGACCAGAGCACTGACAGCCTCCTCTTGGGTGCTTCCTCCTGATACCTAGGAACCGGAGAAACAGAATTTGTAGGGTTTTATGAACATGGAATCGTGGGGAAAAGAGGTATGTAGTTTTGTGAGCTGTTTCAGTTGCGCTGGAGGGACGTTCCTGCCCCATCGTGTATCTCACGTTTGTTAGCCCTGGGGTAGAGCATCCCCAAGATAGAAGGGTTTGTGCTTTCTTAGAGAAACCTTCGCGCACTGGCTCTCCTTTCTCTGACGACCAGAACCAAATCATACGTTTCAGCTCATTTTACATGAACTTAAATTGTAGTTGCTTGATGAGATTTGGAGCCCCTCCACTCGCCCTGATTACTTAGTTATGAAACCTCTTTTAGGGATGGATTATATGCTCTCATGCCTAATCTCTTCTACTTCGTGTTAAATTTTGTGTTGGTTTCGGAAAACGATGCCTTCTGACCGTGTCCTCAAATTCTAGAGATGAATCATACTTGGAACCCATGGATTTCTTTAGGTCCATGGGACATTCTGAAAATCCTATAGATAAAAAACACTTCAAGGCAGTAAACAAACCAAGATTTTAATCTAACAGGAATGGTTTTCCCCAAGTCTTTTCTATCAGTTGCAGGAGTTCTGTGAAGACCTACTCTGTGTCCAGCCTGTGCCAGGTGCTTGAGGGACACAAACGAAGTGTCAGGTACTGTCCCTGTAGTCAAGAAGCCGCCATTTTCGTTGAGTAGAGCGAATCCCATCACTGCAGTGGCTGACATCTACTGATGGAGAAACCGAGGCTCCCTTCGTTAAGTGACTTGCCCGATGTCCTACAGCTGTAAAATCCAGGATTCAGATCCCAATCTATTCGAATCTAAATCCCAAGCTCTTTCTGTTCCCCTCCTATGCCTAAAGGAATCCAAATCCAAGGTAGGATGGAAGTTAGCTGGGCCTGGAGAACAGGACATTTTTTTTCTATTTTAGTTCAATTTATGTTAACTTCCAATTTTTCGATTTCTGGGTTAGTAAAAAGAGCTTCTGCATTTGGTGACGGTTCTGCTGAGGAATTTTCAAGTATTTGTTTGTTTGTTTCCGGGAGACATACATCTCGGTGTTCTTCTTATGAGAAGGTAACAATGTTGCACGGCATGAAAGAAACATGGTGACTAGATGTTAGCACCAGCGCAACTGCATTCCAGCTTTTATTTTCCTTTGAAACAAGTTCCATTTGTGCAGAATGGCGAAGCAGCATGCTTTGCTGGAGGGAACGAATGCCCCGACGTTGGGGAACAATTTTACATCAGTTTAATACACGGTTGGGCTGCAATCGATAGAGCCTCTGAAATCATAGGGGCTAAACAAGGTGGAGTTTTACCTTTCACATAAAAATCCCAGAGACAGCCCAGGGTGGCGGAGGCACTCCATAGAGTCAGGACCCAACGTCTCTCTTGGTACTTTTCTGGCCTTGACTTTGACCTCGAGGTCTAAGGCACTTGTATTCGTGTTTCAGGCTGTAGATCCAGGGATAGGGAAGAGGATGAAGGGGCAGAAGTAGGCCCCCGCACTTGCATCTTTGCGGGGTCCTACCAGGGGCTGCTTCACCCCCCCACCTGTACCATATAGGCCGGGAATGAGTGTTACGGTTACACCTAACTTCAAGTGGGATGCAGTCTTCATTCCGGAAGGCCATATGCTTAGTTAAAAAATAAAAGGAGAATGGCTCTCAGGGGACAGCTAGCAGTCTGCCACCAAGGCCACGGGTGGACCCTGGCCCTCCCAACCCCTTTCTCAAACATCTGCAGCCACTTAATGGACATTTGGTACACACTTGAGGCACTGCTTCCAGATAAAGTTAACAAAAAAGGGGTTCATCACGATTTAAAAACAAAGATGAAACCAAATATTTAAAAATCAATAATAATCACGATTTCATCTTAGTGAGAAGGATGGTACTGTCTGCCATCTTTCACTGAAAACATCATTTCTGGGGCCATGATGGAGAGCTGGGGCTTCAGGTCAGCTTCACAGATGGTTTCTTTTCTTCCTCTTTCTTTTCGCTAAATTAGAAAAGCTAAAATTACCGTTAGAAGTAGCAGCAAGTGATTGATGACTCTTGTCTAGTGGTCCTGGTGTTGCGGCCATAGGTGGACAGAGAAATCGGGGCAATTTCTCAGTGAAAGCCGCTTCCAGGGTTTTGTCGGAACTATGTCCACTTGGGAGCTTGAAGGCTCCGTGTTTCATCTTAGGACTGCCTCTTAGAGTCCTCCCACCCTTTGATTCAATTTTAGTCTAAAAGGCACGTCTTTAAGTTCTGTTGCAGCCCTCGGATGTGGTTTTTAACTATGCGCAGTAAATGTCCTGTCTGTCTTTGGGACGAGAGGAGAAAACCACCACGTAGAGCACAGACTGCCTGGATTCGAATACTTTTCAAAATCATACCACCTGTGTAACTTTGGACACATTATTTGAATTTTCCCTGCCTCGATTTCCTAAACAATAAAGTGGAGAGTGATAGTACCCGTGACTATAGTACGAGCCAAAGCACACAACCTCCCTGCCCTGTCCGGGAACACGAGTCACACTCAGTGCAGATGCGTCACAGCGATGGGTATTGTTTTCAGGTATTTGTCAACTCTAGACCATCCGAGACTTTCAGACCACAGTTCAGTCTTCCTGCGAAATCCTGGTTTCTTCTTCATGCTTCTCCCCAAAAGTCCCCGAAGTGGGGGGAGCTCCTGGACGTCTGAATTATCGAAGACGTGGTAGAGTGCCTTCAGAATCAGAGAGACAGTCTTCACTTGCATTACGAGCATCATAAAATGTCTTTTTATCTTATTCATCATCTCAAAAACCCGCGTGAGCCCTGTTGTAGACAGTGCACTTTGGTGGGGAAAGCAGTCTTCTCCCTGCTACCTGGTTCTCTGCCTGGCACAAGGGGGGATGTGCTCAGATGCCTCCACTGGCATCTTCAGTGCTAAACTGAGACCGAGGGCGTATCGACGGAGACCGTCTGGTCTTTGCAGACGACTTTGCAGAGGACTGTCCCTGCTTTTCTGTGAGCAGCGTCACTCTTGCTGCATGCAGGGTTGGGGCCTCCTCAGTCCTGGCCTCCGTACGGCCTGCTTCACGAGATGCACAGGAAACCAGCAAACCCGCCTTTCCCCCGTAGCGTGGTCTGCAGGAGGGGGCGAATGCGACAAGAAACTGAGAGCGCATCTCTCTGAAGGGCACACTCACTAGGGCCCGCTGCCCACTCCGCCCTCAGCAGCTGTATCCCGATTGTCAGTGGCACTCGGGCCTGCATCACATGGGTTTCTGTGACTCCCGGCAGTCGTCGGATGAGGGGTTTTGCCATTGGCTTGTCCTGCGTCCTTTGTGAACAGTGTTTGTAACTCATTTTGCAGGTGGTTTCAGAAGCTTCACGCCAATAATGGGGCTTTTGCCCATTTTTCCTGCTTGTTTTGGTCTTTTTTCATTTAGTGACAAAATGAATTAAAGTGTTGTTTTTTTTTTTTTCCTTTGTGTGTGAGGTTTTCTTTGAAGGTGAGAAGAAACCGATGGCTTCATGTTGTCATCTGACCCGTTTTTCTAGCAGGCCCTGTGCCCCGGGCCAGGTGGGCTGCTGAGTCAGTGAAACCTGATTTTCAGCTATTCGTCGCTGTGTTTCCTTTCCTTACTTTCCATCTTTGGGTGAAATCAGTGCACTCACAGAACGGCGTGTCCTGGGACCTAGATTCAGAGCTGCATTCACACGGAGCCCTGCCCAAGATTTATGTTTATGATATTAGACGGAGTTGTGCCGTTTACATGATTAGTTATGTCATTACTTTTAGGCTCAGATGATCCACTTTTGTGATGTGGGCTATGACACAGCGAAATAGTAGAACAAAAATACAAACTTAACAATGAAAATATCTGTATGGAGACAGGTTCCAGACTGTTCGCTGAATCCAGCAGAGGTAAACTGACTAACTGCTGTAACTACTAAATATAAAATAGGTGATGAGAATATACCGTTCAGCACAGGGAATTATACCCATCATCCTGTAATAACCGATACTGGAATATAATCTGCGTAAGTACCGAATCGCTATGCTGTGTACCTGAAGCTAACACAGTATTATAAATCAGCTATACTTCAATAAAAAAGAAGCGTTGATGGGATTTCTGTGAAAATTATAATCGCTTGCATTGCAAATCTCTGAACACAATTGTTTTAACTCCCCTTTTCCTCTGAAGTCAGCAAAGCTCCAGGGAGCACACTTTGGGAACCTTTCCCTACTCTGGATGAGAGCATTTCTAGACCAGAAGTGGTGAATGGGGTATGGGTGGGAGGGGGCTGACCCTGGGTGAGGTATAAAGAGAACAAAACCCAGAAACTGAAGAAACAACAGGTGTGGGCTTCTTGTTTGGGAGAGTTGGGGAATCAGGAATTTAAGCTATGTCTCCTAAGTGTTTCTCTTTCTCCTTCCTCGTCCCTTACAGAGTAAAAGCCAGGGCTCCGTCTTTGTCCGGATCCACGCCCCATGGCAAGTGCTGGCCCGAGAGGCGGAATTCTTGAAGATCAAAGTTCCCACCAAGAAAGTATGAGCATGTTTCTTCTGGGTTTGGGGCCTCCCGAGGGCTGGCTGGATGTGTGAATAGCTTCGGGAACAGGGCCGGGTGGGACCTGGGTTCTGCGGAGTTGGAATCACACTTGTCTCCCTGGGGACGCTAAGTTTGGGACAGTGGAGGAGACGAGGAAGAGATGGGAGGGGAGGGGCCGGGCTTGGGAGATCGTGTCACCTCAGAGCACCGCCAGGACGTGCTCCACGAGAAGCTCACGTTGCCCTGGCCCAGCTTCTTTATTTCTCTGTTATAGCCCCCTTCTCCCTCCCTCCCAGCATGGCCAGGCATTCCTTTAGAGCGAGTGTAGCCATGAGCGCACGCTAGCGAGCCTTGCCGACTGGGCAGGCAGCTTGCAGGGGGAATAGCGCCAGGCTTGCCATGAAGACACCTCTTCTGGTTGTGACTCTGTCACTAAGTTTGGTGTGACCGTGGGTTTCTGTGAAATGGAAGGTTATTTCTCACTCGGGTTGATCAAAGCCACCTGGGGAAAGTGTCCATCGTGCTCATGCCCGGACCCCACTGGTAATTTGATTTAGTTGGCTGGTATGGAATGAGGCTTTGGCATCAGTATTGTGAAAAAAAAAAAATCCCCAGGAGGTTTTGATGCACATCTTGGTTGAGAGCCACACATTCAGATGATTTCTGAGGTCCTTTTCAGCCATTGGAGTCTATGTATAACTTAAAAATTCCCCAAGGAATTCCTGGGTGACAGTTTCCTTGCATAAGAAAATCCAGCAGATACCTCCAAAGATAAAAGAAATGTGTCCACAGAGTCACTCTTCTTTCTTCTTACCAGGTATCTTAGGAGAAAGGGTGGTTATTGACTGATTATTTGAGGCGTCTCTAGAAAGGGCCCTGGAACAGGTGATACTCTAGTTTAACCATAAATGATCTAGAGTTGATCTGTCTCTGACACACACACACACACACACACACACACATCCATCAATAGTTTACTTCCCAAGTGGTGACCTGGCTTTGCAGAGATCGCGACTTCATCATTCTTACTGCCGTTTACCATAAATGTTCACCATCCCCGTCGTTAACAGAACTACGTATTTGCTGCTTTCTACACAACCACTGTTACCACCCGCCTTCTCTCGTCACCATCTCCACTATCAGTAGCACGGTTAGAGAGAGCAGAACGTTCGGATTAGCATCACTGGCTGTGTGTACACCATCTTCGCTACAGCAGATCTACTCTTCTCATCAGAAATCACTCATCAGATATCGTCATGTGTGATGCTGTGTCACGCACCCCTTATTCCAAAAGGATGAACTCTGTGGGTTCTGCCCTTATAGATCTGTTAAGGTGGATAACACACCCGTGGCAGGAGGACAAATGACTATTGAACAGTGAACAAGCATGAGCATGAATATTGGCTACAAACACCTTGCCAGTAAAAGGTACATGTTTGGGGGCCACACGCCTGAGTGTCTTGGTTTCACGAGGACCACGCTGTGACCTTCTCCCCTTCAGTTGCACTGCTCAGTTCTCTGTCTCCTTGTTTTTGACCCCTCACTCCCAGCGCCGCTGTCCTCAGGTGCAGGCACCGTCCTGGCTCTGGACCTCCGCCCCTCCTCTGCTGATGGTGTCCCCATTTGATGGCCACATGACCCAAGTCAGCTATGGACGGAGGCGTCTGCTTCCCTCTGGGGGTGCCCTCACTTAACCAACCTTCCCCTTTTCTTTCTCCTGTCTTCCTTCTGCCTTCTATATATATATATATATATTTTTTTTTTTTTTCTTCTCCTTTCTCTGGCCTATCTGAATATCTAACGTTCTCTTAATCTCTTCGGTTTATAACTTGCTTCCTATGTTTTTATCTGTGCTGGCTGATCCTTGGAAAGAAGGTGAGCAAACTTTAATGCCGCTGCTATTGCTTCTCCCCCCAGGACAGTCCTTTCCGCGGGAAATACAGAGACTTAGAGGAAGTGTGCACCCTTCCCCTCTCCGCTCTTTGTCCCTTCTTCTCCTTCGCTGCTCTTCCATCCTTCCTCGCCCTCATGCTCGTCCGTCCCTTCTTCCCTCTCCCTTCCACCTCTCTCCTGATGCCCTGATGCCGTCTCCTAGCCTCCCTCCCTGTTCTTGGAACATCTGACCGCACCTCTCTCTCTGTCACCTCCTCCTCACCTTATTCACAGTCTCAGTCCCCAAGTAGTGCTGGTCACTCTGGTCTCTGCTTGTCCTTCCACAAGCTCATGCCTGCGGGAGCATAGTTTTCCTTATGTGACACATCTGCCCTCAGAGCTCGTGTGCCCCATACACTAAGCCTATTGGAACTTACCACCTATTGCTTAGGAAGTACCTGCACTTGGATCTGCAGTTGAGGTGACTAGAGCAAGGACGTGGCATGACGCAGCCACCTCTGAGTTGCCTTCCTTCTTTTGCTTTTTTGCATTGCTTTTTTTATCATTTAAATATATTTGACGTATAACCTTGTGTAAATTTTAGGTGTACAACATATTAATTTGATACACTCATAGATTGTGATATGATTGCCACTGTAGCCATAACTAGCCTCTCTGTCATGTTACCTAATTATCCTTTTTAGTGGCTGGAATCACTGAATTCCGGACTCTGAGCAGCTTTGATGGTTATGATACACTACTGCTGTGTATGTTCACTCTGCTGTGCATTCGATCTCTAGGGCTCATTTACTACCTGTTGCAAGTTTGGACCCTTAACTAGCGTCTGTCCTATCCCTCCACCGCCATTGCCTGGTGACCACCATTTTCTCCTTGTTTTAACAAGGTTGGCTTTTTAGATTCCACGTGTAAGTGACGTCATACAGTACTTTTCTTCCCTTGACTCACTCGCCTGGTGTAACGTGCTCCAGGTCCAGCCACGGTGCTGCAGATGTCAGGGTTTCCTTCTTTCTCAGGGCTGAGTGATATTCCATGATATGCATGTGTGTGTGTGTACTTATATATGTAATATGATCTTCCTTATGCATTCACCTGTTGTTGGACCCTTCGGTTGTTTCTTCCTCTCCTTCCCTTTTATTTTGGAGGCATAGGGTGGTAGACACTGCATCAGTCGAGTCCTCGGAAGACTGGGCTTCCAGCCTGGGTTCTGCACTCACTTGCTGTGTGATTTGGGTATGTCACCTCATCTTCCGGAGCCTCAGTTTCCTCATCTGTGATGTGGGCATAGTAACAGCTGCCCTGTTTTTCTTAGAAGGTTGTTGTAAGAATCCAGTTCTTGACTATGGAAACACAGGAGTTTATTACCGTGTCTGTGTTCTCAAACATTTATGTGTGTATTCTCAATTCCTAGTTCCCCAGTCACCTTCCCTCCTGACGGAATAGGCAGCCAACACTGATGGAGCTCCCAGAGGAAGGGAGTCTGTGGAGAGACCCTGAAGGGCTCAGAAACCATCAGAGCCCTCAGAGTCTACAGCCCAGGGCACAACAGGAAGAAGGCACACACCCCGACATCCCAGCACGGATTAAATGCTGTGTCAAGTAGCAGCCCATTAGCACAGCACAGCACAGATTCTGTCTGGGAAAATGCTGGTCCAGGGAGCAAAGCCAGGTGGTGGCCTTGATGAGCATCAGATGTAACGGAAGGAACTTTTCCCCGTAGTGTCTAGGCCCTGGACTCCACACAGGTGGACCGTTCTGGCATCCTCTGCGGGCTCGGCCGCAGGGCCCCAGATCTCCTTTGTACTCACAGACCGCAGCAGCTTGTGATTGACCTCCCAGGGGGTGTTGTAACCATGAGAGAAGGATATAACTTGGTATGCCGGGTGGGGTGCCGATTCCAGGGGCGGGTTAGACCCAGTTCCTGGGGTGAGAAAGGAGCATGGTGGTGAGGACGAGACGGGGCAGTCTGCAGGGCTAGCGCTGAGTCCAGTGGCGTTTCCCCCTCTTTTTAATGGGCTTGGGAAGTGGCTACAATGGGAGTAAACCACATTCGCAGACAGCCATGTCCTGGCAGCAGGGGTGGGCGGGGAGGAAGACTGAGGCATGGGGTGGGGTCGGTCAGCATCCTCCATTCTGGTGGAGGCCGATGGAGGTTTGGATCATAACTCAGTAGGGTCCGGAGAGACCGGGAAGATGGGGAGGAAATCACAACATCAAGATCTCCAACCTGGACGAATCCACAGTAATGCGTCCAGGGACACGGAGTCCTGAGCACAGATATTAACCGTGGGCGGTGGGGGGGGAGTCTTGGAAGGAAGCCTTTGTTTTCCAAAAACAACAACAGAAGAGCCAGTATTTTGTGAGGGACACTCGGCATCCTTGCACAGGAAGGGGGCAGGAAGGCCTGGCCTTTGGCCCTGAGCAACCTGGGACGGTTTGAAATGGATGCTTTCTCACCTCTGTTCTTTACCAAGGTGGTCAGTATCTATGTTGATTTATCACTGACTTTTTTATATATACGAACGAGCACCCCGCCTCCGGGAGAATTGATGGGGACGAGGTAACAGAGTCCGTTCTGGTCATATTAACAAAAGCGTGTTCATCCAGCCAGAATCCACTAATTTCGGAAGAAGGGACATGCCTGGGATGGGTGGAAATCACTTTTGTCCAGTCTGTCAAAGTTTTCGTAGCTTTGTTGATAGAATGATTGATATTACAGGGGTCACGTTTGCTGTTCCCAGGAGCCTGTGAGGACTTTAGCTTATGAGTTCTTCGCATGCATGTAGATGCTGTTCACCTCCAGCCCGTGGTACCTTTATAGGAACGCAGGCTCAGAGCTCCCCTTATCTCCCAAACAGGAGTAATGAGTGCTGTGGAGGGCTGCCGTAAGGAGAAGTGACCATGTATTTGGAGGCCTGTCGCAGAGGCGTAGCCTGTCTTACTGCTGTTTTCGGTATCGTCATTCGCGTGTGATGTGTGTAGGGCGCACAGCTGGCCCGGATGGGGACTGCTCCTCCCTGCTACTTCTCTTCCCAGCAGCATCTGCAGTGTTGGGTCCAGTTTCTGAAATCTGCCCAGGCAGCCAGCAGCGCAGACGGGGACTCGCCGTAGAGGCAGGAATAGGTGGCCTCTGGGCTGCGTGCTGGAGGACTCCTGTTTCATAGGGCGTGGGTCCTTGGGGCATCGGTAAACATAATGGCTCCAAGTGCGAGGTCTGCAGCGCGATCACGGGGAAAGCCAACAGGAAGACTGCTCAGGCCCCACGGCACAGAGACGAGAGCTCAAAGGCGCCCGTTTCAAAGGGTAGAGACAGCCGGTGGGACAAGTGGAGACCTTGCTCTCCCTCCACGAATCTGGGTTATGTGATTCACATCTCAGCCTATTTCCCCAAAAAGGACTTGAGATGGATTACGACCAAAAGCATAAATACAAATGGATCATTTTGAAAGGGGACAAATAAAAAAGAATCATTAATCTGGGGGGAAGTGGGAAGTGCAGGGGAAATAGTGATCATAGAAATAAGAAAATAAGGGTGATGGATGCAAGTGAGACAAATACATTCTGAGCTTCCTGGTGGCCAAGGCAGAAATGACTACGGTTTACGTAATCTGCAGAAATAAGCATCTGTTTGGTAAAAGGAGGCGAACTTTTTCCTGTTGCTAAAGCATAATTTTATGTTAAAGGACATGAACAATATAAGGGACATATTTTCAGTAAATATGAGTTTTATATAAGGTGCTGGAATGTTCTTCCTATGGCCATTTCTTAAACCGATTCTGGGCAAAAACTGAGGGTGTCGTGTTTAATTGTACTTCAGGAAAGGTTGTACTACCAAGTTATGTAGGTAGATTTCTGCTGCGCTAACTCAATTCAGGGATAAAGCTTAGAGCAGAAATGCCATTCAGAGTTTAATTCTCTCTGTGGAATCCATGTTTTGAAATATTTTTTTAATCTACTAAACTGCATTTATTAAGGAATAATTCATCTTCTCATTTCCATGAATTGAAAACATACAGAACTGCCATTAAGCATTTTCTGATGAGTGTGAGAAAATCATTGTTACCACGTTGGACTAATATAATTCCAGTTAAAAAGCAGAGAAACGTGACATTTTAGTTAGCTCGAGTGGCCCCTTAGGAGGAAAACATTAATTCCATTAAGCTTTGTAAATTATTGGAAGTTGTTCTCAGTAACCTATTACTGGCTTTCTAGACATTCTGATCTGGTAACCATGACTTTTGCAAAAGTTGCACGGGAAGACCCTCCCCCAGATTCTGGTGCCCACCCAGCTTCAGGGGCCACTCAGCCAGGCCAGGACTCGAGCACCTCTGCCTTCTCAGTTATCTAGAGGTGAGGCTTGGATTAGTAAGGTTTCTCTAGAGAAACAGAACTAACAGGATATGTGTATGTACATATATTATATATATATATATATATATATATTTATTATGAGGAATTGGCCCAGGAGAGTATGCAGGCTGGGAGGTCCCATGGTCTGCTGCTGGCAAAGGTGGAGCCCCAGGAGAGCTGACGATGTAAGTTCCAGTCCAAATGCCAGTAGGCTCGCACCCAAGAAGAGCCAGTGTTTCGGTTTGAATCTGAAGGCAGGGAAAGGCTGATGTCCAGGTCAGCAGGCAGAAGGAGTCCCCTCTTACTTGCAGGAAGGTCAGGCTTTTTATTCTGTTCATGTCTTCAACTGATTGGATGACACCCACCCACACTGCAGAGGGCCGTCTTTTTCATTCAGTCTACCCATTCAGATGGTAATCTCATCGGAAAACACCCTCAAAAACACACCCAAAAGAACGTTCAACCCAATGTCTAGGCATCCCTGTGGCCCAGTCAAGCTGACACGTGAAATTAGCCATCGCAAGGCTTGTACTTTTTAAAATTTAATTTAATATTTTTTTGGCTGTGTTGGGTCTTCATTGCTGCACGCGGGCTTTCTCTAGTTGCAGTGAGCGGGGGCTACTCTTCTTTCCGGTGCACAGGCTTCTCATTGCGGTGGCTTCTCTAGTTGCAGAGCACGGGCTCTAGGCGCGTGGGCTTCAGTAGTTGTGGCACGAGGGCTCAGTAGTTGTGGCTCGCAGGCTCTAGAGCAGAGGCTCAGTCGTTGTGGCACACGGGCTTAGTTGCTCTGCAGCATATGGGATCTTCCTGGACCGGGGCTTGAACCTGTGTCTCCTGCATTGGCAGGAGGATTCTTAACCACTGTGCCACCAGGGAAGCCCAAGGCTTGTACTTTTAAGGTCTGTAATCCTCTTTGTAGTGGGTTGAGTAGTGGTGTCCAAAAAAGACATGTCACAGTCCTAAGCCTGGAATTTGTGAATTTGATCTTATTTGGAAAAAGGGTCTTTGCAGATGTAATTAGTTAAGGATCTCGAGAAGAGATCATCCTGGACTTCGTGGGGAGACTCAATTCCAGTGACAGGTGTCGTTATAAGAGAGATTTGAGACACACAAACACGGGGGGAGAAGGCCGTGTGAAGACAGAGGCAGAGACTGGAGCGGCGTGGCCCTGAGCCGAGGAATGCCTGGGGCCCTCAGAGGCGGGGAGAGGCAAGGAGGCCTTTTCCCTCAGAGCCTTTGGAGGGAGCACAGCCCTGCCGGAATCTCGATTTCAGACTTGCGGCTTCCACGGCTGTGAGGAAGTAGAATTTTGTTGTTTGAAGCCACCCCGTTTGTGGCGGTTTCTTATGGCAGCCGTAGGGAACGATTACCGCGTTCCTCCGGGCAGGAGAACAATAAGTAGACAGGCCTGGACCCAGTTCTCTGACAGGCTTGTTGGCTTGCTCTGCATCCCAAGAATCCACTTCGCATCTTCTGAGATTGCTTGAAATAGGCTTGCTCACTTCTTGATGCTGGGTTTTGAGGGTGTTTAGAGGAGTCTTTGTACAAGCGTCCTTCTGCGTCTCCTTGGATGTCTCACATTCCGTCCTGCTTTGATGAGATTGGAGAGTCTAGGCGAGGCTCAATTCAGCACGGATCGTGGAGGGACACTCGCTGTGGCTAAGAAGAGCTGCTTATTCAGTTCAACAACTGTTTTTCCATTTATAGTTCTGTTTCTAAGGATGATTGTTGGTTCAAGTGAAAACTTCTGCCTTGGTAAGAGGTATCTCTAAATAAGGATGTTAGCATGTTTTAAAGCTTGAAACATTTCATAATTCTTACCTTTGACTTTGAGGAGAAAGGTTCATAAAACCAGTCTCGATGATCCATCGGTGATCAATCAGAACAAAATATCTGAAAATGAAAAATCTTGTAACCATAGATATAAGTTGATAAATAGATAATTAAATGAATTGAGTAAATAGATAATTAAATGAAATGAATTAAATATAGCTAATGCTTCCTGTGTGCTGTGTGCTTTGGTAAGAACCTTACGTGCATTATTTGTTTTTATCCTCACAACAGCAGCGTGAAGTAGGTACTAGCCTTAGCCCCATTTTATAGATGAGGAAACTGAGGCTCAGACAGTTTAATAAACTTATCTGAGGTCACACAGCTTCAAGGAGGTAGATCGAGGACTCAAACTCGTTTTGTCTGACTCCAAAGCCATGCTCCTACCCTCTCACTTTAGTGAAGAATCTATACCTGGGCTGGAGGTGGCATGGTCTCAAAGTGTATTACTGTAGCATGATAGCCTTTTCTTTAAAAAAATTTCCATGGTCTAACAAACTGTAGAAACACTAATATTAAAATTTATTTGATCAATTAAAAGTTCTAAAAGCCCTGCAGTAAAGGAAATGGTTCAGCCCTTTTCCTGCTGAATGCCTCTTAGTATCTTGGGAAACCAGTGGTCTGCAGAATGTACTCTGCAATAATCCTAGGCTGGAGGGAACCAGAGCTGTAGCTGTTCACACTGGTGAGTTGTGGGTGGGACTCCCCTTGCTGTCACTGCCTGTCCCGAGCATTTGTTTTCAATAGCGATGGAGCCGAGAGGCTTGGGTTTACATTTGATATCTTTATGGGCTTTCTGGTGCCCGCTCTTTGATTGTCGTTTAGATAGGCTGGAAAGAGCGCAGAACACGTTGACTTACACTTTTTTGTTTTCTGTAATGCTTCTTATCTTCAAAATTCAGAAAAAAATTTATCGGTGCCACTTCCATGCCGTTGTCTCCCTGCGGAACCCGAGATGGCTCCCGGCCAACCTGCGGACATGCGCTCAGGCCTGGCAAGACCGCAGGCCCCGGGCTGTTAGCAGACAGGCCTGGCTCAGGGCTCACAGACAGTGATGCCAAAAATAGGAAAACGTGTAATGGGAAATGAACTTGAATTTTTTTTTTTTTTTTGCGGTACGCGGGCCTTTCACTGTTGTGGCCTCTCCCGTTGCGGAGCACAGGCTCCGGACGCGCAGGCTCAGCGGCCATGGCTCACGGGCCCAGCCGCTCCGCGGCACATGGGATCCTCCCGGACCGGGGCACGAACCCGCATCCCCTGCATCGGCAGGCGGCCCCTCAACCACTGCGCCACCAGGCAAGCCCTGAACTTGAATTTTTAAAATTAACTTGTTTTCAGGCTCGTGGTTGAAAAAAAATTGAAAGAGAAGTGGTGCTTTTCCTTTTGAAAGCCTCAAGTCATGTCCAGCTGAACTGGGGCAGCTCCTGCCAGATGGGCTGGCTGGGACCTGGACCCTGGGCCCTGTGCAGGTGGTGCTGAGAGCAGAGGGCAGTGGATAGAATTTGTCGTCCAATGTTGGGCCCTTCTGAGGGTGAGAGAGCTACTAATAATCCCGCCAGGACAGCAGTGGTAAGCCAGCACTGTGCTGAGTAACTGGGCTCTTCAATAGGAGATGTGGGAGTGGGTGGCCTGGCTTGGCCCCGCCAGGACAGCAGTGGTAAGCCAGCACTGTGCTGAGTAACTGGGCTCTTCAGTAGGAGATGTGGGAGTGGGGGGCCTGGCTTGGCCCCGCCAGGACAGCAGTGGTAAGCCAGCACTGTGCTGAGTAACTGGGCTCTTCAGTAGGAGATGTGGGAGTGGGGGGCCTGGCTTGGCCCCGCCAGGACAGCAGTGGTAAGCCAGCACTGTGCTGAGTAACTGGGCTCTTCAGTAGGAGATGTGGGAGCGGGTGGGCTGGCTTGGCCCCGCCAGGACAGCAGTGGTAAGCCAGCACTGTGCTGAGTAACTGGGCTCTTCAGTAGGAGATGTGGGAGTGGGGGGCCTGACTTGGTCGTGGCTGCCTCTGTGGGTGGATGGGAGGGGCCTGTGGGGGGAGAGGGGGAGACAGGAGGAGGAGGCAGTCAGCTTCTGGTACCTGGAGCTCACAGAAGAATTATTCTTACCCAGGAAGAACTGGCCTCAGTGATGTGCTGGTGCATAACGGCTCTTGAGATCTGACACATTTTCAGAAACTTTGCAGGCTGGTCTTTGCACCATTGGTGATTGAAATTGGCCACGGCGGGTGTATTTACACCACGGAAATCAGTGAAGTTTCCAAATCAGCCACTCGACCCTCCACACCCAGGTGGTTGGTAAGCGTTTACCTGCTTACAATGGATCAGAGCCCCAAGAATGGGAACAGGGTGCACAGTCAGAGTGCCACCATGGACTAGAGCCGTCCTGTGCAGGGACAGGCCAGAACCCGAGGGTGTCATGTGATCCCTGCCATGGATATTAAAGGGCTACTGGTCAGAGAGGGGCCGGGAATGACAGTGTCTCCGCAGGGCCTCTAAACGGATGCCGTGTCTGTCACCTCCGACACAGAAAGGAACTTCCCGGCACTGCCCACTTCGGCACTCCGCCCCAGGCACACCGATCCTCCAAGATACCAAGCCTGTTTCCCTCTCAGCGCCTTTTGCTTGCCCCTCCCTCTGCCTGGGGACCTCCAGATAGCGCAGGACGCGTTCTCCCACCGCAACGGGGTCTCTGCCTGCACAGACATCCCCGACCGTCCTATGTGAAGCGGACCTCTGTCTCGCTCCATCCTCCTCCTCTTGTTCTTTTCTTTCTAACACTCAGCGCTGCTGGATACTGAGTAGCATATTTGTGTCTTTGTTTGATTGTCCCTGTCGGCACTACACTGGAAGCTCCAGGAGGGCAGGGCGGCTTCACCCGGTCGGCAGCACCTAGAACGGGACCTGGTACAGAGCAAGCACTAAATCAGTATTCGTTAATGAATGAACGAACGGATCACACGTACCAGGCCCGATTCATTGGTGGTGGCTTACTGGAGAGTGATGCCCCAGGGCTGTCTGTAAGGTCGGGGGGAGATAGCGCCATGGTACACGAACCATAGCGGCTGTCCCTGATCTGGGTCCTCAATAGCCCCTTCAGTTACCAAAAGCATTTAGGAAGAGTCTGACTATACCCGGAATGGCTGTGTATAAGGGGTCCTAGCCCTTTGAAAGGTCACATTTTTCATCCACCCATCCATCCATCCGTCCACCCAGTGAATAGTTATTGAGTATCACTATGTCTGAGATACTCTGCAGGTGATGCAGTGGTGACTACAGCTGGTCCTGGCCCATGTGGCTTCTGCGTGGGGAGGATTCAGAAGTCGAGTAGCTGTTGATGAGCTTGGAGGCACCAACAGAAGAAAAAGAGCAGGACAGACAAAGAGCCGACCAGAGGAGACCAGTTTCGATGGGGGCCAGGGTGCAAGAAGGGGCCATCTGAACTGAGACCAGAGGGCTGGCTAGGTTGGGGGGCAGGTGAGAACCTTCCTGGGCGAGGGAAGGGCATGTCCTCCAGCCCCGAGGTAAGAAAACCCCGGCCTGTGCGGGGAACCGGGAGGAGGCGAGGCCAGTGCGCGCGGCGTGGAGACTGCGGTGTGGGGGGTAGGGCGGGTGACGGCTGAGCCTCTGGGAGGAGGCAGGAGGCGTGGCTCAGAAGGGGGCTTGTGAGCCATGTAAGTAGTTGGGAGTTCTCCCACATTTTAAAAGTCAGCAAACATTCATTCACGTGTAGAAGACATACTGAAACAGAATTAAAAACCGTAAGTGAATCCGGAGTCAGACCTCAGAGAATGTGCATTTTGTGACTGTCACTGGCTGCATTCGGCGAGGCCGTGGATGGGAAATGGACCCGTAGGCACTGGTGGGGATGGAGGGACTGATGAGCTCCTGTTCTTGGTGCGCCCGCAGAGGCTCCTTTGGGCTCCAGTTTGCAGCTGAGCTTAGTGGCTCCTGGTGCTGCTTGCATTTGGATTGGTGGGCGGTTTAACGCTCGCTCGCGTGGGTAGCTGGGCTTGTGCACGGAGCTCCTCGGATCCGGGTTCGGTGCGTGCACGTCTGCGCGCATCCCTCCCTCCGCCTGTCCCGTCAGGCGCCAACGGGGCGTGAGAACAGCGGACCTCTTCTGCTGCGCCTTTAGCTTCTCTTCCTCATAACTTCTTTAGTCCGGAGGCGCCCACCCTGGTCCAGCTTGCAGAGGCACCTTCCACAGTTTGGCTTCCCTGTGTGTCTGAGCCTTTTGAAATGAAAGGTGAGCAGGTGATCATCTTCAGCTCAGTCAACCCTCAGTTACCCAGTGACCGGAGGTGCAGAGGAACGCACAGGAACGCTGAAAGGAGAAGACAGTCTGGATTAGTGTCTGTTGGGCCGTGGGGTGTAAGCGGACACACGTGCTCACAGCTGGCTTGCTCTCCACCTTTAGGCCTGGTGCTGCTTTTCCTGCTGACTTTTCCTACGAGTTGCAGAAAGAGGCCCTCTTAGATCACTGCAGATGAGGGACTCGTGGATAATCAAGATGATTTTATTTAGATCGCGTATGGTTATTCCCTTCCCTTGATGTTTCTGGGGGGGGTGTCATTGGATCTCCTAGTGTTTGCGTGACTTCGGGTATGCTAGTAAAACTTTCTGTGCCTGTTTCTCTACCTGTAAAATGGGGACAGCAGCCTGTATCTGTCCACGATAGACAATCACTACAGCCTCAGTTCCTTGCATCCTGGGAAGGAACATGATTCCAGCGCAGGAAGGAAACCAATTAGCCCTGAGACCACACTGCCGTGCCCCTCTGGAGGGGAGAAGCTGAGGGAGACGGGGGAAGAAAGAAGAAAAGAAGGCCTTTCGGTAAACCTCTTAGCTTGTGACAGTTGAGGCCAAAGCAGACTTTTATGAGAACCACATTTGAGCCCTGGAATAAAAAGTAAGAGCAACATACTTTAAAAATTATTTATGATTTTAAGCACATGAAAGGCATATCGTGTACCCGGGGAGGGCGTAATGGGGAACAGCTGGTGAACATGTGTCTTGCCATTTCTGAGGATGTTCCTTGTTCTCCACTGTCCAAGAATAACAGCAATAACGATGCTTCTGCTGATTGTATTAACAATACTGAAGAGGGTCGGGGAGCCTTTTGTGGACCCTGAGGAACACGGGGGAAGAGCCAGGCTGCCGAGCTTGGCGGGGGCTGAGAGGGAGCTCTGGCCTTCCGCCTTCTCGGGGACCACGCAGCCCTTCCAAGGATCCGAGGTTTAAGAAGAGAGGCTGGATAGGGGAGTCAGGAAACCTGGGTTCTGAGGCCTGGTGTCACCCGACGCTGGCAGCTCCCTGCCCCTCTGAGTCTCCGTTTCCCTGTCTGTAACGTAGCGAGGCCGATGCTGCTGGGTGGGCCTGTGGGATTCCAGGGTGAGCGTCCTGCGTGTGGAGGGGTCATCCTCGTCGCCATGCTGCTTCAGCTTCTGGTACAATCAACCAGTCACCCCCCAGGCTCAGCGCCTGGCACCCAGGAGGTGCCCGGACATGTCTGTGCTGAGAATTAACGCGTCTTTTTCATTAAACGTCTAAAGCCAAAGAAGGTCACACTTGGACGGTACTTCCAAAGCCATTTAGTCAGGTTCTGTCTTTTGTGATTTGTGACGTGGGTCTGGAGCGGGGCTCAGCCTCAGGCTAATTATGCCCCCTGGTGAGCGGACCCCAGGACTCTACCCAACGCCCCTCGAATGGTGAGCTTTCCATCCTGGCTGGTGGGGACAGGGGCCGTTCCCAACCCTTGCAGACGGGTTTTCTCCAGCGTCCGGCAGCTTCCTTGCACCCCGCCGCCCGGTGCTCCAAGAGGACTGCCTGCAGGGTTCTTCGCGAAGCTCTCTCCCCTTGGCTGCGCTGTCCTGGGAGCTCTGGTTGCCCTGGTCTCCCCAGACCTACAGCTAAGGCTGCTCGGCCCGGGGTGTGTGTGGGCCTCCACCTGCTTCCCCTTCCTGCCCCTCAGCCCTGGACCTCTCTCTAGGCAGTGAGCTGGAGCGATCCCAGGAGTCACCATTTTCATTTCCTGTCTCTCAGGAACTCGTTACTGCTTAATCAATGTCCAGTATCTTGAAAAGTGCTTTCTTAGTCTGTTCGGGCTGCTCTAACAAAATACCACAGACTCGAGAGGCGTGTACATGACAGAACTTCCACGGTTCTTCTGGAGGCTGGAAGTCTGAGACCAGGGTACCAGCCTGGTTGGGCGAGAGCCCCCTCCCTGGTTCATAGCGGCACTTTCTCGCTGTGTCCTCACATGGCGGAAGGGGCTGGGAGCTCTCTGGAGTCTCTTTTATAATGGCACCAATCGCATTCACAGGGGCACCACCCTCATGACCTGATCACCTCTCCCAAAGGCCCCACTGTGCAATAGCCATCACGCTGGGCATCAGGATTCAGGATATGAATTTTGCGGGGACGCAAACATTCCGACCAGAGCAACCATTATTTCATGTTTTTTTTTTTTTCTCTCGGTGTTTTGGTTGGTTCAGGTAGGATAAATCTGGTCCCTGTTACTCCGTCCTTGTGGGAAGTGGAAGTTCCCCAATTCTCTCTTTAGAGATGAAGAATCTGAGAGGGAGAGCCACTTGCCCAGAGTCATACAGCTCGTTAGCGTCAGCAAGGACCAGGACCCAGGTCATTTGCTCCGTAGACATTAGTGTGCTCCTCTCGTGTGCACAGGGCATGCTCCCTGCTCCCCAGATGCCCACCGTCTGTTGGGGAGACAGACGCGTGAACCACAAGTTAGAGATGAGTGTGGCAAACGTTATGACACAGGTATTCGTTCACAGGCTGCTAAGGAAGGATGGCAGCAGGAGAGTGGCTAAGGAGGGTTTCCTGGGAAAGCTGGTACTTGAGCCCAGTGGAGGAGAAGGAGGGTAGTTCAGGTGGAGAGGGAGGGGAGAAGTTCCAGGAATAGGTACGACACGTGCAAAGGCACAGAGGCAGGAGGCAGGTCCTCTGTCCTCCAAGCTTAGCGTCCACGGTAGCGTGCCTGCGGCTGCCCGCCATGTTTGACTGTGGGCGTGGGCCGTTGTGTCTGCCCGGGTGTGTGTGTAGGGCCTCCGTCAGGGCTGTGGGGTGGAGGTCGCCTTGACGGTTCTGCTGGGACTCTGGCCTTTTGCACCGTTTACATTGTTCCTGGAGGTAAATGATGCTGTTTGTAGGGCTTTGGAGCACCCCTCCCCCCATCAGGGAATAGTCAGGATTTATCCTGGTCCCATCCCTGGTCCCTCCAGAAACATGCCACAGGCCCCACTCCCCTTAGCTCGCTTCTCTAGGGAGCTCTGCCAGACCCACTGCTAGGAGGAGGTTCAAGACCAGCTCGGAGGCGCTCAGCTGACCGTCTTCCAGGACAAGGCCCTGGGGCAGGTGCTGGTCGTTAATCCGCATGGATGGAATACAGGCCCTCCTGGCCTCTGCCGGGACTGGGCAACCCCGTGCGCCCTTGCAGCTGGTGCCGACAGGCCCGGAGACCTTTCGGCCGGCCGGTGGCTTTGGGCGGTGGCTTTCTTCTCCATCCTGGTTTCCCTCTACCAGGGCCTGTTACCTGACGACTGTTCTGTCCCTGGCCTGGGCTCCTGCAGCGGCAGCAACTGCTGTCATCCGTGCTGGGTCCCCAGAGACTTATCATTCGTTCGTTCGTTTAACCATAGGGGATGGTTGGACGGTGTCCTGCCTTCGTGGAGACTGTTTGGTGGGGAGGCTGGACATGAATCAAATAGTTATTCAAATAAATGTAAAATCGCAACTACGATAAGTGCTGTGAAGGCGAGGAATTGGGGCCTCGAAATGCTGGGAAGATGGGGCCTGACCTTGTCTGGAAGCCAGGGAAGACTTCCCCCAGGAAGTGACGATTGAGTGAGAACTCAAGTGTGAACACAGGTCGGTGAGCGGGAGGGAGAAGGCGAAGGGTAGAGAGTACTAAAAATGCTGCCCGAGGCTGGTGGCTGGGTGCAGTGAGCAGGGGACCGCGGGGCAAGGGGAAGGTGGAGACGTCTACGGGACCCCCCAGGCTGCGTGGAGAATTTTGGTTTTTATCATAAGAGCAACGGGTGATGGTTGAAGCCTTTTCCGCAGGGAGGTGACATGATGAGAGTTTTGCTTCAGAAACATCACTCTGGCTCCAACGTGGAGATCGAATTAGAGGTGGACAAAAGTGGGGTTGCCAGATAAAATACAGCGTGCCTAGTTAAACCCAAAGTTCAAATAAACAATGAGTACTTCGTTTAGTATCAACATAAGTATGTCCTAAATACTGCAGTGGACATACTTAGACAAAAAAATTACTGTGGCTCTCGTGTAATTTCTTTTATGTGAGTCTGCCCTCCGGTTGTCCTTTTTAAGGAAAAAATTGTTTCGTTAAAAGTTAAAATTTATTGTTTACCTCCAATGCACATTTAACCGGACTTCTTGCATTTCTACTTGTTAAATCCGGCAGCCCTAAGCGAGAGAGGTGGGAAGCCACTTATTGCTGTAGTTGAAGCCTCCTTAGACTAGGAAACCAGAGGTGGACATGGGGAAAGTGGACAAAGGAGAAGCACCCTCCGTCGGTCCAAGTCTGTCGTTCCAAGGCATCTAGGATGCAGAGCCAGTCAGCTTCCCTCCTGCTCTGAAACTGGAATTGCCACGCACGTGCCCTTTAAAGACGCATGGCTACGGGTATGGTGAACACGCTGCAGGACACGTGCCCGGTTGGAACCTGCCCTAAATGACCCGTGAGATGTGTTGGGATACGGTGAACGGGTCATCTTTCTGCCCCTGTCCCTCCAGGCCCAAGGATGCCCCAGAGGTGAGCTCTTTGCATCTAGGTGACCGATGGCAGGAGGGTCAAGAGCTTTATAACAGTAGGGGCAGTAGAGTAAGGTGCACACTGTCTCCCCCGATGTTCACTCACGTCGCGGCAGAGTAAGAGTAGAGTGAAGCAGCCAAGGTCGCAGGCTCTGCCACGAGGTTCCGAGGCTCCAGCACTTATTATCTGGTTGACACTCTCTGTGTGATCTCGACTGAGATTCTTAACCCCTCTCGTTGTTTTTTTTTTTTGCGGTACACGGGCCTCTCGCTGCCGTGGCCTCTCCCATTGTGGAGCACAGGCTCCGGACGCGCAGGCTCAGCGGCCACGGCTCACGGGCCCAGCCGCTCCGCGGCATGTGGGATCTTCCCAGAGTGGGGCACGAACCCGTGTCCCCTGCATCGGCAGGCGGACTCTCAGCCACTGCGCCACCAGGGAAGCCCAACCCCTCTCGGTTTTTAGAGGCACATCTTTAAGATCAGTGCTGATGTACATCAAGCCAGGTGCATAGGAGATGCTTAGAAATGGTCTGTGCTCCCAGAAGTAAACGGTTCCCTCGGTTCAGAAGGCTGGCTCCTTCTTTGTGCAGAACCCGCCTGATGAATTTCTTGATTCACAGCTCTGATGTTGTCCTTGTTCACACCCTTCGCTGACTTCCCGTCGCCTCGTGCAGTGGGATCTCCATGCACTGGGCTCCGTGTGCCTTTCTGCCGTGAACCGTCACCATTCCCCCATCAGAACCCGAGCACCAAAGAACCAGGCTGTGAACCCTTCTTAAATCCAGCTTGAACTTTTTAACTTTTTTGGTTGGCTTGGAATGTCTTTGCTGATACCTGTTCGAGCCTGATTCATTAAAAGTATGGATAAGGTGAGGTTAAGAGAAGTATGATCAAAGAAGATAAAACACATGTAGAGGCTAAAATAAATGCCCATCACTAGGGAAGTGACTAAACAAATTAGAACTCGTACCCACTGTGTCATATGGTGCCTTCATGAAGGTAGTTCTACGTGGACTGACTTGGAAAGACACGTACTCGGGATATATCGCTAAACGAGAAAAGCAAATTGTAGAATTATACCATCGTACCTGTGAAGTATGATCACAGGTGTGTTTGGAAAGGGATTCAGTTACATATAATACGTATGGAGAGAGTCAGTATAAAACATACTCCAAATTGTGAATGGAGATTTCCTCTGCAGTGGAGGATGGGATGGGATTGGAAGTGAAAGGAAGCTGTTAATGTTAGTTAATATACTTTTTGGTTTTGGTCTCTTTTTTTTTTGGCCACATCGCATGGCATGTGGGATCTTAGTTCCCTGGCCAGGGATTGAACCCGTGCCCCCCTGCAGTGGAAGCGTGGAGACTTAACCACTGGATCGCCAGGGAAGTCCCTGGTTTTAGTTTCTTTGTTTACTAGAACTGTGTTAATTTTGTGATTGAAATTAAGTCAAAATGCACAGAGAAGTGTATCAGAAGAAATAAATAAACTGGGCTTGTGTTTCAGTTGTTAGATTGGGGAGGTTCTCCCCCTTCCCACTGATTATCATGATTTTATTAAAGAACAGAAAAACGAAAGAAGGTTCCCTTTCTGTTCAAGTCCCAACAGAAATGCTGCTCTCCTCAGGAAGCACTTTTCTGATTCTTCAGCTGGACGTGCTGTCTCCTTTCTCTGAGCCCTCAAAGCATTTTGCGTGTCTTTTGTGGCATTTTTCTCCATCAGTATTACAAGTGTTTTGTACATGTTTTACAGCCGCTCTAGATTTAAGCATCTTAAGGATATCTTGATAGAGAACACAGCCGGCTTTCCAGTCGGAGGGTCTGGCTGTGACTCTTACCTGGTCATCTACTGCAGCAGGACAAATTAGCCCCAGCTTACTCAGTAAGACACAGCCATTTTATTCTGTCCTATGAATTTTTGCTCAGTATCTTGAGCAGAGCTAGACGGGGTGATTCTTCTCCACGTGGTGTTGACGGGGGTCATGTGGTGGTATTCGGCTTGGGGTTGAGCTGGACAGCAATGTCCAGGAAAGCCTCCCTCACACGCCTGATGCTTGGCAGGGTGGGCAGAAGGTTGGGCTCAACCTCGTCCTTTCCCTGTCTGAGTCCTCTCCGCACGTCTCCTCGGACTTCCTGCAGGCGGCTCAGAGCTTCAAGAGACCAAGGCAGACCAAGGCAGAAGCTGCCCATCTTCTTAAAGGGTGGAACTGGCATAGTGTCCCTTCTGCTGCACTGGGCAGGCAGCCCCAGAGCCCATCCAGACTTAAGGGGGTGGAAACAGAGATGCCACCTCTTGAATGGAGAACTTGTGTGGAGGAAAAATCTGTGGCCATTGTTAATCCACCAGAGCTTTGCTATGACAAGTACAACCTCTGTGTCTCAATGACAGCATCCGTAAATTAGAAAGACCAGAAGCTATAGTGTACGCAGACGACTCTGTACGTTATGAAAAACCATAGGTACTATAAATACCAGTGATGATCTTGGTACTGACGCAGCGCTTTACTCGAGGCAGGTACTCGCTAGGTGCTTAGTACTTTGACAGCAGACTCATTTATCAGATGTCTCCTAAGAAGAGCACAAGAGAAGTGATGCTGGATCGTCACATAGGGGCGTGGTGTGGTTGGAGAGTACAGACTTGGGATTGGATTGACACGAGTTAGATCCAAGCAGTCGCCCAGTGACTATCTGTGTGACCTTTGTTGACTCATCTCACCTTTTTGAGCCTTAATTTCCTCATCATAACAGGAGCGTAATATTATCTAGCTGGCTGGGTGCAGTGTGCATTGGAGCTCATTTGAGTAAAGCCCTTAGTATGGTGACGGTCACACAGTAGGTCTTCTGTGATGGTATAACAAAGATGTATAGAAAGTCTGCACTCGTCACCGCGCTTCTCCTTCCCTGCACTGGTCACCTCCATTCGCACAAACAGTTGAGAGGGTTCACCACCTTGTGAAAGCAGGGGAGGAAGGGCAGGACCCTCCTGCTGGCTTCCCCAGTCTCGTCCTGTCCCCAGAGTGTCCCCTACGGGGGGAATCTGAGCCCCCTGCAGCTCTGGCTGTGGGTCCTTCTCCTCTGAGCGTTGGACGAGGCCTCCTCCTCACACCTGTGGCTTTGCCGTCGTAGAGGTACATGATCAAGTCAGAAGGCAGCATCGCGAAGACGTTCAACGAGATCCTGCAGAAGCTGAGCGCACCCCTGAAGCCCCGAGTGCCCGAGCACAGTAACGACAGGATGAAAAACCTCTCCTACCCGTTCTCCAGGGAGAAAATGTACCTGTGAGTATTGGAACTCTGGAGGTGGGGCCGCTTGGGGGATGGGAAGGGACATTAAGCACCACCTGGGGCCTCAGCTCATGAGCCGAGTGCCCGGGTGCCTGGGAGATGGGGGAGGAAGCCTGCTCTCAGGCTGGCATACTCCATGTGTCTGCCTTCCCAATCCCTGTCCCTGAGCGAGATGATCGCAGATAGCTCTTGAATGTTCATCCCGTGGCTTCTGGGAAAACTTGCCATTTCAGTCACTTTGCGTGATGGATGGAGAATCAGGGAGCAGACAGCCAGAAACTTCGGGACTCTGTGAGCAAAGTGGTCCGATACCTGTTTACCTTCTGCAGGGAAACCACTCTGCTGTGTTCCCAGTCTAACAGGGTTTCAAGATATTGTGATAATGCAGAGAGACGCTGGATGAAGCTTCTGGACGTCTGTCTTCTCAGCTGCCAGCTCGTGCCCTCACTGACCCAGAGGAGGGGAGGGAATAGGTTTTCTTCTCAGGGATGGCCCTTTGGGAAGCCTTTGGAAGGGGGAGTCGTGGTTGGGAAGTGGGAGATGCAGAAGCCAAGTGCTAATTCTAATGCTAATGACATTATTAGCATTTTGCTATTTTGCTAATGACAAAGTAAGAAACTATCAAGACCGGTAAGAGAATCGAGTGAGAGAGGGAAAGGAATGGGCTTGGGAAGGAAGAAAAGATACAGGATCTGTGCTTTTGGAGGAGATGACATCGATGGGCTGTGTTTCTGCCATTCATTGGGTACCATCTCTGCCCATCTTTGCCGTGTTAGATAACAATTCTGTACACATGCATATGCTCCCTCATTGAGTTTTTACCCCTTAACGATTCTGGTACCAATTCTGGTCACCAGTTCCAATGTGTGTGTGGGTTTTCCCGCACCACCAAGAAATTCTCCGACACCAGCTGGGTGCCCTACAATTCAACTCAGTTCTGACACTGTTTACCTGGAAATAGCATCAGATTGCTCAGGCTGAGGGCTCAGCGTCACAAGACTGCCCCGCACTTCAGATGCCTAAGCAAGTCCAGGTTGCGACCTGTGCTTCTGACCGACTGGCTACAAGTCAGAGGTTCTCACGACCCTCTCCTTGCATTCGACTAATTTGCTAGAGTGGCTCACAGAACTCAGGAAACCAGTTTACTCGCTGGATTACGGGTTTATTATGAAGGATGTTAAAGGATACAGGTCAACAGCCAGGTGAAGAGCTACATAAGGCGAGGTCCCAAACAACGGAGCTTCTGTCCTCGTGAGTTTCGGGCTCAGCGTGAAAGCGTTTTGATTCACCAACCCAGAAGCTGTTCAGACTGCATCCTTTTGGATTTTTATGGAGGTTTCATTCCATAGGCGTGATTGATCAAATCATTGGCCATTGGTGACTGATCCAACCTCCAGTCCCGCTCTGCTCCCCGGAAATCAGTGGGTAGGACTGAAAGTTCCAACCCTAACTCCTGGTGGTTTCCCTGGCAACCAGCCCTATCCTTAGCGGCTTTCCAAAAGTCACCTCATTAACATAAACTCACTGGTGGTTGAAAGGGGCTTGTTATGAATAACATGACACTCCTGTCACCTTTATGGCTCTGAAGCAATTTCAGGAACTGAGGACGGGAGACCAAATACTATAACAAAAGATGCTCTTATGGCTCAGAAAATGCTCAATGGCTCTCATGGCTCAGAAAATTCCTAGGGCTTGGGAAGCTGTGAGCACAGGGGATAAAGACCAAAATATATATTTATTATAAATCACAGTGTCACACTCCCATTGTGAAGCGGCCGTCCAGATATAACTATCCCTCTATTATGGAGAGGAAACCAAGGCCCAGGATCTGTCCAAGGTCATGAAAGCTGAAGTGGCTGGACTGGGATTGGCACGTTGACCTCCTGGCCGGCTGTTGTTTTTGCACTCTGAGCCTCCTCTACATCCCCCCTTCCTTGGGCCCTGTCTCCACACCGGCGCTGGCATCTGACCGGCCACCTCCCACACGGCTCCGTTCACTCAGCCCCTGTGATCCCCAGGCCAGTTCTTCACCCCCAGCCAGAATATGCTCTCCATCCTCTGAGTTTTCATAGCAATGGTCTGCATGTGTCCACGTTCTCCTCTGCATCAATTGCTTGGAAACACCCCCCGCCCCCATCCCCAGTGGCTGGGCTCCCAGGGGGCCGGGGGCATGGTTCAGGTGTCTGTGTGCCCTCCAGCACAGTGCCCTAAGGACAGTCACACAGGTGTTTTTTTTAACATCTTTATTGGAGTATAATTGCTTTACAATGGTGTGTTAGTTTCTGCTGTGTAACAAAGTGAATCAGTTATACATATGTTCCCATATCTCTTCCCTCTTGTGTCTCCCTCCCTCCCACCCTCCCTGTCCCACCCCTCTAGGTGGTCACAGAGCACCGAGCTGATCTCCCTGTGCTATGCGGCTGCTTCCCACTAGCTATCTACCTTACATTTGATAGTATATATATGTCCATGCTACTCTCACTTCGTCCCAGCTTCCCCTGCCCCTCCCCGTGTCCTCAAGTCCATTCTCTGCGTCTGCGTCTTTATTCCACACAGGTGTTTTTTTGAGTGAAAGGTCAACATTTGAAGTTTACAACAGACACAGGTCTTGCATAATTGGGAGTTTGGTATCTAATTGCTGTGACAACAGTGACAACATTAAATGAAAATTTGAAAAAGTTATAAGCCCAACATCCTGAAACTGCACTCTTTTCTGTTGTTGAGTTTTGTTTTTCTGTTTTTTTTTTTTCCCAGCCACGCCGTGCGGCTTGCAGGATCTTAGTTTCCTGACCAGGGATTGAACCTGGGCCCTCGGCAGTGGCAGTGCTGAGTCCTAACCACTGGACCGCCAGGGAGTTCCCCGTTGCTGTGTTTTTACTGTCTTTGTCCACACACAGGAATCCTTTCTATATACTTTCGTTTTTAAAACTCATCACAGTATAATGTTTTTCTATGATAGTCTAACTTTTTCTACAGTATTTCTAAAGTTTTCATAATTATAATTTTCAATGGCTATATGATAATCTATCCTTTAGGTTTTGGAATTGCGTCTTAGCTCCATAGTCTTTGTTATAAGTAAGTTTGTAATGAACATTTTCATTTACGGACCTTTTTTTTCTGCTGAATTAATTTTCCCAGTGATACATTTCTATGATAAGTTTTCAGAATTACTGGGTCAGCAAGAGTGTAAATGTTGTGAGTGTGTGTGTGGCTTACACATCTTGCTATGTTGCTTTCTAGAGGTTTGCTCTGGGCCTGGGGTGACAGTAGTCCCAGGACAAGGATAATGAAATGAATTGACCTGCTTTCTTGGTGTCGCCAGGTACAACATTCAGGACGAGGACACCTTCTTTGATAGTGCTACCCGTAGCCGCATTGTAAGTAAACCGGCTAACCAGGTGCTGAACCAGGTGTGGTGGGCTCGGGAGGCGGAGAGGAAGCCTGGATCCCCTTTGGCAGGACATCTCTTGCCCTCCCTGCTGCCTCCCATCATCCTTTGCTTGGAGTTGCCTAGCAACTGGAAGGAGCGTCCAGGAGCTTCCCAATCCCAGTATCGAAATAGCCAACAACTCTTCTCACTCTTGGCTTGAGACGGGGGTCTTCTCTTTATGGTTCTCCACCCAGGCCCTTCTTGGAATCACAAAAGCAGGGAATGTCAGAGCTGGGGGGGGGGTACTTTCAGCTAGTCAGGTGACCCCCTTGCTTGACAGTTGAGGAAACTGAGGCTCTGAGATGCAATGAATTGAAACAAAATTCAGGCAGATCGTTTTGTGTCCAAATGAGGGCTCATTGCTGGGCTGCTGAGTTTCTTTCTTTCATTCCCAAAGAAGTCCTGCGCGTTGCTGCCACGGGGAATGCTGGAGCTGGGCAGTTTGTCCAAGGACAGAATTGCCAGCCCATTCAACAGGAAGCCAGCGTTTGTGACTGTAGCCAGTCTTCTACTGTCTTCTTGCCTTTTGCAGTCAAGGTTTTGGATTTTGCGGGATGGTTGATTCCACTGAAAATCTGCATAGGGCCTGGGCCCTGCGGCCCCAGTCTGAGCTGTAGGGCATCTCTGTTCACGGATCCATTTATCCCCTCCACCCCTGGAGAGCATCCAGCCTATGGACAGAAGAGGGGAGAGAAAAAGGGGCCCAAGGAACGCTGGACACTTAGGCCACAGTGGAAACATGGCAGTGTGCTTCCGTTGATCCCTAGGAAAGAACTTAAGTTTCAACAGGAGGAGGGATAAGCATTAGATACCTAGAGGACTTCCAAGTCAGCAGGGTGATGAGAAGGGTACGAAGGGGCAGGTGATTGGCGGAAGATACAGAACATTTCCAAGGCACGCTGAAAACACAGCCCTGACTCTTTGCTTGTAGGATGGGCAAGAAAACACCTCAGGTCCCTTGGCCTAGTGTTCTAGGAAGATTTAACACGGGCATATGATTTCTTTTATCTTCCTACAGAAAAAAGCATAAGCTTCCCATTGTTTTAGTTGATGCTGTTACAAACTGTAAGTCTCCCCATAGCTTGGGTCCCACGACTGGGGGGGACGTTATAAGGCACTGTGGAAATTACCCGATAATTGCAAAGTGCTTGTAGAATAATAGGCTGCCACATAAATGCTGTTCCTAATTATTATTGCAGTTGGATACTGTACCGCATTAGAAGTGAATTAAACATTCTTGGACCCCATTCTGCTGGAAGTTATTTACTTACCACTCCCTGTAGGTCTGTGGCTGGAACGTGGGAGTGTGAATGATGATGGAGTAACACATCTTTTCTCGTTCTGGAAGCTTCTTCCTTCCCCTCCTGCCCTTTTCCCAGTCCACCGCACATTGTGACGGGGGGAGAAAAGGGCCTTGGGTTTTGTTCTGGGGTCTGCTCCGCCCTGGGCTTTGGTCTGAGGACCGCACCTGCATCTCCCAGTGCCCCCTTTCCCGTGGGCGTCTGGGCAGCCCAGCTGTCTGTCCCAACGCCGACTTCCTTCCTGGAGCCGGGAGCAGGCTTGAGACCCCTTGGAGGCTGGCCTGCAGGTTTACTCTGCCCTGGGTCCCTGCTTCCTTGGCTGGGGTGCTCTCGGCACCCCGCCCTCCCGAGTGAGCGATAGGGTCCCTGCAGGCCCCGCAGTCGGGGCTGTTGACCTGTTGATGGTGCAGCGGTCACCGAGCAGCAGCCTGCCATGTGCCCAGGATGCGCTGTGACACCTGGAGTCTTGAGGATGGGTGGGACCTGCTCTGACTGGGGAGGCGTGATAAGGACTTGGGGGAAAAGCAGAGAAGCGATAGCACCAAGGGCCAAGATGTAGGTGGCCCTTTTCTAGTTGCCAAAGCGCTTTCATGGGTCCCCAAAGCAGCTCTGAGAGGCAGCTCCATTGCAGGGGGGCCCGCGGGCCCTCAGGACCTGCAGGGAGCTCGCTCAGGACCCCTCAGCGGCAGGGCACTGTTGGGGCTGGTGAGGTGGGCACGCCCCCCCTCGCCTTCCCTCCCGGCTTCCTGCTGGGCCCTCCAGGGGGATGTGAGTCTGGGCTCCCCTTCCCTCCTGTGACTGCAGTCAATTTACAGGCTTTTCTTTATTTTGCGGGTGGGGGGGGGGGTGGCAAACGGGGTGTGTGTGCGAGAGGGGTTAGATGCTTTGTTGGAATGTCCGTGAGCTTGGCACATGCCTGCCCATCCCCCCCCCCGGGCTGGGGACGCACCATGTGGCCCAGATGCTCATGGCTGAACTGTCATCTGTTTTAGGTACACGAGATCCTGAAGCGCACCACCTGCTCTCGAGCCAACAACATGATGGGTGAGGACCCTCCCCCCGGGGGCCGTGCTGACAGGGGCTGGGGGCCAGGGAGACTGAGAACAAGACAAACAGACGCCCGCGTGGAGGGGACGCCCTGCCTGCCCCCTGACCTTCACCCCGGGTCTCTGTCCTCCCTCTCCTTTCCTTGGATCCTTGCTGACACCTTTCACTTGATCCCGAAAATTCAGCTCCTCTCCCTTCACTGTCTCCATAAGGTTTTAATAACCACCCAAATCATGGCAGCTTTTTTTTTTTTCTTTTTCGGTACGCGGGCCTCTCACTGTTGTGGCCTCTCCCATTGCGGAGCACAGGCTCCGGACGCGCAGGCTCAGCGGCCGTGGCTCACGGGCCCAGCCGCTCCGCGGCATGTGGGATCTTCCCGGACCGGGGCACGAACCCGTGTCCCCTGCATCGGCAGGCCGACTCTCAACCACTGCGCCACCAGGGAAGCCCCATGGCAGCTTCTAATTCGTTTGTTTTTAAGAAGAAAGGCATCTTAGAGGCCTTTTAGTCCAAGCCCCTCACTTGATGTCAGAGAAGCTGAGTCCCAGAGAGGGTGAATCAGTCTGACGGTACCTCTTCTGAGTGCAGCGTCCTTGTCACCACTAAACCTGTCTGGCTAAACCTGTTTGCCTTGTGGTTTGGTTTTTGAACCTGGGGGTGTTTGTGTTTGAAGCAGGACCCGCAGTGTTTGGGAGCTTGCAGTATAAGGCAGGCGGTCCGGATGCTGACGGGTGGTGGAGGGGACGCAGGCGGGGTGACACGCTGAGCTTAGGTCCACGCGCGGTGTCCCGTCCACACGGTCCCCCTGCAGGTGGAATGCTCTTTCCAAAGGGGCTGCTGTCACTCATCACTCAGAACATACCCTGGGCTGACAAACCTTGGGCTTTGGAGGCAGCTTTTAGTTGAAAAGAGTCATTTAGAGGCAAGTCTAGGGAATAAGGTAGGCCGTCAAGCTGAGGTGCAGTAACCACGATGGCAGTAATAATAGCTAACGTTGGAGAGTTTATGTGGGGTCCGTATGCTGCCTGAGGACTGAGGGAAGGGGTTGAAGAGGGAGTCAGAGCAGGTGCTGTGTAGTGACAGTACCATTAGAACAGTGCGGGACCTCTCAAGGGGACGACTGTATGTGACTCTGCTTTGATGTATTCATGTCATGACAACATTTTAAATACCGCTCCAGTGTTAAAAAATCAAATCTTCTATATGGTGGTGTTTGTCTGGAGCTGATGAGATGAGACTCTGAGTGAGGCGATGCACTGGCCCCTCAGTCCCACGGGATGGACCGAAGCCCTCACTTTGAGCACTTGTAACCGAGGACCACCAGAGGCGTCAAGAGGTCTGAGGATGTAGTTTGTATTTTCCCGTGGCCTCTATCAAAGTTCTGGAATTTACCGTCACTTCGAGTCCAGTTCACTCCTCGGTTCCAGTAATCTGCCTTTTATTCACTCACACCCTCTTTGGTTGGACTGCTCCCTCGGGTGTCACAGGTGACTGCGTACTGCCCGCGTTGCATGGCCTTTTCCTCCGTCTTCGTCTTCCTGTGTCCTTCCAGACCCTGTCACTGTACCCAGGGAGGATCCTGCTTCTCCTTCCTGGACCACACTTGCTTTGCTTTCTCTTCCTCCTCCCCCATTTTCAAGGTTGTCTTCTCCACGTTCCCTTGGCCTCCTGACTCTCACTTTGCACAGAAGACGTGCAACTGTGAATTTCTGTTTCCCACTTCTCTCCCCCATGGCACACCAGCCTTTCCAGCGACCAGCTGGATACCTCCACTGAGATATTCCCACAACCTTGAAATCAACATCTGGCTGTGCCCATTTCCATCTCATTCCTCTCTCACCCTGTCCATCTCTCCTGCCTTTCTTCCTGTTAATGTGACTGCTGCCCTCTCTGGTTTCATTCCTGCTGTTCCCTTTGCTGGGATGTCCTTCCCCACGTCTCACCCGGGCCCACCCCCAGACCGAATACCCCTGTCCCCCAGGTTCTCCCTTTATGCCCTCTCCTCGGAACTCCCATCAAGTCTGATGTCTTTCTTGGTGATTATCTGTGTCCGTGGCTTAGACCCCCGAGACGGTCCTTGAGATGTGTCTGGATCATCTTTTATCCCCCAGTGCACTTGGCTGGCTGCCCTGCACGTTCTACTCAGTCGATTTGCTTTAGTGAATTAATTAAACGTGCTCAGCCGGCTAGTGTCATAGCAGTAGCTGGTGAGTTCCCTGTGATGTGTGTTTGTGGACGAATGACTTAACTTCTCTCCAACCCAGTTGTCCCTTTTAGGTAAGAATTACGTGTCTTGGAGAGTTTTTGTAAAGATTAAATGGGAAACTGTTAGTTTGTTTTGTAAACTGGGAAGTCCTTAAAAACTAAAGTTTGTTGTGAGGGACAGCCTCCAGATTGTTGAAAAGCCATTAGAGACCCTCTGCTTTAAGACAGCAGTTTTTTTTCCCCTTTGAGGATCAGTTTGTTTGTTTGTTTTCTGATGTCACAAAGTCAGACATCTTAAGGATTTTGTTGTTGAGTAGTTTTCAAAAATTTCTTTCTTTTTTGACATTCAGAAAACATTTATTGAGCACCTGCTGTGTGTCAAATGATGTTCTAGAAACTGAGAGATGGCAGGATGAATTGGACCTACTTTCTGTTCTTGCGGGGCTCTTAGTTTAGCCAGGTGGACAGACATGTAAACAGATAATTATGAGGTCATCTGGCAGGTATGCTCTTAGAAGTGTACAGAGGGCAAGGGGAGCACAGATTGAGAGCAGCCAGCTCCCACGGATGCATCTAAACATCATCGTAAGTTATCCAGTGTTAGCTTCGTGACTCCCCGGGAAGGCAGGTATGTCAGGAATTATCATCTCCAGTTACCGAGGTGCACAGACAGGAGGGGTGTCTTCTCCAGAGCCGCATACTGAGACACTGTTAGAACTGGGTCTAGAACCTGGGTTCCCTCCTCCGAGCCTCTTTCCTCTGCCTTTGGGATGCAGGGAACTCAGCGTGGCGTTTGGCTGTCTTTATGGGCTGTTGGTTCCACGGTAGTTGCTGATGGTTTACTAGCTCCTAACAAGGGACTGGACTCTGCTTCCCAGGAGAGGAGAACGCTGACGGCCGATTCTCAGGTTCTTTGACTTCCGCCTGGGAAAATACAGTAGGACCCTTTAAGCTTTTTGGCCAACTTACCATCTTACTTAGAAGATCAGAAAGAATGAGGAATGTGATAACATTGTGAGGCCTCAGGATAATACAGACCTTTGAGCCATGGGTAACTTTTGATTTTATTGCCCTTCTCTCTGGTTTTATAGAGAAACACACATGGGCTTAGAATTGGCTTAGATTTCCTGCAGAGGAGGGTTGCCTCATAAAAATAAAAGAAAAAGGAAGAACAGGACTGTGTGCGGAATTGTTTTCCAAGGCATTTTCATTGATCCTTCAGCCTTGGAATTGCCTTTTATGTGGTCGTTACTTTTGTGGCCAGTTTACAAAGCTTTACTCCCTGTCTCATCGTCCTCAATTACAGTGGAAATTAGAAGATGGAAAAGATGATAAAGATCAGAAATAGAAGATGGAAAAATAAAACTAAAGATAGTAATAATTCCGAATCACTCCCGTTTATCTGGTATTGTCACTCTCTTCTTTGCAGAAAATACATTGTTTTGAATGCCTACTTTGCAAAGCATTATGCTGCGTATACAAGATGTATGTATTGATTTATTTATAGTCCCGTCTTGTTCCACAAAATTTCTGAGGTGACTTACAGGAAAAACAATAAAACAGCATAATATAAATAATAAATAAAGAAATAAGAAACAGGAAAAGCACAAATTAAAATAGAATGTTGAAACTAGGAGGAAAAAATAGACTACAGGGCTTCCCTGGTGGCGCAGTGGTTGAGAGTCCGCCTGCCAATGCAGGGGACACGGGTTCGTGCCCCGGTCCGGGAAGATCCCACGTGCCGCGGAGCGGCGGGGCCCGTGAGCCATGGCCGCTGAGCCTGCGCGTCCGGAGCCTGTGCTCCGCAGCGGGAGAGGCCACAGCAGTGAGAGGCCCGCGTACCACCAAAAAAAAAAAAAAAATAGACTACAGATATGCAAACCATACGGCCCTCTAGCTTTTGCAGTTGGGCTGCAAATTTGACCTTGAACCGAAGTGAGAGGGGAATACAGTCAGTGGTGTAGCACTTCATGTCCTCAGCAACATCTTCTTATATAGAAATTTTTCTAAAGTCTCTCTAAAATTCCCTGCTTTCTTACATAGAATATATCAACATATGGTCTCTCTAGAAAGGCATACGTAAGCTTTTCTGTAGGATTCAGGATTATCCTTGAGAATACAAGGTTATCCAAGTTTCCTCAAGGATTACCTAAGTATTATTAGGGCTGTTTGCCCCACAGTCTCTGATGTTTTTCAATTCTTGACTCTGGTGACCTCCCTCCCTGAGTTTTGCTATTTCAAGGTTTGCCGTGCTATTTAGGACACAGAAAAACAAACTCATTAGAATTTGGGGTAAAGAGAGAGCGAAAAGGCATTGCGGAAGGATCTGGAGGATTCTGCTGGGCTAGGTACGTGACCTTAGGGAGTCGGTTGCCTGAGACTGAGATACTTTTTCTTCTGGGTTCTCTGTTGTGAGAGCTGAGATAACCAGATAAGAGATCTCTGTACACATGAGGTCTTCCTGTAACCAAGATAGTAAGGACCCCTTGCATGTGTGTCATCGTATGCTTTGCAAAGCACTTTCACACTCTTTAGTCTCCTTTGATCCTTTAACTCCCGTGCAGAGTAGGTTCAACGGATATTAGATATTAACCACTTTCCCAACAGAGAGATTGACTTCGAGCCCAAGGTTAGAGGTTTGGAGCTGACGGAAACCCGAGTTTCTTGACTCTTCTTCAGTGCTCTTGTAAATTAATCCGTTAGTAAACGGATGAAGTTATTGGGAAAGGTTTTCCAGCGAAGGTGGAAGCTGAGGTCTTCCCACTGTGACATCCATTCATTCAACGAACATTTATTCCTATTCTGCGTATCATTCATGTTCTAGAGCTGGGGACTAGAGTAGGGACTCAGGCAGACACAGATCCCTGCCTTTACGGAGCTCACATTTGAGTGGCATTTGAGAAGAACGAATAAGCCACGTGGCTGTCTAGCGAGAGAGATGCGTGCAGGGAAAGCAAATGATACAAAAGACAGAAAGGGAACCACTCCAGAGAATCAGGTTAGGGTCCCAACAGGAGCAGATGACACACTCACATGACCACCATTCAGGGCAGGAATATCAACAGAGACCACGTACAAAGGTGTGGCCTGGCAGTTGGGGATGCCAGGCAGCATCGTGACCCGGAATTAGCGGGAGAGCCGTTACCCTCCGTGTACATGGTTCCCTGTGCTCTGCAGTAGGACCTTGTTGTTTATCCATCCTGTATATACTAGTTTGCACCTGCTAGTCTCAAACTGCATTTTCAACCCGCTCCCCAGGTGACTCTTAGGGACTCTAAAGGTAGACAGCGATGTGAGTGCAGGATGGGCTGCCACAGGCTTCTTGCCCTGCCTGCGTCTGGGAGTGGGGAGGGTAGTCCGCGTGCTGGTCTTCTGGGCATCTGAATGTCACTTCCCCGAAGTCCTCGAACGAAACCAAGCCTGCTCTGTGAAGGGCTTAATCTTTGTTGCGGTCTTTCTAACATTTGCTATATGGACGTTCGCCGTTTGGTTCCTTTCAGTGTCCTAGCCAGCAGTAGGATCTCTTGGACTTCCTGTCGCCTTTTTGTCTTTTCTTTACTTTTTTTCTTCTTTGGTGAAAGGAGGGGCAGCAGGATAAAAATTAGCAGAAGAAGGCAAAGAAAGGGGAGCTGACCTTGAAAAAGGATCGGCATTTGGTGACTGTCTACCTTTTAATTTGGGGGGTTTCTTCTGTGACCTCCCCGAGAGCCTGCTTGCCCTTTCCCTTTTATTTACCTGGGCAGTGAGGGATGGTGGGCTGATACACACGCCACATCCAGAGCCTGGAAGTACTTGTGAGTTTGGGGTCCGCAGGGTGGTGGTAGTCTGCGAGTCATCACGAGCTTGGCCCAGCCCGAGGGTGCCTCCTAATCAACGTAACGTCAGGTCAGCGGTCGGGTTCAGGACTGGGCCAGTTCACCCCATTCTGGAATGCCTTTCAAGTGCGCTTTACCGTGGAAAGAAGCCCAAGATTCCTTGACTGACGCCTCTCCTGTTTCTTCATGTGAAAGTTGTTGCCTTTTCATGGACAGAAAATTACAGCTTGGTGGAGCTCCATTTTCCTAGATATTTCGGTGTCAGAGCCTTTAAACAAATGTATGCTTTGGGCATCTCCCCTCCCTACTCAGGAGACGATGTCTTAATTACTTTGACCGAAGCCAGATCATGTTGTGTGGTGTAAACATCTGGTTTATCATTCATCCAGCTGAACTGGTTTATATTTTGTCAGAAGAAAAGTCTTGGGATTAAAGGCATTTAAGTAATTAAGCACATGTCAAGACAACTGGGTGATGGGTAAATATAGTCTCTGTTCAGTGCACTGTCTGGGGGGCTCTGGTTTAGATTTACGTCCGGCTGGAATACAGGGATGAAAGCAGAACGCCGGGCAGACTGGGCCCTGTTCTGGGGGGAATCAAAACCGAATGAGTTTTCGGGAGTTGAGCATCATCTCTCTAAGTACCTGTCCTGGTGTTTGGCCTGGAGCTGCAGAGCTGCAGTCCCTATCACTCGGGGGCACTTGTAGTTTTCGTGAGATTCTCACCTTGGGAGGCGGACCAGAAACTGTGCTTTGGGTCAGCCTTTGTGTCCAGGAAACCAGAGATGTCTTGGAAGCTAAATGCGAGGCCTTAGGTTTTATATTCTGAGGGTGTTTTCAGGTACCAGTCCCAGGGCCTGAGCCCACCCTGCTCTGGTCCTTGACCCTGACCCTGGATTTGCAGAGGCCCAGTGTTGCTGGGCTTGGCAGAATCAGCAGAGCTGTGGCCAGTGCTGGGCAGAGAGGAGATGTGAACCTTTTCCCTGGGGAATTGTGGTTCTAAGCAACAGGTGTGAAGTACCCGGTGACCTGAAGGGACTTTGGGGATCAGTAAAGAAGTCCTCAGTGGGCCACGCTTTGTTTGGGCCGAGGCCCTGCTTCTCTTTGGGGCGAGAGGGGAAGGAAAATGTTCTCAGTGCTTTCTGCTTCTGGCTGGCTCTCCTTCTGGGAGTAGGAGGACAAAAGATTGGGTCTCAGATCTCTCTCCCTGGGTCTAGAGCAGAGAGGAAGGACTTTGGAAGTCATCCTGAAGAAGAAAGCTTTGCCGTTATGGCCAGATGGAGGATGCATGATGGAACCAATTAGCCCTTTTTGCTGAAAAGAAAGGAAAAATTCAGAATTTCAATTTTCAAAGCAGAGACTCTTTTTTTTTTTTTTTTTTTTAAAGTTTGATTATTTTCTTCTTTCAAACTGATTTCCATGCTTGTTTGGGGGTAGAATCTTGGTGTCTGAAGTCTGTGGCTGAGAGGCCAAAGCAGTTCCCATTCTTGGATGAAGTTGTGGATAAACAGTTACTTTTCCACTTGCCTCTCCCCCTCCCCATTCCTCTTCCTTTCGTGTACCATCCGCTCCCTCTGCCCAGCAGCCACTGACGGAATGGCCCATAAGATACCACCTGAAGAGGGGGAGGTACACAGCCATGGGGCAGAGACACAGTCAACGACAGCATCTTGAAGCTCTGGCTATCTGGTTTAGGACAGTTCAGGTTTGATGACCTGAGTCATCTTGGTTCCTCTCTTACGAAGCAGACTAGTCAACCAGAGTTTAAGTTTCCTTCATCAGCGTGGGTTGCCAAAGAAAACTGGAGTAGCGGGTATGCAGATGCCCGTGATACACGGGAAGAGACGCTGCGATCACTTTCGCCATAGGGCTGCTTACTCTTTTGGGTAACAACCGTCATCCCTTTTGTGTTCGCAGCAGTGAGGCGGGAGCCCTGGGAGACTCCAGTGAGGGGGCGTGCCCCCTGCCTCAGGGACCTTGCAGGCCTTCGGAGGGCAGCAAACAAGGCGTGGACAGCATTCTAGAAGTGAAACTGACATTCAGTGCCAAGGAACTTTGTTCCAGATGAGACGTAGGGTGCACAGCTTTAGACCTCCGACGGTTCGAGATCTTTTTTGAAGCTCTGGTGGCAGGACCCAGGAGTTGAGGTTGTCGGCCCAGTGCTGTCAGACGCTGGGCTCCTCTAAGCAAAGCTGAGAATGAGCAGGGGAGCTCCACGCCTGCTGAACTTTCCCACGCAGTGTGGCGACTGTCTTCAGGGTATATGCTGCCGCCTTGGCAACCAGGGGGTGGGTATGGGTGCAGGGATGGGGTTGGGTAGGGCGTGGGGTGCGGTCTAGCTGGAGCCCTGCCCGCCTGTGGTGCTTCAGCCTGTATCCATGGAGACAGCTTTGAACCACCCCCGCCCCCTCCCGGCTCGGGATCCCTCCCCTTGATGATTGTAGGGTGGCTACACGTTGCTGTGGTTATGGCTCTTGAACTGATTAATGATGCTCAGAGTGAAATTGTAGTCCTCGGAGGAAGACGAATCTGCAGCTCCTTCCGCCCCGGGGCCCCTCTCCCCAACCCTTAACTCCCTACACCCCCCCTCCATCCCCCATCTCCGCCCCCTCCCCCCAGTTATTTCTGATGTTTTCTGTGCATGCCGAGGAGGAGACGTAAAATCAGGAAAGGACTGGCCCTTGGGTGACGCCGCAGCCCTGAAATCTCAGCTCTCAACTCACTGGAAGAGTGGCCGCTTCTGCCAGGCGCCCCTGCAGCCTCCTGAGGGCCTCTGCTCCCACGTGGGCCCCTGGCCAGCCGTTCTGGCATCCCAGGGGAATAGGGGCATGGTTTGAGGAAGAGGAGGCTGATGGAGGGAGGAGGATTGTTTGAGAACCTCTGAGCCTCCGGGCACGCGATGGGGCACTGACTGGGTGCGGGAGGTGGAAAACCATGAATTTTCACGAGTCACTGTCGTCTAGCTTTGTCACGCAGCCTGGCCCATCTCTCCAGGCTCGTTTGCAAATGCAGATTACTTAGCATTTGGACGTCATGGGTGTTTCCCTCCAAAATCGAATTTCTCCTCTTCACACTACTGTCTACAGCGTCTCTGGAAAGAATGGTTCAGGGCAGAAAGCGTGCTTGAGACGAGGGAAATCACTGTGTATCAGAGACCCCGCCCCCTGCCGCCCCCCTGCCCCCCACTGAATGTGCATCCCCGCAGGCAGGGTCCTCGAGCTGATGAGATATGATCCCTTCCATCTGGGAGCCAGCAACCCAGGGCAGACTGTCCGGAGTGACAGAACATATAGGGCATGTTATAGTCTCTGAATCCAAAGGTGAATGAAATGAGGGAGTAGTAGTGGCTCTGTGCTGGACAGGAGCTTCTCTGTGGTGAGTATATTGGAGTTACAGGGATGGAGCCACTCCTTCACGTAACATCTGTTTAGTAGGGTCTGCTGTGTGTGTGCCCAGTGCTGTGGAATACTGTCGGGATTAAAAAAAAAATGGATCCCCTGTCACGCGGTGTTCCAACTTTGTGGTCTCAGGACCTCTTTACACTTTTAAAAATCATCGAGAGCGCCTACAGGGCTTTCATCTAGGTGCGTTATATTGATCAATATTTGTTATATTTGAAGTTAAAATTGAGAAGAGTTTAAAGTACAAGGATACGCAAGCCCACATTCCATTAGCTGTCCGGGGATGATGTCATCACAGGTCACAAAACTCCGCGGTAGACTCGTGAGAGAATAGGAGTATAAAAGCAATCAGTGTCTTAGTACTACTATAAAAATAGTCTGACCTTATGAACCCCCTGAAAGGGTCATGGGGACACCCGGGGTTCCCCAGGTCACACTGCCCTAGGGATCTAATGGTCCAGGCAGGTCAGTCGTGGACCATAATGCTCGCTGCCTCGTGAAGGAACAGGGAGGGGCCGGAAGTGAGTTCAGATGAAGTGCGGTGGGATGCTCTGACGGACGTGTTTTATTGATAATAGTTACAGTAATCCCCGTGGTCATTCCTATGCCGGTCACTGAGCACAGATATTCTCAGCACACGGCTGTGGCCATGGAGGCAGTGGTGGTGAGGGTTCCGGGACCAGAGGGATCTGAGCGTGCGAGGACAGGACGGACGTGACGTTTGAGAGAGCGTATCTGCTACTTAATCATAACTTTGCATTTGGGAAATGAAAAAATACTGTTCTTATGCTGAGAAGTCAAGCCCGAAAGGAACTTCTTGACTGGGAGGATCTGGAGGGGTAGGGCTTCTCAGCTGAGAGGTGGGGCTGGGGGAATTAGTATTTATCAGAAGACCAAGGTCAAGTTGAGAAACCCCTGCCCTACAGTTACCGTTTTCATCTTCCTTCTTCTGCAGGTATTAATTCTCTGATAGCAAATAATATCTACGAGGCTGCCTACCCCCTGCACGACGTGAGTACTGCCTCCATCAGTCAGCAGGGTGAACACTGCAGACGACATGGTGGTGGGTATACGGGCGGGGAGGCAGGAGGGAATGACGACGCTGAACCACCTGGGCTGGCTCCGGACCACTTGTGAATGAAAATAATCCCCAGTTGATTTTTGCCGGTTGTCTCAAACTGTTTCCGTTATTTCCCCGATGGAAGAACGAACTGGTTTTTGTCTGGGCTTCCCTGCACTCCCTGCCTTGATTTTGAGGAAAGTGTGAGAAGACAGATAACGGCGTGTGGAGGGTTAAAGGGAGATGGAGAAGGTGGGTGGATAGCGGGGAGCGCAAGTCCCAGACCTGGATAACGCAGGCTGGACCGTCAGGCCCTCAAATGACTGAAAGTGATATTTTATATGTGATAGCTTTGTGTGGATATGAAATTCCTCATCCTATGCGAGGATGTATTAAGTGTCAGATCTTTTTTCTATCTTGACCTATTTTAAGGATGTCTCTCAAAATCCCTTATACTGTTGTTTGGTTAAGAAAACGGAGAGACTGTAATTAAAGCTTTTCTTGGCTGCGAGGAATGTTATAAGCATCCTATAACATAATGCAGTGATATTCTTCAAGATGGTTCGTGAGGAACTGAACTGGCCTGTGAACTCGGTGCCCCCAGGCTGCCCTGTCCACCCCATCGGTCGCTTTAGCATCTACCCCGCAGCGGTATCAAATGAGACCCCTGGGGTGGGGACCCCTGAGTGCCCGCAGGAATTTCCCAGGTGACCTTTTCTCCTCGCCAGCATCCTTGCTGTGGGCACACGCGAATTGAGGTTCTGCCGGGTATGGCCAGGGCGCAGGGGTGTTTTCCTGATGTGCTAGTCCGTTTCCAGGTCGGGTTCTGCTGTTGCATTTGCTGTGAGGAGGTGCAGGGGGGTCTCTGAGGCCTGTAAGGGGAGCTGCCCTGGGTAAGAAGCTGCCCACAGGAAACACAGCAGGTGCTGGCGACCAAGGAAGCGGACCGGTGTCTCCTTACATGTCATGCTCTTCACCTTCCTTAAATGGGAATGAAAGAAAGGGATAACGTTAGAAAATTTAAAAGAAAACCCTGTCTCTGTTTTTGATCATTCCATTGGCTTTCTCCTCCTACAGGGTGAATATGATAGTCCAGGGGATGACGTGAATGACAGAAAGGTAAGCCAGCCCGATGCTGCGCTCGAGGACCACGCGGGGGTGGGGGGCTGCGTAGACGTGTCCTGCGTGTTCTGTTTACTGCTTATCTATTCCCAGCTGTTCTTCCACAGCTCGCTGTCCCCAGGCGTTTGGAAATGTGAGGGCATTTCTGGTCGTTGACGTGACTGTGTATGGGGGTGCTGTTGACATTTAGCGCCCGGTGGACCGGTGATGCCAACCATCCTGAAATACATCCCACAGTCACACACAGAGGCAGTGTCCCTGCCCCTGATGACAAGAGAGCTTTGGCTGAGAAACACTGAGCAGCCAGATCCCTTCATTGATAGATGGGGAAACTGAGGCTCAGAACGATTGTGCACCTTGCCCATGATGACACTGCTACCATAAACAGAGAAGGGGCTAGTGCCCCTCTGACCCTCAAATCTAGTGTTCCTGCTAAAAATATACCAGTATCCATGCCATTACGGCTTGTTTGGGGAGGGTCGCCCTCAGGTTATTCTTATCCTCTCTGTCGAGGCAGACAGGTAGGATACAGCCACTCCCAAATGATAGATGAGAAACCTGCATATTCCGGGTGGCTAGAAATAGGTTATGTTTAAGGGAGGGAAAAGGGTCCCTTTGGAGGATCCCCCCTATGCCAGTCACAGCTCCTGCCTGGACAGCTCTTGTCCCCAGCCCTCCATCTAGATCCTGTTTCTTCTGTTTCCTGGTACTCTAGGAGCATGGGTTCCACCCTTCCCACCACGGCACGATGCTCTGAGCATCACCCAGCCTCTTTAGTGGGGGCTGCCCGTCTGGCCATCGCCCTCCTGCCATCTTCCCACCCAGGTCCCCCAGCCTTCAGCGACTCTGGTGAACAGACGAGGGTGGGCGAGGGTGGGCGGGATGGGGAATAGGAGCCCGTGTACCCCCTCCCCACACTCTGCTGTCTGGAAAATCATTCATCCCCCAAGTTGCTTTTGAGCAACCTTCTTTTTATCCAGCCTATTAGTCCCTGTTATGAAGTGTTAAGTATTAAAAACATATAAAGGCCTTTTCCAGAAATACTGCTGTGATTGCTTACATATGTCCCCTGCTCAGCCTGCCCAGGGAGTCTGCTGTAGTTTTTCCATGTTTTAACCTCATCTGTTTTCTATCTGATGCTAATAGTCTCAGTGGTGTTTAATTTCCTGAAAAGTCCCGGATCAGATTTAAAGGAAAAGGAGGAAGCCTTTCTCCCCACATCTCACCTCCCTGGCCCCAGCCATTTTCTGTCCGCCTACTTTTTCTTGTCACATTACTCCCCTTTAAAGAGCGATCACCACCTACTGCCCACCTAAGTGACCCCCTGCTGGGTGGGTGGTAACCCTCAGCCCCTCAAGGTAGAACACTTTACAGGAACATTCCAGAGATCAGGAGCACACAGTACTCCTGGGAAAACTCAGCCAGCCCCCCCCCCCCCCCGGTTACCTGCACAGAGGCAGAGAGAAGCAAATTGTGGACCATCCAAAATATATGTACCTTTGCCTGGAATGATATTATATTATCGTTAACAATAAAACCTTCTAACAAAACGTTTTCCTCCCAGGAATTGTTTCGCTTAGGCAGTGCTGCCTCCTCCCAGTGCACACCCCAAAGGATGGGATGGGTAGAATCTGGCAGGCAGAGAGAGACCAGCCAGGACACAGCTCATCTTGGTGGTGGCTCGGTGAAGGTGGACAAGTGTCTCTGGAAGACAAGCAGCCCATTCCTTGTGGCTTTTCCTTGGGTTTGCCAGCCAGTCCTGGCCTCCTTGTTTTCCTCTGCCGGGGTCATGGTTAGGGAAATAACGTTTGCTGTGATGGGAAATAAGAGAAACCAGGAGTGAGAGTGAAAGCTTTTTTCTGTCCATTTGGCTTGGGAAGCGGATACCCAGCACGGCAAGGAGACCAGTTCCGATGTCCATGAAAAGATTGTCCCGTCAGGACTAAAACCCTGGTGTCCAAATTCCAGCCAGTGCCACCAGCAGGTGGACACGGTCTTTCACGTATGGCAAGGGGACCTCTCACTGCCGTGCTGGCTTCCTTCCTAGCCCTTCAGAGGCGTATGGGTGGGACCTGAAAGGTATCTTGAAAGAACCAGCTGAAATCTCTGTATAAGTGCAGTACATTTATTCGTATGTGTTACATTGTAAGAGTCTATGTTCTTCCAGAGGCTGCGGGAAGGGTTTTGGTTGGGTGCAAGGGAGAACCCTTGAAGTTGGTGCTGGAGGAGGTGGAGAAGGGTTGAGAACTGATGGGAGATCGCCCCCGGGGGCCTTTAGGGGTGATCCGCCCATCCTGCCCGTACCTGGGGTTCGCCTCCTTCTTCCCTGCGATTTGTGGCTGTTCCGGGGATGTGCCTCGTAGGCGGAGAGCGATCTCCTTCCCCGCAGCTCGCCTAGTGCGGCCTGCAGTCTCCATGACTCAGCCCCCTCCCAGAGGGTAATTCACAAGAGGCTCCCTCCCTCTGGAGAGCAGGGGTTTCTTGCCTTTCTAGAGAGCTGGGCTGCGAGGGTGTGGATGGGCCCCTCCCACTGCCAGCACCCACCTCATTCCCCATCCGCCAGACTTACCTGCTTTTCTCAGGCATCCCAGGGGAGGGACTGTCACCATCGTCCAGGGGCTGACTGAGTCCCGCCAGCTCCCCGTGGCTTCCCTGCCCACTTACGGGGAGCCCGAAGCACGACCTGGAAGATACTCATCTTAAACTCTAGAAACTTCAGCAGTTTGTAAACCCTTGGTCCTGAATTTTCCAGCTTTTGCAGATGATTATCTCCTCTCGTGGGCAGTTAAAAAGTCAGTCTTGTCTTTCTGACGGGAAAGGTACTTTCTTCTTGGTTTCACTTGAGGACTAGTTTTCCCATCCTGCACAACTCCCATTTTACTAATGGGGAAGTGACCTGCCAAAAAACCCAGCAGGTCATTGCAGGATCCAGAGGTAGAATTCCATCCTCTCCCATCCTGGTCCACCCTGTCCCATCAATGCCTCTGAGCCGGCTACAGCTGGCGTCTTTCTGTCTGTCCCAGGTCCGGCTGCTCTCTGAGGAGCCTGTGGCCTCAGGGAGGGCCCCGAGTCTCGGGCATCTTGCCGTTCTCTGGCGTTGCAGATGGTTTTAACAGTTGGGTTCTTTATGGTCCCATGAAATACTTAAGCCAACTGACCGATGTGACCCTAGGAAGCCAACCTGGCCTCCTGTATGCTCTGATCCATCAGAGGGTGTGGTCCCCTTGTTGCTTCCTGCCCTGAAGGTTTGGGGTCAGACCCACATGCTTGGAATTACATTCGAGGCCTCCGAAATCAGGCTCTGTTCGCAGGAGCTGCAGAGCCTCCTGGCTCTGTTCGCAGGCTTGGCCGGTAGGTGAAGAGGACATGGCATAACTCTGAGGGAGAGAGTGTATTTGCTAGGAGCTCATTAGAAAGTTCTAGACTCTGCAGGTTTAAAGGGACTGTTGCAGGTTACCCTGGTTGTCCTCTTGCACTTGACGCACACAGGCTCATCCCTGTTGACTGCCGGTCTGTCCCAGGACCCTGTAACCCGGGGCTTAGCCCGATCCACCTGGTCTCGAACTGTGTGATTAAACATTTGTAGAGACAGGGAAGGCTCTACAGCACCCTCCCTCCCATGCAGAGCTGTGCGAGCTGGCCCGGCAGAGCCACATGGGCGGTGGGCAGGCATCGTCGCATCGCCTTCCAGGTTTGACGCCCTGGAGCTCCAGCTCTTCCAGGGGTTGCCTGGTGATCTCCTCTGCTGTGTCCATCTGGCCCGTCTGGAACCACTCTTGTCAAGGTCAACCGTGGGTCACTGGGTCCAAGGTCACCTCTTGGTTCTCCTCCAGCCTGACCCGTCAGCCATATTTGACCCAGATGCTCACCTTCTTCCCTTGGAATCCCATGGTCCCTTGGCCTCCAGGACACCACCCACTTCTAGTCCGGTGCCGTGTCCCATTGTTCCTCTGGCGCTTCTGCTGCTCTTCATCATCCCCTTGACCTCTGAACGGTGGAGCACCCAGGGCCCCGGCGTCACGCCTCTTCTCTACCTCTCTCTCTTTGACAGTTGCATCCGTAACTTGATGACTTTACAAATCATGTCTTCTCTGACTCTGGACTCTCCTTTGAACTCCAGACTTTTTCTTTTATTTTGCGGTACGCGGGCCTCTCACTGTTGCAGCCTCTCCCGTTGCGGAGCACAGGCTCCGGACGCGCAGGCTCAGCGGCCATGGCTCACGGGCTCAGCCGCTCCGCGGCATGTGGGATCTTCCCGGACTGGGGCACGAACCCGCGTCCCCTGCATCGGCAGGCTGACTCCCAACCACTGCGCCACCAGGGAAGCCCCCCCCCCCCCACCGCCAGTCCTTTCTAACTGGGGTTATGTCCCAAGATTCTCCCCTTGCTCAGCGCCAGTCTTCCGGCTTCCCTCTTCATCCTAGGACGTGCCCTTTCCTCTAGGCCTTGGCACAGAAGGAGTGTTCTTCTAGCTGCAACATAACCACCTACTTCCTTCAGGTCTCAGCCCAAATGTCACCTCCTCAGAGAGGCCCTCCCTTGCCATCCTTTTCTTTTTTTTTTTAATACCTATCAATAATTACTTGATTTTTAAAATTATTTTGTTATTTTATTTTTTAAAAAAAATTTTATTGGAGTATAGTTGATTTACAATGTTGTGTTAGTTTCAGGTGTACAGCAAAGTGAATCTGTTATACACATATCCACTCTTTTTTAGCTTCTTTTCCTGTATAGGTCATTACAGAGTATTGAGTAGAGTTCCCTGTGCTATACCGTAGGTCTTTATTAGTCATCTATTTTATATATAGCAGTGTGTGTATGTCAACCCCAACCTCCCAGTTTATCCCTCCCCACTTTCCCCCTTGGTAACCGTAAGTTTGCTTTCTACATCGGTGACTCTATTTCTGTTTTGTCAATGAGTTCATCTGTACCATTTTTTTAGATTCCACATATGAGTGATATCATATGATATTTGTCTTTCTCTGTCTGACCTACTTCACTCAGTGTGACAATCTCTAGGTCCGTCCATGTCCCTGCAAAATGGCATTATTTTGTCCTTTTTATGGCTGAGTAATGCTCCATTGTACATATGCACCACGTCTTCTCTGTCCATTCCTCCGCCGATGGGCATTCAGCTTGTCTCCGTGTCTTGGCTGTTGTCAATGGTGCCCCTCGTCATCCTGTCTAAAGCAGCGCCCTACCCCGCTCTTCATATTCTATCCCCTACTTTGATCTATTTTTCTCCGTGACATTTATAAGTTAATATTTGTCTCTGCACACAAGGGGTAATAAGCCCCATGATGGCAGTGACTTGGTCTGGTTTACTGCTTTAGCCAGTGTCTGGACAGGGCCTGGCACAAGGTGGATATTCAGTCAGTACTTATTAAACGAGTGAATAAACGAACGCCAGGGCTCATCTGGCTGGACTCAGCAAGGCGAGGGAGTGAAGAGCGAGGGGTTTTGCTTGGTAGGTGCAGCACACCCAGAGTGTGATGAAGATCACCTTTACTGTTGGGGGAGGACAATAGCCTCCTGCCTTTGGAGTCTCCCTGTGGATATCTCATGGGAATTCTCCTGGAAGCTGGGCTTTGGGGATTCGATTTTGACTTGCCAGGATGGCTTTGGTGGGGAGGGGTGTGTGTCAAATGTTGACTTGCTAAAGCTGAATAACGAAAGGTGAATAGTTGTCTGCTGTACCTCTAATCTGGTTCTCTGTTTTTTTTTTTGTTTAGCTGCTGTATCAAGAATGGGCACGCTATGGGGTGTTTTATAAGTTTCAGCCTATTGACCTCATCAGGTAAGATGTGGGAGGGGACTCTTGGGAGGACCCAAAAGGTCTCTGCCAACTGTCTTGGCTCCTGGAAGTGTGTTGGCCGAGCAGAGGGCTTGGCTGTTCTAGGCTGTGACGCCCCTGCTCTGTGTCCTACAGGTGGGGAGCCAGCTCCTGGGTGGGGGAGGGCAGTGGCAGCTGTGGGGCAGCAGGCAATGTGGACGGATGTTCCATGACTTGCCTCTTGGGGTCTTCAGCACTGTGGTCTCTCCCTGCCTGCTCTTGTGGGGAGAGGAGTGAGTAGAGTTCTCTCTTTTATTATCGTCCCTCAAATTTGCCTAGAGAAGAACGTGGGTGAAGCAGATCCTTGGGTCATTCCCAAGTAGCCACAGTATTGACCAAGAGAAGGGAAGACCCGGCACATTGTATAAGGGCTAAGCCAGCTGCTCTGCGTGGAAATGCAGGCTTTTTATGGCTTCTCCAAAAAATTGGAAGGGAGAAGAGAACTGGGTCCTAAACCTCTCCCTTCAGTGCTGCTCCTAAAATGATGCCCTATTGCCTTGGGAATTTCCCCAGTTTCTACAGAACATGGGTGAAAAGCTTTTTGAAAGAACTTTCTAGAAGGCAGTAGGTCTGAGTAGCCTCAAGTGGGTTGAGGGCTCTAGGAACTCCACGGGCTGTTGAAGCCCCATCTCTTTCCCAGCTGGCATGTTGGGAGGACCCCTGTGCAGTGGGGGACCACCGGGCTGAGTGGGGCCTGGAGACTGGGGTCTTGCCCAGGCTTGGCCACTAGGGGCGATTGTTGCTCTGGTCAAGTCGCGTCCCCGCTTTGGTCTTCGGCATCCTGGTTTTCCGAAACTGGGAGCCTGAGCTAGGGCTCTACGGGGGAAATTGATAGAGCACGCTTGTTTGGAAACTGTGGGGACCCTCGGCCCTGTGCCTGACACAGTGGACTCGCTGCCACTCAGTCACCTGTGGCTCACTTTAATGAGCTGATTCATCAGCCAGCAAACTCAGAGAGTGTTCCGGGCTGCTCGCCCTGGGCTGGGACCGCGAGAGGGGTGGCCGCCAGAAGGATCGAGTCCAGAGGGAGGGATTCCAGCTTCTTCTTGGAAGAAGGCAGCAGGCTGGGAGTCACAGTTTGGGCAGGCTCACCTCCCACGCAGAGATGGGATGGCCCTCCCAGGGAACTGGGAGCTCAGTTGGACAGCAGGTGTTTGTTCCAGCTGAAGACCGTTAGCCGAGGGGCTGGGGTCGGGGAGCAGGGCCACAAATGCCGGTGACCGAGGCCCCCTCACCCTGCACCTCCCGTCCCCTGGCGGCCTTTTGTGAGGTGCGGCCACCTAGACTGTTCTCTGGGCCACACCAGGGCTCCTTCCCCCGTGCCTCGTGGGCTTTGATCATCCTCTCTGCCTCTCTGGTGGCCACCCACGCTGTCGCCTGTTTTCTCCAACTATTCACTCCTTTTGAAAAAATACGATACCAGAAAATAAAAATTCTCCCTCCCGGAGAGCCCCACGTTTTCCTCCGGAGACTTCGGGTGACCGGCCGCCAGCTAAGTGGGCAACGGCTCCAGCGTGCCCTCCGTTTCAGCCACCGGAGCAGCCTCACCTGCGGGGGAAGAGGTGCCTTTGGAGCAGATCCTGGCTTTGGGGTTTGGCGGTTCCCGAGGACGCAGAGCCCAAATTTGTCCAGACGGGTGCAGTGTGCTGTGGGGCTGGGGGCTGTCCACTGCCGCTTCCTCACCTGCTGCACAGTGCCAGTGGCCTGGATGTGGGGCTCGGACGCGCCTGGAGCCTCGGACATCTTTCAGACACTGGCTGGAGGGGAGGGGATGGGACACAGGTAGTATGGGGGCTGTAGTGGGGGACTGTGGCCTACCCAGAGGGGTGAGGAACTTACTCTGCTGCAGAGAGACGAGGGGACTGTAGTGGGGAGAGAGGGAAGGGACAGAGGCGTTGGGGGCATAGGTGGGTAGCAGAGGCAGGGAAGCCAAGAGCAGGCAGCTGGAGAGGAAACTGGGGTGGCGGGTATGGGTCTCCCCGCACTCAGCCGGCTCCCCCTAAGCTCGTGTGTCCACGTCACCTCCTTCCTCTCCGCCATCTGCCAGTCCCCGGTCTGACCCCAACTCCTGTGGGTGTGTCTTCAGCGCCACTTCCCTCTGCTGCCACTTCTTCTCCATCCTTCCTGCCTTCACCTGTCGGGACCTAGCGGCCCACAGGGCCCAGCCTGAGGCCACCCTGACCCTGTGGTTCCATCGCGGCTCATGCCTGTGAACTGCGCCCTCTTGGTGCTCACGTAGGAACTGCACCCATGTGGTCAGTGCTGAAGCATCCGCAGAGGCAGGGGGGTCCAAGTTGAAGGTACGCCCTGCAAAGGCCCAGCCGAGCTGTTTCCCGCCCGTCGCCTTGGGCCCCCAGCTCCTCATTGGCAGCCCCGAGCGCTGCTTCTCTCCCGGTGCCCACGGTTTGGAACATTCGAAAGCACAGAGCAGCTGAGAGCCCAGCGGGGTGGGAGATCCGTTGGCACGTAAAGCTACCCTTCCCCTTCCGCAACCCTTCAAGCCTAAACTTGAGATTTAGGGTTCGAGGCTCCTTTCCCAGGTGTGTAAAGTGGACAGAGGGGGAGCAAGATGCCCCTTCCCGGGGCTTCCCTGGTGGCGCAGTGGTTGAGAGTCCGCCTGCCGATGCCGGGGACGCGGGTCCGTGCCCCGGTCCGGGAAGATCCCACATGCCGCGGAGCGGCTGGGCCCGTGAGCCGTGGCCGCTGAGCCTGCGTGTCCGGAGCCTGTGCTCCGCAACGGGAGAGGCCAGAACAGTGAGAGGCCTGCGTACCGCAAAAAAAAAAAAAAAAAAAAAAAAAGATGCCCCTTCCCTGCACCCCGCGCCCCTCCCCCCGCAGCTGCATGGGCATCCAGGCCCAGCAGGCTGCACTGTGAGATTGCTGACGGCGCTCCCAGGCCAGCAGAGCGCTCCACCCTGAGTCATACCCTTGCTCTAGAAACCTCGGGGCCTGCAGGCCTGAGTGGAGTGTGTGTGTGTGTGTGTGTGTATGTGAGTTGCTGGGAAGCTCCCCAGGGAGGTATCCAGTAGCGACCCCTCTCACAGAAGAATCTCCTGGGAACTCCGAGCCCGAAGCACTTGTGCCCTGGAAGAAACAAGGTGTGTGTTGGAGCCAGTGGGGGAGATGATGTTGTAGCTGGAGGGAAACGGCCCTGCTAGTCCCTAGGGGCCACCTGAGTGTCCCTGCAGGCGGAGGAGTAGATTTCTGCCTGCACGGCCCTGGGTTAACTCCCCGACATCCCAGGAGGGAAATGGCCTTTATTTTCTGGGGAACCCGGGAGGCTGGGCCTTTAGGCTTGACTAATACGGGGTGATCCCGTATTAGTCAGCGCCCTGCCCTGTCTTTTCACTGAAATGAACATCTGCTCACGGGCATATTTTCTTAGCTGGGAGGTTTTGATATGGATGAGATGAAACAGCAGGCTCTGGACATCTGAGTTAGGTTTAGCTGCTCACCGCGCTTGGCTGAAGCTGGGATGCACAATTGTATTCTCAAGCATCTGCGCTGCCTGTGACCGCATGTGGAGGAGACGTGCCCAGAAGTCCGCCGGGCTCGGGGGCTGTGCAGCTGTGGACTTTGGAGAATGGGCCAAGGGCATCGTACGCGGGCAGCATCCACTGTGTCAAGTCGGGATGACAGTTTAGAGAGGGGTAAACGGCTCTTCCTCGTTCCCTCCTCTTTCAGGGATGCCATTTCCCCAGGGAGGCTTCCTAAGGTCAGGCCCTGGGCGTGAAACCCATCCCTGTGGCAGGTCTGGAGTCCTCTCAGAAATGTCCTGCTTCCTCAGTGACCTAACAGTGGTATCTATGCCATTTCAAGAGCCTTTGGGCATCACCTGTGGACAGCAAGAGTGGCACTGTGCCTCCACCTGGCTACACGTCTCTACCATCCTGGACTTCCAGCCGCCTCCGGCCCCACCAGTGCAGAGCCCATCCAGGACCTCGGCATCACAGGAATTGGCTTTTCCTCCTCCTGATAAAAGGCAGAGGTGCTTGCTCTTGCCAGAATTCCCCAGAAAGGCCACTAGAAGGTTGCGTGATTTGGTGCATACCTCTGTGTCTCTGAGCCCCACTGCTAACCTCCTGAAACACGACGCATCCACATCCCTCCAGGAGGGAGATGGAGGAAGCCACATTCTTTCTTAGGAGGCTTCTCAGCAGGCCAGGCTCAGGAAGGACTGGCTGCAGCTGGTTTGGGGGAGGGAATGGAGAGGAAAAAATGTTGATCAACCTGTGATGAATTATTTCCTGAGCCCTGCTGCCTCCTCCTTGATCCTTCCCTGGGATTTATAAAGGCAGTTCAGCTCAATGCAGTAAACATTTACTGATGCTCACAGTGAGCAAATCTCTGGAGGCACAGCGAGATGTAGGGTGGAGTTTGCGTCCTTACGGATCTAGCAGTTACGTAGGGAGACAGACCTGTGGGAGGCAGGATGAATTGAGGGCTTTTCAGGACTGTCATATATAAGTACTAACATGATAGGTTGGGACAACGGATGGAGAGTGGTTGCTACTAGCAGAATAGGGAAGACTTCCTAGAAGAGGTGGTGCTGGAATTGGAAACATTGCTTTCTGAAAGGCTGAGGTTAAAGGTCCTGAATGTGTCTTTGTCACCAGCCTGGGCTGCCCCGAATATGGACTTGTTGAGCCTGGTGTCGATGGCCAGAAATCACAGTGCCCCAAAGCCAGGTCCCTCCTGACTGTCAGTTGGAAGAGGTCAAGTCAAGAACTCGACTTGCAGATCTCGCCCCACCTGTATGGACTCTGTGCCAACCTGGCCCGTGTCCCTGGCTCTGACCTGTAAGTTAGCAGAGCATCCAGGCTTGGAAGGAGATGAGGCTGGACCCAAGAGAGGAAGCCAAGGAGTGGTGACGTGTGGGGCTAGCACCTTGGTATCTGCACGTCTCATCCTTTGAAGTATTGGATTTAGCAGGGAAACGTTATGCAGGCTGGAAAGAAGTCATGTCTCATGGGCCTGAAGAAGATTTTTCCTTTACCTCTGAGGGCGTAGGAACATAGTAGACAGAGAAAAATAGGCAGTAGCTGGTTGAGGCGAGGCAGAAACAGGGATGACGATGTTCCGTGCAGTTATATTCTGGCCCATACAGAGTGGGAAATAAGTCAAGCTGTTTATAAAATGTGAGGTGTCCCACTCTCCTTTCTCTCCCCCCTCCCTGCAGAGTGCCACTCCCCGCCAGGTCTGCACCCTCTAGAGGAGAGGAGTCGGCCTGGGGCTGCCAGTGGACCAGGAGTTGAATACGGTGCCCCCAGCTCTAGTCTGAGGCTGCACCCAAAGGCCGTCCTGGTCCCCTGAGGGTGGCCTCCCTGCCTTCCACGGCTGGTGGCTCTTGGTTCAGATCAAACTGAATCTTCCTTCCTGGAGTATCAGCCGTATGGTACCTGGTGGCTCCCAGGGCACCAGGAGGCTGCACGCGCATCCCCGTGGCCGCCCAGGGTTGCACGGCCAGAGCTGGGACGGGGTGAGGGTCTGGTTTCCCAGCTCACTGCCTCCTTGACTCCCTTATGTCACATCCTATTTCCCAAGGGGAAGAGAAGCTGATATTAGCCTGAAAATATGTGACAAAGCTGTAATTTCCTATCCCCTTGGACCTTGTGTGCAGTAAACTCTCAGTTATCCAGAACCCCTGGGACCAAACCATGGCATCACAGAGGTGGGAGGAGCTTAGAGGCTGGCTGACCTCAGTGCCCCGCCGTGGAATGGGGAATTGAAGACTCCTCTCCCCGCATATTGATCGAGCAGATGCCCAGCCTCTGCATGATTTATCTTGTAATGGGGGAGACGCCTGGCCTCGGGGGCAGCTTGTTTGTCTGCTGGACATTTTTAGCCACTAGAAATGGTCATGGAGCCAGAGCAAGAACTCTGCTGATTTCCCTCTGTTTCAGTCCTGTTCTGAACAAGAGCATCCTATTGTGTAGGCCAGCCTTTAATTAGTTGAAAATAGCTCTCGCGTCCCTAACAGTTCTGCACGCGTAACACGCCTGGCCTCGCTGTGTGTCCTCCTGTAATGCGGGCTCTTCTGACAGCCTCATCCTCGTGATCGTCCTCTTTGGGACCCGCTGGCCTGGGAAAGTCAGAGCAGGGCCCTCCTGCACGCACACCTCACCTGGTATAGTTAAGCTGACACCTGTTTGCACTGGCCACATGTGAGACACTGGTGCTGGGGGGTAGAGATGAATTAAGCAGGACCCCGTTCTCCAGGAGCTCAAGCTCAAAGTCAAATTCCCAAGCGTGTAGATGACCACGTGGCTTTTCCGGGAAATGGAGGGACAGACTGATGGAGAAAATTTTCAAAGAGTAACTGTGAGGCTATAGAAAAACAGGGTATGGAGAAGATCATGGGGGTGGGGGGAAGCTGACCCCCAGACCAGTCATCTGTGATGAGGGGGCTCCGGGCTGTCAGCTGTGCATCGGGCAGAGATTTTTGGGGGTGACTCTGACTCTTTCTGGAAACATCCGTTGTCGCATGGCAGCACCCACAGACCCCTGAAAATCTCAGAAAACATTTTAGGATCACGTCACTTAGGGATTTCCCAAATCGCGGCAAAACCTCATGTGTCCAAGTCAGGGTATCCTGCCTAGAGAAAAACCAGCCAGGCTAGAACTGTCTCAGGGAAGGAAAAGAAATGTGATCAAAGATGTAAAGAGGCAGCCGTATGAAGACAGACTTAAAACAAATAAGAGCTCCTACTCTAGGAAGAAGTGGAGACGGAGTGAGGCTGCACTTGTTAATTTAGAAGATGGATAGAGTGACTGTCTACGTGTTTAACAAACCCCGAGGCACCTGCCTAGGGACGTTCCTCTAGACTGAGAGCAGTGGGTTAAGGATGAGAAGAACTCGGTTTTGCCTCCAGCCTTGATTCCAAGTGATATAATACTGGGGCAAGCCGTTCTCTCTCAAGCCTCCATTTCCTCAGCTATGAAATGGGCATCATAACACCTGTCCTACCTTCCCCACAGTATTATTGCGAGGATTACGATATAGTTGTGCAAAGAGCGTGGTGATGGACACAGGTCTGGTTAGGTAGAGTTGTTATTTATCTGCTCCCTGGGGGAAGTTATACTATTCCCTAAACTAGCAGAATTTTATATAGTTCTTTAGTTTGTCTTGACAAATATTGTGTAATCATAAGACTATTTTTTTAACATCTTTGTTGGAGTATAATTGCTTTACAATGGTGTGTTAGTTTCTGCTGTATAACAAAGTGAATCAGCTGTGTGTACACATATATCCCCATATCCCCTCCCTCTTGCGTCTCCCTCCCTCCCACCCTCCCTATCCCACCCCTCTAGGTGGTCACAAAGCACTGAGCTGATCTCCCTGTGCTATGCGGCTGCTTCCCACTAGCTATCTATTTTACGTTTGGTAGTGTATGTATGCCCACGCCACTCTCTCACTTCAAGACTGTGTTTTTTTAAAAATTGTAAACCAGTGTGCTGTATTCACGTTGCGTGTGTGTGCTCTGTGCCTCCTAGCGACCCCGCCAAGTGGACGTTCTTACCTCTGTGTTACGGGGGTGAGGGGGTGGGGTACTGAGCTCAGGGAGATAGGAGCTTCCCGAAGCCACAAGCCAGCCCATCTGGGATTTAAACCCAGGCCTGTCTGACTCCAGAAACTGTGTGTTTGCCCTCGTACCACGTGGCTGGAGGTGACCCAGAGCGTCGTCCAGCCAGACGTTGGGCGAGCTGGGTTTTCAGATGCCTAGCGTTAATCCCTTTGATCAGCACTCTGAGGGACAGCTGGCGTGGTCTGCGGAGGGGGGAGTGGGGCTCGCTGACCAGGTCACCCCCTGCTCTGCGATGGGCCATCCTCGTGAGCACCCCTGTCTCAGCAGGAGTGATGTGTCACTCGCAAGAGCTGTTTGTCAGGGGGCCCCCGAATGCCATGTTTTTGGTTTCTCATTTCTGCTTCTCAGAGTCTTTCTTTTCCCCGACTTCTTCCACGTCATCAGGTTGTCAGCTGTCACTTCTTGCATTTGTCAACCGAGTAGGTTCCTTCCCGACTTCAGTTCGCTGCTCCGTCTCTGTCGCAGCTTTAGTAACCTGACCCCTGAGCAGGTAGCACTGTGCGCCAGGTAAGCCTCTTCCACAGCCTATCCTGGAGGCTGCCTCCTGGCAGGTGTGGGGTTTTGTGGAGGCTCTGCCTTTGTCATGGAAATGTCTTCCTGGTGTTTCCCAGTGAGAGTGAAATGGTGTTTCCAAGATGGGACCAGAGTCAGTGTGATAAGGCAGGTTTTGCCGAGAAGAGCTGCATTTTGTCCCTCTTGCTTGTTTTGCGAGGTCACAAGAAATCCAGGCCAGAGCTCAGAGTCTGTTGACACAAGAGTCGATCCCTACATCAAGGGTCTGCTGGATGCCAAGCTCTGTCGTGGGTGTGGTGTCAAAGCGAAAAGAAGGGGGAAAGCAGGAAGCTTGAAGTGTAACAGTGGGACCCCAGGTGCTCACAGTAGATCTGATGGAAGCTGCAGAGGTAAAGTGGTACCCAACGGGGAACCTGGGCACAGAGCTGTGTGTAGACGGGCTGGGGGCAAGGTGGTGGGCAAGGGGATGGGCCAAAGTTTCCGAAGGGGTTTGTGACTAGCTTTAGCGTGGTCGATGAGAGAAAGATGAGAATTACAGGACAGGCGAGTTTTGAGCAGAAAGTAGAGATTTGAAGGAAGAAGGGAGTGTGGTTGGGAGATTTACAAGAGTCAGGTTGAAGTATTCTTGGTCAGGACATGCTGACGGAAGTGGAGGCTCAAGAACAGGTTGAGACTGCAGACAACTGGGAGGAGAGCCCTGGGGCTACGGGAAGTGGTTGGAGGAGGTATCTGAGACAGTGCAGGGGGAGGAAAGCCTAGACCAAGGGGCCGTGATGATGGGGAGCAAAAGGAGATGCTGTCAAGTGGTTTCTCTGGGATTTAGGTGGCAAAACAGAGCTTTCGGGGGTTCAGGACGTGTGCGCTCCTGGCTGGGAGGTGGGAATGGCCCGTCTCACTCACCCACTCTTGGGAAACTTTGGGCAAGTCATTCAGCCCTTTGGATCTGGTGCACATCCTCTTGCTGAGAGAGAGAAAGAGAGGAACCTTTGCATCTCCTCCACAAACCCTCTAGGCTGTGACGGCAGCCGCCCTCTGCCTGTGGGAAGCAGGACCTCAGGTGCATCCGAGGGGCTGATCTCGCCCTAGAAGGAAGGAGGGGACCGGCCAGGGGATAAGTCACCACGGACACGGCCCGACTCTTTGATCCCCCTGAGCCACTGTTTCACCGCCTGTCTCTGGAACCCCTGAGCTCCCCATTCCTGCTAATGATATTCTGCTGAGTGATGTTCTCCACCCATGCCACATGGGTATGTGACCAATATAAACAGAAAACGTCTTGACACATTGAATAACATCGTTGCAACACACGTTACAACAGCGACCGCAAGATCTCTCCATTTAATTAGCTGGGCATGCCCAGGCACTTTGCACAGACGTATGCCTCTGTTTCAGGAACGGAAAACCACAGCATTTTGTGGGTTTGGAAGTCACAGACATAAGCAAGAAAAAGACAAAACAAAAAGCTTCAAGATCGCTGCCTGGGAGACTGCTGTCCTCCAGTACCTTCTTGGGATTTTCTCAAGGTAGTCAAAAGGTGTGGGTAGTTGGGTAACTGCCAGGGATGGCTGTCTGCCCTGGCAGAGTGGCTGACTCTGATGTGGAGAGGTTGTGACCCTCAGCCTGCATCGCCCAGCCCGTTCCAGGGCCTCAGGAAGCACTCCTTGAGGGCTCAGGACTCAGGGCTGGTGCCTCAGCCCTGTCGGTTTCTTTCATAAAATCCGTGTTAACTGAACACAGGAGAGACAGAGATGAGATTGGAGGACTGGGACCTTGAACTTTTTATTTGGAATTGTAGTCTGGAGGAGGGTAAGGGCAATGGCTTAGTTTCCAGCAGTTATCAGTTCTGACAACACGGCAGTATTTCCTTAGGCTGACACGCAGCCCAATCCTCAGCCTTCGGGCGGACGGGCAGCCGCTCCTTCTCCAGGCTTCCCCCCCGGCCTGTTTCCCCTTCCTGTCAAATGCCCCCCTCCCCCCACCATGGACACCCTAACGCTTCTCTGAAGGTTTAGCCCTGGGGGTGAGGTTAAGCCTTCTGATGATCCAGCAGCCAGCTGGAAGCATCTCTCAGGGACATCGTGAAAGAAAGAGGAGAGTCCCCAAACTCAGACCTCTCACCGTCCAGCTGGGAGAAGACTCAGTGTTTTGGGAGAGAGACTTAAGAGAATGGATAATTCAGTTCCCTCTGATGCGGTATATTTATTGGGCATCTTTGCTGTGTTTATTTGTGTTTATTGTTTCAGGTGCTAGAGTTAAAGTGAAGAAAAAGATAGATGTGGACTGATTAGATAACTTACCTAATCACCTTGGGTGATGAGATGATTTACCATCTAACCTAGGACACTCTTGAGAGTGAAAGGGAGCATTATTAATAGCTATGCTGAGTATACTAGTCAGCTACTGTCAAAATAATGCTACGTAACAAACCACCCCCAGATCTACAGCTTACACCAATAGTTGGTTATTTTTCTTGCTCAAGTGTCTGTAGGTTGAGTGGAAAAGGTCTGTTTCAGGCTGAGGGTCGGCTGGGCTTGTCCAGGCTTCAGACTGTGTTCAGGTCTCCACAGGTCTGCATGCTCTCCATAGATCAGAAGCTACCTGGGCGTGGTCCTCTCATGGTGAGTCACAAGAGCACAAGGAAAAGCAGGGAAACAGACACACACAGTGCCTCTTAAGGCATCATTGACATCCCATCCGCTAGGGCTCCACTGGCCAAAGCAGTCGTATGGCTGAGCACAAATCCATGTTTCTGGAAAGTACACTCTTTCTTAAGGGGAGAGGAGTTGGTATTTGCTGAACGCCCATGTAGCCCGCCTCAGTGAGACAACAGGTATAAACCAGGACCGTTCTGGAAATATGTGGGCCTGTGGTCCACCCTTGTCTGGTCTTGTGGAGCTTATGAGCTAGCAGGAAAGACAGATTATGTCTAGTTTTTTATTATTATTTTTATTGTTTTAAAATTTTTATTGGACTATCGTTGATTTACAATGATGTGTTAGTTTCAGGTGTACAGCAAAGTGATATATAAAACTGAATATATCAATATATATATTCTCTTTCAGAATCTTTTCCCTTATAGATTATTACAGGGTATTGAGTGTAGTTCCCTGTGCTGTACAGTAGGTCCTTGTTGTTTATTTTATATATAGTAGTGTGTATACGTTAATTCCAAACTCCTTGTTTATGCCAGTAACGTATAGTTAATTGTGAGTGTGACGTGGGTTACACTAGCAGAGTGTGGGCTGTCATGGGCAATCCAGCCTCACTGGAGAAGGCCAGCTGAGGCAGTGACATTTAAACGAAGATTTGGTGCGTGAGTGAGAGCCAGGCCGAGATGAGCAGAATAATGACAGTAGCTCACGGCCTGTGGTGCCTCCTGTGTGCCAGGCGCTGTTTAAGCCCCGTGCACTTGCTCACTCACAACGACCCTTTGAGACATACTATCACCCTCAGTTTGCAGATGAGCAGTTCAGACACAAAGAGGGTGTTAAGTCACCCGCCGTCACACAGCTAGTGAGTAAGGAAGAGGTGAGGTTTGAACTCCTAAGTCTGGCTCCAGAGTCAGTTCTCTTTGCCACAGGGTACGCTGCCCACAACAGAAAGAGGGGGCCTGGGGTGCCTGGTGGGGGGAGTAATGGGGGCCAGGCGGGGGCGAAGCAGGGACCAGGCCCTGGAGGATCTTTCCGAAACCACAGGCCAGCCCATCTGAGATTCAAACCCAGGCCTGTCTGACTCCAGAAACGATGTGTTTTCCCTGGTACCACGTGGCAGAAGGGGACGCAGAGCTCCGTTCATTCGTGGCCGTTTGAAGATTTGGGGCTTTATCCTAAGGAAAAGAGCCTGTCCCTGAAGGGTTTGGCTTACGTGGATGTAGATGTGTGGACGGCACTGATGTGGGCCAGTTGCTTTTACTTGGAAAGGACCTGAGGCTCCTCTGTGTGGGCGCTAGAAAGGACCCGAGACATTGTACGTTTTGTGCCAAACAGGATGGAGGGAGGGTGGGGAGTGTGGGGAGAGGAACAGCTTCTTCTCCCGGACGCCCTCTGTCCTTGTGAGAGGACCTGGTGGGCATTCTGGGGAGTGGGAGTCCAGTCTTCTTATCCTCCACGTCCCAGCTGACCCGCAGGTTTCACTAGGTGGTAATCAGTGCATGGGAACTATCTCTCCCCATTCACCAGCGGGGATGTCTTCGTGGGTGTGATGGTGACCACGGCTGACGCAGCGCTTATCCCATGCTCACCGGGTACCCGTGTCACCTCGCCCAGTGTGGACCTGATCTGGTCTAATCTTCGCGGCAACTCTGTGAACTTGGCACGATCGTTGTCCCCTGTTTTCAAGATGAGGACACAGCAGTGCAGAGAAGATAAGTCACTTGCTGCAAATCTCAGGCAGGACCATTCCAGAGTCCATTATTTTAACCACTTTGCTGCACTTTGGGGGAGGAAACCATGCAGGTGAGACACATGGGCTGCTTCTCAAATGGGGCCCCAAGGCAGAGGGTGGGGGTAGTGGATGGATGTGGTCAGGTGGCCAGATGGGGTGTAAAGGGTTTCTAGGATCTTTTAGAATAAAACAGATCTGGTTCCTTAAAGAGGGTGCTGCCGTAGATCGTGGGGACTTAGGAATTTTAGCTCTGGGGATCCTTGAAAACCATTCTCTTATTTTATTAAAAAAAAAAATCCTCTAGCAGAAGTAACAAGGCGGAGGGACGGAGGTATCGTGTCTGAGGCCACTTCCAAGTAAGGAATTTTTAATATGTAAGTTGCTGACATTTAATAGAGACGGCAGTGAGCTAGGAGGTGGGAGGACGTGTGAGATTAGAGGTGGCGATGCTCCAGGCAGGTAGATTACCTGCTGCCTTCCTCACCTAACAAGGGGGTTGGGCCAGGTGATCTGTAACATCCCTTCTGGGGCTAACTTTCTAGGCTGTACGGGATACCGTCTCAAGCCTGAAGCTGGTCTTGGGGCAAGACCCAAGGTTTCCCCAGGGAGCAAGTTGAATTTGGGGTTGGAGCCCAGGAGTCTGGACCCCAGTCCTGGACTCCGTCCATTGGACTCACCCCCTCACCCCCGTACCCACATCCCTGGATTCCTCTCTTCTCTCCATTAACCTCTCCCCCTTCCACGCAACCCGTCTCTGGTGTCTTTTGCCTTTCCGGCTTTGATCACATCTGGAGCATTTTGTAGAGTTGATGAGTGTGTGTTTTCCTGTTGGGACACGTGGTGTCTATCAGAGACACTTAAGAAGCCCGGATGAGTGGAAGAGTCTGCGTGGCATCTCAAGGGCTACTGGCCTGGAGGGTGGATGGCAGCTGTGTGGCAGGGGACCTGGCATGAGGGCCAGCTGACTCTCGGGAAGGCCCAGAGGCCCGGCCTGGGGCCTGCTGTTCCACATGGCTGTGAGCTGTCCTAGTGGGTTGGTGCCTGCATGTATGTGTGAGTGTGTGTGTGTGAGTGTGTGTGTGTGTGTGTGTGTGTGTGTAAAGGCCTGGAAGGGCCCCTCTGCCTTGTTGCTATGGGATGCTGCCTTCAGTGCTTTGCTCTCCCTGGTAACCAGGAACATAAGCCAGGTGTGTGTCCCCTCCAGGGCGACAGTGGGTGATGGACGTGCAATGGGGCTGAGAGGCAGCGCCGTGCTGTCTGTGAAAGGTGACGATAATTTCCAGTGAGCCGCCTGGCTGGACCAGTGAGCGTGAGCGTAGATGAGATGCAGAGTGGGCTTCCCAGAGGGAAGGAGCTGGGGACGTGCCTTCCCCAGGCCCCGAGATCAGACCTCCCTTTGCTGTGTGTTACCTGTTCCCTTAGTGTTGGCCTTTAATCCCCGTAGTCCCGGGCGTGGGCAGGAGGGAGTGGGCATGATCCTACGTGGGTGAAGATGCTCTCGGCAGGAAGAGTGGTGGTGGAGGAAGGAGACAGACTTTATGAAGGTGATTCTCAAGGACTGAGGTCCCACTTGCCCTCCTTTTCTTCTCTTTCTCCCTGTTAAGGGTGGAGGGGTAGTGGGTGCGCCCAGACAACGCTGCTTACCTTCTGTTTAGAGCCCGACCCTCGGCTCCCCCGAGGCTGTCTCCTCCACCCTCCCCACACCCGCCGAGATTTTCATCTCCAGGCTTCGCGGCTCTGTGCAGCCCCCTCGACCTCCGCGCTCCCCTTGAACTTTCTCCTTCTCTCCCCCGATAACCCTCGCATTTTATTTATCCCTTTTCCTTCCCTCTCCTTCCCTTACCCAGCCCCTCCAGCTCTGTACACTCCTCGTGAGGTCTTCCAGATCTGGGGGCAAGGGACCCCCGGCTGGGAGTTCATAGGCCCAGGGTGGGGAGTGCTGGGGCCTGCCCCGCCGAGTTCAGCCAGCCAGCTTGTCAATGCGCCTGCAGGTCTAACAGCGCAGCCCCGTCTGTCCACGGCTTGAACTAAAATGCAGACGCCCCTGGACTCGGTTGGGAACGTAAACAGCTAGTGGGTTGAGGACTTCAAGCAGTGAGCAAACGTGGCAGGAGAGAGGCCAGGTGCAGGCTGGCCTGGGTGGATTTTCTCACGGGTGTTTCTCCAGGCTCCCCGACTTCTTGGATTCTAGGCTCCAGAGCGCTTCTCTCGGGCAGCAGGTCCGGGAGTGAGGCTCCTCCTTGATTGTGTGGGGACAGGGGGGAGCAGATGTTCTAGTCTTTCTTCCGTTTAATGTGTCCTGCTCAGGGAGAGGCCTTAGGAGGAGGGTGGAGAGAGAGCTGAGGGTGTGGCCTGGGGCGGCACCCTGGAACATCTGACACTGGGACTCTGGTTGGGGCTCAGAGTCCAGGAGTTGGGAGCCCGAGCTCAGCCGGCAGGGCGGCCCCTCCCGTGGGGCTGGGGGCAGGCAGCCACGTGCTGGGACCTCTGCTTGTTCATCCATTGCCTGGTCATTCAGGGGACTCAGTGCTTCAGCAAACACCTGTACTGTGGCAGGAGCCGTCCAGGCAGTGGTGCTGAAAAGCCCTGGCCCTCAAGAAGCTTATAGTCAACCTGGAGGTGCCTCCAGAAGCGTGATGGCCGCTCAGACGGAAGGTGTGCGGGGCCTCGGGGAGGGACAAAAGAGGGGCTCCCTCATCAGGCAGGGGAGACCTCCTGGAAGATGCAAGGACGGAGCTGAAGTTTGAATGAGGACTTGATGTAAAATGGGTGTAGAAGAGGGGGCTGGGCATCCCGGGCCGGGAGACCAGCATGAATTGAGGCAGGAAGTGGGGGAAAAGGCAGCATCCTTCAGGGGCTTCCAGGAGCTGAGCGTGGCTGCAATGAAGAGCATTTGTGGTTGGTGGGGGGGAGGTCGAAGGCAGGGAAGGCAGGTGTCCGGTCATCAGCCTTGACCTCTGAAGCTCACGTGATGTGGAAGGACTTGAAGTGGGAAACGGGGGCGGTCAGACTCGAAGAATGTTATTTGAGGGATCGAGAAGGCTCCCCTAACTGCTTTTGCCAGGAGTGTGCCACAGCTAGGGCGAAGCAAGGCCTCGTGGAAACGGGGCGTAGTGTCAGTGGGTCTCCAGTGGAGCGAGGGTGTCAGGGTGAGAGAAGGAACAGAGCTGGGAGACGAGACCTCAGATGAGGAAACTGAAGCTCAGGGAAGACAGGAGCCCGAGGACACGCAGACAGTCAGCTCTGAGCGAGAGCTCAGCGGGAGCTGTGACCCCGCAGCCCTGCTCTGGGGTGGCTCTGTCTTCCGCATTTTCAGCACCACCTGTTACCTGTGGGAACGCGCAGGAGGACCTTTCATGGGGACGTTTCTGCAAAATCCACACACACACTGCAGTTCACCATCACCCTGGCCTTCCGCCCCGATGCTTTCTAAGAGCTGGGTTTACCTGCTGTGCTTCATCCCCTTCTGTCCCCGGTCCCCCGGGGGTGGAGATTCTGAAGAAGAAAGGCAGCGCTGATTGGCTAGCATCCATCAAGGGGGCTGTGTCACAGGGTCTCGTCACAGGCTTCGGGTCTTTGAGAATGGGAGGCACACGTCAGATTTTCCACTGGTACACAGTTACCTTGAAAGAGAACAGAATCTGGGACTTCCCTGGCGGTCCAGTGGTTAAGGCTCCACGCTTCCACTGCAGGGGGTGCGGGTTCAATCCCTGGTCAGGGAACTAAGATCCTGCATGCCACGCAGCCAAAAAAAAAAAAGATAACGGAATCAAGATTCAAAGTGTTCTTGACAAGAGGGAGCCTTGAGTCCAAACCAATAGGTGAAATGCAGCAGTGGTGGCCGTGAAGCCTGTAAATACGGGACAGGACCGAGGGGATCTGATTTGGCGGGCGATGGTGTGTGCGCGAGAGAGATGGAGGCGGCAGTGGAAAGTTGGCCACAGCTAAACGTGAGCTCTCAGTGTGTTGCCAAACGTGAACTTGTCTGACCCTGAAGTAATGAACTCATGGGGTATGGGCTGTTGGTAATTATGGGGTCACCACCCTTGAGTCCACCGTGGACGATGTGCTCAACTCTGGTGTCCCATTTAAAGAGGTGCATTGACACTGGAGAAGATTCATGACTGTTGCAAACAGGTGGCCCTAGGGAAGGTTTCAGCCGATAGACATTTAAAAATTTTTGGTCCACTATGTCTGTGAGTCTGTTTCTGTTTTGTAGATAGGTTCATCTGTGCCATATCTTAGGTACCACACGTAAGTGATATTATACGGTATCCGTCTGTCTCTGTCTGACTTACTTCACTTAGTGTGACAATCTCTAGGTCCACCCATGTTGCTTCAAATGGCATCATTTTGTTCGTTTTTATGGCTGAGTAGTATTTGTGGTTGCCAGTGGGAAAGGGGGGTACGGGAGGGATGAATTGGGAGCTTGGGGTTAGTAGATGCAAACTATTAATATGTATATTATAGAATGGATAAACAATAAGGTCCTACTGTATAGCACAGGGAACCATATTCAATATCCTGGGATAAACCATCATGGAAAAGAGTATAAAAAAGAATGTATATACGCGTTAAAAATTATTTTTTTGGTCCAGAAGATTTTTTTCAAAAACATTAAATGTGAATATTTTCAGTTGGAACCTACGTTCTCTCGTTCCCCACAGCTCCCAACATCCCCTGTTGTCTTATGTCCGGCAGCTCACATTTCCACGACGTGTCTTACCCTTTTCAACCTGTGCCTCTTGAGTTAAAGCAATGGTTCCCAGTTCTGGCAGCTCACTGGAAACTTGGGAGACCTGCTAAACACAGATTCCCTACTTCCACACGTGGCCATGGTGGAGTATCTGGTACAGGACTAGCTTTTCTGCCGTCAAGTAGAAAGCTAGTTAGGTAGATATGTAAAAACTGTTTTCAGATATTAGAGAACAGGCAGGTAATCCCTGCAAGAATGAGGTTAGCTCTACAGTTGCTCTGAACAAGGACAAAATAAAATAGCAAGATGGTAGACTTAAATCCAACCAAATTGGTAACTACATGGCCTCAACATCAAAAGGAAGAGGTAGAAATTGTTAGATTGGATAAAAAAGCAATACCCAACTATATGCTGCCTACTGGAAACATACTTTAACTATAAAGGAACAGGTAGGTTAAAAGTAAAAGGATGAAAAGAGATATACCATGTTAACAGTAATCGACAGGAAGCTGAAGTGGCTGTGTTAATATCAGACAAAGCAGGCTTTAGGGTAAGGAACATTATCGGAGATGTGGGTAATATTCATATTGGTGAAAGGGCAACTCAAGAAGACGTAACAATTTTATTAGGATTGTGTGTACCTGATAACAGCTTCAAAATACATGGAAGGAAAATTGACAAAACAGAAGGAAGAAAAGGGACAAATCCACGATTATATTTGGTGATTTAAACTCTCTTAGTAATTAAGAGAACAGGTAGACAATCAGTAGGGTTGCAGACTTGGAAGGCGTCATGAAGGCCCTTCTCTTAATGGGTATTTATAGAGCAGCGCACCCAAACCGCAGCAAACGCATTCAAGCGCGCATGGACCATGGACTGAGCTAAACCATGTCCTCGTCCATAACACAAGTTCCGGCGGTTTTTAAGACTTGAGGTCATATGGCATATATGCCCAGGCCATGGTGGGAGTGGAATTAAGTTAGAGCCCTTCACACAAAGGCCTCCCTGCAGCTCACCCTGCCCCCGCCCCCTCCTCGCGTGCAGGGCCACACCTCCTTCACCTGCTGCAGACTGACCAAAGGCAGCCCAGTCGTGCACATTCTTCTTTGATAGACACTGGGGGCCTTGGAAAACATTATGAAATACGTGACATTCGTTAACAAGTGGGGAAAAAAGATAAAGTTCATACGACCCGTTCGGGATGTCCCAACTGTTTATATATAGTAATATAAAAATATTTACATTTTTAATTAATTTATATTTATTAATATAAAACATATTTATATTATATAAGTAATATAAAAAAGGATTCTTTTATATTCTCTGATCATCTCCTTGCATGAAACATTTACTCCAGGCAGAAACCTCAAGTCTAGAGACAGAACTTTGTTACCCTTATAACTAGTATTAGGGAAACAGAATCCAGAGACTCAGCTAGACCTGGGGCCATTTAGGACTTTGGCCTAAGGCATCATCTCTAGAACCAGGGGGACAGGCCTCCATGAAGATTTATAGGCAAGGATGGATGGATGTCTGAAATACAGTCTGTTTAGTCCACATTATTTGAATACCTCTAATTTCGCCCACGAGTCCTTTTCTAACATTTCTTATGCTAGTCAACAGGCCATTATTTTTAGGCGTGAAAATCCATTTCTGACTCTCTGTATGCTAATTAACCAAGCTGTGCTTGTGGATAGAGATAAGGGAAGCAGAAATGCCACCTGTGAGTGCGGGCTTTCTGAGCAGAGCACCTGCTGGGCACCTGTGCTGTCTTGGCTGGCACCTGCATCCTAGCTTCAGTCCAGTAAGACACATCCTCTCACACTTTATATGATGAGGTGTTTGCAAGTAAATTCTACACATTGTAACATTTTCCTAGACGATGTCCCCTGCTTTTAAAGATGTTAAGGAAAGGATGCCCACTGGCTCCCCTGGTGACCTATTCCTCTGTTTCCTGAAGTCATCAAGGTTTCCTTTTCCCCTTCCAAAATCTGGTTCCAGGAACATCTTTATTCCTGTTTTCGGAGCCTCCTTCAAAATGTGCGTGGCCCCCGCTGCCTGCCCTGCCTTGTAACTTTAAGACCTGCGATTCCTGAGGGCAGAGAGTGGCTTTGAGTGCGTTTCCCTGCTGGTTATGTTTACAAGCGAAGGATCATCCTGGCCCTGCGTAAATGGCTATGCACTTTCTGTGGTTGTCGCACTAACTGCTTTATGCTCAGATAATTATTTCCAGCGATCCCTTTGTTCACTTGTCTTCTCTACTGAAGTCAAGGGATGGATGGGATGTGTAGGGAGGTGGGATGAACTAATGGACGTTTCTCCGTTTTCTTCTCTGAAGCCTTTTCAAAAAAGTTATTTATTTATTTGTTTAATTTTTAAATTGGGGTAGAGTTGTTTTACAATGTTGTGTTAGTTTCTACTGGACAGTGAAGTGGAAGTGGAGTTCCCTGTGCTATACAACAGGTTCTCATTAGTTATCTCTTTTATACATGGTAGTGTATATATGTCTATCCCAATCTCTCAATTCATCCCATGCCCCTGTTCCCCCCTTGGTGTCCATATGTTTGTTCTCTACATCTGTGTCTTTACTTCTGCCTTACAAACCGGTTCATTTATACCATTTTTCTAGATTCCACATATATGCGTTAATATACGATATTTGTTTTTCTCTTTCTGACTTCACGCTGTATGACAGTCTCTAGGTCCATCCACGTCTCTACAAATGACCCAGTTTTGTTCCTTTTTAAGGCTGAGTAATATTCCATTGTATACACATACCACATCTTTATCCATTTGTCTGTTGATGGACATTTAGGTTGCTTCCATGACCTGGCTATTGTAAATGGTGCTTCAGTGAACCTTGGGGGGTGTGTGTCTTTTTGAATTATGGTTTTCTCAGGGTATATGTAGGCCCAGTAGTGGGGTTGCTGGGTCACATGGTAATTCTATTTTTAGTTTTTTAAGGAACCTCCATACTGTTCTCCATAGAGGCTGTATCAATTTACTTTCCCACCAACAGTACAAGAGGGTTCCCTTTTCTCCACACCCTCTGAAGGCTTTTGAAGCCTAAGAAATGAGACGTTGCTACTTAGAGGACAGGGCATGGGCTAAATGACTCCTGTAAAATGGGGAGCAATTGGTTTTATTTGTTTCTTACTTTTTATTTTGAAACAATTTCACACTTAGAGAAAAATTTCAAAAATAATACAAGAAACTCCCTACTCAGATTCCTCAGGTCATATTTGGCCACATTTGCTCTGTCATTTCCTCTTTCTGTCTCTCTATGAATATATTATTATTATTATTAGACCATTTAAGGGAATGTGGCAGACATCATGCCTCTTTATCCCTGAATACGTCCGTGTGTGGTTTCTAAAAACGAAGAATTTTTTTCTCACCGTGTAATTTTCAAAACCAGGAAATTGAACGTTGCTGTTACATCATTATCTAGTCTGCGATACATCCTGAACCTCAGTTGTCCCAATAATGTCCTATACTACAATGTATAGTTAGCCTATCTTGTGAGTCTCCTTTAATTTGTAATCTGTTCTTTGTCTTCATGGCATTGACATTTTTGAAGAATAAAGGATCATGTTGTCGGAGGTCTCTCAATCTGGGTTCGTCTGATGTTTCCTCATGACGGGATCCAGATCGTGCATTTTTAGTAGGAATCCTACATGAGTGATGTGTGTCCTTTTCGATACGTCGCAACAGGAGGGCTGTGCCGTGTCCCTTTTACAGTGATGTTGGCTTTGATCACTGGGTTATGATCATGTCTACCAGATTCCTCGGCAGTGAGGTTACTGGTTTTCCTTTGTAATTATTAAGACATTTATCTGGAGAGTCTTTGAGATGCTGTGCATATCCTGTCCCTCGTCAGATTTTCACCCATTACTTTTAGCATGCAGGAATTTTTTCTGGATTCTTGTACTGATTGGGCAGCATTGTGAAGGAAAAAGGATTGGTCAAACTTCTTATTAAAGGCTCTGCTTAGTGTGTGATCATTCCCTGTCCCCATGGTGTGTGCCCCGAAAAAAGTAGGCTTTTTGGATTATCTAAATTGCGAATAGAGAAGAGAGATTAATTTAATTTTAAATGACATTGTGTGTGTGTGTGTGTGTGTGTGTGTGTGTGTGTGTGTGTATTTGGGAAGGGAGGCAGTGAGCCAAAATGTGGAAGTTGGAGAAGGAAGCTAGATTAGAGAGAAGGAAGCAAACAAAATCCCCTTGTTGACTGAGCTCTTGATCCGGTCCTATCAATGCACCGTAAGTTTCTGTAATTAATCGGATGAGCAACCCATCAGGTTTCCCGTCTTGGATAGAGAATCCTGGATCTAGGAGGGTTCTCCAGAGACCATCTAATTCAAATCTCTGCCTCTGGGAAGGAATCACTGGAAACATCAGATGAGTTGGGCTTTTCTTTCCTTTTTGATACTTCCAGAGGGGGAGACCCCCGTGTTCTTTTTTGCATAATGCAGAACTGCGAACTTGGGGAGCAGAAAGAAAAAGTCCGATGAGCTCCATACCTTTAGGGAACCTACATGCTCTTAGAAGAGAGATGCCTCAAATGCCCATTCGCCATCCCCATCAAAATCCTTTCAGTGTTTAATCTAAAATTGATTCCACTGTTTTCGGACTGCTCTGTCTGGACTACGACACTTATCTTATTTGGCACTTAACGTTCGCTATCTCATCCTGTTCGTTACACTTTCATGTGGGACTGGTCTTGCTCCGAGGTGATCATATTTCATTGATGCTGAGAGTCTGCCGATTGTAAGATGCATATTTATTTCATGGAATACATAAAAAAGGTGAACATTTAAATTGATGAAATAGGGTTTAAGAACACCAGTGGTAGAATCCGTAATTGCTGCTGGTTCATTCATTCATTCAACGTTTACCCAACAAAAATGATGTGCTAGTTTTTGGGGGGAAGTACAGAGAATCCCCTTCAGCACTTAGCTGAAGTTCAAGAAGGTAAAGAAAAAAATTGGAATTGGATAAACTTGAGTTTGATCTTTTTGTCACCACTTCCTAGCTTTATGATCTGGGGAAAGTCCTTCTCTTCTTCTGTGTCTCGGCGAAATGGGGTTGATCATACCCGTCTAGTAGTGCTCTTGCGAGGCCTGCTAATAATATCTGAAATCATCTAGCTTAGTGTCTGACACATAATGCAACTCTCATTAGAGCAGGCACCCACTGAGTATTTGTAAATAGATGGATTTGTAGGCATGTGCTTAAGATGTTTGGTTATAAGAGCGCCTTGCAACTCGTCATTCCTTTTGACGTCTAAATGGCCTTCCCTCTGCTCTAATGGAAGCCATTCTGTTCCATTGCCAGTGGAGATGGAGAGCAGCGGGACATCTACTCTTTGATAAAGTTTGAGGACAGAAGTGAACTCAGCCCTACACACTGATCTTGAAACTAGGGAAATGATGTGGCACCTTACGCATCTGAGGGTTGGACATTTGGGGGCCATTTCTCCCAGTCCCCTCTGCCAAATGGCACGTCTGCTCCCACCTGATTGCAGTTACGTTCCCAGCCGGCAACGTTACTGACGGGGCCGGGTGCCACTGCCATTTGAATATGTTGACCAGCTCCAACTATTTTCCAAGCGTGTTCCAGGCTTGCTTGAAGCCATGCTATGCGTTTTGTTCTTTTCTTTTCTTCCCCTTTTCATTTTGAAATCTGTATGTGTTTTTCTGGCACGAGGAGAGAAAGATGGGGGTGGGGAGATCCAATCAAATCCATATGTTTGCGATGCATTTTCCCTGAAATAATAAGGAAGCATTGTTGGGAAAGAGCCTGTGGCTGACGTAGGGGCCACTTTTACAAGCCCCGCCTTGGTGTCTTCATCTCCTCAGCTCATGCTACCGCTTGCCAGGTTTGGAGAGGAGCAAGTTCACGTGGGGACTCCGCTCTCTTCTCCTCTCCCCTTTCTTGCTGCCTTCATTCCTGAGACCTTGTCTCCTTCTCCGTATTCTCAGTTGAGGTGAGGACAGATCATTGAATCTTCACTTCTCCGGAGCCTGTGTGAGGCTGTAGCTGATTATTGCTACCCATGACCTCACTGCCTCATTTAGAGATTATTCCTCTTAGCATCTGCAGCGCTGAGGATTCTTGGGTCATGCTGGTGCCTCGAGCTACAGCTCCTTGGCCTCTGTGAACGCCGTAACTCCAGTGGCTTTCCTGTTTTCTCCAAGCTCGTGTCACTTTGCACATCTGATTATTGTTAAGCTCACTGTCATGCTTTCACCTCAGTACGTTTTGTGTATATGTTAAAGAGCTGTTTGTCCTTCGTGCATTTGCTGTCATGTGTCTGGGGTTCTGAAAGAGCTTGGAGCAAGGTTTGGATGAGGGAGTCATGATCTTTCCCTGAGCCCTGGAAGCTAATTCTTTGGCGCCTGTCGTGTTCCCGAGTCCCCTCCTAGAACTTTGGAGTGGTCCTCCAGGCATCGTTCTCCACTCAGGTAGCTCAGGAGCCGTGCCAGGGATCGGAAAGCATGTAACCTTGGACTCAGGCCTCAAGTTCTGCTGGGGTTCTGCGTTTGTATAGCAGTGGGAAGTAGTCACTGGGACCAAGATTGCATCTAAGCTCAAAGGAGCCCCTCATCCTCTAGTACGTAAATTAAAAGATGCTGATGGGGTCGGGGGGGGCAAGGTCTGCCCACCTGTGGGTTCTTCCAGGGAATCAGGAGCCTGCTCACAGAGCCTGGAGCTACCCCTGCGTGCCTCGATTCCCAAAGGGCTTCCGTGTGAATCACCTGACTCTTTCTTTCTTTCTTTTTTTTTTAAATTAATTTTTATTGGAGTATAGTTGCTTTACGATGTTGTGTTAGTTTCTGCTGTATAACGAAATGAATCAGCTATACATATACATATATCTACCTTTTTTAGATTTCCTTTCCATTTAGGTCACCTTAGATCATTGAATAGGGTTCCCTGTGCTATATAGTAGGTTCTCATTAGTAACCTAATTTATACATAGTAGTGTGTATATGTCAATCCCAATCTCCCAGTTCAACCCACCTCCCTTCCCCCCTTGGTAACCATAAATTTGTTTTCTACATCTGGGGCTCTGTTTCTGCTTTGCAGATGAGTTCGTCTGTAGCATTTTTTTAGATTGCACATATAAATTATATTGTATGATATCTGTCTTGCTCGTTCCGATTCACTTCACTCCATAGGACAGTCTCTAGGTCCACCCATGGTGCAGTTTGCTTTCTTCTACTTGCCGTTACCTGACACACAGAGCTGCTCCTGTCACATGTTCATCATTCATGCGTTCAGCAGGAACTTACCGAGTGCTGGGAAAGGGCAGGGCCTTGTACAGTACCCAGGTGGAGAAGAAAAGATGAACAAGCGCTGGAGGTGCGTGCAGTAAGGCTGGGAGACAAGACACAGCGCCTTAAATAACAGGAGAGCAGTTGAGCTGGTCAGGCTCAGGCAGTGGAGGCAGAAGACATGGTGTCCGTCCCAGCATCCCCCATCATAGTTATTTGGCTTTGGGCCAGTTGTTTACATCTGCGACCTTCACTTTCTTTTCCAGAGAGTGGTTGGGTGGATTGCATGTGATAAGGTGTGTGAAGGTACTTTATGTACTATGAAGTGCTGTGCAGACTCTCAGTATTGATCGTAATCATAAAGTTGCAGTACAAGGCAGAGGAACTGAGTTCTGGAAGGTAGCAGATGAGGTACGAAGACACATGTCTGCCCGTGGCGCTCATTGCTGGTGTGGGGTCCAAGGAAGGAATGACTGGGTTGGAGGGATGGAATGGGCTTGGGAGAGGGTGTTTCTGATGGTGGGCATACCTAAACATCTTTACCCCTAAGCAGGGTATGTGAGGATGGGGTTCAGACGGTGTGAGTTTTGACAGCTTTTAAGGCTGCAGGGGTGCTGGGCAGGGCACTGGATGGGAAGGGTTTCTGAGGTAAGGTAATATACCTTCTCAGGGGCCAAGGAGGTCCACCCAGGAGAGGTTAGAGGGAGAATACTATCCTGACAAACTCCTAAGGAAGAGATTTATGGCACAGGAGAATGTATCTTACTAGTTGGAAACACAAGCTGGAAGCTTTTCGTTTTTATTCTTGCATCATTCTTAACGTGACTTGTGGGCACATGGTGATCCTCTGGGCCAAGATGAAACAATGGAGAATTTTCCTATTTCGTAGGATTTATTTTTCTCTCTCTCTCTCTGTCTCTCTGTGAGATAGATAGCTATTATTATTCCCGTATCCATTAATGATATTCTTTTGGTGGAGGGGGGAGGTACAATTACCAATGGAAAGAAAGGGTTTGGAATTGGCAGAACACTGGGACAGTGGAAAGGATCAGAAACTCTCAAGATAGACAGGCTTTGGTTGGAAAATCAGATGCGTAGTTAACCGGACCTTGGGCATGGGGTTTAACTTCATTGAGGCTGGTTTTCCTTATCTGCAAATTGGGGGAACAAGTCCCAACCCATAGGGTAGGGCTTAAACCATCTATGTATATGAAAAGCAGTGCAGGTCCTCAGTAAATGTTCTTTTCCTTCCCTTCCTCGATGAATGAGACGGGAATTCATTTGGGAAAAGGGAAGTCACCAAGATGAGGTGCAATGCCCAGCAACAGAATGAACAGGGTTATTTTTAAGGTGAGAAACACACCTTAAATTTGAAAGAGACCCAACCAGAGCGCACTTGGGATTTCACACGGATGAACCCTGAGGGGAGAACACGGGCTGCAGCTTAGGAAGGGCCTGGCCCGTGTCGGTGATGAGCAGACAGAGCTTGGGAGGGCTGGGCTCCACTTCAGTTTTCCTGAAGTTTCCACCGTGGCATAGGTGTTCTCCAAAACACTGACACCAGTGTCTCCCATGAGCTTTCAGTAAAAGCTGGACCTTGTATCAAGACATTTCTTCATCAGCCTCTCAAGGTAAACTATAACTGGTTCCTGAGCGTGACTGTCGTATGTCGTCGTGCTCATCTTTCTTTCCTCTTGGGAACAGTGAAGAACACTTCTTTCAGTTACATGGGGAAAAAAGTTTTATTTTTTTCTGCCACCTGCACACATTCTGGAATAGCAAAGTCAAAGCAGTCCTTCAGCCTCTTCTTATCCCATCTCTGGCCTCTTTGCTTCCTGGAAGAGTGCGGAGTGTGGCGGCCGCAGTAATTTGTGCTGGCATCCTCTGCCTTCGAATTTTAACGGCACTTTTCAAATGCTGTCTCAACGGATATATGCAGTAACAGTGTGATGAGGGTCATGTTCACGTAACAGTGACACCTCTTTGCTGGGGGGCCTTGAGGTAGGGCCATCCTGTGACAGCTGTGCAAGCTGTTGACTGAGCAGGTCTCCTGGCCGAGGGGTGAACAGGGGCTGGAATCCACCCGGTGCTCTTGCCAGGCCGTGAGCCCTGGTGCCTCTTTCTCATGCACCCTGAAGGGGGCGGTGGGTCTGCCTCGGACAGAACCTTTTTGGGCTTTGGTTTCTCCATCTACCCAGGAGGATGAATTTTAGCATCCTCATGCTAGAAGGACTGCATTTTTTGGAGTCCATATCCCCTTCTTTTCTCAGCTGGATTGGGAAATAGCACAGGATGATGGTGGTGGTGGTGATGATGATGCGTGCTAACATTTCTGGGTATTTGCCATGTGCCAAGCGCTGTTTCAAGCACTTCCTGTACATTAACTCACACAGATCTTCTAAGAGTCTAACGATACAAGTTCTCTGTCATTCCCGTGTCAAGTTGTGGTCTCTCATTGTGGCTCTGCCCTGTTACTGGCGGTGATTTGCGACAAGTCTGGTAACGCCCTTTGGCCTCAGTTCCCTAATGTGTAAAATGAAAGGACTGTAACAGGTCAGTAACGCCTACCTCCCCTCACCCCCTTTATTTGACTCCTGAACCTTGTACTTTTTAGGAAAGAGGTGACACACTCAAGTGGGTAATTGAGGGCTAAGGGAAATCCACAAGGGACGGGGAAGAACCCCAGGGGTCAGCAACAGGCCCGAAGGGGCAAGAGGAGGTTGTGGTTACAGGACCCGGAGACAGCTACGGCTGAAACTACCGTGTAGATGAGGCCTTTGGCGGGAGCTGGGGACCCACTGCCAACCCAGGGCTCTGCGGCCAGACAGCTGGGGGAAATCAATGCCCCACTGTCTACATTCCCCCGCCCTTTGATTTCCTCTGGGTGCCTCTTACTGGCCAACCTGGAAGCCGGAGAGCCAGGGGGCCTGGTTGGTCACCCTCTTGGGGCCCAGACCCGGTGAGGTGGCAGAGGGTGGGTCTGCAGCTCTCCACAAACCACCTTCACAGCAGCATGTGCTAGGCTCCTGAACCCCCTTAGGAATTGTCTTTAAGTCAATATTATGTGCAATATGGTGGAGAAATCATTCTAAGCAAAAATATGTTATTTTAAATAAATATTAATGGATATCGTACTATAAAATTCATTACATGTGATCTTTCGCGATATTCATTCTACACGAAGACGAGTTTCCCCTTTTCTTTTTTAACAAAGGTGGCACACACTGTTTATGTTATCACATTGAAGTGTGCAAGGAAGAAAACATGTTCCAGCAAATACATTTTAAAATAGCAGAGCATGTTACCTTTGGTTTGGGTAATGATGTACATAAAACAGACGGAAATTTATTGTGCTATTATAGCTTCGAAATAGACGAAAAACCACTTTCGTGACCTGAAATTTGGTAGGTCTGCACTTTAAAATTTAACTGGTTTATTATCTAATATTTATCCTTTACTCCCAAATGATGAGCTAAAAAGATAAGGTTTTAGGCTACTTTTGCAAAGACTACTCTCTAGACTTTGCTTGATAGTTGGGGACAATCTTTAGTTTTATTTATTTCTTCCAGTTTTTACTGATGCATGATTGACATCCAGCACTGTATAAGTTTAAGATGTACAGCATGGTGGTGGGACTTACATGCATCGTGAAATGATTACCAAGTTTGGTGAACATCCGTCATCTCATATAGATACAAAATTAAAGAACTAGAAAAACAAATTTGCTTGTGATGAGAACTCTTAGGATTTACTCTCTTAGCAATTGTTATATATAGCATACAATAGTGTTGATTAAATTTTCATGGTGTACATTACCTTCCTACATTACTTATTTATCTTATAACTGGAAGTTGGTACCTTTTGACTGTCTTGATCCAGTTTCCCCTCCCCACACTCCCTCTGGTAACCACAAATCTGATCTCTTCTTCTATGAGTTAGTTTGTTTTTGAGATATAATTGGCCCACAAGCCTATGTTAGTTCCTGTTCCACAACACAGTGATTCAGTGTTTCTGTATGTTTCATAGCGATCACTACGGTAAGTCTAGTTACTGTCACTGTATGAAGATATTATATGGTTATGGACTGTACTCCCCACCCTGCACATTTCTTACCCGTGACTCATTTATTTGGCAGCTGGAAGTTTGTCCCTCTTAATCTCCCTCACCTGTTTCTTTCCTCTCCCCACCCCCCTTGCCTCTGGCAACCACCTGTTTGTTCTCTGTATCTATGACTCTGTTTCTTTTTGTTATGCTTGTTCATTTGTTTTGTCTTTTAGGTTCCACATATAAGTGAAATCATACAGTATTTGTCTTTCTCTGACTTATTTCACTTAGCACAGTGCCCTCTAGGTCCATCCATGTTGTCACAAATGGCAAGATTTCGTTCTTTTTTAATGGCTGAGTAATATTCCAGTGTGTGTGTGTGTGTGTGTGTGTGTGTGTGTGTGTGTGTACACTACATCTTCTTTATCCTCTCATCTATTGATGGGCACTTGGGTTGCTTCCATATCTTGGCTATTGTGAATAATGCTGCAGTGCACATTGGGGTACATATCTTTCTGAATCCCTCTTTTTGTTTTCTTCAGATAAATACCCAGGAGTGGAATTGCTGGATTGTGTGGTAGTTCTATTTTTAATTTTTTGAGGAATCTCCATACTGTTTTCCATAGCAGCTGCAATTTACATTCCCACCAACAGTGCACGAGGATTCCCTTTTTTCTACAGCCTCACCAACACTTGTTGTTTGTTATCTTTTTGATAATAGCCATTCTGACAGATGTGAGGTAATATCTCATTGTGGTTTTGATTTGCATTTCCCTGATGATTAGTGATGTTGAGCATCTTTTCATGTCCTGTTGGCCATGTGTATGTCTTCTTTGGAGAAATGCCTATTTGGATTCTCTGCCATTTTTTAATTGGGTTGTTTGCTTCTTTTGATGTTGAGTTGTATGAGTTCTTTCTATATTAAAAAAAATTTTTTTTTGTTTCAACTTTTCAAACTTTTTTCTTTGGCAACGTGGCATCTGGGATCTTAGTTCCCTGACCAGGGATCAAACCTGTGCCCCCTGTGGTGGAAGCACAGAGTCCTAGCCACTGGACCACCAGGGAAGTCCCTCTTTGTATATTTTGGGTATTAACCCCTTATAGGATATATTGCTTGCAAATATCCTCTTCTATTCAGTAGGTAGCCTTCTGTTTTGTTGATAGTTTCTTTCAGTGTGCAAAAGCTTTTTTGTTTGATGTAGTCACATTTGTTTATTTTTACTTTTGTTTTCTTTGCCTGAGGAGACATGTCCAAAAAATATTGCTAAGACCAATGTCAAAGAGCTTACTATGTTTTTTTTTAGGAATGTTAAGGTTTTGGGTTTTACATTAAAGTCTTTTATCCATTTTGAATTTATTTTTGTGCATGGTGTGAGAGAGTAGTCCAGTTTGATTCTTTTGTATATACCTGTCCAGTTTTCCCAACACCACTTACTGAAGAGGCTGTCTTTCCCCATTGTATATTTTTGACTCCTTTGTCATAGATTAATTGCCCATACATGTGTGAGTTCATTTCTGGGCTCTCTATTCTGTTCCATTGATCTATGTGTCTGTTTTTGTGCTGGTACCATATTGTTTGAATTAATGTAGCTTTGTAGTATAGTATGAAATCAGGGTGCCTGATATCTCCAGCTTTGTTCTTCTTTCTAAAGATTCTTTTGGCTATTTGGGGTCTTTTGTGCTTCCATACAAATTTTAAAATTATTTGTTCTAGTTCTGTGAAAAATGACATTGGTATTTTGATAGGGATTGCACTGAATCTGTAGGTTGCCTTGGATAGTACAGTATTAATATTTTTACAGTGTTAATTCTTCCAGTCTATGAACATGGTATATCTTTTCATCTGTTTGTGTTGTCTTCAGTTTCTTTCATCAGTTTCTTATAGTTTTCCAAGTGCAGGTCTTTAACCTCCTTAGTTAGATTTATTCCTAGGATTTTATTTTTTTTATTTTTATTTTTTTTTTGCGGTACGCGGGCCTCTCCTGTTGCGGAGCACAGGCTCTGGATGCTTAGGCTCAGCGGCCATGGCTCACGGGCCCAGCCGCTCCGCGGCATGTGGGATCTTCCCAGACCGGGGCACAAACCCGTGTCCCCTGCATCAGCAGGCAGACTCTCAACCACTGCGCCACCAGGGAAGCCCCATATTCTTTTTGATGCAGTGATAAATAGGATTGTTTTCTTAATTTCTCTTTCTGATATTCATTGTTAATATATAGAAATGCAACAGATTTCTGTATATTAATTTTGTATCCTGCAAATTTATCAAATTCATGGGTGAGTTCTAGTAAAATTTTGGTGGTGTCTTTAGGAAGTTCTATGTATAGTATCATGTCATCTGCAGACAGTGACAGTTTTACTTCTTCCTTTCCAATTTGGATTCCTTTTTTTTCCTTTTTCTTGTCTGATCACTGTGGCTAGGACTTCCAATACCATGTTGAATAAAAGTGGCAAGAGTGGGCTTTTTGTCTTATTCCTTATCTTAGAGGAAATAGTTTCAGCTTTTCACCATTGAGTATGATGTTAACTGTAGGCTTGTCATATATGGCCTTTGCTACGTTGAGGTATGCTCCTTCTATACCCACTTCATTGAGAGTTTTTGATCATAAATCGGTGTTGAATTTTGTCAAAAGCGTTTTTTGCATCTATTGAGATAACCATATAATTTTTATTGTTTAATTTGTTAATGTGGTGTATGACATAGATTGATTTGTGGATATTCAACCATCTTTGCATACCTGGGATAAATCCCACTTGATCATGGTGTACGATCTTTTTAATGTATTGTTAAATTTGATTGCTAATATTTTCTTGAGGATTTTTATATCTATGTTCTTCAATGATATTGGCCTGTAACTTTTTTTGTGTGCGTGATATCTTTGTCTGGTTTTGATATCAGGGTGATGCTGGCCTTGCAGAATGAGTTTTGGAAACATTTCCTCTGCAATTTTTTGGAATCGTTTGAGAATGATAAGTGTTAGCTCTTCTCTAAACGTTTGGTAGAATTCACCTATGAAGCCATCTCGTCCTGAACTTTTGTTTGTTGGGAGGTTTTTTTGTTTTTATTTTTGTTTTTTATTACTGATTCAATCTCAACACTGGTACTTGGTCTGTTCCTATTTTCTATTTCTTCCTTGTTCAATCTTGGGAGAATGAACATTTCTAGGAATTTGTTTCTTCTAGATTGTTTATTTTATTGGAGTATAATTGTTCATAGCAATCTCTTATGATCCTTTGTATTTCTGTGGTGTTGGTTGTAACTTCTTTTTCATTTCTGATTTTATTGATTTAGGCTCTCTTTCTTTTTTTCTTGATGAGTATGGCTAAAGGTTTACCAATTTTGTTTATCTTTTCAAAAATCAGCTCTTAGTTTCATTGATCTTTTCTATCTTTTTTTTAGTCTCTTTCATTTATTTCTGTTCTGATCTTTATGATTTATTTCCTTCCACGAACCTTGGATTTTGTTTGTTCTTCTTTTTCTGTTTTCATTTGTCTCCAGGTATTTTTTAATTCTTCTTTGATTTCTTCAGTGACTCATTGGTTGTTTAGTAGCATATTGTTTAGCCTCCATGTATTTGTGTTTTTTGCAGGTTTTTTTCCCTGTACTTAATTTCTACTCTCATAGCATTGTAGTCAGAAAAGGTGCATGATATGATTTCAATATTTTAAAATTTCCTGAGACTTTTGTGACCTGACATGTGATCCAGTATGGAGAATGTTCCATGTGCACTTGAGAGAATGTGCATTTTGTTGCTTTTGGATGGAATGTCCTAATGGTCTAATGTGTCATTTAAGGCCAGTGTTTCCTTATTGATTTTCTGTCTGGATGGTCTGTCCATTGATGTAATGGGATGTTAAAGTCCCCCACTATTATTGTGTTGCTGTCAGTTTCCCCCTTTATGTCTGTTAATATTTGCTTTATGCAATTAGTTCCTACTACATTGGGTGCATATATATTTACAATTGTTGTATATTCTTCTTAGATTGATCCCTTGATCATTATGTAGTGTCCTTCTTTGTCTCTTATTTCAGTCTTTGTTTTAATGTCTATTTTGTCTGATTTAAAATAGACTTTGTTTTAAAGTGTATTTTATCTGATTGTATTGCTACCCTGGCTTTCTTTTCATTTACATTTGCATGTAATACCTTTTTTCATTCCCTCACTTTCAGTCTGTGTGTGTTTTTAGATTTGAAGTGAGTCTCTTGTTGGCAGCATATATATGTGTATTGTTTTTGTATCTGTTCAGCCACTCTGTGTGTTTTGATTGGAGCATTTAGTCCTTTTACATTTATAGTAATTATTGATAGGTATGTACTTATTGCCATTTTGTTAATCGTTTTTGCATTGTTTTGTAATTCTTTTTTGTTCCTATTTCTTCTTTTTCTCTTTTTCCTTATGATTTGATGACTATCTTTTTTTTTTTTTTTTTTTTTTTTGCGGTACGCGGACCACTCACTGCTGTGGCCTCTCCCGTAGTGGAGCACAGGCTCTGGACGCGCGGGCTCAGCGGCCATGGCTCACGGGCCCAGCCGCTCCGCGGCATGTGGGATCTTCCCGGACCGGGGCACGAACCTGTGTCCCCTGCATCAGCGGGTGGACTCTCAACCACTGTGCCACCAGGGAAGCCCTGATGACTATCTTTAGTGTTATGTTTGGATTCCTTTCTCTTTTATGTGTGTGTATCTATTATAGATTTTTGGTTTGTGGTTACCATGAAATTTATATATAACAATCTCTGTGTGTGTGTGTGTGTGTGTGTGTGTGTGTGTGTGTGTGTGTGTCTTTGTGTCTCTCTGTCTCTGTCTTTGTCTGTATCTCTGTTGCTCTCGTATATAGATACGATTATTTTAGGTTGCTGATATCTTACATTCAAGGGCTTTTTAACAGCCCTGCATTTTTACTCCATCCCCCATGTGTACTGTTTTTGAAATCATATTTTGCATCTCTTTGTTTCGTGTATCCGTTAACTACTTGTGAATGTAGATGATTTTGCTTCTTTGTCTTTTAAACTTTCTACTAGCTTTATACGTGGTTGGTTTACTACTTTTATTGTGTATTTGCCTTTATCAATAAGAGTTTTCCTTTTGTAATTTTCGTATTTCTAGTTGCGGCCTTTCTTTTTTGCTTAGAGAAGTCCCTTTCACATTTCTTGTAAAGCTAGTTTGGCGGTGCTGAACTCTTTTAGCTTCTGCTTATCTGTAAAACTTTTGATACCTCCATCACATCTGAATGAAAGCCTGCTAGGCAGAGTGGATTTGGTTTTAGGTTCTTCCCTTCATCACTTTAAATGTATTGTGCCACTCCCTTCTGGCCTGCAGGGTTTCTGCCGAAAAGTCAGCTGATAGCCCAATGGGAGTTCCTTGTAGCTTTTCCCTTGCTGCTTTGAATATTCTCTCTTTATCTTTGATTTTTTGCCATTTTAATTACAGTATGTCTTATTGTGGTCTTTGGGTTGATCCTGTTTGGGACTCCCTATATGTCCTGGGCCTGGATGTCTGTTTCCTTTCCCAGATTAGGGGAGCTTTCAGCCCTTGTGTCTTAAATATGTTCTCTGCCCCTTTCTCTTTTCTCCTCCTGGAACCCCTATAATATGAATGTTAGAACACTTCATGTTGTCCCAGAGGTCTCTTGAACTGTCCTCATTTCTTTATCTCCTTTTTCCTGTTCAGCCAGAGTGCTTTTCATAAGTCTTTTTTCCAGTTCACTGATCCATTCCTCTGTATCTTCTCGTCTACTGCTGGTTCCCTCCAATGTGCTTTTCGTTTCATCTATTGGGTTCTTTATGTCTGTTTCGTTCTCCTTTATATTGCCCAACTCTTTGTTAAAAACTTCTCTCACTCTGTTCATCCTGTCTTCTCCAAAGTTCTTTAAACATCCTTACAGTCATTACCTTGTTCTTTTTATATGGTAGATTGATTATCTCCTCTTCACTTAGTTCTTCTTCTAGGGTTTTATCTTGTTCTTTTGTTTGGAGTATACTTCTCAGTTGCCTCATTTCGCCTCACTTGCCGTTTTTATTTCTATGTATTTGGTAAGTTGGAGAAGTGGCCTTTTGTAGGGGAGGTCCTGTGCGTCCCATCAGTGCACTCCCCTCTGGTCACCAGAGATATATGCTGCAGGGGTGCCCCTTCCGTGGGCTGTGTGGGTCCTTCTGTTGTGGTGGGCTGACCACTGTGGGTGGTCTGGTAGGCGTGACCCCCAGTCCAGTTGGTTGCCAGGCCATGCCTTGTATGGAAGCTGCTGCCTGTTGACGGGCAGGGCTCAGTCACAAGGTGGCTGGCAGCTGAGCCTGGGAGGGTCCTGGGTCTAGTGCTGGCCTGCTTGTGGGTGGGATGTGTTCGGGGTGGGTGGGTTGTGGGGTTGGAGGTCCTGGATCTAGTGCTGGCCTGCCAGTGGGTGTGGCTGGCTCTTAACACCCCAGAAGAACTGGCTAACTTCAGGTTCTGGGGTGTCTTAAAGCTGGTTTTGGCCTGCTGGTGAGTGGGGCTGGATCCTCGGATGGCTGGCTGAGGGGTTCAGGGTATCTTGGAGCTGATGTCAGCCTGCTGGTGGGTGGGGCCAGGGACCAAGGTGTCCCAGAGCTAGAGCTGGTCCTCTGGTGGTCAGAGCCAAGTCCAGAGGTCTCTGGCTACAGGGCCTTGGGGGTCCCAGGGCTGATATTGGCCCATTGGTGGGCAGGGCTTGTGGGCAGGGCTGGTTCCTGACACATCAGGCTGTGGAGCCCAGAGTGTCCCCAAACTTGTGTTGGCCCCCTGATGCGTTTGGCCAGCTCGCTGGGTGGCTGGCTTGAGGGGCCCAAGGTGCCAATCTGCTGGTGAGTGGGCTGTGTTCTGATATGGTGGGCGTTAGGACTGTGGTGGTCCTGGGGCTGGTGGGTGATGCCAGATTGGGGCTAGTGCTGGCCCACTGGTGAGTGGCACCAGGTCCTGCGGTCTCTGGCCGCAGAGTCCAGGGGTGCTGGAGCTGGTGTGGGCTGGCTGGTGTGCAGGACTGAAGCCCAGAGGGTCCCAAGGCTAGTGCCAGCTCACTGGTGGGCAGAAAGGTCTTGGAGGCTCAGGCTGCAGAACCCTGGGTGTCCTGGGGCATGTGCTAGTGCACTGGTGTGTGGGGCTGGGTCCTAGGACCCTTGTGGGGTAGGGCTAGGTCCTGGGGCAGGTATAGTCTCAGGAGGTCTTATGGCAGCCAGCCTGCTGGTGGGTGGGACCGTGTCCCTGTTCACCTGGTTGCTTCGCTTGGCCTGAGGCGTCGCAGTACTGATGCCAGCAGCTTGGTGGGCAGGGCCAGGCCGTGGCACTAATAAGCTAGAGGGAGGATTCCATATGGTGCTTGCCAGTTCTAGTGTTCTCGTGATAGAAGGAGCTCCCAAGGTGGGCTGCCGCCAGCGTCTCTGCCCCCAGGGTGAGCTCCAGTCACCTCCTGCCTCTCCGAGAGGCTCTCCAAGGTCAGCAGGTGGGTCTGGCCCAGGCTCCTTTCAAATTACTGCTTCTGCCGTGGGGTCCTGGAGTGTGTGAGGTTTTGTGAACATCCTTTAAGAGAGGAGTCTGTGTTTCCCACAGCCCTCTGGCTCCCCTTGGCCTTCAAAGCCAGACATTCTGGGGGCCTGTCTTCCCAGGGCAGGACCCCCAGGCTGGGGAGCCTGATGTGGGGCTCGGACCCCTCACTCCTCGTGGAGAACCTCTGCAGTTGTCAGTTTCCTCCTGTTTGTGGGTTGCCTACCTGGGGGGGGGTGGATTGGACTACACGGGGTCTCAGCCCCTCCTGCCCGTGTCATTGTGGTTCCTTCTTTATATCTTTAGTTGCTGACGATCCTTTCTGCTAGATTCTGGTCTTTCTCATCAGTAGTTGCTCTGTGAATTGTTGCAATGTTGGTGTGCTCCTGGGAGGAGGTGAACTCAGGGGCTTCCTACTCTGTCATCTCGGCCATGTCCTCTGACAGTCTAACTCTCAGTAAATGAAAAGCCAGTTGGATATAATAGCTCCCCCTCCTTTATCGTTGATTTTGGTAATGAGAATATCTTTATATATCATATAATAATTTTGATCAGCTGTATAAATTTTGTGGATCTGTGTGAATATCACATAGAGGCGTCTGTGCTGAATTCTTCTTGCCATTTTTAGGCTCTGCATTAACACGTTATATCTCACCATCAGTGTTCCTTATGCTTCCATCTTTATTTGAAGATTGGTTGTGGGTAAAGAATAAACAATATTTAAGAATGAAAATGAAAACAATGTAAAATGGCTAAAACTACTAGGTGATAAATGGCTGGGAGACTAGGCGTGAGCACGGTCCTCTGATCACCATGTGACGTGTTCTTGGAAGCTCTCACGCTGCTCATTAATAAACAGAAAATGTCTAAATAATTATTTTATGTACTGCTTTTTTACAAATGGAAGTTGGAACAGATGCCATCACGGCCTTTTTTTGATGTGAATGAGCTTCTGGAGGTCGTAGGGTTTTGTAAACCAGGGAGAGGAGAATTCCACTTTAGTTGATAGTATTTTATTAAAATCCTAGAAAATAAATCATGATACTTTGTAAACTGGGAGGCTCAAGTCTGCATGGTCCTCTACTGTGTTACCCAAGAGGTACACATCAGGGGTAAAGTGTAGGCTTGAAATCAGGCTGCTCTGAGATGGAGTCTGGATCCTTCTCTCGTTAGCTGTGCGACTTTACACAAGTTTCTCAATTTCTCTGCGCTGTGCTCAGCTTACGCAAAGAAGAAGGACAGGCCCAGTAACCACCTAATAGGGTTATTGTCAGGACTTAGCATCCATTAAACAAATGCTTATTAAGCTACTGCTATGTGCCAGGCACATTCTCGGGACTAAGGGAACAATGGTGAGCAGGACAGAAGACGTCTGCCCTCATGAAGCTTATATTCTAGCAGTGGAGATGGATAAAAACACAAATTTAGAAAAAATGTTAGGTAACGTTAAGTGTTACGAATAAAAGTGAAGCAAGAGGAGAGCTTAGGCGCCCTTTGGGATGGGGTGAACCCAGGAGGCCTTTCTGAGGAGGTGACGCTGGAGCAGAAACTGAGGAAGTAAGGACATGAATGTGCAAGTGTGAGGACGGAGTTCCAGGCAGAGGGCACAGCCACAGCAAAGGCCCTGAGGTGCAAGCAGATGGGGTGTGTTTGAGCGACAGTAGGGTCCATGAGCTGGAAGCAAGCCACAGAGGGGGACGGCAGGAGAAAACGAAGCAGGATTTGTTTCAAGGCGGTCAGGGGTTTGGGGCCAGAACAAATAGGACCTTGTAGGTCACGAAAACAATTTGGGGTTTCATTGTACATGTGATATAAAGTCCTAAAACCATCTCAAGAAGAGGAATGAACAAATCCGACAGATTTCTAAAAGAGTACTTCTGGCTTCTGTGTAGCAAAGAGATTTCAGGGGCACGGGTGGAAGTGACCCGGGTGAGGGATGACAGTGGTTGGTCCAGGGTGTGAGTGATGGAGAGGGGGAGGCATGGTTGCATGTGGTGCATTTTTGAAAGTAGCGTCTATAGGATTGGATGTGGATCGTGATAATCAGACTCAACAACGATTACTTCCGTGTCTTTGTCCAGAGCACCTGGATTGGGGTTCTGCACACTTAAATTCGGAAGATGGGGGAGGGCAATTTAAGTGTGTCAGGGGTGGCAGAGAAACCCAGAGTTCCACCTTGGCATCGTAGACCTTGAGACTCCTATTAGCCATCCATTGGGAAATGCCAAGTAGGCTGGTGGAATCGTGAGATTGGAAACCAGCAACCTGGAAAAACACAAATACTTTGCTTTTCCCTGGTTCCATCCCATGAACTGGGGATAAATCTCATAACTGGGAAATGAGCTTTTTTTTTTTTTTTTTTTTTTTGCGGTACGCGGGCCTCTCAGTACTGTGGCCTCTCCCGTTGCGGAGCACAGGCTCCGGACGCGCAGGCTCATCGGCCATGGCTCACGGGCCCAGCCGCTCCGCGGCATGTGGGATCTTCCCGGACCGGGGCATGAACCTGCGTCTCCTGTGTCGGCAGGCGGACTCTCAACCACGGCGCCACCAGGGAAGCCCGGAAATGAGCTTTTCTTGACTGTTTTAGGGTCATTGGGAATGTACAGCCATTGCTGTTAACTCTTATAAGATTTTCTTCTTTGCTTTGCGGTGTGGTGTGGTAGTTAAGAGCGGGGGCTTTTGGACTTTAACAGATGAGAGTTTTTGGATTGTCTACAACCTAATGGCTTCACCGAGGTATTTCATCTTTACGTTTGCATTTGCTCATTTATTAGATGGAGCTATAATGCCTGTTTCTAGGACTGCCACGTAGGCTTGTGAATTTCGTGCCTTGTCCATGGGTCCCTGGCTGAGGGGGCTTGTGGAGCCTGAAACCCCGACCACGCTCTGCTCCCCAAGCCTCATACCTCTGTGTAGGGCCGTGCATTCCCAGAGGAAGGAACCTTTTCATTCATCCAAGGACTCCATTTGCTTGCCAAGCCCTGTATCCTTTCACAGGATTCTTGTGAGGATCATTAGAGATACTGCACGCAAAACATTAGGCAGAGCCCCTGGGACGAAGCTATTTTATTTTATTTTGGGATGGGGAGGCATGGCTGCTAACCTAGGTCCACCCACCCACTGAAGGAAACACACAAAGCAGTAGAAAGACTCGGGTCAGAACATGCCTTTCGTGTTTCTCCTGGATTCTGAAGGCGATCCTGCCGAGGCTGTGGTTTCTGGAAGCTTCATTTCTTCCTGCCTTGTTTCTCTTGCTTTAACTTACTTTCTCAGCTTTGACTTCTCATCTGCCTGACTCTTCCACCTGCCACTTGCATCTCCCTTCTCTAGTTGCCCCCGGACTGGATGCCCCGCACATCTGGCCCCTGGCCCTCTTGGGTCTTTGGTCCCGTTTACCCCTCTGAACACATCTGCTACGTGCAGGGCCTGGGATGGACCATGTCAACCCTGCCGACCCTGGCTCCTGGGCCTGCACCCCATCAGCCTGGCCCTGCAGGTCCTCTTGCTTCGCAGACTGTTCTTTATTTGGAAGCCTTTTAAACGAGAGGACTTGGCAGGGGAGAGGGAGGCCTTGACAGCAGTCTCGCAGAAGAGCGTTCAAGACTCAGGGTGTTCTGATGCCCAGGAGTACTTCTTTCCCTCCGGAACTTCGGAGCAGCCCCCACCCCGTTCGCTGGCGTCTGTGTTGTCTCCTAATGTTAGGACTCGAGCTAAGCCTGATTTTCACAGCCCTGCCAGTCTGAGCCCAGCCCCTTTTCACTGTACCTTCTGAATTTGCCCCATATTAGCAAAATTTTCTTGCCAGAAGGGGGCCTTCTCTTGGCCTCCCTGGGACGGCTAAGAACTCAGAGTCTCCTGGCCTCAGATGGTTGATCGGAGGAGCCAGTGGCTGTGTCTGCTGGCTTGAGCCCCGCAGACGCGGATGCAGCCCGGTTCCTGCTGTCAGCTCTGGCAGAGGGTGACCGTCCAGCTGTTCTTCCCAACCACATACAGGGCTGGGTTCGGGCCCTGGACTGTCCAGCCGATGATGAGAAGGCAAACTTCGGGAGGCAGGTTGAGGGAGAGTCCTGGGGAGCCTGCCATCCTGTGACTGCGGCGTGGGGATCCTTTCTCATGGGCACGTCTGTACTCACTGCGGAGAAGGACCACGTGCTGCAGGTCCTGGGATCAAGGAAGAACATTGTTAACGCCCGAGGTCCCCCACCCTCATCCCGTTCCCTTGTAGTCGCTGCCTTCCTCAGGCTAATGACCATTTGTATTTAACACAGTTATTTTGTTTTTGAACTTTATAGACATAGAATCGTACTGTACAGTAATTCTTTTGTGCCTGGCTTCTTTTGTTCAGATGATAGGTGTGAGACTTGTCCATATCGTTGTGTGTTTTTGTGTCCTGTTCATTCTCCTTGCTGTATAATATTCTGTTGGGCAAACGTATCAGAACGTGTTCATGCATTCGGTTGCTTATAGCCATCTGGGGAGCTCCCGGTCTGCGGGGTATTACGGACAGTGCTGCTGTGAACTTGCTGCGTCTTTCAGCCCACAGATTCCCATCTGTGCTGGGCAGGTACTGCGGAGCAGAGCTGTAGGGTCACAGGGGAGGGCCGTGCTCAGCTCTGGCAGACGCTGCCAAGCCACCTGCCAAAGAGGCTCCACCTGTGCACATCCCACCAGCACCATGTGAACGTTTGGAAAAACGTGGAGGAATCCCAACACTGGCATTTTCCCTCTTTTTCGTTCTTGCCATTCCCACGAGTGTGCAGAGGTATTGCATTGCGATTTCATCTGCATTTCCCTGATATCTGATGCTTAGGGAAGCTGAACACCTCTTCGTATGCTTATTGGTCACTTGGGTACCTTTTTTTAACCAAGTATTCCTTAGGTCTTTTGCCCATTTTTCTGTTGGATTTTCTGCCTAATTCTTATTGAGCTTTGGAAGTTTTTCATGTTTTCCAGATCCAAGTCCATTGTGGGATGTAGGTATGTCAGTATTTTTCCCATTCACTCACTCACTAGTGTCTTTTTTTTTTTTTTTTTTTTTTTTGCGGTACGCGGGCCTCTCACTGCTGTGGCCTCTCCCGTTGCGGAGCACAGGCTCCGGACGCTCAGGCTCAGCGGCCGTGGCTCACGGGCCCAGCTGCTCCGCGGCATGTGGGATCTTCCCGGACCGGGGCACGAACCCGTGTCCCCTGCATCGGCAGGCGGACTCTCAACCACTGCGCCACCAGGGAAGCCCCACTAGTGTCTTTTGATGAATAGAGGTTCCTCATTTTAATGTAGTAGTGCACGCCAATTTTTAGAGTAATATCCTGTACAACAGTTAATGTTTATTGCTTGCTGACTTGTGTCCTCGTATACCTTGCTCATTTAACTTTCACACTGATATATTTTTCAGATGGGAAAAATGAAGCTTAGAGAAGCTAAGAGACTTTCCCAAGTTAGGAAACAGCAGAGGCCAGGTTCTTGTCCAGCCCTGCCCACTCCAGAGCCTGTGTCCTGTGATCTCTGCTGTTCCACAGAAGGTACCAGCTAATATCCATGGGCACTGCTCAATCCTTCAGTGCCTTTCGTTTGGGTTGTACATTGTTTTTCAGTTAAATTAGTTGCCAACATTTAACAATTAGGAGAAATACAGTTTTCCAGCTTTTTTTTTCAGAAAATTGTAAGATCTGGTAATACTGGTCTCATTTTCCCACATGTCACCCTGGGCTGCTGGAGATGAGTACCTACCGCTCCCCATAGGTGGACATGAGCCCTCTAGTTTTCCGCTGGAGGTGCTTTGGTTGGTCCTGCCTGGCCTGCTTCAATCATTCATGTTTCCTGCCTGGCTCCTGGGGGCATCTGAGTTTTCAGCCCTGCTGTCCTGTTTCCCTTAAGTGACATAGTTGGCTCTTCATGCTTCTCTGTTTCATGTGTTCTTACCTTCATGCATTCTGACCTTCCTGTCTCCCTTTCCCAGGTATCGAGGCTCTGTGCTCAGGCTCTCTGTCCCCCTCTCCAGCCAGTAGTGTTTTTATGGGTAAACAGAGTAGTCCGCTGCCCATGTGGGGCAGTTAGAAGAACACCTCAAAATATTCTACCCCTTCCTTTAAGAGGTGAAGGCGTTGTGTCTCCATAAAGCTTGGAATGCAAACATTTTCCTGGAAGAAGTGATAAAGTATCCCAGTAGGCTTTAATTCATCAGATCGGCTCCTTAAGCAAAAGCCTAAGAGGCAATGGTAGAGAAGATTTGTAGACAGTACAGGTTAGGAGAGTGGTCAGGGAAATCTTACGTCTCTGAGTGGCTGGATGCCTCGGATGGGATGCTGTGATGGGAAAGCTTCAGAGCTGGAAAAAAGCGTGAAGACGTTGTGGGGGATGGGGGATGGATGGGTAGCTAGGTGTAGTTCTTTTAGAACTTAGCAAATTTGCCCTGGGCATGTCTCCTGCTCATCCACTTCCTTTCCTTCTTGAAATTCCTCCTAGAAGTCAGTATAAGGTGGACATTAAGAGCTGGAATCTCAAGTTAGACTCACTGAATTTGAATCTTGTCTTTGCTTCTTACTGGCTGTGGGACCTTGGGTTAGTCAACTTTTTGTACTTCAGTTTCCTCATCTATAATTTGAGGATAATAACATACTACCTCTGAGGGTTGTGAGGACTAAAAAATAAGAATATTTATAATGTTCTTAGAATGGAGCTTGGCAAATAATTAGCCCCCGATAAACATCAGTTACTGTTGCTGCTGTTGTTACGTTGGCACAAGCACCAGACACAGAGGGGTCAGGTGCCAAGAGGTCAAATTCTTGCTCTGTCAGGCGCTGGCCACGTGACCTTAGACAAGTCTGTGTGTCCAGGGAGTGTCAGTGTTCTCACCTGGAAAAGATGTTGGGAGAATGAAAAATGAGGTGAAACAAGACAATCAGGATGAAAGCACCGGGCAATTTGTGTTTATTAAGTCTCATCTGTCTCCTCCCTTCTCTCTTCCCCTCTCTTCTGCTGGAGATGGGTAATGGACTAGTGGAGAAGGTGAGGTGAACACCCTTGAAAAAACAACTAGTATTGTCGCATTCACTAACACGGAAGATAAGGACTGTAGTGGTGTCTCTTTTTTTCCCCCCAAGATTGGTAATTTGTGTTTTATCCTTTATTTTCTTGACCAGTCTGACTCAATATTTATCAATTTCATTGATCCTTTCAAACAACCAGCTCTTGGTTTCATTGATTTTTCTCTTTTCAATTTCATTTATTTCTGTTCCCCCCTTTACTATTTCCTTCCTTCTGTTTGCTTTGGATTTAATTTGTTCTTTTTCTACTTAAAGTGCAAGCTTAGATGATTGATTTAAAGCTTGCTTTTTTAGAATGAATATATGTATATGTATAACTGAATTACTTTGCCGCACACCTGAAAGTAACACAACATTGTAAATCAACTATACTTCAATAAAAGAAATCCTAGATGAACTTAAAAAGAAAACTTTCTTATTTTAATACCAAGTATTCAATGCTATAAATTTCTCTCTAAGTATTACTGGCATTCTAAGTATAATGGCATTCCACGAATTTTGATATGTGTGTTTTTATTTTCCTCAGTCAAAAATATTTTCTGATTTTCTTTGTGATTTCTGCTTTGACCCATGGGTTATGTAGAAGGATACTGTTTAATTTCCAAGTATTTGGGGATTTTTCCAGACAGCTTCCTGCCATTGATTTCTAGTTTAATTCAGTTGTGGTCATGGTAGAACATTTTTATTATTTCAATTATTTTAAATTTATTAGATTTCCTTAATGATTCACAATATGGTCTATCTTGGTGAATGTGTGTTGCAAAGAATGTATTTTCTGTTGTTGTTTGGTGGAGTGTTGTATAAATGTCAATTCAGTCAAGTTGGTTTGAAGTGTCTTCTGTATCCTTACTGCTTTTTTGTACTGTCAACTACTGAAGGGAAGTGTTGAAATCTCTAATTTATACTGGAGGATTTGTGTGTTTATCCTTTCAGTTCTATCAGTTTTTATTGCATGCATTTTGATCTATGCATTTGACACATGTATTTTACTGTATGTGTTTTGGATTATTAGGCCTTCTTAATGAAGTGACCATTTTATCATTGTTTGATGTCCCTTTTTATATCTGGTAATGTTCTTTGTTCTGAAGATTATTTTGTTTGTATCAGCTTTCTTTTGATTAGTGTTGGCATGGTATATCTTTTTCCAGTCCTTTACTTTTTTCTATATATGCCTTTATATTTTAAGTGGGTTTCTTGTACATTTATATTTAATGTAATCATTAACGTATTTGCTTTTTTTTTTTTTTTTTTGCGGTACGCGGACCTCTCACTGCTGTGGCCTCTCCCACTGCGGAGCACAGGCTCCGGACGCGCAGGCTCAGCGGCCATGGCTCACGGGCCCAGCCGCTCCACGGCATGTGGGATCTTCCCGGACCGGGACACGAACCCGTGTCCCCTGCATCAGCAGGCGGACTCTCAACCACTGCGCCACCAGGGAAGCCCTCACGAAAAGTTTTGATTTAACAGATTTTTGTTGTTAGGGTGGAAGCTACATTTCCTGGCAGTGTCTTTATCCTAAGTGGAAGCAGCATTCTGGTGGTGGATACATAGATTTTATTTGTTCCTCTTATTCTCTAGTCCTTCCATCAACGGGTGGGCTGGGTTCCCATTTCCCTCCTGTGGTTTATATCGGAGGCTCGTGAGAAATAGAATATACGTCTCTTCTGTGGGTTGTTTTTTCTCGTCAGGCATCCATCATCAATATCCATCTAAGGGAAAAGGAAAACCCCTTTTCAGAGGCTTTATGTGGTCATTTACTAACTTTATGAAGTGGGGAACAAAAAGATATGGGTTCGTACCTTTTCTTTTTAAAAGAAATCATTTTTTATTTTAAAAGTAATTCATGAACAAAATAGAGTTAAAAAATGCAGAAAGATAAAAAAAAAGAAATAAAAACCACCCATAATCCCATCAGCTAAAGAAACCATGACTCATATTTTATCGAATTTCTTCTAGTCATTTTTCTATGAGTGCATCTTTGTTCGTCTGTATATATCAGTATACATGCCCCCAAATTTGTGTGTTTTGTTTAAATAAGCTAGTTTCAAAAAGGTGTGTTTTTCTGTGGGTCGAGTACTATGGCACTCATGAAATGCCGATATGTTATTCATGTTTGTCTGGTAAAGATGCCAAAACGTGTGGCATTTTCTTCAGTTCGCTGTTAGTGCTGGATTCCTTCCTGCAGCTGCTTTACACGAACAGCCAGGACAGGTGTGTATATGTGATTCTAATGGAATGTGATTCATTTCAGAAAAGACCAGTTGTTGATTCCTTGTGCTGAGGTCCCCTGTTCCCCATGTAACTTTTGTCCCTTTCCACTTTTTTCAACCCGTTCTCAGGTTTAGAGCAAACAGAAAGAAGGAAACTCTATGGTCTTCTCAGTATGTTTTGTTTTCTTCCTTTTCCAGAAAATATTTTGGAGAAAAAATTGGACTGTACTTTGCCTGGCTGGGATTATATACATCCTTCCTCATCCCATCATCCGTCATCGGGGTCATCGTGTTTCTTTATGGATGTGCAACGATCGAAGAAGATATTCCCAGGTGAGTTGGTTTTAACGGAAAAGACTCAGTTCTCACGTGTCAGTCGTTTGGAGTTTCACCCCAGTTGCAAGTACATTGTACATTTCAGACGCCTCCTTCCAAAGCCTCACCCTTTGTCCTTCTCCTTCCCGCTTTCCTTACCACGCAGCAGGTCACTTGTCACTTCCCTTTTGAGAGGTCTGGGAGCAACAGATTCTGGGAACAGCTCAGAGCCACGCTGGGTGTGGCCACTTCCTTTCCTGGTCAAGCTCTTCTCCAGGACCAGGGTCTGATTGGGCAGGATCTGAAAACTGATGAAAAAGAAATCATGCCTGAGAAAAGCTTTTTTTCCCCTCAATTTCATGACTTTTTCCCTTTGGTTTCCCAGATGACCCAAGGCAGGAAGTGTTGAGTGGTATTGGATAGAGGTGGCATCTATGTGGTCAGACGCTGCTGGGATAAAAAGCTGTGAGGCTGTGTCAGAAGCAGGCAGCTCTGGAGCTGAGGAAGCCTCAGCTGTGGCTCAGGATGTCAGAGACTGCAGGAGGCGACAGGCCCCGTAGCGGGGCTCTTGGCGACCCAAGACATGGAACAAAGGTTGATCCTGATGGAGAAGAGAGATCCTACAAGAAAATAGGGACTTAAAAAGAGCGTCCTTTAGGACTGAATGTGTTACATAGTAACTATGTGACTGGGTACCTCACTCTCTGACTCTTGGTTTCCTTGGCTGTGAAATGGTCACAATGACGCCTACTTCATGGTGGTGTTGTGAGGACTAAAGTTGACAGCGTCTGGCACACAGCAGAGTATTCATAAATTATTGTTGAATGAATCAATATATGTGGAAATAGAGTTTGAGACACTTAGCCAATATTTAGAATTTAAATCTCTTGCCATCTCCAGAACTGGCTTTGCAAACGGAAGCATTCTTTATGCATTTTACTTTTTTTTTTTTTTTTTGGCCATGCCTCGAGCCATGCGGGATCTTAGTTCCCTGACCAGGGACTGAACCCGGGCCGTCTGCAGTGGAAGCGGGGAGTCTTAACCACTGGACTGCCAGGGAATTCCCTCATTTGTGTATTTTAATACTCTTTCAGTTGCAAGTGATAGAAATGCATGTGAACTAACGTACGCAGATAAAGGGAATTTATCCTCAGGGTTTCGGGGGGCCCTCAGGGGCCCCAGTGGCAGGCACGTGGCTAGCCCAAGGGACTATGGAAATAGGGACTCCTTCTGTTTACTGCCCGTCTCTGGTTATATCTAGTATTTATTTGTTTCACTGCAGAGTTTCTCCATTGGATGTAGACACGGCTGCTTGTAGCTCATGGGTGTCATACCTGAGAGCTTTATACTTGATTGGTCCCAAGTGAAGAAGTCCTGTTGACTCCTTTTGGCTTAGGTAGAGGCTCTGGGTCAGCCAGTCGTGGCTTGGGGGCAGTAGCCCGGGGAATGGGGACACTGGGCAGCCTGTGGGTGTCCACGACAGTTGGGGTTAGGGATGGGGGAAGTCGGGGCCACCCTGAAGAAATGGGCAAGAGCTGTGCTCTTTGAGGAAAGCGTATCCACCAGTGGCAGGAACCAGGTGATCTTCCATTATGTCACTCTATAGAAAAGCTCTTGCAGGTTAGGGACACTGGAGATGGCCGTGTCAGTAGTTAGAATAAAGCTCAGTACCTTGGTATGAGAGACAAGGGTTTGGATATGTTTGTGTATAAAAACTGTGGTGTCATCCGTTCAGGGTTCGGGACTGGCGTTCTGGGACCTTTGTCACAGGACCTATGACTTCCGGGCTCTGCCTCGCGCAGCACGAGGGAAGAACGGGTACTTACCAAATTCCTGGTCTTAGTTGTACCAGGCATGGTGCTAGGTGGTTTCTGTGTTTTGTTTCTTTGATCCTGTAGAGATCAGTGTTGTCAGTAGGTATTCTCACCTCAGAGAGAGGGAGACATGGATGCTACCTGAGGTCGCTTGTCCAACTGCAGCAATTAATAATTGTCAGGGTTGTGATTTGAGTTCCACCTGCTCCAAGGTCTTTGCTTTTTCCAGTAAGCAGTGCAGTCTTCCGGAGGGCTCTTACCCTCCTCTGCAGCCCAGTTGCTCCAACTGGCCCCAGTTGGTTCAGTCTCAGAAGAAAACCCGGCTCAGTTGCCCCGTTGTGATCCCTGGGGAGCTGGGCCTCAGGTTGATCCAAGCTGAGGACTCCATACCACGCACCTCGAACCAACTCAGTGCAGCGGGTAGGGCATCTGTGTGCTGGTTTACGTCAGGACTTAGAACTTGTGGCCTGGCTCTCCACACGGGAATGCATGTGACGGTGACCGCTGCGGCTGGAAATGACCATGGTCTACACAAGCTGCAAAGTCATTTATTTATGCACATGCATGGACACTCATGTGCGTGCGGGTTTAGACGCGTGTAAAACGTGATCATTATCATTGCAGACATCCTGGAGTGTGCGATGTTTTACGAACTGTGGATAGCAGCCCATTAATGGATTATAGAATCAATGTAATCGTTACCTTTTAAATGAACTAGAATAAGGTAGGACAGAGTAGAATGAAACATAATATTAGTAGTCATCACGAGAAGGAAGTATCAGAATTGTTTCATGACAGTTATTTTAGCGATATAAGTGTTTTTATGAGGAGCAGGTACGTATATACTCGCATACTGGAATCTGTGGTAAATTTTTTTTAAACTGTTTTTTTAACTTTCTATAACAAAAAAGTTTGAAATTGGCTGCTATAAAATTTGAAAGTTTGGGTGCCAGTTTTTCAGAGTAGGGTGGGGCAAATCAAGAAGGTGGAAATAGAAAAAGTTAAGCACACTATGAAGACGTTTTTGAGAACTGCTTCTTAATCATAATTGTATGTCTATCAAAAGTCCAAGCTCTACAAACTACCAATCCTCATTAACAGAGGAATAGCCTCTAAGTCCCAATACTGAATCCAAATGAATTCGTACTCTTCTAGGGTCTGTGTCTATCAGCCACTCCTAAGCGTGATTAAAAACTTGCACTCTTCCTGGGATTATTATAAAGGTTTCTAATTTTGGCATTAAGCCTGGAATTTAGTATCTGTGTATCACTTTAAAAAAAGCTTTATTTTGAAAACAGTATAGATTCACAGGAAGTGGTAAAGATAGTGCAGAGGGCCCAGGGCACCCTTCATCCAGTTACCGCCAGTGATTACGTCTTATATAACTACAGTACAGTATCAAAAACCAGAAAATTTACATCACGTGGAACTTTAAATGGTACCTTTTATCGCCAAGAACTTTGATATGTGAGACACAAGCGTCACTTGTAAATAATAATTCCGTATGTGCACGAAGCTTCCTTGACTCAGCAAGGGGTTGGTTGCATTTGTTCTCCATTTGCTTACACGCCTAGGAAAGACTGGAGCATTTTTTTAAAGCTAATTAATCTAAACCATATTTTCAAAAATTGGTCAGTTTAGACCTGAGACCTTAATAGCAGATGTTCTGTCTGAATTTCCTGAATAATTGCCTCCCTTTGTGGCTAGTACAGCTCTGTGTCGCCTGACCTGTGAGCAGTGGGTCACTCATTGAGGACACCACCCACTCTGGGGTCTTGGTTCACCTGATGGTCAGCCCATTCATCAATCTTCTGCTTCGTAGAGAAAATGATAGATTGAAGAAATACACCATTGCATTTATAGCCACTGTTACTTCGAACTGGGAATCTGTGGTGAAGGCAGCTAGTGAATGACCCAGACCTGACTTCAGTTCTAGGGGAGGTTCCCCCATCTTTCAGCTTGTCTAGAGGCAGCCTCTTTCAGAGACTACAGAGTCCTTTTAATGTCATCCTAAGGCAGAATTTCTCCAGAATTCTGTTCAACTTGCTTGCATCAAAAAACCCAAAAGATGAAACAAAAAACCCCAACCCAATACACGTAGAGCATTCTGACTTCAAACTGAAAAGATGTGATGAGTATCCATGTACCACGGCTGCCATTTTGTACAAAATGATTGGCAGTTGACTGTGTTCTGATTTTAAAACCAGTAATGTACACAGCCCTTAAGTTTCAGAGTGTGCCAAGTTGGTGGCTAATACTTTTTTACTTCTGACCTTTTAGCATTGACTAGTTTTTTTTTTTTTTTTTTTTTTTTTGCTGTACGCGGGCCTCTCACCGTTGTGGCCTCTCCCGTTGCGGAGCACAGGCTCCGGACGCGCAGACTCAGCGGCCATGGCTCACGGGCCCAGCCGCTCTGCGGCATGTGGGATCTTCCCGGACCGGGGCACGAACCCGTGTCCCCTGCATCGGCAGGCGGACTCAACCACTGCGCCACCAGGGAAACCCAGCATTAACTAGTTTTGATTGAGATTAGGTGTTCTAGGATTCCACCCCCTTCTATGTGTAAAAAAAAAAACCCTCCGCAGCAAAGATATGAGAAGGACTCATGTCTTCTCAGAAATGGCTTAGAAGCAAAGCTCTTTACTAGGCTTTGTGCAGACCCACTGTTTTCCACGTGAGTCTGTTTTCTAAGAGGTACTCTCCTCTCCAAAAGCAGCAACTCCTCCACCAGGCAGCCAACATGTGTCTGACCCAGAAGACTTAAAATGAACCTTGCTCTCCAGTTACCAACAAGCGCATGCCCAGGTGAAGCTAGCACGGCTGAACTTATTATTAAGAAATTACTATTTAATATTGTCTATGTGAGCGCGTCGCCGCTCTTGACACTTGCCAATGGAGGAACTGGGATTTATCCTCGGAGACGTAGTTTCCATTCTCTCACACAGGCGGCCTTCCCTGCCGTGACTCATTAAAAACAAGCCTGAAAGCTGGGACTTGACAGACAGTGACAGCCCTCGGTGAAACCTTTCGACTGCTTAGCGATGGGGAGCTAGACGCAGGCATCCTGCCGGCTTCTGGGTTTCATCTAATCCCGGGCTTCAGCACCCAGGTACCAGCTCCCTCCGCCGGCAGCGGCCTCCGACTGTACCGTGCTCGGTAGCGCCCTCTGCTGCCTGTTTCCGGAGGAAACCCAGCTGTGGTTTCAGCCTGGGGTCCCCTGCGGCCCCATCACCGTGGCTCCAGCTGCTCTGTGAGAACAGCCAGTGCTTCATTTTCATGAAATTGCCAGTTCTCCACCCTTTTTCCCAAAACCATGAGCTTAGCCATGTACCCATCCCCCAGGGGGAATATGACACACCAGAGTGATGAGTTCATTCATTTTCCTACCAGAATGTAGTGTGGAGGGTTACTGGGGAAGCCAGTTAGGGCCGAGAATACTTCGGTTCTTATTTGCAAGCACTCTGGTGAGCCTAAATTAATTGGGTCCAGCTAATCACCTAACGAATGAATGGAATTTCAAATACATGTATGAGTCCTGTAACAAATACACTGAAGATAGGTGAGAATATAGGTGATGGTTATTTGACTAGTTTCTTCTCCAGGTATCTTGGAATCTAGACTTTGGAAGAATTTACCTTATTCTTCTGGCCTCCCTCATCCCATTTCATGGTTATGATAATTCTTTTTTTTTCTTAAAAAAATTTCTTTTTTATTTTTTAGACTTTTTATTGGAGTATAGTTGCTTTACAATGTTGTGTTAGTTCCTGCTATACAGCAAAGTGAATCAGCTGTACTTACACATATATCCCCTCTTCCTTGGATTTCCTTTCCATTTAGGTCATCACAGAGCATTGAGTAGAGTTCCCTGTGCTATACAGCAGGTTCTCATTAGTTATCTGTTTTATACATAATGTCAGTAGTATATATATGTCAATCCTAATCTCCCAACTCATCCCACCCCCCGTTTCCCTCTTGATATCCATACATTTGTTCTCTAGGTCTGTGATAATTCTTATTAAGTTGAGGTTACTAATTCCCTTTCTACAAACAGTCACATGGCTGATGCACTTAGAAATGGGCTTCTAGCCACCTGACTCCATTCTTTTTCACATGACTTCTCCTTCCAGAGGAAGAAATTGTGTTGGTTCAGCTGCACACTCGTGTTTGTTCCTCTGTGTGACCAGCCTTACTCACTGATGAGACAGCCCATGCTTGAATGAGAGCAATGGAATCTGACCTCCGATGGGTGATTTATTCACAATTGTTGATGCGCCCCACCAGCCCCGTAGACACAGCACATTTTGAATGGACTTTATGTGGCATTGTCCAATGAACAGCATCTCTGATAGATGGTCATTAACTTTCTGTTGGGCCACTTTTAGTGACAGGGGGCTCCATATCTCCAAAGGTAGCCCATTCATTTTTTAAGACAAGATATAAGAATAACACTTCCGAAGGGAAGAACCCAATTCCAACTCTCTAACATACCTCGCTGTTGGAGTTGATAAGCTCAACCAGGGATTCGGAAGTGGGAGCTGTTTTGGTGGTGATGGGCTTGGGAAGGGTCCCGCTGGAGCCCCCCTGACCCAGCAGCCTCTGTCTTCTGCAGCAAAGAGATGTGTGACCAACAGAATGCCTTCACCATGTGTCCCCTGTGTGACAAGTCCTGTGACTACTGGAACCTCAGCTCAGCCTGTGGAACGGCGCGGGCCAGCCACCTGTTTGACAACCCCGCCACTGTCTTCTTCTCCATCTTCATGGCTCTGTGGGGTAAGTTGTCACCATGAGGCTTGCTTCTATGGGGGGTACCTTTAAATGGGTACAGTGACCAAGCTCTAAAGCCCATATCCTTCGGTTTACTTCCTTAGTATTTGGGGGGTTTTTTTTGTTTTGTTTTGTTTTGTTTTGTTTTTGGCGGTACGCGGGCCTCTCACTGCTGTGGCCTCTCCCGTTGCGGAGCACAGGCTCCGGACGTGCAGGCTCAGCGGCCATGGCTCACGGGCCCAGCTGCTCCACGGCATGTGGGATCTTCCCAGACCGGGGCACAAACCCGTGTACCCCTGTATCGGCAGGTGGACTCTCAACCACTGCGCCACCAGGGAAGCCCTGGTCCTTATACCTTAAAAAGCATTTTAGGGACAATAGATTTCTCTACTTTACTCATACATGTGAATAGAACTAAGAATATCCTCTGTGGCTTTATAAATATATTTTTTAAAGAGATAGAAATAGATTTCTCTATTTTACTCATACATGTGAATAGAACTAAGAATATCCTCCGTGGCTTTATAAATATATTTTTTAAAGAGATAGAGTAATGTGAATCTGGTATTAATCTCATGTAGGATTTATTTGGAGATTGAACCCATCCATGCATGCTTTGAAAACCCCTCACACACTCATAGGCACCTCCAGGTACATCTCCTAAGACATGGCAAGTCCTAGATGTCATTTGGTGTCACACTCAGAATGGTGGGGTGACTGCCACAGTCACGGAGTTAGCTGGGGGTAAAGGTGGGCCCAGACCTGGTCTCTTGCCTCCACGCTCAGTGCAGTTCCCGGGACAAGGCGAGTGTAGACTGCAGAGATTTTACCTAATGCCAGAGGGATGTTTTCAATATTCTCACCCAAGGGATCTCTGAAGGAAGGAACAAATAGTTCCTTCATTTTCCTCCTCCTCCCTTCCCCCCAGAGTCTTGGGGTAATAAACTTTCTCTGGGCCACAGCTATCTGACTAGAAGCACACGCATGCACACGCGTACACACACACACACTTCTATTCTTACAAACTGGGATAACCACCCCGTGGTCACTGAACATTTCTAAGAAGACACAGCCACGGGTATTAAGGAAGGGACCAAGGGGATATGTTTCAGCCTGTTGGGAGTAGCAGCCTGCCTTTCACTCATCCATCCAGTGCAGGCCCTCATCTTTCCCATTGGATTACAGACCGGCAGGGCCACTGTCCTGCTGCAGAAGCTGCTAGGTTTATCCGTGATTCCAGGGGGCCTGGAGGACACACCAGGATGGGGCCGTGAGTCACACATCCCGGGAGTGTGACCAGGAGAGAGGCGAGGTCTGTTCTAGCACCGCTGCCAGAACTGGTCCCAGTGGCCTCTGTCTCCTGCGGGCACCTCTACGTGGGTGGAGACAGAACCGAGCTGGAAAGATTCCCACGTGACCAGGCCACCGAGGAAGGTGTTTAGCAGAGACTCTGTTCTCCCAGGGAGAATGACCACTGCCCAGGAATGTGGGCAGTGTCAGCCCACAGAATAGGGGCAGGGGGTCGGAGGAAAGGGCACTTGTGGCCGTGTAGCTCTGGAACTGTTCACAGGAAGGGTCAGGAGAACAACCTGAATTTGCAGCGTGTGACCCACGCGGTGCCAGGCGGCTCTGTGCCTGCTTCTCGAAAGGCGGTGTCTTGTAATCACCCCAAATCCATTTGAACTGATCGGAGCGCAAAAGACGCACCCATGCTTTGATATGCTGCACCCCTCATTCCCATGAATCTGTCTGGCAAATATTACTGTGACTGAGCAGCTGAAGCTTACTGACTCTGGTCCACAATCCCTCAAGACCTCTCCTGGGATGTGTGCTTCCTTGTTGTGGGGAAACTTGGTTTTCAGCTGTACCTTCCCTGCTCTCGCGATGGATGAATAGATACCTCCCACCCCTTCTGAGGTTCACGACCGTTTCACCACCCCCAGCTCCCCTCTCTTTCTCTCACATAGCAGCAGTGGAGGGAAAGCAAATGCGGTGGGATTGTGTCAGCGCTTTGTGGCTTAGGGGTTGGTTTTGTTATTTTAACGGCCTTGCTGTGTGTTTTATGTGATTGTGTATTTGGTTACAGCAGCCAAGATCCCCTAGGCATGGCTGCCTACAAATTACAATTAAAAATAATAGTAAATGTTTCTTGTTAAATGTTTACTATTATTTTTAATATGAACAGACCAATCACAAGCACTGAAATTGAAACTGTGATTAAAAATCTTCCAACAAACAAAAGCCCAGGACCAGATGGCTTCACAGGCGAATACTATCAAACATTTAAAGAGCTAACACCTATCCTCCTCAAACTCTTCCAAAATATAGCAGAGGGAGGAACACTCCCAAACACATTCTACGAGGCCACCATCACCCTGATACCAAAACCAGACAAAGATGTCACAAAAAAAGAAAACTACAAGCCAATATAACTGATGAACGTAGACGCAAAAATCCTCAACAAAATACTAGCAAACAGAATCCAACAGCACATTAAAAATGATCATATACCGCGATCAAGTGGGGTTTATCCCAGGAATGCAAGGATTCTTCAATATACGCAAATCAGTCAGTGTGATACACCATATTAACAAATTGAAGGAAAAACCCATATGATCATCGCAATAGATGCAGAGAAAGCTTTTGGCAAAATTCAACACCCATTTATGATAAAAACCCTGCAGAAAGTAGGCATAGAGGGAACTTTCCTCAACATAATAAAGGCCATGTATGACAAACCAACAGCCAACATCACCTTCAATGGTGAAAAACTGAAACCATTTCCACTTAGATCAGGAACAAGACAAGGTTGCCCACTCTCACCACTATTATTCAACATTTGGAAGTTTTAGCCACAGCAATCAGAGAAGGAAAAGAAATAAAAGGAATCCAAATCGGAAAAGAAGAAGTAAAGCTGTCACTGTTTGCAGATGACATGATACTATACACAGAGAATCCTAAAGATGCTACCAGAAAACTACTAGAGCTAATCAATGAATTTGGTAAAGTAGCAGGATACAAAATTAATGCACAGAAATTTCTGGCATTCCTATACACTAATGATGAAAAATCTGAAAGTGAAATTAAGAAAACACTCCCATTTACCATTGCAACAAAAAGAATAAAATATCTAGGAATAAACTACCTAAGGAGACAAAAGACCTGTATGTAGAAAATTATAAGACACTGATGAAAGAAATTAAAGATGGTACAAATAGATGGAGAGATATACCATGTTCTTGGATTGGAAGAATCAACATTGTGAAAATGACTCTACTACCCAAAGCAATCTACAGATTCAATGCAATCCCTATCAAACTACCACTGGCAGTTTTCACAGAACTAGAACAAAAAATTTCACAATTTGTATGGAAACACAAAAGACCCCGAACAGCCAAAGCAATCTTGAGAACGAAAAACGGAGCTGGAGGAATCAGGCTCTGTGACTTCAGACTATACTACAAAGCTACAGTAATCAAGACAGTATGGTACTGGTACAAAAACAGAAATATAGATCAATGGGACAGGATAGAAAGCCCAGAGATAAACCCACGCACATATGGTCACCTTATCTTTGATAAAGGAGGCAAGAATATATACAGTGGAGAAAAGACAGCCTCTTCTATAAGTGGTGCTGGGAAAACTGGACAGCTACATGTAAAAGTATGAAATTAGAACACTCCCTAACACCATACACAAAAATAAACTCAAAATGGATTAAAGACCTAAATGTAAGGCCAGAAACGATCAAACTCTTAGAGGAAAACATAGGCAGAACACTCTATGACATAAATCATAGCAAGATCCTTTTTGACCCACCTCCTAGAGAAATGGAAATAAAAACAAAAATAAACAAATGGGACCTAATGAAACTTCAAAGCTTTTGCACAGCAAAGGAAACCATAAACAAGACCAAAAGACAACCCTCAGAATGGGAGAAAATATTTGCAAATGAAGCAACTGGCAAAGGATTAATCTCCAAAATTTACAAGCAGCTCATGCAGCTCAATATCAAAAAAACAAACAACCCAATACAAAAATGGGCAGAAGATTTAAATAGACATTTCTCCAAAGAAGATATACAGATTGCCAACAAACACATGAAAGAATGCTCAACATCACTAATCATTAGAGAAATGCAAATCAAAACTACAATGAGATGTCATCTCACACCAGTCAGAATGGCCATCATCAAAAAATCTAGAAACAATAAATGCTGGAGAGGGTGTGGAGAAAAGGGAACCCTCTTGCACTGTTGGTGGGAATGTAAATTGATACAGCCACTATGGAGAACAGTATGGAAGTTCCTTAGAAAAGTAAAAATAGAACTACATATGACCCAGCAATCCCACTACTGGGCATATACCGTGAGAAATCCAGAATGCAAAAAGAGTCATGTGCCACAATGTTCATTGCAGCACTATTTACAATAGCCAGGACATGGAAGCAACCTAAGTGTCCATCTACAGATGAATGGATAGAGAAGATGTGGCACATATATATACAATGGAATATTACTCAGCCATAAAAAGAAACAAAATTGAGTTATTTGTAGTGGGGTGGATGGACCTAGAGTCTGTCATACAGAGTGAAGTAAGTCAGAAAGAGAAAAACAAATACCATATGCTAACACAGATATATGGAATCTATAAAAAAAGAAGGTCATGAAGAACCTAGGGGTAAGACGGGAATAAAGACACAGACCTACTAGACAATGGACTTGAGGACATGGGGAGGGGGAAGGGTAAGCTGGGACGAAGTGAGAGAGTGGCATGGGCATATATACACTACCAGATGTAAAATCGATAGCTAGTGGGAAGCAGCCGCATAGCACAGGGAGATCAGCTCGGTGGTTTGTGACCACCTAGAGGGGTGGGATAGGGAGGGTGGGGGGAGGGAGACGCAAGAGGGAAGAGATACGGGAACATATGTATATGTATAACTGATTCACTTTGTTATAAAGCAGCAACTAACACACCATTGTAAAGCAATTATACTCCAATAAAGATGTTAAAAAGAAAATAATGGTAATGCCTCTCATTACATGATTATTATGATCAGTGGTACTGTGCTGGGTGGGCCTGGGCCAGGGCCCAAGCCTGCCAGGAAGAAAGCTGGGAGAAGAAGTGATTCTCCACGGAGAGAGAGCGATGGGGCTGCTGGTGGGGTGGAAACAGGGGTCCCTGAGATGAGTCAGCAGGACCCGGGACCAGCAGAGCAGTCTGGCCCAGCTCCTCCGGGGTTCTGGCTTCAAACTCCAGGGAACTTTGGAATGAGGGTGAAGCCCTATTGAAAAGTAGGGAAGGGAGGAGTAAAGGGACGAGGTTAAGGACAGTGACTTCAGGGTCAGACAGTCCTAACCGTGGGTCCCAGTCCCTTCCTGTGCCAGCCAGCGTGACTAGCCCTGTGTCTCTGAAGTCAGTCCTCTTAGCCGAGGTGCTGAGTAACGTGGGGCAGGGGTGGTCCTCGACCTGGGAGCAGCACTGCCTTCATCTCTCAAGCGGGTGAGGTGAGACCTGCACCCTAGTGTTCTCGTGACCGTCAGTGGGACGTGTATGCAGAGCACTCCGAGTGGTGCCTGGCCATGATTCCCACCAGGAGCTGTGAGCTGCTCTCCGTCGTCGCGACGGTCCTCTGTGTCCCCATGACTCCCCCTCAGTGACTCTGTTGCCCTGTCCTCCGTTCCCAGTCTGACTTCTCTCCTTCACAGAGACCTCGGTCTGTGTGCAGAGCCCTCCTCAGTCACTGAGAACAGCGCAGGAAAAGGAGGGGCGTACCCCTTGTTTGGAGACCATCCCCAGGCCAAGGCCAGGGTCGGGAGGTGGGGTACCCACCCGACAAGGCCTCAGATCCCAGGGAGAAAAGATACAGATGCGTGTACCACAATGTAGCTAGTAGCTGTCATAGCGCCAAGTGAAACAAATGTAGCTTTAAGTAACCATACATTCAGCCAGCAGGTGGGTGCCTGTTTTGCTCAGCCCCGTGCTGTTCCCAGGTGAACAGAGGCAGGTACGAGCCGAAGAAGCGTTTGTGGTCCTGTTACTACGCTGCAGACCCGAATGGCAGCCGACAGTCCGGTGCGGCAGGTAGTGGAGGGGCGCCCAGGCTCTTACCAGGGGTGGTGTAGAAAGGTAGGGGTGGCCTCAGGGACTGTCACGCCCCCTCCTTTTCCAGGGCACCAGATCTAAGGGTGTTAGGAGTGCAGAGGAACGGGCGCCTGGGAAAGGATGAGCTGGTCAGGAACGGAGGAGGACAGCACTGGAGGGTAGCGTGGGAGAGGGGACAGTTTGCAAAAGCTGGGGATGAAGAGGACAGCAAGGCGATGCCCTCGTCAGCAATGCAGGTGTGAGGTGTGTGTTGACAAGCGGTGCGAATAGATGTGGACAGATGGGCTGGGCCAGATACCCAAGGTCCCTGTATCCAGAGGGAAGAATCTAGACAATAGGGATCCAGTGTAAGTTTGGGGGTGTGCGTTGGGATTCCCCCCTCTCGCTGCCTCTCTGCACCGCCCAAATGCCATTGCTCTTCCAGACTCAGCTCAGATGCTGCAGCAGCTGGCGCCCTCTCTCCTGCATGCCCACAGCCTTTTATCTGCGTCATTCTTAAGGCCCTGATCACATCATACCTTGTACTGTAGTTATGTAAAATCTCTTCTCATAGAATAAACAACTTGAGAGCAAAATGCACGTCAGATTTGCCTAGTCTTCCTCACGATGTCTAGAACATTGTTTTGTATATTGCAGGTACCTCAGGTCTGGTTTTTTTGTTTTTTTGGGTTTTTTGATAGGGAATTCGTTCAAGCTTGCTTAAATAATAAGAGATGATAAGAAAGTAGGAAGCAAGCTCGTGGATGCAGGAAATTAAGTATAGCCAGGCCCCTAGGCAACTGGAGCGGAAGGAGGAATCAGAAACCTCTCTCCTTTCACGTGCTGCATGGTTGGTCCCATTTCTGCTTCTCTTTGTGTCTCTTAGTTTCAGTTTTCAAAAGAGAGAATCCGATTGGCCTATGAGTGGGCTCTGGATCAGGTGTCCAATCCTGGCATAAGAAGCCATACCTGTGGAACAGAGGGGGCTGGTTCTTTCCGGAGCACGTTGGGCTGCCCTTCAAGGGCTGTGGTTGGAGAAGGCAGGCTAACCAATGTGTCGGGACGGTAGGCATTCAACGAGCATTTGCTAAACAAATGGAAGAATGAGTGAATGGCACTTTGGGGAGATGAGTCTTCCAGCTGCATGCGGGATGGGGGGCGGGGACACTGAGACCCTGGACTCACGTAGAACTACTCGGAGATGTTACATAACCTCAGAACGAGGTGATCTGGGCCCAGAGAAGGGAAGTTGTGGTGGGGACAGAAAGATGGAGAAAAAGGTGAGAGTGCTGAGGAAGGTGCAGGAAGAGGGAACGTATAGGGAAGACGAGGTTTGTCATAAAAGACGACAGACCATCAAACTCTTCCATTCTTACTTCCTTTATCCTTCCGTTCTTCCTTCATTTATTGAGATCCGTGTTTACCCTTTTCTTATAACCTAGAAATAGGGAAAAGGGTGTGTGTGTGTGTGTGTGTGTGTGTGTGTGTGTGTGTGTGTGTGTGTGTGTGTGTGTGTGTGTGTGTGTGTGTGTGTGTGTGTGTGTGTGTGTGTGTGTGTGTGTGTGTGTGTGTGTGTCTCCCTTTAAATATATCTCTTGGGCTCTCCTGGATGTGGAGTATTTTGAGTTGTCCCAGCTAGAAGTTGGGGTTGGGGAAGGGAATCGATGCTTTAAAGAAAGTCCCTAAATTTGAAATTTATAAGTTTATCCTCCCTTGGGGAACCCTGAGGGTGCTCAGAATTAACAGAATTTTTTCCTTTCTTTTTAAGCTACCATGTTTCTTGAAAACTGGAAGAGATTACAGATGCGACTAGGCTACTTCTGGGATCTGACTGGCATAGAAGAGGAAGAAGTGAGTTCTCTTTGGGTCTTTGCTTTGCTTTGCCCCTGGAAATAGATTGTCTTGAGTGAAATAACCGCTTACATTTGCTATCACGGCAGCCAAGTCACCTGCCGAGTCTCGCTGTGGCCCCTTTCCTAGCTTGGCTCCATGGGCCAAGCCAGGGTTGATGGGCACTGAGGCCAAGAGTTGAAATCCTCTCTCTTCGCTTGAGCTGTAAGACTTTGGACTTGATGGGTAGCCAGATGTCCTTGTGACCCTCTCTGGGAAAAAATGGCATGAGAAGCAAGCCTTGTGGTGACCTCGAGGTTTAACTCAGCGTTCTTCCACCTCCCGTCCTGTTGGTGCTCGAGAGCGCGAAGCCAGAGAACGCGACCCAGAGCACGGACGTGTCTGGATGCTTCTGTGAGCCTGCTGAGGGTCAGGGGGAGGCATGGGTGCTAGGTCTCGGTTGCCCTGATGCATATGGAGGAAGAAAGAACCACTGATCCAGTACCCTGTCAGCCAGGAGAGCACGTATGCAACAGGAGCGTGAGCTAAGGGAAAGGGTAGGTTCTTCCAGAGTCTAGTTGTATGGACAGATGATTTTAAAGGATGGAACAAATTGACCTTCCCTCGGGGCTCCTTTGAGAACTAGGGCCCCCTTTGATGTTGGCGAGTTGACGATGACCAGCGTGGGCCTGGTTGCTCACGGTTCTCTTCTCCCGTGCGCTGCCATTGCCTGAACAGCAAACGTGAATATCAGATAGGGGCTCCCGATGCCCTGGGCAGTGTCGGTGAGATGCTGGGGACAGTGTCCAGAGCACCAGGAGGTGCCCCCAGTTGCCTGAGTGCCATGTGCGTAGGCTGGCTGAGAGCATGTGACAGCTGTGCGGGGAGCAGACTTTTCCTGTATTCTCCCTCATTCACTGATGTGCCTCTCCTTGGACTCGGGACCTCTGGCTTTGTGACCCTGACGCTTTGTGACTAAGCTAGTGAAACCCCCAGTTTAGTCCTATTCTCAAGGCTGTGTGGCTCCCTTTTCTGTGATGTGACATCCTCTGCTCTCCTTAAAGCTCCAAGTCGTCAGCTTGCCTTTGAGCAGGTGGGCATTCCATGACCATGGATTGAGTTCACACATTCACTCCATCCCAGTCCTGTGCGTTAAGCAGATACCCGGAGGCTCACAGCATCAGGGTTCCGTGGCAAATGAGAGGATCTACATATGAGTTCTCACTTCAGAGACGATACGCATTAGTTGGGAAGATAAGCAACAGAGAACAATAAAGGCAATTGCATTTCTTGGGGAAAGATGGCCAAGGTAGTGCTTCCAATCGAAAGCGCTGTGGAAGTCGGACTGTGTGGGTGATTTTGTCCTATTGGTTCGATTTGATTCTGAGGAGAAAGAGAGAGGGGAGAGAGCTGTGGCTGGGTGTGGGGAGGTGGTGGGCGCACAGGTCCTTCTCTCCTGCAGCAGGGCCTAGGAGGTCTCGAGGAAGAGAAGAAGCAGCAGCCTGGCATCCACGCCTGTGTGGGGACAGAAACAAGCTAAGTGTGTCTTCTGAGTAGCGCTGAGGAGGCCAGCAGGTCTGCCTGTGAAAGAGGAAGTGTAAACACACTCACACAGAGAAAGACATCCGTTATGACTCAGTGCCCTTGACGTCTCAGTCCCTGGCAGGAGTGGGATGCTAAGCCATTCTGGCTTCTGCAGCCAGGTTTCCTGTTTAACCCGATGAGCCATGGTCACTTCCTGGGAGGGGCGTGATTTCAGTAACTCCTGCGCAGGCTGAGAGAGAGGCCTGGCCAAGCCTGGGTTCACCCCTGGCGCAAAGAGCTGGTCCTGACGGGCTCTCTGTGTGAGGTTACTGGGGGCGGGTCAGTTCTGCAGCATTGAGGATGTGCCCCCCACTGTGTGCAAGCCCAGGGCCAGGCGTGGTTGAGAGGAGGGAGGGCAGCTGTGTCTTTCCTTCCATGTGTTTAGATTTTGGACTCAGATGTTAAGCACGCTCTAAGTTGAGTTAAGTCTGAACGTGCACATCAGGCACGTACTGTGGGCCAGGTTTTGGTTTGGGACATGGAACTCCCTCAGGCGCGGGCTCTGAGCATCTCCAAAGGGTTGCATTCAACTAAGGGGTTGTCTGGTCTCTGAATAATTAGAATACAATGGTGAGTTTGAGAGGAATTCCTTCCGGTCTAAAAACTGTTTTGTTTTTAAATCAGGGTTTTGAAGACTGGTTGAATTTTAATGAGCAGCAAAGGGAGGAATGGGTACCCACAGGAGGAAACAGCCGACAGGAGCCTTGATCCAGGGAAGCTCAGGGTGTGGCGCAGAGGCAGCAGGATACCTGGAAGGTCTAGTTGGCTGCAGGGAACAGGGGTTGGGCTGCAGTTGGTGGGGGCAGAGCAACAAATGCAGGCTGGTGGCTAGGCCAGGGAGGGTCCCGACTGTATCTCCTCAGCTCATGGGACGGCAGGGAGAGCGGGATTGGAAGGCATCTGTGACTTGCCCTAGGCCTTAAATGAAGTGCTGTGGGCAGATTTAACCCACATTCAAATGGGGAGCAAGAGGATGCAGACACCACCTGGGCTTCGGGGAGGAGGTTGCAGGGGTCCTTGAAGGTCATCATGAGAGCTTTTTTTCTGTTTTAACCAGATGTTGTCTCCAGGTCTCAGGGATTCTGCCATGGCCAGCTGTCTGTAACCCTCAGACAGCTTCTACCCTGTGGTCTTCGCTAGGAAGCAGCCCTTCGGGAGTAGCGGGGAGGGTGCTCACTCACACAGAGACCAGAGCCACCCACCCTCTGTCTCTCCCGCCTGGGGTGCGCGCACCACGTGGGACGCCAAGGAAAGCAGCAGGGGCGGGGCTCAAAGCAGGGAGGAGGAGAAGGGGGCTGGAGAGCCCACCGCCCGGGGCAGCAGCCCCTGGCCCAGGGGCCTCCCTGTGGAACCGGCTGGGATGGCCCGAGAGACCCCTTTGAAGGCCGTCGAAGGAGGCCTGCCAGACCTCAGGAGTCTTCACTCTGAGATGGGATGGCCTTGAGCTCAGTGGCCTCTCTTGCCCGATTCCCTGCTGCACTCAGGCCCCACGTGTCCCTGGGACCCCTCAGAGAGGGGGGTCTCGATGCAGACGTCCTCCCGTCCCTCTCTCTCCCGCCCCTGTCTACCACGTCAGGCTTAGCTGCCCTGATAGCTTCCTGTCACATAGGACGTAAGATCCCTTGCCTCCCCCCAGCACGTGGTGGCGTGCTTCTCCTCCCAGACCTCCCAGCCTCACGGGCCTGCATTCTCTCCTGGGCTCCTTCCAAGCTTTGCACCGGCTCCTCCCTCTACCTGGAAGGCTCCAGCCTCCACCTGCCCTGACCTTCCTTAGCTTTTCCATCCCAAGCAGAACGTGACCCTCCTCTGGCTGGCCTTCCCTCAGTCCCCATTCTGAAGCAGCCAGCCTGACATTCCTTCTGTTGCTCTCATCCCCACCTGCTGCTTTCTCACTTGTGGCTTTGTTGGCTTACTGTCACCTGCCTCCACTTGGAGATAAGCTCCTTGTTCGTAGCCTCAGAGCCTGAAGAAGAGCTCCCAAGAGCTCGGAACGCAGTACATGCTTTGGTAACTCTTTCTTGGAGACATCTGTTGACTGCATCTCCGGGTTTACCTCTGTTGATCAGCGAAGGCTGGTCCTGAGCTGGCCTGGGGCCTTCTTTCAGGCCAGCTCCTGAGGGGAGCACCTAGGTGGAAGTAGCTTTGCAAAATATTTCCCAGAGTCTTGGAGGGAGGGGTTATGTATTGGTGATGATTCGGCATCAGACCCCATCCAGGGAGGCCGTGTTTAAGGCTAGGTGTATTGGAGCCGCCCTCACGGGGTCCAGATTGTGCTCTGGCCAGGCGCTCGTTTGTCCAGGTCCCTGCCTCTGAGGAATCCTGTGACCTCACCCAACCTTCTTGGCTGCGAGCGCGAGATCCTTGTCTGACGTGCTTCGGTTGGAAAGCAGAGCAGCCTGACACTCTGCCTTGAGAGCCCTGGACTCCTGTCTGCGTGCCAAGAGCTCTCAGCTTGTTCTAAACAGATGAGGAGGGTCTGAGCTGAGGCCCAGAGTGCAGTGAAGTGGGCCACAGCCACCACCGGAGGGATGTGAGGACACTCCTCCACGTGATGTCACGTCTTCGGAAAGCCAGGGGCCGGTCAGGAGCATCTTACAGTCAGCAGGGAAGGCCCCTCAGCTCCTTTGCTGAGGATGACGGGATAGACGCAGTTCTCGCTTGAAGGGCTTTAGAACCCAGAGGATGGTCCAAAAAGGCACGGCTTTAGTTCTGTAGTTAAAATCTTCCATAGGAATAACATAGAAGAAACGCAACCAAATTTCAGAGGCCACAGCACAATTCTCAAAGTATTTCTGCAGGAGGTTAATTTAATTGCTGGAGGCGAAAGAAGTTTTGTGGGACATGGTGGATTGAAGAAGATTCAGCACGTGTCTTTACAGGAGAACTTCTCAGAGCTTTTATTAGGCTCCTTGTGACTCTCAGGTGACACATTGTATGGTATGTTCCAATCTGTTAGACCCTGGAATCCTTTTTTAGCTAAAACCCTCCTGGCACACACGTTAGGAAATGCTGCGTTGGAGGATGGGTGAACGGGAGAGACAAAATGAAGTGAACTTCGCCAGCGTTGAGAGATTTCTGTGTTCTCCCCACGGTGCTAATTGCTGCGAGACACAAAATAATGGAGACCAGGTAGTGGATTCTTATCTTAGGATGAAAAGATTCCCACGTGCAAAACAACTAGGAAACAATAAAGGAAGATGACATAATCAAGAACTGCGTGTCGTGTAAGCTGTAAGACTCTAGAGTTTTTGAGAGGGGCAGGCTCCGCCAGCCGTGTTTCAGCGGTCACAGCAGGTCCCACCTCCGAGGGTGGGACGCACCGGGGGGCCCGCGTGATGATGGGGAGCCTGCAGAACCCTGGAATGGCTCCTCCTCTGTTATACTGGTTAGTCTTTTTTTTTTTTTGCGGTACGCGGGCCTCTCACTGTTGTGGCCTCTCCCGTTGCGGAGCACAGGCTCCGGACGCACAGGCTCAGCGGCCACGGCTCACGGGCCCAGCCGCTCCGCGGCATGTGGGATCTTCCCGGACCGGGGCACGAACCTGCGTCCCCTGCATCGGCAGGCGGACTCTCAACCGCTGCGCCACCACGGAAGCCCTGTACTGGTTATTCTTATTAGTCACGTGCACAGTTTCTCCTCTCCAGCATCATGGCATGTCTCGGGAAAGCCAGAGACAGGTCAGGAGTCCAGCTTGTTGGCTTTCAGAATCTCTGAGGCCTGAGCAGTGACGAGGGAATGTGTGTTCTCTGTGTCCGCTGGGAGCCAGCCCCGGAATCCCCGCCTGGGAGTTCTCGGTAAACGATGCAGGAGGCCGGGTGTACACTGTTCAGTTCTCTTTGAAGTAAGTCACGCGTCTTCCTGCCGCAGCATCTGCACTGATGGGACCGTGGTCTTTCTGATCACCCAGGCACTCGTTCCCATGCCTGGTGACTCACCCTCCAGGTTTGTATTGCTGCGTGTCCCTGCGCTGTCTCCCGAGCATCAGCGTGCTTGCCAGTGAGTTACTCACCAAGGCTGAATAGCAAACAGGTCCAGACAAGTGAGTTTTAAGATTCCCTGTGGGCACCTTCAACTGTGATGTTTACTGGCGGCCGTTTTTGGCTTGCAGAAGAATGGCGCAGGGAAGACGTTTGGTCCTGGCCCTGACTCCCGGCTGGGGGGCACATCTGTTTCTCCAGCTGGGATTTGGCTCATTGCAACTTAAAGTGGAGGCCTGAGGATAGATGGTGGGATGACCAGAGGTAGCCCCCGGGCCTTTGGGCAAACTGCTGTGTGCAGCACGGGGCTCCGTTTTGTATCAGCTCCTCGTTAATGCTTCGTCTCTCCTTTCTCAACCCTGGCGCCACCCCCAGGAACGTGCTCAGGTTTGGTTTCCAGTGTGGTAACAAGTGGTGTGTGTCCCCCTCTCCCGCCACAGTGTGTCCCTGGTCTCGACGCCTCGTGGTTGTGTGTAGTGTGGCAGCCCTTGTCCCATAGCATCTGACCCCGTGACCTGACTTCCTGTCCTCGTGGTGTCTGGCCATACCCCGCGGGCCAGGGTGGCCCTCCGCCTGTTTACTAACCACTCTGTGACTCTGGCTTTTAGGAGCACCCCCGGCCTGAGTATGAAACCAAAGTTCGGGAGAAGATGCTGAGGGAGAGCGACAAGTCTCTGGTCCAGAAACTGGGAACCGGTGGGACTGAGGATGCGGTAAGGCGCTGGCACCTGGTGCTTGCTTTCCTTTTTTTTTTCTTATGATCCTACTGTCATTTCACTGGGAATGCCTTCGCGGATGGAGACTGGGCTGTGAGAAGGGCCGACAGCGGTGGGACAGGACGGAAAGAGAGCATGACGTCTCTCCGTGTCCCGTGGGCAGAGGTTGTGGGGAACAGGCCCCTCCCATGACTTGATTTCTCTCTCCTTCCCGGGTGGTCATGTCTGGATGAAATGGGAGAGCAGGTCGGGAAAGAAAGAAACCGTTTCAGACCTGGGTCCTCTGGACCCTTGTCACCTACACGTCGAATAGCAGTAGCAACCACCGCCAGACCAACCAGCGCAATGACAGCGAACCTTGATTCCGTCCTTGCTGCGGGCCAGGCACCGTTCTCAGCGCGTTGTATCATTTTACTCTCGAAATAAATTGATGAGGCTGCAGCAATTTTTCTGTAAATGAAAACTAATGAAGAAAGGTATGTCCGCAGCCTAAGTCGTTGGCCAGAGGTCACCCAGACAGTGAATGGTGGGTGGATCTGGGATTCCAACCCAGGTGAGTCTCTGACAGTCTGAGCATCTAACCGCTATGCAAGGATACATCGAGAAGTGGCCCTTAGGGCCGGCAGAGGCCATGCCTGTATGTGCCTGAGCTGCTCATACACTCTCCCTCACATTTCATTCTCTGGCTGGGCCTCCAAAGTGCGGAGGTGATCGTGCGTCGTATTTCTGAGTTTTACGGTGGCATTCAGACATGGAAACAGAGCTTCAGGGTCTGTGCTGTGATCTGTAAATACTCGCAATGCCTGTGAGGTGGGGGGCTCCTCTTTGGCACCGCCGGTCTCCTCTGAGTGCCACCCTTTTTTGAAACCAACAGTGTGTGTGTGTGTGTTGATGTCTTTCCTAATCTGGTTCCTGAAAAAATTCAACGAGATCGACAATCTGTTGTTTTTACACGTGTCTTTTCTCCATCTTGGATTCGAATTAAAATTTCATTTAATTTTACATTCTTTAAGTTGGAGCCATTCATGTTAACATGCAAATTTATTCAAGCACCAATACGGAGAATGTGGTGTTTTTAAGCCCAGAATACTAGCTGTCTCTCTTTCTTTCTTTCTGTCTTTTTTTTTTTTTTTCCTTTAAGAAAGCAGGACTTAGAAGAGAAAGGGGGTGGCTGTCTAAGTTATTATTTCCCTAGAAAAAAGTAAGTCCAAGACCACCAGTTATTTGGGGAAAAAAATGAATTCATTCTTAGGAAAGAGTAATCATCACCATCATCCTCATCAGAAAGCAAACATATTGTGTCCTGTCGGGTTTGGCAATCCTATGCAACCTTCTTTCTCCACCCCAGGGCAATATACAATGGATAATTTTATGGAAATCACATGTAACTTTTAATGACCGCTGCCTCAGTTAATTTTCATTCCATAGACGGGAATGCCGAGGAGCTGGAATTGCGTACACTGAGGCTGTGGTTCTGATATAAACACTGCTTGGATATATTATATGCACGATAGGTCAGATAACTTTCAGGGACCATGAATAATTGAAAAACATCTGAATGCATTCTGAATGGTACATATGTTTACGTGTTAGCATTCAACATCTATTTTCATTACACTGTTGAGAATGTAAAGCTCAAAGCATCTAACGCCTTATAGGCACTGGGGGGAAAATGACCTTCCCAAATGAGCAGCGTGAGATAAAAATGGCCTGGAATTTGATTGTCAGCGTCCTTCTTGTGTTCCCTCCATTCTGTTAATACTGGAAATGCTTCTGTTCTTGCTGTAAGTCTAGCCAAGGGTGGGAGATGAAGGGAGGAGCACATGTTGCTGTCTGATGGGAGGGATGCTTCTCTTGCCTACTGCAAGGGTTGAGGTCAACGCCCATGGCAAGACAGGGCTCTAGGGTGGGATATTTAGGAAAGACACATTCTTCTGGGAAACAGACAAGGACCAAGAATCAAAGTCTAGATGATAGTCTTGGATGTGCTTCCTTCATCCCAGAGGCTCGCTTTGGTTCTGCCTTCTTTGTAACCCTGAGGCTTCATGTCCCATCTCTCTTTATATTCCTTCCTCTTGAATGATAAAAGCTACCATTTATCGAGGCCCAGATGGTAGAGAAAATTACCAAAGACCACATAGCTAGTGGTGGGAGAGCCAGCAGTCATACGCAGCTCCACCTCATCCCCAAGGCCCATTGCTTCTCAAAAAACTTCTTTTAAAGGTATCAAGTTCATGTTATTTTTTTTTATTTACTTACTTTTTTAATTTTTTAATGTTTTTTGCGGTACGCGGGCCTCTCACTGTTCTGGCCTCTCCCGTCGCGGAGCACAGGCTCTGGACGCGCGGGCTCAGTGGCCATGGCTCACGGGCCCAGCCGCTCCGCGGCATGTGGGATCTTCCCGGACCGGGGCACGAACCCGTGTCCCCTGCATCGGCAGGTGGACTCTCAACCACTGCGCCACCAGGGAAGCCCATCAAGTTCATTTTATAAAACTTCTTTGTAAGTGATTTAATTCTCAGACCATAACATTCACCCATTTAAATGATACAATTCGATGGTTTTTAGTATATTCACAGTTTTGTGCTGTCATTCCCACAATTTAAGTTTAAAATATTTTTTATCATCTTAGAAAGAAACTCTATACCCTGGGAGGCAAGTAATCTATTAATACGTTCTGTTTCAATAGGTTTGCCTCTTCTGGACTTCCATGTAAATGAAATCATGCAAAATGTCGTATTTCTCCTCTTTCACTTAGCAGAATGTTTTCATGATGCATCCATGTTGCAGCTCTGTCTGATCTTCATTCTTTTGTATGGCCAAATAATATTCCATATTTTGGATACACCCAGTTTTATTTGTACGTTCATCAGTTGATGGACAGTTGGATGCCTTTCACTTTTCGGCTATTATGAACAATGCTGCTATGAACATTTGTGTACCAGGTTTTGGGTGCATGTACGTTTTCACATCTTTTGGACATACACAGAGGAGTAGAATTACTGGGTCGCACGGAAACTCTGTGCCTAACATTTTGAAGGGCTGCTGTAGTATTTTCCAAAGGGGCTTCACTGTTTTGCATGCCAGCCAGCGCTGCATGAGGGCTCTTAATTTCTCCACGTCCTCACCAACGCTTGTTATCTGTCTTTTCTATTTTATCCATTCTAGTTGCGTGCAGCGGTATTTCATTGGGGTTTGAATTAGCATTTCCCTAAAGGATGTTGAACATCCTTTCGCGTGCTTTTTGGCAGATTTTATGGCTTCTTTGGAAAAATGTCTATTCAAATCCTTTGCTCATGTTTAAAGGTGGGTTAATTGTCTTTTCATTACTGTATGAAGAGTTACTTACATAATCTGAACACCAGTCTCTTATCAGATAATACGATTTACAAATATTTTTTCCCATTCTGTGGATTTTTAAAATTTAATTGATGATACAGCTTGCTGCACAAAAGTTGTTTTTTTTGGGGTTTTTTTTGCGGTACGCGGGCCCCTCACTGTTGTGGCCTCTCCTGTCGTGGAGCACAGGCTCCGGACGCGCAGGCTCAGCGGCCATGGCTCACGGGCCCAGCCGCTCCGTGCACATGTGGGATCCTCCCGCACCGGGGTACGAACCTGCGTCCCCCTCATCGGCAGGCGGACTCTCAACCACTGCGCCACCAGGGAAGCCCCCACAAAAGTTTTTTGATATAGTTCAATTTATCTGTTTTTCCTGTTGTCATTTGTGCTTTTGTGTCATATCTAAGAAACCACTGCTTAATCCAGTGTCATAGAGATATACTGTCAGGGTTTCTTCTAAGAATTTTACCATGTTAGCTCTTACATTTAGGTCTATGATCCATTTGAGTTAATTTTTGTGTATGATATAAGTAAGAGGTCCAAATTCATCTTTTGTCTGAATATTTAGTTTTTCCAGCCCCATTTGTTGAAAAGATTATTTTCTCCACTGAATTATCCTGTCAGCCTCATCAAAAATCAATTCACCATAAATGTAAGAGTTCATTTCTGGGCACTCAATTCTATTCCATTAATCTATATGTCTGGCCAATACCACATTGTCTTGATTAATTACTGCACCTGTGTAGTAAGTTTTGAAATTGGAATGTGACTGAATTTGTGCATCTTTTCCAAAATTGTTTTGACAATTCTGGGTGTCTCGCATTTCCATATGAATTTTATGACCAGCTTGTCAATTTCTGCAAACAAAGCAAGATGGAATTGTTGATAGGGATTGAGCTGAGTCTGTAGATTAATTCAGGCAGTAGCACCTTCGTAACAGTGGTAAGTCTTCTAATCTATGAACATGTTGTATCTTTCCATTTCTTTAGATCTTCTTTAATTTCTTTCAAAAATGTTGTATAGTTTCAGAGTACAGGTCTTGCACATCTTTTGTTAAATTTGCTCATAATTGTTTTATTCTTTTCCGTGGGATTGCAAATATAATTTTCTTAATTCCACTTTTGGATTGTTCATTGCTAGTGTATAGAAATATAGTTGATTTTTGTGTGTTGATTTTATATCCCACAGCTTTGCTGGACTCATTTATTAATTTTGGTAGTCTTTAGTGGATTCTTTAGGGTTTTTTCTATTTATAAGATCACGTCATCTTGAAGAGAGATAGTTTCACTTCTTCGTTTCCCAGCCTGGTTGCATTTCTCTCTCTCTCTCTCCATCCTCCGCCCCTTCCCCCTTTTCTTCCCAGGTGCCCTGACTAGAATCTCTTGTACAATGTTGAATAGAAGTGATGAGAATTGACTTCTTTGTCTTGTTCTTGGTCTTAGCCTTTCACCATTAATTATGATGTTAGCTAGCTGCGACCTATCTCTCTTTAACTCTCTCTGTAAGGCTCCCCTAAGGAGAATTCACGTCATAACACCAGGTGGCCAAGCCCATCTCAGGTCTCTCCTGTTTCAGCTGTCACGTGGGGAGATTGGATTGTAGCCTCTGCAGTTCTGAGAGTCGGTACTTTTCTTTGCTGATGTGAAAGAATCATGTTGGTCATTAGCCCATAACTTCGGGGGACAGGCAGTCTCTTATTTATTTTGGTGGTGGTAATTTGGCCATTTTAATATCTACTGTTATGATTTTCAAGGGTGTGGGCACAGAGAGGTTAGTAAAATAGTGAGGTTAGAAGTAATATTTATGGAGTGCTCACTCTGTGTGCGTCTTTACAGGTTTTATTTCATTTAAGTCTCAAAACCATTATTATTCCAATTTTATATGTGAGGAAACTGAGGCTTATTTATCTAGAAAGAAGGAACTTGCTCAGTGCTTGTATATGGCCTGACGGCCTGACTCAAGAACAGTGATCATGATCTCTATGCTTCTCTGCGTTTAGAGCCTTTGCCCCTCAACAGATCCTCAGACACCTGTGAAGAATCATGGGATGGTTCTCTTCCTTATTCTAAAGGCAGGAAGGAACGTGGTATTTGTTGGAAAGAAGGGTACGAGACAACCAGCGACCCTACATTTTCTTTAGTGGTTTTGTGTAAACTGTGGTGGGCTGACGCTGTATTTCCACCAAGGACACCAGTGAGTAGAATTAGCTCAGTTTCCAGCAATAGGTTCAACAGGCAGTAGGGAGCCTTGGGGACGATAAACACGGAGATATATTGTGTTTCCGAGGAAGAATATGGAGCTGGAACGTCTAATAAGAGAATAGGCTGGTTTCACTTATTTATTTATTTTTCTCCTGGATTAGTTGGAATCTTTTCTGGAATAGTTTATCCTGGACAGATTTGCAGTTTTCCTCAAGTTTCCCTCCAGGGCAAGATTTTTCTCTGTCCATACGAGATGAGAAAGCTCTGAGTTGGCAACAGCTGGCAAGGTGCTGTGGCCGGTGGGATTGGGGGGCGGTTCTGATCTCTGCCTCTCACCCCTCTGACCCTTCTCATCCCAGACAAAAATCCTTTCCTTTAATATAATTCGTGCCAGTGAGGATGTCATCAGAAAACAGAGCTCCTGCCCCAGAGTTCAAAAGAGGTAAAAGAATCTGAGGAACTAATTGTAAAGCTGTTAGGATTGGGGAAATCAAGGCAGACAGGCTGGTGAGGCGAAGCCAAGCTTAGCATCAGGCGGGGGCCGCACCCACTCTTAGGAAGGACCAGGAGCGAGGTGGTATCACCAGAACCCGGTGGGTGCCGGTGCCCTGCAGGAGGTGCAGCTCCTTCTGGAGATGCCGTCTGAAGCAGGTAGAGGGGGTGGAGGAGAAACACCCTGAATTTCCGCCTCCTGCCTTTGAGTCGAACGCCAGTGCCCCCCGTTGGCCAAATCTAACCACAAGTCAGTTGATGAATCACTCCGGGAAATACGGTTTTTAGGCTTCAGCACCTGGCAGAGGAAAGGAACAGCGGGGCGGAGCTCCAAGGGGCAGCGGCAAAGGACTGGCACAAAGGTCCAGTCATGAGTCAGCATCACTTTGGGACCTGCTAGCCACTGATCGATCACTTACGCCAGGTCCTCCCACTGGGGAGCTGAGAGGTTGTTGGAGGATAAAAATGTGGCAGAAAGCACAAGAATGCTGCCCACTGGCACGAGGAAGGGACACATGAATGGTCAGGGACTCTGACCGGTCCCGGGCTGTTGAGGACGTTCATGTGAGTGGGGTGGGTGTCCTCGTGTGTGTGTGTGTGTGTGTGACACAGGTGGGCTCAGATACCTGAAGGCTTCAGTGAGGAGGGCAACCGTATTTTTGTGTCAAGGAGCAGGGAGCACGTGACAAGCTGGGAGATGGCACTGGTGGGTCCTGAGAGAGTCTGCTACAAAACCTGTCACTAAAGGGACTGTAAAACGAAATCCCACTGAACTAGTCCTCCCGGGACTTGCCGTTTATCCAGGGCGGGCCTGGAGCTGCCTGCAATGCTGCGTTTAATGAACGTTTTATGGGGAACCGTCGCCAAGAGGAGGCCGTGGATGGACGGGTGTTGACTCACTGCTCAGCGCACCACCCTGGGGACAATTATTTCCAAACAAAAGTCATCTAAAGTTAAAGTATTGAAACATTTACGACACATGCCAAACGGACATGTGGAATACATTAGGCATCGTTGAGGGCCTTCGCTGGGAGGCTGGACGACAGCAGGAGGAGGCTGGGGGCTGTCACAGCTGGGGAGCAGGGCTCAGGGTTCCCGTCTGGGGGACCGAGGGGCGTTTTTCAGAATGTCCTGTGGAACAGAGTTCCCTGCGGCCCTCCTTTGGAGGCACTCGAAACCTAATGACCATTAGAGGGTCAAAAAAAAAAAAGAAATAATGATTCTCCATAGTTCTCTCAGACTCTTCTTAGGGATGAAGAAGGTTCCTCGATGGCAAAGGGAAACCTGGGAACAGAAAGGGACTTAATTGGGTGGAGCATCACATAGCGAGGAGCTGCGGGAAAGCTGGACTCTGGGCCCGTTTCTGGAAACGTTGATTTGCATCAGAGCCCACGGCCTCTCCTCCTGTTCGTTCTCTGCTGTTCCGTGGGCTCTCAGCGTGAAGGCTGAGCTCTGCACCTTGGGGCCGGTCTGGGTCTCCATCCTCACCCACAGGCCTCGGGAGCTGACGGAATAACCGGTGGGAAGGAGGCCAAAGGGCAGCCAGAGGAGCTGGGCCCGGGGCTCTCAGACCAGCCCCTGGATGGGCAAGCACTGACCGAGGCCTGGTCAGCTCTGAAACCCTGCCATTGACGCCGCTTACCCCGAACTTCTCATGTTTGCTAAGAGGGACAGCGAAACAGGTCACTCTGTACAGTGTAGCTCCCTGGGTGGAGCACAGCTTACGAAGTAGACCTGCTATCGAAGGCCGCCCCCAGCAATTTTATGTACTTCCTTTTTTATTAATGTAATTTAATTTTATTGATTTGTTTATTGATTATTAATTTTTATTCATTGTTTCCAGTTCTGGCTCCTCCGTTTCTGTCTGTCTGTCTCTCCAGCTCTCATTCTGCCATCTCTCAGGGAGTACCCCCCCTTCGCACCCATGGTTCCCCCCTACCCCTCCCCGGGGCATCCTCACCCAGGGAAATGGGTCCGTGAACCAAGGAGCAGGGAAGTGGACATGGCCGGGGACTGGTGAGTCACCCGTTTGACTGCAAAATGGGGGCATCGTCTTAGGAGGAGCTGAGGACTTGAATTGGGAATTTCAGGGCTCGGCCTCCCTCCCTCTCACTGCGGGGGGGGGGGTCCGGCCCCAGGCAGGCGGGGATGTGTGGACCTTGCCAGTTGCCTCTGGGCAACAGCTCCGGACCGGCCAAGGGACAGAGGCATCTCTGCCACAGCAGCAAACGAGCTGGGAGTGGAGCAAGCAGAGTCCCCGGGAAGCCCCCAGGGACGCTGGCTGCCACCCCGGGAATCAGTGTGGAAGGAAGTGAGGAAGGATGGAAGTTTCCTAAGAAGGAGCCTCTGCATGGAATCTAGCACTGGCAGAAGCGGGGTTGAAGGCTGAGTTGGTGTGTGGGCACGTTAGCATTGCAGGGGTTTTACTTATCACCATATAAATTATACATGAGAACATTCTTCTCAAGAGAAATCCCACGTTACAGATAAAACACAAGCCTCCCTGGACTGCATCTCTCCCAGTGTTAAGTGTCCCCCTAGAGAGAGCTCCAGTTAGCAGCTTGGCTTGTATCTTTCCAGACCTTTCCTTATGCACTTTTATTCTTGTATGAACCTGTGTTTGCTTTGGTTATGGGTTTCTTTACACACACACACACACACACACACACACACACACGCACATTCAGGAGAGAGCCATGAACAAATGGTCTCATTATGTCAAGGAAGTTTCTTAAGTGAGGAAGACTGTTTCCCAAACTTTGCCCCCCCAGGGCACCCCAGCATGCCACAGGGAACTCACAAAAGTCATGGTGTTTTTAAACACCTTTGAGGGCAGTCCAGCGGTACTTGGCATCTGTCAGACACTGCAGGAGCCGCTACCCCAGCAGGGTCAGCGTTAAAACGCAAGACATGCCCACCAGCATCACCGCGTCTTAGAGAAGCCAAGTTTCCTGTGGCAGCAGCACAGCTTCTGCACAAAGTTATTGTGAAACAGAGGATGCAAATGTCAGGTCCAAAGGGATTCCCGGGAGGGAGGAGCCGGATCGTGTCCTGCAAGTGGACACATCCTTTTAGTGAGGAATTAGGGTGAAGAATGAAATAAAAGATCAGTTTTTCTTTCAATTTCTGTGTATTTTTTCCTAAATGGCTACTAGGCTATCTGGGCATGAATACTTATTAAGTTATTTGGACTTAACTTCTCCCTAAGTGGAACCTTTAAGTCTTTTTTTTTTTTTTTTTTTTTTTGCAGCCGAGGGCAATTGTGCAAACATGACGGAGCTGTTAAGGGTACAGGGAACTGAAAACGTTTGGGGACTCCTGCTGGGTAAAAGCTTTCTGTCCATAGAGGCTTAAGAGTGAAGGAGACGCCAAGGGCAGAGAAGTTTAAAAAGATACATAGAGAGTTTCAAAGAAGCAGAAATTTACTTGGGGGCAACACTGTGGCAAAGTGTGTGCAGAGGAAGTGCGGGTGGGCCAGCTCCTTGCACACTGGCTCCTGGGCTTCTCACCCGCCCCTCTCGTGGGCCTCGGAGGGGATCTGCCCCAGCATCTTCTCCCTCTATCTCTGACTATTTCTCTCTCTTTCTCTCTGCCTGTGTGTGTATACGTGTGTGTGTGTGTGTATGTGTGTTAGGAGGGGACTGACGGTTCTGATTATGGACATCCTTTAAAATCCATGAGATTTAAAAATAGACCCGACAACTCCTTATCCAGAAGACTTTGCTTGACTTACAATCTCCGGGTGGCTCCGGCTTCACAGAGAAGGATGCCAGAGGAGCGTGGAATGTGCCCATAAACATCTCCCTTTGTGGAGCCTGTGAATTATCTGTTCCAAGGAGACGCTTCGCAGGTGGCCCAGGCCATCAGATGGCGGGGGCCCGGGGGCTCTGGCCCTCTTCAGCTGACAGCCCATTCTCAGCAGCAGAAGTCCCGGCTAAAATAAGACCTTCTCCTGTGCTCAGTGTGTACATTTCTGCTGGCCTGCGTCTATATTAAGACGTTACAAATAAGGAGAGTCCCAAGGCCTGGGTTATGGAGGAGAAGCTGGGGACAGACGGGCAGCCTGGGAAATGAGAGTGCGGTGGGACGGTGGGGGGCCGGGCGGAGCAGCGGGTCTGCCTCCGAGCTAAGGCTGGGCAAAGTCACCATGGTATTTCAGACCAGACCCTCATGGAAAACACAAGGCCCAAATATGTGCAAGGATGGGGAGTGTTGGAAGAACCAAGTGGCTCACAGAGGCCAGCACATAGCATTGGGATGTGTGATGTTTGCCACGATTGACTCGCAGTTTGGACTTTTCTTTTTTCGTCTAGATGATTTTTCCATATACGGCCTGAAGCGCGTAAATTAAATCTGTCTTTTGCTGCCCGGGCCAAGGTCATTATTTCATGTCCCTAGAATTCAATGAAGCACACACGAGCCTGTCAGGGTCCTTTGCTCTCTTGCCCTTCATGTGCCAGAAAAATCAAAGTGTTGGTTTAAAAAATTCCTCCAGGGACAAACGGTGTTCTGACTCCGTGTGAGTCTTTGACATGGTGTCCAGAAAGGCGCTTTCAAAGAAAACAGGTGGGATGGCTCTTCTGTGGACGGAGAGGCTCCCAGACTGTGCCCTTTCAGCACTGATCTCCTGAGCTATGAGGTCGCAGGGCCTCCGTCTCCGTAAACCACTGAGGCCTGGCAGACAGGCTCCCGCTGGCGAGCAAGGGTGTCTGCACAGCACCTGCCCCATCACCCAGTGGACGCAATGTTCTTGTAGACATTGCTTTCTTAACTTTCACGAAGAATAAGGAACTAGGAAGAAAAGAAAAAAAGGTCCTTACTTTAGGTTGCTTCAGTTGCAGATCCTGAGTCAGTGATGCACGTGCAAAATTGAGGCGGGAGGGGGAAAGCCCGGCAGTGGAGCGGGACAGTGCCGGAGAGGAGAAGGCTGAGAACAAAGGGCACGTCGTCAGTCATGTTACCGGTGTGGGCAGCTGGCTCATCATTTCCCTGAGAAATTCTGGGAGCTGACCTAGAACATGCACGTCACAGTTCTACTGCCTGAGGGGTGAGAAGCTGGGTGTACGCTAGTTCCACCAGTCACCACTGAGGGAGGCTCCAAGTGGGGTGTGTGTGTGTGTGAATTCCCCTGCACTTCTGGCCTGCTTTGAACATGCACGTGAGCAGAAAAGGCTCAGGCCGCCAAAACAGTCTTCAGGCAAAGCGATCCAGAGGCTGCCAGTTGGAAGTTGGATCTCTCCACTCTGTGGTAAGGCTCATGGAACTTTGGGGCTGACACCCGCAGTATCAGGATCCTAGGTCCTAAAGTGCTTCCGGTAAGATCTAGCCAGAAAGTCAGAAGCCCAGGAGTTCAGCAGAGGGCATTTCATACAGGGAAAGTTAATTCAAAAGGTGTCAGGATTGCCAGCAAGCTGAACAGGGGTGGTGAAGCAACACAGAGGTCAGTAGCGGCTGGGGCTGGGAAGCCAGGGCGGGAGATGGTGTCCCCAGAGCCCAGGGCCAGGGCCACCTGGTGGGAATGGAGCCCTGGTCGAAGCTGTGTGCTAGGAGATGCCAGCCAGGGAAGGGCAGGCCACAGCGGGCACCGGAAGGATGGAAGAGGTGCAGTCACGGCATGAAGCAGATGGACAGACAGGGGGAATACTCTGGATTCTCCTTTCCGTCCACCTGCCAGTCTCCCTCCAGTACCTCCCTGAACTGAATCTGGCCGGAAGCCAGTTGGCCAGGGAGTCTGGGAAATGTGTCTTCAGGGACCACCGCTCCTACATTATGAATTAGAGGAACGGGCAGATCTGAGAGGAAGCAGGCTAGGACTGGCACTGGTCACAGCCCTGACATAATCCCATGCCTTCTTCTTCCAGTTCCACCCCTCTGTCTGCTCCATGACTCTGTTGGGTTTGTCACCCCCAAAGCAGAATCTGGGGATGTCTAAGGAGTTTGGAGGGACTCCATTTTGGGAAGGCATCGGCGATCAGTGGGGGGACACACTCTACACCCGTGTTTGCCCCTGTTCTGAACTTTCCTAGGGCTGTTCCTGTGCCTTTTGTTCTCCTATTCAGCCACTGAAGGACCTTCAGTCCCTTGCCTGCATCCTGGGGGGTCATTGAGGAAGCACCATATCTTTTCAGTTATGTTGTAATGTATTTGACATGTAGCATTGTGTAAGCTTCAGGTGTGCAGCGTGTTAATTGGATACACGTATATCATAATACGTAGCAGTAATTAGCACCTCTGTCATGTTACCAAATTATCCTTTGTTTTCAGTGGCTGGAATCATTAAGTTCCAGTCTCTTAGCAAGTTTGATGGTTATGATACACTATTGTCGTGTATACTCACTGGACTGTGCATTAGATCTCTAGGGCTTATTAACTGTGTGCTGCAAGTTTGTACCCTTAAACAGCATCTGTCCTATCCCTCTACCCCCATCCCCTGCTAACCACCATTTTACACTTGGTTTTTATGAATTTGGCTTTTTCAGATTTCCCATATAAGTGATACCATATAGCACTTACCTAACTTCGTCTGACTATCTCACTTAGCATAATATGCAGAAGGTCCATCCATGTTGTCACGAATGGCAGGCTGTATTTCTTTTTCATGGCTGAATAATATTCCACTATATATATATATTCCATTAGATGTAGATGTATATAATATACATATTATGTAGACTTCACATACTCTTTATCCATTCATCTGTTTAAGGGCACTTACGTGGTTTTCATATCTCGGCTGTTGTGAATAACGCATCAATGAACATGGGGGTGCATATATATCTTTTGAGATCCTGTTTTCATTTCCTGTGGGTATATACCCAGAAGTGGAGTTGCTGCATCAGATGGTAGATCTATTTGTAATTTCTTGAGCAGCCTCTATATTGCTTTTTACAGTGTCTGCACCAACAGCGCATAAGGCTTCCCTCTTCTCCGCACCTTTGCCAGCAATTGTTATTGCTTGTCTTCTAGGTGGTGGCCGTTCCAGCAGGTGTGAGGCGGTATCTCACTGTGGTTTGATTTGCACAGGAAGCCCCACATCTTGAATGCACCCTTTTGTCTGTTTAATTCTCCCTTAGGCTTGCCAGCGTTTGGGTTTTGCTCTGCGTCAGTGAGGTAGGTTTGCTCACATTTTGAAGGACATGTTTCAGAACCTGGAGCACGCTGCATTTTTTTTTTCTCTCCCAAGTTATTGCCATTTGGACATGTTGGCTTTTATCTGTTCAATAAGACAAAATGTCAGCATTACTAGAACGAGCAATCTGAATAGTTGCTAACCTTTTCCCTCCTCCTCTGCCCACCCTGAGAATTCCCCATGCTTTCAGTGGTTACTTCGTTCCCTCTCCCAGCCTCCTGGAAACAGGCATGTCCACGTTATTTCAGATGGGGCAGCCCAAATGAGACCTTGATTATGTACAAGGCCCACAGCAAAGCTAATGCCAGTCCCCACTTCTCTGGTTACCTCTCTTGAGTTGGGTTCACTTACTTAATAGTTTGTACTTAATACGTAATACACCCAAGAACGTAGTGATCCCTATTTCTATTTTTTTAAACATCTAAGATCAGATCACTAGGTGTATTTAATACTCATAGGCTACGACCTGCTATGAGAATGACATCCCGCTATCCCAAGCAGGCCAGATCTGGAGTTCAAGGTGAACTGTACACTGGAATGGGGTCAGTGGAGGTGCCAACCCAGAGGCAACGAGAAGTAGGTCCTTTGATTGGAGCGGTGAGCAGAGGCTGCTGACTTCCTTACATGCCTTACACCGTCTTCACATTGGGGGAGCTAGGAGCAGGGTGACAGGGAAGGAGGTGATCCATGACTCAATGGGCCTTCCATACCTGTAATCTCTGTAAAACAAACTTCTTTGAAGGGAGAAGCCCCAAACCCACTCCCTTTGGGCCTTTCTTATTTCTGTTGTCTTGGCTTCCAGCTGAAATCCCTGAAGTGTGTTCAGAGGAGAGCGTCTGAAATGCAATTGCGCATCTTCTGGGCCTACTCGGGCATTCCATTTCCTCTGACAAATGAACACTGGCTTGTCCTCTGACTGGCGGGAGATGAGAAAAGGTAGAGCAGTATCCCGAGCCTTGGGGGATACCCAGCGCCTCTCTGCAGCTCCCCACTGGTCCTCACAGCGGTCACGTCCTTTCCCAGTGTTGGAAGCCGGCTGCAGCACAGCCTGAACCAAGTGCTGGCCTTTGCAGAGGGACAGCTCTTCCCACCAGTCATTCCTCATCCACGGATTGTCCAAAGTCAATTCCTCGTCTGGGAGCTTCTGTTGCTTTTTGTCAGCAATACTCATGTTGTCCCGGCAATACCACATCCAGGATTTTCTGCATCAGGATTTTACTTCCGCTTGGTCTTGGGCTGGTGGGCCTGTACTGAGGATTTCCATGGCATGTTTCGACCATTTACATCCCTGTGGTGGAGCTACATAGCCCTGGAAGGGTTAATACCCACTCAGGGCCAAGCCGTCCTGCTCATCAGTGACCCAGAGTTTGCTCAATTCTGGGACCGTTGGACCCAGCCTCATGGTCCCCCAGGAAGGCCAGATGAGGGGGTGTGCAGTTGACATCCAGTTCATTTTTATTATAATGGTGCACAGTCTACCAGCCAACTTCCGTAACTTTAATGCTGAACTTGGGCATCTGCATTGAGTTTAGAGACTTCGCAGCAGGACGTTCGCCCTGGAAATGTCCTCAGCCAGATATTTTCACTCCTTGGGGGGGGCGACGCCCATCCAGGAATCTCAGAGACCTTGTCTATGAACATGAATGAATGAATCCTCCCAACACCACGCTCTTTGCCAGCTGGATTATTTCAAGGGAAGTGACCAGCTCAGGGGCCTGTAGTGAGTCATGAAAGATCTCGCTCGGAACCAGAGAGTTTGGACTTTCAGGGCCCTGGGTGGAGTCAGGGACCGCTCTGGACTCTTCCACCCCCAGTACTTGGAGTGTCAGGATGGGGGGTCGGCAGTCAGCACAGAAACTCTGGGGATGCCTGGCTGCCTGCCAGCTCAGCGCCTCCCCCTTCAGTGCCTTCCTCACCAGCCCCCTCAAACCATGGCTTGGTCAAATTAAGTAACTTTTGTTTTTTCAGTATGTACAACTAATATATGCTAAATGTAGAAATTCTGAAAAGGGAAGTATAAAGAAGAAAAACAATTCATCCAATTTTTCATCTCCTAGAAAACCTATTATAACCCTCTTTTTAATGTATATTGTCACATGGTTGAGAAAAATCACCTGTATATTTAATTTTATATTATGATTTTTGTCAGTCTGAGAACAAGTCCCAATCTTATTAAATACCATTCTTGAGCATCCTTTCAATGGTTGCATAATATTTCATCATATGGACGCATTACAGTTTTCTTAACCTTTCCTTACCCTGTAGTTAACGTAGGATGAACACACAGTTTTTTTCCCTGAAACTTGGGTTATTTGGATTAATACGTCGTATGAATGTATCCCAGTTCTCTTAGTCTTTACCTTATGGTTGAACATATGGTGACCATACTCGTGCTTGTTATTTCAGGCGGAGGAGGGTTGCGGGTATTTCAGGAGGGTTCTATTAGTAGGAGACATTGCTGGAAGCTCAGGATCTTTACTCAGTTCCTGGTTTCCTAACTGCACGTTTTAGGGCTCAGTGAGGGAGCCATGTGGACGCAGCCCTTGCACGTGACCATAGAGGCAGCTTCACCGTCATTGCCTGTCTTGCTGCTGCTCCGTCGTTCACTGTAAATGAAGCCGGGTCGGGTCACTTAATTCATATCCTAGGACTCTTCCATCGATCGGGTACCCCTCTGGGAGAGCGGGAGGCCTTTGTTCTTCTTGTGTGGGTGGCGGGCAGAGCAGATGTTCTGGCGCATAGGTGGGCCACTCTCTTAGGCTCCGGGGTTCGGTTCTGGTCAGGGAGCCATTTCTCACATCCCGGGAATCGGTGGGTTCCTTGTACCAAATTCTGGAACTGTTCACATCTTCCGACCCCACCGTTAATGTGGAAAAATGATTCTGGGGCAGCGGATGGATCGTGAGTGGCTTCTCCAATGAAGATATTCCATCCGTTGAACTGAGGCCAAGTTTTGGCAGGGAAATCAGTGGGACAAATCGTGAGCTCCGGTTTTAGCTCCAAGAGGAAGTGTGTCCTGGTTGGTAAATCATCAACCAAAAAAGCATGAAACCGCTTGTGATAGCTTAAACTTCTGGAAGCAATTTAGAGGGCAAGTAGGGTCACTCTGACTTCCGAGAAAGGGAGAGGATTTCTTGTTGTTGAGATGACAATTTGTTTTTCTTCCAGCTTTCCAACATGTACACACAAACAATGTTGGCCTATGGAAAATATTACTAATCCACAGAAGAGCACTTCATACATACTTTAATACAATGTTCTTTACTTTAGTGCCATTTTTCCTCTGACTAGGAACTCCCTGATAGTCACTTTATCTCCCTGTAATACCAAGGGTGGACCTTCACACCCTTTTGATGACTCACGGAAATGCAGTATTAGCCCCTAAACTGATCTAGGAGGGCTCTTTGGATGTGGAGTGCATTTGGTGTCTTCCCCATCTTTGCTTTTCCAATCATATGTAGTTTAGGATAGTGGCTTCTTATTACTTCACGCTGTGATCCTAAACTGGGCACCTTTGAAATTCAAAAAATGTGAATTCTTACTCAGAGTTAAAATAAGTAGATCTCATTAAAACAGAAGAAGAGGAAGGAAAGGGATGGGGAGGAGGAAGGACTGTAGGTACCACTCGTGGATAACAGCAAGCACTATAGTATAACCCCATTCTTGGGACTTCCCTGGTGGTCCAGTGGTTAGGGCTCCCAGCCTCCACTGCCGAGGGCCCAGGTTTAATCCCCAGTCGGGGAACTAAGACCCTGCAAGCTGTGTAGCGTGGCCAAAAAGAAAAAAAAAATGACCCCATGTTATTAACCCCATATTGTAAAATAATCTCCATGTTTTTTAGCCTTTATTCCATAAATGGAGTTTGGGAGCTATTTCCAGGTCTCTGGAGGCCCAGGTAACAAAACAAAGCTGGCGGTAGCACCCAGCCGGTCAGCCTCGGGTCGGCGGATGTTTCTTGGGCCTGGTGCCCAACCTGCCGTGGCCTTAGCTCCAGCGGGAGGTCCCGGACCCAGCCTCCCGGACTTCTCCATCCTTGTCTAATCCACGTTTGACCAGCAGGAAGTGGAACCTTCCTTGACCTTCCTTTGGACTCAGAGCCTTGGACACGTAAGCAGAGACTGGGGACTGGTGTGAATTTGGCCAAAGTGACTCTGTTTTTTAAGCCTTTGCTCACCCAAGGTCACTCTGGTGTGATCCGGTAGAGTGGCACATAAGCCGCTACGTGGGAGAGTGAAGAGAACGGGCTGGAACTTCGGGGGGCCTACGAGAAGCAGGGAGGTCCTCAAAGTCAGCAGGCCCTGGGCCACATCCCGATACGGGATCTTGTTTCTTCTGGCTTGAGCATCTTTCCCCCAGTCTCCTGGCTCTGGCAGAAGCTGGGAGCTGGCAGACAGAAGGAGGGCCTGAGGTGAGTCCCCAGGAAAATGAGATGAGTGTCTCTGGGCCCACTGAGTCCTGATAAGAAGGGTTGCCGGGGGACCCCGGCCCCCAGGCTCTTTTAGCCTATTTCTTGGATGATGGAAGAAGGATTCAGCCTGAGTTGTCCTTGTTTCAGATCCAGCTGAGGAGTTCGGCAGCTTGAAACCTGGAAGGTGGTCGGGCTGCCAGTGTGAGTCACGCCACAGGGAACGTGGTAACAACAGTTCCCTGAACAAGCCAGGCTCCCGGTCCCCCAGAGCCCCCGCGGGTCGTCTTCCATACTTCTTGCAGTAGCTCCGTGAACCTTCCCTCTTTGTGCCAACCCCCTCGGCTGTTCAGTTCGTGCATCGTCACCACGCTGGTTATGATGTTGGCACGCAGGGCCCGGGGTTTGAACATCCCTTTTACCACCTGCCAGAGCTTCCCCAAATGGGAACTGTGCCTTGCCTGTCTTCTTTCTGCAAGGAAATGTTTAAAGTGCTTTGAGACCCCAAGAGACCTTAAAATACCAAAGTTTATTTAATATCTGTATCTTTGGGTTAAAAAAAATGAGTAAAACAAGAATAAATGCACGTGTTTTACTCTTGGTCAGTGACACCAGTTTTGGAAGACTCAGCTCTCTCAACCAGAAGCCTTGGAGTCGCCCTCAATTGCTCCCTTGCCCTCCCCTCCCCCCGCATATCCGAGAGCCCCGCATCTGTCAGGGGCCACCCACAGAATGTCTCTTGTGTTTGTCCCTTCCTCTTCATCCTCTCAGCCCATCTTCCTAGGCTACGTCAGTGACCCCCTAACTGGTCTCCCGCCTCTTATCAGGCTCCCTTCCAGCCCATTCTCTGCGTCTGTGTCAGAGGGATCCGTCCAGAATGCAGATCTGATTGTGACACTCCCGTGCTGAAAATCCTCTCATGCTCTGTGGAGTGTTTGGGATTATCTTCAAGCCTCTTGGCTTTACCCACAAGGTCCTACATGACCCACCTCTCCAACTTCATCTCCCACCTTCCCACATGACCTTCTCTGCCAAGCGTTGCCAAGCCACTTACAATTCTCTGGGTGCATCTGGCTGTGTCATGCCCCAGTGCCTTTGTACATGCAGGTCTCTTTGCTTGGAATACGCTTTCCCCCTTTTTATCCAGCTCACTCCTTCTTATCCTAGAAAACTCAGAATTAAAGTCATCTCCACCGGGAGCCATCTCTCACCCCCCGGGGCAGACTTAGCTGTTGGCCCTTGTATTCATATCCTAGGGCTGCTGTCACAAATTACCGCAACCTGGGGGGGGGGGTCTTAAAACAACAGAAATTTATTCTCTTGTGGTTCAAGAGGCCAGAAGTCCAAATTAAGGTGTTGGCAGGGCCACACTCCCTCTGAAGGCTCTGGGGGAGAATCCTTCCTCGCCTCTTCCAGGTGCTGGTGGCTCCAGGCATTCCTTGGCTTGTGGCCACATCACTCCACTCCCTGCCTCTGTTTTCACGTGGCCTTCTTCCCTGTGTGTGTCTCCTCTAAGGGCACTGGTCATCAGATTTAGGCCCTCACGCTAAATCTAGGATGAGCTCATCCCAAGATCCTCAACTTAGTTTCATCTGCAAAGACCCTTTTCCAAGTCGAGTCACATCTGCAGTTTCTGGGGGTCAGGACTTGGATATATGGTTTGGGGAGCCACAATTCAATCTACTACAGCCCTGTAACACCTGGTACATTCCCTTTAAGAAGGGAGTTTCATGGATATTCCTGTCTCTCAAGATGAAATCTCAGAGATTTCTCTTCTGTTTGACCTTGTGTCTTTGGCTTCTAGGCTGGCTGCATCTCACATGACCCTCTCATTAAAGTAAGAAATAGCTACCTACAGGCTGTTGGTAGGTCCTTTTCTTCAGCTTCAGCTGATACAGGCAGGTTTATAGGCAGAAACCTGGACATCACCTCTGGGAAGCCCATCCACCTCAAGGAACCTGTTTCCGAAGTCTTGTTTGGGTTAGAGGTACATTTTTAGGCTAATCGAGTTCAAGGAATACCCAGAGGAAGGCCTTGGAATATTACTAATCACAGGGAGAAGCCCAAACTCGTTCACCTACATTCTAATGTATATGGTCTTGACTATGATGATTATGTGCACATTTTGTAAGTTACCAAATGGCTGAAAGGGAGCAGTTGAACATTTCTGAGCATGTCTGGGCGTCGCCTGGATTCCCCGTTTTTCAAACGAGAGCTTGGCTTTCATGGGAAGAGCTGGTTTTAGGGACTTAGTAAATTAAAGTGCCCTGCATTTATGAGATCTACAGCTTTTAAACTCTGGGCCTCAGTTTTTTGTTTTGTTTTTCTTTAAACAGAATTGATAAGAACATAACTTCCAACTTCCTGTTTTTTTCTATCTGTTTGTGGTTAGAATTCTCCCCTTGAGTCCAAAAATCCCACCTGCCAGTCAGTCTATAAATGATTAAAGTGGCCCTACTATGTGCTGTAAACTTCTCCATAGGCCTGGATAGATAAAGCCGTCTTTTGACGACCTCATATCCTTTGGAACCATGAAACTTCTCTGGTTCAGAAGGTTTTGTCTTTGGTCACATAAGGATGTGAAAAGAATTTGGCAAGAGACGTCTAGCTCCTGTTTCATCACTGTCTTCTCTCTCTGAGGTCTCCTGTCCCAGCCCACATTAATGAGGCTGTTGATGTGAAAGAACCTATACAATCAAACTGCTCTTTTGCAAAAGGGAGGATCGATTAATTCGTAATCCGGGTAAACTGTTTACAAAAGGCTTCAGTGTTATGGGTCATCTCTGCCCTTTGTCACTGACAGAGAAGGGTCCTGAGTACCAGGCCGCCTTCTCTTTGCAGAAGGGAGGACACCGCGAGCATCTCTGAGGAGCTCTTGCAGCCGACAGGACCTGGGCTCTTCCTCCACCGTAATCGCCCGTTACCCACTGGTCCGGCGTCCCGGAATCAAAGTCTCTGTTGTCTCGGGCTTTCAAGGAGGTCTTCCCGTCTCTAGGAAAACTAATAATCACACGAACGTCACTTGCAGCTTCTGCCCCCTTCTCAACACCTTCCTTCTTTCACTGCCTCCGCACCAATCTGCTGGCCATTACTCTTCCTCTACCATGGAATCCTCAGCCCCAGATTCACAGCTCAGCACACTCAAGCTAAGAGATGTTCCAGGCCCTGCCCTCTGGCTCCATTCCCACTCTCATCCTGCAGTTTTTCCCAATTCCCACCACTGTTCTGGATCCCCTGGACCCTCAGCCTACCCCATCCCTTCTCCTCTGCACTTTCATCCATGACCCATATACCCTCTGACCCAAGATGTCTCCTGTCCTTACAGAACAGTTGGTCTGGGGCATGAGTTCTGGGTACCGGCCAAAGGCACCTCGATTGAGGTCTGGGTGCCCCCAGAATTCCTCGCTGGCAGATCACGCTGATAGTACAGAGCGGGCAGGGAAGGAGGACAGTGGTGATGGTAATGGACTCACTCATTTGCCCTAAAAGTTGTTGCCTGCAGAAAATGTAAAGAGATTCTTGAAGGGATTGGCCAGGTTGTATATGAATGCAGAGCCATGTAGGTGAATAAAGTTGGGGTGAACCTCATGGGCAAGGATGCTGGGAGGTGTTTCAGGCCCCCTCACAGCTTCCCTGGAGGCTTCTGGTTGGCTGCTAAACGCTGGGTTGAATGGGACCTGAGTCTGGTCCAGCTCTTGATCTCTTTCTGGTTGTCAAAGTGAGGAGGTTTAAGTACTTAGAAAGAGTTGAAATGTAAAATATTTTGACAAAGAACACACTCAGGAGGAGGAGGACCACTGACCGGAAGGGCACCCTCCTCCCTCTTTTTTTTGCGGTACGCGGGCCTCTCACTGCTGTGGCCTCTCCCGTTGCCGAGCACAGGCTCCGGACGCGCAGGCTCAGCGGCCATGGCTCACGGGCCCAGCCGCTCCGCGGCACGTGGGATCTTCCCGGACCGGGGCACGAACCCGCGTCCCCTACATCGGCAGGCGGACTCTCAACCACTGCGCCACCAGGGAAGCCCACCCTCCTCCCTCTTAAAGGCACGACCCAGAAGTTGCACGTGTGAATTCCATTCGTCTCCCATGAGCTGGAACTCAGGCAGGGGCCCCTCTGAATGGGAAGGGAGGCTGGGGAGTGTGGTTTTTATTCTGGACATCCATGGACCCAGCTAAACCCAGGAGCTCTGACATTGTGAGACAGGAGAATGGATTTAGGGAGCAACCAGCAACCTTCGTGGGCGACAATACAGTTAGTTAATACCCAAGTGGAGACTCTTGGAGAAGCCAAACTAAAGGGGGTTTGCAAACGATCTCAGGTGACATTTTGTGGAATCATTTATTCAGTAACTACTTATTGAGCACCTGCTGTGTGCCAGGTACAGTGCTAGGAGCTGAGGGTGCAAAAGTGGGTAAGAGACGTGCTCTCCGCCTTCATGAAGCTTATAGTCTGTGGGGAAGACAAACTTTCAACAAGGAAATAACTCTTTATATCGTAATTTTACTCAGTATTGACAGTATCTTCTAGGACAAGGAATTAGGTGTAGATACCACTCAAGATACTTAACAGGTCGGGTAAGTCAGATTTTTGGGGGGAAAAGGATAAAAACCATACATAGGTGTCTTGTTTGAACAGCTGGGAGGTGGGGATTAGGGGTCCCCCGCTAATATGGGGGACGCTGGAGGAGAAACAGTTGGGAGAGAGATCCTAGTTCAATTTTGGGCATAGAGAATCAAGGTATTTCTAAAACATCCAGGTGGAGAAGTCATTCAGGCGGCTGGATCCAGAGCTCAGAGGTGAAGTCTGGACCAGAGATATAAATTTGACATTCAGATGGCATTGGACACATGCAAGAGGACGAAATTGGGATGTCCTCTCTGTCGATAAATATCTTATTATTTAGAATATATCATTTAGAAAGTGATGAACATAAACCAGTTTACCAGAATCAAATAGAGTGTAAATTGCATATACGCCGTCATTCGGAGGGAGGAGAGACCAGTGGAACTCTGGGAAGGCTGGAAGTGTCGGAAGAGGTTTCAAAGATAAGTCCTGAAGACTCACGGATTTCTGATCATCAGACTGATGCGCCAGGAAGTTAATTGAGCATCTTCTAGGAGAAGAGAAAGATCTGACAACTCAGTAGGTCTGGAGAGGACTTCAGAGCCTCGAACTGGCCAGGAGACTTGCTTCCACCATGTCCTAACTGGGTCACCTGGGGAGGCACTTGGCTTCTCTGAACTACTGGGATTGACACCCACCCTCTCTAACGCACAGGGTGGTGTGACTGTCAAGATCAAACAAGATACAGACCCAGATGAATTTTGTAAATCGTAAAGCTAGGCAAATTTGGAAAGATAGATTGTTAAATAAAATTCAAGGTCCAGAGAGGACAAGTCATTTTCCCAAGGTCCCCTGGCTGGCAAGAGCAGGCATTGGGAACAGAGCTCCAGCCTTCCAGCTTTCAGAGGTGACCGAGCGTTTTGTGCTTCCCAGCTCCAAGTCCTCAGGCAACTTATTGAACCTCTCTGACTCATGTTTTCCTCACGTGTGACATAGGCAATAACACCATTAACTCAAATATAAAAGTTTTTTGACTGTTTACTGTGTGCCGGGCACTGTTCTAGACCACGGGATCACGGCCTTGAGCAAAGCAAAGTGCCTCTTCTCAAGGAGCTTCCATTCTGGAAGTAGAAAGGCAGACAATGACAGAGATGAACAAATACATATATTATGTATCCGAGGGTAGTGGGTGCTACGAAACAGAGTAAGAAGGTGGAGGGAAGGGTATTATTTCTTACGAAGGTAGACGCGTCATGTAATGTCTGAGCAGACACCATCATGAAGTAAGATAGCAAGCAGCATGGCTATCTGGGGAAAGAGCCTACAGGCAGAGAAAGCAGTAAGTGCAAAGGCCCTGGGGCAGGAATCTTCTTGTTGTGTTTAAGGAGAGGTCAAGAGGCCAGTGTGACAGGAACAGAAAGGGCAAAAGAGAGAGCGGGGGAGTGGCCAGAGATGGGATCACGTAGGGCCTCCCCGGCCACCGCAGGGACTCAGATTTCCTTCTGAGCGAGGTGGGCACGATTTTAAACCAGAGACTTAAGTGATGATATGTGTCCCATCGGTAGAGTTTTTGTGGGGCACAAATGAGGTAATGCATATGAAATTGCTTTATGAACCGGGAAGTTAGGTTCAAGACTATCTCCAGGGTCCTGTGAATGGCCAGGTAGTCAGAGAGCCGGGACAGGACGGCATCCCTGACCCCCGGGCCGCCCCATCTTTTCATGATCCTGACTCAGTCTCAGAAAGCATGGGGCACAACATGCATCTAGAACCAGGTTGAACCCTTGGTCAAAGTCAAAGACTCTCCTCCCCAAGCCAGAGGGCTTTGCGAACCTCCTAGATGTGGCAGCACTTGGCTTTGGAGGGAGCTGCGTGGGGTTTGCCATCTTAAATGGGTAGAAAAAAGGGAGCTGGAGCTGTCCAAGGCAGTTGGGGCCTGGACAGCAGAGACTGTCTTAAATTAAACACAGACCTCTGCTCAGGGCCGGACTTGAGAAGCTAAAACATCAGAACTGAAGAGGAAAAACCAACAGTTACGATAGGTTTTAGAGAATTCCTTTAATATCTCTTTAGGAAGCCACAGAGTGGCCAGAAACAATAGAGCCAGAATTTGTAAGTATTCCTAGTTGTTTATACAGTCGTAGGCATGGATTACGCAGATGTTCTAGTGTGTGAATTGGGGTTCGAGGAAGTGACCTTGAGTTACACACCGCCCCGAGGACCAGCTCTGATAGATGATCACATCTGGCCGAGGGCTCTGCCTGGTCCTCCCCTTGCGTGATCCCGGAGGGTGGAGAGGGAGGCCCGCACTGCGGTTCTTGGCTGGGGAGCCGTGGGTTGGAGTTCCGGCACCCTTGCATCTTCTCTGTTTGTGTACGGTGGGTTGAGTTTACTCTCTTTTCTCTCTGCCCTCCCTTTTATTTTACTATCCTTTTTTCCCCTCCCTTCTCTCTTGCCACGAGCAGAGGACATTAGCCAATGTTTGCTCTCCCCTCTATTAAAGTTACACTTGTTTGTAAGATAACCTTCTATATATCACACACCCAGAGTTCACCCCCTAAAAGAAGATATCACTTCAGAATCTCCATTCCCAATAAAATATGCCACGCGTGCCTACTAAGCGGGTCTCGTAACTCACTAGCTTTTAAGAAAATAAAGTGTTGTAATTTTTTTCAATGAAACTTTGTTGAATTCCAACTATATAAAAGCCATAATGCTGAACAATCTGTGAGTGAAACTACGTTTCTTAACCAAAGGTACGACGTTCCCAGAAATGACAGGCCATTGATACTCCAATCTCAATTACTTTAAGTAGGTAAGTTTTAAAAACATAACCACCTTCATATCTGTAGTTTTCAAATAATGCTTGTTATAATCTAAGGTTTCTTTGCCTGTGGTTCCCTCATATCTGAATCTTGGCAGACTCAGAAGTGGAGAGGTTTCCTCTAAAAGCACAGAAAACATGGGGTACCATTGAAATTATGTATAAGAAATATGTATAGGATGGATATAACGCGCGCGCGCGCACACACACACACACACACACACGTATTCCTGTACTTATTCTTGCTGGAGAAACTCGGGGGGTTTCCAAGGGCAGGATCAGGTCCAAGCGGTAAAAGTTTCAGGGAAGACAGATTTCAGATTCCTTGGGGAAGAACTTTTTTAACAGTCAAATCTGCCCACCAGCAGAATTGGCTGCATCACACAGTTCAGTACAAGGCTGTTTTTTTTTTCAAGAACTTTGTAAATACCAGAAGCTTCCAAGGACAGGATTGTTATAAAAAGAGCATTATTTTATGCCTGCCCATTTAAAAACCGTGCTATTATAGAAAGGAGAGACAGAGCTGCTGTCACGGTACGTGGTGAGTGTGACTTTCTGAGCTGGGTGTGACTGGTCGGTGATGTCGCAGAAGCCACATGGCCGGGGGCGGAGACAGATTGTGATGGATGTCGATGGCAGTCTTGGTAGTGCAGGAGTTGAGAGCGGTCTCAGACATTTATGTATTCCGGCAAGTAGCTAATGCTTTGAAATACTTAATTGCGCAAATGTATTATATGCCATGAATCACTCCTTTTATTTTATTTTTTTGGCGGTACGCGGGCCTCTCACTGTTGTGGCCTCTCCCGTTGCGGAGCACAGGCTCCGGACGCACAGGCTCAGCGGCCATGGCTCACGGGCCCAGCCGCTCCACGGCATGTGGGATCCTCCCAGACCGGGGCACGAACCCGTGTCCCCTGCATCGGCAGGCGGACTCCCAACCACTGCACCACCAGGGAAGCCCCCTCCTTTTTTTTTTTTTTTTCCCCAACCTTTTGGACTCTTTTGGATCTAAGACTGAACAATTCCAAAAACAGGATGCATCCTTGTCAGGTTAGATCCTGGGCTTTCTGAATAAGTAGTCTCCCATTGTAGTGAGCTCCCCACTTCTGGAAGTGATCAAATAGAAAGGCTATTGCCAGAAACATTAAATGAGGACTGTCTGCTTTGAGGGGTTAGAGGAAACTAATACTTTGCTTTTAAAGTTACAGTGAAGCCTGAAGAATCAACGAATGAAGACCTGTATCATCATGGCACAGTTTTGCGGTAAAGGACATTTTGTCATATTTGCTTTAGATCTTTTTAAAAAAATGTCCTTACAGATACAAGTGAAGTGTAGGTATGTGCAGTCCTTCTTTTGACACTGCTGCTCCTTCTCTTCCGGGAGGTTACGAATATTCTGAACTCTGCCTTGACCATTTTCATGGATATCTTGTGCTCAGTAAAAGCATACATGCACCCAAATACTCCACAGTATTTTTTTGCCCGTTTGTAAACTTTGTCTGAATGGTATCATACCGTGCATGTTATTTCATTGCTTGTTAGTTTGCTATTGTCCTTAGATAGATCCACTTCCATGTATGTAGCTCGACTGCATTCACTGAAGCTGAATTACCGTATTCCTCAGATTAGCATCCCATCATCACCTATCTATTTTCCTGTTCAAGGTATTGAGATTGATTCTTCATTTTTTGCTACCAACGATGCAGTTATGAATCCTCTCACACGTGCGTTTGGGAGCATTCATATAAGAATTATGTAGGAATGGAATTACTTGCTCTTAGAGGGCACACATCTTTACAGGATAAAGTCAAATTGTTCTCTAACATGACTGAACTAATTTATACTCCTACTAATTTATACATCCCTACCAGATCTTGCTGATAGCAGATGTTAATCTTTGCCAGTTGATAATTATGAAATGGTGTTTCATTAGAGCTTTAAATTTAAATTTAGGCAAATGTAGATTTTGCGTCTGTGTGTGCCTCTTTCTGTTTTGTTTAAAAAATCCTTCTCGGGCTTCCCTGGTGGCGCAGTGGTTGAGAGTCCGCCTGCCGATGCAGGGGACACGGGTTCGTGCCCCGGTCCGGGAAGATCCCACGTGCCGCAGAGCGGCTGGGCCCGTGAGCCGTGGCCTCTGAGCCTGCGCGTCCAGAGCCTGTGCTCCGCAATGGGAGAGGCCACAACAGTGAGAGGCCCGCGTACCGCAAAAAAAAAAAAAAAAAAAGAAATCCTTCTCTACCCCACAAGGTCATAAAGCTATTCTATGTTTTTTCCCTATAAGTGTTAAGATGTTTCTTTTCCACATGAATCTTTGAACTAACTGGAATTACTTTTGTGTAGCGCATGTACAAAATGGGACCAGTTTTCTTGGTTTCCTACGTGATGTTTTTATTTTCCACTTTCTGGGTTACTAATGAGAATGGACATCTTTTCCTTTGTTTATTTGTCATGTGAATTATTTGTTTTTTAGGTTGCTCATTTTCCTGTTGAATATTGTGTCTCTTGATTTATAGGAATTCTTTATATATCATGGATACTAGCCTCGTTAGTCGTGTACTTTGCAAATACCTTCTCCCAGCCTGCGGCTTGTTTTCTTTCTTCACCATGATTATGGCATCCTTTGATGAATATTGTCCTTGTTTTGATTGTCTGATAGAGTTTACTTGTAAAACCTGAATCTGGTATGTATTCATGTAGCAGTGGTACAGTTTTTTTGTTTGTTTGGGGTTTTTTTTGTTTTTTTGCGGTACGCGGGCCTCTCACCGCTGTGGCCTCTCCCGTTGCGGAGCACAGGCTCCGGACGCGCAGGCCCAGCGGCCATGGCTCACGGGCCCAGCCGCTCCGCGGCACGTGGGATCTTCCCGGACCGGGGCACAAACCCGTGTCCCCTGCATTGGCAGGCGGACTCTCAATCACTGCGCCACCAGGGAAGCCCCGGTTTTTTTTTTTAAATCAATTTATTAGATCAAGTTTGCTGACTGTGACTTTCAAAATCTCTGTAATCTGCTGAGTTTTGTCTTCTTGCATTATCGATTACAGAGTGTGTTATGTTGAAGTCTCCCCTGTAGTGAAACGTTTATGAAAAGTGACCGTATACCAAGCAGGAAGCAGGCCAGAACATGTTTTACAGAATTTATATTATAAAAATCGTATTTCCTGGCCACAATGCAGTGATTTCAGAAATACATTTTTAAAGATGACCAAAATTACCCCCACATATTTGAAACTGAAAAAATTTCTTCCAGAAAAACTCATGGGTCAAAAAAGAAATGAGAAAATATTTGGAATTTAATGACAGTTAAATTGACTGAATTTGTCCATTTCTCATGTAGTCCTAACACTTTTTGACTTGTTCGTTGCCTATTTAGTTAGAATGGGGAGACTGGTACATTTATCTAGAACTGGTTCTTTCCTTATTGCATCACCAGTTCAGGCACGCTTAAAGAAATTGTTTAATGTATTTTAACAAGCGTTAGTATACTTTCTGTTCTTGGAAGGGGTATTCCCCACGGTGAGTGTACTGCCTCCCCAAATGGAGGGCCCCTTACATTTTCTGTGTAGACAATCACATCTTCTGCAAATAATGACAATTTGGGGTTTTTCCTTTTCCAATTCTTACACCGTATTTGTTTTCTTATCCTACTATATGGCCATGGGTTTAGTACAGTGTTGAATAAAAGTTTAAGTAGTGGGTATCCTTATTTCATTCCTGATTTTCAATGGAATGCTTTTAATAGTTTATCTATAGATAGGATATTCACTGTGGTTTTTTGTTGATACCCTTTAGCAGATGAAAAGAAGTTCCCATCTGTTTCTGTTTTGCTAGGGTAATTTAAATTATCAAATGCTTTTTCTATATCAATTCAAATAATCCTGTGGCTTTTCTGCGTTAACCTTTGAAATGTACTGAACTTCATTAACGGAGCTCTTAAACCATACGTGCATTCCTGGTAAAAACTAACTCATTATGTACTTAGTACATTGCAGTATTTGCTTTGCTTGTATTTTATTTAGGAGTTTTGCACCTATTAGTGAGGTTGGACTAGAGTTTTCCTTTCTTGTACTGTGTGTCTGCTTTTGGTGCCAAGGTTGTAAAAGTTGGATGTCGTGAGTTTGGAGTGTTCCTTCTTTTTTATTCTCTGCAGTACATTATAGAAGGGCAGGATTATTTGTTTCTCCAAAGTCTGGTAAAACTCACTTCAACAGTGTCTGGGCCAACTGCTGGGGTTTTGTGGGTAGATTTTTAATTTCAGATATTTTTTACCGGTTTTGTCCTATTCGGGTTTTTATTTTCTTCTTGATTCCACATTGTTTAATTATATTTTCCTAGGAAATGTCCATTTTGTATGTATTTTCAAATTTATTGGCATGAAATTCTTCATAGAATTTTCTTTCGAAGTTACTAACCTTTGTGGCATTTGCAATTATATTGCCTTTGTGATTCCAAATATTGTGTGTTACCTTTCTTTTTAAAAACCTGATCAGTATGTCAGATGTTTATCTATTTTATTAGTCTTAAAAATATTTTGGTTTTATTTACCTTTCTATTTTAAATGGAATGCGATTCTACTGTTTGTTTTCTGTTTTATTTTTTCTTGCTCATCTATTATTTATTACTTCTTTCTTTCTTTGGGTTAACTCTTGTTCTTGGACGCGCAGGCTCAACGGCCATGGCTCACGGGCCCAGCCGCTCCGCGGTATGTGGGATCTTCCCGGACCGGGGCACGAACCCGTGTCCCCTGCATCGGCAGGCGGACTCTCAACCACTGCGCCACCAGGGAAGCCCTAACTCTTGTTCTTTGTTGTTGGATGTTTAACTCACTAATTCCCGGTCTTATTTCTTTGCTAACAAGAGCATGAATACTTTGTATCCTTTAACTTTCCATTTATTCATTCTTTCCTTAATTCAATAACTATTTTGTGCCAGGCACTGTTCCAGGTGCTGTAGATTCATCAGTGGACAAAACAACCCCAAAGCCCTGCCCTCATATTTTTACAATTCTATTTTGAATTCTTTATTCCCTGAGTTATTTAGGAGTGTGTTTTGCATTTCCATTTGACGTAGAGGTGGGGAAGCTGGTGTCTTGGCCATTTCTGACTTACTTGCATTTTGTTTAGAGGATGTGGCATGTATGATATTGATTTGGGGGAGGTGCTTTGGAGATTTGCTTTATGACCCGGATTGTGTTTTTAATTTTTTTTTTTTTTTGGTAAGAGTTCCATGTGTGCTTGAAAAGAATGCTGACCAATGATCTTAAGACTCTTTTCAACTTGGCGATTTGATTAGGGTCACTAACCCTCCTGATCTGACATGTTGATCGAAGCTATGGTTAAAAGGGCCTGATTCCCGTTGAGGTTGACTCAACAGTGAGTCGGGAGCCGTGCCTGATGTGCTCTCTCTGCTCTAAGACGACAGTATAATGAGGGCCGGTCCCTTTTTCTTCCAGGGAGCAGTGGAACAGAGAAACCCATTAGAGGGTGTCCACAGCAGCAGCCTGGCTGCTGGGTCATGTTCCTCAGACACTTAATGTAGCACTTAAGTGTGTAGCAGCCAACTAGCGCTCAGGCACTGTTCCCCGTGCCATGCAGATACCAACACACTAAATCTTCCTACCAGGCCTTGTAGAGTTTAGTATTATCCCTCTTCCTCGGGCGAGGAAAGTGGGCCACAGAGAGAGTAAGTCTTAAGGTCTCACGGCCAGGGCGGAGTCAGGATTGAATTTCACAGTCTCTGACCCAGGGGCCAGGATGCCGCCTCCCATACAGACCTTATGTTAAACTCGTGTTCAGAATACCTGTCCCCGGCCCCACTGCAGATGTCCAGTATTCAAATCCCTCCCGGGGCAAAGTGCTAAAAGCCACACCCTTCACACCTCTCCATGTTGGCTCCCATCGGTAGCTACGTTTTAGAGCCACTGTCAGGCCATTTCCTTCACTTTACAGATGGGGAAACTGAGGCTGGAAGGGGGGAAGGGATTTCGCTAGTTCATGGCATACGAAGGCGTAATCTGCTTCCTGAGACTTGCCCCTCTGTGACCTCTGGGTGAGGGGACGCTGACGAGTTGGCGGTCTTGGCATTGCCTTGGGAAGCCTGGCCCACCACCTGCTTGTGGGTCTGACAGCTCATCCTTTCCTGAGAGGCTCCATGGACACTGGATCTTGACCTTCTTCTTCTGTCCCTGTATCATTGTCTCTGTCTCCTTGTCTGGCCGTCCCTCTACCTCTTGAGTAAAGCCTTCCACTAAGGAATTGAAACAGAGATTCTGGAAGCCTCGGCGGACGGTAGGGCTGTGGGGTGCATTCTTTCATTGGGGAGACGGTTTTAGAATCACAGGGAGCTGGTTCAGGTCCCAGACCTGCCACCCTCTGGCTTTGTCTTATTGGACTGTGGGATTTATAATCCTCTCTTTCTCATTGATAAAGAAGGGAATAAAATACCAACCCTGGAGTATCTCGAGAGCACCAAACGAAAGCACGTTGCGACAGTGCCTGCTTTTTGGCAGCATCAGCTGCAGGAAAGTGTGGTGATCGAGGCCCTGCTCTCTGCCAGGCACAGAGCTGGGCTCTGGGGATGCAGCCATGGAAAAAAAGAGGCAGAATCCCTGCCCTCAAGGGGTTTGCAGTCAAGTAGGGAGAGACAGACCGTACATGAGCAAGCAGATATGTGTATCACGTGTTGAGGAGCGACATGCACTGTGAAGAAGGACGGAGCAGAGTGAGGGGTAGACGGTGAGGACACATAGCAGCGGCCTCTCGGGCACAGAGATCACTGAGCAGGAATACTGCAAGTGGTGGGACGAGGCAGGCGGTGGGGAGGGGACAGGGTTCCAGGCAGAGGGCAGCCCGCGCCAAGGTCCTGACGTGGATCAAGCCTGCTGTGCTCGGGGAACAGCAAGGAGGCCAGTGTGGCCGGCGCAGAGAGTTCCCGAGAGAGGACGTGGCCGGAGGTGGAGGCAGGGAGGCAGCTGGGATCAGGTCCTCTAGACCTTTGAGGATGGTGGACTTACTCTGAATGAGATAAGAGTCTCCCTGAGAGTCTGCGTGAGGACTGACATGATCAGACTAACGTTTTTGAATGTTCACCCTGGTTGCTTTGTGGAAACTAGCTTTTGGGGGGTCAAGGGCAGAGCAGGGAAGCCAGTGGCCGCTGCGCGGTCCAAGGGGACAAAGCAGTGGCCTGAACTAGGCGAGTAGCCATGGAGACGGCGATAAGTATTCATCTTTTGCCTGTATTTCAAAGGCACGTCTCAGTATTTGCTGACGGTGTGAGTGTGAGGTGTGACAGAAAGAAAGAAATCAAGGATAACGCCAAGATTTGGGCCCAAACAGTTGGAAGAATGTCGGTCAAGGAGGAAATCAGGTGTTTTGTGGTGAGCGCGTTACCTGGTGACAGCTGTCACCCGTCCACGTAGTGGTGAAGAGAGGCACCGGGAGCATCGGGCTAGAGGGTCATCAGCGTTTCGATGATTCTCCAGCCGTGAGATTCTTTGAGCTCACCCAGTGGAGGAGTGTAGTTAGAGAAGAGAGATGCCCAAGAATGAAGCCTGGGCTTGTCTAAAGTTTGGAGACTGAGATGGTGAGGACCAACCAAAGAGACCAGCGAGTGGCGAGTGAAATAGGAAGAGAAGCAAGGAAAAGCGGCGTCCCAGAGGGTCTGGTGAGGAAAAGGGCTCCGGGGGGAGGTGGCCATTGACTGCAGCCGTGTTGCTGGCAGACATGATGATGCAGGGCGACTGGACCTTCTGGTCTGGGGATGGGGCACAGGGGATGGCCTCTTGTCATCACCTGCAGACCACCAAGGCCATTGCCATCTTCCTCCAGGACCAGGCCAGCTCTGGATGCCGGCGGGTCACGGTAAGACTCAGGGCAGGAACACGGCACCCTACACGTCAGTGCTGTGAACCACTGCCAGGACCTGGACTTAGATTAATGCAATCATTTGAGCCTGATCTTGGCCTAAACCCAGGCCTGAACCTAGGAGCTTTGAGCCCGTGTCACAGAGGAGGGGCTTAAGGGAACCCCTAATGGCACCATAAATTCAGGAGTCTGTACATACATCCTTGAATTGCAATAATTACCAACCTGATGTCAACCAGCTAACAACTTATGGCTTGAAGAAGATAAGTGTTCTGCCTTAGATTACACATCTTCTGACTAAGCATGTGTGTTCCTTGAGTACCTTACATTAAAAATATAGTAAAAAGGATAAAACCTACAAGTCCTCCTTGATTCTTTTTTGTTCCCTCGTGCCCTAGAGCGTAAGTACCTTTGGCTCTGCCACTGCAATATATCCCTTACGTAAGCACCGTCACCCTCCCCATCCCTGCCAACCTAGTCCAACCCCCCATCACTTCTTGCCTGAATCACCTGCAGGACCCACCCACTTGCTCTGTCCGGGGTCTCGTTCCCTTGTCATCTGGTCTCTGCATGTTACCTGGGTGAGCTCTGTGTTGCTCGCCCATGTAAGAGCCCCTGGAGGCCTCCCTGTCAAGGCCTGTAAGACCCACAAGACCTGGCCCCCACCTCCCTCTCTCCCTCCCCCTTTTCACCTTATTCATCACTCTTGAGCTGCATTCACTCTTTTTTTTTTCCATCCCTCAAATATAATAGCTCATATCCAAGCCAGGGCTTTGACGTCCTGTTCCTTCTTCTGGAAGGTTCTTTCGCACTGTCCCTTTGGGCTGCCTGCCCTTCCCATTCTGCTCTCAGCTCATCACCCTCCCAGAGAGATCTTTCCTAACCCTGGCTGTAGTGGGCCTCCTGCCTTAGGCCACGTGATTTTCCCCACAGCATCCATCAGGACTGGAAATGGCCTTGTGTACTGATTTCTTACCTCCTTGTTTACTGCCTGTGCCCTCTATACGTCAGCTCCCTGAAGATGGAGGGTCTGCGGGCCTGGCACTGCCCTGTGCTCCACGTCTGGAGTGGCGTGTGGCATAATAGGTGTTCAGTAAATGCCTGCTGGCTGTTCCGCAATCTCAACTTCTAAAATTAATTTTAGGTCAAATTTCTGATTTTCGGGCTTCCCTGGTGGCGCAGTGGTTGAGAGTCCGCCTGCCGATGCAGGGGACATGGGTTTGTGTCCTGGTCTGGGAAGATCCCACATGCCGCGGAGCGGCTGGGCCCGTGAGCCATGGCCGCTGAGCCTGCGCGTCCGGAGCCTGTGCTCCGCAACCGGAGAGGCCACAGCAGTGAGAGGCCCGCGTACGGCAAAAAAAAAAAAAAAAAAATTCTGATTTTCATTAGGTTTCCAGCTTTATTTTTATGGCCAGGGTGGGGTAACTTGTTCCAAGGACAGTATAATAAAAGTGCTGATTCTGCCTGAACCTTCGAGCCAGTTGAAGTCCAGGGCAAGGGACCTTCCTGCCCAACGTAGGAGCCGTGGGATTCAGCCCCCTCCCCTCGCAGCCTGTGTGTCCTCACAACCAATGCCACGACTCGAGGTGATCTCTGGGCTGCTCAGAGTCTCCCTGGGACAGGAGGAACCTCGGCAACCACTCTTTGGAAACTCTCATCCCAGGGTCACTTGTCTGATGCCCCAGCTACAGCTAGAAGAGGCACAGAGCAAAGGAGAATTTCACCCCATGGAGGATGCAGAGTTTCAGGAATCCACAGGGCTGGCCAGATTATATTTACACGAATCTGGCCAAGAGCTTTGGCTGCCTCGTTCTTCCTCCTGGAGATCCAAAGTCAGTAGCAACTGTGGATTCCCTGATTTCAAGCTCTCACTCTTGTTTGGCTTCTTTTTAAAAGAGTTGGTCATTTCAAGGGACGTGTGAGTGGGAAGACAGTGCGGCTCAGAAATGGGCAGTTCCGAAGCCATGGGTTTTGGTCTGCCTTCGGGTCCAGTTCCAGAGAGGTCTGAGGTCCTTGTCACCTTGCCCTCAGCGTCTCCATCCACCCCATCAGGTAGTGCTGTTGAGGGTGCCTGTGATAAGGAGCATCTCCATCCTTAGGTCCAGCCGGTCCAGTGATTCTCTGAGCAAAAATCCGCTTGAGTGATTTTAAACTTGATTTTGCCCTGCTGTGTCTGGTTGTGCAGGGTCCACAGAGAGCTGGCTTCTGTAAGTGGCCTGAGACTTAAACTTGTCACAGCTAAACACACACACTGCCCACGTGGGGAGTCTGTCTTATGTCAGCATCTTACAGCAAGCAACATTTTAGCTGCCTTGCTTGGGAAACATCATTTCCCAGTCGAGGACTCAAAGAAGGGAAGAAGAATGCAAAATAGGCCTACGTTCAACAGTTTCTTGAGCGTTTACTATGTGCCAGACACTGGGGTAATGACTCAACAAGGTCATATCCTAAGCTAGGCCACAAGGAAGACAAAGCCCACAGCATGACGGCGATTTGCCTTCAACCTGCGCATGGCCGTGGGTACCCTGCAGGGGTCAGACTTCGCCTGCTGTGTGTTACACTGGCATGGGAGGGGAGCATGTCTCAGAGGTGGGGGGAGCAGGTGGGTTTGGAGGGAATGTAAGAGGCCGGCGTGGGGGTCACCCAGAGCTGGTGAGCTTAGGAGCAGAACCTCGGTCGCCGTGGGTGAGCCGGGGTGCTGACTCTGGCGGTCACAGCCGGTGAGGAGCTGGGCGGCCAGGCCGTCCTTTAGAGTGCCAGGTTCCGGGGCCCACCAAGAAGGGAGTGAAATGACGCCAATTCTCACCTCCGTGTCTTTTTTACTCAGAATAGACCCCTTCTCTTTCATATCTGTAACTGTCAACTCCAGCGTCTCCCATCCTCTCTCCAAAATCAGGCCAAAGATTCTGCTCTCCGCATCATTCTCCCTCAGACATGCAGCCCCTCCAGCTGCCTTGCCCTGGATGCCAATAGCACCCATTTTCTTTCTGCCTTTCTTCTTGAGATTCCCACCTTGGCTTCCTTGCAGCCCATGTGCCCTTGAATAACCTTGCCGTCGTGGACTTCCGTGGTGGTCCAGTGGTTAAGACTCTGCACTTCCGATGCATGGGGCACGGGTTTGATCCCTGGTCGGGGAACTAAGATCCCACATGCTGTGCGGCATGGCCAAAAACAACAAAAAAATAACCTTGCTGTTTGCTTTCCTCCCCAAATCCTCCGAAACTAGCCACGTGACCTTCCTCATCAATACATCTGTGGCCTTCGCTGCCCCCTTCCTCTTTCCTCCCTGCATCTCCATTTCACATCACAATTTGGAGCCTCGGTCCCTGGAGACTTTAATTTTTTTGTGTCGGACAACAGGACGAGGAGGCTGGTGGCTCATCATCTGAAATACGTCGGGCAGGAGATGTGGGGTCTCCCCGGCACTTGAAAAGCATGACGAGGGAAGGGCGCTCCCAGTTTCGTGACAGGCGAAGGAACCAGAAGGGCTGAATAGAAAAACCCCAGCCGCGCATGAACCCGGTGCCACCCAGGCCCTATGATGCTTTGACCTGTTGGCAGAGTAATAGGCAAATCTGGATAAATTGGGGCGCCTCTGTCCCCAGGTTTGGGTAAAGCAGCTGAGATTTTCACCTCTTGGGTCTCAACCCGTTATATCCAGTTTCCCAAGGACTTGAGTAGGTGCAGATGGGATTAGTCAAGACTTTACACCTCCCTCAACCAGGAGGACGGGAGTCAAGCTTTTGTCTGGAGTTGGGACTTTAAGGATTGCCTGGAAGCAAATCCTTGTTGACGGTGGTAGCCAGGGCTTTGGGCTTGTTAAGGGAGCGCCCAGTTAAACAGAGAGAGGTGGCTGGTCTCGTCGTGAGGGACCGTCCTTGCCAGGCGCCTTCGCACACTCGGCTGGCTTTTGCCTCCTGGGCTCCCTTTCAGGCCAGGCTGCCTTCCCTTCGCTGACTCCCGAGCACTGCACGTTCCAGAGCCTTCCCTGCTCCCCGAGGGGACTGAGGGCTCAGCCCATTGCACAGGCCCCAGTTCGGGGTCGAATTTTGACATCTTCTCTACCACTGTTGTTATTCTCCGTGTTCTTCATTTCTGTTCCCCTACAAGGTCCTAATCACTGAAGTAGGAACATGGAAGAACCGGGCTTGGTGTGCTGATGAATACTATTTTGTAGTGGTCTCGTCAGATTTTCCTGGACATCCACGACCGTAATACAACGGTCCTCATAGTATGTGCATTTTCTTAAAGCTTTTAACTCTCAGTGGAATTAAGGCAAAGGCAGGAAAGGGAGCAGTTGTGGGACATCAGGCCGGACCTCCTAGGATCCTTTCCAGCAGGCCGGTATTTGCTGTGTAGCTTTGGGAAAGTTCCTCTCCTTCTCTGTGCCTGCTCCCCCACGTGTTTAACAGAGGTCATCATGCCGATCCCCTCCCTGCCTCGGAGGGACTGAGAGGATGAATGAGATCATGTCTGTAGTGCGTGGAATTCCTTGGAGAAAGGCACTGCGGAAATTCACAGATGTCCGGTGTTTGGACAGTACTCCTAGTTCTTGGAGAGCACGGCCTTGTGCAGGGGACACCTTGCTGCAGCTCTCACTCGGCGACGAGCCACAGCGTCCGTGACCCGCGAGGGGGACCGATGTCCCCAGCCTCCGTAGCCCAGGCTGGTGGATGCCAACTGCGTCCAGGGAGTTCCTTCAGCAAGGAAACTGCACATGCTTCGTTGGAAGCTTATCCGCACTTTGAGGGGGGCGGGCTTCTCAGTGTAGAGCTGCACGAACTCTCACTTCCTTTTGTTCCATGTTCGAAGTGGCGAAAGAGCCGAAGGTCACTCCTTCATGTTTATTCAGCATCTGTTCTCCGCCAGGCACAGGATCCGTGGTGAGCAGGACGGACCCTCTGAGCTGAGGGCCTGGTGCAAAAGGCATATAATTAGCGTGTAACATGAATTGTGCATAATTCTCACAGGTGGAGATGGTGCCTCGTCCAGTTGTTTATAACTCAGGTGGTTACAATGTTTCCAAACCCTTCTCAGTCTAAGGCATGCCAGGTGCTGAGCTCAGTTGGTTACAATGTGTTTTGACTCTTTTTAGGTGGCCTCCCTCTCTTCCTTCACCTTCTCCTCCCCACAGTGGTGACTGCGTCACCCCTGCCCTCTGTCCGTCCCAGGGTGGTTGCGTGCCCTCCCACACGCTCCTTGAGCCTCCTCTTCTCGAATTTGGACCTTTCACCCTTGCTGTCAAGAATGCCGTTGCATAACACCCAGACTTTCAGAAACACTAGGTGGAACTTAGTCGATGCAAATGAGGTCAGGGTAACAGGGTGGGATCATTGTATTTCCATGGTCTGCACGGGAAGGAACTCAAGGATATTTCTTGAATAGGTGTTATAAACTCCCAGGAAGACCGCGTTCCCTCCGGTGACAGGGACCCAGTCCCCTGGGAGTCGGAGCAGCTGGCATCCTTGGCTGGCCTGCTTGCTGCCTGGTTTTGGTGCCACAAGCTAGCTTCCCAGAGGGCCCTGGGGAGGGATGGGTGGTCCTCTGGCGTAAAGGCTCCCAGTCTCCCCTTAAGATGCCCCCAGACCTTAAACGGAATGAATTGCCCCTCCTTTGTGCTTGCATAGAACTTAAATATACTGCTATATTTTTTAATTAAAAAAAATTTTTTTTTTGCGGTACGCAGGCCTTTCACTGTTGTGGCCTCTCCCGTTGCGGAGCACAGGCTCTGGACGCGCAGGCTCAGCGGCCATGGCTCATGGGCCCAGCCGCTCCGCGGCATGTGGGATCTTCCCGGACCGGGGCACGAACCCGCGTCCCCGGCATCGGCAGGCGGACTCTCAACCACTGCGCCACCAGGGAAGCCCTATACTGCTGTTTTATCGTTAGTAACCTCGACTATGTTTGTGCCCCTGCTTAATGGTGTAAGTTTGTTACCCCTTCCAGACCATATGCTCCTTTGTTGGGGGCGGGAAGTATCTAGTTTGTCTTTGTCTCTCCATTAATCCAGCATACAGTAAGTGCTTAATAAATGCTTGGGAAGGAAGGAAGGAACGTGGGAATTTTTTAGATTGAAATCCATAAGGAGAGCTTTGGAAATTCCTGTCTGTGGTACCTAGCTAGAGGTATAAGGAGATTAGTATTTTAATAAAGAAGCTTTTTTATGCAGTCGACGTGAGTAGTAGTTCCGTAGGGGCAACAGAGCCGGCTGGGGGCCCGTGAGAACACACGTGTGCTGTTCCTTTCTTGGGGGTGCAGTGGGCAGGCGGTGGTGGGCTCTGCACGGGTCGGGGGGTGGGGAGGGAGCTGCCCTGGGACCTGACCTGCCCACTTGCACGCTACGTAGAGGTCAGTCCACCGTATCTGGGGGCTGGACTGTTTCTCTGATACCCAAGCTGTGCCTTTTCCACATGGGAAGGAGGCACCCAAAATACCTGCAGGTGGGTGTGACGCGCCACATCCCACGTGCTCAGAGGGACAGAGAGGTTTAGAAGGGACTGTGGTTAGTGGGGTTTCCTAGAAGTGAGGTTTTTCGAGCCAGGTTGAAGGTTGGCTCAAAGGCCACGAGAGCTGTTGGGAAGACGTTGCCCTCCATGGCCGAGTGATGTCCCCAGGTGGGAGGCCGGCTCCCCTTCCAGCAGAGAGGCCAGCTCCCTGCACGGCGCCCAGGCTCTGTACACCAGCTCTTGGGACTCAGCCACGTTCTTGCTGAATTGTCACCTCCTCGGTGGCCGAGACCTTTTCTGGTTTGTCAGCAGATTCTGTGTCCGGCCCATGGCAGGCGCTTGATGAGTATTTGTGAGTTGGTTCTCTCTTCCCTCAAAAGGACGGTGGTGCTGCTGTTGGCTGTGACCCAGATGCTCCAAACTCGAGAGCACCAGGGCCTGGCGGGCATGTGGGTGGGACATCGGGCGTGGCAGCCCCGGGCAAGGGCCAGGCCTGCCTGAGCTTTGAGTGTGATGGGGCGAAGGGGGGGGATGTTTACACTCTCCTCTCTCCACCCTCGCACCTGCCACGGTGAATTATAGATGTTGGGACACTGTGCCATGTGGGGGCAGAAGGAGGACCCGAGTGGAGCAGGTTCAAAAGAGATGAAGCTAGGGATGGAGGCAAGACAGCTGGGAGGCTGAGCCTTGGAAGAGCCAGACTGGCCAGCGTGCCCACTCGAAACATGATCCACTGGCGTGGCCTCCTCCATGAAGCCCTCCCTGCCCTTCCCCTGCCTGCCGGCACTGAGCTCTCCTCGTTCCCTCCTCCCTCTGAAATTCTCTTACCCGAGTCATCTGTTTGCCTCTGGGGCATACAATTATGGTGACTGTTTTCTGAACGGAAAATCAGGACATGGGCACGAACAATGAGGCTGGTGGTTACAACTGAGGTCGTCCAGCAAAATCCCCTCTGTGACCAGCACAGCGGTGATTCTGTGCCTCTACCCTCGACCCCTGCCCCAGTGTCTGATTTGCCTGTTTGCATCTGTTGTGATTTGTTTTTAAAGCCCTCACTTGTCTCCTCAACCAGATTCAGGTCTCTCGAGGGGAGAGAGTATACGTGGCGTTCCCTTGGTATTTTGGAATCTCTTGCAGATCTCTGCCAGTTCTGCTTTTGACAGTGGGAGAGAGACATTGGAATCTTTCCTTTGTTTCTTGATTTTTGTTTTCCCCTAATGAGATAATGTAGGATCTTGCCTGAGCGGTATTTTCCATCTTTAATTGTGGGGTTCAGTAGAGAGAAGGGCATGAGAAGACTTATGATGATAATAGGTCAGACAGCTGAGATGGCATCTCCTACAATCCAGGAGCGGGATTCGCTTTAGAATCCACAGGGTAGACATGTCCCAGAGCACAGCTGAGAGGAGGTACCTCAAGGGGACCCTGGTAATGGCGTCAGGGCCCCCGGTGCTCACAGGGCCCTGTGGGCCACCATTCCTCTGCTCTCTCCTGATGCGTTTAGACATCTCCGTGTGGCAAAGAAAAACTCAGTGTTTCCTTGTCCTTCCATCTGCCCCCAAACAAGATAAAGCTTCACCCATTTCACTGAGAGGAGTCCCTTTCTTGGGTGCTCACAGAGGATGCCAAGCAGATGGTTTGCTCATTGAAGGTGGAGGACTGTAGTTCATTGTGTCATTTCCCACCACACCAGGCCTGGCAGTAGACACACCACAGAATTCAGTAAACCCTTAACACACAGGGGACAAGACGGCCGGTCCTTCTGCGTTGCCTGCTCCCCCTGCATCACTGCCTTTACAGTCTCAGGGCCCTTCAGCGCCCAGCAGTCTCTCCTGGCCTGCAGGACGTGACCTGAGCTGGGGGCACAACGGTCCCAGGACATTGGAACTGAACAGCAGGCACTGCAGGGGCTCTTAGTGTCTTGCCTCCTGCCTGTGTCTGTCTGGGGCTGCTGGGAGCCACTACCAAATGTAAAATAGATAGCTAGTGGGAAGCAGCTGCATAGCACAGGGAGATCAGCTCGGTGCTTTGTGACCACCTAGAGGGGTGGGATAGGGAGGGTGGGAGGGAGGCCCAAGAGGGAGGGGATAAGGGGGTATATGTATACATATAGCTGATTCACCTTGTTATACAGCAGAAGCTAACACACCATTGTAAAGCAATTATACTCCAATAAAGATGTTAAAAAAAAATACATGCACCCCTATGTTCATAGCAGCACAATTGACAATAGCAAGACATGGAAACAGCCTAAACGTCCATCCACAGAGGAATGGATACAGAAGATGTGGTACATATATACAGTGGAATACTACTCAGCCATGAAAAAGGAACAAAATAATGCCATTTGCAGCAACATGGATTGACCTAGAGATCATCATACTAAGTGAAGTAAGTCAGGAGGAGAAAGACAAGCAACATATGATATCACCTATATGTGGAATCTAAGATATGGCACAAATGAACCTATCTGTGAAACAGAATCACAGACATAGAGATCAGACTTGTGGTTGCCAAGGGGGTGGGGGAGGGGAGGACTGGGAGTTTGGGGTTGGTAGATGCAAACTATAACATTTAGAATGGATGAACTACAAGGTCCTGCTGTAGAGCACAGGGAACTATGTCCAGTCTCCTGGGATAAACCCTAATGGAAAAGAATATAAAAAAAAAGAATGTCTGTATGTGTATAACCGAGTCACTTTGCTGTACAGCAGAGATTGGTACAACATTTTAAATCAACTATACTTCAATAAAAAAATTAAAATTAAAAAAAAAGCAGGCTCCCTTACACCCGGTAGCTGACGTCAGGGATCTTCCACACTAGGCACAGGCCTGACCTGAACGGAAGCATGGTTGCAGAGGAATTAATTCTCTAACCCAAGGCCTCTGCTTTCCTTTTTTTTTTTTTTTTTTTTTTGGTTTAGAACAACGGAAGTTTATTCTTTCACAGGTCAGGAAGCCAGAGTGCAAAATCAAGATGTCGGCACAATCGGGTCCTTCTGGAGGGAGAAGCCATCCCATGCTTCTCTCCTAGCCTCTGATGGCTGCTGGCAGTCTTTGGTGCACCTTAGATTATAGATGCGTGACTCCACACTGGCAAGACCTCTGCTTTTCATCTAGAGTGTTCAGAAGGGCAGAGTGCAGAATGCTGCCGGGCCTCTGTGATCTTTCCCCACGCATGGGGCATGAAGAGCTCCCGCCCCCGAGAAGGCGCCGACAGCACCTTGTGCCTTGCAAAGGACCATAGTTACAGAGCTTAGCTCTGACTTTTGTGCCAGCATCTTAAAGTTGATATATGTCTACACGTCCTTGGATTAGAGGGGGGTGGGCCTGGTCACGGGTTCAGCTCTTGCTCTGCGGATGGTCCCTTGGTTCTTGACAACCCCGGCGAGGCCACGGAGAACTTGGCACATGGAGAATCCAGGCATGGCTTGAAGAGTTCATTGACTTAGAAGGCAAGGTAGAACTTAAGAGTGGAAGAGTGGAGGGGACCTTTAGGGACTGTCCCTCCCAGCCCCCAGCCAGGAGGAGACCCCCGGTGTAACGTGTGAAGTGGCTTATCACACAGTAGGCACCAGTGGGAGCTTCTGAGGTTGGAGAGGTGATGGGCAATGTTTTCCACGCTCGCTGGTGTCTTCTGCTTGGGCCATCCGATGTGTGGCTGCAAGAGCTTGAGAAAAAGTTAAAACGCGGGATGAGCAAACACAACCCAGTTGGTGATTTTCCTTGAACAGAGAGATTTCTAGCACATGGGCTTTGGCAAACTATGATCAGAGTAAAGAAAACAGTTGACTATGTCTCCATGCTTTTGAGTTCCGTGGGTGTCACTTACGCTCTGTTATTTTTCCCTTCACGGGTTATTTGGGGAAGATTGTATACATCCCAGGGTTGAACTTCCAAACGAATGCAAAGCTGCACAGCCCCAGAGCTGCAGACAGGCACATCCCGAGGGTGGCCTTTGAGAAATGTGTTTCTTTTTGCTCAGCTCCATCTGCCCCCTGCCTTGACACACACACACACACACACACACACACACACACACACACACACGCACACACAGTTCTTCCTTTGCAGAAGCGATGGGCAGACCTCTTTCTCTCTCCATTCTAGAGCAAATCCTTTTGAGGGTGAAGACTACTGTGGTGATATTTTTGTCTCTTTGTACGATTAGCTAATAAATTAAAACATATCACGAGCAGATCTGAGGAAGTTGCTGAGGGGCAGGCCTGTGTGTCACACACCTGTGGAATCTCCAGCAATGCCTGCCCAGTGCCCTGGGGACTCAGCAGATGCTCACGGATGATGGTGGTGCCTTTGAGGAGTCCCCACATTCCTTGAATTTCTCTAATGAAGTGTGGAAAGGCGTCCTTGGTGCAGGAAAGAAAGGTGGAAAGCTGTTTCTCTCATCTCTTGGCTTTTTTTTAATATAAATTTATTTATTTATTCATTTATTTTTGGCTGCATTGGGTCTTCGTTGCTGCACGCGGGCTTTCTCCAGTCGTGGCGAGCGGGGGCTACTCTTCATTGTAGTTCGCAGGCTTCTCATTGCGGTGGCTTCTCTTGTTGCGGAGCATGGGCTCTAGGCATGTGAGCTTCAGTAGTTGTGGCACACGGGCTTCAGTAGTTGTGGCTCATGGGCTCAGTAGTCGTGGCTCGTGGGCTGTAGAGCGCAGGCTCAGTAGTTGTGGCGCACGGGCTTAGTTGCTCCATGGCACGTGGGATCTTCCCAGACCAGGACTCGAACCCGTGTCCCCTGCATTGGCAGGCAGATTCTCAACCACTGTGCCACCAGGGAAGCCCTCTCTTGACTTTTTTGCAATGATCCACCTGGAAGAAAACCTAGACCTTCCAAGAGCCCCTTCCTGAGGCAAGTAACCTGGTTCTGAGCGAGCCGGTGCCAGCCACGCGGGCCCGTTGTCTCCCCAGAGATGGAGAGCTCGGTGGGCGGGGAGGTGGGAAATTGCATGGAAGCTGGAGCCTGGCCCCTAGACCCACATCCACCTTCAGCATCCCGTGAACCCACACGTCTCCTCAGCGGAGCCTCGGTTTCCCACGGGTAACGTGGGACTCGTCAGACTCGCTTCACATTGTCGCCAAGAGGATTGTTCAAAGCATGTGTTTTATTAGAACACGTCAAACACACCCAAAAAATAGAGGAAATAATAGAATGCACCTTCATCCTTCCTCACCCAATTTCAATAATTATCAGCTAACTCCTGGCCAGTCTTGTGTCCTCTGCACCCACCCCTTAGTACCTTCAATACCAGAATACGAGGACTTAATGGGACGAAACAGTGGTGTGCAAGTACCTTTTAAGGTATCTGACAGGTGGTAGATGCTCAGAAGATGTCTGTGGAATCTGAACTTGTGATAGTAAGAGCTTTATACTCATTACCTCCTGACATCTGTGGGTGCCCAGAGGGCACAGTATTTCTCAGTGTCTCACAGGTGAGAAGACCTAGTCCTTAGGTCAAGGGACTTGTCTAAGGTCGCGTGACCACCAAGGAATTTGAGGCTGTCCGTGGAACGCAGATCTCCGCAATCCCACGTGAGTTTGTGGTTCTGTGCTCCGCCGCCCCTGTCGATTTTTCCTTTTGGATATCTTCTTAGGTAGGAATAGAAGACCTGTAAAATTTTATGTAGCCTCACAGTGTGAAGAGAACATGTTTATGGGACTATAATAACCACTTATGCACAGACACAACTGCTTACCGTCTTGGAAAGATCAGCGAATCCAATTCAATTCATCAAATGTTTTGTGCGTTACTGGGTGCCTTGACTTCCAGAGAGCACAAGATAAGTAAGATGCAATCACTGCTGTCACGGAGCTCCCCGTCTCATGTGCACCAAGACACACAGATAATCAGAAAGAGCAGAAAGCAGAGTGTATATCAGCAGCGCAGACTAAGTGCCGAGGGCACGTGGAAGAAGTTTGTCGAACTCCTAGCTGCTGCCTCTAATAAGGATTATCAGTACTCCCCGAACTTGCAATCCTGGAACCATGGCAATCTGTGCTTGGATTTACACAATTCTAAAAGCTGATTACTAGGTTTAAGGATGTCTGTACAATCTCTTCACGAATGAAGGGTCTTCATGAAGTCAGTTTAACAGACCACTAGTTTCAGAAAGCCTCTAGCAGTGGAGGCATCACCTACTAATCTATTAATATTATCTGCCGTAAAAGTCAAGGCCAACTGGGAAGAGTCAGCCAAGTGTAAAGTTAGGAGGCCTGACCTGCGTGAGACCACTCTCCCTTCTGACACCAGCTGCAGGTTCGGGGGTCCACAAGGCTATCCTTGGGCTTGGTAACTCGCTAGAAGTATTTGTTGAAAAATATTATACTCGCAGTTATGGTTTATTAGAGGGAAGGGATACAGGTTGACGTCAGCCAAGGAATAAGCTCGTGGGTGGAGTTCAAGAAAGTACCACGCACAGAGCACCACCGTCCTCTCCCCATGGCGTCAGGACGGTGTACCTTTCCCAGCAGCAGTGTGTGATGAGCTCTGGTGTCTGGAGTTTTTATTGGGGCTTAATTACGTGCCATCTGCATGGCTGTCCTTGAGTCTCTGGCCCATCTGGGGGTAGAACTGATACGACGCGGCCCAGAGACCCCCATCATAAATCGCATTGTTGTACTGGTGGCCAAATCCCCCAGGCAAACAAAGACACTCCCATCAGGTGTGGCATTCTAAGAGCCTGGAGATCACCTCCAGGAGCTGAGGGCGAAGGCCTGACCTCTCTTTGGTTGAGGTTAATTCTTTACTACACAACCACCGAAGGGTTTTCACTAGACAACATATCAGTGGCCCACGTTGGGGGGAACCGGAAACTTTGGGGGTAAAAAGGAGATGATATACTAATGAGCATAGTTCTGAAAATCATTTTACTTTTCAAGGTGAAATTTGTGAGGAACTTAATATTTTTTTTCCTTCTGGCTCACGAAAGGTCACAGAGCAAATCAGTTGGAGAGCTGGCGCTAGAACCTCACTTCAAGAGTGTGTCCTTAACACCAACCGGTGGTGACAGTGAGCCTGCAACTCTAGGGCAGCCCTGGGGTAACTGCCTGGTATTTTTCTCCCCAGACTCAAGAAGGAGCGCAAGAAAAGAGCACAGCAGGGACGCCCCCAGACAGGAGATGTTGAGGCTTTCTTTCCTGCCCTTTTGTCTTCCCTCCTTCTCTCCCATCCATATTTATTGACTACATGGTAAAAAAGGATGGAAAGGGAGAGGAAGAGAGAGGAAGAGAGGATGATACCCTGGTTTCCATCGGGCATTTGTTATCCTAGTAGCTTTCTTCTGGGTTGCCTGCTATTTTTGGGGAGGTAGATTTCCCTTCTCCATCTCAGCCTCAATCTTCACTGTTCTGGTTCTGTATCAGAAGCAATCAACATGTAATGCATCACCCTTCAATTCGGTTCTGGCTTGTGTGGGGTCCCAGGGAGCCCTGGTTGCCTCTTCCTGGGGCCTGGAGAAGGATGGATACTGGTGAGACCCGGGGGAGTGCAAGCTCACGTGTTCAGCTGTGCATTTTGTTCACTAGGTAAAGGGATGCCCTGTGCACGTTCTGGAGGCCACCTCCAGCCCCTCTTGGGGTTACACATTCAGGATGACTTGAGCTCATTGGAAAAGACAGTCCGCTAGCGGACAGCAGGGAGGCGGCTGGCCCCTGTGGTGCAGAGGAGCGGGCCTGGTTGGAGCAGCTGAGGCTGCAGATTCCCAGGCAGTGACTTCAAGGCACTGCAGTGAGTCAGGGCCTGGAGCCCGAGGAGATGATGTGCGCTGACTCGCAGGGGGAGGCGGGGGGTGGGAACGTGGGCCAACCACAGGATGGGGGAGGGAGGTTCCCCCAGGCCGACACGTCACCGTGTCACCCTTGGGCCCTGGTTCCTGGCTCTGGGTGGGGAGAGGCAGGGCCCGGTCTCTATGGGGCAGCAAGTAGAATCCCTTCTGAGCCTGGGGTGCTCATGCCTACGTTGGTCCTGCCTGTCTTGTCTCTTTTTTCAGAGAGAGAGAGAACTGTGAGAAGGATGGAAAGAGAAACTCGCGAGATAAGTCCAGATAACTCCTCTCCCGAAGCTGAAGCTGGGGATGGAGAGACCGAGTGTAGAAAGCGAGGCTGTTGTCTGGACAGCCCCGCAGGAGAGTCTGCGGTGGGGAGTAAGGCGAGAACCACCAGGAAGATGGGTTCTCGTCCTGGGCCAGTAACCGCTTACGGCTCCGAGCCGGGAGGTGGGATGAGAAGGTTCCAGTGTGCGTGCAGCACTGACTTGCAGACCAAACCTGTCACTTCTGCACAGTCTCCTGGGCCCTTTACCCTCATACAGATGTGCGGGGAGAGGACAGAGGTGAAGGGTCTGTGGAAGGAGAGCATCACAGAGCTGCAAGGGGATGGATTGTTCATTGGCTGAAGGTCAGGCCATTCTTTGTTGGCAGAAGGAAAAAATACCTTGCTGGGGGCAGGAGTCCTAGGTCAGGAGCCTAGGTCAGGTAAGGGGGTCAAGCAACTTTTCTCAAACTACCTTGGAACTGGCTAGTTTGTTACCAAAGAAGTTCCATGACCAGTGGAATCTGTGAATGCTGGATTAAACAAAGGTACTATAGGACTTCTCCGAGCCTCTGGTATGTCTTGGCCATTACAATCCTAAAAAAGAAAGTTTGTCCGTGTGGAACATCTGCAAATACCTGAAAAATACAATTTTCTGAAACACAGTATGGGGAATGCAGAAGAGCTAAAAAAAACCCATTAGGTTGGAATTATTCAGATCTGGATTAAAATCCCAGCTCAGCTGTATACTAGGGCACTAGTGTAACCCCCGTCAAGTAACTAACCTTCTTGGATCCTAATTTCTTTGGGTATAAAATAGCACTAATAATTCCTATCTCATAAAGTTATTGGGAGGAATGAATGAGATCAGATACATAAAGAATCCTGCAAAGTACCTGTAACTTAGTAAGCACACAGTAAAGGATGGATGGATGGATGGGTGGATGGATGAGGGGGTGGATGGATGAGGGGGTGGATGGACGAGGGGGTGGATGGATGGATGGATGGATGAGGGGGTGGATGGATGAGGGGGTGGATGAGGGGGTGGATGGACGAGGGGGTGGATGGATGGATGGATGGATGAGGGGGTGGATGGACGAGGAGATGGGTAGAACTACCAGTCTTGGACCACTACCCCAGCTAGGTAGAGTCATTGTTCTGGGGCACGCCCAGAGCACCAAGCATGATGGTGCGTGTGTGTACACACTTACACATAAGCACTCACACATGCATTTTCCTGAATCTTTTACAAAGACGCAGCAGTTGGGAGCTTCTCCACCAGGCTCCCACAGCATCCTGGGCATGGCCACATCCTAGCAACTGCTCCACTGCACTGTGACTGTCTACCCATCTGTCTCTGTCACAGCACTGACAGTCCTGGAGCACAAAGGCCATAGCACAGTCCCTGGAACACAGTAGATGTTTATAAAATTATCGTAACAGGACTTGCCAGGGCCCCTTCTCAGTTACCTGGGCAGGTAGGGCCACCACACCAGTGACATCTGAGAAGCTTGACCTCACCAGCCTATTAATATATCATAACCCCTTTTGAGGGTCAAGAATAAATCCTCAGAGCTCAGCTGAACAGAGGGCTAGAGGGGGATGACAAAGTCTGTGTGTGGAGAGGGGACAGGATGAGTTCTGGGAGGTGCATCGGTGGGGGGTTCTGCTGTCCTTCCCTTTCTCGCCCCGCAGCGGGGTAGGTAGTCACACGCAGCAGCCGCTGGGGCCCGAGTTGGGTTCGTGGAGGCCGGATCCGCCCTCCCAGGCTGGGGCCCGAGTTGGGTTCGTGGAGGCCGGATCCGCCCTCCCAGGCCGTGGCCTGCACGCCCTGAGCCCGTTCAGTAGCCTCCTCTGTGCACAGCCTCGCCCCGGGCCCCAGGGGGCGACCATGACCGAGGGGGAGACCAAGCAGGGACCACCTGCACATCCAGCCACAGAGCATCCATCCTTCCCCACATCCTCCCCTTTCTGGATTTTTCTTCCTCTCTTTGGCCACACTTCCCTCTCTGTGCCTGGAGCTGTTGAACCCAGCTGAAGCTGACCGTGCTGAGGACGGACTCTGTCACTGTCCTGGCTCTGGCCAGGGTGTCCTCAGCCTGGCAGGACAGAGCTGATTCCTGGCCAAGGAGAGCCCTGGACCCCAAGGAAAGGCATGCGTGGCTGGGGCAGGATCTCGCCTCACCTACAGTGTGCGGGGAACGAACGACCCCTTTCAGGGATTATTTCACTTATTAGTTTCAGAACGGGTTAGTGAACGGTGTATGTAAGTTACGATGGCTCTGGCTGTGTCTCCAGGAAGTGCTTTGGAGATGACTCTTCTTCTGAAGGATGGTGGAGGCCTCCTCCCTTGACCGGGGAACCCCAGGTTTGAGGAAGATCCAGGAAGTGCTTCTGCACGTCTTACCCGGTTTTCCTTGTTGGAGTCCCCTTCCGTTTGTCCCAGCCCTTCTTTTTAATGAAGAGGAAGAGCAACGAACCACTCTTCTCTCTCAGTTAACAAAATCTGAAACCAAACCAAAACCAGACGTTGCCTGCTGGCGGCATTCAGCATCACCAAACACCCTGAGGAGAGTTAATGACAGTGTCTTCTTGCCAGTTAACTGTTGCTGCAAGTTGTTGAAAATGTGTTTCCTATGCAGTCCTAGTGAAAAACAAACACTGTTTCAGTTGTGTATCGTCTAACTGCCTACCCGTGGTATCACAGTGACAGGTCTGACCATGGCGGAGGCCAGAACTGATGGATGTTGTAACAGAACAAGGGACAAAGCGTCCTTACTCTTCTGGCCAAAACACATGGATATTGGCGAGGTTCGTGATTTATTCCTTTGCAGGTGAAATCTTCCAAGGGCATAATAATCTTTTTTTTTTTTTTGTGGTACGCGGGCCTCTCACTGTTGTGGCCCCTCCCGTTGCGGAGCACAGGCTCCGGACACGCAGGCTCAGCGGCCACGGCTCATGGCCCCAGCCGCTCCGCGGCATGTGGGATCCTCCCGGACCGGGGCACGAACCCGCGTCCCCTGCATCGGCAGGCGGACTCTCAACCACCGCACCACCAGGGAAGCCCTTGATGTCATTTTTTTCACACGTCTGCTTTGAGTGGAGGGCGGTGAGCATCTCTTAACAGGGACCCTGTAAGGTGCTTTGTGCATAGTGGGGAATTTTAAAGCCCAGTAAATGCACGATATGTAAGGTAGCTGCATAAATTAAGTGAGGTAATGAGATGCTGTCCCGGCTTGTGTGACAGGTCAAACGACTGGTTTGATAATCGAAGTGCGCCTTGGCTGTTGGCCCCAAGCGTGGACGGTGACCAGGCAATGCTCCTGCCCTCAGTTCTTGCCTTCTGACTCCTTGAGCTACCGGGACAGCACAGTAGGCCTGAAGGTTTCCCCTGGACTCGAGCGTGATCAGCGCCGCTCTAGCCCCACAACCGGCTTGCGGATGGGCGTGGGAGAGGGGCGTGGATGGGGGCCGGCAATGCCGCCGATGTGAGGAATTCTGTGCCCACGCGGCACATGAGGGATTGTCTCCAGGCTTGTTTCTACCCTGTGAGCTCCTCTTGAAGAATCTGTTCACAGAGGGACAAGCCACAGGAATACGGGCCCTGGAGCAAGCACAGCAGGGGAGGGGGCGAGTCTCCAAGAACAGGATTTCCCTAATTGGGCTGAGCTGTAGCATCACCCATAAAGCATTTTCAAAAACAGATTCTGTCACCCCCAAGATTCTGATTTAGTAGATGTGGGGCCGGGCCAGGAATCAGAGTATTTTGAGAAGTCCCCTAAGTGATGCTGACGAGCTGCCAATGTGGGAACCGGTGACATTGCCCTGGACGTCCTGTTCCAAAACCTCCCCCTTGCACAGCGGCAGCCTGTCCTCTTTGTGGTCTGAGCCTCTGCTGGGGGCTGGGCCACCAGCTCTCTTCTTTCTGTCCTCCAGGGCTCACGGCCTGCTTCTTCCCCAGGCCCCCCAGCACAGTAAGGTGTGGCTACCCGCTTAGAGCATCACTGTGGTACAGAGGGAATAGACGCAGAGAGGGATGCAGGGCTGTGGATTTCCTTCCATATCTGTTTAGTAGGAAAAAAATTGGAATTACAAGTATTGCGCCTGAAGAGAGCAAGAAAAAGGGGGGATTTCATGAACAACTTCAAATTTGTAAACAAACGTTCTACAGGTCAGTTTTCCATTCCGTGGGCTAGAACGTAAGGAGAAGGCCCCACATTGAAGCTGGAGGCTTGTTGGTGAGACTGAGAAATAGTGTGTGACCTGAAAGGACAAGACACGCCAGAAGGAGCTCAGTGACGGAAGGGTCTCTGTCACGGGTCTTCATAGCGAGCCCGGGATGGCAATGCCCTCCTTGCCTAGAGGCGGGGTGGGTCGGAGCACAGCTGAGTACCACTCAGACTGATACTCTTCCCTGTATCGTTTTGCTTGCAAAATGCTGTCCTTATCGGCACATGCCCGTGGGACGTGTACTTGACTATCTTTTTAAATTTATTTTTTATTGAAGTATAGTTGAATTACCATGTTATGTTAATTACTACTGTACAGCAAAGTGACTCAGTTAATTACTGCCGTATGTACTGCAAAGTGACTCAGGTGTACATATATATGCATTCTTTTTAAAAAATATTCTCTTCCATTATGGTTTATCCCAGGAGATTGGATATAGTTCCCTGTGCTATACAGTAGGACCTTGTTGTTTATCCATCCTATATATACTAGTTTGCATCTGCTAATCCCAAACTCCCAATCCATCCCTTTCTACCCCCCCACCCCTCCCCCTTGGCAACCACCAGTCTGTTCTCTGTCCCTGATTCTGTTTCTGTTTCATAGATAGGTTCATTTGTGTCATATTTTAGATTCCACAGATAAGTGATATCATGTGGTATTTCTCTTTCTCTTTCTGACTTACTTAGTATGGTAATCTCTAGCTGTATCCATATGGCTGCAAACGACATTATTTTGTTCTTTTTTATGGCCGAGTAATATTCCATTGTATACATGTACCACATCTTCTTTATCCATTCATCTGTTGATGGACATTTAGGTTGTTTCCATGTCTTGGCTATTGTGAATAGGACTTAAAGTGGGGAAAGGCTACCATGAACTACCTGCATTTTCTCCTTAGGTTTTGGCACTAGTGCATCGTAACCCAAAGCAGGGGCACAGAATTGTTTTGTGGGCTCTTCCTGTGTGAAACTAGATTTGACCCACCAGAGACTAAACACTGCACCTAGATGAGCTAGGCTGTTGCTTCCAAGTCAGTACTCACCCACTGAGCCACACCTGCAAACGCATTCCACGAGCCAGGCTGATCTCAGCACTGGAGGTCCAGTGGGGAGCTACACACAGAGGTTCCCTGTCCTCATGGAGCTTCTGTTTCCCTAAAGGAGGCGGAGAGAAGATAAATAAATACATGAGATAACTTCAGATAGTGATAGTGGTGAGAGAGAATAATAAGGGCCAGGGGATGGGCAGGGGCCTCGGGAAAGACCTCATTGGAGGGGCGATGCTAGAATTTGAGAACGGAGCAGAGGACCCAGCTGGGTAAAGAGGTGGAAGAGGAGAAATCTTATCAAGGTCTTGAGCTTGTCATGTTCAGTGAACAGGAACAAGAAGGAAGCCGGTGTGGCTGGAATGGAGTAAGAAGGGATTGAATGGTCGGAAATGAGGCTCGAGAGGGGCCAGAGTCCAGGTCATGTCAGAGCCTCGGAGGCTGCGGCACTGGGGTTAGATGTATTCCACCCCCTGAGTCCATGGTCATTTGGCTTCGGTCTTTGTGTGATGTTCTAGGTAAGGTCATAGGTTAAGGCTTCAGGCATATGGTACTCGCAGAGGGTGATGATGGCTTTGGCCCAGCCTCCTCCTTTCACAGGCAAGGAGGTCTGGAGAGGGGCAATGACTTGGCTGCCCTGCGCTCTCATACGATGTTAGAGGCAGCCTGTCTGAGGCCCGTTTTTCCACTACCACAATATGAAAGGGGGTCCCCTTCAGAGAGTGAGTGGCGAGGGGGTGTCTGCAGTCTCCGAATCCAGGCTGGGCACCCGATAGGACAATTGGGATTGGGGTAAGGGAGGGAGAGACGCCCAGCCTAGTACTGGAACCTAGGAAGGCCAAGGCTGCCTGCTGGGAAACAGAAGAAGGGAAACAGCAAGCCGTCTGGGAGGGCAGAGGGAGCGCAGAGTAAGCAGGCTGGACCTCAGGAGGGGAGGGAGGGAACCAGAGTCTGTGTGTCTGTGTCTGCTAAAATACCAGCCGTGGGAGGAATAAAGAATGTTTTCCATCTGAGCCACAAATTACACTGCGTTCTGCCCTGGGCTTCATCCATGCCTGTAGCCTTTGGTGCCGTGCCACGTGACTGCCTTGTACTCCTTTGCCAGGATTGCCTTCCTAGGTTGAGGCCCTTCCCAAAAGTCTGTCTCTATCTCTAGATGACTCTGGGGGTCAGGTAAGCCCACAGGGCTGAGGGGTAGGACCTGGAGGTTCTCAGCCCAAGAGGCTGTGTGTGCTTGGGCTGTGAGGACCAACGCCATGCCGGGGACTGATATCATGGTGACAGGAGTTGCAGGGGGGCCCAGGGTCAGTGAAGGGGAGGGATGTGCGGTCCAGTGCTGGCCTCACTTTTGTGATCAGGCCATGAAGACTTCTGGAGGAGGAGCTATTGTAGGAGAGAGAACTAGAGAGAGAGAGAAGGCGGTGAAGTTGGTGGGATCTCTGTTTCTGGAGTAGATGCTGTTTGTGAGGGGTCTTGAAGACTCAGCCAGCAGAGGGAGCACTGAACAGCTGTGTCTGAGGGCAGAGTGGGACCAGGTCACACAGGACAGTTATGTGGCTTCGGAACAGGATCTGTGCCGCAGGAAGCATTGCCCAAGTTGAACTCGGGATTTCCACGTCACTTTGACAAGGAAACTTCACTTAATGTGTCCCGCTTAGGGCCAGGGCCCGTGGTGGATGAAACAATAATGATGGTGATGGTGACGTTAGGTAACAAGCGTTGGGTTACCTACGCCTGTGTGTAGCCGCCAGGTACCTGTGCCAGGCACAGTTTTAGGCACATTGCCACGTGTCACCTCATTTCATCTTCACGGCAGCAATCTTGTATGGTGGGTACTCTGTTTGATCTCTTTTCTAGGGATGAGGAAATTGAGATGCAGAGAAGTTGGCACTATGCCTGAGGTCACAGAATCAATAAGCTCAAAAGCTGGGAATCCAACCCAGGCGGCTGCCTCCAGTCTAGACACTGAGAGGCTCCTGGGGCACCACTGGCTCTTCTAACCAGGTTGATGGGATGCCCAGCTCTAGCGAGGAGGAAGAAAAAGGGAATGAGGAGAAGGAGAGAAAGCCAATAAATGAGCAAAGAATTTTTTTTTGTACAAATGCAATTTTATGGTCCCATTTCACAGATGGCTGGCCCCAGCCCTGAACCTCACTATCTTTTTCTTCTTTGTTTTATTTAACATATGTCTGGTGGGCTCCAGAAATTTACAGCATAACTCCTACCAGTTTATAGCTTTTATTTAGTGGAAGTGGCCTGAATTCCATCTCCGCCCTCTAACACATGCCATCCTGGGAGTGGCTGAATCTATGACCTTGGCTGCCTCAATTATTAATCCTCCTCTGAAACTGTGCTGAGGGGTCCCCCACACAAAGGGATGCTCTCAGTGGGCCTGAGAAATGAAAATGCATGAAGTTCATTAACCCTGAGACCTGCAGCCACACAACAGACCACGCAGTGGCCCCTCACCTGCTCCCAGAGCCCAGGAGTCCCTGGGTCTTCCTGGATTCTCGTCTCTGACAGTGTCCCAAGGACCCTCCAGTGGAAAAGTACCTTGCACTTCTTCCCATCATCCCGTTCTTCCGAGTGTTTCACCGCTTCTCGATTCACCGTCCTCCACATCTTCCATGTATTTTTGTCTCCTCCAACCAGCCAGGCCCAAGTTGACCCATCATGGAGGCAGCCGGCACAGAAACTCGGGAGTGGTGGTTAATCAACCTTGAGAGCTTATATCCTTGATAATGACACTGGAACAAGCAACTGCAATTTGACCCTTACTCAGACACAGTTGAACCCGGATCAAGACTTTTCTTTAGTTCTCCACCCAGACCCCATCACTGCCCACCCTTCCCGTCCCCAGTTCTCCATGTTTTTTCCCCTTGACCAGAACAGGGTTTGGCTTCACTTACTTCCAGGTTGATAGGAGACCTCCATCTGCTGTAATGGTTGGACCCCTTGTCTTAGGAACTCAAGGCAGACGAAGTGTCCCAGAAGACAGGCATGAGGAACCATCAGATTCCCACCTCCCATTGGCCTCAGGAATTCTAACAGTGTCCAGGCCATGCCCTGCTTGCCACCTGGCACAGAGAGGGACCCAGGCGAGGCTGGTTAACTGTGTACCTGCCACTGTGCTTAAGTGCTAGGTATATGGAGATGAAGAAAACCTGTCCTCTGCTCTCCTGGAGCCGACGGTCCGTGAGGGAGCAAGAAAATCAACAGTTACAGAAAAATTTATAGAGGGTCATGAGGCTGGAGATGTGCAGGGCCTGACCTATGGCATCGGCACTGGCGGTAGAGAGGAGACGCATGGCAGACGGCGGGTGCGTTGTTGAAGGGGACAGACTCTGTAGGACTTGAGGCTGGTTGAGTTGAGTGTGTGGGAGACAGTAGCCCAAGTGAATGCCTCCGTTTCTGGCTTTGTCTGCTCACAGGTTCAGTTCACTGAGTTAGGGAATATAAAAGGAGACGAGGGAGGTTTAAGGGGTGAGTTGATTCATTCTTTGGGGACATTTTGAGCTTGGGACATCCCACTGAAGATGTCCACTAAGCAGTTGGACAGAGGAGTTGGGAGCTCTGCTGAGAGCTCTGAGCTGGAGATAAAGATCTGTGATCCTCAACACGTGGGTGGTCAGTAAAGCCAGTATTGTAGCCAGGAAGAGGGTATGGCGACGGGGTGTGCTAGTACTGAACTCAGCTCAACCCTTTGTTCCCAAAACTTCTTAAGAAAGTAGCCTACGGCAGCTCCCTCTCTCCTCCCCTTCCATCCACTTTCCCGTCGTTGTTTTTGCCCCCATATTCCTCTGAAACCTTCTCACAGGTCACAGATGACCTTCATGGCAAATTCTAATGGGCGCTTCACGGTCTTAACTCACTTGATGTGTTAAGAAAACGTGCGTCCACTTCCTGAACCTTCCCTCCCCAGGCTTTGGTGGCAATACTCTTCTAGTTTCCTTCCTATGTTGTGGCTACTCTTTGGTCCACTTATTTTTTTCGCTGGCAGAGCCCTGAAGAGGCAGCCTCACATAGGAGGCTGGTGAATGCAAGCATGGACTCAGACACGCTAGACTCCGGAGCTGCAACTCATTAGCTTGTGGCCAAGTTCCTTAACCTTTCGGAGCTCACGTCCGCTGGCTATAGAATGGGGACAATATAACTTCAAGGGCTGTTGCAAGAATTAAATGAGAGATGTCTCAGACACGTAGCTGATGGCCAGTCACATCATAAGCAATTTAAAGTGGTAGCTCTTACTGTTTGTGTGCTTATAGGCTGCACGGCAATGCCCAGCGGGAAGGAGATGGTTTAAGAGTGTGGTTACCACAGTCTGATCCCCTGATCAGCAGTATCACCAGCACCAGCATTGCCCGGAAACTTGTTAGAAATGCAGATTCTCAGGCCCGCTCCAGATCTACTGGACCGGGATCTCTGAGGGTGGAGCCCGGAAATTTGTTCTGATGTCTCAAGATGCACGCTAAAGGGTGGTTCAAGGTAAGAAGGAGTGAAATCCTTGAGCAAAGTATGAGATCCGAAGGAAAGGTGGAGAGACTGGCTGTCAGCAGGAGAGGAGGTGAGACAGGAAGGTCAGTGAGCTAACCTTCTCCCCTGCCTAAACTCTGCTGCTGTCTACACTCTACCCCCCGTTACCCTGGCCCACTGGATAGTGCTGTGTGTTACGATGCGTTATGACAGCTCAGAGCTTTCGCACCTGGCACTTTCTCTGGAATACCTTCATCTCTCTTTTCATCCTGGAAAACTTTTTTTTTTTTTTAATTATTTTTGGCTGCATTGGGTCTTCATTGCTGTGCGTGGGCTTTCTCCAGTTGTGGCGAGCGGGGGCTACTCTTCGTTGTGATGCGTGGGTTTCTCATTGCAGTGGTTTCTCTTGCTGCGGAGCACGGACTCTATGCACGGGCTTCAGTAGTTGTGGCTCGCAGGCTCTAGAGCGCAGGCTCAGTAGTTGTGGCGCACGGGCTTAGTTGCTCCGCGGCATGTGAGATCTTCCCGGACCAGGGCTTGAACCTGTGTCCCTGCATTGGCAGGCGGATTCTTAACCACTGCCCCACCAGGGAAGTCCCCATCCTGGAAAACTCTTATTCTTTAATCACAAGTAAAATGTCTCTTCATCTTTGAAGTTTTCCCTTCTCCCTCTAGGCAGGTAGTTACTCGCTCCTCTGTGTTCCCATGACATGTGTCATATCATCTCATAATTTGTGTTTGTCTTTCTCAGTTTCTTTTAGTGATTGGGGCATTCCCTAAGAGCAAAGAATGTGAACTATCCTTCTCCATATCCGCAGTGCCTAGTGCCAGAACAATGCAGGGTACACTTTTGATGTTCGGTGAATGCTTCCTGCATAGAAACAGGAGTAGTAATAAGTCACAGTTATACAGAACTTACAATTTTCCCAGTACTATCACACATGTCGTGTACTCACTGAGTGCTCAGTAGGGCAGGTTTACCAGTTGTCTGATTGAAGATGAGATTATGAGGGCACAGAGAAATTAGATAATATGCCCAAGGTTTCTCAGCTAATAAAGAGGTAGAGACAGGGATGAAGCCCTGGTCTTGTATTTCCAAATGCACCCTTTTTCCCTCTCCTTGATACTGCCCCCCAAATATTTGCAGGAACAGAGGCTCAATGTCTGAACGTTCTAATGGAAACCAGAGCCTAACTATTCACAACCCTCTGATTATTAGCTGGAGGGGGTAAGGCAGGTGATGATGATGGTGCTTGGCTTCCTGACCCTTGTAGCCTTCCCCAAAGAAAGAGGACCATGGCTGGTTTCCTTTGAAGCCCAAATCCAGTTCTGTCCCAGGCATGATGCTTCCTGAGCAGTAGGCGTTTATCGTCTTCATTGTCCTTTACTGAGTTCAGAGCAGCCTGCATTGGTTTAACATTGGTGTAACTGAGCATCTCTTTTCTACAGCCCTGCTTTAAGTAAATCTAAAATGTTATAAAAATCTGGATTAAAAGCTTGGGGGAATCTGCAGATACTACCCCATCAAGGAGGTGGGCTATAACTCGCTACCCCTTAAATGTGGGCTGTACATAGCGACTTCCTTCTGAAGAGTAAAGTGTGAGAAGGGGGGCAAAGAGTAACTTTACAGCAGGGAAACCTGACGAACACTTACCTCCACCAAGCGATCAAGGTTAACATCATGAGTGACAGGTCATATTCTAGCCTGTTCCTTTGATATGATGAGATGAAAATGATACTTTACCTCTGTGGTCTTCCTGTCCCAAACCCGTAACTTCAGTCTAATTAGGGGAAAAACTTCAGACAAGCCCATATTGAAGAAAATTCTACAAAATCCGTGACCAATGCTTCTCAAAAATGACAAGGTCATCAACAACAAGAAAAGCCTGAGAAGCCGTCGTAGTCTAGAGTTGCCTAAGAAGACTTGGTGGTTAAATATAATGTGGACTCTTGGATGGGACTGGAGCAGAAGGGGGATATTAAGTGAAAACTAAGAAAATCCAAATAAAGTGTGAACTTTAATTCATAATAATGTACAAAATTGGTTCATTGGTTGCAAAAAATGTACTCATACTAACGTAATAGGAAAACTGGGTGCAGAGTGTGTGTGTGTGTGTGTGTGTGTATACACACACACACACACACACACACACACATACATATATGCACACACTCACACACATACCCTGTACCGTCTTTGAAGCTTTTCTGTAAATCTAAAACTATCCTAAAATAGAAAAGTTTATTTAAAGCAAAGAAAGTAGAAGAAGGAATTCTCATATGTTCCTGGTGAAAATGCAAAAATAGCACAGCCGTTTTGGAAAACAGTCTGGCGGTTGCTTATAAACCAGATATACACTCAACCCATGATTCAGCATTTCCACTACTTGGTATTTCCCTAAAACCTATACTCACACCAAAACCAGTACAGAAATACTTCCAACAGCTTTCTTCCTAATTGCCAACAACTGGAAGCAATCCAAACATCTGTCAGCCAGGGGTGGTTAAATGAAACATGGCACGTCCATACAGTGAAATAGTACTCAGCCATAAGAAGGAACACATTTCTGGGAATGCAGCAGGGGTGAATCCCAGATGCAGTGCACTAAGTGAGAAGAGTGCACTAAGTGCACCAAGTGAGACTCAGAAGGGTCCATACTGTGTGAATTTACTTCCGTGACATTTTGGAAAAGGCAACGCTAAAGGGACAGAGAACAGGTCTTGCCAGGAGCTGGAGATTAAGGGAGGTGATGGACCACAGAGAGACATGCGGGCAGTATTGAGGGGGTGATGGTCCTGTATCTTGATTGTGGTCATGGTTACATGACAGTACATACGTGTTTATCAAAACTCGCAGAACGGCACACTAATAAAGGTGAACTTTACTATATGTAAATTCATACCTTAATTGAAAAAAATACCAACTCAGGGATGATTGGCCACTTTTCAAGGTTGCCCTCCAAGGGGTTTGCTTGAATAGTTGTCTCATCTACTGCGTTCACAGTGATTGCATTTCCAGCCATTCAGTTTGTCAAAAGGCCACTTGTGTGGTTTTATGTGAGTGTCGTCGTGCTGCTTCCCGTTTGGAGACTCAGAAGTGGGAGCCGTAGTCCAGGGACAAGGACGCGAGCATGGACGACAGCTAGGCTCATGGCTTAACAATGGTGAATTAGCTGAGTGCTTCCTAACCACCTGCTTCTGAAATGATCGTGAAGCTGATGAGACCTTAATTTTGTGTGAAGCCTTAGAGTTGACAAAGCTCTCTCCCAGGCGTTCAACCATGGGACCACACATGACCTCTGCCACGTCGGTGGGACAAGTGTTATCATCTCTGTGTTAAAAGGAGAGCGAGGGGCTGAGAGTGCTCGCTTACCTGTGTTTGCAGGTGCACTGGCTTGCCCCTCCCAATTAGGGTTGGTTAATTAATATAAAACGCATAGCAATTTGGTGCAATAGATGTTACCATTTATACATTCTACAGATAAGGAATATAATTACTTTACAGATGAGGAAATGGAGGTTCTGGGAATTTCCCAAGGTCACTTGACTAGTAAGTATTAGAACCAAGAGTTGAATTCAGAAGTTCTGGTCCCAAGGTCTACTTTTCTTCCACCATCTCATAAACTGGTCATGTGACTTGCACGCAGAGCGTAGTTAACTGGATGGTATTTTGCCATGTATCTGCACGTCTTTCATGTGCCAGTGACTGGAGATTCTAATTAGCTTCTGTTACCAGAGCCAGTTATTATACATAAAGGCCACTTGACTCACTGTCATCTTTACTAGTAACTTCGGGAGCTTGGAAGGCAGTCCGTAATCTCTGTGTTCTCTCAGCGCTTGTGTCTGGAAAGTGTCTGAATGTAGGAGAACTGTGTGTATGTTGGAAGCTATCACTTCTAGAAAAAAGGGCTCTTTGGTGTAAACGTGGGTGGAGAGTGATTTTTCAGCAAATACCAGAACATGTATATAGTTGCTTTGAGAGGACGTCGAATTCAGTTGCTTTTTAGTTATGCCTCATTTTTATGCAAAATAATGACGCCACCTTCCTTACGAGGATTAGCTCTGAAATCCTTCTCCATGTTTTGTGGGTGGCAACGGAGCTCCTTCTGGGCAGGGCAGAGACTTCTCCCCTCTGTGTCCTCCGCATCCAGCACAGAGCCTGGCCCATCCCAGGCACTCAGACCACGTTCGTTGAGTAGAACAGAACCAAGACTCATTCTCCAGGACAGAGTTGTCACTGCGGGGTAGAGGCTGGTCTGAAGACACCTCATCCCGCTTGGTCCCTGGCCTGAAGAAGGTGGACGACACCTGGCGGGAACCTTAGCCGCAACATCTCAGCCGCCGGGCCCCTCCCTTGGGTTCATTAGTCATCCTCTGCGATTGTACTTCTTTCTGAGCCCGTTTCATCCGGGGCCATGTTTCCTGCTGTCTGCTTGTATTTCCCTTCCCCCCATTTCTTCCAGGACTGTCCGTCCCGTCCCTGAGGACCACTCTGAGCTTGGACTCATCCTTACTGACTGCTTTCTCGCCCTTTCCATTTCCATTTCTCATTTCACGGGCCAAGCACAGGTTTTTTTTTTTTTACCTCTCCTTGCCCTGCTCGCCACTCAGGGAGCCCCACTGGGGAGGAACTGGTGACACAGAACCGGTAACTGGAGTTCCCCCTTCCCTCCACACCGCTGGTATTTCTGAGCACACCTGGTTTGCTGATCTTTGAGGCAGAACCTCTCATCCCCAGGCCAGAGAGCAGGAAAAGAGTCAGAGAGTCATCCAAACCTTAATTGTAGTGAGAGAGGCCTCGGGACGAGCTCCACCACACACCCCTCTACTTCTTTTCATATTCCCTATGGAGTTATCATCTACCTGCCCATCTTCAGTTTTCCTTATCAAAATCTTAAAGGAAAATACCACTAATGTGAGTGAAACTAAGAATGAATACTGGAAGAAAAGAGAAAAGCATGCTAGTCCCTTTTGATGTTTGGCCTCATTTGGAAGACTCACTTCAGTCCTAATAGTAATAGGTTTTTATAGTTCCACCTGTGCATGGTCACGACCTGCAGTGACCTTGTTCTCATTGTGTGATAGAAAGTCTGTTGGGCACAGAGTCTGGAGACCTGATCCTATCAGGGTCTAGGAGGAGCTGAGCATCCCTGTTGACATCACGAGTAAATGAAAGCGCTCGTTACCGAATGACTGCAGCCTTAACGCTCATTTCCACCCCCCTTTAAGCCTGCTCAACCCTGTGCTCAGCTCCAGACACGCCATGAGAAAGACACACCATTGCTTTCCTCAAATCCCCCGCAGGCTCACTCCCAGGATAACCTGGATTCCCAAACTGGCAAGCTTTTTTGGTGCGTGGGTGTCACCATCTCATTAGACTGGGAGCCCCCCAGGGGCAGGGACCATGTCCACTGTTCTCTGTCTCCCCACTGTGCCTGGCCCTAAGGTTTGCACACAGTGGGCACACAGAGATTTTTAGAAAGAAGCCCTCGAGGCCAAGAAGGCCCTTCGCTTACAGCACAGGCTTTCAAAGACTAGATGGCGCTGTTGCTAGAGCTAGGTCAGGTGTGTTCTGAAATCGTGGCGAGGAGGGAAGAGAGAAACCGAGCAGGCCCTGGAACTCGCACTTGCTGACTTAGATTCAGACGCGCTACAGAAATGCAGGGGGCCCGACCTCGCCAGCATGGAGGGCGTTGCCATTCTCCTGGCATCCTCCCCAACGTGGCTTCAGATGGTCTCCACAGCAACCTTGAATTGATACAGTGTCAGCAGGACACTGTATCAATTATAATTTTAAAGAACTGCAGTTCAGATAAATCAGGTGCCTGGGCTAAGATTATGTGGATATTAATCGGCAGAGGTTTTAACCACTCATACCTTGTTGGCATCACCCTACCAGAGGAGGGTCCTTAGGGGGTGCTGAAGGAGGATGTGGGCAGGGGTATGGCGGTCCCAAGGAGAGCAGCCTGTGGACTGGATCCAGTCTGGTTCTCAGCCAGACTGACAGCAAGGCATCAGCCTAACCTGCATCTTGAACTGTCTGCATTTGTGACCAGGGGAGAACAGTTGTTCTGGAGGAAACAGATGACAATACATACAGGTTCTTTGAACAACAAGAATTGTGGGTAATTTATACACTTAGGATCTAAGGTCAATGGTTGATGTTTGATTTAAATGATGATCTGTTTTAGGATGCTGCCCTGTGGTCATTTGTATCTGTCATCTGTCTCTTGTTTTCACCTGCTTCTCATTAAAATAAAAATGAAACAGATAAAACCATCCTGTGCATAAGCCAGGATGGGGTTCACGCGTGTGACCACTTTACAGATGAAGAAATAGAAGGTCAGAAACGTTAAGAGACACATCGAAGATCGCACCGCTGATGAGTGGTTGAACTAAAACTTCAGCCCAGTATGAGGCTGAAATCAAATATTGTCCTCTTTTCACCACAGATTTTCCAGGCTACCTAAAAATCACAAAATTAGGAGGGCTGTTGTTGATGTGTAGGGTAAGGCATCACAGACTAGAAAAATACCTAAACAGAGTGACGAATGATTAATAATATTCACATTTATGGAAAATTGAGAGACATTCTATATCTGATATTTGTGGCATCTGATGGTCACTGTTCCCCTGTTTCTCCCCAGGATGATGAAGACAAGCTGACCTGGAAAGATCGTCTCCCAGGTTACTTGGTGAACTTCGCCTCCATCTTGTTCATGGTAATTTCCTGGCGGAAACACCTGCTCATGACGTGTGCGTGTGGATCCTGCTGTGTGAATGCTGGGGGTGTTAGCCTGTTATGCTGTGGGGACGGTGAGGGACTAGTGAAGACGAAGGCACAGTCCTTCTAGAGGGACAGCATCTCCCGTGATAGCCAGGCCATTGCTGCTCTTGGTTACCCGAAGCGGGGAAGGTGGTTCCCTCAGACAGAACCTCAGCCCTGGGAGGGTCAGTGGCCTTCAGTGGCCATGGAAGGGGGCTCTGTCTTCCCAGCCTTGACCACAGATGTTTGAAGATGGAGTTTCCAGGGGTGGGTTGTGAGAAGGTGTCTCCCACATCGCGGCAGATGGAGACCTTGGAAGAAGGTCTTACCTGTGCAGGGAAGGCGGCTGTAGAAATGGTGGGAGCCTGTTGGAGCTGCAGGCAGGCTCTCCCTGGTGGCTGGTGGAAAAGAACAGCTTCTGGAAGGCACAGAAGACAGCCGGCTCGGGCTCCGTAAGCCTGATTCTTTAGCCTCCCTGTAGTTGCTGTGTTTATTTCCCTGTCTTCTCCCTGAGAGTTTGGAAGAGCCCTTTGGAGAGACCCAGATGGTCTCCACTGTGCCAGAGAAGGTGAGGAATGGGTCTGTGATTCATATCTGGACTTGATCAGTGAAGTGGTAGTAAGTCATTCCTGGGAGCCACGAGGGATGAGACAACAGGAACTGAAGTGAGGAGACCTCGGGAAGGTGAAACTCAGAGGACTGAGCTCGGGGTACAAAGACACCTGCCCCCTGTCTGTGGGTAGACTCCTTCTAGTATTCGAGATGGGAACCTCTGTCCTTACAGCATTTCCAAGCAGGACTACACGTTAGTTGTGGGGTTGGGGAGGGATTGCTTATTCCAGAAATTGGGACTGAAATTATAATAATTTTCTGGACCCACTGGCCAGAGGTAACACTGACCCTGGCCTGAGGTTACTATTTCCATTATATTGCCATTGTGATCATTGAGGACGGGAACCGTGTCCTAATCTCAGAAGTTTAAAAAGTGAAAGATGCGTGGGCACCATCTGCTTCAACACTTCTGAAGTGCAGAGGTGCTGGGTGCCTTGCCAGGGCTTAGAAGCCCACACGTGCGATCTCCTTATTGCCTAAGAAGAGTGGAATTTATTCAAGAATATGTGGTGAGTTGCAGTGTGTTAAGCTGGAATGGCATAAAGTTTAATTTAGCACTTCCAAGCCTCCCACAATATGCATAATGTTGTCAAAGAGTTTATTCATTCATTCAGAAACTATTTCATGGGTGCCAGCTATGTGCTTGACACTATTCTTAGGCATTGGGCATAGAGTAGAAACTAAACTAAAATAATCTGTCCCTTAAGGAGTTGACAGATAACAAACACGTGCGTAAATAAGGAAACAGATAAGTAAAACAGGCTTCCGTCTCCAGCAGTGGTAGGTTAGGATATTTGTAGCATCCCGTCTTGCTGAAAGTAGCAAGATATTGTGGATAAATATATTTTTCAATCTTCTTAAAGCTTGAAGGACTGACAGCATAGTCAGGAATACTAGACTGAACTCTAAAGGAAAATGGGACCAAGGAAACAAATATCTGGGCACTAATGCTGCCTTTACCTTGAGGACAGTTTCCCATCTAGGCGAATTTGAGCTTGGGCTTTGGTGGTCTTTATGGGCCAAGGAGGATGGAAATCAGGGGGTATGACTGGCTCAAAGAGAGCTTCTAGCAGGAAGTCCTCACCAAATTAAATTGGAACACCAAAGGGCTACACTCTCAGAATGAAGATGAATGACTAGCCACACCCTGCCCCCAACTTTGGGACTTCAGAGAAAATTGGTGTTTTCTAAGTAGAATAGGGAGAAAAGGGGAAACAAACGCCCTGTCCCCAAGAAGTGGCTGTGGGCAGTCCTCATGGTGGATTTACAGCTTGGTTCATCACAGGAGAGGACCGGGAACCTCAGGTTGTGGACTTGGTCTGGAACTAGCAGTGCTCCCAGGTGCCCAGGAGAAGCAAATACAAGTTCTCTCTGGAGGAAGGCAGATTCATGGTAGGTCTCAAGAAATCCCCCAAAAGAATTTTCAAGGGCAACGAAGAGAATACAACCAATTACACAAGAAGCTAAAGCACCTTGAGAAAGAACAATGAGGACAGCAAAGACGAAAGATATTGGAAATACCAGTTACAGGTTAAAACATCAAGCTTGAAAAATCTGCAAAGAATAAGAAACTATTGAAAAAAACAGCTTAGAAGATTTGAAAACCAACCAATAAATCTGCTAGAAATAAATACATGAATATGAAATACATATGTATGAATATATAATACATTCTACACGTATATGAATGTTCTATGTATTATAATGTACATATATATAAAACAACAAACAAGACACAGCTGAAGAGAATTTGTGAACTGCAGTATAGGTTAGAAGAAATTATCCATAATGCAGCATGGGGAGGCAAAAAATAAAATATAGAGAAGAGAAATTAAGAGATTTGGAAATATTGGTAGAATGAGACTTAACATACGTTGCATTTCAATACTGGACAAAGAGGAAAGAGAAAAGTTAATGAATGAAATATAATGACTGATGGTTTCCTAATCTGCTACAGAATTCCAACCCACAGACTGAAGAGTCCCTATGAAACCCAAGCAGAAAAAAATAAAATAAATCTACATCTAGATTCATCATCGTGAAATCATAGACTATGTAAGACACAAGAGAAATCTCAAATGCAGTCAGAAAACAAAAGACGAGTTACCTTCAATAAAAAGGCTGTTAGATTGACCATTGCTTTCTCATAGCAATTAGAAATGGCATGTTATCTTCATGTGCTGAAAAGAAAACAATTACTTCTCCAGAATTCTATACCCAGGAAGAATATCCTTTAGGAATATCATGAGGATAAAATAAAGATGTTTATAGGCAAAAACTGAGAGTTTGCCACCAACTGAATCTTTCACTAAAGGAATTCTAATTATGTGCTTCAGATAGGACCCCGTATGGAAAGCCATAGTTTTAAAAAGAAATGAAGAATAATCAAAGTGATAAATCAGTGGGAGAATCTGTATGAACCTCGACTGTGAAAACGGTAATGATGGCGCCTCATGGGATCAAAGATAAGGTCGAATTTAAACTATACACATCACTAATCTGTAAGTTGGGTGGGCAATAAATAGAGCAATCATGTTCTAAGGTCCTTGTCTCCTTAATGATGTATATGGAAGAGCAAAGGCTAGGAAGAGTCAAGACACTCTTGAAGAAGAATCAGCAGGGATATGGTGCTCTACCAAACAGAAACTTATTATAAAACAATAATAAGTATGACAATGTGGTGGAGGGGAAATAGGGAATTAGACCCCATAGAACAAAACAGAAAATCGAGAGTCAGATCCACACAAATGACAATGCATGTAAGTGCAGAAAAAGTAGACCCCAAAGAATTTCATCACGGGATGTAAAACAGAGGAAAGTCAAGGATGACTCTGAGGTTGTTATCTTCCAGAGGCTAGAGTTATCCCTAGGAATCCCAGAGCTGCCTGCATGATGGCTATAAAGCTGGAGTTCAGAGGAGATGCCCAGGCTGGAGCCCTAATCAGATGGTAGAGATGGTACTTAAAGCCATGAGATTGTATGAGAGCCCCAGGGGAGTGAGGAGAGATAGAGAAAAGGGCCAAGGACTGAGTCCCAAGATGCTGTAATGTGAAAATTTGGGAGCACGAGGAAGAGCCAAAAGAGAAGGTTGAAGAGGAAGAGCCAGGGGAGAGGGGAGGGTCCCCGAAGCCAAGAAGGTACTGCAAGGGGAGGGCCATCACTTGTGTCAGATGCCACTGATAGGTCTGGGAGGGAGAGGATTGAAAATAGAAGCTTATCTACTGCCTGAGAGAAGACCATCATCATGATCACTGTCTACAACAAGTAGACATCACTATTGACAAACACTGAAAATCAGGTCAGTGGAGGGGTATCCCCTCAATGTTCTTTTTTTTTTTTTGCGGTACGCGGGTCTCTCACTGTTGTGGCCTCTCCCGTTGCGGAGCACAGGCTCTGGACGCGCAGGCTCAGCGGCCATGACTCACGGGCCCGACCGCTCTGCGGCATGTGGGATCTTCCTGGACCAGGGAACGAACCCGTGTCCCCTGCGTCTGCAGGCGGACTCTCAACCACTGAGCCACCAGGGAAGCCCAACGTTCTAATTTTTAAAAAATTCCATGGGTGGGGCTTCCCTGGCAGTCCAGTGTATAAGACTCCATGCTTCCACTACAGGGGGCATGGGTTCGGTCCCTGGTAGGGGAACTAAGATTCCCCCATGCCGCATGACGTGACCAAAAAAATAAATCGATATTTTTAAAAAATTCCATGGAGACCTTCTAAAGCTAGACTCGAGGGTGGGAAAATTTTTTTGTGTCATTCAGAGATAATAAATGATTATCTCTTATCTTCCGTTTCACAACCCTGCCTAAGTCCAAATCTTGATACCAACAGGTGATTGTGTATCAGAATCAAGAACTCATTGAGGGGTCCCCCACTCTGCCTGGGGTCCCCCAGCTATATGTAGCCAGCAGGTGCTGGGAATGGGAGTACAGTGGTAGGAAGATCACCTCGTGCAGGCAGGTGCTCTGGACTAGACCTGGCCTAGGCTTGTTGACTGAGATCATCATGACTAGCGTTCCTTTCTACTTTCAGAAGTATTCCAGGTTGGGCAATAAATGATATAGTCCCCTACCAATTTGATATTTTAAAAATCCTTATTTTACACTAACTTTTTCCCATTTTTTTTTTTTTTTCACTTTTGGAAAAACCCAGTCTTCTCGAGAAAGGGGCTTGGCATTTCCCTAGAACAAGGTATGGAATCTGAGATAAAGGAGTCAGGATGGTGTTTATAAAAGAGTGTTTTTTGTTATGGAATTAGTCAAAGACATCTATGGCAAGGAACTTGAGTATCCAATATCATTTCCTCCTTCACCCCCTGTGATGAAACCTTGGCAGAAGATGCCAGGACCACGACCATGAGGAGGGTTTTAGCGATGCCAGTCTGTCGTCAGTTGGGGGTATTTTTCATGGGGTGCCAAGAGCAAAGAAGAGCCCAGTGCAGTGTTCCTCTTCCTCACCCGTGGGAGAGGCCAGGATGGACAAAGATGCATTTTCTCTTTCTTCTCCAACCCAGTGTGTTGAGCTAAAGTTTCTTTCCGTTTTGAATTAACCCTCTTTTTGTTTCCTTTTTATGTGGGAGGGGATTACCAGAGGCAATGTCCTGCCTCTAGAGCTGGGTGCCTGAGCTTTACTCCCACGCCCAAGACAGTCATTGACTTCTGTTTGTATCTCGGGAACCAGCCATCAGAAACCCTCCTCCATCACCTGGACTATCACAGTGATCTCCTAACTCGTCTGCCTGTCGGTTACGCTGTCCCCCGACAGATCATCAGCCTGTTGATCTTTTTCAAATAAGTCACGTTACTCCTCTGCTCAAAACTCTCTAAAGGCTTCCCATCTCACGAAGTGTAGAAGCCAACATCCTTATACTACAGTTCCTCCCCTCCAACACCCATCTTCCACTCCCACTCTCCCCCTTCTCTCACTGCTTCAGCCACCCCCTGCCTGAACCCCCGGCTCTCCGATTTCCTCCTTTAGGTCCTTGCTGACATGTCACCTTCTCACCTATGCCTTTCCTGACCCCACCCTGTTTTAAGTTGCAACCTACCTCGATGCTCCCGTTTTGCTTTATTTGTTTCTAGAGTATTGATCGCACCTGACATACTATCTCTGCTTATGAGTTTGTCTGTCTTTCCCCACTAGGAGGTCACGAGGGCAGAAATTTCTGTCTGTTTTTTTCGCTACTGTATCCCTGATACCCAGAACAGTAACTGGCACACAGGAGGGGCTCAAGACATGTTTCATGAATGACTGCATGAGAAAATAAATTAATTAAGCAGGTGCCAGAGACAACTTGGTATGTCAATGATAGAGTTGTTGGTGCCTGTGTTTTTTCAAGTTGATTTACTACTATGGGCTGTGCCCTCAACCGGGCCGCTCTCCCGCTGGTGCAGCAGGGGTTGCTCTGCCCTGTGCCTTCTACTTGCTCCTGCTTATTCTCTCCTCCAAGCCTTCCCATAGGAAATGGTCCCACAGCTTCTTCTGTGACGTTTTCTCTGACTAATCCGCCTGCTCTGTGCCCAGAACATTCTAGAAGCTCCTGAACTGAGGCCCGTCACTCTGTCCAGCTACTACTAGGCTCACCCTTGCCGTCTGTGTGCAAGGTTTACTCCGAATGCAAGTCCTGGAGGGTAGGGACCAGACCAGCTCTCACAGTGTGAAATTAGGGCTCTGGACTCTGTAGCCTGACTTCCACTGCAATTTGGCTGTGTCCCCAAGTAAAGCTATGGGATTCGAACAGCGAGTGCCACAAGAATGTATTGTCAACCCAGGGAATATAGCCAATGTTTTGTAATAACTGTAAATGGAAAGTAACTTTTAACAGTTGTATATAAAAGAAGAACCCACCAAGAACCACAGAGGCCATGGCGCAGGTGACCAAGTGCAGGGGGGTGAGATTGCCCAGAGCTGAGGGTCGGCAAGTCTTTACCAAACAGGTTCCACACAGAAGGCACCTCTCTGCACTGGCGTGAGGCACAGAGTATAGTAGAAGACCAGTCCCCCCTGTTGGCTTAGTTGGGGGACCTGATCACATACATGAAACACACTTATTGCACCACAGTAAGTGGTCAGAAAATATTTGTTGAATTTAATAAACAAAATCAATAATACAGCCAAAGTGATGGAAGTAGTACTGGGCTTGGTGCCAAAAGACCTGGGTTCTAACGTCAGGGTGGGATTGTCGACCTTGCGGCCATAGAGCAGGGTTCAAATCCCGGATGGCACTGAACCGCATCTGCAAAAGGCATATCTCGCGTGATTGTTGTAGGGATTCATGCTAGTGCAGGTATGGCTCGAATCATGACATCAAGAGAGCACACGTGGATTAGCTGTTGTTGATGATGATGTTATGACCACGAGTATCTTGGCTTTGCCATGTACCACCCGGACCTTGGACCAATCCCATTGCTGCTTCTTGGGCCTCAGTTTCCTTGTACATGAGATCAAAGGCTGGACGTGGATGACCCCTAAATGCTAAAACCCTTTAATTCCTACAGTGATCTAGGAGGCTAGGGTTGTAGTCTGTGCCTTGTGACCTTGAGCAAATCGCTTCACTTTCCACGCCTGTTTCCACATCTGCAAAATGGTCCTGGGCCTGGGTCGGCGCTCTCCAAGCTCTTCTGGCTTGAAAATGAATCTTGAGGTGCTTGTGGGAAACACCAAAGGAGCGGTTCAGAAGTGGATTTCTATAATGGGATGGAAAATCAAGATCAGAGAAGTTAGGATGGCAGAGCCCAGCATCTGAGGGCTGGGGAGGGGCATGGAGGTGGAGCCAGGGGGCGGGTGGGGATGGGGAAAGGGCTTCCCTGAGTGAGTGGAGCAGTGCCTCTAGGAGAATAGGAATCTTGTTAAATTGCAGATTCTGAGTCAGTACGTCTAGACTGCTTGCCATTCGGCCTGTTTCTCAAGCTCCCAGCTGAGGCAGCAGGTCCAAATCACACTCTGAGTGGTGGGGAGACGTGTTCTTACCCCAGCTTGCCCTCTCAGAGAAGGAGGATAGAAGCTGATCTTCTCCCCACACCCTGAACCCCAAGGCAAGGGATGTTTCTGGCATCGTTGTTTTCCCCAGTCATCCCCCAACATCCAACCGCAAATAGACACACACACAGTCGCTCTTCAATGCCCTGGCATGCCCCGCATCAATACTTCCATCACTGACCTTCACTGCAAAAGCGATTTGGGGGGAAAAGAATCTCACACCACATTTTCCAGGCCCATACTGTCCGGCAGTGACAATCCCAGAGGACAGGGAAGTGCAATGTCTACATTGTTGGAGGGCGGTGGTGTCATGTCCAGGTTTCCCCACGTCCATGGTAGTCATCCCTCCCCGGTCCTGGAGGCTGGGGTTCTGCTGCGCCCAGCTGCACCCCCATCAAAGGAGGGGCCTCCCCACGGAGTGTTTTTCCCATCTAACCTCTCGTCTGCCCTGACTGGCGCGCGCGCGCGCACACACACACACACACACACACACACACACACACACACACACACACACACACACACACACACACACACACACACACACACACACACACACACACACACACACACACACACACACACACCCTACCTGGAGGCTGCTTTCTTACCTAGGGCTTCTTTTTCTCACTGTGGCCACAAGGCAAGCACTAACGTTTGTGAAGCACGTGGGGACACACTGCTGAGGCTGCCACCAGCACCCCAAGAGGTCCGAAGACTTCCACAGAGGGACACATCTGCAACCCATTTCCCATCACAGCCTACTGGAGTGTCATTCACGCTGATTGCAAAGCACTGCCTAGCCAGAGTCCCCTCCCCACGCCTCCCCTTCCCTTCCCTTTTTTGTAGGGAGGGGACGCCTGTCGTCCAGGACAGTGTGTTTTTTCAGAGGAACCTTTCACCTGCCCCATTCTCTCCCCATGTTTTCCGTTTAGTCCTCCACAGCCAGCACCCACCCCCAGAAGAAATGTGACCTGAATCTTTCCTTTCCTGCAGAAAGAATGCTAAGAAAGAAGACTCCGCTGGACAGAAACGCGTTAGAACTTTTTGCTCTGAGCAGGTCGCACACCTTGCCCTTCGCCCTCAGCCCTCTGCCGGGCACTGTCTTCTCCTCAAATCCTTGTGCTCCGTGGAAATGGCCCTTCCTCCACTGTGGTGGGAGGGGAAAGGGAGCTGGTCTCTGGGAGAGCACCTTATTATTCTTAGGCTCTGGAAAAAGGAAATGGGGCTGGCCCTCGAGGTCAAGGGGCTGGTAAACTTGCCTTCTAAGGATAGTGCCAGGGATCGCTGTGCCGGTGAGAAACCTGAGTGCTCCCCTGGTAGAGAAACCTCAGAGCCATGCTTTATTCACCCTGAGAACTGAGAGTCTAAAAGTCTTGCTTGGGCTTTCTTTCCCTTTTTTCTCCTTTGGGCAGCCTTCCTGCACCCACCCCACCAAGCTCTGACCCTAACCCTTCCCAGCTCAAACATCTTCAAGGGCTCCCTATTGCCTTTCATGGAAGGCCCAGCTGAAATCCACTAGCTCCACAAACTCTTCCCTGAGCCCCTCTGTACTCAGTCCTGTTCACAACTACACTCCTCATTTGACACGACTGCATTATTTACTATTTACTCTGGTTGAACTTATCCCCATAGTAGATTGAAAGCTCCCTAATGAAAGAAATCACACCACATTGTGTCGCACACACTACCAGCGTTTCAGTCGTAGTTTCTCTTTTTTTTTTTTTTTTTTTACTTTTTTAGATATTAGTTTTTATAAGACTTCTAAACAGGTTTTACAATTTTTCGTAATTGAATGAAAGACTCTTTAAATTCTGTGGTGCTTTACAATTTTCAGAAGTTTCACACTTTTTTTTTTTTTTACATCTTTATTAGAGTATAATTGCTTTACAATGGTGTGTTAGTTTCTGCTTTATAACAAAGTGAATCAGTTATACATATACATATGTTCCCATATCTCCTCCTTCTTGCGTCTCCCTCCCTCCCACCCTCCCTATCCCACCCCTCCAGGCAGTCACAAAGCACCGAGCTGATCTCCCTGTGCTATGTGGCTGCTTCCCACTAGCTATCTACCTTACGTTTGGTAGTGTATATATGTCCATGCCACTCTTTCGCTTTGTCACAGCTTACCCTTCCCCCTCCCCATATCCTCAAGTCCATTCTCTAGTATGTCTGTGTCTTTATTCCTGTCTTACCCCTAGGTTCTTCATGACATTTTTTTTTCTTAAATTCTATATATATGTGTTAGCATACGTGATTTCATAGAATCCCATAATAACCCTTAATTTTCCCTACCTCTGTATTCCCCACCCCCAGTGGTAACCTTAGTTTGTGGGTGTGTGTTATAGGCCATTTGGAATCTGATAAACATGAAAGACATTCTCCCCTGGAAAATGCCCCCGTACCGGGAATTTGCATGAGTTCCGAGGTTGGCAGTGCCTCGTTGCCCACCAGTGGACTGCAGACTGATAGCACCCGACGCAGCAGACTCAAGTAATAGGTGGGCAGTAACTGCTGTCCGCTGACGTGTGACTACTCTCCCTGTTTTCCCGAACAGATTGCCCTGACGTTCTCCATTGTCTTCGGGGTCATTGTCTATCGCATCACAACTGCTGCTGCTCTGTCGCTCAACAAGGCCACACGCTCCAACGTCCGGGTGACTGTGACGGCCACGGCGGTCATCATCAACCTCGTGGTCATCCTCATCCTGGATGAGATTTACGGTGCCGTGGCCAAGTGGCTCACCAAAATCGGTACCGTGTCACCACATTGCATGTTTGCCCCGGGCCCCCTTGAGGTGGTCAGTTCAGTGTGTGCAGGGTTTTTGGTGCCAATGACCCAACATAAGAAAAAGGAAGTCCAGTGCACTTGGAGAAAGGAGGAGGTGCAGGGTGTGTCCTTGTAGGGCCTCCGCCCTGGCAGGAATCCTTCCTGGAACATTCTCGATCAATAGCCCAGGTTGATGGCCTTGTTATCCCCCAAGATTAATCATGGGGTCAGTTCTTTTTAGCTCAGCCTAGAAGCAAGAGGTGCTCAACACTTCCTGCTAAAAAAAGGCAGAGTTTCAGTTCTCCTCATTTTCCCAGCAGTGTTTATAAAGTTGGGAAAGCCTCTTGACACTTGAGCCCAAGAGGGTCTTATCTATCCCCATGTTGTCAGAGGTCCCAGCAAATCCACGCATTCCCCAGGCCCTGAGCAGGCTTCAGAGAGGTGTATCAGGCTTCCCAAGCTTCCAGCCAGTGAGAAAAATGTCGTGGCCTCAATATTCAGACGTGTCATTTGAGCCACAGGCTGCCGTTGCTTGAGCACCACTTTCTGGCACTTGTGCTTCTTAGAGGTCGGGGTGGAGGGCGAGACCGTTTGCTCACTGCCTTTGTCCTGGGTGGCCTGGAGGCATCTCTTTCCCTCGCTGAATCCAGGGACCAGCAGCCCAGCCTCTCACTCACCCCCGGGGAGTTGAATTAATGATGTGATGTCTTTACTGTACTAACCAGTTGGAAGCGGACACTTGACAGGGTAACCCCTCTTCAAGAGAGCCTTTCCTGGAGGCTCAGAGAATCAGGAAAGGTTTCACTAATGCCAGTGACTCTTTCAGTGCCTTCCCTGGCATGGCTGCTACTCACGGTGGGCCCTGACTTTGGTTTCTGTGTGGATGTAAGCGATCTACCATCTGGCCGTTCCGCCATCTTTGGGCATGTGCATGTTTATATAGAAGTGTTATCTGTGTTCCTTCATACGTTTCTTAAGAAAAGTGAGCAGAGAATTCCACTTCAGTGTGTTTGCTGGGATACAGGATTCCATGGAAGCACTTAGGACGAGCAGCCCACACCCCTGGGGGCTCAGGAGAGGCTCCGGGTGAGGGCATCCAGTGGGAGAGCTCGGAAATAAACGGGCATGGATGTCAGCCATGTGCGTGGGGAGGAGGGGCTGGGCAGGAGGAGAGGAGGGCTCCCGGCAGAGGAAACAGAATGAGAAATCCGTCACTGAAGGCTGGGATCTGACCCATCAGGGTCAGGAAAGGCGCAGGGAGAGGTGGAGTGTGGGCTGGGCTGGTACGATGGGTAAAATTGGGGGGTCTGAAATCCAGGAGCCAAAGGAGCAGAGCTCAGAAGGTGGAAGAGAACACGAAGCGTGTCCAGGATGCCCGGGGAGCCCATGCGGTGGTGCTCGAGGGTCCTGGCTTGACCAGGGCACAGCATGGTGGGGAACTGGGCCCGGGGAGTTGGCTGAGCCCAGAGGTTTTGTGGAGGACCTTGAACGTCAGGCTGAGGACACTGTTTATTTTCACAGACAGTGGAAAAGTATTTGCTGAAGTTCAAAGGGGTATCCAGTAAAGAGTACCGTCTTACTGGCCTGGTTACTGAACCAGCTGAGAAGTAAGGCAAAGGCAGATGGAGACCAAAGCTGAGATTTCACCTTTAAAGCTGGAAAAGGCTGCATTGGAGGAAGCAACTTAGCAGGAGAGCCCAATAGGCTTCCTAATCCAGAATCCAGACAGACTGGCAGGCAGCAGTGGGCAGGGCAGTCCTGCAGTTCTTAGGACATTGGAGCGGGTTGGGCACGGGACTCAGAAGAGCCCCTCCTGCAGGCCGTTTGCTTCCCACAAAAGGACAGAGCAGATGCCCGTGTTACCTTCCACACCAATGGGCTAAGCTCTTCCCCTTCTCTCACCCGGGAGGAGAAGGGAGTGAGGTGGGAAGACAAAGCAGGGGATTACAACTAATCGCACTCCCTTCGCATGGGGGAAAAGGCAGGAGTGCAAAGAAATGCCCTCCATCCCCTGAACAGCTCCCAGCCTGACACGCTGTGGGTTTTTTGTTTGTTTAACATCTTTATTGGAGTATAATTGCTTTACAATGGTGTGTGTGTTTCTGCTTTATAACAAAGTGAATCAGCCATATATATACATATATCCCCATATCCCCTCCCTCTTGCGTCTCCCTCCCTCCCACCCTCCCTATCCCGCCCCTCTAGGTGGTCACAAAGCACCGAGCTGATCTTCCTGTGCTATGCGGCTGCTTCCCGCTAGCTATCTGTTTTACATTTGATAATATGTATAAGTCCATGCCACTCTCTCACTTCGTCCCAGCTTCCTCTCCCCCTCCCCATGCCCTCAAGTTCGTTCTCTACGCTGTGGGGTTTGAAGAGCATGATGGGCTGGTGGGAACTGTTTGCCAAACGACTCCAGCAGGATGCCAGAGTGGAGGGAGGCGGGGGGTCCAGAGTAAAGGAGATATTGAGTGTGTGGGCAGGAAGTAGGGAGAAAGGAACCGGAAATCAGTGATGATGCAGCAACGTCTTCTTGCTGTCCATCTGTGTTACATTATTCACTTATCTTGCACAGCTCCAGACAGTGGTAAACATCCAAGATAGAGTGTTGAGAATCAAAAACTCATTAACAAGTGTTTAGTGAGTCCCTCCCATGTACAAGGCTAGGCATGTTCTCTTTGTCTTGGCCATGAAACCCTTTCCACACCATGAAGCTGTAGCCACTGTTTCTAACAGCTCCCCCTTCCTCACCCAAAAGTTCAGACTCCTCCAAGCGGTTAAGCCGATGTCCCGTGGTCCATACGAACGTCTGCGCGCCGGAAAGGAGGTGAAATTCTAACAAGTGCATTTTGTTCTTTGTGGTCGCGATGCTCACTCATGAAGCATTTTTATCTTAAAAACGAATTTGGTTATCCCATTTCACCTTCACAAACTATGTGTGGTCAGCAAGGGAAGTATTCCATCCTCATTTGACTAAGGTTCAAACTCAGATCCTGCCCCTAAAATGCCAGTGTCTTTTGTGCAGTTTTGATGTGCGTTTCTCACTGTCTGGATTGGTGTATTGGTCTCTACCCTGGACCCCACGTGGGCATTGCTTGGGTCGTTGCTCTTGTCTGTCTCAGACTGGATGTTTCCGGAGGGCTCAGAAGGTGTGGTGTATTGTGGAAGGACCACGGAATTGGGGAGTCCAGTGGGGAGAGCCATGAACTCCAGCCCCGCCTCCTCCTCCCTCCCCCACCATCTGTGTGGTGTTGGGTGAACAGCGAACTTTGCTGGACCAAGTTTCATTGATGCTTCCTTCATCGTTGGCCTCCTTCCTGTCTGCTGACCATCACGCCCATGTAGACTGTTGTCAGAGCCTAATGGCTGACTATGCCCTTGTCTTCAGCCTCTTCCTGGGCCGCTCAGTCTTGCAAGCCCCACCCAATCAGCCTTTCTCAAAGAGTGCACTGGGGGGGCTTCCCTGGTGGCGCAGTGGTTGAGAGTCCGCCTGCCGATGCAGGGGACACGAGTTCAATCCCTGGTCTGGGAAGGTCCCACATGCCGCGGAGCGTCTGGGCCCGTGAGCCATGACCGCTGAGCCTGCGCGTCCGGAGCCTGTGCTCCACAACGGGAGGGGCTGCAACAGTGAGAGGCCCGCGTACCGCAAAAAAAAAAAAAAAAAAAAAAAAGAGTGCACTGGGGATGCATCCCTCCCAGTCGGGCCCCACAGAGAGCTTCCTTGCACCCTTAAGTCAGATCCAAACTAGCATCTGAGAGGCTCTCAACCACCTTCTTCCCAGTGTCTGCTTCCATCCCCTCCGACCACTTAACTCACAGTCACCTTGTGCCTCGCTCAGGCTGCAGTAACCCTCAGTGACCCTCCCCTTAAAGGACCTCTCGAGGTTGCCTCCCTTGTGAACCTCAGTGGGTTTCCTCCACCCACTTCTGGGCTCCACGGGCACAGACTGTTCACTCCTTGGTTCATCCCTCCGGTGCTGTTTGAGCGTCTGCTTTGTGCCAGGCCCCATTCTGGGAACACAGCGAAAGGGGAAAGGCATGGTCCCTGCTCCAGCTGTCCTGACGCTGCAGTCGGGGAAGGATGCACAGTAGATGGGAACATTTCACAGAGGGCGAGAGAGAAAACAGGGCGATGTGGTGGTGGCTTGGGGCTGTGTACTTTGCACGAGGTGGCGGGGAAAGGACTGTCCAGGTGGTAACACTGTGGCTGAACCCTGAGTGGGGGCGGGAGGAGATCTAGAAGGAAGGCTCTAGAAAGAAACTACAGCACAGCAGAGGCAGAGGCAAAGGCACAGAACAGCTAAGGCAAAAGCAAGGGCTTATAAACCAGCAACGTGGCCAGAAGCTTGGGGTGCTTCCCAAGCAGGTAAGGACCTGCTTCACTCCCCGGAAGTTCGTCACATACCGTCTGATATCATTCCCGGATTTCCCACTCTTAGTCCAGACGAGGCCTTAATCTTAGAATCTCATTGCCGTACCACGAAGGTGTTTATTGGTTCTCGCTCACGCTGCGTGGTTGGGGTGACAGGGCAGGGTCTCTGCTTCATGCAGTTGCCGAGGACCCGGACCCATGGAGGCCACGTGGGCACCGTGTTAGGGACAGAGCGCTGGAGCGTCACGTCGAGGCTGTCACAGAGGCATCGTGCATCACCTCTGCCCATAGCGTGCCAGCTAGAAGCAGCCTGATCAGGAAGAGGTTGGAAACGCGTGGAAGCCCGTGGACCTTCCGTGAGCAGGAAAGTTCTCTGCCGGTGGCTCCGACCAGGCTACAGAGCCCTGGAGAACAGCCACTCCGCCTCACGTTTCTTTTCTCTCCCCCCCAGCCTGCTCGCTGGTAGATCTTAGCCCACGCTTGTTGGTGCAGTTATTGGTGAAATATATCTGTCTCTTCACTCATGCGTTCAGATTCCTTTTCAAGGAATGCTTGCAGGCGAGGCATCCTGTCAGCCACAGGAGAGGCTGGAGTGAGTGTTTATGTGTTCGTGGTTCCAACCCTGCCTGCTGACCAGAGGATCTGAGGAGCTATTAAGACAAATCGGGGAAAGGCAAAGTTGCCATTGATGGGGCAGGGGTTAGAAGGTGCAAGAGAGACCCAAAGCCTGGAATTTTTCTTAATGGCAGAGTTCACACACTAATGAGGTGGTCAGATCCAAACTAGCATCTGAGAGGCTCTCAGCCACCTTCTTCCCAGCGTCTGCTTCCATCCCCTCCGACCACTTAACTCACAGTCACCTCCCATCACCCTATGCCTGGCTCAGGCTGCAGTAACCCTTAAAGGTCCCCTTAAAGGACCTCTCGAAGTTGCCTCCTTCGTGAATGGTGTGACAGGCCTACCTGCAGGCAGCAGTGTGGTTTCAGAGCCCCCAGGCCGCCACGGGGACGTAAAGCTGTGGATAAGGCCACCTGATAGACTGAGGGTCCTGCCAAGCTTAGGGGCTTCCTTTGCCCCAGGAGGGTTTAATTCCCGTCTGGCTTCCTGCCCCAGATCTCCTGATGGATGAGGAGGCGGTGACCATGTGCTTTGCTCACCAGGTGCAAACAGCTGGTGTAAACAATTCCAATGAGTTCCTGAGTGTTTCCTGCAAAGCTGGGTGATGGAAGACCCATTCCCTAGGAGGTCCCTCAACAGGCCCCAGTGTCAGGCCTATCTGAGGTCTGTTCTTGCCACAAATATTTGTGACAAAAGACAGAATTTGTTAAATTCCTTGAGTGTGATTAATGATAGATAAAGACAGTAACTGTCTACCTGGTGGCCAGGATAACAACAGTCATGGGCTTGGGTGCAAGACACGCTATCATCTGGAGGTGACGCGGTCCTGGTGGCGCAGGGACTGAGCTGAAGTCTGGGGTCGGGGTGTCTGGGGAAACCAAGATGCTTTGGGACCTTGTCGGCCATGGCATGCTGTGCAAAGTGTGTAGCCTGGTTCAGCAAGTATCAGTCGCTGACATTTGTGAGGATCTCAGTGAACTGGTGGGACAAGGACTGTCTTAGTCCCTAGTGAGCTGTTCTTTCCTGGAGGGGCCACAGGGGGTTCTAGGGAAAGGATCCAGTTCCTGGAAGAGGAAGCAAGCAAGAGCTGGGCAGGACATTAGGACACCAGACACCCAGGCAAACAGGATGGGGCTCGGGCATCTTGGTAGGCCAGGGTCTGAGGTAAGATGACAGGGGTCACCGGGCAGACCAGCTCAAGGTGTGCTTCTGTCTCAGTCTGTTCAGGCTGCTATAACACAATGCCATGGACTGGGTGGCTGGTAAACAACAGAAACTCAAGTCTCAGACTTCTGGAGGCTGGACGTCCAGGATGAGGGTGCCAGCATGGCCGGGGCCTGGTGAAAGCCCTCTTCTGGGTTGCAGATGGCTATCTCCTTGCTGTGTTCTCACGTGGTGGAAGGGGCGAGGGAGCTCTGTGGGGGGGGTCTCTTTTATAAGGGCACTAATACCATTCGTGAGGGCTCCACCCTCATGACCTAAGCACCTCCCAAAGACCCTACCTCCCAATACCATCACCTTTGGGGGTTGGGATTTCAACATGTGAATTTGGGGGAACACAAACATTCAGACCATTGCAGCTTCCTACTTGGGTCAGGGCACAGGGTGCACTGTGCCCGTGAGGCAATGAGCTTCCGAGCCCAAGCTTGGGGAGTATGATGTCTAGTGTTCCTGAAACGGTTGGGTCTTGTGGTGACTGACATAGGCATGGGTCCGGCTTGGCCTAGAAGGGGCCCCATGTGCACTCTAGCTCCAGGCAGAGCGAGGAAGGCAGGGCTGACACCAGGCTTCTCAGCTGAATAATCCAGCTGCCATGAGCTTGTCTTTGTCAGCGTCGTTCTCTGACTCCAGCTTCTCCCCCTCCTCTCCTTTCAAACTCTGCAAAGTGCTGGCGTGTGTGTGGGGCTGTATGATTCATCTTTACTCTGCCCCGAGTCTCTCCTAGTTACAGCGTTGGGCTCACTGTGTGTACCTGGGGCGCAATTATTGTGTCAAGTCAAAGCCTCCAGTTCTCAGGAAGAGGCTGTGTTTGTGGGTTGTTTAAATATTGCTGAACCCTGCTCCTGAGTGTCGCTACCAGAGCGGGGGCAGGGAAGTGACAAAAGGAGAGACGGGGAAAGGGTCTGACTTTACTGACACCCGTCGTGTACCAGGCACCGGCGGGCATTGTATGTACAGCGTTTCACCTAATTTTCACGTTAGCGCCCGGAACTGGTTGTTTCTTTCACTTTATTTATGAGGGGACTGAAGAGATTTAGAAACTTGACCAAGACCCATAGTTAATAGTGGTGTGCACACACACACACGCGCACGCACACACACGCATGCGCACACATGCACACACACACGCACGCACACACAGCCTGTTCGAAGCACTTTATGTGTATTAGTATATTTAATCCTCAAAGTAGCCCCAAGGGTGAGGGTGGTCTCAACCCTCCCACAGGCCCAAGGTCCTCTGGCTGTGAGTGGTGACGACCCTGGCCTTGGTGTCCTCGCTGAGACCACAGCGCCCCACTGCCTGGTAATACGTAGCTGTCCTTTGGCCTCGGGAAATTCTAAACGTGTTGGGAAGGCAGAAGAAAACACATTAGAGGCTCCAGAAGGTTTAAAATGCGACGCACCCACCCATGAGAACGTCAGGTCGCTGGGGTGGGGACGTCCTCTGGGGACAAGCGGGGAGACAGTGGGAGCCAGCCCCCCGTGCAGGCCCGCAGGCATGAGGAGACCTCCGCAGGTTCGCGGACTTTGGGGTCTCAGGTGTTTTATTAAATTTTTTTAAAAAAACCTTTTTTGGAAGAATTGAAGTACCACCAGGAAGTCCTGAGTCTGGAATTGTTCATCCAGTTCTAAGCCATCCTCTGCACAGGCTGCATCTGACCACTGAGGAGAGAAGAGAGGGAAGAAATGAAAAGGAGGGGGAAACTCAGAACCAAAGGCCGCCGGGACATCACAAATTCTTTAAAGAGAAACATTTTGGGTATACAGGGATGGATCTAATTTCCCATCAGATGTGCACGACGTGTGTTTTCAGAGCGCAGGGTGAAGGGCTGCTTTCTTGGCTCTGAGCACTGGGGCAAGGGGCGTCGGCTTCCCTGCGGCCTAAGCCTGCACAGGAGCGTGCTTCCGGAGCAGGGACCCAGGTGCATGCGTGTGGATACGCGTGGATGCGTGTGCATGTGTGTGGATACGTGTGAATGCGTGTGGATGCGTGTGGATGCATGTGCATGCGTGTGGATGTGCGTGGATACGTGTAGATGCATGTGCATGCGTGTGGATGCGTGTGGATGTGTGTGGATGCGTTGCATGCATGTGGATGCGCGTGGATACGTGTGAATGCGTGTGGATGTGTGTGAATGCGTGTGGATATGTGTGGATGCATGTGGATACGTGTGGATGTGAGTGAATGCGTGTGGATGTGTGTGGATGCGTGTGGATATGTGTGGATGCATGTGGATACGTGTGGATATGAGTGGAATGCGTGTGGATGCGTGTGGATGTGTGTGGGCTGGTCTGAGACCTGTGCCTTCTGGGTGGGGAGACCACAGTACTGGCACTTTGAAATCTGGCTTCGAGTCATGTCTGCTGGGTTGTTTTCCTGGTCTGCCACCAGCTCCTGACTGCCTGGGTGGCCTCCTGCCTGTCCCATCTGGGAGGCCAGGGGAAGGGCATGGCCAGGGTAGATTCTGCCATTGTTTGAGGGCCCCCCCTCTGTGATGTTGGCTTAAAGTAACTGTAAATGTCATCTGGGAAGCAGAGGGGATGGTGGGAGGCTGCTGCTAGAATGCAGAAGACACGAGCACGGTTATAGCCTGAGTCTGTGGAACGATGATTAATGACACTGCTACTTTTATAACAGTTTAATACAACTGGCAAGAATCCCTCCCAAACTTGAGCTGTGACTATGAACACGTCTCTCTCGTTTTTGCAGTTAATCACGGAAGCCCCCATCTCTCCTTTTAGCAAGAAGCCCCATACATGCCTCTCCCTTTCTTGAGTTTTCTGAGAACCCAGAGCCTGAATCCATGAGAAGCAAGGGAGTCATGGTGGTCATGCTCTGTTGGCCATCGTTTCCCTCCAGGCCCCTTCTCCCCCTGCGTCCACCGTGGTCTGTGCCCCGAGGCCCAGCAGATTCTATCACCAGGTGCCCCACGCTGACTGGTGGCTGGGCTCAGCCAGTGGGAAGCAATGGAAGGAGCTTAGGGGGTAGAGGAGACGGAATTGGGGCCATCTCTTCCCTGATTCGCCCTCACCTCTGGCAAAACTGTGCCTTCGTTAGAATCCCTTCCTCTGAACCATCTGAGGTAAACTGTTTCCTGGTGCGATGCTGACTAACAGAGGAGGGTCAGGGCAACATCCGTGCTTCAACAGGGAAATACCTAGAGTATGGCCAGCCCTTCACTCCTCCACCTCTCCCTGCGGGAGGTGACCCTCAGTGACTAGGGGGCCTTCATCACCCCAAGTGATGCCAGCCCACCCCAGCCTTCAAAGAGGGCTCGGTCAGAGATTCTCGGGTAACCTGCTGGCATTTCTCTCACCAAAGAAGTGGAAACAAATGTACGAATGAAAAGTCTAATCGAGTGCCTTGCTACAGCGTCCTACTAACAGCAAGTGTTTGCGACCTTACACGGTGCTTTGTGCTTTCCAGACTTTTGCTTGGACTTCACGACAAGTGTTTCAGGAAGGGACCATTTTAGGAGTTAGGATGGTGAGGCTCAGAAAGGTAAAGGAAAGTGGGACGGAAAGGTCTTCTTGCTCCCAGCCCGGAACCTCCTCTCCCCGTGTCATAGGCTCCGCGGTAGTGCCGTAGAACACAGAGGACCAGAGCAGAGAGGACCTGGGAAATCACCCGCTGCAGGCTGTGGCTTGCCTGAGGATCTGATGCCTCAGAGCTGGCCAGGGGCTTTGGAGGACGGTCCTCAAGTCACACAAAGCCCCAGCCGCCGTGGGGCGTGAGGACAGAAGCACACAGGCCCAGTAGCTCAGTGAGTCTAACTTTGAACTCTCAATTTCCCCTCCAGACCTGTCACTTTCATCATTCTTCCCATCTCAGGAAGTAGCACTCACACGCTCTTACCAGAACCCAAGCATCCTCCTGGATCGCTCTTTTTTTCACCCCTAAACTCCCGTCTGGTAGTATTGTCTAGTCCTCCTTCAGACGTTTCCCAGCTCTGATCAGTTCTCACGACCTCCCTCCCAATACTGGTCGTGTCCCACCTGGACAGCCACATAGTCCTGGTTTCTCTCTCTGCTTCCGCTTCTGTCCCCCACTCCATGCCCGCACACACACGCTTCCTTTCCTGGGGTCCTTCTCAGCATCTCTCTGCCTCACCCGTAAGGAGACTTCCCACTGTGTGTCCCGTGAATGTCAGGTCCTTCCAGTGGCTGCAGAACCCCTTCCTCTCCATTCCTCTTCCTCATACTTTCTCGTCACTCCGAATGCCCCGGCCCCTGGGACTGTCTGTTCCACCCCTGCCCCCAGCTCCGCATTCAGAGACCTCTCCTGGCCACTCCGACTAAAACAGTCTTCCTGTCGCCTTTTCCTCCCCCTTCTCATCTCCCTGTGGATTCCATCAGTACTCACTGCCCTCCGACACGCCCCCTTCCCTCTTCTGGACCGTCCGCACCACATGGCAGGGAGCTCATTGATCCAGCGCACGGCTGTATTCCCAGCGCCCAGTGTCTGGCACACAATGGTCACTAGGTGGACATTTGTTGAATAAAAAAAGATAACGATGGAAAAGGTAAAAACATTCCCTTTGGGTGATCTTCCCCTGGGAAGACACCAGGGGATGGACTGAGATGGGATTACTCCACCTCTGCTCGCTGGGGGCTCGGTTTCTAGACCAGCGAGTGTGTTTGCCAGATGACCCCACCGGTGTTGTGTCTGCGGTTGCGACCCGGGCACACCGACCTGTTCTCTCCCTGCTCCCTCATTGCCACGAGGAGAGCGTCCCATAGAGCGGATGGAACAGTTGAACGGGGACCCCGTGTCAAGTGTTGTGCAGCGTGCTGGAGTTCTCAGGGGTGCCCTGTAACAGAGCGCTGCTCTCTGTCTGTCTCCCTCCCTCTCTGCTGGTGCTTGCTCCCTTTTGTGTCCCCTTTCCTTAAAATGTACTGTCACCTGGGGCTGGGCTGCTAGAGCACAGTAGGCCTCCCGTCCCTTTGTCTGGGGGCAGCCGTCATCTTCCTGACTCTAAGGGTGGGGCCCCTTGTGCTTAGAGACTCTCTAGGGCTCCAGGGGTATCTCAGGAGCACCCACCCATAATCTGCAGCTCTGGGGCGCTCAGTGCCCTGGGACAATGCACTGGCTGCCTGGTTATCCAGCTCGCTGGCTTCTCCCAGGGTGACTCCCTCCCCATGGCATAAACAAGGCAACAACGTCACACAGGAGGCCGGGATCACCTCCACCCCCAAACCCACACACCTGCCCACACACACAAACAGGGGGAAGGCCAGCTGATTGGGCTGTCAGGAAACACTGCTGTTTGTAAAAGCTGGATCTGTCCTGGGGGAGAGGCAGGGGTCGCTGTGGCGCCTTTGCTTTCTGATGCAGCTTCCGCCCTTCCCAGAGCCGTGCCAGGGCTGGAACTGGTTGAAGTTCACGCCTGGACATCGCCTTTTTGTCTTGTCGCCGTCATTCTGTATATGCTGGATGGTCAGGGACACCCATTAGGATGAGCTGCTCTTCCAAAATTCCGATTCCGCAGCCGACATCCTCTTGCCCGCCGTGCTGTTTCCATATGACGAGGATGGTGCTCTGGGGACTTGGAATTCTGAGCTGGCCCCCTGAGACTCGCTTGGGCTTTCATACTAATTATTTTCCAAGGCAGTTTACAGCTGGGTCATTTATACTCATATTTTTTCATGACACAATGCGTCAGAGGTTTAACACTTAAAAGAAAGGGGGTTGGGTAAGGGCGCCACACAGGAATTCTCTGATGGTCTCTCCTGGTCCTGGAGTTTGCCCTTTGTCCGAAATCTGCTCCAGCTGGTGGTGAGCAGGTGAAACTCTCAATGGCCTGCAGTCAACCTGGGGTGGCTTCCTGGGGGAGGTGAGATTTCAGGAGCCTGGGAATGCTGGAGAGGGGTTGCATTCTCCCTTCTCACACTGTCTCCATGTTGACTGTCCTCCTCTCCATCCCCATAGCAATTGATATCTAAAGACACTTTATTTGGAGTTTTATGAAACACAAGGCTGGTCCATTTTCTCATGGGCTCAGTTTGGGACCACTCCAGATTCTGTGTCCAATCAGGGGATGGTGCCCAGTGTCCTGAAGTGCCCTAACTGTGCTGTAGACATCATCCCACCCCAAAAGGACCCTGAAAAACCTGTTCTGTTTCACTGTTGTAGGTGGGCGAGGTTCCTCATGTTGGCTGTTGGAAGAGACCTATTCTAAGATGGTACACTATTGTATGTAAATCAGCTAATTATACTTCAGTCAAAAAAAAAAAAAAGAGACCCAAATTCGCAGGGAGCTCCAGGGCCCCCGTTCTCTCCCTCCCCAGGGCTGCGTTCCCTGGGACCCTCCCCCCCCACTTCCCCAGAACTCTCAGCAAAGCACCCAGCATGGCCGCAGAGCTTCTCTGTTGTGGGACCCTCGACTGATTTAGTGGCCTATCAAGGGGATTTGGATTGTTTATTGGAAATGCCCATTATTTATGGTGGCTCATGGCCTTAAAAGCATAGGCACAGGCTGTTTTTAGAAATAAACCTAATAAGTAATAATCAGACCCATGATTTATCAGGATGGAGGAAGGAAGTCACTCATTTCCAGTTGGAGCGAAGAGCTCTGAAGGGACTGGATTCTCTTTCCAGAGAACTTAGAGGGAGTTCCTGTAGGGATTGGGGGATCTGCATACAAAGAGTTCAAAGGCAATTATAAAAGAAAATCAAAGACACATGCCTCTCTGTACCTCATCCTTAATCCCCTTCTAGCCACATTTACAAGGTGAGTTTTCCAAATTTTTAGATCCTCAGACCTGATTACCTGAAAACTGAGGTGACCTCAGTTTTCATTTTCTTGCCCCCAAAATATTTAAAATTGAGACACAAGATGTTATTAAGTTATTGTTGAATTGGTTAGGCAGAGGCTCAAACTCCTGTTGAAAGAGGTCCCTCCCACCCTCCTTCCTTCCTTCCTTCCTTCCTTCCTTCCATCCACTGAAAAAAATTCATAACCTAAAAGTTGAGCATTATGTTTTATTCAGTGGACTTTCTGATTACTTAAGCCCGGGAGGCAGACTCTCAGGTAGCTCTGAGGGACTGCTCGGAAGAGGTGAGGGGGGAGCCAGGATACACAGGAGTTTCTGCAACAAAAACCAGGTAGTTGGACCATCGAAAGATTACTGTTAGTTAAAGAAAAACAGACAAGTTAATGAATTTAGCGATTTTCTAAGTTTGAGAAGATGCAAGAGTCCGGGCTCATTGAAATCACCTCTTTGATATGCACCTTAACTATCTAGGGTCAGTGTCCTGCTCTGCTCCGTTCTGGATTCAGTTCAGGGTGCACAGTCCAGGGTGGCTGCACTGGCTGATGACTCGATGGCTGCCCCGTCCTTCGTTTACTGATAGGCGGTGACTTTCTTCATCTACCCTCCCTCCCTCCCTCCCTCCCTCCTTCTTCCCCTTCTCCTCCTCCCCTTCCTCCTTTCTCTCTGCCTCTCTGTCCCCAGTCTCTCTGCTTTGTAACCCAGCTACAACAGGGTATGGCGGGGAGCCTCTGTTCACGCCCCTGTGCTCATCTTGAAGTCGGACTCAGCCCTTTGGCACATCCCTCCCCTAAGAACCCATCCAGGATTCTTTGACACTGGTAAGGAATGCAGTTGTAGTGAGTCTTTCCTGGAGAGTCTATGGAGAGGCAAATGAGGGGGTCACACTACAAATTACATAGCAGAAATTAATGGACATTTCAACCAGGCACCCCCCACTTGTCACGCAGCAGCCCCCCCATCCCCCTCTCCGCCCTCCCCCCTCCCAGAGCCCTGGCTCTCGCCTTTTTTGGGCCCTGCATCTACCTCTAGCACCCCTGTCTCTTCTCTTAACTAGGGAATCTAACTCTCTCTGGCTGCTCCTCTCATATCTTCATACCGTTATCCTGCCCAACAGACAAAGGTCTCTCCTTAGGCTTTGCCCTCCTTGTCATGTGACAGGGAATTTTTAGTAAATGACAAATACTTCAGTATTTACTTCTTCCAAATAATGTTTTTTTCATGTCACGTCATGTCATTCATTAACTCAATAAACGTGCACAGTAGAGTACTATACATCTGACACCAGCTGTGTTCCCCCCAGAAGATGTATCTCTCTGACCTCACTCATTGTGAAAAAGCCATCCAAACCGTACATGGTGGGGGCGGGTGGGATGGGGGTGGGGAAGGCGATGAGGTTAATAGCCACTTCAGGGTTCAGAGTTATGAGATCTTAAAACCGAAAGTGACCTTAGAACTCGATGGCAGGCACTTCCACCTGCGCCTCAGAATCGTTTTCTTTAGTCAGAGCGGAAAGAGGTTGAAGAAGTGGATGTGGATCTGGAGCTCGGGGAGGGCAGGATGAGTATAAATCAACAGGGTGGTCCTGCCTCTTTGTAGGGCAGGATTTGTAGCAGGGAGGGGAAGGCCTTCTGGGTTAAAGTTTGAAGGGGCTTTGCTAACATATGGAAATTAAAGAAGAGCTGGCAGAAGTGGGAGTATTAACCATAAATGGTGAGTACAAGTCATTATCCAGATGCTTGCTGGGCTCGGCAGTGCGATTGCCCAGCACTTTTATCCATGGGGTTGCACATGTGTCTGTCCATGTGTGGTAGGAAGGAGAAAACCACAAAGCCATCTGTTGGCTGAGGGATATCATGGTAGACTTTTCCAACCTCATCTCCTGTAGAATTAATGACGATGTCTCCAGACTCCCTAGCAGGCAATGCTATTGCCAGAATTGTCTGGAGGACCTCAGAAAGCTTGGGCTGTGGTTCTGTGGGGTGGGGACAGAGGATCACCTATGGGTGATCTCTGCCAGCAGAATCCTCTTGCCAGGAGGATCACGTACCAGCCATGTTCTCCGTCGATTGGTAGAAAGTGATCAGTAATCACATGGAAATGATGCCTGGAACCTCAGGGGGCTAGTCATGTGCACAGACATCCAGCCTGTGATGGCCCAACTGTGCTGTGGAAAGCAGAGCTGCTGGACCTGCGTGATGGTGGTGATGATGATGGTGGTGATGTTGATGTTGATGGTGATGATGGTGATGGTGATGATGGTGGTGATGACGGTGGTGATGATGATGGTGATGATGGTGGTGGTGATGATGGTGGTGATGATGGTGATGGTGATGATGGTGATGATGATGATGGTGGTGATGGTGATGATGGTGATGATGATGGTGATGATGATGATGGTGGTGATGATGATGGTGGTGATGATGATGGTGATGATGATGGTGATGAAGGTGATGATGGTGGTGATGTTGATGGTGATGGTGATGATGATGGTGATGGTGATGATGATGGTGATGATGGTGATGATGATGGTGGTGATGATGGTGGTGATGATGATGGTGATGATGATGGTGATGGTGATGATGATGGTGGTGGTGATGATGGTGGTGATGATGGTGATGATGATGGTGATGATGGTGATGATGGTGGTGATGTTGATGGTGATGATGGTGATGATGGTGATGATGATGATGGTGATGATGATGGTGATGATGGTGATGATGATGATGGTGATGATGATGGTAGTGATGATGGTGATGATGATGATGATGATGATGGTGATGGTGATGATGATGATGGTGGTGATGATGGTGGTGATGATGATTGTGATGGTGATGACTGTGATGATGCTGCTGCTGATGTTTAGGACAACATCATTTACTGAGGTCCGCTATGTGCCAAGCACCTGGCCGAGTGCTCTATGAGCATTCCCATTGTGTCTTCAGGGCAACCCTGTGAAGGAGGTATCATTATCCTTTTTATATAACTTCACTTCTCTAATTACATCTAGCATTTGAACTCAAATATGTCTGATGCTAAAATCTGCTCCTACAACCATCTCTGTAGCAAAACAGAACAAGCAAATCATCCCACCCCTCAACACACAGCTGAGAGGGGCTGGGAGCTCTGTGGGTTCAGCATGGCCTGCCAGGGCCTCTAGGACTGTTTGCCAACATCAGTGAACTCAAGTGGGTTTTAGGATGGAGGGGAGATTGGAGAATGAAGAAGTTTCCAGTGTTGCTGGCTCTCCAGGACTGACACCGCATTTCTCATGGGAACCAGGACGGGTAACTCTTCACTTTCCCTTCTTTCAGCCTTAGGGGAAAATCAAGGCCAGGATCACAATAGTGATGGTAATCACTAAGCTTCCTCATTCTCAAGTCCCCTCCCAGGGCCACAGGTGCCTGGGGGCTCATGTATGCCTGGGGCAATCTCCTTAGACAAGCTTTTACTGCTTCTTGACTTCTGTTCACTGGTTAACAGGGCTTTCTGTCAGGGATGTTTGTTCAAGTAACATCTCCGTAGAAGTGTCAAGTATGCAGGTGAAAGCTGACTTCCTCTTGATGAAGCAAGGGTGGCGGGAGGATGTTCTGCTTGCCCAGATCCCTCTTTGAGGAGCCCAGTGTGAAACCATTGCTTGCGTGGGTAAGCGGAGGGCAGCGGAAAGAGACAGGTGATGATCGTATGTACGCTTGGCCTTCTGTAGCCTCATACTACCTGGAACACCGCTTGGAACCTCCCAGATGAAGTCAGTTCTAAGGTGCGAGAGAGATGGATCTCTTAGTTTCTACTCTGAAGGAGTAAACTGACAGATAATGGCTCACGTCACAGGGTCACAACTCTGGAGAGGTGAGAAATCTGTCTCTCAGTCTGTTCCGCTTTGCTCTTCTCTTTCAGAGGTTCCAAAAACAGAGAAGACATTTGAAGAGCGCCTGGTACTCAAGGCTTTCTTGCTAAAGTTTGTCAATGCCTACTCACCCATCTTCTATGTGGCCTTTTTCAAGGGGAGGTGAGTATCTCGGTGCCACACATGGAAGGGCAATTGGTCATGAAGACTGAGCCCTCCACTGGAGTCAGCCTGTCTCCATTGTCAGTTTACACCCTTGGCCCCATTCCCCACTCCCTTTGCCACCTGGCTGCCCTAAATCATTTTGGATTAGCATCTTCAGATTCTGTTAACATGGGAAACTCTGCAGTGATTCAGCTCTGGGCCCTGAAGGGTTAGTCTTAGAGGAATTTGTGTCTCTCAACTTGGAGGCTGTGACAGGAGGGAATTTCATGTCTAGCCAGTGGCTCTTAGATCTTGCAATACAGGTCTGATGGCAACTACTCAGAGTTAGTGTGGACTTCACAGATGAGGAGCACAGTCTCCCACAAGACTGCCCTTACCTCAGACAGTACTGCAAGCTCTGGGGCTCTCAGGCCACTGATGGGTCTGCCCAACTGGCTACAGCCACTAACCCCTTGGGTTTGATAATTCACTAGAACAATTTATAGAGCTTGGAATGTGCTCTTCTTAAAATTAGGGTGTTATTATCACAAAGAGATACAAATTCAAAGTGACAGACGGGAGAGGCACGTAGGGTAAGGTCTAGGAGAATCCTGAAAAGAAGCTCCCGTGTCTTCAGGATGTCCTCAGCATGTCAGTTTCCTGGCACGTCCATGTGCGTCACCAACCGGGATGCTCGTCCAAGCTTCAGTGTCCACGGTTTTTGCTGGGGTCCTGGTATACAAGCATCATTGAATGAAGCATTGCTCATGTGATGGAACTCAGTCTGCAGTCCCTCTCCCTGAGCTGAGGTCCGGCTGCTTTTCCTGGGATCAAAGCCCCAACTCTCTGATCACCTGGTTGGTCTTTCTGGCACTGGCCTCCCCATCCTGAGTCATCTCATTAGCATAAACTTAGGTCTAGTCCCAGGGGCCCACCATGAATAACAAAGACACTCCTATCAGGAAATTCCAAGGGTTTAGAGGCTCCTCCCAGGGATCAGGGACAGTGACCAGTCATATTCTTTACTATATAACAGTCCTGGGTGATAAATAGTGATTGTGGTAGTCTTGGCAACAGCACAGTGTAATCTGCAGTAAGTACCATAAAAATGGTGCAAAGGAAGTATTAGGGGAACACTTAATTATGAACAGAGACAGGGAGACCTCACCAAGGAGGAAAGTCAAGCTGAGCCTCAAATGGACAAGTAGGATTTCAATAGATGGGTGAGGGGATGACATTTCAAGAAAGTGGGATTCTTCTGATGACCTCTCTGGTTCCATGGTTGGCTAGTACCTCTCTGCCTCCCCCATTGGCTCAATCTTCTTATCCCCCAATAAAATAGACTCTGAGGTCTTAGAAGAGGAATGAGGCAGGCTTCTTTCATTCCTCTAAGTATTTTCAGTAAGAAGTCTGGAGTTTTCTTTTCTGGTCCCAGGAAGCTCCACTTGCAACTTTAGTCCATCTTGGCCTTCATTTTCTGGGAAATCAGAAGCCCTCATGGAGGAATTGCAATCAGAACTCGATTCTTGACACGAGCTGAGGGAAAAAGGTGCAGGAGAGTGCACTTGGAGACAATACAGACTTCGTTGTGTTTAGGCTCTGAAATGATCTCTCTCTCTCTCTCTCACACACACACACACGCACACAGAGTGCCCCAGCCCCATTCCAGACCCAGCGTCAATCCCCTCCCCTTGGAATTTGACCACCTTAAGAGATACGAATGAACTTATCTACAGAAGAGAAATAGAGTTACAGATGTAGAAAATAAACTTATGGTTACCAGGGGGAAAGGGGCAGGGAGGAGTACATTGAAGATTGGGATTGACACATACAGTACTATATATAAAACAGATAACTAATGAGGACCTACTGTATAGCACAGGGAACTCTGCTCAGTACTCTGTAATGGCCTATAGGGGAATAGAGTCTAAAAAAGAATGGATATATGTATATGCATAACTGATTCCCTTCGTTGTACAGCAAAAGCTAACACAACATTGTAAATCAACTATAATCAACTATATTCCTATAAAAACTAAAAATCAAGAGGTGAACCCTATGTGTTGTGGGTGACTGTTAGCTGATAACAGGTAGGAACTCCTTCCCGGTGACGAGCACCCACCCTGGCCAGTCCTTTCAAGAACAACATCGGGCAGTGGCTGGGCCACTCAGGAGACACGCCCTCAGGCAGTCCTGACTCCCTCTCTCTTCCCCTAACTCTTCCCGCACTTCTCCGTTTCAGGTTTGTGGGCAGACCTGGAAGCTACGTTTATGTGTTTGACGGTTACCGCATGGAAGAGGCAAGTGGAGCCCCTGGTGTTTCATGCCCGGCTAGGCTAGTGGTTTGTAGGTGCCCCTGCCGCCCTGCCCCGCCCTGCCCCAATCCTTGCGGCCTCCACAGGCTGGCTGAGTTCGCGCCCTTGCCCCTCTGAGCCCCGCCTGGCCTGACCGCCCCGTCCTTCCTCTTCTCCTCCTGCAGTGCGCCCCTGGGGGCTGCCTCATGGAGCTGTGCATTCAGCTCAGCATCATCATGCTGGGGAAGCAGTTGATCCAGAACAACATCTTCGAGATTGGAGTCCCGTGAGTAATGAACTCTGCTTACCCCTCTCCTTGCTGCCAGGGCTGAGCCCGGCAGTGCCAGGCTTTCAGCAGGATCTCGTGGTCTCTCCTCTTCTGAGACAGATGGACTCTCTACTCCTCTGTCCACTCTCCAGTAACTTCCCCATGAGGTAGGGCCCCTCCCACAAGTCTCGTTTGCCAATCCAGTTCGGGATGTTTGAGTCTCAGAAGGATTAAGCATTTGCTTAAGTGCCCATGACAGAAAGTGACAGAGCTGTGAATCAGGTACCTCTGACCTCAAAGTGCATCATGCTTTTTTAAAAAAAATTATTTATTTTATTTTTGGCTGCTTTGGGTCTTCGTTGCCGCACGCGGGCTTTCTCTAGTTGCGGCGAGCGGGGGCTACTCTTTGTTGCGGTGCGCGGGCTTCTCGTTGCGGTGGCTTCTCTTGTTGCGGAGCACGGGCTCGAGGCGTGCAGGCTTCAGTACTTGTGACACATGGGCTCAGTAATTGTGGCTCGCAGGCTCAGTAGTTGTGGTGCACGGGCTTAGTTGCTCCGCGGCACGTGGGGTCTTCCCGGACCAGGGCTTGAACCCGTGTCCCCTGCATCAGCAGGCGGATTCTTAACCACTGTGCCACCAGGGAAGCCCCATCCTACTTTTAATGCTATGTCCTCCTGTAACTGAAAGTGGGGTCTGGCTGCTCGCCGCTCGAAAGCCAATAAAGAGGCAAGGTTGGTGGAAAGGAGAGTTTGTTTTGTTTTGGATGCCAGCAACCAGGATTGGGTGGGAGGGTGGACACCTGTCCAAAGGCCAAAACACCCCGCTCCTACACCCAGTGGGCAAGAGCTTTTATACGTGGAGGGAGGGGGCTACGTGCAGAAACAGTACAGTCAGCTCTGGCCATCATCTTGAAATTGGTCATCGGTGGTCTGACCAGTGTCATCTTGATTGTTTTAGGTACACTTAATCTTCAGTTCCAGGGTCGGTTTGTTCCCATTTCCTTGAGGCCAGTTCTCGGAATTGTGGCAGCTTATGTCATGGCTACAGTCTGGTCATCATGCACTTAACTTCTTCCACCTGGTGGAGGTTTCAGTGTCTATAAGACAGCTCACAGGATATGGCTCAGAATATTATCTGAAGCCCTTAAGAAGGAACTAAAGGTCCTTGACTATGCTTAACGACTAAATTGTTATTACTTGTCCTCCTTTGACTGTTTTGCTTTGTTTCTGAATTTTCTCACTTCTCTGATTAAACTTATTCTTTGGCTAAAGTTTTTCCACAGACAAAAGCAGGCTGAGGACTTAGGGGGGCAGGGAACACAGGGTTCTGCTCCATTTCACTCCCAGTGAACAAGTAACAGAGGCGTGGAAGATGAATAGGAAAGATTGAAACACAATGTAATCATTTAGAAAAATCTCTAAGGAACTGTGGAATATATGATCTTAGGAGGGGAAGGATGCATAGCTGGTGAAACAGAACGGATTCTCATGTGGATTGTTTCCCCTCCCCTCCCACGTGGTTTTTTTTACAAAGACTCCTTTCATTAGGTTGTTTGTTTTTTATTAACGTCTTTATTAGAGTATAAATTGCTTTACAATGGTGTGTTAGTTTCTGCTGTATCACAAAGTGAATCAGCTATACGTATACATATATCCCCATATGTCCTCCCTCTTACATCTCCCTCCCACCCTCCCTATCCCACCCCTCTAGGTGGTCACAGAGCACCGAGCTGATCTCCCTGTGCTATGCGGCTGCTTCCCACTAGCTATCTGTTTTATGTTTGGTAGTGTATATATGTCCATGCCACTCTCTCACTTCATCCCAGCTTACCCTTCACCCTCCCCGTGTCCTCAAGTCCATTCTCTACGTCTGTGTCTTTATTCCTGTCCTGCCCCTAGATTCTTCAGAACCATTTTTTTTTTAGATTCCATATATATGTGTTAACATATGGTATTTGTTTTTCTCTTTCCGACTTACTTCACTCTGTATGACAGACTCTAGGTCCGTCCACCTCACTACAAATAACTCAATTTCATTTCTTTTATGGCTGAGTAATACTCCATTGTATATATATACTACATCTTCTTTATCCATTCATCTGTCGATGGACACTTAGGTTGCTTCCATGTCCTATTGTAAGTAGAGCTGCAATGAACATTGTGGTACATGACTCTTTTTGAATTATGGTTTTCTCAGGGTATATGCCCAGTAGTGGGATTGCTGGGTTGTATGGTAGTTCTATTTTTAGTTTAGTTTTGTTTTGTTTTGTTTTTTTTGCGGTATGTGGTCCTCTCACTGTTGTGGCCTGTCCCGTTGCGGAGCACAGGCTCCGGACGCGCAGGCTCAATGGCCGTGGCTCATGGGCCCAGCCGCTCCACGGCATGTGGGATCTTCCCGGACCGGGGCACGAACCCGTGTCCCCTGCTTCGGCAGGCGGACTCTCAACCACTGAGCCACCAGGGAAGCCCTATTTTTAGTTTTTTAAGGAACCTCCATACTGTTCTCCATAGTGGCTGTATCAATTTACATACCCACCTACAGTGCAAGAGGGTTCCCTTTTCTCCACATTCTCTCCAGCATTTATTGTTTGTAGATTTTTTGATGATGGCCATTCTGACCAGTGTGAGGTGATACCTCATTGTAGTTTTGATTTGCATTTCTCTAATGATTAGTGATGTTGAGCATCTTTTCCTGTATTTGTTGGCCATCTGTATGTTTTCTTTGTAGAAATGTCTATTTAGGTCTTCTGCCTGTTTTTGGATTGGGTTGTTTGTTTCTGTGGTATTGAGCTGCATGAGCTGCTTGTATATTTTGGCAATTAATCCTTCGGCAGTAGCTTCATTTGCAAAAATTTTCTCCCATTCGTAGGGTTGTCTTTTCATCTTGTTTACGGTTTCCTTTGCTGTACAAAGCTTTTAAGTTTCATTAGGTCCCATTTGTTTATTTTTGTTTTTATTTCCCTTTCTCTAGGAGGTGGATCAAAAAGGATCTTGCTGTGATTTATGTCGTAGAGTGTTCTGCCTATGTTTTCCTCTAAGAGTTTTATACCGTCTGGCCTTACATTTAGGTCTTTAATCCATTTTGAGTTTATTTTTGTGTATGGTGTTAGGGAGTATTCTAATTTCATTCTTTTACATGTAGCTGTCCAGTTTTCCCAGCACCACTTATAGAAGAGGCTGTCTTTTCTCCATTGTATATTCTTGCCTCCTTTGTCAAAGATAAGGTGACCGTATGTGCGTGGGATAATCTCTGGGCTATCCATCCTGTTCCATTGATCTATATTTCTGTTCTTGTGCCAGTACCATACTATCTTGATTATTATAGCTTTCTGGTATAGTCTGAAGTCAGGGAGCCTGATTCCTCCAGCTCCACTTTTCTTTCTCAATATTGCTTTGGCTATTCGGGGTCTTCTGTGTTTCTATACAAATTGTGAAATTTTTTGTTCTAGTTTTGTGAACAATGCCATTGGTAGTATGATAGGGATTGCACTGAATCTGTAGATTGCTTTGGGTAGTAGAGTCATTTTCACAATGTTCATTCTTCCAATCCAGGAACATGGTATATCTCTCCATATGTTTGTATCATCTTTAATTTCTTTCATCAGTGTCTTATAATTTTCTGCATACAGGTCTTTTGTCTCCTTAGGTAGGTTTATTCTTAGGTATTTTATTCTTTTTGTTGCAGTGGTAAATGGGAGTGTTTCCTTATTTTCTCTTTCAGATTTTTCATCATTAGTGTATAAGAGTTCAAGAGATTTCTGTGCATTAATTTTGTATCCTGCTACTTTACCAAATTCATTGATTAGCTCTAGTAGTTTTCTGGTAGCATCTTTAGGATTCTCTGTGTATAGTATCATGTCATCTGCAAACAGTGACAGTTTTACTTCTTCTTTTCTGATTTGGATTCCTTTTATTTCTTTTTCTTCTCTGATTGCTGTGGCTAAAACTTCCAAACGTATGTTGAGTAATAGCAGTGAGAGTGGGCAACCTTGTCTTGTTCCTGATCTTAGTGGAAATGGTTTCAGTTTTTCACGATTGAGAATGATGTTGGCTCTGGGTTTGTCATATATGGCCTTTATTATGTTGAGGTAAGTTCCTTCTGTGCCTACTTTCTGGAGGGTTTTTATCATAAATGGGTGTTGAAATTTGTCAAAAGCTTTTTCTGCATCTATTGAGATTATCATATGGTTTTATCCTTCAATTTGTCTGTATGGTGTATCACATTGATTGGTTTGCATATATTGAAGAATCCTTGCATTCCTGGGATAAACCCCACTTGATCATGGTGTATGATCCTTTCATTGTGCTGTTGGATTCTGTTTGCTAGTATTTTATTGAGGATTTTTGCACCTATGTTCATCAGTGATATTGGCCTGTAGTTTTCTTTTTGTGTGACATCTTTGTCTGGTTTTGGTATCAGGGTGATGGTGGCCTCATGGAATGAGTTTGGGAATGTTCCTCACTCTGCTATATTTTGGAAGAGTTTGAGAAGAATAGGTGTTAGCTCTTCTCTAAATGTTTGACACAATTTGCCTGTGAAGCTGTCTGGTCCTGGGCTTTTGTTTGTTGGAAGATTTTTAGTCACAGTTTCAATTTCAGTGCTTGTGATTGGTCAGTTTATATTTTCTATTTCTACCTGGTTCAGTCTCAGAAGGTTGTACTTGTCTAAGAGTTTGTCCATTTCTTCCAGGTTGTCCATTTTATTGGCATCTAGTTGCTTGTAGTAATCTCTCATGATCCTTTGTATTTCTGCAGTGTCAGTTGTTACTTCTTCTTTTTCATTTCTATTTCTATTGATGTGAGTCTTTTCCTTTTTTTTTCTTGATGAGTCTGGCTGATGGTTTATCAATTTTGTTTATCTTCTCAAAGAACCAGCTTTTAATTTTATTGATCTTTTCTTTCACTTCCTTCATTTCTTTTTCATTTATTTCTGATCTGATCTTTATGATTTCTTCCTTCTGCTAACTTTGGGGGGTTTTTTGTTCTTCTTTCTCTAATTGCTTTAGGTGTAAGGATAAGTTGTTTATTTGAGATGTTTCTTGTTTCTTGAGATAGGATTGTATTGCTATAAACTTCCCTCTTAGAACTGCTTTTGCTGCATCCCATAGGTTTTGGGTCATCATGTTAATTGTCATTTATTTCTAGGTAGTTTTGGGTTTCCTGTTTGATTTCTTCAGTGATCTCTTGGTTATTTAGTATCATATTGTTTAGGCTCCACGTGTTTGTATTTTTTTACAGTTTGTTTCCTGTAATTGATATCTAGTCTCATAGCGTTGAGGTTGGAAAAGATACTTGATACAATTTCAATTTTCTTAAATTTACCAAGGCTTGATTTGTGACCCAAGATATGATGTATCCTGGAGAATGTTCCATGAGCACTTGAGAAGAAAGTGTTTTTGGATGGAATGTCCTGTAAATATCAATTAAGTCTATCTTGTTTAATGTGTCATTTAAACCTTGTGTTTCCTTATTTATTTTCATTTTGGATGATCTGTCCATTGGTGAAAGTGGGGTGTTAAAGTCCCCTACTATTATTGAGTTACTGTCGATTTCCCCTTTTACGGCTGTTAGCATCTGCTTTATGTATTGAGGTGCTACCATGTTGTGTGCATAAATATTTACAATTGTTATATCTTCTTCTTGGATTGATCCCTTGATCATTCTGTAGTGTCCTTCTTTGTCTCTTGTAATAGTCTTTATTTTAAAGTCTATTCTGTCTGATATGAGAATTGCTACTCCAGCTTTGTTTTGATTTCCATTTACATGGAATATCTTTTTCCATCCCTTCACTTTCAGTCTGTGCATGTCCCTAGGTCTGAAGTGGGTTTCTTGTAGACAGCATATATACGGGTCTTGTTTTTGTACCCATTCAGCCAGGCTGTGTCTTTTGGTTGGAGCATTTAATCCATTTACATTTAAGGTAATTATCGATATGTACGTTCCTATTATCATTTTCTTAATTGTTTTGGGTTTGTTATTGTAGGTCTTTTCCTTCGCTTGTGTTTCCTGTGTAAAGAAGTTCCTTTAGCATTTGCTGTAAAGCTGGTTTGGTGGTGCTGAATTCTCTTAGCTTTTGCTTGTCTGTAAAGGTTTTAATTTCTCCATCGAATCTGGATGAGATCCTTGCTGGGTAGAGTAATCTGGGTTGTAGTTTCTTCCCTTTCATCACTTTACATATGTCCTGCCACTCCCTTCTGGATTGTAGAATTTCTGCTGAAAAATCAGCTGTTAACCTTATGGGGACTCCCTTGGATGTTATTTGTTGCTTTTCCCTGCTGCTTTTAATATTTTTTCTTTGTATTTAATTTTTGGTAGTTTGATTAATATGTGTCTTGGCGTGTTTCTCCCTGGATTTATCCTGTATGGGACTCTCAGAGCTTCCTGGACTTGACTGACTATTTCCTTTCCCATATTAGGGAATTTTTCAACTATAATCTCTTCAAATATTTTCTCAGTCCCTTTCTTTCTCTCTTCTTCTTCTGGGACCCCTATAATTCGAATGTTGGTGCATTTAATGTTGTCCCAGAGGTCTCAGAGACTGTCCTCAATTCTTTTCATTCTTTTTTCTTTATTCTGCTCTGTGGTAGTTATTTCCACTATTTTATCTTCCAGGTCACTTATCTGTTCTTCTGCCTCAGTTATTCTGCTATTGATTTCTTCTAGAGAATTTTTAATCTCACTTATTGTGCTATTCATCATTGTTTGTTTACTCTTTAGTTCTTCTAGGTCCTTGTTAAACATTTCTCTTATTTTCTCCATTCTATTTCCAAGATTTTGGATCGTCTTTACTATCATTACTTTGAATTCTTTTTCAGGTAGACTGCCTATTTCCTCTTCATTTGTTTGGTCTGGTGGGTTTTTACCTTGCTCCTTCATGTGCTGTGTCTTTCTCTGTCTTCTCATTTTGCTTAACTTACTGTGTTTGGGGTCTCCTTTTCACAGGCTGCAGGTTTTTAGTTCCTGTTGTTTTTGGTGTCTTCCCCCAGTGAGTAAGTTTGGTTCAGTGAGTTGTGTAGGCTTCCTTGTGGAGGGGACTGGTGCCTGTGTTCTGGTGGATGAGGCTGGACCTTGTCTTTCTGGTGGGCATGACCGCATCCAGTGGTGTGTTTTGGGGTGTCTGTGAACTTATTATGATTTTGGGCAGCCTCTCTGCTAGTGGGTGGGGCTGTGTTCCTGTCTTGCTAGTTGTTTGGCATGGGGCGTCCAGTACTGGAGCTTGCTGGTCGTTGATTGGAGCCCGGTCTTAGCATTGAGACAGAGATCTCTGGGAGAGCTCTCGCCGATTGATATTACAAGGGGCTGGGAGGTCTCTGGTGGAGCAATGTCCTGAACTTGGCTCTCTCACCTCAGAGGCTCAGGCCTGACACCCAGCCAGAGCACCAAGACCCTGTCAGCCACAGAGCTCAGAAGAAAAGGGAGAAAAAAAATAAAAGAAAGAAAGAAAAAATAAATAAAATAAAGTTTTTAAAATAAAAAACTAAAAAAAAATTATTAAAATATAAAAGTAATTAAAAAAAAAAGAGAGCAACCAAACCAATAAACAAATGTACCAATGATAACAAGTGCTAAAAACTGTACTAAACAAAACAACGGACAGATAGAACCCTAGGACAAATGGTAAAAGCAAACCTATAGAGACAAAATCACACAAAGAAGCATACACATACACACTCACAAAAAGAGAAAAGGGGGAAAAATATATATAAAGGAAGAGAGTGACAAAATCAATAGACAAATCTACCAATGATAATAAGCTCTAAATACTAAACTAAGATATACATAGAAATCAGGAACTAGTCAGTCGCATTCGGCAAACCCCAAGTCTACAGTTGCTCCCAAAGTCCACTCCTCAATTTTGGGATGATTCATTGTCTTCAGGTATTCTACAGATGCAGGTACATCAAGTTGATTGTGGAGATTTAAACCACTGCTCCTGAGGCTGCTGGGAGAGATTTCCCTTTCTCTTCTTTGTTCGCACAGCTCCTGGGGTTCAGCTTTGGATCTGGACCCGCCTCTGCGTGTAGGTCGCCTGAGGGGGTCTGTTCTTTGCCCAGACAGGACGGGGTTAAAGGAGCAGCTGATTAGGGGGCTGTGGCTCACTCAGGCCGGGAGGAGGGAGGGCTACGGAATGCGGGGCAAGCCTGCGGTGGCAGAGGCCACCGTGATGTTGCACCAGCCTGAGGCATGCCCTGTGTCCTCCCGGGCGAGTTGTCCTTGGATCCCGGGACCCTGGCAGTGGCGGCTGCACCTGCTTCCGGGAGGGGAGGTGCGGATAGTGACCTGTGCTTGCACACAGGCTTCTTGGTGGCTGCAGCAGCAGTCTTAGCGTTTCATGCCCGTCTCTGGTGTCCACACTGGTAGCTGCAGCTCACGTCCGTCTCTGGAGCTCATTTAGGCGGTGCTCTGAATCCCCTCTCCTCGTGCACCCCGAAACAATGGTCTGTTGCCTCTCTGGCAGGTCCAGACTTTTTCCCGGACTCCCTCCCGGCTAGCTGTGGCGCACTAACCCTCGTCAGGCTGTGTTCACGCCGCCAACCCCCGTCCTCTCCCTGGGGTCTGACCTCCAAAGCCCGAGCCTCAGCTCCCAGCCCCGCCCGCCCCGGCGGGTGAGCAGACAAGCCTCTCGGGCTGGTGAGTGCTGGTCGGCCCCGATCCTCTGTGCGGGAATCTCTCCGCTTTGCCCTCCGCACCCCTGTTGCTGTGCTCTCCTCCGCGGCTCCGAAGCTCCCCCGCTCCGCCACCTGCAGTCTCCGCCTGCGAAGGGGCTTCCTAGTGTGTGGAAACCTTTCCTCCTTCACAGCTCCCTCCCCGAGGTGCAGGTTCCATCCCTATTCTTTTGTCTCTGTTTTTCCTTTTTTCTTTTGCCCTACCCAGGTACCTGGGGAGCTTCTTGCCTTTTGGGAAGTCTGAGGTCTTCTGCCAGCGTTCAGTAGGTGTTCTGTAGGAGTTGTTCCACATGTAGATGTATTTCTGATGTATTTGTGAGGAGGAAGGTGATCTCCACATCTTACTCCTCTGCCATCTTCAAGGTCCTCCCTTTCATTAGGTTTTGCATTGAGATAGTCATGAAAATAACTGCTGACTCACGAGCACTGGACCCAAAAAAGAGGATGAAACAGGTGAAAATCTACCTTCAGGTCAAAGGAAAATGTCGCCCCCTCTGCCTTTTGTTTCTATTGCTTTTTTAGTTGTAAAAAAAGAAATCTGTTTCAGGGGGTGTTTTCAGCTAGCCTGGCATCAGAGAGCCAGGGAATGACAGAGAGGATCAGGGGTAACTCTTATAGGCTGGGCCAGTTCTGTTTAGCAGGACTGGATGGACAGTTTGTACCAGGCTCAGAGTTCTTTGCAAACTTCTTGCAAGATTATCCGTCCTGTGACGCAGTCGTCAGACAGTCCCCACAAGGTTAGGTGAAGATACTGCCACACACTCTGTCTCCCTTTTGGAGATTTACTAAGCACATTATTTTAATGGCTCTGAGAAATCCTGCAATAAAGAAACTGGTTTAATCCCTTTATTTCCAGCTGCATTTGTTCATGTCATTGGCCTGGGCTCTTAGTAGCAGACCTTGGAGTCCACTCTGGCTAGTTTAAGCAGCAAAGGAATTTGAGAACAATAAGTGTCCAACAGAATATTCTATAAGGGTAGAGAGACAGGCCCTGAGCTACGTAACCAGGAATAACACTGTCCACACTGCAGGAGCACTTGCAGGGAATACCACTGCCTTCATCTCTTGGCTTGTATGGCTCAGGTATTAAAAAATGAGAATTGGATACCACAGAGCTATACCCACAAAAACTGCAGTCTGAGCCTTCCCAGCTGTCTTCATCAGCTTGAGTTGCTGTAACACAATAGCATCGACTGGGTAGCTTATTTCTCACAGTTCTGGAAGCCATGAAGTTGAAGATTATGGAGCCAGCCGGTTTGGTCCTGATGAAGACCACCATCTCCCTGTAAGCTCATGTGACCCAGGCTCTGTGTATATGTGGAGAGAGAGCTCTGGTGCTCTCTTCTTCTTTTTTTTTTTTAATTTTTATTTTATACTGGACTATAGTTGATCTACAATATTGTGTTCGTTTCAGGTATACAGCAAAGTGATTCCGTTATACATATACATATATAGTATCTATTCTTTTCCAGATTCTTTTCCCATATAGGTTATTACAGAGTATTGAGTAGAGTTCCCTGTGCTATACAGCAGGTCCTTGTTGATTATCTATTTTATATAAAGTAGTGTGTATATGTTAATCCCAGACTCCTAATTTATGCCCCCCTCTACCTTTCCCCTTTGGTAATCATAAGTTTGTTTTCTAAGTCTGTGAGTCTGTTTCTGTTTTGTAAATTAGTTCATTTGTATCATTTTTTTTAGATTCTGCATATAAATGATATCATATGATATTTATCTTTCTTTGCCTGACTTATTTCACTTAGTGTGATAATCTCTAGGTCCATCCATGTTGCTGCAAATGGCATTATTTCGTTCTTTTTAATGACTAAGTAATATTCCATTGTATACATGTACCATATCTTCTTTATCCATTCATCTGTTGATGGACATTTAGGTTGCTTCCATGTCTTGGCTACTGTAAATAGTGCTGCTTTGAACATTGGTGGTGCCCTCTTCTTATAAGGGCACCAATACCATTGTGGAAGCCCCACCCTCATGGCCTCATCTCAACATAATTACCACTCAAAGGTCCCACCTCCTAATACCATCACATTGGTGGGTAGGACATATAGATTCTGGAGGGGACACAGACATTCAGACCATAACACAAGGCTCTCTGTTTCTTTTTCTTTAACTTATACACAAGATTTGTATACAACTAAATACAGAAAAATATATATGAAATGGTCCTTATCTCCTCAGAGATTAGTTTTTTTAGTTTGGGAGACAAAATAGACTGCATGTGACTGGGTGTTCTCTCTCTGGTGCAAACTTTGTCAGAATTCAGACAAGTAAAGGTCAGGCATTTTGGAGCAGTCAAAGCTGCGAAAGCAGGGGGCTGTGTCTGTGACTTGAAAGAAGGCTGTCACTGTCACATATAACAAGTTGGTCTGCCATTATTTTGTTTAAAGAAACAGTTTCCCGGACTTCCCTGGTGGCACAGTGGTTAAGAATCCGCCTGCCAATGCAGGGGACACAGGTTCGAGCCCTGGTCTGGGAAGATCCCACATGCCGCGGAGCAACTAAGCCCATGTGCCACAACTACTGAGCCTGCGCTCTAGAGCCTGCGCACCACAACTACTGAAGCCCGCGCGCCTAGAGCCCAGGCTCCGCAACAAGAGAAGCCACCACAGTGAGAAGTCTGTGCACCGCAATGAAGAGTAGCCCCCGCTCGCCGCAACTAGAGAAAACCCAAGTGCAGCAACGAAGACCCAACGCAGACAAAAATAAATAAATTTAAAAAAAAGAAACAGGTTCCCTTGGATGTAGATTTATTTTCTAAACAAACAACAGACTGACTCGGGTTTATCAAAACACTTAGTGACTCAGGTGTTGCTTTAGGAGAAGATGAGGTAGTGGTGCCTGACCGGTCTTGGGGCATGCCAGGGTCATGGCAAGGGTGAGAGCCCCAAATCTCTCTCAGTCTGCTTAAGGGTCGCTGAGCCTAGGTGCCTGGGGCTGATTGGAACCATTAGCAGACATACATGATCCACTCCTTTCTTTAGGGAAAGCTACACCAGTCACTGGTCCCATGGGGGGCTGTGACTGTCTGACAGATCCCCAGAGAAAGCTATTCTTTGGTCTTTCTCAGAAGCACAATTAGAGAGCTCAAGTTATGATGGAGACAATCGGATTTATCTGGAAAGAAAACCTGTTTTCATGAGAGCCCTACTTCAAGGCATGAGAACCCTGAGCATTCGCTCATAACACTTTGCCATCCCAGTCGTCAGAATGGGTCTCACCATCACTGGCCATCAGTTAGGCTGTTTTTCTGTCCCCACACTGGGGTAACCACAGGAGGCACTTGGGCACGTGATTTTTCTCGGAGGAGCTGGAGGAGAACATGGTTTGGGCATCTCAACCCTCTGAAACAGCACCTCGTTCTCAGCTTCCTGGTTGAAAGTCACTCCGTGATAGTCATCAAACAAAGCTGGTGAGACACGTGGTCACTGTGGTCTAGGAGCTTACCATCTCAGAGAGGACACATTTGTGATGGACAAACATCCAGAAAACATACATGCCAAGAAAAAGATGTGCCAATGCCACATCTGGCCCCTTCGAAGCCGTGAGTCCATCCCCTCCACCACTGCTACAAAGGAAAGCCTCCAGTCCCCTCCAAACATCCGGGTGAACACACCTGTCTTTCCAGTACATCGGTTGGAATTGGAGACAGCTTGCCATTTGTTCATTCCCAGGCATCTCTTCTACCACTTGGCCCATCCACTCGGGACCCAGAAGTCTTTTTTTTTTTTTTTTTTTTGCGGTACGTGGACCTCTCACTGTTGTGGCCTCTCCCGTAGCAGAACACAGGTTCCGGACGCGCAGGCTCAGCGGCCATGGCTCACGGGCCCAGCCGCTCTGCGGCATGTGGGATCTTCCCGGACCGGGGCATGAACCCGTGTCGCCTGCATCGGCAGGTGGACTCCCAACCACTGCGCCACCAGGGAAGCCCCCAGAAGCCTTTTTTAGGGTGTAAGAGAGGCAAGAACTCAGTCATTTGGACAGTATGTTGGATGTTCCCCGCCCATCAACTCTATCAGCTCCATGACAGATGATACCTACACACAGCTGTTTTCCTTGAAGGCGAAATTTCCTTCCTTATGCTTGATGTGTGTTTGCTATGGCGCACTTTAATTGATGGCATTCGCATGAAATTCATAAAGCTGTGAGCAAGTCACTTCCTACGTCTCACTATCCTCATCTCTTGAGGAAAAGCATATAATAATACATAATATACAACAGGATCTAATACCTATTTAGTATATAATAATGTAATAATCTCTAAGGTTTTGTCATTTCAGCTCTAGCATTCTATGAACCTCTCCTCTATTCAGTGAAATTGGTCACTGCCGATTCCAATACAAGTCACTTCTCTTCCAAAATAGTTTTCCTCATTTTAGTTCCTAATCTGTTAGTGAACACATACAACCTAATCATATAGTTGAAGTCAGGAATGTAGAGCAAAAGTTCTCCCACCAAGCCCTACGGTATTTTATCTTCAAAGTTCTCTGCAATTCTACAGGTTGTGACTGAGTTTGCTCACCTGAAATCGCCACGATTATGATTATTGGGTCTTCCACGCCCCACGCAGAGCCCACTCTCAGTAGATTAGACCCATCAATCCAGAGCTCATGCACCTGGCAACATCCTTATGTATGATAGAGAAACATGAAATAAGCAATAAAAAAGGGGAGTCTTTTATAGGCAAAAGAGAAATGACCACTGAGCCTGACAGTGACGAAGGAATAATGTGAATTATAAAAACTAGACCCAGTGGTCTTTAACTCTTTCGTGGAGGCAGCACATCTCTGTAGGGCAGTGATTGTTCAACAGATCTGGGTTTAAATCCAGGCATTGCAATATAGTCCCTGTGAGACCTTGGGAAAGTTATTCTAGAAAGACACATGGTTATGCAAAAATACAGCTTGCATATATGCTCAGGTCTCTAGAAAAGAGAATATATGGGTATCCGAGAAAGGATGAACCGTTCCTGGGGGTACAGGTAGCCAAGGTGTTACTGAGTGTCATTGGCTTTTATGTTTACAAGTGATGCTCTCTGAGTGTTTCGAGTCCAGGGAGTGAGCTGAAAAGACCTTCTCAGGAACAGTGTTTTTCTCTTATGTTCTGGGACCCATGGCTTGTGGTTCATGGTAGCTGTTTGGTGCCGTCAGAGCCTGCATCCAGTTTTTTCCCTCAGGGAGATAAATATTAATCTTCGAGACCAGACTTGATTTTTAAAAACAGAAGCAAGTCTGAGGAGTTATGTAGGTAATCATACTGGATAAGAATATTTGGGGTAAAAAAAATATGGTTATACACATAAATTGATCATTTTTCGTGTTTGTTATTTACTTCTGAAAGCAATTTGCTGAGATTCTGCCAAAGCGAATTTTAAAATGTTAAAGACTGTTGAACTGGCTTTGCTGGTAAGCCAGGTAGTCGGCTGTAATTTATCTAACTCCCTAAGGGTGCACGGTTCTCCTTAGATTCTCTGTGCGTGCATGTGCGTGCACGTGTGCGTGTGCGTGCATGTGTGTGTATTGCTAAAAGCACCACCACTACAAATTCTAGTGTCTTCTTGAGTCGACCAGTCCAGTAGGCTTCTTGCATTAGATTGTTTCCCAATCTTTAGTCATTTGTCAGCCAACTTTTAAATTGTTTTCCATTACCTACCTAGACAGCTATTTGCATATTAATTTCCTCTAAACCAATTCACTTTTTAAGTGCATCACATTCTGAAAGTGGAAAACTAACACTATCAGTTACCCTGAATAGCAAATAGTAGAAAGAAATACAATAAAACTGATCCATTATTAATCCATGAAGTTAGCCTAAGATCTGCGTTCTCTTTACTGAAAAAGAAGTTGCACGAGTCCCGGGGAGTTGTTAAAGACATACCAGCAGCAGGCTGGGGTTTTCTCCTGGACTGCAATCAGAGGGATGAGCTGAGAGCAGTGAATAATTCTTCCAGGTGCTCTAATGAGATGTTAGGCCAAGTCTAGTGACCTTCCAAAAACATCACATGAGCTGCTAGTGGCACGTGTCCTTTGCTTGGGAGACACTGACTCAGCACAATATTCTTGCCTTTTAACCCCGCAGGCCTCCACGGGGCTGGCACAGATACCAGGCATGTCCATGAATACTGTACACCTGTCCTTTGGGACCAAGATAAGCATCTTCAGCTTCCAGACCTCTCCCTTTGCTACCCCTAAATCTGGCAGGTGCCCCAGACAGGGCCACCATGGAAGGCCAGCACCGTCCAGACAGAAGCATGTCCCACTTTTGCTAGGCCCTGGAGATGGAAAAATGAAGTGCTTTCGGAGGAAGCAGCGAAACTGGGAGCAGTAACTCTTCACGGGCAATGAGGACATGATACTAGATGAAGCTGAAGTTGTGTGGCCTGGCCTTGGACTCTCCCCACTCACACATCCCCAGGCTCCTGGGGCCTGACACAGTTGTGAAGATGCTTTCCAGAGGGGAGCCAGGTGGTTTTCAGCACAACAGGCTCCAGAATAATGCTCATTGGCAGCTCCGTCTGAGATAACTTCAGACATGGCCGGCTCGCGGGGCAGAATCCGATCTTGTGCTATTTATGATCTGAGTCCATTGATGGGATTTTCCTCATCTCCCCCGCCACACACACACCACCTTTCCCATATGTGTTTGTGCAAAATGGACTTTGGATCCAGGCGTCATGGTGCCCCCAAACACGCCACAGCACATCCCAAGTCCTCGCTATAATTTTATCTCAAACTCAGCTCTAGTATTCCATGAAGCAAAATTGGAAATGGCCTTTAATCATTCAGGGAGATAAATGTGTGTGTGTGTGTGTGTGTGTGTGTGTGTGTGTGTGTGTAAGGGTAAATGCTCTTTTTCAGGTGCCAGATTCTTTCCTGAGTGACGTCTGAGATGGACAGAGCTGATGAATTAATACTTCCGCTGGCAAAATGTCCCCCAGTCCCTATTCTTGCTAGAAGCACCAGATCACACCCCAAAATAGCCAATATACCCCTGCACACAACCAGGAAGATTTCATAAACTTTCTTCTTTTTGTGATAAATGTGATAAATATTGTATTTAAAGACATGAAACAGTCTCTCTTTAAAGCCATCACAGGCAAGGGAAGCTGTGTGTTCCCCTCAATACAGTGGAATATGGCTGTGAATCAGAGGTTTAAGAACAAAGTTGAATCCTGTCCTGTGTCAAGAAGAGGAATACACAGCTCCGAGGCTGATGTGTTTCTCTTCTTCGGCCCATGGCAGGCTTGCTTCTGCCTTCTTTCACGAGGCTCGAGGTCTGTGAAGCCAGGGTCTGTGGAGGACTCCTGGGGCCTGGATCCTGCAGCCAGGAGGCCAAGGCGTGACCGACAGTCACCGTGGTCTCAGGGTGAGCCTGTGGGGCACATGCAGGGGAAAGGCTCAGAGGCTTCTGGACAGAGTTTCTCAGACTTGTCATTCACAAGGGACAGAGACAGAGCAGATGAAAAGGAGACAAGGGTAACCTCAAAGGAGTTATTTTAACAAACGAATGCATCATAGGTAGGAATCATAATGTGAAGTTTTCCAAACGCCCTGTCTGTGTGTTATACGACGTGCAGGATTCCTCTTAAATCCTGCTCTCGAGGGACTTCCTTTATTAATGTTTTTAATGGGCGCTGAGATCTCCAGGAGGGAGACTCCCGGTAAGGAGAGGTTCGTAAGAACTATTTGTGGCTGTTTGGACCCCCCCACGGCGTATTGCATGGCTGACCGCGGTGTCCTTCCTGAGGCCGTCCTCTGCCCTGGCCTTCGTTGCCACAGGGTCTCACAGTCGAGCATCTCTTCCTGTGACTGCTCTTTCCTTGCCCTCTGAAGGCTCCTTCCCCTCCACGCCACCCATAGGAGGTGTTCGTTGCTAGAGTTTCCATTGTTCTTTCCGTGATGGTTCTTGGGTCTCTAGCTCCAACCCGGACCTGTTTTCAGAGCTCTAGACCACATATAACTGTTTACTAGACATCCCTACTTAATTGTCTCATGAAACCCTCCATCTCAACAACTTCTCCTCCCCCTCTCCTCTTGTGTCCCCCAGTTTAGCGAACTCTGCCACCACCCACCCACACGGCCAAGGACTTTGAGGGGTCATCCTCGGTTCCTCTTCCCTTCCCAACTGCAATTCCCCACCAGCTTCTTAACCGCGCCTCCTAAACGTGTCTCGTTCTGCTTTCTTCCATGGCCATGGCAATCATCCTGGCCTCTGCTACCCTGATCTCTCACTTGAACCGCCACATCCACATGGCTTACAAGGCCATCTTCATGAACTTGTGCTACCTCTCAAGTCATCTTTCATCACTTTCTCTCCTACTTCATGCTCCGAACATTTGGGTCTCCTTTTATTCCCTGCAGTGACCATCCTCGCACTGTCTTTGGCTGTTGCACAAATAATTCCCTCTGCCTAGAACACACGCCTTCCCCTTCCACAGCTCTCTCTCACTTTCCCATGCTGCTTCTATCATCTTTCATCCTTCGGTTGGGTTACACAGCTTTTCCCCAGGGAAACCTTGCAGGTTAGGTTACCCATGATTCCCTAAATCTCTCCCTTTATAATACTCATTATACCATATTGGTGACACTTGTTTAAGTGTCCACTTTCCCAGCTTAATTACCTCATTAAACACATCAGATGTCTTTTATTTCTTATTTATTTTTTGGGTTTTGCCTTATCATTTTTAAAAATTGAAATATAGTTTATTTACAATATTGTGTTAGTTTCAGGTGTACAGCAAAGTGATTCAGCCATATATGTGTATATATTCTTTTTCAGTTTATTTTTCACCATACGTTACTATAAGATATTGAATATAGTTCCCTGTGTTATACAGTAAATCCTTATTGTTTATCTATTTTATGTATAATAGTTTGTATCTGTTAATCCCAAACTCCTAATTTATCCCTCCCGTCCCTTTTCCCTTTGGTAATCATAAGTTTGTTTTCTATGTCTGTGAGTCTGTTTCTGTTTTGTGTATAGATTCATTAGTATTATTTTTTAGATTCCACATATGTGATATCATATTTGTCTTTCTCTGACTTACATCACTTAGTATGATAATCTCTAGGTCCATCCATGTTGCTGCCAATGGCAATATTTCATTCTTTTTAAACACATCAGATGTCTTATTGGTCACACTTATTTTTTCCTTGAGACCATCCTCTAGGAACCCTCCATTATCCTGTTTAGACCGGAAGTGTTTGTTCACTAAACCTTCCATACAGCTATCAATCCCTGTTAGGTCCAACACTTCTTTTTCTGGTGGATTCTTTGCCAGATTCCATACTGTTTTCTCTATTGCTTTATTGGTTGGCGAAATTCATCCTCCAGGAACTTCATGAGGATGGAGGCATAGAAATATATCTTTTTTGAAAATTTGCATGTTTGAAAATGTCTTCATTCTGCCTTTGCACTCGTTGTATACTTTGGCTAGGTATAAAATCCTATGCTAAAAATCATTTGCCTTCTCAATACATTTCCCTGGAGTTTTCTATTGTAAAGGGCTGATGTTGAGAATTCTAATATCCTTTTGCTTATAATTTTTAGAGAATCTATCTTTGTCCTTCTGGACCTGGAAGCTGTTAGAATCCTTTTCTTTCTTCTTAGCGTTCTGAAATCTCAAGGTGATATGCTTTGGTGGAGATCTTTTCTTTCTTCATTTTGGTGAGTAGGTCCTTAAAATCAGAGAGTGCATGTCCTGGGACTTCCCTGGCGGTCCAGGGGTTAAGACTATGCACTTCCAATGCAGGGGGTGTGGGTTCGATCCGTAGTTGGGGAACTAAGATCCCACATGCCGTGTGGTGTGGCCAAAAAAATTTTTTTTAAAAAAAAGTGCATGTCCTTCACCTCTGGGACATTTTCTTATATTTCTCTTGTAGTTTCTTCCCCACCATTTTCTCTGTCTTCTCTCTCTGCGTAAATGTTGAAGTTCATAGACTGATTAATTTCCTTCTCTTTTCTTTCCTCTTGCCCATATATTTGTCTTTAGTTCTATTTTCTTTTTTCCCTAAGAGGTTATTGATTTTTAACTTCCTATCATTTTATTGGATTTATGTCAGATCCAGAGTTTCCCTGGTTCATTTTCTTCTCTGAATAAACTTTTTGCTCCTGTTGGTGTTGGGAAGTGGTGGTCACTTGGGCAATATGGTGGACAGAGAGATTAGGGTCTGCTGTTCCTTTAATAGTGCCTTGACTAATCCCTACCTCCTGCCTTTGCTGATACCTGGTGCCTGCAATTCCTGAGCCTGTCTGAGATTTTTCAGCATGAGTTGACTTGCTTTTCCCTTCTGTCTTCCACTGTAGGTACTTGGTATTCAGCCATCACAGCTTTGCTAACTCCTTCATTCACTGTTCATCTTCCAAGATGGTCATTAATATCTCTCATACTCTACTGTAGTCATGACTATTTTCTTTAACCTTGTGGTTTTATACATTTTAAAATTCATTCACTATCATTTTGGTAGCATTTCAGAAGTGGACAGGGATATACGCATGTGTTCAATTTTCCATGACTATTCTTTTTTTGTGTGTGGTATGCAGGCCTCTCACTGTTGTGGTCTCTCCCGTTGCGGAGCACAGGCTCCGGACGCGCAGGCTCAGCGGCCATGGCTCACGGGCCCAGCCGCTCCGTGGCATGTGGGATCCTCCCGGACCGGGGCATGAACCCGTGTCCCCTGCATCGGCAGGCGGACCCTCAACCACTGCGCCACCAGGGAAGCCCCATTTAGTATTCTTTACTAAAGATGTGGCCGAGTTTTCTGATTCCTGGTACTTGGCAGAAAAGTCTTAATTTGAGTTCTGGTTGTAGACCTTCCCTTCCTCCTTCCCTCTCTCCCTCCCTTCTTTTCTTGTCTCTCTCTTCTTTATGTTTTTTCTTCATCCTGTCCTTCTGTCCCAACTCACAGACAGGGTCTCAGCCACTTCATACTATGTGGCTTCAGAATCTTCAGCCTCCATCTAGGCTTTTCTTAATTTCTTGTGATCACAGAATCGTTGCTTGCTATCTTATCATGAAATATTTTATTTTACTGTTGATTCTGTGGATCTCAACTCATTCTTTAGATCCTCCTGTGATGATGAGGATGACAGTGATAAGGACGATATATTTATGGAGCTCTTGACACGTACCAAGCCCTAAATTAAGCATGTTACATAGATTATCTCCTTTAACTGACCCAATGGGCCAGTTAATATTTATTTTCTCATCTTATAGATAAGAAAACTAAAGCTTATGGAGTTTTCATAACTTGCCCAAGAAAATATAACTGGTGAGTTGTAAAACTATAGATTTTTAAAGAACAACTTCCTGACATCCAAGATCAGACTTTTACCCATACCACAATACTACAGGCTTCTTGATGGCAGTGGTATTGGACAAGGCACCGATCAAAACATTATTTTGAACCATGGGATTCCCACTACTTGCCTGAACACTTTCTAACGATAGAATGAGATGCCTAATGATTTCGTGAGTGCTCCTCTGGAAAGAGCTACACAGGGGTTGGATGGCCTTGTGTGAGGATGTGTGTGTGGGGAGGATTCCTGCATTCGGATGGAACATGGACTTTACAATCCCTTTATTTTAGTTTGTTTTTTTACATTAATGATAGTTAACATTTATTGAGCAGTTACCTTGTTCCAAACATGGTTGCTATTAAATTGCCTTTATATACCTTATCTCATTGAATTGGTTCTAGGACCTATCTTTTAGCATCATCTTCATTTAGTAAGGAGGAAACTGAGGCTAAAGAGATTATCTGACACACCAGGGAGTGAAGAGCTGAGATTTCAATTTAGGATTATCGGGAACTATAAGCTACAGACCAGAACAATCAGAGATTTCCCCTGAATGAGCGATAGCCACAGCAGGTTCGAACAGAGGGGCGGCTGGAGACTCACGTGGGAAGGAAGGGTGATCTTCTGCTTCCCATCCGCTCGGTTCCCCTTCTCTTTTTGGTTCTTGCTCTCATGAATTCCATGTGTCCATCCCAAGTCTCCTTCATGGAGACCTTGACCGTGAATTGTGGAGGAAAAGAAACCTGGGCCAGAGCCAGAAGACCTGGGTCCTTATGCCAGGCTTTGGGCTGCAAGCAACCCCTAGCCACTCTGAGTCTCAGCCCTCCCAGCTGTAAAATGGTAAAAACAACCTTAAGTTATAGGCACAGTCCCTTTAAACATTTCAGGTTTATGCTTCTGACTGTTCTGCTGTTAGTTCTCCTTCCACAGTCTCCTAGAAACTTCCTCTTAGACCGATCAGCAGAACTGGGACCTCACTCCTTATCCTCATTTCATTCTCTGTGTATTGTGTAACAGTGGGAGGAATGAAAAGGTCGTACCTTCAGGCATTTAATTAATCTTAGCATTTAATATTAAAAATAATAATAGCTAGCATCTATTGAATGCTTACTATGTCCAGATATTGTGCTGAGGATGGTATAAACACTGTTTCACTTCATCCTCATACCAATCCCAAGAGGCTGGGCCATTATTGTCTTGTTCTCATTCTAGACCAAAAATGTCCTGAATGTGGTTGACTTAGTCTACTCAGGCTGCCATAACTAATACCATAGACTGGGGGGCTTAAACAACAGAAATGTGTTTTCTCGCAGTTCTGGAGGCTGGAAAATCCAAGGTAAGGACTGGCAGGGTTTGGTTTCTAGTGGGGGCCTTCTTCCTGGCTTTCAGATGACTGTGACCTCACACGGTGGAGAGAGATTGCTGTCTCTTCCTTTTCTTACAAGGCGAACAATCCTTTGGGTTAGGACCCACCTTTATCACCCCATTTAACCATAAGTACTTCCTAAAAGCCCTGTCTTCACATATGGTCACACTGGGGCTCTGAGTTTCAACATATGAATTTGGGGGGATACGATTCACCCCATAGCAATGGTGGACAACGTTTAGCTTGGCTTTAATGGACATACGCTATTCATGTTATTAACACATGAAAATGTTTGAGGTGGGAAGATGGCATCTTTCTGCTACTTTCTAAACACCCTCCCTTCCCCATGAAGAGGGTGGACAGATCACCCGTTAGAAAATAGGACAGGAAGGGCCAACACTCCTGTTGCTTATCAAACAGCAGGAAGAATTAAAAGTTTCTTCGGGTTTGAAGAAACTTGGTCCTTTGCCGGATGACCCTTTTATTATCCCGACAAAGGACCTCCTGGGACTGTCTTTAAGAGAAAAGTAGTCTCCTTAGTGTTCCTCTCTCTGTCCTTAGATGAGAGATGGCTCCAGTATCATAACTTAGTTGTTTTTCTCCTTTCTGGCTGAAGAACTAACCCTCTCCTCCAGAGGCTCTTGGTGACGGATCCCTTTCTTTTCCAGGAAGCTAAAGAAATTATTTCGGAAGCTGAAAGGTGAGGCAGAGCCTGGACAAGCTGACTCCGCCTGTTCAAAGCACCCAGAGCAGTGGGGTCTAGACTACAGCCTGGAACCGCACACTGGACTGACGCCAGAGTACATGGAAATGAGTAAGAGCCCATGGGCTTTCCTTCCACTGGGGGTGCGTTCAGATGAGGGGGTCAGGGGGAGGGTTAGGAAAATAACTGAGGCAGCCTCTGCTCCTTCCCGGGCTTCCTGGTGACACGGTGTCGCCTTCAGTGCCACGTGGAAGTTGAGGAGGGTGTGGGCAGAAGGAGCCCTGGTCTGCGAACCGGCAGCATCTCATCACCAACTTGATCCTCAAAGGGTCCCTTCTTCTTTGGGGGCCACCTGTCTTCATCTGTCAAATGACAGGTGTCGTCTCTCGGGTTCCTTCCCGTGGTTTCTACCATGAGAGGCAAATTGGGAAGTCTGATATTTAAGAATGGAATTTCCGCTAAGAACAAGGAAAGTAGTCCTCTGACCCTTGGGACAAGGACATATAAACCTTGACGAGGAGAATGTAGGAGAGTCCCTCACTGATCAGGCGGGGCTGGGGAAAATGTCATCTTTCCTCTAAAAATGGCGGGGATGTTTTGGGTAGGGGGTGAGAGGAAGATTTCTAGTTATAGCCTCTGACTGTTCTTGGATGAGGCCCTAAGAGTAGGAGCGCGTGCAGCGCAGGCCAACAGAACACGGTCATTTCAGACGTGGTTCGGAAGCCACGTGTTCTCCATCGTGAGCAGTGTCCCAGCTCGGACCAGCTGCCTGCAAACACTTGTCTGCTTATTAATAACCCTGAGCTTTCACTGGGGTGAATATTTGAGTAGCCTGTTTCCAAGACTTGGAACTAATGAATTAAAAACATAGGACCGAGAGGGCAGACATATCATGTAAACATTGACTCAATCTAGAGTGAATGGAGAAACATGAGTCAGATCCAACGAAAGAATCACTCAGGACTTCATATCATTGGGCCCTCATTGTGTTTGCATAATGACTCCTGCCTTCTTTGGTTAATTCCTTTTAACAGGGGCTACTAACGCCTCTGTGTACCAGGTACCTCACTTGTTATTTCTAATGGATACGTATCCTCTGTCTTCATAAGAGAGAGAGAGAGAGTGTGTGTGTGTGTGTGTGTGTGTGTGTGTGTGTGTGTGTGTGTGTGTTAAGGGTAGAGGGATGGACAAGGTCTAGATGAGATGGTCAACAAAGTTCTGTTCGAGTTCTGGGGTCTCTACAATTCCAGGCAAAGCCTGAGCTTTGTCATCTGAATAAACGCCCCAGAGAAGAAACATTCATTGTGTCTGCCTCAAGAACAATAGACAAAGAGAATATCAAGACACAGTGTGTGTAAACACACAGCTCTCTGATGCTTTTTGCCTCTCGCTGAGGGCTACCTGTCATCCCTCTCCAACACTGAGCCCTGTATTTACGCAGAGATGACCGCTCAGATTTCAGATGTCATTCTGCGCCTGCCATCCTCTCAGAAAGAGATCGATGCCAGATTGAGGCTTCCATTCGGGAAGGGGCTTACGCTAGAACCCCCATAGCTCTGTCTTTCAAACTCCACCCTCCATCTCCAGCCCCTCCCCCCAACCACGCAGTTATCTGTGTAGGTGTTAATGCCTGTCTGCCTGTCTGTACAGAGAGCTGGCTATTTCAAAGCTCCCTGTCTTGAGTGATTAAGAGCAGAGACCCTTGAGCCATACTCCCTGGGTTCAAATCCTGGCTCTATCACCAACTAGCTAGATGGCTTTGGGTAAATGGCTAACCCTAACCCTAGTCCTAAGCCTAACTTCATGGGATTGTTGTATCAATATATAATGAATTGGGCTTCCCTGGTGGCGCAGTGGTTGAGAGTCCACCTGCTGATGCGGGGGACACAGGTTCGTGCCCCGGTCCGGGAAGATCCCACATGCCGCAGAGCAGCTGGGCCCATGAGCCATGGCCACTGAGCCTGCGCGTCCGGAGCCTGTGCTCCGCAACGGGGGAGGCCACAACAGTGAGAGGCCCACGTACCGCAAAAAAAAAATATATATATATATATATATAATGACTTAATGTCTGTGAAGTGCGTAGAAGAGTGTGTAGCACAAACAAAAGCTGTGTCAAGTGTTGCTGTTTCTCCTAATGGTCTTGAGGCCCCAGGAAGGCAGGGTATAGGAAAACATGTTGTACTTCGTCAGCCACTGTCACTAAACAGTCACGCACTGTGCCATGTTCAGACTCGGGCACTTACCAAGTCATGAGAAGACAGGAAAAACAAGAAGTAGAAGACTTGGTGATTTTTGGAAGAAGTTCACCCCAAGATTGTAGAGAGTAAAATTCATTCCATAGATTAAACAAACAAGCAAACTACTTACAGGTTAAGAGGGAACAAAACAACCATGAAACAAAAAGTTTGAAAACAGAAGGAAGCATGTCTCCCAGAACTTTCCTTTTTCAAGCCCAACTTTTGGTAGCATTTTGGTGTCATATCTTAGGCCCCTTTTGTTATTTTTAAATAACACATATTTTATTTTATTTATTTTTTAAATAAAAATATTCCTATTTATTTATTTTAACATCTTTATTGGAGTATAATTGCTTTACAAGGGTGTGTTAGCTTCTGCTTTATAACAAAGTGAATCAGCTATACATATACATATATCCCCATATCTCCTCCCTCTTGCGTCTCCCTCCCACCCTCCCTATCCCACCCCTCTAGGTGGCCACAGAGCACCGAGCTGATCTCCCTGTGCTGTGCGGCTGCTTCCCACTAGCTATCGGTTTTACATTTGGTAGTGGTATGTCCATGCCACTCTCTCACTTCGTCCCAGCTTACCCTTCCTCCCCCTCTCCATGTCCTCAAGTCCATTCTCTAGTAGGTCTGCGTCTTTATTCCTGTCCTGCCCCTAGGTTCTTCATGACCTTTTTTTTTCTTAGATTCCATATATATGTGTTAGCATACGGTATTTGTTTTTCTCTTTCTGACTTACTTCACTCTGTATGACAGTCTCTAGGTCCATCCACCTCACTACAAATAACTCAATTTCGTTTCCTTTTATGGCTGAGTAATATTCCATTGTATACATGTGCCACATCTTCTTCATCCATTCATCTGTCGATGGACGCTTAGGTTGCTTCCATGTCCTATTGTAAGTAGAGCTGCAATGAACATTGTGGTACATGACTCTTTTTGAATTATGGTTTTCTCAGGGTATATGCCCAGTGGTGGGATTGCTGGGACATATGGTAATTCTATTTTTATTTTTTTAAGGAACCTCCATACTGTTCTCCACAGTGGCTGTATCAATTTACATTCCCACCAACAGTGCAGGAGGGTTCCCTTTTCTCCACACCGTCTCCAGCGTGTATTGTTTGTAGATTTTTTGATGATGGCCATTCTGACTGGTGTGAGGTGATATCTCATTGTAGTTTTGATTTGCATTTCTGTAATGATTAGTGATGTTGAGCATTCTTTCATGTGTTTGTTGGCAGTCTGTATATCTTCTTTGGAGAAATGTCTATTTAGGTCTTCTGCTCATTTTTGGATTGGGTTGTTTGTTTTTCCGGTATTGAGCTGCATGAGTTGCTTGTAAATTTTGGAGATTAATCCTTTGTCAGTTGCTTCATTTGCAAATATTTTCTCCCATTCTGAGGGTCATCTTTTCTTCTTGTTTATGGTTTCGTTTGCTGTGCAAAAGCTTTTAAGTTTCATTAGGTCCCGTTTGTTTATTTTTGTTTTTATTTCCATTTCTCTAGGAGGTGGGTCAAAAAGGATCTTGCTGTGATTTATGTCATAGAGTCTTCTGCCTATGTTTTCCTCTAAGAGTAACACATATGTTAAACATTTAAATATTTTAAATATTTATGAGTTAAAAAATAAAGTTGTGATCATATGCACACATTTCTCTTTTTTCAGTTAGCCTTATATGAATAAATATTTCCAAATTGTCATATAATATTTAAAACAAACAGCTGCATAATAAATCAACCCTCTAATAAATGGATCATAGTTTATTTACCTATCTTCCAAGGAAGTGAATTGGAGGCTCAGTTTCCAGTTTTTCCCCTATTTTCACAAATCCAGTATATATTATTTTCATGCATGTAATCTTTTCCACATTTGTAATTACTTCCTCAAGATATACTCCCCCAGATGTGATGGCTACATCTAAAGGATGGCCATTGTATGGTTCTTGATTTGTTTTACCAAATTGCTTTCTGAAAGGACTAGACCAATTCCCTTCGCCATAGACCATGTACGAAATACTCTTCCGATGGGTACCAGTTATTTATTACCCTGAAGTCAAGTGGTAATGACAGAATGGTCAGTGTGCTTTCAGCTTGAGATTCCCAGCCCCCATGCCCACCTCATTCTACCTGTTGACGTGAATATTCCAGACTCATCCTTTAAGAGTTAGCTTTTCACAGTGCTTCCTCGGTGAAGTCTTCCTAAGCCCATTCCTGCTGAGAGGAATCATTAACTGTTTGCTTTTCTGTCCCAGTGTTGCATTTGGTGCACACACTGATGGTGTATCCTACAGAATTATGGTAATAGCCATTCTTTTGCAGACCCGTCTAAAGAGCAGTGAGTGACGCCCATGACTTTTCATGTCCCCCAGAGCCCAGCACATTCCCTGGCACGTGACAGGCACTCAACATGTCTGATAAACAAAGACGAGTGAGGGAATGAATGCCTTTATTTATTAATGAGGGCAGGTTTCTTAACAGAGGTAAGTTTTTAATAATTTTAAGTGGAAGGGTCGTTTTCAAAGCAGGGCTTGGTTGATGGTGGGTCAAGGATGTTCTAAAGAGGTTTCCAGGGCTTCCCTGGTGGCGCAGTGGTTGAGAGTCTGCCTGCTGATGCAGGGGACATGGGTTCGTGCCCTGGTCTGGGAAGATCCCACATGCCGCGGAGCGGCTGGGCCCGTGAGCCATGGCCGCTGAGCCTGCGCATCCGGAGCCTGTGCTCCGCAACGGGAGAGGCCACAACAGTGAGAGGCCCACGTATCACAAAAAAAAAAAAAAAAAAAAAGAGGTTTCCAGCTCCAGGTAGGAGATTGGTCTTGATCCACAAGGTCCCTTCTGATTCTGAGGGTCCACTTATTAATAATCTGAGTAAGGGAGAGCATTCCAAGGCAGAGGACTGGCAAGTCCAAAGAGTCTCATGGCCGTGAGTAGCTGTTGACAAAGCAAATGATGGTTTTGGGGTAGGGAGGGAACAGAGAAAGACCAGGGATTATTGGAGAACTCTAAGGAAGACCTGACAAGTTTGCATTTTGCATCAGGCCGTAGGGAGCAGGTGTAAAATCTTGGTCGGTGCTGTGACGATGTATGAGCTCTGTTTCTCTTGAGGAAAATGGGCAGCTAGTGCAGGAGGGGAACGGAGAGGGAATGAGGAAGCACAGGTGGACACATTCATTTGTTCATATTCATTCTTTCATTCATGAATCATTTATAAGGCACCCAGAGGGAAGAACAAGTTTAGAGACCAGGACAGTCTCTCCAACAATTCAGGTTGATATTGATTCAGCCTTGTCTGCGGGGATGAAGCCTGGACCACACATGGGCTTTCCATGCTGGGTTCCACAGAAACTCACAGAACCCTTTAGGCCATTTTGCTAAGTTACCAATCATTTTAGAGACATGACTATTTTATTTTGTATTTTCTGTAAGCGCAAGGACAGTGTTCCTTTTTTTCAAAAACATTTATTTATGTTTTTATTTAGGCTGCTCCGGGTCTTAGTTGCAGAATGTGGGATCTTCATTTGTGGCGTGCAAACTCTTAGTTGCAGCACGCATGCAGGATCTAGTTCCCTGACCAGGGATCGAACCCGGGCCCCCTGCATTAGCAGCATGGAGTCTTACCCACTGGACTGCCAGGGAGGTCCCAGGACAATGTTTCTGAGTTAGATGTCTTTCATCCCTAATATCTCTGGATTATCCTCTTCACCCTTTCAGGGAGTATTTGATCCCATGTACGATCAAAGACTAGGCCGCAGAATAAACTTTACCAAACAATGACTTCATCTAGCAGTGTAGGCTAAGTGTGGTTAAGGGTGGGCTGGCTCTGGGGTCAACTGCCGGGCTTCCTGTCCTACAATGGCTTGAGGCTTCAGGTCAGCCAGGCCAGATTACCTCACCTGAAAAGTGGCATCTTTTGATGAAAATAGCACCTACCTTGTAGGATGCTTCTGAAAACCAGGAGATGAATCTGGAGTAGTTAAAACACTTGGTCTGGATACTCTCTCAGTGACAGTCAGCTGCCGCTGTTAGTGTCAGGTGTCTGGTTTCTTTCTCTTTAATCTAGGAATTGACTAAAAACAGTCTGAAGCCCCTGCATGTAGTGAGCCCTGGAGGTTCCTCCCATCCCATCAGGCAGTAGGATCAGACAGTAATGTTTAAAGACTGAGGGTACGAGATTCCAAGACAGTTCTAAGAATCACACTCAGAAGCCTGAGATATAAACATTCCAAGATACTTGTCCCTCCAGAGAACACAAAGGTCTTAGGGCTCTGCTTGTCAAGTCTGGCGTCTCAGATGGGCTTTTTTGTCATCTGTTTATCTCAAACCCACAAATGTTTGTTCCTCTAGTCATCCAAGAAATAATCACTATTGTCTTCCTGACTCCGGAATTCAATTTATCCCTCTTAGAGCCTCCTCTGGTTTCCTAAATGCAGCCCAAGCTTTGAGGCCCTCAGGCCATTCATGTGGGCGAGGAGATGAATTTCTTCTTGTCATTGACTTTGTCATCATAGGGGGTCTCATTTTTCTCAGTCATGAGCTTACAGTCCTGTCAAACCCCGAATAGAAAAGGAGGTGCACTGGTGGTTGCACATTTCCTTATTTATTAGGAGTAAAGGTCAGATTGTTATTTTGAAGGGGCAAGAGCTGTCAGTCTCCCCTGCTCTCTGGATATGCCCACCAAGACATGTAAGAATGACCTCGCGGATGGAAACGCATGGGCAGGTTCCCCCCAGAGACCAGGGCATCTGCACCCTTGCAGCTGCACCCAAGTTGTCTCACCAAGTTGCAAATTTGAACTTCAGCATTCGGGAGACGCATCCGTGAACTGGCGTAGACCCTGACTTCTCTTCCGTGACTCCTTTCTGACTTTGCAGCACATCTAGCTGGGGAGAGGCCTGCTCCGGAAGATCCAGACTCTATTTACCTCACTGGCTTTGCCTTGTCGACTGAAAAAAACATTGCAGCACCTAAGAGTTGAGAATTACGTCTTATTCGGCAGGTACGCGGAGGACTTCTAAGCCTGGGAGACTTATGCAAAAAACAAGAAAACAAACAAAAAACAAGTAGTTGGAGCATCAAAAGATTACTGTTAATTAAGGAAAAAGCAGACATCTCAAGTTAAAGAATTTAGCACTTTGCTCAGGACTGTACAGGAAGAGGCAGGAGTCTGGGCTCACTGAAATCATTCCTTTGATATGCACCTCAGCTATCTGGGGCCAGTATCCTGGTTTCTTTCCCCATCCTGAATCCCCTCAGGGTGCACAGTATGGGGACTGCAGTGGCTGATGGCTTGATGGCCCCAGCATCCTTTGTTTACTGATATGACAGGGTGGCTTTCTTGGTCTACAGTCTCTAGGAAGAATTTTGGATTTCCATGTAAGTCCTCCCCCTTCCTCCTTTGAATGACTGCAAATGCATCCTAACTGCTTCTTTCTCCACTCCCTCTTTGCCTTTTCCTTCCCAGCTTTTAAAAGAGCTTTTCTAAAAGGCAATCCAGAACGTATTATCTTTTCTACTTAGAATCCTTCAACATTGGTTACTGACGTCCTTTCAGATGAAGTTCAGACCCGCTAGGCGGCGCAGCATCTGAGGACACCCACGTGTGCACGTCTGGTGGGTCTAAACTGGCCTGTGTTGGCCTGTTTGCTGCTGCAAGTTCTTGGTGAGCTGTTCAGGCTCAAACACATCTCCTAGAATCGTTGTTCAGTTCTCCCATCCTCGGTTCTTCTCTTCTCCTGTACCTGCTTTGGCACAGGAGGAAATGGCCGTGCTCTGGGGCAGACACTGAGTCTCACTCCTGTCTGGCTGCAACCCTCAGCCCTGCTCCTGGAACATAGTAAGGGCTAAATAAACTATTTCTTGAAGGAATGTTCCTCCCACTCCCTTTCCTTCCGTGGCAGAGAAACTGAGGCCTCCTTGCTCTTTATCCCGTGGTATCTGGGCCGGCCTCCCATTTCGTGGTGGTCATATTTATTATTATTATTATTATTTTGGCCACGCTGCACGGCATGTGGGATCTTAGTTCCTGACCAGAGTTGAACCCGCGCCCCCTGCAGTGGAAGTGCAGAGTATTAACTACTGGACCACCAGAGAAGTCCTTTTTATTATTTTTTATATGCAGCAATTTTCATCTCCCAAGACCAAAGCGAGACACGTTTATCATGAGAGTTTCCCTCCAAGAAAAGTCACTTCTGGTTTTCATTTGCTCCTTGGCCTTCAGGGATCCAGTCACTGATCCCGGTGGAAGTGGGCAGAGGGCAGGGTTCTCCCCCAGACTTGGACTGAAACTCAGCCCAGTTTCACGTCCTGGCTCCTGCAGCGCCCCTCCCCTCCACGCCGGGGGCAATACTGTGTCAGGCCCCGAGCAGGCACTCGGGGCACAGAGGCAACAAGGGGGGCCGGGCCCTCCAGGACCTCGGGGCTAGAGGCAGAGAGTGATGGGCCAGCGGTTACAGGAAAGGGCCTCCTTGTCACAGAACAAATGCAGCCCCCTCTGCTTGCTTCGGAGAGGCTGGGGGTCTCTGGCTCCCTTGTGCCTTAGCAGAGGTGTGTGACCGAGGACTGTCCGTCCTCCTCTGCCCCCAGCCCGTGACTGCCCACTCACCGAGCTTCCTTGGGTTCTCCAGAAAGTGCCGACAGAGGCAGGACAGACTCTGCACTGGAGCAAGACTCTTGTCTCCCAGCTGCCACCTCAGGCTTGTTTTCTTAAATTTATTTATTTATTTGTTTTTGGGCTGTGTTGAGTCTTCATCTCTGCGCGAGGGCTTTCTCCAGTTGCGGCGAGCGGGGGCCACTCTTCATTGCGGTGCACAGGCCTCTCACTACCGCGACCTCTCTCGTTGCGGAGCACAGGCTCCAGACGTGCAGGCTCAGCAATTGTGGCTGATGGGCCCAGTCGCCCTGCGGCATGTGGGATCCTCCCAGACCAGGGCACGAACCCGCGTCCCCTGCACTGGCAGGCAGACTCCCAACCACTGCGCCACCAGGGAAGCCCCCTCAGGCTTGTTCTGAGACTTCAGATGAGGTCAGGAAGAGACTGCATCTCGGGGAAAACACTTCTCAGCCCGTCGGCTCAGAGACTTGGTTCCGTGACTCTTTTCCGGGTTCTCCACCACATTTATGGTCTCACCACCCTCCAGGCCCCTGGCTCAGAAGCCAAGACATCACTGTTCCTTCGCTGCTGTCTGCACACCTCCCCTCCGGCAGGGCTGGTCTTCCTCTGGGGTGTTTCTGGAAGTCGCTCCTTCCTGTTCCTTCGCTGCTGTCTGCACACCTTCCCTCCGGCAGGGCTGGTCTTCCTCTGGAGTGTTTCTGGAAGTCTCTCCTTCCTGTTCCTTTGCTGCTGTCTGCACACCTTCCCTCCGGCAGGGCTGGTCTTCCTCTGGGGTGTTTCTGGAAGTCGCTCCTTCCTGTTCCTTCGCTGCTGTCTGCACACCTCCCCTCTGGCAGGGCTGGTCTTCCTCTGGGGTGTTTCTGGAAGTCGCTCCTTCCTGTTCCTTCAGCCTCTTCGCCTCCCGCCCTGGTGCTTTCCCCGCCACGCCCTCACAGCCGCCAGCATCCGCCTGCAGCCTTCTGATTCTTCTGCTCCGGTGGTGTTGGTCTTACCGTCCACTGTTCAGAAGCCTCTAGCGTCCCCACATCCTGAGCAAGGCCCTGGTGAGGCAGCTTTTCAGTTATTCGCCCTGAGATTCTTTTATGCGTCCTGAGTGCCGCCACAGTGAGCCCCCCAACTGCTCCTCACCCACAGCCCACACGTCCCCGTTTCTGCCTGGCCGTGTCTGTGCCCCTTGCCCTGGCACTCCCTGTGTCTTCTCACCCCCGTGGACAAAACCGGCTCTGTGGCAGCTCCTCCTCAAAGGGTCCCTTCCCTCCCCTCCCCTCGCCCCTCCCCCCTTCCACAGTATTTTAGCGCCCCTCCCTCACAGGGTTTCAGACAAGCCGCCTCCCAAGACAGCCATGCCCCACTGGAAGCTAATTTCAGGGCCTTGCATGGGCCCGGAAAACATTGGAGAAGTCTGCAAAGGGGTGACTGAATAAACGAGGGTATCCTTTATCTAGCTTTGCCATATCCGGGCTGAAACAATCTTAAATTCTAGTAGTGCTGGCGTCAACTCTCATAACAGGCTGATCATCCCATGAGTGGATTGTGGAGGGTGGCGGTTATCCTTCTTTCTCTTTCTCGCCGCCGCCTCCTTCCACGCCCCCTGTGCCCCTCCCCTTCGCGGCTGCCTTCTCCCCTCCCCCACCCCAGGCCTATTATGAGCTCCTTTCCGGGGGCTAAGCCAGGGAAACAGGAGAAGGAGTAACGTGAGCCCCTCCACGTCCATGCTGCTCACAGGTAGCGCGCTGCCAAAGAGCTTGGTGGGAGAGAAGACAGAAGCCCAGACGTCAGAACCTTGCTGGAGCAATAGTTTCTGCATCCCCCTGGATACCTAAGGCTTGGCAACGGCAATCACACCATGACTTCCCATTTCTCTGCACCCCTGTCTTCAGAGCCCCTTGGATCTTCAGATGATCCCTGTAGGGTAAAGGGAGCAGTATCTCTCCTTCCCGCCTTCCCAGGGCTTCAGGGGTCTTGGATGTGAATCTGGCTCTGCCTGTATCCAGCAGGGTGACTTTGGACACGTCGCAACATCTTTCTGGACCTCGTTTCCTCCTCAGTATCATAGGGAGTTAGACCAGATGATGAGTTTTTCCTTGCCGAGGTGCAACCCCCTGGCTTGTGGTCTTAACCAGTTGTGTAATGTGTCACCAGTAATGTGCTGCTACCACTGCTAATATATTTCAAAAAGCATAAGGTAAAACAGGGTCAGTGTCACCCTCACCTGCCCACACTTCTAGATTAGTTTTGAGTGCGAGAGCAGGGAGGTGTCTGCAGGGACAAGACCTCACTACCCCAGCAGAAGCAAGTGGTGCGCAGAATCGTCATTCATCGAGTGTCTTGATAAGAATTAAGACTTTCAAGCCAGGTCACCCCCAGGGTCCCTAACCTGGGCCAGATCGCCTCCAGGGTCCCTTTCCTTGACTTAGGTAACCCCCAGGGTCCCTTACCTGGGCCAGATTACCCCCAGGGCCCCTTCCAGTGCTGACATCCTAGTTCATGCATACCAGCTCGACAGTGCATCTCAAAACCAAGAGGCCCAGGGTGTGACACAAGTTGCTTCAGGTCACCCCGAAGACCCATCAGTGGAACTGAGACTAGAGTCTTTTGCAGACCATTCCACAGGAGAATCCCATCAGGACCAGTAGGAACTTGGACTTCAGTGGAGGCATGGGGCAGAGGGAGGCTTCCTCTTTCTGTCCCAACGGGATAGACCTCCCCAGGCCCAGAAAGGCCCTTGTCTTGGGCTTTAACAAAAATGAGAGCAGTGAAACCGAAGCTGCCCACTCCCTCTGGTGTGCCTGACACGGTGATCCCTGGCCCTGCTCTCAGCTGTCAGCTTCCTTCCCCGTGACCCCCAGGACCACCCATGCTGACAGGAAGTGCACTGAGCCCACTGGGGCCTGTCGGTTGTAACGGTGAGGCAGGTCATCGGAAGAGGGAGGGGGCAGGGAGAGATGTATTATATTTACGTTCTTCTAAATTGAGCTGGAACTGGGGCGCAGCAGGCCTGGGGGGAGGGGCCACGAGGCGAAGGGGAGGCTGGGAGTCGGCCTGAGGTGGGGGCGGTGGTGGTGGGGAGCCCCATATGGGCAGGATGGGTGGTGGGGCTGGGCTGGCCGCAGACAAAGAGAAACCCAAGAGGGAGAGGGAGGGATTAGGCTGCAAAAACCTGGGAGGGGAGCGGTCAGCTTTCGAGGGAATCTCCAATGTCAAACCCTTTTCCTGAAGAGCTTACTAAGGACTTCAAGGGCAATCCCCCTTCCCTGGCTCCGAGCGGAGGGAAGAATGCTGGCCCAGGAGCAGCCATGACATTAATCATCACTGTCGCCCACCTCAGAGCGGGCTTCAAGCTCCTTCACCACAGACCCCTCACAGCCCAGTTGCGGAGTTTTCCTCAAGGCCTGACGAGAGGAATTTCTTTAGTTGCTTTAAGAGCTGCGAGCTAAGGCCTCCGGACACTCACAGCCTTTGACTTCTACAGAGTGGAATTTGGCATAAAAACGTAGGCCGGAATTTAATCCTCTAAGAGGAGTTTGGTGACTAGTCCCAAAAGACTCTCTTGGTAAAGTTTTATCACCATTTTATCAAATAAATAAGTGACGCAACTGAGGGCCAACAACTTAGCTTCCTGTTATTCACTAAATTGTGATGGGAGCTTCTTGTTGTGTCTTATTCGCAACACCTGACCACAGGGCCTGGCATACAGTAGGTGCTCCATAAAAGCTTGAAGATGAAGGAAGAAGAATAAAGAATGAAAGAGGTGATCCTTTAGTGAGGACCTTGAAGACAAAGTGATAATTAGATACTACAGATATCACCATTTTCAAAGCTCTCCAGACACCCTGATGTATTGATATAGCTGGGACAGTCTGTCTCCTCCCCCTCCCCCCAGGGGCCAAGGTTCCTTATTTTGAGGTGCTTTTAATTAAGGGATGCTATCCCGCTAAGGGCAGGTCTCGTTCAGCAATACAAATGGATGGACTTGTAAAATCATCTGGGTAGGTCAGGCAAAATCCCCCTTGTAATAGTCAACTCCTAGTATGATAATGCTTTGTAACAAATATCCCAAAGTCTCAGTGACTTGCAAATGAGCGAGAGAATAAAGAACAACAGAAAGAGCTGGCTGCAGGCATCACTGAGCAGCCTAGAAATGGCCGAGTGAACGTGGTCACTTACTAAATAAAGAGTCGAAGAGACTGAGGCTCCAGAGAGAGTGATGACAGGTGACACCCAAGATTCCTTCCGGCTCTCATATTCTTTAGTCGTGGACAGTAGGGACCACCCTGGGTAATTTCCAAGTTTCCAAAAGAGACTGATGTAGAAAACCAGTCCCAAGGCTGCCTTAGCTGTAAGTGATGAAACTTTCCAGAATGTCTGTACAGCATCAGTGCTGAAGCCTCTGTATTCTGTCACACGACTCCAAATGTGTGCGTTACAAAGGCAGTGGCTCAAAGAACCAGGAAATTCCTTTCCCTGAGCCATCCTGTTTATACAAACTGAGTCATCCCACTGGATAATCAGGCACCTGCCGTCTTCTCCAAATGCCATTTAAATGCAGTTCAGGCAGCATCTAGGGTCTCGTTATGGTATTTCTGGGGAGGAGGGTGAGTTGCAGGTCAAGTCTCTCCTTTTCTTTTGACGCACACATTGCTTGTCATTGTCTGTGCTAGGAGCCCCTTTCCCCATGAAGACTTAAGAGAAAAGGCAAGAGTGTACTTAGATACCATGCCTGGAAGGCTCCTGACGTAGAGGAGATGCCCAGTCAGTGCTCGAGGAAGGCCTGAGTGAGTGAGTGAGTGAATGAATTGAGGCAGTATTTTAGGTTAGAATACTGAGAACTCTCGCTTTTTCCCATTTCTCTTGTTGCTCTGTCAGCCAGGAAGCTCAGAGTGAACTTTGTTGCTCAACCACAGCCCAGTTGTGGGTCCTTAGAGTTTGCATATTTGTGTCTCCCTCGTTTCTCTGTTCTTTATTTCCTTTTTTTCTAAAACACCATAAACTTACTTATGTGTTCCTTTCATTGACTTTGCCCCAGCCCTTTGGGAAGAGGTAAGGGCAAACAAAGGTCCTCAGGGATTTGTTGCTCGGGAACTTCTCTTCAGGCTTGACTATTTTCATTGCTTTTCCACCTCACTGACTGCATTACCCCAGCCCAGATGGGTAGATGGGAGGATGGATGGATGGATGGATGAGAGGAAGGACGCGTGGGTAACTGGCCCTCACATCCCATTTTGCAGGTGGAAAAAGTAAACAGGAGTGAGTAAGCCAGGCCATTCATTTGTTCACTCAGTAAACACTGGCTGGAAATTCACCAGGTGGTTCTCTGAAAATCAGAAACGAATCAGTAGAGCTCGCAAACTCGATTCTCTCTACTTTTAAGAAACTGATGTCAGATTTTTGAGGTGCCACGAATGCAGGGCAGACAGGAGCGATGGCACAGAAAACGTCAGGTTCAGCTGCAGTGTGCCCCTGCAGAAGACACATGTACGTGAATGAAGACACCCTGGGGAGGTAAAACACCTGTGCAGATTGGTGGGGATGCTGGCATCAATAAAAGCTCATTCTCTGACAAAAAGAGATCAGATCAGAGAAGATCCCATGAAGGAAACCTAAGGTGCGTGGGAGTAACTAGGCAGGGGGAAGGGGTGCTGTTGCCTTAGGGTTGCATATTTACATTTTGGTGCAGTGAAAGGACCTTGCACTCGGTTGGCATCAGAAACTATGTTTGTTCCGGAGCTTCACTGATTTCTAGGTGTGTGGCCCTGAGAAGATTATTTCACCTCTCTGAAGCTGTTTTCTCACTTGTACAATGGAGATAATAATCCTTGACACTGAAGGTTACTTTATGAACCAGAGAGCATGCTGCCTGCACATGGTAGGTGTTTAGGAATTGTTGGTTGAAGCTTCATGACCTCTGAGGGTTTGGAGTTTTGCTCAGAGGAGATAGAAGAGGAGCAAAGGGCACTTTTTTCCAGAAGACCATAGTCTCCAGGCCTTCTAGCCCCCTGTGGCTGAGAACCATGTTCTTCTGCCTTTTTCTGTGGCCATGAGCGGGGTTCATGTCTGAAAACTCCCACGACCCTAAGCTCTGTTCCCAAGGCAGCGAAGAGGGCTGCTTATGGACTGGTCTCTATCCTACTATCAACCTAAAATAGCTGTTATAAAAAGACTCTGAGTTCTTGAGTAGTGGGACTCTCAGAAAGTCGTCGTTCCTCCCTCCTTTAGCTGAAGGAGTTAATATTTCACAGTTCACATGGGAGTGAGGAAAGGTGGGGACCCAGTCTCCCTTAATCACAAGGAAATGGAGAAAATGTGGCTTGCTGATCTGTCCTGGTGCTGTGATGACTTGTAGGCAGTAAATTCTTAATACTCAAGCCGTGACTTCAAGGCGAGTCTTTCCTGTTATGACTTCCAGGGTTTCTGAATTGAATCTGATCCATTATATAACCCCCAGGTGACCCTATGCAGATCGAAAGGGGATTCCACTTACTGTCTTTATTTCCTGAGTAGTCTGTGAGTTTGGATGAGTGACTGGCAGGAAAGATGTTAATGACCAATCATCCAGCAAACCTTCAGATGCCTCTTTGAATTGTTCTTCAAGTGAAGCCCAGTGGTCGTGAGTCCCTGCAGCCTCCACAGGCCCGCTGGTGAGAGTGAGTTACTCCTGCCCTGGTACTCACTGCAGTCTCTTGATGCTGCCCTTAGAGGTCTAACTCCAACACACAGCCAGGATTTGCTTACATGTCCATCTTCTCCACTGCATCCTGTGAGCCCTTGGAAGGATGACACAGTAATTATTCATCTTTGTTTCCTAGCAACGAGCATGGTGCTCAGTGTCTAGGATGTGCTCAATAGATGCTTGTTGGAGGAATGAGTGAATGAGTGAATGAATGAATAAGTGGTGAATGATGGACATTGAGAACCTTCTTATACTTCTGTAAAGACTGCTACTATTTTCCTAGGCGATAGAGGTCCATGCCAAGCAATCAGCTCACGTGCCTTCTTCTTGTTACCTCTTCCTGTTTACGTGGTCCATCAACACTTGCAATTCTCTTTACACCAGACACTCACTGCTGTGCACAGTGTCTTCCTTTGCCCTTAGGAGAAGGGCATCACTGGGCACAGCCTGGAAATACAGGCTGATGAAATAGACAGCGATGACCTTCCCGTGGTGTTTTTAGCTACGTGTTTATATTAATGGGCTGTTTCTAGCTGAATCTTTTCAGTAACTGCCTCCCGAGTGAAGAGACAAACTCACGCCAACATGTTTCTGAGTCCTTCCCTTGCGTTGCTTAGTAGCGGTTCATGACAGGGAGGGTTCTTAAGCCCCCAGCTTTTAATCCCCTTAAGCCAGGGGTCCCCAACCCCCGGGCCACAGACCGGCATCAGTCCGTGGCCTGTTAGGAACCGGGCCACACAGCTGGACGTGGGCGGAGGGCAAGCGAGCGAAGCTCCATCTGCATTTGCAGCCGCTCCCCATCGCTCGCGGTACCGCCTGAGCTCCGCCTCCTGTCAGATCAGCGGCGGCATTAGATTCTCATAGGAGCGCGGACCCTACTGTGAACTGCGCATGCGAGGGATCTAGGCTGTGTGCTCCTTATGAGAATCTAAAGCCTGATGATCTGAGGGGGAGCTGAGGCAGTGATGCTAGGGCTGGGGAGTGGCTGCAAATACAGATTATCATTAGCTGAGAGGTTTGACCGCACAGAGACCATAATAAATCAATTGCTTGCAGACTCCTATCAAAACCCTGTCAGTGAGTGGCAAGTGAAAACAAGCTCAGGGCTCCCACTGATTCTGCATTATGGTGAGTTGTATAATTATTTCCTTATATATTACAATGTAATAATAATAGAAATAAAGTGCACAATAAAGGTAACGCACTTGAATCATCCCAAAACCACCCCCCACCCCTGTCCGTGGAAGAAGTGTCTCCCAAGAAGCCAGTCCCTGGTGCCGAAAATGTTGGGCACTGCTGCCTTAAGCAGACTATATTATAAAATTTCTAAATTTACTAAATTATAGAAAGTTTAAAAAAAAAAAGCTATAGTTATTTTCATTAGAATTAGACTTTCCTAACTGATTGGTTTTACAACCAACTTTCTTCGAACCCTTCTGTGGGCGTGACAGCGCTGAGAAGTGCTGTGTGGACTTGTTAGAACCTCACGGCCCCCTCTCCCTCCCCATCACTAAGCACAGTGATTTCCATTCACAAATTATTATTTTTTTTTTTTTTGCGGTACGCGGGCCTGTCACTGTTGCGGCCTCTCCCGTTGCAGAGCACAGGCTCCGGACGCGCAGGCTCAGCGGCCATGGCTCATGGGCCCAGCCGCTCCGCGGCACATGGGATCTTCGCGGACCGGGACACGAACCCGTGTCCCCTGCATCGGCAGGCGGACTCTCAACCACTGCGCCACCAGGGAAACCCCATTCACACATTTTAGCTGTCTGCCTCTTCTCGTGTTTGTTTGTGTTTACAGCTGGTGACAATAAGTTTGTGTTTATGAAACCAGATAACCTCTAAACATCTGCTATGGGACAGGTGCCACACAAAATTGTGGGACCTCGGAAAAGAGTCAAAAATGTCCGTGAGGGCTTCCCTGGTGGCACAGTGGTTGAGAGTCCGCCTGCCGATGCAGGGGATGCGAGTTCGTGCCCCGGTCCGGGAAGATCCCACATGCCGCAGAGCGGCTGGGTCCGTGAGCCATGGCCGCTGAGCCTGCGCGTCCGGAGCCTGTGCTCCGCAACGGGAGAGGCCACAACAGTGAGAGGCCCGCGTACCGCAAAAAAAAAAAAAAAAAAAAAAAAAATGTCCGTGGTTTCAAGGGGGTTGCTGTCCAGGGAGCAAGTCAAATAAACAAGTAGAGGGACACATGCAAGGCATTATGGGAGTGAGGAGGGGAGGTGCCCGTGGCTCCCAGTTCTGCCTGGGGTAGGGGTGAGCAGTGGGGTAGGGGAGAGCCTTCATAGAGAAGGTTAAGTTTGAGTGGAACCTGAAACATAAATGGTAAATCCATCCAGCAGGCAAGAAGAGAAGGAAATTGACATTGGCATGGTGTGGACAAAGGCTCAGGAGTATGGGAAACTTGATGAATTTGGGGAAGTCCAAATGGTTTTGAAATGGTTGGAAAGCAGGCCGACTTGATCTCCAAACACCCCAGCTCAGTATCAGCCCTGAGCACAGGGGCTGGGGAGGGAGCACATGGCGTCTGGGAAAATAAGTTAGGGTCAGATCACAAAGGGCCTTGAGTGCCACACCAGGGATCTGGCCGTTATCGTGTGTGACGGGAAGGTAGATATATTTACCGAAGAATTTAAATAACTGAATAACAAATTGTGTTCCCTCAAGAGCTTTTCCACCAATCCTGGCCAGTCCACTCTATCCCACCTGATATATTATTTTCTTCTTTAAGCAGATTGTCCTGGAATGTCCTTTCTGGATGCCATCTTGTTGAGTGTAATCCACTCCTCTTTGTTATTTTAACCTAAGCCCACGTAATCAAGGCCAGGATCTTAATTGCCTCTGGCATCAGGCAGCACGGGGCTGATAGTTGCATATTTTAAAAGGAGCCTGGCTGGCTGGGGATTGAGAAGAGAAAACCCAGTGGGGTTTGTGCCTATGAGGGTTTCCAGTCTGCATGCTTTCAGCTCGGCATTTCTGGGGCACTTTACAGCAGGCTTTGTAAAGATTTAGCTGAAAATCAACTTATGAATTCCTCCCTCACTGGCTTGGCCAGGTTTAATCTGTTATGGGTCGAGCCAAGCTGGCTTGTATTATGCAGCACGGTGAGGATTTCCGGCCTTGTTCTTAGCCTCTTGGAGGCTGGCTGTTTTTAGAAGCCAGGCTTGGTGTTGGTAAGGCTGATATCATTGTGTGCTCTGAAGTGACCTCGGAAGGACGCCCATCTGATACGGCATTTAGACCTTTGACCAAAAAAAGCACGTCTTGGAGTTGACATTTGTACGCCAGAGGTTTATGGTTTTATGTTTTTTTCTCCCCAAGATGAAACAAAGCTTCCTCTTTGTTTCTGCCTCTTTGGGTTGATTCCTGGAAATAGGCAGTGTACCCCGTCCAGGCAGGCAACACCTGCAGCAATGGGACATCTTCAGAGGGTGGTTTCTCTTGGCCCAGGATACCCTATAGTAACATCAGAAGAGGCACAGGACTGTGGCCATCACTGGCCTTTGCTGAGTCCACGCTCTTAAGGTTGTCTGGTGCTGAACACATAGACGTGCCTGGAAGAGGAAAGAGAAGAGACATGTTATGGGGCTTCCCCGGTGGCGCAGTGGTTGAGAGTCCGCCTGCCGATGCAGGGGACGCGGGTTCGTGCCCCGGTCCGGGAAGATCCCACATGCCGTGGAGCGGCTGGGCCCGTGAGCCATGGCCGCTGAGCCTGTGCGTCCGGAGCCTGTGCTCCGCAACAGGAGAGGCTGCAACAGTGAGAGGCCCGCGTACCGCAAAACAAACAAACAAAAAAGAGACATGTTATGATGTTGGGATCACTTATGGGCACTATTAGCGTCGAGTCACCACTGGAAGTTGTGTGCACAGAGAGGGACCCTGTGATGGAGAGGCTGTGAAGGTGAAGAAGCAAACCCTCAGGGCAGCCTCAGAGGAGAGGGTTCACATCTGCCTTTGGAACTCACGTGAAGGGAAGCTGAGGAAGTGGAGAGTCCCGTTTTTCCCTGCGATCCTGGAAGGACATTGGATTTCTGAGTGCCGTTTGCGTGAGTGTGGAGAGGGCATGCCGTATCTGTTTGTAGTCACTCGGAGGTAACTTGCCTCTTTCCTGCCCCAGCAGTCCCCTTGCTAAGTCCTCGTGGGGGCTTTGGAGAGTTTAAACAGTTCTGCTGGAGGAAGTCGCTTATAAGAAGAACATTTGCTCTGTAGACCTGAGCTCTTCAGAATCAAGAAGACCAACTTGGAACTCCAGAACTAGAGACATGTTCATGCATATACTTAAATTCAGACGTGCATTTTACAGGTTTCACAAAACTAGTCTAACATCTGTTTTGCTTTCCTTGTTAATTCCATCCCCCTCCACCCCCGATTGCCCTCACCCCACCCCTGACTCAGCAAAGCCTCCTTTAAGAGACGCAATAGACCCTGCGTTTTGAACTGGCTCCCACACTTGTTTGGGAAGCGTTCTTCTCCCCTTCGGCCAGCTGGCTAGCCAGGCGGTCATTCCAAGGACCCGGCCTTGACAAGTCTGTGCCTTCTGATACATCTTGTCACCCACTGGCAGCTGCTGGTCTCGTAGGGCCTGCCTAGAATCCACTGGGCATCCAGGACCGTGGCTGTGATAGGACTGAGTCAGCAGGAGCCTTCACCCTCAACCCTGGGCCAAATCAGAAGCGGCGGTGCTGGGTGAAGTTCTGTGCACGCTCTGTGTCTTGAACTTTCTGCTGTGGTTAAGCGTATCCCTCTGTGAACACTTTTTATTTCATTTCATTTCAAATTTATTTTAAGTTTGGATCCTGGTCTTTCATTCTTTACTTGGATATCCTAGAATCTTGACATTTGTCCAAGAGAATAAGAATTACAGCATCACAGCGAATCAGACCTGAAGGGAATTTAAACCGGTCTCTTCAACTTAAAGATGAGGTTGCTGAAGCCCAATGAAACAGAGAGAATTGCCCAGGGACGCAGGGCTAGTGAGAAACATATCCGGGGCTCGAAGTCAGGCCTCCTGACTCTCCTGCGGGGTTTGCACCTTAAACGTGTGTCTAAGGGGTCCCTATGCAGGATACATTGCAGCCATCTGCACTCCAGTAAGAGTAACAGTACACGTAACAGGTAACGTTATTGAGCAGTTATTAAATGGCAGACACCGTTTTGAGCACTTTATGTATGCAAAATCATTTTGTCAACCTATTTGGTGGGTACTGTTATTATCCTCTATAACTGGAGTGACTAAGATGCGGAGAAGTTAAATAACTTGCCTTAATAAGTAGGGAAATCCTATTAGACTGACTTTCCTGAGACTCAGGTCTGACTTTGCATCAGCAAATCTGTACTGAGCCCCTACAGGGAATGGAGCCCTGCCTTTCTAGCGGGAAATGGAGGCATGTGGGTAGATGGTCACAGCGCGGCACAATGGCGGCTGTAACAGAGGGTGGGGAAGGAGTGGAGGGGGTAGCAGGCTTCACCAAAGAGATGGCATTTGACTGTTCTTGGGGATGCATAGGAGTTTGCTAGCTCCTTCCCTCGTGTGCCATGGAAGGGAAGGAGCTAACGTGTCTGCAGAGATATCCGAACGGTGAGAAGCTCAGAGTCCGGGAAGGCAGAAGCATGGCGGTTGTGGGGAGATTCTGGGAGGCGGGGCTAGAGAGGTAGCTTGGGTGCAGATGGTCCAGCCCCTGTGTCCCAAGATAAGGGATCTGGATTCTATCCAGTAAACAGAGGGGAGCCAGCTGAAATGCTTGTGAGTAGGTTAAGTGATGGGATTGGATTACCGGGCACTTGGGGCTGAACAGACGTAGCAGTGTGGGCAGATCGGTCACGAGGAAACCAGGTAGGAGGTGGTTGCAGCTGTCCAGGTAGAAACGATGGGGGCCTGGACTCCTTACGCCGTCCGATTGGCACAGGCCGCCTCCACTCCTCTGCCTGCACTGCTTCCAGGGCCTGGATGCAGTCTATAATGCACCCCGCCTGCAGTGACAGGCCCATCCTTCAAGTCTAAGCTTAGGTGTCCTTCCGGAGACTCCCCTTAGTCCCCACGCCAAGCAGGCTTGAGCTCTCTCCTTGCGATCTCTGCTTTGTCTGGTACATCCTCCCTTCTCTCTTGGCACACGTGAAGTCTCCTTGCACATCTTTGTATATTCCTCTCCCTTGAAGGCTCCTTGAAGGCGGGTCCTTGAAGGCAGGTCCTTGTAGGCGGGTCCAGACCTTTGCCTCCTTAAAGACTTTGCACAGTGCCTGACATTCAGGGAGCTCTGCCTCCTTAAAGACTTTGCACAGTGCCTGACATTCAGGGAGCTCTCGGTACACGTGTGATGAATGAATCCACCTTCTAAATAAAAGCAGCGACTGTGGATAGGGGAAGAGGCCAACTTTTGGAGATGGTTTTGAAGTTACATCAGGGCTTGCAAACACATCCAGCCCACTTTATTTACTGCTTTTGTAAATAAAGTTTTATTGGAACCCAACCAAGCCTGCTGGTCTACATTTGTCTACAGCTGCTCTCACTGTGCAATGGTAGAGTTAGGTCATTATGACAGGACCATACAAAAATAGTTACTGTCTGCTCAGCCATGAAAAAGGATGAAATATCGCCACTGGCAACAACATGGATGGACCTAGATATGATCATACTAAGTGAAGTGAGTCAGACAGAGAAAGACAAATACCATATGATGTGACTTACATGTGGAATCTAAAAAATAATACAAATAAACTTATTTGTAAAACAGAAACAGCCTCACAGACACAGAAATATAGTAACTTATAATGGACACAACATTTAAAAAAACCTATAACGGGGGCTTCCCTGGTGGCGCAGTGGTTGAGAATCTGCCTGCCAATGCAGGGGACACGGGTTCGAGCCCTGGTCTGGGAGGATCCCACATGCCGCGGAGCAACTGGGCCCGTGAGCCACAACTACTGAGCCTGCGCGTCTGAAGCCTGTGCTCTGCAACGGGAGAGGCCGCGACAGTGAGAGGCCCGCGCACCGCGATGAAGAGTGGCCCCTGCTCGCCGCAACTAGAGAAAGCCCTTGCGCAGAAACGAAGACCCAACACAGCAAAAAGAAATAAATTAATTAATAAACTCCTACCCCCAACATCTAAATAAAAACAAACCTATAATGGAACAGAATCTGAAAATTATATGTATATAAGAAGATACATATGTATACATACATATATATACATATATATATATATATGATTCAGTTTGAATCACTTTGCTGTACACCTAAAACTAACACAACATTGTAAACTAACTAAAGTTCAATTTAAAAAAAAATATTTGCTATCCGGACCTTTGCTGAAGAAGTTTGTTAACCTCTGAGTTCAATGACCAGGGTTAGTGACTGGAGATAAAAGGTAGTGGAAAGGAAGGGGTGGAGACTTTTCCTTTTTTGGTATCTTCTCAACTAAATAGAGCTTTGCACCTAAGTGATGGCACTGACTGCCAGGCCTGTGGGTGCTGAGAAAGAAATGCCCCTACCGTGGGGCAGGACGGAAAGGGAGCCTGAGCCCAAGGTGGACAAGAGTCCCCGGTCAGAAAAGACAGGGGCTAGAGCTGCACGGCAAACATATGTCTAAATCCTTCTGCCTCTTGTGCTCTTCTTTCTCTTAGTCATCCAGTTTGGTTTTGTCACCCTCTTTGTGGCCTCCTTTCCTCTGGCGCCGGTGTTCGCCCTCCTCAACAACGTCATTGAAGTGCGGCTGGATGCGAAGAAGTTCGTTACGGAGCTGAGGCGGCCAGATGCTGTGCGAACCAAAGATATCGGTCTGTCCCCTGCATCCCTCAGAGGCGACGCAGCCCATCCCCATCCCCTCCCTCCGACCCTCCCCCTGTCTCCCTGGCTGCCCCCCTCACACTATGTCGGGCATCCGGAGGGCTGGAGCATTCCTTATCACCCCTTCGAGCCCCTCATCCTTATCTCCTCGGTGCTGGAGGCCACGGTACCCCCACCCCCCGCTAGCCCCCTGCTTCGCAGACAGGGGTGCACCTAAGCCTCTCCAGACAAGCCTATCCCTGGGGGGCCCGGCAGAGCTCCAGTGGTAACTTGCCTGCAAGGCGGCACTCTGACTGAAGCCTTGTCATCACTGGGCTGAGGGTGGGAATGAGGCAGACGCCCTTTTTTTCCCTGTCTTACAGGGATTTGGTTTGACATCCTCTCGGGCATCGGCAAGTTCTCTGTTATCATCAACGTAAGTGCTTGCTTTCATGACACCCTCGCTCTGTGGGAGGGGCTTTCCAGGGGAGCTGAGTCCTCAGGGCAGGAAACCTGTCCTGTTACCTCCCAGCTTCTTCCATTTGGAGCTCTGTTTAAGACAGCGCCCGGCGCCCACCCACTCCCCAGCCCTCGTTAATATCACGTATCACGTACGCGCCTTCTAAGTCATCAGGCTGTTGCCGGAGGTGTGCAGCTTTGTCGTTCATTTCGCTAAGAGCAAGAAAGGCAATTACCCACCAGAATGTGTACCTTGGCCTTAAGAGTCCAGATCAGATCTTTCCTCGGAGCCAAGAATCATGAGGAAAGAATTGCACATATCTAGCCATCTCTTTCCTTTCTTTTTCTACCCTGGAGCTGAACAATACCTGGACCATCGCCCAGGCTGCAGTTCCTAATTACCGTTTCTCCAAGCTGTCAGTGTAAAGTCTTAATTATCCCTGGCGCTGCTTGGTTAAGATAGGACATGGAAGAAGAGGGGTCTTCTCTGCTCTGACCTCCTTAACTGCCTTGCCAGATGTGTCCACGTTTCGGAGGAAATCCTGCTGGGCCCAAGCCAGCAGCTCCTTTGGCATCTGCGTTCCATACGGATGGTGGTCAGGCAGGGCCTCCTCTTCCGTCTCCCGGGACAGTATCTACCAGCTCAGCGCACATCAAGAAAGCCACAGCCCCCTTTCCCTTGGGAGAGAAACGCTGATTCCGGCCGTGACCTGGCTACCGAATAAAAACACATGAGACGGCACGAGGTGCGCAGAGAGGCAGAGGGGATCCGCCCGTCACACGTGGGATGTTTGATGTAGGAAGTGCACGTCTCAAGGCTGAGAAATGAGGTGCAGTTTGATCAGTAGCTGCTTTGGAGTTGTGTCTTCTAGAAAAGAGCCCCTGAGTACCAAGCGCTTTTCATCTACAACAGAACGACAGGACGTTTTACTTCCTTGGCCGTTCTAAGACTTCTTAACTGTAAGAAATGGGAGAGAATAAGAGTCTCACCAAGTAGGATCAGTCTGCAAATTAAATGGGGTGATGAAAGGACGTATGGCCCGTGCTCCATTAATTACAGCTGTGATTATTAGAAGTCCGTTACTCACTCTCAACTATGGTTATGGCCATGCACACTCGTATATACATTTAGAAAACAATGCCTAAACTGCATTTTTTAAAAGGGCTTTAATTGTTGGTGCCGAGGACAGTATAAACACCTGCCAAAAAGATTTAAGATTTTCTTTGCAGAAACTCCCTCCTCATCCGAACAGGCAGTCGTTCCTTTGTCGTTTGGTTTGCTCCATAGACCCTCATAGAGAACTTAGATACGCCAGGCACTACGTCGGGTGTGTGCGTTTCATCCAGCAGGACCTCCTCCTTCCCTCTCTGTGTCTCACTTTTTCTAAGCAAAATGGATGAAAGAGCGACTTTCATTGTATGATGGGCTAAAAAGCGCTGAGAGATGATGGTCAAACTGAGGTTCACCGTGGAACCATATCCTTGGTGTTCCTGGCTTTCTCGTGTCCCTCAGGGGCAGATGTGTTCAACATGTGGCCATTTGGTATCCTTGCCTGTCACACTTCAGTGGCCGTCTCACCACTCTCAGTCATTTTCTCAGAAAATCTCCCACTCTACCTTGGCATGGCCAATGCCAGCATCAGTTCAGGTATCTCAGAGATGATTCACGCCCTCCCTCACCCAATGGTCCAAACTGGCTTCACATCCTTTGCTTCGGTGGTTGTAATTCACTCTCTTGACAGCCACTGACTTGTGGGTTTCCTTACATGTATCAAAGATGGAAAAGCCAGGTAAGTCAGTGTTGTGAGCTCAGGGGCAAGGACTCTGTATCAATCAGAGCAGTGCCCCCGGATGGAGAGCCAGGAGGGGACAGTCTCTTGGGCAGATGGACCTGCGTCACCCGCATGGTGTCCATCCTGACGGTTCCTCAGGTGCTTGTGGTTCTATCCCCAGGCTTTTGTCATCGCGATCACCTCTGACTTCATTCCCCGCCTGGTGTATCAGTACTCCTACAGTCACAACGGGACTCTGCATGGCTTTGTCAACCACACCCTCTCCTTTTTCAACGTCAGCCAGCTGAAGGAGGGAACGCAGCCCGAGAACTCACAGTTTGACCAGGAGGTTCAGTTCTGCAGGTAAAGTAATCGGGTGCAGGAGGGCAGCGACGGACTAGAAGCAGCAGGTCCAAGGAATTATCCGGACGACTTAGAATTACATCATTATCCTCCTTCGCTTCTGTCTCCTACCCCCAAAGCCCAGATCCCTACGAGTCAGTTTCAGTGAACTGGCCAATATGTATTGAGTGCCTTTTGCTAGACACCATGGAGCAGGTAAAAGACGTATATAGGTTTGTCCTTACCGTCAAGGGAAGGTCTGGTCTATGGTCTGTTTGGGAAGAAAACAGAACTGGTAGGACAACTGCGTGTTATTCAGGGATTATGTCTAGTATGGGCCACGAGCCTTACGAGTGTTTGAAGGAGAAGGAGAACAGTGAGGGCCGGAATGGAAAGGGTAGGCTTCTTGGAGGGGCCATGAGGAGTTGTAGGGCAAAACGAGAGAGTATCCTGGGTATGGAGTCAGCCTGGGCCAGGTCATGGGGACGAATCTGAGGTGTTAAACACTTAGGGGCTAGCTGCTGGAGTTGGCAAGGAGAGTGCTTGGGAGATAATAATAGGGAATACTATAGGAAATACAATATAGAGAGCAACTCCTAGGGTAGTATAAGCCAAAGCGGTGTTGAATTTGAATCGGTAGGATGAAGTAGATAATGGGAAATCTCGAAATCTTACAGGAATTTTTTTTTTTTTTTGGCGGTACGCGGGCCTCTCACTGTGTGGCCTCTCCCATTGCGGAGCACAGGCTCCGGACGCGCAGGCTCAGCGGCCATGGCTTACGGGCCCAGCCGCTCCGCAGCATGTGGGATCTTCCCGGACCAGGGCTCGAACCCGTGTCCCCTGCATCGGCAGGCGGACTCTCAACCACTGCGCCACGAGGGAAGCCCCCTTACAGGAATTTTAATGTGATGCAATAGGAAGTTACGGACCTTTTTAGGGCCAGGGAATTATAGGCTGAAGTGTGGGCTTAGGAAAACTAATCCGGTCTCAGAGAGGAAGATGGGCTAGAATTGGGCTAACTCGAGGAGGGCAGCTGAGGTGCTGCATCATTCAGACGTGACCGGTGGTAGGCATGGACCAGAGAGGTGGAAGTAATTCAGAGGGAGGGAGAAGATGAGCTACTTAATGTCATACGTTACAAAGCTGGGTACCAGAGACACTGGAGAGAGCGTGAATCAAGGATAACTCCAAAGTCTGGGCTGAAGCCAGAGGACTGGGAAATTGTGGGTCCATTGACAGGGATGGGGAAGATGCCAAGAGAATCTAATTTATCATAAATTAGATGAATTTGATTCCGATCATGTTGCATTTAAAATGGTGGTCGGAAATCTAAGGGGCAGTTTCCATCTAACACCTAGAGGGAATAGCTGGAACTCCTGAGAGGACCAGCTTAGAGTCACGATGGTAATTTGTCAGCACCGGGATCACTGAAGCCGAGAAACAGAAAACTCTCCACTACTTACCAGAGAAGGACAAAGAAAGAGAAAAAGAGCAGAGGGGAATAAGTTCTTTCAGACTCAGTCTGAACCACAAAAGGGAGAAAACGAATTGGTCTTCCCAACCCAGAGGACTGAGTTAAACAACCTTCCCAATATGTGATTTAAATAGAAGGGTATTCTGGTCCCAGGAGCAATAACTTTAGGGCTTCACACTAGCCAACCAGAAAGGCTCAAAGTCAGGGACCAGATCTAAGAATAGAGAAGTCCATTTATTCACAGATACTGATTCACGTGGCCTAGATGTTTCTAGCATTTTCGCATCTGGGACTATAACAAGTCGTCACTCGAGTAGGCAGATTTGGCTACTACCCTGCGTTGCCCAGGGCCCACCGCTGGCGGGCCAGGCTGTCTGTCCATGGTGCTGGATTTGGGTCTGCAGATCCGCTGTACAGTGGGGTCTGGACCAGCTGGTGGCCTTTTCTGGTAGCATTTAGATTTGCTCCAGCAGGGTAGGTGAAGTCAGCCAGCACCTTCACATTAAACGAACGGGCACTGAAAAGTGAGGACAAAATCATCTTTGTAACTGAAAGGTACAGAAATCATCTTGTTGAAACTCTCATTCTACATAAAAAGAAACCAAGGCTTAGAAAGTTGAAGAGTTTTCCAAGATCACAGAGGTTTCTAGCAACAGAGCCGGAAGCAAGACTCACGTCTCTCCAGGAACACAAGCTTCGACGCCCACGCTTGGGGGATTGCAGCACGAGTGTGACTTGTCATGTGGGGAAGCGAGGCTAACGCTGTTCCTTTAGTTGGTCTAGAAGCACAAGTCTCGCCAGAGCACCAAGGGACTCTGACCTTGTCCTTGACCATCACATCTTCCAGTGACACTACGAATGTGCTTTCCAGATATATCAGTGGCTTACCCTGGCTTAAACACAAGGGGACTTTAATGCCTCTCTATTGAGTCGACGGTAGTTCTAGTTGGGTAGATTTGATTCAATCTGCCCAAACCAAATCTTTCTCCATCTTCCAACCCTACTGTAGTCAGTGATGACTGTAGTTTCAAACGCTGGATGACTGCCAGCAGCTCCAGGCCAGTATCATACTGTGTCCGAGTCCAGCGGGAACAAAAGCCTATACTTCTTTCCCAACAATCTCAACAAAAGTCCTGCTGCCGCTTGTTGGCTGGGATTAGTACGCACTTCCTATCCAGAGCCGATCGCTGTGGCCAGAAGAATGCGACGCTTTCCATGGTCTTTGGGGCCGTGGGGTTAGGGGTAGGAAGTGAAATTATCTCCATCTGAAGCACGTGATCTCAGACTAGTGGGTAGTTCCCTCCTCCTCTGAGATCTGAAGTCAAGATGAATGGATGCATCTCAACCAAAACAACGGGTGCCCAGGAGACCAGGTGTTATTAGCACACATGGGTCACATCAAGCTTTGCTGTATCTACCGTCAGAGTCACTGGACTTTCCAGCCAGATGTAAAGCCCTGATAACTCTTCCCTCCATTGTTTCCAGGAAAGTAGATGGGATCGTGGCTCATCTGTGGCCTGCTAAGTGGCGGAATTAACACTGGGTGCGTGTGCAGGAAGTGCATGCTGTTTTTCTGTCAAGAAAAACGTACCTGCAGAAAATAGATCATTCAGGAATCAAACCAAAAGCATTTCTGGCACGTCCACCGTTGTTTCTTTACTCCGTATCAGTGGGGATTGTAGGTTCATTGTGCATCTATTTTTGAGGCGTTACTATAGGCTTGGCATTGGTTATATAAGAGGGAACAAGACGCAGTGCCTCCCGCGAGGAGTCTCGCTGGACAGGCGAGATGAGCATGCGCTCAGCGATGAGAACAGAGCTTCCGTACGTGCAGTCGGGCAACTGCAGGGAGCTCTCCGAGCCTTGGAGGAGGAGGCCATGCACCTGACCCAGACCTAAGTGTCCAGTGCCAGAGTGGCCAGAAGGAGAACCTGTTGAAACTGCTCACTCACGGGACCGAGCCGGCCTGGGTGGGAGGGGGCTGTCAGGTGGTGACAGAGGTCCAGGGAGAACAGGGTGTCCCAGGTAGAGGGGCTAGGTCATGCTCAGTGGTCAGAGCTGGAACGAGAGGCGTGAGCTAAGAGAGGTGAGGCGGGGAGAAACACAGAAGCCAGACCAGGAAGAGCATGTTGGTCATGGGGGTGGGGGTGTGTGGACTCACCTTAGGGCACTGGGAACCGTGGTGGGGGATGGAAGGGACTTCTCACTGGTATCATCTCTGACTTCGCTGTGGAGACCAGTGGGTTACATTGAAAATAAAGAGCTGCCCGGACTTCCCTGGTGGCGCAGTGATTGAGAATCTGCCTGCCGATGCAGGGGACACGGGTTCGAGCCCTGGTCTGGGAGGATCCCACATGCTGCGGAGCAACTGGGCCCGTGAGCCATGGCTGCTGAGCCTGTGCGTCCGGAGCCTGTGCTCCGCAACGGGAGAGGCCACAGCAGTGAGAGGCCCGCGCACCGCGATGAAGAGTGGCCCCCGCTCGCCGCAACTAGAGAAAGCCCTCACACAGAAACAAAGACCCAACACAGCAAAAATAAATAAATTAATTAATAAACTCCTACCCCCAACATCTAAAAAAAAAAAAAAAAGCTGCCCTAGTTTGAAATGTAAGCAGATGTCTGGGGAGCGGGGTCATCGAATCATCTAGATATGCCGTCTCAAGTGGGTATACCTTGGGGGCTACCTATCCTAGGTGGATGAGGATTGCTGATGAAGATCTCTACCTACCCCAGGTAGGTTCTCCTCACCGCATGCCGTGTGGACCTGTCTGGCTCGCCTAGTCTCTGGAGGTTGATGCAGTGGAGGCATAAACTACTGATGTCTTTGTAAGCCAGGATTCGTCAGCAGCTGTCGGAAATAGAAGTGAAGGGGGTGGGGGATGGAGGGGGCTGGGTGGGGAGAGAGATTGATTCTGAGAAACACAGACAACGCTAGAACTAGCCCCGAAGCCCACGTCTAGAACCGCTCCTGTGATGGGAAATGCAAAGTTTGTCCTTGTTTCCTGGCAAATAGCGTTGGGAACTCGATGACCCTTCTTATTCTTAGCTCTCCGTGACCCCCGGAGATAAATGTGGTCAAATAAAACTGAGGTCTCCGGCTCCAGTCCGGCCTCGCCAGGGATAGAGGTATCTTAAAAATAGCAATAAAATTTAGGACAAGTCTCCGGCTGCCCATTTGAGATGCATTCCCAGCATTTTTGGAGCAACGTCTGCCTTAGCCATCTGACTGCCCCGGCCGGGCTGCTCCGTAAACAGCCCCGTGACGTCAGTCTGCAGACTTGATTAGTGGTCATTTGACAGGGTCGAGGGACCACTGTATCCTACAGGCTGGATGGTGACTCGAGCTCCTGGCTCAGCGGAGTGGAGCAGAGAGGTCAGTAGGGCAGAACCTGGCCAGGGACCCGGGTCTGAGAGCTCAAGGAGCCCACCTGGGCTTGGGCAACCCACTGGGTCTGTTTAGAGATGCTGAGCATCCCGAAACAGCATCCTTGGATGGCTCCCGCAGGTTTTTCTGCAGGACCCAAATTCTTCCCTATCCCAGGGTCCCGGGAGTTCCCTTCCAGGGTTTGCCTGCCTCTCATCTGTTTCTGGCCGAGACCAGAGGGAGAGCCAGCTTTCTGTGGTGGTGCCTTTCCTCACCTTTATCAACACTGCATCACCCCAGGCCTGATTAGTCCGTAATGGCCTGTGCTGTTTTCCCTTGTTCAAAGTCAATTACAGAAGACGCTTTTAAGCAGCTCAGATGGTACAGAAATATCGTATGCCGTTGTGTTCAGCACTAATGTGACATTACTTTCCATTGGGAGTATTAAATTTTGTTTTTTACATACCACTGTTTTGAGTTGAGAAATGCATCTACTAATTGATTTATAACTAAAACATGCATTTTTAACTAAAACATCATTTTTTAAAAAAAAGCCATTTCTGAATGTCAGTGACCAACCCCTCAGTTTGTTACGTTGGCACCCTTCCTGCCCGCAGTGATTCTGTTCTGTGATGAACTGTGGCCAGTTTCACTGTCACTGGTCACCCCTGCAAGTGAGGATGGGAAGGGATGTCTGAGCCAGGAGCCTCTCTTCCCACTGTGCACCTCAGTTTCCCCATCTGTAAAAGTGGGGACTTGGAATAATCTCCAAAGCTTCTTTTATACTTAGTGTAAAAATATAATCGTGAATGACACATGTAATACGTTACTTTATTCCTGCAAACATTCTAAACATTACGGGCAACCTCTCCAGCTCTGCCCCACCTCCACTCGGCCCCGCCCAGCCCTAGGCATCTTCCCAGCGGTAGCCACGGCGATGCATTTATATGACTCTTTCTCAGACACTGTTCCATGGATTAACTTAAAAATGAATTTATAGAACCTTTAAGATGTTTCACGGACTCGTTTTATAATAATGAAATGTATTTTGAGTTAATAGGAACCTTGTTTCTTTAGTGTATAAATTCAGCTCAATGTGACTATTTCATAGGGTTAGAACAATCTAGGTAAAATACGGATGCAGTTTTAAAGCCGATAAGATGTTGATTTTTGTACCGCTTTCACTTATCGTATGTGAGTCTGCCTGACTTAATACGATAACTTTGCTCCTGGAAGCTTAGTATATATATTGGAGTCAGCCGAATGGTACCATTAATTGCATCCTTCTTTGATGATGAACTTTTTATTATAAAAGTAATTCTATATAATGTATATGTGTGTGTATATACGTATAAAAGGAAAAGCCCCTCTTCTCAGCCCCTAGCCCAGTCATTCTCTCCCAGAAGAAACCATTGTGTCCATTTCTGCCACCAGAAATTACACTCACGTGTGCCGTCTTCTTTACTGCTCACTGTGTTTCCCTTTAACATTCAGTGCACACACACATATGCACACGCGCGTGTGCTCATTTGCTCATGGTGGGCTGAGGGCTCTCGCGCGTGCACCTACCATACACTCGGCACAGAGATGCACGTTTTGTTGCCTCCGTGTGAATTAGAACGCTGAGGTCCAGGGATGTGGAATAACTTTCTCGGCTTCCTACAATTAGTAAGTGGCCCAGCCACTCCAGCGCAGACATGCTTTTTAGACCCTCTAGTCGTTTCTTTATTGGAAGACTCTCCTTGTTACAAGACTACAGGGAACTCTCAAACTCAGTGTTAAGGCTCAAAGAAAATAAAGGAAGACTGAGGGATGAGGGTGAGATCTGGGAACCATGCCTAAAATATCCCTGAGCTTCAATCCTAGCCAGCAGATGCAGGAAGTGACCAGATGTGGGGTTCGCCCAGTGCTTGACCACGCAGTGGGACTTTGGGAGAGCCAGAGCTCTCAAAACCGGGGGAAAGGGTGTGCTTTGGAAAGCCTTGGAGCTAATGGGAATGGAGCAGAAGTTCTCCTTCCCATCAGCCTGAGGCTTCCCTGCTTTGTGCCATTTACCCGGACCCGGAGCCTGAGAGAAGCTCCCTGCAGTTGGGTGTTGGCTTTCTCTTCTTTATTCATCTCAGCATCATGGGAAATTCGGAGCGTCCGAGCTTGAGTGCTCAGAAATCCTCCTGGAAAGCCAGGGGAACAGGGATGCTCCCTGGGAGCAGGGATGTGTATGCTCCATCTTCTTTTAACAGAAGACGCGTATTTCTTAAGTCACCTTCGGTTAAAGGAGGAAGAACATTTATTGAGTCCTCTGATATGTCTGGTAGTATGCTGAGTGATCTTCGTTCCAGCTTTGTGAGATGCAAAGTCCACATTTCATGGACGAGGATCCTGGCCATCAGATCTTTGGGTAACTGTCTAGAGGATGGAGAACTGAAATAGTGGGGGTGGGATCAGGCCTCCACCTGCTGACTCCAAAGCCCACGCTTTTGCCAATGCTGTTCTCTGCTCTAGGCTTGGAAGCGAAATAGACAGACAGCTGTCACCAGGCTGGCCACAATTAAGTCCACTAGCCACCCTGTCTTTTCTGGACATTTCTAGTCTTAAAACTAATGATCTCTTTGTTTAATGAGTGTCTTCTGATTACTCAGAAACATTTGATACGCTTGACTTCTTAGGATGAATTTTTTTTTTTTAATTCTGAAATCAGAGCTTATATTGGAACGTAAATAAGCCATCATTTACCTGGTGGCAGAGGCTTACTGGAATCAGTGTTTCTCAAACTATGAATTCATCAGTGAGTTAGGAAACCACTTCAGTGGGTCATGACCAGCATTTTAAAGACTAGGAGAGTAGAAGATAGCAGAGAACAAGAAACTATCCGTGCACAGCGCACAGCAAGGATGAGTATGTTTTGTGTGTGTGTGTGATTTTTATTTCTGTGATATATACGTACGTGTGCACTAATGTAAAATGCATTGCTTACTCCAGGTCACAGTTTTTTAAAAAAGTGAGCTTTGAAAAGAGAAATGTGAACAGATGTATAATTCGTTAAATTGCGTGTTGCTGTTTTCTGGGCATAGCTTGCCCTGTAGTTACTGACAAAGCACCCTTAGGCCATTGGCACAGACGGATTGCAAGCTGAGCTTTCTGGACGTATCTGTGTGTTAATCTCTCCCCAGATCCTTGATTAGATGGGTGTGCCTGCCAGATTCAAAACATGTTGTGGACACTCGAGGAGGGCAGAGTGACGTTTCCAAAAGCTGTAGTGAGTTAGTAGCAGAAGTGGGACCAGAATTAGATTATTTATGGATTCTTTGCAGACTGGAAAAAAAAAAAGAGAGCTGAGCAATGGCTGTCATACTGAGGTCAGTGAGCAGCTGTTCCTTCATTGATGGAGCTAGAAAACAAGGGAGATGGACTCTGACTGCAGCAGCAGGGATTGGGCTAGACCTGGGGAGGGATTTCCTCACCATGAAAAGTAGGGGTGTGTGTGTATCACCCCTCCTCCAGAGGTCTTGAGAAAAGCAAGATAAATTCCCTTCTGCCGTGGGGTTTTGGGGGGACAGCAGGAGGGTGGATGAGCCTGAGTACTTTTCCCAACCAAATGTCCTTATTCCCTTGGCCACACCCTCCCTCCTTCCCATGAGCGGGCGTGGTCTGGAGCTGGCTGTGTTTCTGTCCGCAGCCGGGGATGGCGAGGATAAGCCCCACGGTGTTCAGCTGGGTCGTAGTTAGCTCTGCATTTCATCCGGATGACAAACCAGGCCTGCAGCAGCTGCGATCAGCTGTTGGAAGAGAGGGACCGGGTGAGGAGGGGGCAGCTCCTGGCCTCTTGCCCAGCCCTAGTCCAGCGCTCAGCACCCACCTCTCCGCCTGCCTCTTTCTGCGGCTGGCTCTCCCCACTGTGATTTCTTCTGCCTTTTGCCCTGCATCTCTTCATCTTCCTGTGTTTTTTTTCTCTTCTCCCCTTTATGTCTTCTTGGGCCATCGGAAGCCACTGTGCTTCTATGTGGTAGAGCAGCGGGTTCATTCGGCACAGGGGAAGGTGCAGAGAGCCCCCACTGCTGAACCCCCTTCCCCAAACAGCAGCTAGTAGTCAGGAGCTTTTCGACAATAGGAGAAAAGCCCAGATTCAGGCAGACTTGGATTCTCACCTTGACTCCACCCCTTGCTGGCCAATCATTGAACTTCTCTGAGCCTCGGTTTCCTCCTGGGTTATTCAGGGATATCCATGCCTTCCTGAGGATCTTGTTGTGAAATGAGGAGACCTCCAGAAAAGCCCCTTGCTTGGGGATGGACGCACGCTGCGCGTTCAGTCTATGCTTGTTCTCCCCTGGGCCCCTCCTGGGACAGAGCTCCCTCCCCGCCTTCCTCGGCAGCCGTGCGCCCCGCCTGGTGGCCTGGTGCCACCCCACCTCTGCTTCAGCCCAGGGCTTGTTTTGCTTTTACTGAGCCTCGAAGATTTGTTGAATTCCATGGAGAAAACTGTTCCGTGAAGGGGCATAATTCTTCTGTACCAACTCTTGTTATTTTTCCAGGCTTAGAAAAAAAGGGAGTCTGAGAAAATAAGCCGTTTTTAACATGAGTCATCCCAAGATGGGGGGAAAAGGCAACAGCTCGGACGAGCCCTAGACGTCACCACCGTCTGAGCTTACGTCAGGCACTGACATTTTATTTCTTAAACCACGTGGGCAGGTGATAAAGATGGTTAGTGAAAGGGGATATTGCCCAACCGAGACTCTGAACCACTGCCCTCCTCCCAGAATTCACTCGGCCTTCAGCTTGCTCTGAATCAGCCATCAGGCGAGGCTGGCCCCTCTCCTAGGCAACCGGCTGGGGAGGACACCCTTGACCGTCTGCTGGCACCTGCGTTTTCACTGAGCCCCGGGCTGCGGAGCAATGTACGTGGTGTCCGGGGGTCTCCCCACCCCCTCAGAGCCCACAGGCTAGTGGAGCCAGGATGGCCTCATAGTCCTGGGTTCCTCTTGTGATTCCTGGGCTCCTCTGGAAGGAGAATCCAGAGGAAGCTTCTGGGGATGTTGGAGAGAGTAAGAAAGCCACTTCTAGGCTGATGTTGGCTTTTTTGGACTCTGGCCCTTTTTGGGACGTTGTTGGCTGGGCCGTGGACTCCTCACCTCTGCCTCCTACGCCCCCGAGTCTGAGAGTCAGGGCTTTGCCTTCTGCCTTGACCTTTGAGGCTGCACCAGAGAAGTAGCTCCTTCCCTGCATTTCCTCCCAGTCTTCACACGGCCTTTCTCTCTGCACAGGTTTAAGGATTACCGGGAGCCGCCCTGGGCCCCAAACCCCTATGAGTTTTCCAAGCAGTACTGGTCCGTTCTGTCTGCCCGTCTGGCTTTTGTCATAATCTTCCAGGTGAGTTGTTCAGATAAGGCACAGCAGGTCAGGATCCGGGCTGCAGGGGTACAGGTGGCCCCGTCTCCGGGTTTTCAGGGCGCTCTGTGACTCGGGGGCCTTTGCGTGCGGCGGGCAGCCCTGAGACCCTTCCCTGGGTGAGGGCTTTCATTAACGGATGGATTTGCAGAAGGAGGATAAAGCAGAGTAAGGTTACAGGACAGATGTGGAGTAAGGTGCAGGGTGGAGACTGAGTCCCATGTACACCTAAGACCAGGAAGTGGGCAACAGCGTGGGAGAGCAGAGCCTCACCTCGGGACTCGGTTTAAAAGGCCAGCATCTGACTTGACCAAGCGGCTCCAGATCACTTATGGCAGCCTCTGGGAGCAGCCCTTGGTTCCCAAGCCTTCCCTGGGCCCTGGGAGCACGCAGGGTTCAAGGTCGAGCTGGGGGTGGGTTCAGAGCGTGGAAGACAGATGGCAGGGCTCCGACATCTGTTGGGCTGTCACTGTCCTCCAGGTCTAAGGAGAGGGGGCGTGCGAGCATAAGATGGGCAGGCAGAGGAAACTACAGCTGGAGGGTGAGGGGCAGCCCGCGGCAGGCCTGGGAGCCAGAGCATACGGGGAGCTGCCCTTTAGCGGGCGGTGCTGGCACTGCAGAACGTATTCACCCACTTAAATAGAAAACGCTCCCAGGAAGGGAGGGTCTTATCCTACACTACGGGAGGAGAGGTGGCTTACTGGGGGGAAGGAAGGCACTTACGGATGTGCACAAAACCTCAGAACCGATGCAGGCCCTCTGAGGCAGGGCCCAGGCAGGCCGTGAGACCAGAACGTGGGGTTGGCTGAGGTCGGAAGTCAGTACAGAAACCAAGGGTCCACCTCCGGTATGGGGACGGAGGGACAGCTGGGAAGAAGAGAGGGGCGGTTGGTTCAGGGAGAGCCCTGCAGGGGCCGTTGGGCTCTGGAGCCTGGATCCTGGAGGCAAGAACAGGACACGTGGGGGCAGGGGGGCGGAGGGGAAGAAGCCAGTTCACACTGTCTGGCCGTGCATGGGAGGGGCGCTCTGGGAGATGGGTGCTGTCCCTACTCTACTTTCACCCGGGGACCCCAAGGGACAGTGAAGCTCGTTGGCTGAGTCGGCCGAGGAGCCAGAGGAGCCCAGAGGCCCCCTGCTCCCCCTCCCCGGGTCTGGGGTCTGTGCCCTCACCGCTGCCCAGCCCGCCTTCCCCGGGGCGGTGGAGCCCTCCCGCCCAGCCTCTCCTCTCACCACCCCCTTCCGGCTCTCCAAGAACCTGGTGATGTTCCTGAGCGTCCTTGTGGATTGGGTGATCCCTGACATCCCCACCGACATCAGTGACCAGATCAAGAGGGAGAAGAGCCTGTTTGTGGACTTCTTCCTGAAAGAGGAGCAGGAGACGCTCAGGCCGACGGAGGAGCCTGCCTGGAGGAGCCAGGGCGCCGGCCGTCGCAGTGGGGGCAGCCCGGCAGCCAGCCCGGTGCCCTCGGGCCGGAGCCAGCCGGGCAGCAGCTCGTCCCCGGGGTCTCAGCACACCAGTGTGTGAGCAGCTGAGACCAGCCCGGGGCTGCGCACCCGCATGGGTGCGGTGTCCGTCCTTCCGCAGGATCTGGCCTGAGGGGCTCTTGAAAAGGGCGTGTGTGTGTGTGTGTGTGTGTGTGTGTGTGTGTGTGTGTGTGTGGACAGAGGTTAGAGACAGGAGGCAGAAGATGGGCGCGGGAGGGAAGAGAATGACGCTGCTTCTCAGAAACTTCAAGCTTGGGTTTCTTTTAGGTCCTCTTTTGAGCTGTATCCTTTGGGCGATTGGTACCCCCTTTTGCATCCATTGGTGAAAGAATTGGGTCTCTCCAGCCCAGAGTCCCAGGCACCGCGAGCCCTGCCCTGTGCCCCCTCGCATACCGTCCCCGAATTTCGGTGGCCGCGGGCCATGAGAAGCACAGTCCGGGCCCTGTTTCAGCCCCATCATAAGTGATCACCACCCCCACTTCCTACCATCACCCTGAGAAAACCCTCTGCATCACTGTCACAGCCTCAGTGGATGCCAGTTAAGTTCCGTGGCTGATTGCTGTGGCCTCTGGACCTAATGGTGAGCAAAGGTCCAGACCTGGGCTTGTCTCCCGTTCATGTCGTGGGGATGCTTTGAGCTGAATGCAGCTAGCCATCATTTTATGCAGGTTCAGGTTTAAAACAATAAATGGAAACATTCTTTATAAAGATGCATCTCCTTGTCTGCGGTTCTCTCTCTCCTGCTTCCTACTGATATTTATGGAGCCCCTGCTGGGTGCCAGGCATTGTCCTCAGACCAGAGATACAGCAGAGGACAAAAGACAGAATCCCACTGCGCCGAGTTGTGTCCTGGGGACGGTCCCATCAGACAGCTGATGAATGCACAGCATTTCAGGCGATCGTAAGAAATATAAAGTAGGATAAGGGAGACAGGAAATGTGAGGGCGTGGGAGGAGGGGTTTGCCATTTTGTACATGAAGTAATGACAATCCCAGGATGGTTCGGAGATCACCGCTTGCAAAGCGAACGTCATGGATCGGTAGCGGCCTCCCGAGCTCTGCGGGGAGATTTTCTAGTCGGCAGCAAAGGCCAGACGTCATTTATCATTGCCTTTCACACACCTCCACCCACCTGCTGACAAGAACCAGTGCACTGGCCCTTCCCTGGAGACCTGGCCCCAGTTCCCTGCAGGTCAGTCTGACTAGCGTACAACCTGGTCACAGTGGAAGCTGCCAGGAGGGCCACACCCCAGAGGAGGTGTTGGTTACTTTAAGGACATGCTGAAGTTTTAGGTGGGTTTTCCAGTTTTTGATTTTCACGCCCACCATCTTTTCTCAACATTTTCCCTCCTTGTCCAAATCCTTTATACTTTAGGAACGTGCTCTTCCCGAATAATACGTTACTCTCCCCCCACCCCTCCATCCATTTATAATCTACGGTGTTTGAATCCAGCAGCTTCTAAACTCTTATATGAATCTGTCACGGATAATCTGGAAGAGAGGTGAAGGCTCCCACCAGCCCCCTGTAACCTTACTCTCTTGAATTTCCTGTGCTGCTGAAGGCTGTACCTTTTCCTGTAGTGTGTGTTTTCTGAGATAAATTTCTTGCTGGTAAATGAGGTTGGACTGGGTTTTCTGGGATACATTTTTTGCTAGTAACTGAGGTTGGACTCGTCCATTCCTCCCCTGACAAGTACAGTTCTGCAGCTCCCAACAGCACGGCACAAATGAAGGGTGGCTCAGTGTGGATGACTGAGCTTACCTTCCACGGATCCATTCTACTCACCTTTTGCACGGTTGGCCCTGGGCAACCGTGTCTCGGATCTCCTAAACCCCTTCAGCCCAGGTAAGCGGTGTCCACATTTCCACTCCTGCCCCGACCCACGGGGGTATCCGCTCTGCTCCGCCACAGCAGAGGGTGCCAGAGAGCAGAGCCCACCCTTCAAGGCTGAGCCACGCGTTCTGGAAAACAAAGCAGGTGTTTCTTACACACGCAGCCCTGTTTGCACATCTGGCTCCCCTCCTACTCCCCTCCCTCCTCTGCCCTGTCCCCTGCACAGCAGCAGATGGCAGTGCCCGCAAAGCCACCTCCCTTCAGGACCAGCCGAGAAGACGTTCTGCCCAGGACTCTCACCCAGACACAGTGGATCCCACCGACGCTTCCGGCCTCCCCGGGGCTCCTGCAGTTTTATCTGCAGAAAGGAAGTGCAAGGCGAAAGCCAGATGGGAATTCCAAAAGACAGCTCCGCATACGAGTTCAGGAACCTTCATGTTTCATGAAGCTTCTTTCTCTCCCTTCCTCACGGAGGCCCGAGGCTTCCCAGCCAGGATGTCTTCCTCAATTAGGGGGATGAAGCCACAGGCCGTAAGGGAAAGAGGCAGACTTTTGACATGGGTCCCACATCATAACCTGCTCTTCGTTTTCCCCCAGCACAGTGGACGCTGGTTGGCCTGTCTCAGGCTCCTCAGAGAGTATGTGTCATCTTCTATCAAGAGCCACATCTGCCTGGTCTGAGTGAGGCTGCGTGTTGGGGAACAGGTGAGGCCCCTGAAATAGGCCTTGTCAGCCCTGTCCCCCGGGCCACCTTCCTGCTACGCTCTCAAGAACTTTGCTGGGTGTCTCCCTTATCAACTTCAAACTTGGTTTTCTCAGCTGTCAACCCCAGGCTTTCCTCCACCTGCCTCTTCTGATTCTTTTCTTCTTGCTTCCATTAATGGCCCACTGTCTTTTCACGGGGCTGAGTTTTTCCATTTTATCTGTCTTCTCAGTGGCCCCTATCTCTTTTCAGAAACCCCTCGGAAGCTCCTCTCCACGTAACTGGGCCACATGTGTGCAGTACTTTTCCATATCATTATGTCAAAAGCAGGTGGTGTTATTAACATGGGCAGATCCTGGCTTTGTGGGACCATAAGCTTCTACAATTTTAGGGACCCTCTTTAAGAAAAAAGTACCCCAGATTATGAAAGAAACTTAGGTACAAAGGTGACTATTTATTTAGCATGAAGAGAGAAATCATTAAAAAATTATACATTTTAGGCTAACACGAGAAACACCACAAAAGGGACTTCCCTGGGAGCCCAGTGGTTGAGACTTCGCCTTCCAGTGCAGGGGGTACGGGTTCGATCCCCGGTCGGGAGCTAAGATCCCACATGCCTCGTGGCCAAAAAACCAAAACATAAAACAGAAGCAATATTGTAACAAATTCAATAAAGACTTTAAAAAAAATGGTCCACAGCAAAGAATCTTTAAAAAAAATCTTAAAAAAACCCCAAACACCACAAAAGCTGTAACAAATAACTTCATTTTTTATTAACTAACCAACTCGCTCACCCTTATAATAATACTGCTCCCTCCACACCATTGGCTGCAGGTTCTTTAATTGCCTTTTCATACCAATATTTCCAATAAGGAGAAGAGAAAGGAATCCAGTCTTTTCCTCTAGCAAGTTTGATATACACTTACTTTCTATTTTGGTTAGAAACTTAAACATTTTTCTTTCAGTTCCACAACTCACTGTTGGTCATTTCATGTGAATTTTAAGATTACGGTCAAATTTGGGAAAGCGTCTATCAAGTTCCTTTCATCGATAAGCTCTAAGATTGAAAAAATGTTCCAGACATTTTGAAAGCAGGTCCACCTCTATTCTCTGTACATCCTTCTAGTGCTGGGCACCCGTGGAAGGGGCCTTGGAGCTAAACTTGCATTAGCTTTCATGTCAGTGTGCCTCTCATCATTAGCCCTGTTTTGATAGCCACTGAAACTGAAGCCTGCAGTTCACACAGCTGTAAGGACTTCAGCACCAGGGTACAGGCTTCTGTTTCTTGGATATCATGACCACTCGCTCAGAGGCCCACTGCCCCTGGGTGCTCTCCCGGCGGCCCATGGCCTAAGGCCAGTGACAGGACCAGTACTAGTAATGATATAAGGACAGTCACCACCCACAGAGCAATTACTAGGAGCTGGTTCTTCTGCTAAGAACTGAACGCTCTTCACAGTCTTTAATCCGCACAACCTCCTGCGCAGTGTCTTTAGTGCCTGTCTTACTAAAGAGCCCTACCACCAGCTTGGGTTGCAGGCCCTCCTTTTCCTGTGAATGACTGGAGCGCCCACGTGCTGATCAAGGAAGCTGGACCAAGATGCCATCGGCGTCTCCTTCTTGAGGCCTCCTGCCTTGGGTTCCCCCAAGTTCTCCAGGGCCTACCCATCCCAAGGGGGCTTCCAGAGACCCCCTGAGGAGACAGCGGGGGGTATTCCGTGCTCTTTGGCGAGTGTCACACGTGTGCTAGAGGGGTCATCTGCCACTGCACCTGGACACCCTCGCTGACCTGACTTGTGACCCCAGCAAAGTCGTGTGTCCCACACGTGGGCTCCACGATTATCCCCTGGGGATCTCGGCCTCACCACACAAGTACCAAATTCAGCCCCTCCTTGGAACTCCCAGATCTTTGTATCAAGCCAGTTTCCCCAGCCTGAACCCAGCTTCCAGGTGGGGACCTCCGTTCTGAGGCCTGGGGGTCTCTCCCGTCACACTGACCCACTCGCATAGATACTGATTTGGGATTATGAGCTGGGGGTCTCCGAGTGTCGAGAAGAATCGGTCCACTCCCTTCCCTCCAGACCAAGCTGAATCTAAGCGTTTGCCTCCCAAGCTGCAGAAGCTTCCGTGCTTACCCTGCTCTGGGCAATCCCTCATTTACCCAGAAGGAAAGCTCTGTGTCAATCTTCCCTGAGCCCAGCGCCTCTAAGCTCACTGGGCAGAGCTGGCGAGAGCAGTGGGGCAAGGGGTGCTAACACACACAGGAACACGGGGCTCCAAGAAGCTCTGTCTCTGCTCAGCTAGGAGGAGGCTGCACCTGCCTCGCCCCCGAGCCTGTGCCTTCACCTCTCCCTGGAGAAAAGGAAAAGGCACATTCCTGAGCTGTCTGTTTGGGTACAGCCTCATGGGACAGTGACCCCCACTGTTTGGACAGGAGCGTTGCTCCAGGCTAGCTGCGGCTCCCAGCTGCCCAGCCCCAGCCCGACCCTTCTCCTCGCCTTCTCCTTCATTGCCACTCCGCAGTTCCCTCTTCTCAGTTCTCATGCCCAGGACTCCTCCTGCAAGCTTCCATCAGCCTGGCCCCTTGTCCCTGGGCATGCCCTTCTGTGATGCTTGTCAGGACAGAGAGGGAGACTCCTGGCCCACCGGGGTCATGCCCCCTGGGCTCAGGCTTAGAGATCTACCAGCTCCCTCCCAGTTCCCTCTTTTGTTCCGCAAGGGGAACCGCATATACATTGTGAGTCTGGACTTGGAAGGGGTGTGGAGAGTGAGGGACATGGACATGTAGGCATGTAACGGCCGCTCATGGGGACCTGTTTCAGACCAGACGCATCATCTTCGTTATTTGTGATCCTTACAATGACCTGTAACAATGAGCCCATTTCCTGTATGAAAACTTGGTGCTTTAAGATAGTCTCCAAGCTGCTCAAGGACACCTAGCAAATCCATTCACGAGCCAAAGGTGAAACCTCGGTCTGTCCCGGAGGCCATGCTGTTTCCTCTATGCCAGCCTGCCATCCATCTTCCCCCCAGCCTTTCCTCCCGTGACTAAGTTATATAAACTCTCTACTTCTCCAGACTTATTCGTTGTCATCTCTTCTGTATTCCCGTGTTCCTTTCCTGGGCTTTTGCTACATCAGGATGCTCGTTTCTGGTTTGCCACCAGAAAACCCATGGTCTTACCCTTGCCCTCTGGTTCCTGCTCAAGGCGACACACCTTGACCAGCCAGCCTTTTCTTCCTGCTGTATTTCATGGATGCAATCCTCTCTCCCACGCCCAGGTCCTCACTCTTCCATCACCAAACCCCTGCAGCTCTGCTGGAGACTGGCAGGCTTAATGTTTGAGGACCCACCCCACGGAAAGGTACGCACGCTCGCCCGTGAGGACACACCAGCGAGGGCCAGGCCAGAGATGAAAATATTAAAATAACTTTTTTTGTTTGTTTTTTAACGAAAAAGAAACTAATATAAGTGACAGTAGCATTGCTATTTTCCAGAAAAATATCAAGGCCAAAGATATAAACAGACAACTGATAGAAAGAGACTAAAAACATACAAAGGAGTAAAGCTCACTTTTGCTGGTATTTGTAACAAACTTGAGGCATTGACACCATTTAGTTTGGCAAAATATTTTACAGTGTGGCTAAAACTGTTGTATAAACGTTTTTTTCTATGATATATCAGCTTTATTAAAATATATATATATATATATATGTATATCTGTTCTTTGCCCCCAGTTCCTGGGGAAAAAAAATTGAAGTGTAGTTGACTTACAATGTTGTGTTAGTTTCAGATATACAGCAAAGTGATTCAGTTATACATATATGTATATATATATTCTTTTTCAGATTCTTTTCCCTTATAGGTTATTACAAAATATTGAGTATAGTTCCCTGTGCTGTAATATTGAAATAACTTTGGACTCGATTATTAATAACCACTGCTCCCCCCAAGTTCCCCAGGTGTCCTTTCAGGCCACCCCAGTACTTCCTCCAGGCCCCCTGGTCTTTACGGTGATCCTGGAAGTAAATAAAAGAGAGACGCTTGTCACAGCAGGGCACCTGGGGACCCTGTAATCGGTAGGCATCCAGGCTGTACCGTGTGGAAAACGTCCAAATATGTCTGCATAAAATCACCAATTCCTGAATGCCTAATCCTGGAAGTCTCTTCAGTTCCTGCTCGCCTGCCATCCTACCCACCCAGAGATTCCCCTTCAGCAGCTTAGAATCCTTGGATTTGCTCAGAGCCTCTGACTGAAGGTTGCCCTCTCTTGTCTCAAGGCTCTTAAGCCACAGCGGGCGGCCAACGTAAACAAACCCAAGAGCAACTGGCTGAGTTCACACCAAAGGAGACAAGCTGGGTAGCTGCCTACCCTTGCCTTGATTACAGAACACAATCTAGATTCAAGATGGGAAAAGCTTTGGCGTCCGTCACTTTGGCTTCTCTGTGGAAATCTCATCACAAATTTTTGGACCTTCCACATTTCCTGACAAGTCTGTAGCAAAGGCAAAGATGTGCATGTCTCCAGTTCCCTAGGTACCCCCTTCTTCCTCCTCCCCACCTCCCCCAATCCTAGTCTCTTCCTGAAGGAGAGGTGATTATCATTTCTAATCTGATCCCGAGGGAATATATTAATCACAGCCAACCCTTTTCCACATCCCCAAAGCCCTGGAGATCCTCTGCCTTTATTATGTTCTGGTGAGTATACTCTGAGCCATTTTGGGGGCCTTTCCAGTTGGCTCAGAGTGTGGGGTCTAAGACCCATCTTCACTAAGGTAGCTTATGTTTTCTCAACAACATTATGATGGGCTAAAGTACCAAGAAGCCCATGTTCATGAACACCTACTGTCTTCTCCCTGCGACACATCTTTTCCAGGAGAGAGGGAACAGTGCTCACTATTTTCCCTGCCTACATGTAATTCAAGTCCATCCCCTCTCTCCCTCCTGCTGAAAAAGGACTCCAAGATGCAAAAATGTACCAAACTCTGGTCCCGATGGTGGTGACATGACTCAGAGACACACTGATAACCCCTGTGGCTTGCGGGTCCCTCCAGAGGTCACCTCACTCATCCCACTGCCTCCAGGCCAGGAACCATATCAAACTCATCCCAGACTGTATGCCAAAGACCAAATGGGCAAATGAGCCCGGGTCCTGGAATCAGTCGGAGATGAAAGGAAACCACGCTCCAGGAAAAAGAGAGAATGGCAACTGGGGCAGTCATGCAGACCAGCCTTCCAATGCCATATTGCCCATGGCCAGAGGTGGCCACAGGCCAGTATCTTTGCAGCCTAGGTCACCATTGATTGGCGTACGGAACACGCAAGAGGGGGCAATGGATTAATTAAGGAGGAATTAAATGTGGAATTTATCTAATTCAAAGTTGCTTTTAGGGAGTGGAATTGCACAGTCACTGGGAAGGATGCCCCAGTGACCTGGGGTGGCTTTGGTGGGAATTTTGAGGAGTGGGTTCCTGGGGGTGGGGGGCAGCTCCACAGCTTCAATCTTTTCTCACCCGAGGCCTCTGTGCTTGAGGTTCCTTTGCCTGAGGTTCTCATATCATTAGTTCCCTCTCTTTGAGTCTCTGCTCAAATATTACTTCTTCAGAGTGGCCTTCCCTCACCATCTCCCAGGGGTGCCTCTGGACTTGGGGTGGGCACACCCACGTGGTGTGGTCTGCTGTTGGGAGGACAGACCCAGGAAAGGACACACCCAGCTCTGGGAATGGCCTTGGGCCACTTGGTCAGAAAACTCTGGGGTCCCAACATCTGCAAGGTGGTCTAGAGGGGGTGCTCCTCACTGAATGGGGAGGGGCGAGGCTGGGAGACCATGGAGCAGACCCAAGTCTCCTCCTGACAGATGGAGAGGATGGCATTGCTTCTCTCCTCAAGGCCACAGAGCTGCAAGATGGCCTCTGCTCCAGCCATCACTTCGTTCTAGGGAAAAAGGAGGGAGGGGAGGTAACAAAGACCCAGCAACATAGCCTCCCTGTACCTGCAGTGTGCACATTGCTGCCTGGCACTTACTCACATGCCACCCTATCTGAAGGGGAGCCTGGGAGATGCGGTTTTCTTTGCTGGCACATTGCCCACCTCTCACCAGAGTCAGGGTTCCACTGGTCATGGAAAAGAGAAAAGTATTTCTGCACAGGTTATTAGTACTCTCTGCCCCGCCCTTCCACATGCTCCTCCTGGGCCTTTGAATAAGGAAGGAGAAGGTCTAGCTTGAAGCTGAGAGTGACCCATGGACCCTCATCCAGGTCTCCCACCCCCCCCCCCTTCTTCCCTTCCTCTCCCCTCTCCTTCCATTTCTATGGGGTGAGGTCGGGAGGGTATGGCTGAGGATAGCTCTATGTTGACATCATCCCAATTTTGTGACCGCGGAAGGAAGCGGGAGTCATTTTCCTGGCATTTATACATGAAAACCAGGGGAAAACTCTGGTTGGGTGACAAGCCTATCCCTGGGCCACTGCCAGCCATCATGGGCATGATTTTCTATATTAGTCAAGTCTGGTCACAGAGGGATTCAGTCTGGCCCACAGGAAGCTGGCATGTGGTCCCCAAGCGCTGCATTTCTTCCAGGTGGCCTGAGGGTCCTCATGTAAGCTTGGTTCCTGGTGGCCGTTCCTGACAGCCCCAAGTTCCACAGGCAGAGATGCAGCACGACCCTCTGCAACCCAGCCCGTGACCCCACGTGCTCAGAAATGAGGTGTGTCTCATCTAGAAAATGAGGAGGTGGTTCCAGATTGACCTTTCAGGTGCCTCCTGACATTCACAATCTGTGGATTCAGGATGCTGAAATCTTGGGGAGAGTAGGTTACAATAATCCCAGGTATTAGCTTGGAATATGCTTAGTTTAAAGCCCCTTGCTGGCAAGCCTGATCACTGCATCCTGGAAGCAGCTGCCCTCCAGGCTTCTCTGGATCCAGTGGTGGCAGAAAGTCATCATCTCCATTTTATAGATGAGGTGCAGAGACTAACTTCGTTCTAGTAGGTGGGAAGTTGGCCCCCTAGACCAGCACGTCCAGTGTTTTCTCCTCTCCAGCACATGGGCTCATGCTCTTAGCCAGGTGGCTACAGCATCCAGCAAAGGGCTCTTGCTGACTAGCTAAGATCCCTGGAGAAGGGGGTCAGCCCTCTCCCCAACCTCAGAGACACCCATCCTGGGGTCAGCTGGTTTCCTCTGACACTTAAGATTGGGTGTAGCATGAGGGCTCTTTCCTCAGATCTCTCCCATTTACACACACACACACACACACACACACACACACACACACACACACACACACACACACACACACACACACACGAGCTCATGCTGTGGGGATCATAAATTCCTTCTTCCCAATGTTCTCTCTGCTCCTGTTCTTTCCTAGGTTGTACTTGTAATGACAAGAGGGAGATAAAGGGAGTGCGATGGAGATAAAATTACCTTCTAATCTTGTTGTCTGTGCTGCCTGGATGTGTCAGAAGAGTTGCACTTTTGTTGAGTTCCCTGCTGATGCAGGCATGTAGGGAATCACTGGTCCGGGGGATACTTTTTCACGAGTGTTGGAATCTCATCTTGCTAACCTATTAGTTGACAAGTCTGCACTGAGCATCTGCTCTGTGCGTGGTTTGGAAGAAAGTGTTAAGGGGGTACAGAGGCATGAAGGTACTGGAATTTAGATGGGCAGTTAGACAGATGCATTTGAGATGGCAACATTATCAGGGAGCAACACCAAGTGCTCAATTTGTGAATAAGAAAAATCTTGGTGGGCAAGGAAAGTTTAGCTCTTGAGGTGCCGTTTGAACTGAGCCAAGGAGGGCGACTGGATTCTCTACAGATGGAAAAGTGGTGGGAAGTTTCCAGCTGCCCATCCAGCTAGCTGGGCCGGGTGGGGCAGTAACTGTGGAGGCAGAGAGGGAGCTGTAGATAGACAATGAATAAGATATGAATTAGGGCTTGGTGCTTTGTAAAACTCTAGAAATCTCCGAGAAAGGGCTGTAAATCAACCAACCGATCAGTTGGCATTTACAGAGTCCCACCATGTGCTGGTTGCTGGTGGTTGAGAAATGTGTAAGACGTGATCTGGGCTCTGATATGAAAATAGAGTCGTTGGAGAGGACATTTGGCATAATGAAGCGAATCTGGATAAATCAAATGGGAAGCTGTGAGCCTTGGTGTTGAAAGGTCTGTGGTAGACCAAGCCATGCTCCCCCCTTACCCCACTTGCAGTCAGGTGAGGCTAAATAACAAATTTTCCTTAGTGGATTAACGTGAGTGACTCCCAGGTCAAGGTTTTAAAAGGAGGGTGTGCCTTCTCCACTTGGATATAGGGCCACAAGCAGAAGGAGGCTGACTCCCCGAGTTGGAGTCCCGCTGTAACCAGGAGCGCCTTTGCTGGACTGTTACGAGACTCAGAGATATGGTTCTATTGTGTCCAGCTACTGAAGTCTTAGGGTTGATTTATTAGAGCAGCTAGTACTTTCTTAGCTCTTTTCATTACGCACCACCTGCAAGGAGATCAGACAATCCCTTCGCAGCATTTTCTGGGACCCTGTTCTAGGGCCGAGGACACACAAATGGGCTGACGTGACAAGTGTGTGGAGAATCGGAGCTTAGGTTGAAATGACTGCATCTGTCTCTCAGGGCGTTCTGACTCTTCCCTGCTCCCTCCCATGTGCCCAGGGGGGAACGCACGCTCCTGCCCATCTCTTTCCCCTTAGCGCTCAGAATAACCCAGACAGATCACGTGTTCCTCCTCCTGTTTCCCACACACCTGCTCATGGGAGAGTCTGGTCGATTACAGAAGGAGAGTCTCTAATCTTTTATTTTCTGCCAGTTGACTATTAGAAGATCCTTGATTATGTATAAATTTACTACCGGGTCATACATACACTGAATACAGTTTCATAATTTAAGATGCAACTTGCACTATGCAGCTTTCCGAAACGATTTGCGCCATTTCCCAAAACGGACATAATGAATGAATTATGATGATTAATTATTACTAATTATTCATAATTAATGAACCAGAAGTAGACCACAAGGAGAAGGGAAATAAAGGATGTGAGTGAGTGAGTAGAGGGTGAGTGTGCTCAGGCTTGAAGGGCCTTCCCTACCCCACAGGCAGAGGGTCTGCGGGCCTCTCTGCGGGGCCAGCCTTGGTGGAATGGGGCAGCGTGTCTCTGGTACCCTTTCCCTTCCCCATCCCAAGCAACCCTCTGGACCATCCCTGGTCCAGCTGCTCCCCACTGCCACCCAGAGCCCATAATATCCTATTCCTGGTCCCAGGTAAGTATGCTGACGATGGTAACTGTCCCAGGCTTAAATTATTTCTTTTCTCAAGATGAAAAAAGTTGTGTATAAAAGGGCCTTGTGAATTCTGAAAAATAGGTAAGGCTCAAAAGAAGGAATCACTGTATAATTCAACAGTGTGATTTAATACAACATAAAATGGTATAACCACTTTAGGAAATTGTGCACTGTTGGTTCAAAAGCTAAAATACACGTTCCCTAGGGGTCACTCCTAAGAGTCCACTCCTCAGAATATACCCAACAGATATGCATATATTTGTGCAACAAAAGACAGTTAAAAGAACACTCATACCAGCATGATTCATAATAACCCTGAACTGGAAACAAACCTCGTGTCCATCAACAGTACATGGATAAATAAACTGTGGTAAACTCGCCAATGGAATACTATACAGCAAAGAAAAATACAAACTCTGATACATGCAACAACAGGGATGAATCCCTTGGGTGTGACACTGAGCAAAACAAGACAGACATGCTAGATATTTACAGTTTAATTCCATTTACAACAAGATCAAAGACGGTAAAAAAAAAGAAGTATTTTTATGAAAAACAAGAGTACTGGCTATTTTTGGAGGTCAGTGACTGGGAGAGCAGGAGGGATGCTTCTGAGGGCATGAAGGTGTATTCTCGGGGCCCAGAATGTTCTATGCCCCTGACTTGGGGGGTGGTTTCATGTGCTTCAGATTAATGTACCTTATTGTATGTATGTTGTATGTACTATAATTTTTCAATGTTAAGATAAAAGAAAGCTTTGATAGCAGGGTTGCAGTCACTGTGGCGGGGGCGGCTGAGGGATCTCAGGGCTGGGGGTCACCAGTGGAGCAGCAGACACTGGTCTGCACACTGAGCTCTGGCCCATGCAGCAGCCGGGGGCTCCATCATCCTAGTCTTCAAGGAGCTTTGGACACCACGTGAGAAGCTCTATGCTTTACCCTCTGTTCCTTCTGTGTGAGAACTCACCACATCTCCAAAGGAACCAGATGTGTGAAGGCTTGGACCACCCCATCCCAGACAGGGTGGCTGTGCTGTTTGCCTGATGTATTCTCCTGGTCCATTCACTCTCCCACTTTGCTGAGTAACTATTTTATTTTCTCTTTTTTCCCCTCAAACCTTCAGTGGCTGCTCCCTCATCCTCACCCTCCTTCACTGAGAAGGTAGGAGCCATTGGAGGATAACCTCTACCCCACTCCTGCCCCACATCCTCCAGCCCCGGGCCTCCAGCACTCTCCCAGCTCATCACACCCCTTCATACCAGACCCCACCCTCTCTTCTGCTCAAGTGGGCAATTGCTTAGATGAAAAGCGTTTCCTTGTCTCAACCCTCGAGTGCCTTTCTCAGTCCAAAGAGTCCGTCTTTTATCCAAATGCTGGGCAAAGACTGAAAGGCCACCCACAGCCTTTCTCATCTCTGCTGATGGAAACACCATCTTCCCAGTTACTCAGATCAAAAACTTTGGCCTCGTCCTTACCTCCTCTCTTTCTTTCATGATCCACATTTGCACCATCAGCAAATACCGTCAGCTCTACTTTCCAGAACCTCCTCGCTTCTTGCCAGCTCTGCCCCTTCTAAACCGCTGTCCCCTCTGCAGGATTGTGACAACAGCCTCCCAGGCTCCCTGCTTTGGTGCATTCTCCCCCTCGCAGCTGGATCAGGCATTTAAACCTGGAAACTGTCCATGCCTTTCCTCTGCTCAGAACTTCCAAGGGGCCTCCCTTCTCATTCAAAGTGAAGAACAAAGTCCTTACCGCCGGATCTGGAACCTGCTTCCTCTCTGACGTTGTCTGCTGCACAGGGTGATGTTCAGAATGTTAAATAGCACAAAAGATACCACGTGGGCACTAACTAACCTGAACAGGTGCCCACCACAGGGCTGGAAGAAGGACCAGAAGGTGTCCTGCTCTGCCAGCCCCCATAGCGGCTGGATATGGGCATTCCAAGGGGGAGGGCTTTGTTTCTAAGGTCGTGGTGGGTGGTATTTAAGAGTTTGGAAAAGCGGCCATTTAACCAACCAGTTTGGAAGGTTTTCAATATTTGAATGATCAGGACTCCTGTATATAGGTGCACGCTGGCTGAATATCAGCTTTGCGGCTCCCATTTTCTTCTCTTGGCTGTGCTCCTGCCCCGCTGGCCTCCTTCCTGCCATGTGCCAAGCATCTGTGTGTGGGATGCTCTTCTGCACGTGTCTCTCCCCTCAGTCCTGCAGACCTCTGCTCAAATTTCATCTCCCTGGTCAGTATCGTTCTCCAGAGTTTTCTCCACAACCTGATCTGCCCTCTATCTACTCGCTTATTTTTTATTTTCTGTCTTCTGCACTGGAATGTGGATTTCTGGAGAGAAGGAGCTTTGTCTTTCTGCTGCAGCTCTAGTGCCTGCTCCATAGGAGGTACTCAATAACATTGTTGAAGAACAAATAAACGATCACTCTGTCATTAAATAAAACGAATCCTCAGTACCAACTGTCCCTCTTGCTAGGTGGGCTAAAGCTTGGAACAAGGAAGAACTTGAGAATCGGAGCTACCCACAGGTGGCATGAGCAGTTTCAAAGAGATGGTGTGCTTACAGTTTTGGGAATCTGTGCGTTAAGTTGGGAAATCGGGCTTCACCCATCTGGGCTTCAAGTGATGCAGCTTAAACTCTCAGGGCCTCTGTGGCCACATCTGCAAGATGGGGGAATAACCCCTGTCAAAGGGTTGCGGTGACAGGGTGTGCTAAGTCCATATCATAATGTCGCACACATATTAGATGTATACACTTTGTTCCTTTCCTCTTCCTTCTCCAATCCTTGCAGGGGTGTGGTGGTCCTCGGGTGGACATATCCTTGCTTCAAGGATGCGAGGGTAGGCGGGGGAAGTGGAGTCAGGCAGGGGCTGGAGACGGGGGTGGGAGCAGGGGTTGGTACCATGGCTCCTGCTGGGATGGCTTCCAGGCCTGCTGAGTTGGAGGACACAGAGCCTTCCGTGATGATCTGGGAGAAGTGACAAGCACGACCCCAGATCACGCACATTCAAAGCCAGGTCTGGTTCCCTGGCACAACAGGGCAGAACAACCCAGCAGGTAACAGCTTGGGTCCTTGAGTCAAGCACAGAATAACTGGGTCGTTTAGGTCTGAAATGATAAGGATCCCAAACACTACATCTTTTCTTTGAATTCAGGTGAACTGTCTCTAAACAAAGGGCTCTTATCCAGGGTTCCATGACTCCCAAGGTATGTTTGAATAGAACTCACCGAAGAACTTGGATGGGAAAAATACTTCTTTCTTTTACTAACCTCTAGCTGAATTGGAGCACATCCTTCTATTTTGAGTCCAGGCAACAATCCACATTACTGTTAGTGGTACTGGTGACTATGTCACCAACAGAATTCAGTTCCATGTCACACTCTAGTTGTTGCAACTGTCACAAAATATCGACATACTCATCATTACTTTGAAACAATGATAGTTTTTAGAACTGTTATTTAATGCATTACTAAAGACATTGTTTATCATATTTTTTTTTTATGGTACGCGGCCCTCTCACAGTTGTGGCCTCTCCCGTTGCGGAGCACAGGCTCCGGACGCGCAGGCTCAGCGGCCATGGCTCACGGGCCCAGCCGCTCCACGGCATGTGGGATCTTCCCGGACCGGGGCATGAACCCGCATCCCCTGCATCGGCAGGCGGACTCTCAACCGCTGCGCCACCAGGGAAGCCCTATCATATTTTTTCATCATATCTTGGTAACTGCGTTTCAATATCTTTGGTTTCATTTGTAATCCTTTGTGTTTCATTATATTCTTTGTTTTGTAAAAGGTCTACTCTGAGAAGTGTCTATGGATTTCAAGACACTGCCAGAATGATCTATAGCTCAGAACCCTTCTCTAAACCATCTGGAAGAGACAGATGTATGTTGTGCCATGTCGTGTGTGTGGGTGTCCATGTACCACATTCACACATAGATGTGTTTGTGTTCCTGACTCAGAATCAACCTTCAATCTAATTTCAGAACTTTGATCCTTTCCTTCTGACACAAAAACAGGTTGCCCTGACAGCAGGCCTGGAGAAGAGCTACCTGGTCTTCCCCTCACCACGATGAAGTCACCTGGAGCCATCTCCTCTTGCAGGTGATTGGCTGGGTCAATGGACCCCTTATTCCTGAGCCCCATTTCCCTGCCATCATCCATCCACCCAGGACCCCACTGGCACTGATGATCTTCCTGAGCTATCTCCTCTTCCCCCATCTGTTATTCACAGAAGGTTTGAACTTCTTTTTAGGTCCCAAAACTTCATTCTACTAAGAAAAACAGAACACAGTACTCTTAGCTGAGAATTAGTGAATTGTCAGGCCCCCATATAAAGAGGCGGGAGCTTCAGAGGAGCCTAGGAAACTGCTGTCGCACACGTATTAGATGTATACATTTACAACAAGATCAAAGATGGTAAAAAAAAAAAGTATTTTTATGAAAAACAAGAGTACTGGCTGTTTTTGGAGGTCAGTGACTGGGAGAGCAGGAGGGATGCTTCTGACTTTATCAAAATTGCAGCAAAAACTAGAATTAGCTTTAAGTAAAGATTCATAAGATCTTTATGTAGATAAGTTAAAAACTCAAATAATAAGAAAGCATTGAAATAAATGAACAAATGTATTTTATTCATGAATGATCAACCTAACTTTGTAAATATGTCAATTCTCTCTAAAATAATCTATAAATTTACTGCAATCCCAGTTTAAATGTCATAAGGATTTTTTTGAGGAACATAAGCTTATTCCAAATGTGTATCAAATAAGATAGACCCACAAATAGCTAATTAAATTTTGTGTAAGAAAAATAACTCAGGAGAGTCATTATACTCAATAGGAAAATATGAAAATACTACAAACCCACAGTAATGTAATAATAAAAGAAATATAGTTTTGGTTCAGAGATAGGCAAAGGGACCAACACAGTAGAGTTCAATTCTAAAAAAGCCTGATCACATTCATATTGTATATTCTTTTCCTAAATATATAGGTATGAATCACCACAAAATCTTAAAGAAAACAATAACAGTGGAGAAAAATAAAATTGTATGCCTATCTCACCAAGAGTAAATGTGAACTTTTGAAAGATTAATGATATATATTTGAAAAGTAAAATTACAACACCATAAAAGAAATATATAATATATTTATTCTTTTATTTTTATTCTTTTATTTTTATTCTTTTATTTTATGCTTTTATTTTTTTAATTAATTTTATTGGCGTATAGATGTAGAGTTGCTTTACAATGTTGTTATAATATATTTATAGTTTTGGGGTGGGGAAGGATATATTAAATAACACTTCCAAAGCACAAACTACAAGGAAATAAGAAAAGGCAAATTTGACTTTGTCAGAATTTTGTTTAATCAGAGGCATCACTGTCAAAGATAACAAACCAGTAACAGACTGGGAGAAGATATATGAAACAATAAAAAAATAAACATGAGATTAGTATCTAGGTTGTTCAAAAAACACAACTCAGCAACAAAAACACGGGTGCCCAATGGAATAATGGGAAAAAGATATGAATAAGCAATCCACAACGGGGAAAACCCAAATGGCCAACGAGTATATGAAGAGATGTTAAACCTCTGTAGAAGTGGTAGTACTAGTAGCCGCAGCAGCAAGTAATACTATTACTAGTAGTAATAGTAGTAGAAGTAACTACTAAACAAATATGCACCACACCTCATTAGTTTATTTACTCCTCATGATAACCCCATGAGGTAATTATATTATTACTCCCATTTTATAAATGCAAAAACAGGCACAGAGAAGTGTCTTACCCAAGGTCATATAGCTAGTAAGTGTTGGAGTGAAGATCTGAACCCACAATCTTAACTACAACAAAACCCAATGACAATTTGCTTTCATCAGATTGTCAAGGATGCTGGTGAGGACCAGGGAACAGAAAGCTTTGACACTTCATGCACTGCTGGCAGGAGGGTAGACCAGGGCAGAGGCTCTGGAGAGAAATCTGGGAATAGTGAGCACAAAGTATGCTTTTACCTAATGACTCAAGCCCTGGTCACAGGAGGACGTGAACAGAGTTGGATGGAGTCCAGGTCTACATCCCCAGGGGCCTGGACCAGTGAAAAGGGTGGGGCTCCATGGAACACAATGCCGTGGTAGTCAGAACCAAGACTTGAAAGGACATGCAGCATCCCGGGCAGATCTTTTTTTTTTTTTTTTTTTGGTGGTATGTGGGCCTCTCACTGTTGTGGCCTCTCCCGTTGCGGAGCACAGGCTCCGGACGCACAGGCTCAGTGGCCATGGCTCATGGGTCCAGCCGCTGCACGGCATGTGGGATCTTCCCGGACCAGGGCACAAACCCCTGTCCCCTGCATCAGCAGGCGGACTCTCAACCACTGCGCCACCAGGGAAGCCCCAGATATTGGGTTTTAAGAGACCCTGAAAAATAAAATTACATCATGTAATTGCATGTGTGCCTTGATGTATACTTACAGGAGGGAGGTTGTATTTTTAAGAAATAATTAGGCAGTGCAGAATTAGGAAGGGCAGGCCATGGGCAAGGGTGCTCCAGGGTGCAAGATAAGGGAGGGCTGGGATGCCATGGGGGAAGATGCAGGGAATTTCATCAGCCAGCTACTGCTGCATAACAAGCAGCCCAGGAACAACCACTTAGCATCCCTCACAAGTTTGTGGGGCGATGCACTGTTCTGCTGGTCTGATCCAGGCTTGACTGATCTTGGCTGAGCTGTTGGCTGATCTAGAATGGCCTTGGCTGGCCCGCTCACACTGTGCCATGTGTCCCATCCTCCAACAGGCTAGCCTAGGGCTACCTTCATGTCAGTGACAGGGACCTAAGAAGGAGAAAGGATTGTGCAAGGCCTTTTGTAACCCGGGCTCCAGATCCACACATTGATACTTCAAGAGCATCCTTTTGACCAAAGGCACCACCAAGCCAGTCCAAATTTAAGGAGTAGGAGGCTAGGCTCCACCTCTTGAAATAGGTGTGTGAATTTACAGTACATTGCAAAGGACTTGGATACAGGATTGGGTGAACTGGGGCTGTTTTTGCAGTCAGTCTACCTTGGGCGGTAACACTGTTTTTCCTCACTTGTCAAACAGGGTCCTCATGATATGTTGTAGCAACAGGGGATGGACTAGCCCCAGGGGACAAGCAGGGGCCTGGACACCAGGAAGAAGGCCCTCTGCTTCCTGTAATTCCTGAGGGTGCTGTGTCCTGGGGCTTCTCCTCCCTTTGTGGATGTTCCCTGGGCGTGGGCATGAGAAACTCACAGCCCTCTGGATGGACCCTGGACACCAGCCAGCAGCGTCTCCTCGCTTTACAGAAAACTGAGGCCCAGAGAAGGGAAGTGAGTTGATCAAGGTCACACAGCTACTGTTCCCTGCAGGAGAACCTAGAGATTTTTGGAGGTATGGGAAGTCTCTTCTTTTTGACTTTTTTTTGTTTGTTTGTTTTGTTTTTTTTGCGGTATGCGGGCCTCTCACTGCTGTGGCCCCTCCCGTTGCGGAGCACAGGCTCCGGACGCGCAGGCTCAGCGGCCATGGCTCACGGGCCCAGCCGCTCCGTGGCATGTGGGATCTTCCCGGACCGGGGCACGAACCCGTGTCCCCTGCATCGGCAGGCGGACTCTCAACCACTGCGCACCAGGGAAGCCCTCTTTTTGACTTGTAAAATGACACCCCCTTACAAAGTGAGGAAGGAAGTCAAACTTACTAGGTTGTAGGAAAACATTTTAGAAATGAGGCACAGATTTCAGGACTGCATAGGGTACGGATGTGATTTACAAAGGGAGAGAAAACTAAGGTCACGGATGTTGGGAGCCCATCCCAATGTCCCCGAGCTGCCTGTCTGGCAGGAACCCTAATGGCATCTGCTCTCAAAGTACTTATTTTTCAGCAGGTTATACTTGAAGGAAAAAAATGGCATGATTTTTCTTTCCTGAGTCAGGTCCCTTCCTTAAGGCCCCACTCCACTCCACCATGTTACATTTTCTCCATCTCTTCCTCAAAGAAAATACACAGCCCAGGTCTTCAACACCATTCATTTGTTCAACATAATAAAACGTATTTATTGAACGCCTGCGATGTGCTGGACAGTCTTCGAGGTGCTGGTAATAATGCGGCCAAAAGAGCAGACACAGTCCCTGTTCCCAAAGTGCCTGCATTGTCACCGGCAGAAAGATATCGGAAGGGGGAACAGCGGGACGGTGGCAGTGACACTGGGTGGTCAGGGAAGCCCCCTGGGGGAGGTGACCTTGAACGTTGCAATCTGAAAGACAAGAAGAAGATGGCTCCGTGGAAATCCGAGGAGAGAGATTCCAGGTGGACAGACCAGCCAGCGCGCGCCTCCCTAACTAACCCAGGAGGGGAAGATTCCACCCGCATCTCAGCCTAACCTGTCTCCTCTAACACGGAGCAGGTTTTGCTCTCCAAACAAAGAGGTGTTTTTTTTTTTTTAACTTTGCCCTATATGAAAACAGACTGTCAGAGTTGGCTTCCAAACCATTTGCTAGGCTCATGGGGATTAGATAGAAGGTCCCGGTGTCCTGATGGCCGTGAGTGGGGCCAGCGCCCTGGTGTGTGGGGCAAGAGAGTTGGGACCTGGGACCGCATCTAATTTCCCCTCCACCCCAGTAACAAGATCTCAGCTACTTGACAAGCGGTCCCTCTCCCCGCCCCATCGTCCCTGCCCCATGGAATTCTTGGGCAGAACAGCTGCGCTGGGGTCTCAGTTTTCAATGAAACCATAAAATACTCCTGCGGGTCCTTAAGAGGATGGCATTTATGACTGGGGTGGGCCAGCTTCCCTGCTCAGACACCCCCTCCCCAATTCCCAGGCTCACCAGACGCCCACATGTCCCCCAGCCTGCTCTTAAACCTCTGGGAACGGCAGCATGGGTGCCTCAGTAAGTCCGAGCCCAGAGCACACTGGCGGAGGAAAATGACAGGCAGATCCAGGGAATAGGAGGACCTTTGCCAAGAAGCACAAGAAGCCATCCAGCAGGGCACCCGCTTTTGTCCTGCACCTCAACTAGAACGCCCACCACCTACCCCAGGCACACAGCTGCCTCGGGGAGGCTGCTCTCTGGCTTGAGGACGGGAAAGCCCTCACTGGCTCTGAGAGGGGGAGCGGGTGTGACCCACGTTCCTCTCACCCTCCCTGCCCCTGCCCTGGGCTCTTCTTTTAACGGAGCCTTCAACCTTGGCCAGGGCTTATTTACCAGGAAGCTAAGACGCTTCAAATCCCCTCACTTGCTCCAGCCCCTTCCAAAGGTTGAGAGGGGCCTTAGCAAATGATTGACGTGTTACATGGTTTCAAAAACCTTGTAAAAGTAAGATGAAAATTATTCGGATATTAAGAAACAAAGAGTAACAAAAAATTTCAGATCACACTAAAGTATTAATTCATTAAGAGGAAGAAATAAATTTCCAATAGAAATGATACATTTCCTATAGAAGTGATGAGTAGGCTCTTAGATTGTTATATAATCCAATTAAAGGAAAGGAATTAATTATATGTTCATATTGGAAAAAGGATTTTCCTTCTTTTGCTGATTCAACATAAACTGCTATCACTGATAAAGATAACATAATCTTACAGTAGGAACAACGATGGCAGACTGGTTAATGAGCATTTAAGATTAATCACCACATTAAAAAAAAAAAAAGAGACATCCTGACATTTTTCAGCTGCTATGTGGAAGAACCTTAAGAGAGGTTTTCCTAAATTTGGTAACAATTCTGAAAATGTACTGTTATTACCAAGGATACAACCTGAAAAGAACTTTCCTGAAATATTAATATTAAAAAACAAATTTTGATCAGTCATGTTACAGGAGAAGCTCAATTCTCTTTCTCTCTCTCTATAGAAAAGAATATTATAAAACTATTGTCAGATATGAAGAATATGCAGACAAAAAATAAGGGAAATAAAGTATTATAGATGTATTGCCAGGCAGTTAATGAAACTCTTAGTATTTGGTTTTCTATATTTTCTGATTTTTAATTGTACCTGTAAGATTTTAACATTTATAATTTCTCTGATTTATTTTTCTTCAAGTACCTGTATTCATTTGCTAAGGCTGCCATAACAAAGGGCTTGACTTGGGGGCTTAATTTAGGGAATGTATTGTTTTACAATCCTGGAGGCTAGAAGCCCAAGATCAACGTGTTGACTGGGTTGGTTTCTTCTAAGGGCCATGAGGGAAGGATGAGGCCTTTCTCCTTGGCTTGTAGACGGCTGCTTTCCCCCCAAGTCTTTAAATGGTTCATTCCCTCTCTCTCTCTCTCTCCCTCTCTCTCTCTCTCTCTCTCTCTCTTAACTTCCTCTTCTTATAAGGGTACCACTCAGATTGGATTAGGGCCCACACTAATAACCTCATTTTAACTAAATCACTTCTTTAAAGACCCTATGTCCAAATACAGTCTCATCCTGAAGTACAGGGCGTTAGGACTTCAACACTTGAAATAGAGGAGGGGGCACAGTTCAGTCCAGAACAGTAATCCCATCTTGTGTTATTTATTCAGGGGAATCCACATATTTTTCTAAAGTTTTAAGCACCAGAAAAATCTGGATCCAGACACATGGGTGTCTCTTTTGTTCTTAGAATCACCTCTTCTGAAGTTCATAACCTCTTGCATACGAGAAGTCTTTGCAATTCAACAGACATTGTTGAGGACCTACTGTGTGCCGAACACTGCTCACACTGTGACCTCAGCAAGGATGGCCACGCCCTGTTTCCCCAATGCCCAGGTGTGCTGAGTGCAGGAGCAGGGTCAGCTTCACAGGAGCAGGACGTGGGAGGTGACACCGGGCCCTGCATGCAGGAGGGCTCTGCACTTGGGGTTTAAGGTTTGCTGTCACCATCTTGAAATTCTTAATTATTTGCCTTTTGCATGGGTCCCTGCAAATTCTGCAGCCAATCCTGGGGCAGGAAACTTCTGCAGCTTCTGGTTACAGCCAGGTTAGCTCTAGAAGGCTGGTTAGGGTTTTCCCTTGCAAAAAAGTAGGAAATGAGCACCCTAGGAAGGAGAATCAACGTGTGCCAAGACATGGGCAAGAGCCAGAGAGCACTGCGTGTGTAATCTAGAATCCTCCCTCCTCGTGGGTCAGAGGAAACGAGCTGTGTGTGGAGAGCGTTCTGGTTTGAGTGCCTGCGTTCACTCTCCCCCGGGTTCAGCATCTTCCTCTGCCAAAGGGGGAAATTCACAAATCCAAGAGTCCAGACGTCACACACGCCTCCTCTTCTTTTCTGGCATCACTTTCGAGTCAGAGCAGGGAGAGATCCTGTGTGTGATGAAGGTTGTGGTCAGGGAAGGATCCAGAAGGGCAGGGGAGCAGAAGGGCGTGGAGGTGAGCAGGTCTGAGAAATAGGAATTCCATCAGTGGGGCCGCCCTCAGCGTTCCCGAGAGAGGGACGTGGCCAGAAAAGGGGTTGTGGGACACTGTCAATGACCCCAAGTACCCAGCCAGAGGGCTTGGGACTCTGAACAGTGGGGGCTCCTGGAAGCATATGGGTGGGACCTGATGAAAGTGGCATCTGATGAAAATTTGTGTCTGGGAGAACTCCCACACAGCTCCTTTCAAGGCTGGATCACAGAGAGGAAAGCCAGCTCCGCTGAGGGCTCCTTAGGGTGGGGTGAGACCCTGCCTCATCTGCCCCTGAGCACAGGACACACCATGCAGAGGAATCCACGGGGAGCCAGGAGCCTCATGCTCCCAAGGCCACCGGAGCCGAGCTCTGTCTTCTTCCCCCTACCCTCCGGAGGAACTGCAGCCCGGCTGCCCTGGGGTGAGAAGGGAAGCCGAGGTTGCCAGCCCGGAACAGGGCCTGTGGGCTCCAGAGGCTGAGCGAGGTTGCACAGCCCACCCCAAGGAGGCTGACTCCACTGTGCTGACAGTCACACTGACACACACGAAGTAGGGTTATGTCAAAAGTTCCGGAGGAAGGATGACAGGATGAGGGGGAGAGGAAGCAATGCGGACAGCGCAGCTACCCCTGGACTGAGACCCAGCATCGGACTTCCAGCTGCAGGAAACCAGGAAGGGTAGTGACTAGAGCTGGCCCTCCCACCCAGCCAAGGGGACCAGGGAGTGGGCAGATTGATGCTGAGTGATGGGTCAAGCCCAGATGAGCGATGCAGTGGCCCCACTGCATCCTGAGTCTCTCATCTTCCTTCTCCAAACCTGCCAGGATGCCCCCACCCCACGTCTTCCCCTTCACTGTGACTCCAAGCAAGTCCATCCTCCAGAGAGGATGTAACAGAGCATCCTCGGATCTGCAGTGGGACCACCGCAGGGCTGTTCCCACTCCAGGCAGGCCTGGGTCTGCACAGGTGCAGCGGGGCAGCCAGTGCCAGTGGTCCAGGGCAGTAGGGCACCAAAGCGTGGAGAGACGAAGCTTGGAGTCCTTGCTGACAGATGAGGCACATCTGTTGAAGGCCCTTCTCCTGAGTTAACTCCCACAGGACACAGGTACTCCTCTTCTGTAGGACTAGGTCCAAGCTGCCATGGCTTGGCCCTTGATGTCCTCAATCTTTATATCCCAACAACACAAACCTATCAGTTGGCTTGAGGCAAAGAGTCCTTTATCTGTGCCCTAATGCCAAGCTGTCATGGAAGCTGTTGGAACCCTGATCACATTGCATCACGGCTGTATGTGTCCATCTCTCCAGGAGGCTGCGCTGCATCTGTATCCCCAGGCGGGGGTCCAATATGGAGCTGGTGCTGGGGAGGAGGGAAGGGACATAGCCCATCTGAGGCTGCGCAGTGGGACTGGGGCTCCAGGGGTCATACCCGCAGCTCCTGACGGGCATGCTGGGCTCTGCTTTTCTGCTCTCCGTCTGTCTCGCCTCTTGCTAAACTGAAAGCACCAGGCTGGGGTAGTTCCTCGCCAGCAGCTGGAGCACGGGCAGAGGAAGGGGGATGCAGCAAAGGAAGGCCTGGGACATCAGGACTCCTCCGCTTCACGACCTCCCTACCCATCCCATTGGACTGCGCTTTCAGAGCCTAGGGTATTTATTTATTTATTTTTTTGCGGTACGCGGGCCTCTCACTGTTGTGGCCTCTCCCGTTGCGGAGCACAGGCTCCGGACGCGCAGGCTCAGCGGCCATGACTCACGGGTCCAGCCGCTCCGCGGCATGTGGGATCTTCCCGGACCGGGGCACGAACCCGTGTCCCAAACCCGTGTCCCCTGCATCGGCAGGCGGACTCTCAACCACTGGGCCACCAGGGAAGCCCCCTAGGGTATTTTTATAAGGCTTTAGTAAGCTTCCAGGTTCGGTCTGCACTTAAAAATCAAACGTGCTAGAAGATTGACTTAGACTGCAGCGTGAGGGATTTGGGCAAGAAAAAGAGACTTTTCCCTCAAATGGGGTTGGTGGTGAGCAGCCAGGCGTGTGCGTCTGTGTGTTGGGGCCAGCTGGCTGGGTCCCATCTCTCCGGGGGTTGGGACGGGGGAGCCAGTGTCAGGGGAGCTTCCGGGATGCCACGTGGGCCGCCAAGTGCCTTTCGTGTGTGTTTGCCTTCCATCCTGATGACACCCCGTGAGGTGGGCAGAGCAGGTGTTGGGCTCAAAGGTTTTATGAAAATACCCAACAACTGCTGTGCCGGTTACTAATAACTGCGGTCCCAAGCCCCCGAGGGATCTCCCACTACCCATTCCGTTCCCTGGGGGTCTGCAGGAACTCTCTATTCTCAGACTCTCAAAGAAGGCCCAGCGGATGCCCCCACGACCCTGCTCTAGCCGATCGCTCTCCACTGGCCCATGCTGCCTGTTCCAGCTACAATTTTCACTATCACCCTGAGAAGTAGTTCCTATCATCAGCATCATTTTATAGGAAACTGGAGACTGAATGAAATCAGGACACTTGCCCGCATGATGACGGGTCACATGATTATGAAGGAAGGTGGAGTAAAGGAGGATGCTCTCGACTGGATGACAGAAGATCTGGTTCTCATCCCCATTCTGCCCTACATATTAGCTGTGTGTCATTGGCGGGCTTGCCTAACCTCTCTGAATCTAGCTGGTTTTAGTAGGTTGGGGTGGGAAGCGGTTCTAATGGCCTTTTTGGAGCTTCTCAGAGACCACTCTGCTTGCCTCTCCTTCCATAGTATTTCAAAGCTGGCCCCCCTTCCACATCTATAAGGTAGGCTGGGTCTGCTCCCACAACACTGTGTAACTGATTAGGAATGTTTTTAGACACATTTTTCAGGAAGCAAAACTGAGGGTTGTGGAGTACAAATGACTCAACTATAGTCCCAAGAAAAATCACTGTGATGGGATCTCAGGGTTAGTTTTCTTGAAGCACGTCTTAGATGAAAAGAAAGTTCTTTTAGAGTATCAGAACCAGAAACCTAGCCTTGGGGTGGGCAAACCTCCCCACCTACCCTGGCTGGGGAGCTGCCAGCAGGAGCCAGAGGCACAGGAATTCAGGGGGAGTGGCCCTGACCTTGCTGCCCCCCTTGCGCCCACCTTTCAGCATCTGGAGGGCACCAGGGCAGCAGGAGGGAGGGACCAGTCTTGTTTCTCTGGAATGAAACAGGTTTGACAGGGAGAAAAGTCCCTCTGAGGGCGGGGGGGCTGGTGAAGCAGCACTGCAACATGCTGGTCTCTTAGGGGAGAAGGGGGGACTGAGGTCCCGAGAGAAAGCTTCACCCTGAGAAACACAGGGATGGTTCATGGACTGGGCCCTGTTTGTGCTTTTACTGCCAAAGCTTGACTTATGATTTTTTGTTAGAGATCCTTTGCTTTAATGAGGGCCGTTCATTGCTCAGGGTATACGAACATGTTTGACTCCCCTTAGGCACACTGACATTTCGCATCTTGAATTTCACAGCAGCAACCATTTTAATCATGAAAATATATAGTGTCTCAACCCTCCCCCATCGCCCTGCCCCCAACTGCCTGTCTACCCCACGTTCCTTCTCGATCCTTTTCACTGTTTTCCATCAATGTCTGCTGAGTGGTTAGTGTTCCCTGAAATTATTTTATACGCAGATTTGCTTGTGTCTTTCTAATTTTTTTCTGTTACACCCTCTAGACAAGAAGCTGCATGAAGGTGCGAGCCTCACCTACCGGTTTGTCACTATACTGACCAACATCTAGGATGAGAGTGGGCACTTAGTAGGTCTCTATCGACATTGGCTGAATGAACGTGAGCTTGAATGGATGACAAATGCTCAACCAGTACATGGTGTTCTTTATCTAAGAGGCGTAAACACAGCCCTGACCCCTGGCCTTGTGTTTCGTTTCCCTTCACTCATGTGTAAAAGCTGTTTTCTTCCCAGTCGAGTCCTCCCCCCAACAATTCATCAGTGTAATAACGGTGTCTCGAATGTTTGCACTGAAAAGGACGTTATGATTCTAGATTGTTGAGCTTCCTGTCTCCCAGAAATACTCATCACCTCGTCATGCCCATCCACGTAACTACAGAGCCAGGCAACCTTCCATCCTGACCCGTTCTCCCTGAGGGTGACCCAAACCCTTCCTGTGGTAGCTCCCGTTTATTAAGGTATATCACCGATACTGCCTACTGAGAGCTTAGCACCCAGCGTCCGGGATATGATTCTGACAAAACCACCATGATAGCCCCCTAGGGATGTCAAAGCCAAATGGGGTGACATATCAAACAAGGACTTACACCAATACCCAGACACCTGTCATTTCAGTCGTGTTATGTGATAGAAATGTTGTGCGCCAGGACGACATAAAAGGATGGGGAAGGCTAGACTCTAATGAACACAGGAAGAGATGTCAGGAAAGGACTCCCACGGAAAAGGGACGGATGAACTGAGGTCTGGATCTACAAACTGAGGACTTTGTAAACTGAGCAGGGGGCAGCCAGACAAAGGGAGCGGGGGACAGAGGACCAGCACCCAGGCGTGTCTGAAAGCCCCGGAGCAGAGTGGGGCTTGGCTCCTTCCAGGATTCTGCTAAGAGAGAAGGATCTTTTCTTCTCCTGATTGACCAATAAGCTTTCAAGGAGCCTGCCAACAACTGGCAAAGGTCCTAGCCCAGAAAATAGAACCCCATTGGGTCCTTTTGGGCCAGAATCTTCAGTTTGGCTTCCCAACATCTGATTTTTCCTTTAAAATGTAACCTGACATGTCTCCAACAGCCGCATCCTAGAGCTGACCACTGAGCCACACCGCCACGGAGTGATGCTGGCGACGTGTATTATTTCAGTCTTCCGTGTCATCTCCAGTGGAGGTCTGACCGCAAATCCCTAGCGGAGTCCGGATTCCACAACCCGATTTGCTTCCACTAGGCTTAGGCTAGACCCATTTGTACATGGAGAGGGCTCACCTGTGCTGGGGTATTTCGAGATGAGTAAGAGACGTTCTTTGATCATTTCAAGCATGCTTCTGTCTTGACAATGAGTTGCTTATTGGATATCTCTACTTTACTATCCCATGGGTACCTCAAACTCCTTACCTATCATTCCTGTCCTCAAACCCACTCGTCTTGAAGTCTTCCTGACTTTGATCTAGAATCATCACGCCTCCAGAACACAGTGGCCATCCTCCTTCTGTCTTCCCCTCTCATCTTCCATGTCCAACTGGTTACCAAATCCGATTGATGCCATCTGAAAAGCGCTCCTCTTATCCCGAGTTCCTCCCTGCTCTCTCTGCCTTATCCTAGTCTGGATCCTCCCCTTTATAATTTTTTTTTTTTTTCTGTATGCGGGCCTCTCACTGTTGTGGTCTCTCCCATTGCAGAGCACAGGCTCCGGACGCACAGGCTCAGTGGCCATGGCTCACGGGCCCAGCCGCTCCGCAGCATGTGGGATCTTCCTGGACCGGGGCACGAACCCGTGTCCCCTGCATCGGCAGGCGGACTCCCAACCACTGCACCACCAGGGAAGCCCCCTCCCTTTTACAATTTATTGCTGATCTTCCAGCTCTCACTCCATCAATCTGCCTCCAGTCCATCCGTCAGTTATTCTACCACCAAAATCATCTTAAAAAATCAAGGAAAAAACCCTTGTTGATTCCTCATTACTTAATAAACTAGTGATTCTCAAAGTGCACAAAAGCACCTCCAGGAAACTTGTTAGAAATGCAAAATCTCAGGCCCCACCCAAACCTAATCAGTCAGAGGCTCAGGTGATGGACCCTTCAGATGATTCTGATGCTAAAGTCGAGGGTCCTCAAGCAATCAAATCCAAACTTTATAGCCTTTCACACATGGCCTTGAATTATTTGGTCCCAGCTTCTCTCTCCAGCTTCCTACCGTCATAAAATTCTCCTTACCCCAAACCTTTTACTTTTCTCTGCATGTGTTAGACCCCTTCACCACCCTGCACTTTTGAAGGCTGTTCCTCCATCTGGAATATCTTTCCCCTCAATCTTCCCTGTCAGACTCCTACTCATCCTTAAGAGCCAGCTCAGAGTTGCCTCCTCAGGGAAGTCTTCCGCGACTGCTCCCAGCAGCATTTAGTTGCTCATTTTGTGGGTTCCTGGAGCCCTTTTGCTGACAATCTAGTTATATCTGTTTTATCTGTAGATTTGGCTTCACCATAGGGAGTGGATTTCTTTCAGATAATTAGAGCTGTTATAAAATAGCACCAACTCCTTGTGAGCAGGTGCTTATGGAGAGCACGTGAACGTTATCAAGGGTACTCTCAGCGGTATACCCGAAGGTCGCATCTTTTCTACTCATTGTTCTTCCAGGAGGGATGACATCCCTCGTGCTGAGTCCATACAGTTGAGCTGGGTGCCAGACACCTAATAGGCATTCAACGGATTAAAGAATGTATTGAATGGATAAAAGATGGATCTCTGATTGTAAGGGAGGATGAAAAGTTCCGTCCAAATTTGAAGTTCCTGTCTTCTATCCTTTTGCAAAAGCCCCCAAAGGATATTATAGCCATGTTGATCTTTATGTTTCAGGGCAAAGCTACAAGCACCAATCCAGCTAGTACAGCAGTTGATAAGTTACTGGGTGGGGGATGGGTTTGGGGGGTTTGGGTGGGAGACACGCTCCTCTTTCCCACCTACTGAAAGTCCCTGCTGCAGGGAGCCTCCGTGCTGGTGAGTCTGGCATCTCCCCCAGGTAGATCGATTGCTGTGAGTCCCTGCTGTGTTGACCCTTTAATTGTTGCTTGTGCCACATGCCTGCCACCCTCCTCACTCCCCCACCTCACTGAAATTCAGGTTAAGGTCCCCTGAGGCACTCAGCATTCTCCCCATTGCTGTCTTCCTCAAAGAGTGCAGAGCATGTGCTTCCAGACCACCCAGACCTCCCGGGCTCCCATCTGGACACGTCCCCTTACCAGCTGTACCACCTTGGGTAAATTACTTAACTTTCCTTGGCTAATGTCCTCAACGGCACAAAAGAGTTAGAACTACTGGGGTGTGCACGGAGCCTTACAGGGAAGAAGCAGCCAGGACATGATAACCATCACTACGATTATTTATTCTTCAGTCTGACCTTACCTTTCCACCCCTAACCCCAGCACCAGCTTCCAGCACTTTCCTCCCCAGTCAGAAGGCCCACACCTTCAGCCCCTTCGGTTTTGGCTGCTGGAATCCGCCTGATGCCTTTTCTGCCTGTAAATCCTCAACCCCGACCAGCCTGTTTTCCAGCCCCAGTTTGTGTTCCATATGCTCCCCAGCTGGCTACCAGCTCAGTTTCCTAAAGGTTAAACTCGTGTTCTAGAACATTCTTTTCAAGCATGACCTTTCCTTAAAAAAAGGCAATACATCAATGGCTGGGAAATCAAAGCAGCTACACACACACACACACACACACACACACACACACACACACGCACGACTACGTGCAAACATGCTCATGGGCGCCCACCCACCTCCCTACAACTCCGCGTGAAAAGCCATCTAACTCATTAAGCTCTGCTTCACCATTTCCCAGTAAACTTTTCTGTTTTCTTGCCACAGAGGTTTCTGTCACAGCACACGCAATGTCATTACTGACCCCTGCACCAGTTCAACTCAGCCTAACTCCTCAGCGGTAGCCCGCCTCTAGAAAATTCTCTCGATATCTTTGGGCCTTCGCTTCTCCACCTCGTGGGCCTTCCCCACCCCTGGCCCCCACCCTAGCCCTTCTCTGCTCATGTTGTCGGCCTTTCGTACAAAATACAGGTCCAGGATGGAAGGAAACAAACCCGTGGTCCTTCAGAGGGCCTGCGTCCTCGCCATGGTTCAGCTCGTCCGAGCCGGGCCACCCTCCATCTGGAGCCAAACAAAAGCCCCGGGCGTCCCCGTCAACCCAGAGGCGCTTGCCTTTCAGCCTGTGGTGAAACATTTGTGCCTCGTGAGCAGCCCACTGGCCTGCTGTAACTTGAGAAGCGAGTGCAAGGAGTTTGGGAGGTCTCCTTAGATCTGGGGCTGGGAACCTGGAGGACGAGGGTTAGGCTGGAGAAGAAGGGTCCGGGTCAGAGAATCAGTCCTCGGGGGCGGCGGCTCTTCCTGGGTTTGTGGAAGCAGAGCAAGGCCAGACGTCACGGGGCAGCCGGCATGGCTTTGCACGGCCGGGGCCATCTGAGTTCGAAGCCTGGGGGATGCGTCTTCCTGGTGAAGTCAGACCAATCTCCAGGTAGCTGGGAGGTGACGACATGAATTTCATTCCTGCACACATGTTCGGAGGTGATAACATATACGCATATGTTTTCTCCAAGCCCTGCTGGAGGGTTTCCACGCCGACTAAATGAACTAAAAAGCAGACGTACACACACAGACGTGCTCATGCATGGATGGGGGAGGGGAAAACAACCAAGATCTTCAAAAATGCCAAACCCTAAACACCAACCTGGAGAAAGCATTGCTGGACGTGAGAGACAGACAGACAGAAAGACTATAATACAAGAACAAAGCTGCCCCGTAAATTTGCAAGAAGGAACAAACCCCGTAGCCACCCACACACACACTCTTCAGAAAATCACGTGCGTTGCCAGTAGTTCTGCTGAGAAGGGTTCAAGAGATCTGTGGAAGGGAAGTGGGTGAACTGGGGACTGCCTCCCATGGGGTAGGTGATTAAGACTCTTTAATTAGGATCAATCCTCCACCGTGAAGTTGGGAAATTCCTACCGGAATTCCAGAGTGAAGGCTCCTGAAAATTTCCCCAAACCTAACCACCAGAGGTAACCCTAAAGGGGCCAGGAACTGGATATTTTCATTACATTGCAAAATGATCTTATGCAGTAGGCACTATCCTCATTTTATAGACAAGGAAACAAAGGCTCAGAGAGGTTAAGTAACTTGGTCAAGTTCACACAGCCTGTAGAGGGGAGCATCCTTATGAAAGGGCAGAGAGAAGCCTGCACCAATGGCCAACAGAGCTTCTGAACGTGGCATCCATCCAGGAAGAGAGGACTGGCAGCCTGGACACTGCCCCTCTCTGCAGATGGAGCTCGGGATGCTGAAATGCCCACTCTGGGACAGGTGACTTAGCTAAGGTCATGCCGCCACTGGCAACAAAGTCGGGCCAGTACCTGCCTTCCCTCCAGCCAGGCTCCTTACCCGGCAACACACCTCTCTGTTTAGCGAAGGTCCAGCAAGAAGCCAGGCGACAAGGGAAGGTGACGGAGAGCAAGTACGTCTCCAGGAGCCAGACACCTGCCCTCCAGGGCCCTCCTGTCCCAGAGATGAGTCGAACTGCCAATCAGCTCAATGGCAAATGTGTGCAGCAGATGCAAAAGGCCTCCTGCGGACCTTGTGGAAGGCTCTGCCCTGGCCCGTGAGTCTAACACGTTGGCTTTGGCAGACCTTGGATGCCCTCTTATGCAAGTATAGCTGCTGAAAGGGAACTGTGTTCCCCAGCACGGGGACGGAAACAGAGCTGCCCCACAGCCTGAAGCCCGGAGCTCCTTTCAGGCCTGTTTTCATCATCCCCGGGTTCAGCTCTCCCCTGAGCTGCACTTACCCCGGAAGCAAGGTGCTCCAGACTTGCTCTCGACATGTAGGGAAACACCTTCCATCCCAGGTGGGGTCCAGGACTCAGCCCTGCTGTTTAGGAACTATGTCTTCCCAGGCTGGACTCTGGGGTCTCCGTCACCCAAGCCCGTCTTCCCTGGCAGCCAGACCATCCAGACAGGCCCTAAACCCATTTGGAGTAGAAGTTCCAGAAGAGGAACATGAAGGTTCCTTAAGTCCAACCTGAGAACGGGGCTTGGGTCCATCATAAGACTCCCAGTATCCTCCTGGCAGGTTTACTGTGTTCTTGACATAGGCTCATGAAGCAGGAGCTTCCAAAGGTTTCCACACAGAGAACGAAGCTTTCCATTTCCCTAGGCCTGTGTGGTTCATTCTGAAATGCAAGGCTGCGGAAGGGGATGGGAAGGTACTAGAGAGGAGGAGACAGGACAGCGTCAGCACTCCAACGGGGATTTCCACCCTCCTTCTGCCACTTACCTGCTCAGTGGCCACGGGCAGGTTAAATCCTCAACCCTCAGTTTCGCCACCTGTAAACCGGAGATGACAATTGCTACCTCAAAGGATCTGTGACAACTTACGGTGGGTGGCAGCATTTGAAAGTGCCCAGCATGGGGTGGGTACGTGGTAAATTCCTCATTTCCTGCCCTCGTGTTTTGGGCATGCAGAACCGAGTGCGATCTGACTATATGCTCATCACCAAAGCCACGGCTGTTTGCTGAGCCTGTTTCGAAAGGGTCACATCCCATAAGGGACACAGACACTGTTAGGCATGTGTGTCCTTCACGGGAGGCCAGATCGCGGGCACAGGCTGCTCCAGATATCGAGGGCACACACGGGCCTCGGATGGAGGCAGGGCAATCCAGAGAAGCCAACAGACAGGGTTTCAGGGCAGTAACGCAGGGTCCATAGTGGTAAGGTGGGTACCTCGTGTCTCCGACCAGATGGGAGATGGGAGTCCTTAGGCTCCAGACCCTGGAGGGTGAACTGCTTCCCAGGGGAAAAACACTTGGAGGGCATCACTGGGGTCTGCCTTGGCAGGACAGGTGTGGCCATCATCAAGTGGCCCCTCGGCAGTGGTGGACCCCTCCTGGGATCAGTAGGCACCCGGAAATTTCCCTCCAATTGGGGTTTTTACATCTAAGGGGATGAATCAACCAAACACGATACAGAGCTCATGTATAGTAGACTCTAAAAGAGCTGAAGCAAAGAGTAGAACTCTGGTTGCCAGGCGCTGGGGATGGGGGAAGAGGAGATGCTGTACAAAGAGTACAAATTTCAAATTTTAAGAGGAATAGGTTTGGGGGAGCTAATGTACAGCAGGGGGGCTATAGACAACAATACTGTACCGTACACTTGAAAGTTGCCTTGAGGGTAGCTTCTAAATGTTCTCATAAGAACAACAATGGCACGTGTGTGAGGTGAAGGATGTGCTAACTAACCTTATTGCGGTAAACATTTCGCAATATATATGCGTGTCAAATAATCACACTGTACACCTTGAACTTATGCAATGCTATACGTCAATTATATCTTAATAAAGCTGGGGGGCAGGAGAACAAAAAAACCCACCAAAACCCCCAAATGATACAGGGGAACACAATACCTAAGTAAGGAGAGGGAGGGAAGGGATAAGGAACTTCCATTCTTGAATGTCTACCCTCTGTTGGGACGCCTACTGCAGTAATATAGCTGAATCACGTCGACCTGTGGGGTAGGCAAGACCCATACCCACATCTGAATCTCTGACTCCAGGAAACCTGGGCTCAGGGAGCCTTCGAAACCCTGCCCACAGTCACAGGGGGTAGCTGGAATTGGAACCTAGGTCTGACTCCAAAGCACCAGCTTTTTCCAGTTCCCCCTGTAGCACCAAGAGGGACCAGCAGAGGAAGGGGAGGCGGGGCTCCAAGAGAATCTCTTAGGAGCACATTTCTCTTCTGTGTGCGGGTGACTCATGATCCGTTTCTGCTTCCGGGCACCCATACAATTATTTCTTTTTTTGTTGTTGTTTTTTGCTTTTTATTTTTGCGGTACGCGGGCCTCTCACTGTCGTGGCCTCTCCCGTTGCGGAGCACAGCCTCCGGATGCGCAGGCTCAGCGGCCGTGGCTCACGGACCCAGCCGCTCCGCGGCATGTGGGATCTTCCCGGACCGGGGCACGAACCCGCGTCCCCTGCATCGGCAGGCGGACTCTCAACCACTGCGCCACCAGGGAAGCCCCCATACAATTATTTCTGTTACAAATAGTTAAAAAATGTTTCCTATGTGCCTCAGAAAACCACTTACAAAAAACAAAACAAAAACCGAAGCCAAAAAAAAAAAAAATTCAACCCTTAACAATCTCAAATCCCCAAACAACAAATGTGCTGAAAAGAAACTTTCCAAACGAAAATTGCCAGGTTCATTGTTATTGTTTCAGGACTGTAACATTGTAACTCTAATTGGCAAAACTGACAGCAGAGAAAGGCAAGTAGGTTCTGGGCAGTGAGCTTGTTGGTCAGAATGAAGGGTGCGGCTCCAAGCTGCCCAGCATCACTGCAACGGAGGCGGTAACAGTTCTTTTAGGTAATGAACCAACCGTGAAGCATCCGGGAAGGGGAGATATAACTGTGTCTACACACAACTCTGACATCAGCCGATTTTAACAAGTTTACTAAAACGACAGTCATGGCCTTGACAATACTGAATGCAAAATACTGGTGTACACAGATTTTACAAGAGCCAACTTACAAGGATCAGGTTTAACAGATGGGAGAGGCCTGAGGGAAAAGGCAAGCACACGGATTTTATTGAGAAAAAAAGCTTATATACTGTAGGGTTGCTGAAGTTTAATAAATAAAGGTCAACTTATAATATATAAAAACAATATAAACATTTATATGCTACGTGCATATCATATAATTTAAAGTAATAATTTATATATGGGGAGAGATGCCAATTTATGTTCTTCCGATCTTTCTCGACAAGGCACACACACAGGATGTGTCTATCCGTATCCACCGCCAGCCGACCAGCTTGTTGTTTTCTGACGTCAGTGCCCGGACGTAGGTTTGGGAGGTTTTGCACTGAGAGTTCCAGTGTTTGTCGTCAATGCCTCTGCAACCGTTCTTGACAGGCCTGGCCTCTTTACATCTCGTCTCATAAAAATATTGTTTGACGGGAGAGTTGCCGGTTTTGATCTCCCCCAGCACCGTGACCTGGTGTCCCCGAATGTCGATGGCCGATGACTTGTCGGTCACCCACAAGCTCTCGCTGTCACACACGGAGTACTCCCCTCGGTGACTCTTGTGTTCCGCGTACCTCTTCCTCCGCGCCGTTCTGTTGGTCGCCACGGGGTTGCCCATGTAATCCTCCATGAGGTACAGGGGAGGGGGCTCCAAGGGGGTGCTGTCACTCAGCAGGACCCGGGGGGAGTTGTAGCGTCTCTGATGCCGCAGCAGTTCGGGGCCCATGGCCGTCATGGGCTGGAATTCCGACTTGGCAGGCTCCCGGGGGGCCTCTGCTTTGGGCAGCGTGCTCTGGTAGTTTTCCTTAACGTCCACCATCTGCTTGGAGAGCTTGTTTTTTAAAATATCTGCCTGGATCAGCTTAATAATCAGGGAATTGAGCGAGTCTTCCGGCAAACTCCTTTGATCCATGCTGTTACCTTGGATGCCACGGAGATAAGCGAGAAATATCACATAAAACAAGATGGACATCACCTTGTTCACCTGTAAGATCTGAAAAGGAAACATAGATGTTAACAGGAGGTGGTGGCCGCTGGGTCTTTGTCATCCTGAACCAGAGGCTGAGGATCCCTGTGAGGCAAGAGAGACAGCAGGGTACCACCATCCTAGGGGAGCATCAAAACGCCCCTGTACTGGCCAGATACAGAGGCTGTCTATTTCTCTCCCCTTCCCCTGGGAAATACTGCCTTTTACGAGCCCTCCTTTCTCTCCTAGATGTCCAAGTGCCTTCACCAGTACAATCTTTCCTCCAGCATCGTGGCTGTGTGAGAGGGAAAGAGGTGTGTGTGTGTGTGTGTGTGTGTGTCTGTGTCTGTGTCTGTGTGTGTATGAGAGAGAGGGCAAGATCATCTTTTTCACAAGGAAACCAAGAACATCACCAGAAGGACTACAGCCTAGAAGAGTCAGGTCTTTCCCGAAGACCCAGGTCGCAAAGAGGCAGGTGTGCTTGACTCCAGGCTTTCAACCTCCATCTCTTTCCTGGACAGATAGCACCTGTCACCTTTGCACCTGACGTCTACCATCTGCAGCCCTTCTGCTGTGTGTAGATGACGTCCTGCCACTTCTTTATTTTATTTACTTATTCAATTTCTTTTCTTGACTGTGCCATGCAGCATGTGGAATCCTAGCTCCCCAAGCAGAGATGGAACCCGTGTCCCCTGCAGTGGAAGCGTGGAGTCTTAACCACTGGACCGCCAGGGACGTCTCCAGCCACTCCTTTAAAGGTCCCTTAAGCCTGAAAAGATCACATCCCTCTCCACCTCGGCAAAATGCAAAGAAATGGAACCTGAAAATTATAAATACGCACATACATTTTTAATTAAAAAAATATCAGCGGCGGTAGCTTTGCAATTGCCTCGAGAATCATAGCTCTCTTGCCCCCTCCACTGCAGCCCCTGAGATCTCTCAAAGGAACAGATACCCCAAGGCTGGGGGTGGGGCCAGTTGCTTCTATATCCATAGCATCAAAGATGGCTCGTTCTTGGCCAGTCTGGCAGAGCCGTTCTCTTGCCCTTGTAAATGACCATGTGGGCTGCGACCTGTGCTGTAAGAGGGCCCGAGTGTCAGGTGCTCTGCCGACCTCTCCAATGGACACGCTCGCCAAGGTGCCCACCTGATCCCCAGAGACCCTCTTCACAAGACAGCAGGGCCCCCAAAGCACCACCTGTAGAAGATGGAGACACAGCTCAAAGCAATGGGCTACACTTGCCCTGAAGTGCAAGATTCCCTGTTAATTTTTCATGTTTGACTCTTTAAGTTTCCACTAGGAAACGTTCCTTTTAATGGTTCTGTTTCTAATTCTGCTGTCTCCTTGTTTCAATGGCATCTTCACCTATCAACGCTCTCATTCTGTTGCCATAGTAGAGCCTCGACCTGGGGTTTCTGCTGAGTCCTTGGGGAATTAGAGGGCTGATCCTGATATACCTTCATTGCTGGTCTCTCCCTCACTAGAGCACAGCCCTGGTTTTCCGAGGGTTGGCACGGGACGGAGATTTTTCTGGTGGGGAGGGCTGGCTGCACTAATGACCCCTCCTGTGCTCCGCGCTTCCCACCACTCGCCTCGAGGTGCTCGTTCTGTAATCACCACTGAAGCCGCCTTACAGTCCCCAGGCCTTTCTCGTTTCCTCTTTAAAGCTCTAAGCGTGGAAAATAAAATCCTTCCCTTGGTTCACCTTTGGTATTTCGAGAAACCCAGGGGGAGAAGAGAAGGGAAATAAACAAATGTGGCACAAGACATAGAAAGTCAGCCCTGCTTACCAAGTACCCGTGTCTGAGCCTGCCCGAGCTAACTCGCTCCCGGGACTCAGAGACATCCTCTTTCCCCATCTCGGTGGAAGAACTGTGCTCTTGTCCCCAAAGGCCAACAGCACTGCTGTCACTTTATTCCAACTTCCTCCTCCTGGCGCCCAGCCTGTCTCTCTGATAAGGGGACCGTCTTCCTTGCATGGGAACCACTCTCTGGACAACTGACTCCTTCAAGGTCAGGGCTGAGAGAAGGATTCTAGCTGTGCTGCCCACCTCTAGAGATTGCCTCCAGGAATTGTATTATCCTGGGAAAAAGGTTCCCACAGGATAACTGATCTCCCCCACAACTCTGCGTAAGAGTGCCATTCCCTTCAATCTTGCAGGCCCAACAAAATCAACCATGAACACAAAAAGTGTGGTGTACATGCAACTAGAATTACACCCCCTTCTCCCTTCCAAAATAGAGTACAGCTGCAATAAAATAATTTGGGATGGAGAGGTTATCGAAAAAACAATTTATGAAACCCCCCAAAAGCCCAGCCACTGTCAACTAAGAATAAGCAGGCTACCTGCTCACAGGGAAATCAATCAAGTGTGGTGAGTGGAGGGAGGTCCCAGGTCCAGTAAGAGTCACACCTAGATTAGTAAGGTCGTTGCAAGGGTGAGTCGGTAGGGAGAACGTTGATGGATTGAGCTGCTATATGGGAGGTGGCCTGTATATGGAACCAAAGGATGGAAGAAGGAGAAGGGTATTTAATCCAAGTCCTTCATTTTATAGATGAGGAAAACCCAAACTGCAGTTTAAAGAAGAGGAGAGGCACACAAGGGCAGAGAGGGGGGCTCCGCACTCCGGGTCCAGCATTCCTTTTCATCACATCATGATCGGGCTCCCACACCCCACCCTTAAGCCCTGTTCACTGTTCGCTTTATGGCCCATGTGACCCTTCACCTTGCACACTTTCATAGCCTCCTCTCCTGCTGAAATTTTGCTCATTCTTCAGTGCCTGGTTCAGAAGCTAACTTTTCCACGATGCTCCCCTGAGAGCGGCAGCCCGGCCTCCTTTGCATCTCCGTGGCATGCTGGCAGGTGTCACAGCCCTCACGGCATGACGTGGTTTACTCCCTAGACTCTCTCCTCCAAGGCCAGGAGCCCCTCCCTTCCTGTTTGTGTCTGCCTCTCCCCTGAGTCCACACCACAGAGATGGACCGAGGGTGGCTGGAATGCCTACTCTCCACGCACAGAACTGGCTTCCTAGTCTGCAGGGCCCAGGGCAAACATTTCTCACAGGCAGGATGGTGGCAGGAGGCGTGACCACGTTTGAGGCAATGCTCGGAGCCCCCAGGTGCCTGCTCCATGGTCCTATGGGACCTCACTTAGAAAACCCACAGTCAAAAATAAAATTCTTCCGAATTTCAAGATGGTAACCACAGAGCGTTACACCTTGAGTTTGAGGTTCCCTCTCTGAGCGCCAGACTCTGTGTGATACCCCGGCTAGCAGGAACGAAGACAGTTCGTCCTGGTGAAATTGTTTGAAAGTAAGGGCGGAAAGTTATCATTGGTCAAAAGGGATGTGCAAAGCCCACAGGGCGCTGCGAGGCAGGGTGCAGCGTGCAGGGCCGTGGACAGGAGCTGTGACTTTAGTGCAACCCGGCAGGGAGGGCCCGGGGCTGTGGACAATGAGAAAGGCTCCTGAGACCGCCTTCCTTGCTCCCCTGGGCAGGCGGGGATTGGGGGAGAGGTCAGGATCGTCAGAGAGGAAGGCTTCATCACTGATATTGCAAAGAATCGCCAAAGCGCAGCGATCAGATCGTACAAAGCAGACTGACTTGTAGTTGATTTATTATTGCTTTTCAATTCTCTACAGAGAAGTGTAGAGGTTGGACTGTTCCCACCCTCCCATCTACCTGTGGGAGCCCCAAGGCAAACCCCAGTAACCCCTCGGGTCCCAAGCACGCAAGTTCATCACAGAGGCATCCGGCCAGCACTGCTGGTGGTGCGGTGGGACGAATGAACAAAATGAAGTATATCAAAATTCCCAGGGCTTCCCTGGTGGCGCGGTGGTAGAGAGTCTGCCTGCCGATGCGGGGGACGCGGGTTCGTGCCCCGGTCCGGGAAGATCCCACGTGCCGCGGAGCGGCTGGGCCCGTGAGCCATGGCTGCTGAGCCTGTGCGTCCGGAGCCTGTGCTCCGCAACGGGAGAGGCCACAGCGGTGAGATGCCCGCGTATTGCAAAAGAAAAAAAAATTCCCAAATGCCCCTTAGCCTGGGTCCTACTCATTTCTGGATCTGGATGGTTGCTTACCATCAAGTCCAAAAACTCGTCATGATACTTTGGAATGAGTCCTGGGAGTAAATCATCTTCCGGCCTGTAAGTGTTTCTCGATATCTGCAAGGCTGCGATAAAACCCAGCAGGCTTCCTGCGGACTCCACTTTGATAATCTGCTTTCAGGTTTTCAGAGCAAGCCCAAGAATATCGCTAATAAAATTCGCCCAAACACAGATGTTGAAGTTGGAAGGGGCCATAGGGAACCACCTCATTTTTACCACTAAGGGCACTGAGACCCGGAGCAGTGTAAAGCGAGCTGTGTGAGGTCTGACTGCTACATGACACAGAGAGCGACAGGGGACCCTCGGTGATTAAATGTAACGGAGATCGCATGGCCGGTGCAAAATCAAGGTCATTGTCAGGGGTGAAAAGTCATATCATTATGAAAGCACTTAGCACCGTGCCTGGCACATTGTGATCCGCTGGACAGGTTAGATGAACATGAACCTCAGTTATCTGTGGCAGCAGAAGACACTGCACACCTGCCCTCCGTGCACACACACCAGGTAGCAGAGGACTAGTTCCCTGGAGTGGGGTGTGGAAGAGGAAGGGCGGTACCAGGAAGGCGCATCAGTGAACATTTCAATTTCGAGAGACTTCTATGCTCCTTCGCTGGTGGTGACTGCAGTTTATAGAGACCCCCGTTTAAGCAACGATCCTACCGAGTTAGCATTGTCTGAATGGCTCCTCCCGCATGACCAGGCCACGTCTTTCTCATCCCCCCATCTCTGACGTCTGGCACAGGGCTGCGCTGTTGTCGAGTCTCCAGGTCCGTTTACTGAATGAGCACCTACTACAAGCAAGACCTACCGAGACTCAGCTTCCTGGCCTCGGATTCTGTCTGGGTTTCTGCCAAGCCTGGTTTGGAAGCCAATCAACTCTGCCTCTTCTCCCAAAGAAAATACAGGTCTGGCTCTGAAGCAGGCCAGGGTCCCCAGGCTCTTCTCGGCTATAATTGGAAAAAGACCTGTTAAAGACCTCCGTTGGACCCCGTCCTACACTCTCCCCAGTGCCCGCTTTCCCCGCTCAGAGCTGTCCAAGATCCTGACCAGCTTGCAGATGCTACTTTGCTCGCTTAGAAATGCTTTCCCACATATGGTGCTTTCCCAGACCCTGGAGCAACATTCCTACAAGGTTTCACCATCCCTCAAAATACTCAAAAGAGAGCAATTTCTGATTCCTCCTTTTTGGCTCAGTGTACAATCCACACAGAGGGTTTGGGGTCTGGGAGGAACAGCTGAAATGGAAGAGAAGCCGGTGAGGACGGTGGTACAGGGTCTGAGGCCACAGCAACCAGGGTCTGTCCTGCCGCACGCGGGAGACGGGGGCCGTCACCGCTGAGTTCCACAAGTCACCTCTCTAGGACTAGCTCCCTGGCACGTGCGAGCCACCGCCTGGCCACGAACCCCCAGCCCTTTCTTCTTGCACGTGTACCGAGTGAATTTTGTAGCCTGGGCAGAGTGGGGTCACCAAGCACAAAAATGTTCTTGCCGGGAAATGACATACATTGCGTCTTTCATCTTGGTAACAACACCTCGAAGGTAGGTAGTCACATTTCCCATTTCAGATGAGGAAACCAAGGCATGGGGAGGTTTAATAATTAGCTAACAAGCAGCAGAGCCCAGACTGGATGGCCGTCTGCCTCTGGAGCAGATGTCCTGTGCTGTCTCTCTGTCCCGGCTCTCACACCGTCCAGAGGAAACTCAGGTTCTAAGCCTGGAGCCGGGACAGCTGAAGCCGGCCGGCTGAGCATCTCCCCAAGAAGCCTCTAGGCACCTCTCAGCAGTTTCCAGGGGCTTGAGGTCACCACTCCTGTTTCCTCCTCTCAGATCCCCCATGAAAGGAAACACAATTCCGTTTCCTCCCGTCCTTCCTGGGCCTGATGCCCTCCAAGGTCAGGCCCCTGCAGGTGCCTGTCCCACGCGTTGCTTCATACAGAGCACAGAATGTACCACCTCAGACCCTGGGTTTGGCCCCAGCGCTGGAGAATGGGGTGAATAGCACAGAGGGCGTAAAGGCTCTGTTCTAGCTTTCCTAGGGGAGGAGGTGTGAGAGCAAAGGTGGAAGCACTTTTTAATTTGCCAAGTGTTGAATATGCAAATTCTAGAGATTTCATTATGTCCAGGGCAGCCACATCTGCCGGGGGCAAGTGCACTCGAGGACACTGGCCAGTTGTAGCCATAAGGACCTAATTCTTTGGAGAATTTCTGCAGCGATGACCTGGTCTCTGATGAATGCTAAGATGTCCAAAGACCACATCCTGCCAGATAACCCTAATATCTTGTTCAGGGAATGGAAAGAGTGAGAGGTGGGGAGGCAAAGGATTTAAAGCAGAATGACCAAAAGGAGAGGAATGTGGTGGAAACGTTAAACCAAGGCCATATAAAAGGACTGGCCAGGCTTGTTCTCCTGTCTTAATTGCAAAATTAATTCAAATTGGCTTTGTTCTGAATATGGGTCCTGAGGCCTCAAAATGAGTCCGTTGGGGCCACATGAAGATGTTCTGACCCCTGACAAGGCTGGGGGCTGGGAGAGACAGGTCCCGGTGGAGCCGCCGCTGGGGGCTGCTCTGGTTTTGGTTAATCTCTTTAATAATGATCCGGAAGCAGGAGAGAGGAAAAAGTGGCAGGTTAATTGAAACGCACAGATGACGCTTGAAGGGAAGGCACTACAAACACCGATGAAGACAAACCAATTATTCCCCAGCCCCCGTGTGGGCGGGCAGCCTGGAAGAAGCAGGGTGAGATTAGACTGGAAACACGCAGGTTAACTCACTGGTGGATCCAAAACCAACAAGGGAGGGAAACGCTTGTGAAAGGATGGAGGGAAGGAGCGACTTGGGGTGTCTGGAAGGAGCGGATTAGAAATGAACTCACCAGAACTGGGCTGTGTGGGTGTTCGTGGCGCCCTTCCCCCGACGGCCCTGCATGCATCCCTCAAACACACCTCACTCACTCTCATTGCACCTCTGAGGGTGGCCACTCTTCCCTGTCTTAGGCAGAACAAGGACACATACATTGAGTTTTAGAGAGGGTAAGAAATCGAGCTGAGATCAGAGAACTAGTCAACGACTGTCATCAAAGATGCCGGCGAGCATGGTCTCAATTCCCCCCCAACCAAAAAGCATCACCTCGCTGCTGTACTTGGTGAGACCTCATCTGAGACCCCTGATCCCTGGGCAGGTCTGCATCACATAGAGTCCATACAGGTGACAGCAGAGGCAGGGAGATGGATTCCTTCCCTGTTCTCTGAAAGCCCCTCATTCTGCATAGTTCCTCTTAGTGAAACTTACTTAACTCAGGGTTCTGAAACCGACTGACACAGACAGCTTGGCCCAAGATCTGAAATAGGACAAGGTCCTCAGTTTTCAGGGGATGCTGGCTTCCCGGTGGAAACAAGACAACCTATCAACAAGGAAGGTGTGTTCTAGGATGAAACACAATGACATAGAGACCTCAGAAGGGTGACTCACCTCCCTCAGAAAGGAGCTGCTGAAACTGGTTCCTCTTGGAGGCCAGAAAATGAAGACAAGAGACTCCTGAAATGACAAGGAGCCGGTCTCCCCAAAGCAAGCTAAACACCCTGAGCTGGAAGTAAAAAGCTGGGAGTTTCTTTTTCACAGCTGTTGGAAGAGGAATTTTACATTGTTCAAAGCATCCACTCATCGGGCCCTAAGGTAGTGAGAGACAGAAGGTACGACACATGTCAAAACAACGTGCACTACAGCTCCCAGAAGAAGGTAGCGCAGTTACTCCCCAGGCCAGGGAACCCTCTGGCTTGGCCCCATCTTGGCAGAGAGATCTGAAAGGAGCTTGGTATGCCGACACAAGCCCCAGGAAACCCAGATTTACTTTATCCTTTACATACTATCAACTCTCATTTCATGGCCAGAGGGTAGACAAGGAAGGATCTGCAGAGAGAATCTGAGTCAATCCAGCTACTGGCCATAACTGTGTTTATCTAGTAAATTCCGTTTTCTTTGTTCTGGGCACCGATGCTCATTCACCACTGTGCTTGAAGATGTACATGTATGGGTTTGTGGTGGGCTTGTGTGTGCATGCGTGCACACACACACACACCTCACACACACTGTAGCCTCCCCAAATGAGGATGGGTTACGGTCATTTCCAAATTATTATAGCATTTAATATTCTGAGACGTCTTGATGTTGGTTTCATTTTCTGCATCTGGGTTAACTCCATTTTTCCAAGTGTGGAAACACACAAGGGAAGGCTGCTTCCATTACACAGACAGTTGCGGGTATGGCTGGCGTTCAACTCTTAGCGTCAGAGAATAACCTCCCCAAGCAAGTGAAACTTCTTGTCCTAGATGTACTCCTAGTGTCTGAGTTGGGTTGATGGGTTGATGGGTTTGATGGGTTGATGGGTCAAGCATATGTATTACCCGTAAAGTGCTACCCAGCTGTAAGCTAACTGTATCAGAAGGCTGCTGACCTTCCATCTTCAATAATTATAATAAATAATGATGAGGACGATCGATTATCTACTTTGTCCACCCAGCCAAGGATGGCTCTCAAGATGGCAGAATAAGGAAGCTGGCTTTATCTTGAGAGCTGGGAGCGAAGGGAAATCCCAAATCAGGACTCCCATTCACTCTGCAGATGCCTCTTCCAAACCAAGACCACAGCTGGCTTGGCAACGCCCAGACCTGGGACTGCACCTCCAGGGCAGCGGCAGCGAGGCGGGGTCAACCCAAACCACTCTGGTTTGGCCCCACGAGGACTTGGCCACGGTGAATGTGGTCAGGTGGTAGCCTTTCTCCTCCAGGCTTGGCGATGGGGCCTGTGTCTCCCGCTCACTCTTCCCCCAGCCCACAGCCAGCCTCCTTCCACGAGGATGAGGGACTAGCAGATGGTCCATGGCTGCCTTTGGTCTGGACACTCTCTCCAGGAAACCATGCTGTCTGGGGACTCGGAGGGCCAAAGCCTCCTTCCACGGCTCACCCAGCCACCGTCCTTCACCTGAATCCCCTGCCACACCGGGAAAGCAAGGCAGGAGAGGCGTCTGCACGGGAGATTTCCTGAGCCTCTCTGCGCCCCCTTGCAAAGGGAGCCTGGAATGGACACACAGGAAGAAAATCCATCTTCCACCCGAACCCAGGTGTGTGGAAGACACTTCATAAACATTATGGTCCAATCCCAAACCATCTACCGACTCTCGCTCTGGGCAGCTGGGCAAGACGAGAAACCAACCCAGAGTTTGTCCTCTGAATTTTGGCACCAACACTGTGGACCCAAAGCTGTCATTCATCACAGACATAGTCATCCTAACCGCTTGTAATAACAGCGAGTATTTACTGAGCCGCACCATATGCTGAGCACTTCTCCAGACTTTCCATGGATTGTCTCAATTAATCTTCACGGATGCGATTATCATGCCCACTTGTCAGCTCAGGAAACTGAGCCTCAGAGGGATTAAGTTCTTTTGTCCGAGATCACGCATCATTTGAGAGGTGGAGCCAGGATGCAGACCCCTGTGTGGCCCCCAGGCTGTACTTTTAGCCAGTACTGCAGACCACCTCCCAACTCGTTCCAGAGAGCTGAAGGCACCTCTGACTTGCTTGTAGGGAGCGAGGCACCAAGCCCCACATTGATACGTTAATGCTTCTTTCCTTGTTCTGAGAAAGAGATCTCCAAGACAGGTGCTCTGAAGTGCAAAGGGAACATTTCCCCGTCCAAGGCTGGGCATCGCCAATTCACAGTGGCTGAGAAGCATATCTATGCAACACGGGGCTGACGGGCTCACTTATCTATGCCTTAGTTTCCCCAAATGTCACACATTCCTTTCCTCTGTCCTTATTGGATGGTAAAGAAGACCGAGAACCCAGGGATCCTTTTTGAAATTTGTTGGAATTTTGAAGACGAGACAGATTTCTGATTCTTTGGTTTTCATAGATTTTTAGCGTATTGACAAGGAGAAATAAAATAATGCGCACTCTCGGCACGTCTCCCTCTTTGATTTATGAATGAAAAGCATCTCTGCCACTGATCAGTTTTGCGGCTACGGGAGAATCACTGCTCATCCTGGGGTCTCAATTCCTAACGGGCTTTCTCCATAGGGCTGATGCTGGTATTTTGGGCAGGAGAGTTAGTTCTTCATTATTCAGTTTTGTCTCCCACACATGAAGCTCTGCCCCCAACCTACTAAATGTCAATCATGTCCCCAGTCATGGTGACGACCAAAAAAAGGCACTCACACTTTTCCAAATACCATCTGGGGAGCCCTTATCCCTCCTGGTTAAGAATCACATAACATAATGCTGGTGGACTAAAGTGGTTCTCAGCCGTTTTTGACCCTTTTTAGAATGTGATAAAAACTAAAGAAAGTTTCCCCTAAAAAAACGCATGTGCACATATCGGAAACAGTTTGCAAAAAAATTCGAGGCAATTCACCAGCTCCCCAAAGCCTCACCCAGAGACCCATAGATCCTCGGTGAAGAACTCTTGAACTAAACAGTTTTTCACAGCTTCTTACCAGCTTTAATATCCTGTGCTTCTATGACCCTCTGCTAACCCTGGGCCATTTCTTCACCAGACAGATGATCCTCAATACTGGTCTCGTTTTCTGGTCCTTCCTACTTTTCTGTGTCCTATTTTTTTTTTTTTTTTTTTTTTGCGGTACGCGGGCCTCTCACCACCGTGGCCTCTCCCGCTGCGGAGCACAGGCTCCGGACGCGCAGGCTCAGCGGCCATGGCTCACAGGCCCAGCCGCTCCGCGGCACGTGGGATCCTCCTGGAACGGGGCGCGAACCCATGTCCCCTGCATCGGCAGGCGGACTCTCAACCGCTGCACCACCAGGGAAGCCCTTCCGTGTCCTTTTGAAGCTACAGAGCCAGGCACTGGCATTCTCATCACCTAGAATTCTCAGACAATGGGAAGGTTACAGCAGGAAAGTGACCTCTGCCTCAAATGCAACAATCAATTAACGAAACAGCCAGAACCAGAAGCCGGCTCTCCAGAGGCGCAGAGCTGTGCTGCCCATCTGGAACCAACGCAGAGCCATAAATATAAGGACACCCAGAGGGAAACCTGCCCACAAGGTTGCAGAAGGGCTTCTCCGGGAGGTGCAGCGGAATCAGGACCGGCACGGCATGTGGAACGCTACGCTGTGAGAGGGCTGGAGCCCTCGCAGCCTGACTCGGCTCAAACGGTAGCCCATGAGGCAGAACCCTTCCCTTCCTTTTACAAATATTTGTGTGGCGTCAGCACCATTGTCTAGTGACATCTGCACTCCTCAAGAGCTTTGGAATGTCATGCCTTTTCTCTTCCATCTCTGGTCCTGCCACCACGCTGGATGACTCCACCTCCAACCTGATGGCTTTTCCATCCCTTTGGTTTCCCTTTCGCCAGCGTACTCAAGACCAATGCTCTCCCTTGTCTTTGAAAACCTTGCCGTTTCTGAAGCGCTTCTCTGCGTTCCAGCCGACTGGCGTGATGAGTGTGGGCGTGGCTGCACGCTGTCTCAGGAGGAGAAGCTGGAGGAGGGAGGGGTGCAGGACAGTCACAGAACATGGCCCAGGGGGACACCCCGGAAGCCTGAGAGAGGAGGCTTAAGCACCAGTAGAGGCTCTCTTTTATATCAGAGGGCAAAAGTGCCTAAGTTCCTTGCTCTGGAAGAGACTGTAGCCAGAAGATACACCGGGATCAGATACTGTGCACAGGCAGGTTGCTAGTTTAAAACACGCTGGTTTCTGACACGCCTCCCACGTAGTGGTGGGTCCATGTGCCCTTCTCTTGTAGGTGGGTGGCCTGTGCCCATTTTGATCAATGCAGTATAGAGGAAGTAACATTATGCGACTTCCAAGGCTAGGCTGTAAGCGGCGTGTGGCTTCTGCCTGTTCTTGGGGCCCCGAGCTGCCATGGGAGGCACTGACATTCAAGGCCACCATGTTGGAGACCCCCCTCACCATGGCCTTCCAGCCAGTGCTGCCAAGGCACTCGTCTTGCGGGTGAACTGGCCTGGGTGACCCATGCCAGCCCGTCAGTCAACTGAAAACCACCAAGGACCTCTGTCAAGGCCACCTGACCCACCCAGCTCGACTCGATTCCCTGAGCCACAGCGTCATGAGAAATGAGAAAACAGTGGGTTTTTTTTTACGCCACCAAGTTTGGGGGAGCTTGTTACACAGTGAAAGATGGACAAACACCCAGAGCTGGAAAAAGTACAGAGGATGAGAGGGGTCACCTTTTAGTGCCAGTGATGACGTCTCACTAAGTTTGCTCGAAGAGTCTGAGTACATTCCCGGAGGATGGTCTAAAATGGACCTCGGGAACCACGAAGAATAGGACCGTCCCCACGGAAGAGGCGAGCCGTCAGGCACCTGAGGGCCTGCAGCCGAGGGTCTGACTACAAAGGGGCGACACAGAGCCACCTCTGCTCCTGGGGACCTCAGGGCAAGTGATTGTGGGGGGTGGGGAGGAGGAGGGAGGGAGGGAGACACAGAGAGAAAGAGAGGACGGAGGGAGGAAGGCAGACAAGGCTTTTTTTTTTTTTTTTTTTTTGCGGTACGCGGGCCTCTCACTGCTGTGGCCTCTCCCGTTGCGGAGCACAGGCTCCGGACGCGCAGGCTCAGCGGCCATGGCTCACGGGCTCAGCTGCTCAGATCCTCCCGGAACAGGGCACGAACCCGTGTCCCCTACATCAGCAGGCGGACTCTCAACCACTGCACCACCAGGGAAGCCCTGACAAGGCTTTCTTGAACAGGGTTTCAGCTGAGTCCAAGGCCCCTGCATGGTGGCTTTTGGAAAAACGGCTATGGAAAAACGGGGGAGGAGAGACTGTCCCCCCAAACCACCACGACTGCCGCCCAGAGGGTGTCTGCATCTAGATCCACCCGTGTTAGGAGCCACTCCACCGCGCCAGCAGCCAGAGCTGGCTAACCCCACCCCAGCTGACATTTTCTTCCTAGCAGCCAGGGACACGGACACAAGAACGAGGGTATGAGCACTCAGGGTCAAAGAGGGCTTCCTGGTGGTGACACAGAATAGGCCACGCCCCTGCGGCCACTGGGACCGTGTCGCAGAGTGGGCGGGGCAGTGCCTACGGCTCTCTGCCATCCGAGCAGAGCAGAAGGAGGAGGAATTCCAACCTGGACACGAGCTGCTGGGAAACAGGCCAGCAGAGCGTGTGAGTGTGAGGATGTCTGTGAGTGTGCCTGTGTGTGTGTCCGTGTGAGTATGTGTGTACGTGTGCATGTATGTCTGTGTCTGAGTGTGTGTGTGTGAGAGTATAACGTGTTTATTTGTGTGTGTGGTGTGTGTGTGAATATCTGTGAATGTGTATGTCTGTGTGTGAATGAGTATATTTCTGTGTCTGTGTGTGTATGTATGTCTGTGTATGACTGTGTGTGTCTGTGTGTGTGTATGTCTGGGTCTGTATGTCTGTGTCTGAGTGTGTGTCTATGCGTGTGTCCATGTTTATCTGTGTGTGTGTGTCTGTATGTATGTATGTCTGAGTGCGTGTGTGTGTCTGAGTGCGTCTTAGTGTGTGTGTCTGTGCGTGTGTCTATGTGTATCTGTGTGTGTATGTGAGTGTGTACGTCTGAGTGTGTGTGTGTGTATGTCTGTGTGTCTGCGTCTTAGTGTGTGTGTCTGTGCGTGTATCTATGTGTATCTGTGTGTGTGTCTATATGTGTGTATGTCTGAGTGTGTGTGTGTATGTCTGCATCTTAGTGTGTGTGTCTGTGCGTGTATCTATGTTTATCTGTGTGTGTGTGTCTGTATGTATGTCTGAGTGTGTATGTGTATGTCTGTGTGTCTGCATCTTAGTGTGTGTGTCTGTGTGTGTCTGTGCGTGTATCTATGTGTATCTGTGTGTGTGCCTGTGTGTATGTCTGAGTGTGTGTGTGTGTGTATGTCTGTGTGTCTGCGTCTTAGTGTGTGTGTCTGTGCGTGTGTCCATGTTTATCTGTGTGTGTCTGTATGTGTGTATGTCTGAGTGCGTGTGTGTATGTCTGCATCTTAGTGTGTGTGTCTGTATCTATGTGTATCTCTGTGTGTGTGTCTGTATGTGTGTATGTCTGAGTGTGTGTGTGTATGTCTATGTGCCTGCATCTTAGTGTGTGTGTCTGTGTGTGTCCATGTTTATCTGTGTGTGTGTCTGTATGTGATTGTGTATGTCTGAGTGTGTGTGTATGTCTGTGTGTCTACGTCTTAGTGTGTGTGTCTGTGCGTGTGTCCATGTTTGTGTGTGTGTCTGTGTGTCTGTGTGTATGTCTGGGTCTGTATGTCTGTGTCTGAGTGTGTGTCTATGCGTGTGTCCATGTTTATCTGTGTGTGTGTGTCTGTATGTGAGTGTGTATGTCTGAGTGTGTGTGTGCGTCTGTCTGAGTGCGTCTTACTGTGTGTGTCTGTGCGTGTGTCTGTGTATCTGTGTGTGTGTATCTGTGTGCACGTGTGTGCAGTGTGTTGGGAGAGGGATGCCGAGGAGGGGAGACAGCCCTAGGGTTGGAGGAGCGCAGGCTGGGTGCGCCTTGCAGCTTTCCCGGTCAGTCTCCACGGGACCTCGGACAAGCCTTGTTTCTACCTCCCAGGCATCAGTTTGCTCTTCTACAAAGTGAGGGAATCCGGGTAAATCATCCTAAGATCTTCGCAGTGTCTGCAGTCTGCCTACCCACAGAGGGGCAGAGACAAGGCTCTGGGCTCCCTGCTCTCTCTCTCTGGTCCCCAGGGACAAGGGGGGTGGGGTGGGAGACGGCTCTGGGGTCCTGCTGACCCCGTTCCCACCCCCCGCCAGCTCTGCCCATGTAAGGAGGGAGGCACATGGCCCCAGTGGCCCTCTCGGGTCCCCAGGAATTGGAAACATGTAAGGACAGGCTGGGGAGAAGCCCGGGAGATAGAAAGAGAAACTCTGGGTCAAGTTTGCATTTCTCATTATTCCTCCAACCCTTCTCAAATTCCTTTTGTTTAGAAACCTCCTTGGGTTTCTGAAGGCTGTCCCCTCCCCCATCCCACACCTGGAAAAGTCTAGGAGCTCCTCCAGCCTGTAACCCTTCCGGATAACATGTTCCATATGTCGGTCACTCTCTGCATGCGATGTGAGCACTCCCTTTCCTGGTCACCTCCTCTGTGGTCTCCCCACAAGCCTCCTTAGAACAAGAGGTAGCGAGGGTTTCCAGCAGGTCGGAGCCCGCTGAACCTGGGGATTCCTGCAGCTTTGCCTCCGAGTGCCTGGAGGGGGCCTGCCTTGGCCCCAGCCTGCCCACCACCACTGACAGCTGCACCAGACCCTCCTTTAAGCTCTGGGTACAACTGAGCAGCGCTGACCCACGTTACTTGGTGAGAGCGCGCTTCTGCAGCAAAGCACACAGCCCTCTATTGTTTTCCTTTCCCACCCAGCTCCCCCTCTCCTGTGGCTACCCACCGTGGTAAACAAAAGCTGAGGATTTTTCCAACACAACTTCCAATGCTTTTTGGGGGGGATGTGAGCACACCTTCCATACCTCCTCCCCTGACCTCTACCCCACACCCCCCGGCCCCTCTGATGCATCTTTTGGTGATTGAGTTTGACTCTTGAAAAATGCAATGCATGGCTTCACACTCGTTCTGGTGGATTTCCCAAAAGACAGAAGAAGGTGGGTCTTCACCCCTCTGGAGGGGTTGAGTTGGAAAGGCTGAAGATGACCTCAAATAAGCACCGGGGAGGCTGAGAACTGTGTGGAGCTCCTCTTCCTCAAAAGCACAATTGTACTTAAAGCCTCCAGGCCCCCATGGGTGTCCTGGAGAGCAAGCAGAGGCTACCTTGAGACAGGCAGTGAGGCAACCCTTTAATCTAACAAACACAGCCAGGAGAAGTGGGCAAAGCATCCAACAAGAGGCTCGAAGCTTTCACAGACACAGGGCGCGGGCAGAAAACATCTGGGGACATGGCAGAACCCCCTGATCTCTTCAAGGAAGGAAGGATGCTACACTAAGCACCTACTATATGCCAAGGACTGCAACTTAAAACTTGCATCCTACTGTCTTTAGCTTTTTGAGTGGACATGAAGTTAGGAAAATTATAAAGAGAGGGTATTGCTATTTTAAAGCTGAGAAATTTAGGGCATAGCGTAAGTGAGTGATGGGCTCAAAGCTCTCACAGCCAGGACCAGAACCGTGCTTCCTGACTCCTGATCCAGCACTCTTCCTAAAAGATAACCTCTCTATTCTCAAAGCCCTGAAGGGCTTCCCTGGTGGCGCGGAGCGGCTGGGCCCGTGAGCCATGGCCGCTGAGCCTGCGCGTCCGGAGCCTGTGCTCCGCAACGGGAGAGGCCACAACAGTGAGAGGCCCGCGTACCACACACACACAAAAAAGCCCTGAAGAATCCAGAGGACAGACCATATGCCTGGGACTGCCCAGGACGTACAGATCCCCCAGCTCTCTGTGAATCTTGGGAGAGTCCCTACAGCTACAAAATGCAGACTGAACCTTTCTCTAGGCCCACTGCCTCTTTGATGCGCCAATGTATACGAAGTGGATCGTTTCCAAAGGTGGGCCACCTCTGGCTGTGCAGGGAGCCGGGTGGGGCCCGTCCTTGGCTCAGGTTCTGCACCTGCTTCTTTCTAAGCCTCCCCCGTCGCCCCTCCCCCATTCCTGGCTCTATTTCATCTGAAGATTTATTGTATTCTGCAGATCAAACAACTGGTTAAGCAAAAGTCTGTGTTAAAAACAATCTTTCTCAACAATACCTGTTTTAAGAAAATGACAACAATCGTGAAGGAAAATGTGTTTGATGATGGGCATGAGACTAATGAGACAACTGAACTAATATAATTGGGGGATCTCACTTCAGAAGCTCCAATTAGGCTTGAAGGGCTTTGGCAAGGAACCCTGCAATTTGGTGCTAATGAATGCATTAACATAGAGGGTAAGCTGGAACCCAAGAATGTGCAGGAATGTGTCCTGACACTGTGCTGGGCACGCAGTAGGAGGGCCACCGAGGACCTGATGAGCTGAAGTGGAAAAGGGTTGGAGACCTTAGGACAGGCCGGCATTTCTAGCCAACAGACCAGCTCTTCTGCCTCTGGACCAATTTGCAGAGTTTGAGCCGTCTACTTCAGGGAGATCTATTTTGGTTTACTAGAAAGAAGGCTCTGGTGAGTTTCCAGGCATGCCCTCGAAATGGCCAGATTCACTGGATTGAATAGAGAGGATTGCAAAACAGTTCTTTCCAGACCTGAGGCTCTGTGATTCTATGTAAAGGCAAAACGCTCCACCATGGGGACGTTAATGGGGCCATAGCGATGTGTGGGAACAGTCAATGACCTCCACCCTGAAATGGATGAGTCACATGGTGGAGAGGAGGGGATGGCTGCAGACTGTAGTCAAACTGAAGGGTCTGGAAATATACTGGCATTGATTCAGAATGTGGAACTTTTGATCCTATAACATTTTATGTTTTAATCCCCCTTGGTGATGTTAATAACGCAGTTGGCTAGTGCCGCACCGACAGAATTTATGAAGCAAAACTCATCCAAGAACAGGAAGGAATGACCTCAGTTTATGCCCTACTTATGCCTCTGAAAATGTTGAGTGCAAATCACATTTCTGTGAATTGATTTGTGTTTTAAAGATACTAGGAGGGTTTGCAACAAAAAATCTTACTGTGAATTCCTATGGAAAGCAGTAAATAACCACTCTTCCATTAAAATATATATATATCAGACTAGTTTTAGCTTAAAGCAAAGTACATCTTTAAATGTAGAGCAACGATGCTGTGAATGTATCACAATTCCACAATGAACACATGTGCTTTGCCATTAAATTCTTCACCAAGAGAATAAGACTTAATCCTTTGATGAGCTCTTCAACTATCTGGGTGCCCTGTTAACACGCATTATTCCTTATGGCTTATTCTTCAGGAAACTAGGAACTGGGAAGAAGGAAAGAGGCAGGAGAATTTTCTGCTGGAAGTTCCCATTTTTTCCACTCCCGTGTCCTAAACAATGTCAACCTAAGTGCCCATAAAAAATGACACGTCTGTCTTCTTCTCAAAGATGCCAATAAGGAAAGGAACGGAAGGAAGAGAAAGCAAGCAGAAATTAAGCATTCTGTACGTAGCGAAGGCTCAAGAATAATGATGATATCAGTCATGATGATAGCATTTGCTCCTGCCTGGAACTTCGCTAAGATTTAATTCTGCAACAACCCTCTGAGGCAGGTCCCACAGTCGACAGTCACTTATCTGAAACCCTGTGTATTACTGTACATTACCTAGCACTCTGCATGGGTCTGGAGCAGCTCCCGTGATTACACAAGGTAATATTTCTATTGCAAAATTATAAATACTCACTTAAGAGAGATAAAGATTATGCCAATTCAGGTCACATTTTGCGGCCAAATAAATCTGCTGAAACTTTAAGAAGGGACTCTGGGTTTTCAGAGCTTTGTGGGTTTTGGAATTGTACAGAAGAGACTGCGGGAGTGCGTTATTCTCTCTACTTCGTAAATAAAGAAAGAGGGCCCCAGAGAAAACAACTCACCTCAGATCACACCACTGCTATACTAGAGCTGGGGTTCAAACCCAGGTGTGTCTGACACCAAAACTCATTTCTCAAACACCATGCTATCTGGGTGATGCTGCCCATCTAAGAGATCAAGAGAATACGGATTAACTCGTGGTTGCATACACCCTTTTTATGTTTAAAGAATTTTAAATAAATTTCTCTAGATATTCTTCCTCTGTGTTATAAAAGTAATAAGAGCATATTGGAGAGCATTCTAAAAATACAAAAATACATAAAGAAATCTATCAACTCCCACGGTACCCAGCCTTTTCTAAACACGTGCAAAGTTTTTCTATGCATTACAAAGTTGAGATTGTTGAATACACATCGTTCTACAACTGACTTACTTAATCTTATAATCTAAGCATTCTCCCATCATATTAAAAATGTGCATAAACAAAGTTTTGATGGCTACATAATTAATATTCCATCCCAGAAATTGCCGTAATTTACTGGATTACACCCGCTTTGTAGGAAATGTATTATTTCCAATTCTCCATTCTCAGAAATAATGCTGCAATAGACATCTTCCTGTGCAGAGGTGACTGTAGGTCTGAGCTGTTCCCACAGTCCTTTGCTTCAGCCCTTCTTCTACCCCACCCACCCCCGCCCTGGTCACAGCTGCCCTGCACCTCCCCAGCCTCAGGTCAATCAAGCACCCATTTCTCTGGCTGATACTCGGGCTGTGGAGACGGGGAAGGGCGGCATGGGCACTGTTAGGTGCCAAGCAAATTTATGTTCTCAAGTTTGTCTCAGCCCTTGCTGTCGATCAAGTTTTTGCTATTCTTCCTATGTCAGGTCTTTCTTCTGTTCCTCACAACAGCTCTCTCAAAACCACATTTATCTCCTGAAGTCTCAGGGCACAGAAAGCTTGCCTCCTACTTCAGAGAAAAAAAAAAGAGAGGGTCCCCCAGGTAAGAACTCCTCACTCTGTACACACATCTCCTTGAATCCACACAGCTGAAGTGGCCAGATGCTTTATCACCCTAACCAGTAAACTTGTGAAAGTGAAAGGGGGTGCTATTGATCATTTGGTTGGGGTAATGGTTACACAGCAGGCCTGCCCTGGATCAACCAGGACTCCACACTCACACTGAGTCCAGCCATAATTTCCTCTGAGTGTCTGGGTTGTCCTGGTCACATTGTCTCTCCAATAGCATCTACAGTGACACGCTGGCCCCACCGCCTCCCATTCACTCAGAAGCCTCCTTCCATCAGGACCTCCATCCCAATCCTGTCTTTAACCTGCCCCTCTCTGCAGGTTTCCTTTCCTCAGTAGACACAGGCAGAACTCAGAGACTGCTTGCCCTGCGGGTCCAATTCCAGACCACTTGCAATAAAGCAAATACCATGATAAAGCAAGTCACATGATTCTTTTGCCTTCCCAGTACATATAAAATCTATGTGTACACTATACTGTAGCCCATGAAATACGCAGTAGCATTGTGTCTAAAAAAATGTACATGCTTTAATTAGAAAATACCTTCTTGCTAAAAAATGCTAAGCATCATCTGAGCCTTCAGCGAGTTGTAATCTTTTTGCAATCGTCAAATCAAACATCACTGATCACAGATCTCCATCACAAATAATAATGAGAAAGTTTGAAATACTGCCAGAATTACCCACATGTGACACAGAGACGTGAACAAACGTGGATAGAAAAATGGCACCGATGGACTTGCTCCAGGCCGGGTTGCCACAAACCTTCAAATGTAAAAAAGGCAATGTCTGGGAAGTGCGATAAAGCGAAGCCCGATAAAACGAGGTGTGCCCGTAATGTTCGCATGTTACCAACCCTAAACAAGGAAAAGAAAATAGTTCTCCCCTAAGGACGACTAGCTGGTCCCAGTCCAGCTTCATATAAAAGCACCTGCACTGGTTACTTCCCCTTCCTCCACCCCCTCGAAAAGGGCAGAATTCCGTCCATCCATCCTCACCACCAGCACCGGGCCCTCCCGAAGCAACCCTCCCAGAAGAGCCCTGGGTCCCTCATTTGAAAATCAGGTAGATGCCTTGCAGCCCTTCCTTCCTTAGCCTCCTGGCCCGCCTCCTTCAGCTTCTGTGGCTCTCCCACAGTTTTCGTCTAGCCGTTACTACATGGGATCTTAGCTCCCAGACCAGGGATTGAACCCGTGCCCCCTGCAGTGGAAGCACGGAGTCTTAACCACTGGACCACCAGGGAAGTCCCATTAAATTCTAGTTGATTCTGCCTCCTACTTCTCACAATGAACGCCCCTTTTCCCTACGGCCCGTACTACCTCTCCTGCCGGGATTACTCCTGGGGACCCTTAGGTGGTCTCTGAGAACCCACTTTCACCCTCTCCCAGACTCCCTCTCATTTCCTCTCCACACGGGAACGGAAGGATCTTCTAAAGTGGAGCCTAACTGCATCACTCCCCAGCTGGAGAAATTTCTGTTCTTTTCTAAAACCTTCGAGGTGAAGCCCAAATTCCTCAGCCTTGCATGAGGCCCTTCCCAGTCTGGTCCTGGGTGCGTGTCTCACCAGGAAGGGCTGCAGTTCTGCAAACCCGCCAAGTGCTCTCACCTCTTCAAGGATCTCTGATGACCCCCTTTGCCGGCAGTATCCCTCCCACCCCCGCCCTTTACCTGGTTGATTCCTGTGTGTCCCTCCGACCCTGCTCCTACACCACCTTCCTAAAGACACTGCCTTTTAGCACATTCTTTTATAACCCTCCGCTTCCTTGTCTTTCTCCCGCACCGGACTGTAAGCTTTCCTTCTAAGTCTGATGTCCTGAGTATCTATAATGGTGCCAGGCTCACAGTCGGTGTTCAGTAAAAGGCTCCAAGAAACATAGTCAGTGGATCAAAGGGATGGACCTCTTGAGAAGTGTGGTCGTTGATGATTTTGTCCTGGTATAATTATTATTAGTTCTCCCTTTCATGCTCACTTGTCTCCAAAGGCCCTTAACATGGACTAATTGCACCCTCTAAAGATAATTATTGAGTCAAGAGCAACAGAGTGGCTAGTACGACTCAGCTGAGGATGCTGTGAGGGTAGTGAGAAGGAGTTCCTGGGCGTCCTGGGAGCTGATGACACAGGTGATCTCTCACACTACCTGTGTGCCAGCCACTGCAAAGGAAGGATTCGGATGCCGAAGAGGAAAATCAGTTTCATTTCCAGCAGTCCCGGCCCCCTGCCCGGAAGCAGCACTGCAGCCTCTCTTTAGGAAGGAGAGGTGAGCAGGAAGGTACAGAGAAGGGCTCCTGCACCGAGACGGGAAGGGACGCAAGTCCGAAGCCCCTCTGGACCTGCGTCTCCTCTCTCACACTCCACCTACAGTTCCGGCAGGATCAGGATTAGATTGGGAATTCCTGGGGCTTGGAGAGAATGCACGAGACTGGAGAACCTGCAAATAAAAACACGTGGGAACCAGCACCCAACAGGACTCATGAAGGTGAGACTAGGGCTGGCCCCAAGTGCCCCTAAGCTGCTGCCACAGAGGCCAAGTCCCGGCTGGGGCAAGGCTCTGGGAGGCGCTCCGACCAGGTCAGGGGCCCCCGTGGGGCTCTACATGACCACTGGCTTGCACTGTGCCGGAGGGCAGGGCCCATCTCATTCAGCTCTGCAGCTCCAGCCCCTAACACAGTGCCTGGAACAATGTGGGCTACAGGATGCCATGCGTGGATCAGAAAGAACTTACTCCCAAAAGACACATAAGGATCTGGGGAGAGCTGGCCAAGCAAAAGGGAAAGAGGAAGCAGGCTTGACTCCGTCGCGGTGACAAAAAGAAGGTTCAGGGTCATGTCTTTAGCAAGAGCTCTGAGGGGAGGGGAGACCGTTTTTGAACTAAGCAGGACAGGAACTCTGCTGGACCCTCCCAGGAATACATACACCTGATAAGTGAACCTCAGAGAGGGTGCTCTCGCCACCCAGAGGAAAACAAAGCTGGAGAACTTTTTTTTTAAGTTCACTGAATAACAGCTCCGGGGGTAAATTAACACAGGCATCAACATAGAAATCTGAGGTCACTGATCCTCTAGAACAGAAAGCAAAAGCCTGCTTCTGAGACCGACTCCTGGTGTCTGATGCCGCCCCTTCCCACTGCCGTGGCTCTCTCCCTCAACATCAGCCTCCCAGGAACCCTGGGACCAGCGGGGAAAAGACAGGTACAAATGGGGAAAGAGACCAGCCATGATGGTCACGCTGGCCTTGAAAAACTGCCCAGTCGCCAGGCATCATGGGAGAGCGGCACCTCCCCTCCCCAACCCCAGGCAGGTTCAAATGATAGTAACGGAAGAACGGACCAGAAAGAGGGGCAGAGAGTAAGTAACCACAAAAGGGAAAAAGTGAGGGCGTTGGCATTGGTGCCTCCAGATGTCACAATAACAATTCCGAACATATACACTGTTCTGTAGTAGCTCAATGAGATATAAGGAGCAATACTTTCTTTATTTGCCGTTGAAGAAAACTGAATCTTAGGAAGATGAAATGATTTATCCAATGGCAAACAGCCACTAAGTGACAGAGCTAGGCCTCCATCCGCATCCTCTGACACTTATTCTTTTTCCTAAATACTTACACACACTCTGTGCCCGATCGTGTGTGGCCTTCAGACCACACCAACCCCCAGCTCTCTTTCCGTCAACACAGTCCTGGGATTCTTACCTATTACATGATATTAAAAAATACTTTCGGGCTTCCCTGGTGGCGCAGTGGTTGGGAGTCCGCCTGCCGATGCAGGGGACGCGGGTTCGTGCCCCAGTCCGGGAAGATCCCACATGCCGCGGAGCGGTTGGGCCCGTGAGCCATGGCCGCTGAGCCTGCGCGTCCGGAGCCTGTGCTCCGCAAGGGGAGAGGCACCAACAATGAGAGGCCCGCGTACCGCAAAAAAAATAAAATAAAATAAAATAATCAGTCTAATTTAAAAAAAAAAAAACTTTCAAGTTATTCCCTCTTTAGAGCCTGATTACGTATAGAGGGCAACCTGACCCTTAGGTAATCACATACCTCTTGCGAGGTGATGCTTTCTGGACAGGATCTCAGAGATCACATTTATCAAACTGATACCAGGTGAACATTGACAATATGCAGACAAAGCTCCCGGCCCCCAGCTCGGTTTTCTGCCTTGTACATAACGCTTTCTTGCACCAGACTTGCAGGGTTCATGTGCTGCACTGGGGAGAGGGTTTCCCCATCTTTCCAACACTGCAGGATGCCTAATGCTCACTTTTTTCTTTCCACTAGGAGGCAGAGACTTTCCCACCAGGTGATCCATCCTGGAATTCTATAGAGATCCAGAGATCTATCCCCAGGGAGCAAATCCAAGTCTCATGCAACACTATTCCCCTCTCTACAACGCCTCTTTGGGCAGACTTCCTACCCTCTCCACCAGCCTCCATCAGACGCTCTTCCGTATCTCCAAGAAGAGCTCCCAAGGAGTCCGGCCACAGAAGGAAACACACGTAATAACCAGCCGATACCGAAGCTGACTCTTCTGAAAGGCCTCCGGAAAGGGCCACAGCTACCATCAGCCACCCATGCCCCTGTGCACCGAGGTTTCCCCCATCCTCTATCCCAAATCTTCCGACTGCAACTTTTAGTCCCTTTTCTTTGGGTACGGTCTTGGTGGGAAAAGAGTGCCCACACGATCATGCTTCTGTATTTCAGCGTTAGTTTCTAATCTCAATACACGATTTCATGAGTTTCCCAAACTCACATTGGTCCTCTGGGCGAGAGATGAGGAAGCCCAATGAGAAAGTGACCCATTTAAGGTCCCTCCCCAGGTGATGAATCCAGGTGTCCTGAACCCTTGTGAATTGCTGTTTCCGAAGGCCGTCTGCTCCACATTAATAACCTGTGAAACAGTCTATAAAAACCAGAGGAAGTTTTAGTGCCTTCAAGTCAGTGAGTCTCGACACAGACTATACCAGTGGCGGAATAACTATTTAATTGTCGATTGCAGGACACAGTCACAGGGCGGTGAGGAGCCTGGGGATGGAGGAAATGAACTGCAACTCACGTTGCCAGAAGGAAGGGTGGGGACGGAAGCGGCTCTAAGCAGGTGTTGACAACATGCCTGGCTCCCGTGAACCCCCGCAGCCAGAGACGCGCACTCTGCACTTCAAAATAACAGCCTTTATCAGAAGTCATCTGGGCGACACGCTCATCTTACAGCCAGACTTGCGGGGGCAGAAGCCTCCAGGCTGGGTGGCGTGCTCGCAGGATGTCTGGGGCTTCGCCTGGGAGGGGAAGATGAGGCTTCTGGTCTCACAGCGTGGCTGGTCGGGTGGGGGTGGGCAGAGGCAGGGGAAGGAGGGACGGTGTCAAGATGAATCTCTGGCCCCCGGCTCCCCCTTCTCCAGCCATTGCACCGGGGACCCTGGAGAAGGCAGGGCGTGCTCTCCAGGACAGGCGTAAAGAGGAGAGCACAGCCCCTGCCCTGCAGCTAAGGGAGGGTGGGTGGTGATGGAGGTTCATCCGCTGCGCAAATGGCCACTCAGGCTCCAGGAACCTCATGCCCCAGGAACCAGGATGACCCTGCTTCCACCTGGGCATCCAGATGCGACACAGGATTCAGCAATTAAACTGCAGGCTGAGGGGGTGTTTTCCGGCTGCAAAACTGGAATGTACTAGCTGCTCACTCTTGGAGCCCGTGGCCGTCAATCCAGTTTCCTGCTCACAGTAGAGATAAGAAAGAGCTCTTGTCCCCGTATCAGAGGAGAGGAAGAATCCCAGACATGTGATTCTGCCCCATGAAAACCTCTACAAGTCTCCCTTAAAATGAACTTGTGAACAAGTAACAGCACCAAAGGGAAATGGGGCTCCTCTCATTCTGGTTTTTAAATACGGGGGGGGTCTCGATAAATCAAAGACAGAGATAATTAAAAAAATAATCGATGTTATCTCAACATTTACAAAGAAATTAAATGCACGCTTCCAAACTTATTTTTATATTATTTTGGAGAGTGAAAGAGACACACATTCAGCAAGTTCTGTGACCTTCAAGGTGAGTCTGGCCAATGTCTCTACATGTTGCCTTGTTGGTCAGGGTTAGTTCTAGATTAATTGTAGAAACCCATTCTATGTTCATGCCTAAACCAGAGAAGAAGTACAAGCTTCCCCTTTGTCCTGTGCACTCTAAGATGATCGCTGCACCCGGAAGCATCCCTGACTCCACCACAGTGAAGCCTCCCCCTCCCTAGGCCTCTGAAGACCCCAGCCTCTCCCCGTCTAAGCCTTGCCCTTTCCCCTCCAAACCCTCCCCTCCCAGCCTACTGTCTGGGAAAGTGGCTCTGATGTCCTTACGCTCTGAATCTTCTAAACTGTGGCTCTAAGAGGGTACAGTTAAATTTTCAGTATTCACAGAAACTTTTCTCCCTTGAGTAGCCGCTACTCTGGCAATGAAAAGCCATGGCTTGCCATTATTGTCTGTTATGGATTTACAACATTGATTCAGCGATTCAATAGACTTCTCTTTTCTAGGTGGCCTCCACCCTCCTCTCTGAGGTTGATGACCCAATAGGTTTTGTTTTGTTTTGTTCTGGGGAGGGGGGCTTCGCCATGACCCAGACTAGTGTCCCGTTTCATTGCCTCCTGGAATTCACAGGGCAGTGTAATTAGCAGGCTAGCAGAAGTCAGTATGTGAGGGGTATCGAGCTTCTACCCCTGAGCTGCCAGTTCTGAGCTCCTATCTGTGTCGCTTCCTACGGTCTCCGTGCGTCACACCTTCCCAGGACTTCCTCACCTCTCTTCCTCCACATACAGAAAGGACTTATAACAGAAACACGAATGAAGACTTAGGAGAAGATGCTCCGTGGTATCGGGGAGGTGTGTGTCAAACGGACGAGCACATCTCCCACCTCACTCTTCACGACTCCGTTATGCGGATGGGATTTACACTGGCAGATAGAAGAAGTCTGCCCTCGGTTTGTAACTCGTTTGTGACCCAGGTTTACAGAGCTGTTCTTAAAAAATAAAAAAGAGCCCCTAGCATTCTCACAATGAGTCCAGCTGAGGTGACGTGCATTAAGATATTGACTTGGAGAAGGATGAAAAGAAATTACAGGCCTGATGGAAAATGTATCCCTCTTTCAATACACGATATCCGTACATTGTACGTAATATATACATATATATATGCCTTTGAGTGTGTGTATATAAAACAGCCTGAGGGGTGGAGGCCAGAGCGTGAATTACATGAGCAAATCAAGGCAGAGTTGATATCACCGAACAGACTGTGATTATGTTGATTGAAACCAGATTTAAAGAACCAGGGGAATTTGTTTGGGAACAGAGAACGGGACCAAAATATTCCCTCAGAGAGGAAATCTCATCAGAGGAAACCGTGGTTGGGGGCTGGGGAGCAGGCTTGGGAGGAGGGGGCAGTGGCTTCACGGCAGAGTTTGGGAAAGTGGAAAGGAAAGGGCGCACGCATCTCTCCACTTTCACGGTGTACGGCATACCCGGCATGCTGGAGCCAGCAGAGAGGGTGGCGGACAAAGAGAATCTGGGCAGGGAGGGAGGGGGAGGGCAGGAAAGGCAGCCAAGAAGGACCGGCCGGTCTATCACCCTGCAGCCGCGGGCTGGGAAATAAATTCACTCCAATTGGGTGATTGAACAGTGAAACATACCTCATCTCAAACTGTCAGAATTTAAGGATGGACATTCATCACATGCAGGTTTGAAAGAAGCGAGATTAATGGACAGGTCTAGCAGGAAGGATCAAAAGAATCTTTTTCGGAGGAGGGGTGAGAGAGGGAAGAGTCTGGCACCTGGCCAGTCCCTTGAAGAATTCAGAATTCTACCTTCTGAATGAGCCCAGGCCCCCGTAGCAGCAGGTGACCACAGCCGGACCGAATGACAACCCCTTTCAGACACAACACAAGGCCATGCTCACCTGGGGGACCTCCCCAAATACATGCTTTGAAATGATGGTGACATTTAAACAAGGTTCTCAGGAGCAGGATTTTAGCATTCAGAGGAACTTGGAAATCATCTAAGCCCTCAGGCTTCATTTCACGGATGAAAAAACCAAGGCCAAGGAGTTATGAGCTGCCCAAGGCTACACAGCCAGTTAATGGTAGAGCCAGAACTGGGGTTTGTGCCCCCAATTATAAGATTCTACGTTTTTTTTAAGTTTTTTTTCCCAAATTTTGTGCTGCTCTTGTGACAACTTTGCAACCCCCAATAGATCGATTAAACCATGGAAGACACTCAAGGAAATACGGCCTAAGAATAGGAGAGTTAAATATGGAGGAGGACCCACCAGCACATGAAAGGCTTCTTCCTTCCAGGCACTAGGATGCTGACACTTGGAGAACAAAACTCTTCTCTTTGGCTACAATGCTCTTATCCCCATCACAGGGAAGGACAAGTGACATGATCTGAGGAAGATCACAGACCCCAAACCCAGGACCAACTCTTCCTAACACTTCCCAATGCTCCAAAAAGGGAGCCTGGTGGACAGCACCCCACGCCTGGCCCCCGTCCCGTTCAAGGGCACAGAGGAAAAGTGCAGTCATGCTGCTCTCTCCCCTCCCCCATGCTTCCCATGAACAAAACAAACAAGTACAGAGAGTTCAAGTTCCCTGTTCTGTCCCAGGGCAGACAGCCGCCAGTCCTCCTGGGAAATCCCAACCTGCAGGCTTTCTCCCCTGTTCATTTTGAAGTGGAGGAATTCCACGTTCAAGTCTGAACAAGAGGCTACTCCGAGAACAAAAAAAGGCAAATAACATTCCGGTGAGCAGTCAGCACTCTCTGGATAGGCTTCTCTACCACATTTGAGCAGATTTGGAGTCCCTGTTTCTCCTCTTATCCCCTTTCCTGGATCCCCCTCAAGCATGTGTGCATACACGTCACTTCTGGAATGAACTGATGGCTAAAAAAGTCTGGATCAAAAGGAGCATTTGTCAGAAGAATTACGAGGGAACCAGAAGTTGTTGTAAAAGGCCCTCCTGGGGCTGGCAGTACATTCTTCTGGCATTATCCTTGCAGGCTGGGTTCTGAAGCACAGGGAGGGCAGCGGGAAAGATTACCCAGAGCTGGCCTCACCACGTGCATCTCACCACCGGCCAGGACAGAGCTGGGCGGGCCTTTCGGAAGAACTCACTTCAAGACGTATAAAGCTCTAGTATCAACCCCCGCCTGGGGTAGGCTAGAGGCAGTTCAGCCTGGAGACTGGGGCACGGTCCCCGTGATGCCCACAGATCCCCACCAGGCCCTGCTTCTGGCTACCTTGGCTGGGAGACGGCCTGCCACGCTCAGCATCCTTTAGGCAGACCGAGCTGCATACGATGGGCCAACCGCTGAGTCAGGGACCTGCCTTTGAATCCCAGCCGTGCCACTTACAAGTCAGATGGTCTTGAGCAACTCCTGTCGCCTCAACAGGGAGCTAAGTTTCCTGTGACAATGCTTCTTAAGCAGCCCCACCTGGTGCACAGCTCCTAATGGATAAGTAGGGACGCTGGCCTGAGTGACACGGCCGGCGTACCAAGAGGGTTCCCTTGATGGAGAAGTTTAGTGGGGCCACTGGTCCGAGACTCAGCTCAGTTCCACTAGGTGAGTGGTACAGAGGGGACTCTGGGGCAAGCGGGTGGTCTGGGAGGTCAGACAGACCCTCACTCAGAGCCTGGCTCTGCCATCTCCCTGCCGTCTGACAGTGAGTAATTCACACACTTTCTGTAAAAGCCTCAGTTTTTCCAACCGTAAAATCAGGCTGACGATGCCTATCCCACAGAGCAGTTACGGGAATCGACGAGGCATCGCATGACATGCGCCCACAGGGCACATGGTAGGCGTTCGATAAATAGTCTTTCCATTCATTGAGGAAAATGTCTGTCTTCAACCTAAACTTTCCCACTGGTACGGGGTAACAGGCCCTGCCTTCTTTCTGCCTCACATGAATTCTGCGCAGATGAAATAACATAAACATATGTTGTCACGGTGCTATTGCCTTACAAGGCGGATGGAAAGAGCTGCCACTCTCAGCAGCCTGGACCATCCCAGATCGAAGCTGTGTCTACCCCCCTGCTCCCGGGACAGGCTCCAGCCAGAGTCCTCTGCCACCTTGAATTCAGCTCTCCCTGAACCTTTCCCCAGCCATCCCAGCCCACGCTGGCCTCTCCCAGCTCCAGGATCCAGTGCTCTGGGGGGAGAGGATATAGTTCTCAGTGGGGAGTGGGGAGCGGCAGTGAACTGAGGGAGGAGTTTAGCTTTGCATCCTGGGTCTTACACTTGCTACTTCTGTGAGTTTGGATATATCGATTCACCTCTCAGAGCCTCGGTCTCCATATTGAAAAGAAAGAGATAAAACACCTAACCTGTCCACCCTAGGGGGGCTCTTTCCAATCTCAACGGATAAATCTCATGAGTTTTATATGAATACTCAAGAGAATGGTGAGGATGGGAATGATGACATCACTTCACGTGAATGACCTGCCTTCCTAATGAGGTCGTCAGCTGTGTAGGAGCTCAGAAGTGGAGGTCTCACAATAGTCTAACTTAGAGTCCTTCTACACCCCCCACCTCTGGGATGTGGAGGTCCGTATCAAGTATATAGGAAAAAAAAATCAACAAATACTCAATAAATTCAAATAAATACAAGTACGGTAGAACACGGTCATTCTGGGTAGCGACAGCTGAGCATCTTCCTTGGACTGGAGCTCCCTAAACTTGGTCCAGCATCACAGTCACCTGGAAGCAGCTAATATTACAGATTCTCAGGCCCTACCCCAGGCTTGCTGAGGCAATACCATTAGTGAATGGGCCCAAGAATCTACGCTTAAGAAAACTCCTCCATGGTGACTCTGATAAGCATGAGGTCTGCGACCCACTGCTCCCTCCAGGCTGACCTGTCTGCCTTGAGATCGACAGGAATCTCTATCCCACGCAACGCCACACAACGCCTAGCATGGGTACTGCTCAGAAAGTGTCTGCTGAACTGAGCAGAAATTCCAAGTTGGTGGACCTGCCATAGAGACCCCACTGGGACCTCCCATGGGGAAGAAGCAGCTGTGCTGACTACCTGTGTCAGAGCAGGAAAAAACCAAGCCCAGCTCAGACCAAGCCCAGACCTGGACCCCTGACTTCCTTGTGGGATCAAATGTCACTTTGTTCCCACTCCCATCTCAAAGAGGCATGACTGACAAAGAAAGAAGGGTAGAAAGGGAGAAGGGAAGGAAGGAAGGGAGGAGGAAAGGAAGGAAAGAGGGAGGGAAGGAAGGAAGGAAGGCAGGAAGGCAGGAAGGAAGGAAGGGAGGAGGAAAGAAGGAAAAGATGCTCCCCTCACCTTTTCATTATCGTCACAAAATCATACATGTCAGATCTAGAATCGGCTGAATCAATCTCCTGATTTTACGGGTGTGGAAACTGAAGCCCAGAGAAAGGCAGTAGCTTGACAAGTCCTCACAGCAAGTTGGTTCCCTGGGAGCACGGTATAATGGAAAAGGGACTAAGCCAGCTCTGCAATTATCCAAGCATCTGCAGACCTGCCAAGATCCCACACAGGACTTGTCCTAGAGCCATACATACGTATGCTTCTGAAAGCATATGTACCGACTGCTGCTTCTGAAACCCGACCTCAGCACAAGAAAGAGTCCCGTCTCTTAGGCCACGCCCCTTACGTAGACCCTTCCTCACTACAACCTGCACCCTTCAGGGCTCTTATGGCCGCATCCTCATGCTGGTGCCTTCTCCTGCCTCTCAGTTCTACTGCCCCACCCCTGCCCCATCCCAGCCCATTCATCTAGAGCTGCTGCAAGACTGATCTCAAGGGCTACAATTGCCGCCTCCTCCATGAAGCCTTTGGGGATCTGCCTCCTTCAAACTCCCAGGACATTCTGACGATCTTCTATTTTGCCACACCCTTTGTGTATTTCTTTATCCCTCATGACAGTTTTTAAGCTGCATAGGGGCAGGGACTACGTTTTGCACTTTTCAATGCCTCCCATATTGTCTGGCATACACGCAGGTAATCAGTATCTATTTGTTTAATTACAATGAATCTTGCCTTGATGCAGGGATCTGGATCCTGCCCCTTTCATTCCAGAAAAAGAAGGACCTGATGGCCTTGACTAATCCTTGGTATGAACTGTTCACATTTGAGTGGAAAGATAAACAAGGAAAAGTCCAAAGAGAATCTGAAGCCACATGGAAGAGCTCTATTCCACTCGCCTTTTTCATTGCAAATCAGTAGGATGGGAAGTAAAATGCACTACGTATAATATATATAATGCGAAAGGCATTTGGAAGTCACTGGCATCTCAGGATGTGTGAATTTATGACCCTAAGGGTTCAGTTTGCTCAAAGAATGTCCCCTGAGGCTGCTGCTCTGAAAATAACACCTCCCCAGTCTGAAGGCGGCATCCAGGGCCAGTCTGACATCATGTTGGAAAAGGCAGTCCTTGGGATGCCCTACACACCGCTCTGCAGTCTTCTGACCTTGGAATTGTTGAAGTACAGTGAAACCTCCTCCAAAAAAGCCTGTCCTACCACCTCCATGGGTCCCTTGTTCTCCGTCATCACCACCAGCCAGAACACTAGGACAATGAGTTGTACAAATATCTCAACCAAGATCTCTTCCAGGGCTTTCCTTAGTCACAGTGAGGAGGCCCTGCACAGCCAAGGTCTAAAGCAGGCCTGGCGTTGGCACACAGCTACACATGCAGCATGGCAGGTCCTGACACCGGGTGTGAACTCTGTCCTCCCAGGGTATCAAGGGACCATTATATTAGTTCTCGAAAGAGAGATTTAATAGGAGTCTTGACGATGTGAAGTTAAAGGTGGCAGACAGAGCCCCGGCTGTTCCCCATCTGCCTTCACCGAGGACATTCAAAGTAGCAGCAAGGGTGGGAGAAGTACTATCTATTGTCCTCCACATGGGAGAGGGGGCATGTCCCACTGCAAACTCATATTTGGTCATCTCTTGTTGAGCTGTTACAATGTGCCAGGCTCTGTCCTAGACACAACCACATACATTATCTTGTAAGTTACATGTTACCTTAATTAACCCTTATCTCAGACCTCTGTGATAGCCATTGTTTTCTTACTAGAGAGGAAGAAACTAAAGTTAGATAATCATTACTAATAATTACCAACAAGTAGTAGGTTGCAGAGTAGAATTCAGATATTCTGACTCTAAGCCTAATGTTCTTTCCATTAAATGAGAGGTGCCAAATGGGTTTCAGTCTAAGTTCCAAATCCAACTGATTGATATATGGCTCCCTGGAGACCTGTGCTGAGGATTAAAAGGCCTTAGGAAGCTCAGTGGGAATGAGTGTAATGATTGATTAGTGATGTCTGCTATGGGGAAAGAACTGACAGTGGGAAGGAGTGCTGTGATTGATTAGTGATGTCTGCTCTGGGCAAAGTGTAGAATGGTAGTACATGTGCTGAATTTGTCACCCTCACATTAAAGCACACTTCGGTGAAAGAACAGGTTACTCTGTTACAAAGTTTTACCACAAATCTAATTCTCCACCACAGCCTTTAAAGTGTTCCCATGCACATACACCTCAAACATTTTCAACATTCTCTCAATTTTTTTCCCCCAGGTCTTCTGAGTTCTCCACATGTCTCTTTAAGTGACTTGCCCAAAAAATAAGTTTTGGATCAGCATGGCTTATGGACACAGATTTCCCTTCTCCAGGCTTCTTCCTGTAGGCTGCCCCAGTTCGACCTTCCTGATTATCCAGAAAGGCCCTTCAGGGATGGAAAACTTTCTCAAAACACAGCGGGGGGGATGTTTTACATGACCCTTGACAACTATTCCCTGGGATGACCATTACTGATGCAGGCCTGCAGCTGCCAGGACACGAGGAATGGAGGCTGGGAGAGTGGGTGTGCCGACAGGGCAGGGGGGTGATGAGAAGGCAGCCTCGGGGGTCAAAAGGCTGAATGTGGGCAGCTGAGAAGTGGCTTTCAGAGCTTGGGCAAAACGGCACTGCCTGTTTTGAGTGGGGAGCTGATGAAGGCAGAGGGAAAGTTTTACGATCAATAGCATACAGCCTAGAAGTGACGCAGTGCCTTGTGCAGCCAACCATGAAAAAAATCAGCAGGAAAAGAGAGGGAGAAAACGCCTCTTCTTCATTTTAACTCCTTTGTCTTAATCGTCAAAGTCATGTGGACATCACGCTGCAGGCAGAACTGACCGCAGCAGAGAACTGGGAGAAACCAGATCCCACCCTGGGCCCCCTTTAAAATGATTAAACTTCTATCAGACCGGGCCGGACACCCTGACAGCAACGACGTCATGCCTGGAGCAGCAACCCTGGGAAAGCTCATTGGGCAAATCAAGACCTTAAAAAACAATTACGGTTCACACATCCTGAAGCAATAATGACTTCAAAACTGCCTTCACATGTGATTTATATATAAGCATATTTCCCCCTTGAACCTTCCCCACCCCCCTTCCCCTTCTGCTCACTCCACCCAAGTGGTTAGAAAGTCAATATTCTTAGGTCCTGCTAAAAAGTCCAGATGGAAAAACCCTGGTCATAGCAGGAGGAAAAGAACTGCTCACACCACCTGCCATTAACATTCTTCTATGCCCAGTTGTGCATGAATGTGAGTATATGTGTGTATTCCAAGAGGTTCAAAGGGAAAAATTAATTAAGCCTCCCCGTCTCTGCCAAGGAATCAAATGCTCTCTGGGGCCTGGTTTTGAGGCAAAGAAATGTACTTCTACAGGGCTGTTGGTTCTGCTCCAGTTTATTGTAGAAAGAGGGAATGAGGTTAAATCAGGGGCGGGGCACTGGAACCGACCTTGCCCTCTTTTGTCGTCCTTGGGAAGGTGGCCCCAATCGTGGGAGGGAATGATCGCTAAATGTGCCTCTGTTATCTGCCGGGCACTGGCCCACGGGGAGGTAGAAAGGAACACATAAAGATGGAGAAATCCCTGGGATCATAGGCCTTGTGGTGACAAAAGAACAAAACGGAGACCAGTTCTGTTTTCAGGAGGTCCCAAAGGGGAACTGACAGGTGGGATCAGGAAAAGGGAAAAAGCCAGAGGATAAGCTGGCCCCTCAGGACAAACTGCAACTTGAAATGAGCATCTGGAACAGCGAATCAAATATCTTTTCAACATCAGCCTTAAAGACGGAAACCAAGAGCTCATGCCTGGGCAGGAAGAAGAATTAGAGGCCAAGTCCCCAAAGGGAAAAAAGGTGGCCCCGCAAGCGCCCTGCTGATGAAATCAGCTCTCAGACCGCAGCCCCTTCTGGGAAACAACAACCAAAGCACCTTGATTAAAAGAAAAAAAAAAAAAAAAAAGCACCTTGTCTGGGACATCAGCTGGGCTCTGTCTTCTCATGCTGCAACTGCAGGTGTGAAGAAATGGAAATGAAATTTCACAGCCAGGCAAAGATCCCAGACATACGCTCCTCCCTGAAGATAACTGAACTACGAAACAGCTCCAAAGAGGATGGAATCACTTCTAGGAGGTCCGGGAAATAGCCACGTGCTGGAGTGTGTACAGGCAAGAGCCAGTGCCCATGTGCCACTCAAGCAGGGGGATAACAGCAAGGTCTTTGAGAATGAAGGACAGACGCATCCTTAACAGGGCCTGGGGGCTTCCCAAGGCCTCTTGTCAGATGCTCCTTCCCCAGCAGGAACTGGCTGCCTCTGGGGAGCCTCCAAGAAATTTTATGGGGGTCGAGGAGGAAGGGCGTGGCCAGTCTCCATCCTCTGATTTCATCCCATCTGAGAATCCAGAAGAGGACGCGAAGATGAATTCCAAGCACAGAGAGCCAGTTTTGGGGGCGCCAAATCAGGTGCTAACTTTGGGGGGAAGGACAGTGTAACAGCAGCGCTCACCAAGTGAGAAGTGGGGGCATAAAGTGGGGGGCATAAAGGGGACCAGCAAACCTGACCTCCAGCCTCACTGCCATGGTCACAGCTGCTTCCCCGGCTTGCGGGCTGATGGGATGTTCCCTGGCATGCCAAGAGCCCAGACAGAAGAGCGAGTACAGTCTCATCAAGGAGAGGAAGGGCTTGGGCATGTGCACATGTGTGGGCACGATGTCTGTGTGCGTCTGTGTGCGTCTGCGTGTGTGTGTGCCGCACACTCCCTTTTTCTCCATCACTGGTCACAGAGAAAGAAGGAACCAGTCCGTCTACTGCCAAAATCATTTCAGAGCTTGTTTTCAGAGGTTTTCAAAAAAAGGAATAAGCTCCTTGTGGGCAGAGATTAAACCTCATTCAACATTGTACTTGGCTGTGTGGCATGGACGGACTGTTGCTAAAGTGAATGGGGTCAGTCACCTGTGCTGGGAATGCCTAATGCCACGCTGAGGAAGTTGGTTTCTTAATCCCAGGTCTGATCTCTGATCCCATTCCAGGTTTCTGCCGGGCAACCCTTTTGTTCATTCACCCTTTCATTCGACAACTGTGTATTGACTGTTTATTTGAAGCCAAGCCCTGTGTTCAGTGCGGACGGAAATGATGTTACGAAGAGTTCCTGCCCTCAAGGAGTCTATAGGAAGAATGATGTGGAACCAGGAGTTAGAATAGGAAACATGGGATGTTAGGAAAAGTCGAGGGTGCTTTGGGAGCACGTGGCCGGGAGCCGTTGTGAAAGACAGGGGATTAGGGACACCCTCTCAGAGGAGGTGGTGCTGAAACTGACACCGGAAGGGTGACAAGAGTAGGCAAGAGGCATGGTGGGCAGAGGGATTGTTCCAGGTGGCAGGAACCAATACCTAAGTCCTGAGGCTCAGAGGCAAGATGGCACATGGTGTATCCTCAGAAACCACTACAAAATCCAGTAAGGCTGAAGGAGAGACAGGGAGAAGGAGAGAGGGGAAGGGAGGAGAGAGGGGAAGGGAGGGGAGAGGGCTGGAGAGGGAGAGAAGGCAGTACAAAGAGGATGGAGGTCATGTCAAGGGGACCCATGATAAGATTCCAATAGGAAAAAATGACCCAATTAGCTTTGCAAAGTGTGGGGAACTGGCAAGAGGTGAAGACGGTTTGGATTGGGGTTGTGGTATGCAGATGAATTCAGATGGCGTGGAGGCTGCCTGATCGTGGGAATCAGCAGCGAGACGAGCGAGGATGGTGCCCAGGCTCTGACTCGACCAAACGCAGCAGGAGGTGGTTTCACTGACTAAGCTGGGAAACACGGACAACATTCCCTGGAGGTAGGGCGGTTTGTAGCACAGAGGGACCTCATGTGGAATTTGGGACACACCGAGCTTTCGGTACCCGCGAGACATCTGGGTGGCGTATCTACCAGGCAGCAGGGTATATGGGTCTGTAGCTTACAAGAAAACCCCTGTATGTTTGGGAGTCAGCCCCATGCAGATGTGAGAGACCAGTGGAATGCTTGAGAGAGACCATTGCCTATGGAGAGCACGCAGAGGGCAGAGCCCAAGGCAGAGGAGAAAAAGTCAGCTGAGAAAAGTGGGAAGAGACGGCCAGAGGCAGGGTGGAAAGCAGGACCGTGTGGGAGATCCAGGGAAGAGAGAATTTCAAGAAGGTGACAACACGGAAAGGTGCTCGGAGGCCCAGCAGGAGGAGGCCAGCCTCTCTGGCTTTAGAGACGAGGCCATGGGCCGTGGAGGCTCTGGGGCATGTGGGTGGTAAGAGCGAGGTTGCAGGGCGCCTGAGCATCACGGAGATGACACCTTTGTGAAAGAAGTTTGGTCGTGAAGAGGACAGAGGCAGGAGCAGGAAGGGAGGCCTCCCAGGGTGGCGAGAGGGGCACCGGGTTCGCAGACCCCTGGATCTTCCTGGCAATGACACTCACGACTGGATTAGGTTCATTTCCACCTTCTGACCGTGCCTACGTCACATCCTAGTATACCATGGATGAGTGCAGTGCCTGTTCTCTCTGGAGTTCAAAACGCTTCATAAATACTTCCCCTTTGCCCCCATTCCATGCCTGTGTAGCAAAAGTGGCAAGACGACCATCTTCCCCATTCTGCAGGTGAGCAAACCCAGGCAGAGGCAGTGCTGTGCCCCATGGGTGGGTGGCAGGGCTGGATGGCAGCTCAGTGCCCTCTTCCCGCAGCACCCATCTCTCCGACTAGCAGCTGCGGGGTGCTCGGCACACGGGGCCACCAACAGGGTCATTCGGGGACTCTGGGGAACTTGGGTCCAAATCACTTGACCTCAAGGAACTCACTCTGATTCCCTGTCTGTTCCGGGAAGCCTGGTAAAAAGGCTGGGGAGTATCAGAAACTGAATCTGGTCCTCGCCAAGCCATCTGTGCCAAGCTACTGAGAGGGAATCTTACACAAACCTCTCTTCCAATAGCCAGACACTTCGCAGAATAATGCTGGGGCTCCCACCCCGAATCACCGTTCCAAGAGGGAGGGGTGGAGGTGGAGGTGGGTCCCCAGAGCTCCCAGCTGGACCGAAGCAGAAGTAGGGCCACCTCTGCCCAGCGAGCGAGCTATCTGCAGAGCACGCACAGCCCTGCCTGGGGTGGTGGGGTGCAGTTGGCCCCAGCAGCGGGGAGATAGATTCAGTAATGGTGGCGAGGCTCCACCTGGGGCAGAGGAAGCTGGAGTTTGCTGCAAAATCACAAAAGGAGGATATCATTCGTTCCTTCTCGACTAGCTTAATCCACGTGGGTCTATGTGATTCTCAGAAACGGCTGGTACTGCCTCTCCTAAAGGGCATTTGGAAATCGGGGGAGGCGTTGCTGGTTTTCATGGTGATTGATGGGGGAAGAGGCTACTAGAAGTTAATGCCTGCGGGGCATCCCGAGCCCCCGAGAAAACCATCCTGTGCAAGTGATCACAGTATCCCTGCTAAGAAAAACACAGCACCCCCTGAACACCTGAGACCGCCCACTGACTGCAGGATTCCCAGGATACTTGAAGGAAGACGTCATCGATAAGCAAACAGCTTGCCTGCCCTGTGCCACCCTCTTTTTCTCCACTGGACCCTGCAGCACTGAGCCTTATCCAGTGGGCCACTATGACCCCCAGCTTGCCACAGATGGTGCTTGCCTAGACTTTGTGGACCGTGTGATTCTTACCATTGACCTTTATGCCTGAACCTTCTCCCAGGGTACCCTTCACCCTCTCTGTCAATCATGGAAAGGACTTCAGTAGAAGGATGAACAGAGACAGCCTCCTGCCCATCAACATCTCTGAGTCAGCAGAGTTCCCAGCTCAGCTGCTGCGTGCTCTGAGTAAGACTTCACCTCCCTGAGCCACACCTACCATCCCCTTCCACATCACCCATTTAAACAGGATGCAGCCCTGGGCCTCCGCTGCCCGGGGTGCCGGCAGACTAAACCGGAGGGCATGAGCAGGGCTCGGGCTCCTCTGAATACAGGGGAGGGTGTGTGTGTGTGTGTGTATGTGTGTGTGTTTGGTAAGTCTGTGTGTGTGTTCGGTATTGAGGTGATCGCAGGCGATCAGGACCCAAAGGTTCATTTAATCTGTTAAGGCAGCACTTGTAGAGTCAGAGCCCAGGCCCTCAGCCCCCTGCCCCAGCTGCAGGCATCTTCCTCCCTGCTCCCAGCTCACTCACGGGGTCCAGCCCAGGTCGGCATGGGCTGTGTACCAGAAGCTTGTAATAGCCTCCCAGGGCTGACAACGATGGAAGGCAGAAGTGTGCAGCCCAAGAGTAATAGGAATCATGAAAAGGAGTAGCCGGCTTCCATGTGGGAAGAGACGGGGGTTGGACGGGGCGTGAGGGGGGTGTGTGTGGAGCGGGAATTAGGAGCCAGATGTGTGCCGGGTGACCCTGGGCCGGGGTCCCACGCAGAAGATATTTCCACAGGAAGATGGGTTGCTCTCCCTGCAGGGGCCCGGCCCCAGAGCTCCCATCTGCTCCACACATCAGGCTCTAGCTAATTCTGTTCTGGAGGGAAAGGTGGCCTAGAGAGCAGCCATCGGCCTCCCAACCTCACCCGTGGAGGTGCTGAGGTCCAGAGAAGCTACGTGCCCAGGTCACGGGCACACAGCCGAGGGGCAGAGCTGGGGCATGACTCGTGGCTGTGGAGGAAGCTCCTGTAGGCTCCCCACCACCCTGGTGCTCTATCACATCCCTTCCCGATTCCACCACCCCTTCCACTCTGCCCTCCCAGACGCCATCCGTTTCCTCCATTCCTGACCAGCTGGCCTCCGGCTGGGCTGCTTTCTCTCCGGATCCCAGGACCCCAGAAATTCCCAATGTGTTGGGAGACAGAGGCAGAGGCCACGTGGGATATACAAATGTCTGGGTTGAGACAAGGAAGGCAAGACATCGTCCTCCTTGGCCATCACTGCTGCTACAGAGACCCCACTCAAAGTCTTGGCCCCATTCATCTTAATCCTGAAAAGAGCTGACTGCATGTTTGCACACAGCCTGCACTGCCCAGGGTGAGTGCACAGAGGGGTTACAGACCCCCAGTGTCTTGCCTTCCTGCCCTGGGTTGCACTGTGTCTCCCAAAAAAAGACATGTTGACGTCCTGACCACCCCCGCCCTGCCAAGGACCTCAGAATGTGAGCTTACTTGGAAATAGAGTCTTTACAGAGATAATCAAGTTAAAATGAGGTCATTAATGTGCGTCCCAATCCAGTACGGCTGGTGACCTTATGCAAAGGGGAAACCTGGGCCAAGACAGGCGCTCAGAAGACGATGTGGAAACACTCAGGGAGGGAGGCAGGTGAGGCGGCAGGTTGCAGGGATTTGTCTTCAAGCCAAGGAGCACCTCAAGCTGCCAGAAGCCGGGAGGAAAGCATGACACGGCTTCTTCCCTAGAGCCTTCTGATGGAGTGTGGCCCTGCCAACACCTTGATCTTGGATGTCTGGCCTCCTGAACCGTGAGACAATAAATTCCCCATGTTTTCACCCACCCAGGGTGTTATGGAAACCCCAGGAAACTCACATGCTTCCCCACCCTTGTGGTCTTCCTGGGCTGCCTGCCATACCCGGAGCTTCGTGTCCACAACAGATGACGGAAGGTTGAGTTTTGTTAACAAGACACAGAGGATGAGCTGAGTCATGTATCTTGTGCATCGAAAACGCTCCCGGACCGTGTCTAGGAACTCAAACTGGACCCTGCAGGGTCCCCAGCATCCCCCCCCCAACTCCTCCTGCCAAGAAGTCTCCCCAGAAAGTCTCAGTCGTCATGCAACTCTCAGTGTTGCCGGGCAAGGGAGACCTTCTGGACAGATGTCCCTGGTCTGTGGTCAGCCGGGTAAAGATTCCAAACAAGCAGGGCAGCTTGAAGGGGCAGGAGGCTTCCTCCAACCACCCCAAACATTTGTTAGGAGAACAAATACCAGCTCAACAAGGATCGAAGAGATTGCTAAGTCACGGAGAGAGCAGTTTGACAACGCAGCACATGGATAAAGCCAACTGGAAAGCTGAGGCCGGGCTCCAATTCCTCCTAAATGGAATAAATAAACTGACAAGGAGGGAAAGTCCAAATGGGATGGGAGAGCAAAGCAAACACGTGTGGGCAGATCGGGGAGGCTGAGAAAAGCCACACTCTGTAAAACAACAGTGTCTCAGGGAAGTGGAGAGGGAAGGATAGAAGGACAGGAAAGGAGAGAGAGAGAGCTGTCCTGGGACTGGAGGAAATGTCTGGCCAGTAAGTCCACACGTGCCAGAGTGCTGACAACCTTGCGACACGTTAGACATCAAAACAATAGGAATATAAATAGGAATCATAATAATCTGTTGTCGATTTAGCCAGCTTAAAATTTATTTCCTTAAAGCTGCCTTTTATTAAAGGTTTCCCCTGTGCCACGCACGGTTTAAAGCATTCTGCATGATATGATCATTTCATCCTGTACAATTCGATGAATTAGATTTTTACTCCCATTCCACAGGAATCTGAGGATGATAGATGACTTGCTCAAGGTCACCCCACTAGTAAGTGAGGGAGCTGGGATTCAAAGCCAAGCTGGCCTGGTTCCCACACCCAAGCGCTTTCCCACTGCACCACGTGACACATGCGCTTTGCTGAAACGTACCTTCTAGAAATCTCCTCTAAGAAAGTAACCACATCTGTGCATAAACATTTATGTCAAAGGATGCCTAACTGTAGTATAAAAACAGTGGCCAAAAGGCAAACGTGCCACAGTCATGAAACAGTTAAAGGGTGGCACATGACGGAATATTACGCAGTGAAAATGATCTTCTGTAAGTAAACTTAAAGACACGGAAGAAAACATCCAAAGCGACATTAAGTGGAAAATTCCAGTTAAAAACTGTTCATCGGGGCTTCCCTGGTGGCGCAGTGGTTGAGAGTCCGCCTGCTGATGCAGGGGACATGGGTTCGTGCCCCGGTCCGGGAAGATCCCACATGCCGCGGAGCGGCTGGGCCCGTGAGCCATGGCCGCTGAGTCTGCGCGTCCGGAGCCTGTGCTCCGCAACGGGAGAGGCCACGACAGTGAGAGAGGTCCACGTACCGAAAAAAAAAAAAAAAAAACTGTTCATCAAGTATGATGAGCCCCCTTATTTAAAAAAGGAAACACACACACAGAGTCACACACACATGAAAACACACTCAAACACACACACACAGGAAAAGAACTTCAGGGGATATATCCTAAAATGTTGATGGGATTTCTGGTAACTGTCTTCCTCTATTCTAATAGTTTCCTAATTCTCTAAAATGGACATATTTTAGAACAGCTACTTATTTCATAATCGTACAACAATGTCGTACATTATAACTACTTCTGAAAGGACCCCCAAAGCTTCAGCTGTCATCTTTTCTGTTTCCCACTGACTAGACGCAGGAAAGAGCAGACTTTGAGTAACCCCAGCCAGCAATGTGGTACTTCTTTGGCCCTGATCTTAACCTAGGAAAAGCCCAAACTCTTGAATTAAGGAGACAAATGGTTTGCATTTCTGATTAGATAAAATGACCAGATATGTGAACTAAGCCTGGTGATTTAAGAGAGGCTGAAACAAGGACCATGTTTAGAAGCAGAAGGGGATGAGGACACCAGGCAGAGGGGGACTGCCACTTACTGCGTCTCGTAAATGACAACTGTGCTGTTCAATTCCAGCAAGAAAGGTGAAAAGCACTGAAAAGAGGGGTAGAGGGGGAGAAGGGGAATTGTTTATAAATAAACAAGAAGGCAGTGTGAAGTAGTGGTTAGGAACACAGACTCCAGAATCAGAAAAGAGTGATTCCAAGTTCGGCCACCACTTCCTAGCCATTTAACCTTGGGCACCTTAGGTGGTCATTCCACAGATACTAACTGAGCAAGTACCACGTGCTGCAGAGCATCTCAGGGGCTAGAGATACGGCAGTGCAGCAAGGATACAGAAAAGCCCTACACTCCATGGGATCTGTTAATACTAGGGAGAGTAAGAAAACACATTAGAAAAACAAGTGAAATATACAGTTTCTCAGATGATCTTAGGAGCAATGTAGGAAAACCTGTCCGAGCCTCAGCTGCCTTGCCTGCAAAATGGAATGGAAGTAAAGCAGCTATTTCCTGAACTTGGGAGATTTCCTGAGATCGCGCGTAAAGTACTGAGCGTGGTTCCCAGTTCAATCGATATTAACGGTCACCATTCTTTTGAGATTAAGAGTCAAATCTACTCTTCTACTCTGAGTGACGACACAAGAGTATCATGAGAAATGATTGCTACCATTCAGAAATTGCAGAAGCAAAGGGGATTCAACCCCATGTGACGAGGGAAAATTAAACCAACAACATGGTGGTATTGGGTTTCCTAATGGCTAAAACAAAGAGCAAAATTCTCCTTGCCTTTAGTTGTATCCAACCTCATAAGAAGTCAGAGGAATCCCTGACCTTCTTTTGATAAAGGTAATATCTGTTCTTTGGTTTCTCCTACTTCAGGATAGAGTTTAACGAAAGACACAAGATCTGGGGAGTTTCACCTGCTGCTGTGTCTCCTAAGGATGCTACATAGCAAACTGTTCTTGCAGAGACCAGGACGGAAGGAGGCTGTTTGCTCCTCTAAGCGCACACATTCCCAGGGCCATTTGGGAGTCATGAGATCATTAAAGACTCAAATGGGGTTCTCCAAAAGCCAGGTGGAGGCCTTCCCTGGTGGCGCAGTGGTTGAGAGTCCGTCTGCCGATGCAGGGGACGCGGGTTCGTGCCCCGGTCCAGGAAGATCCCACATGCCGCGGAGCGGCTGCGCCCGTGAGCCATGGCCGCTGAGCCTGCGCGTCCGGAGCCTGTGCTCCGCAACCGGAGAGGCCGCAACAGTGAGAGGCCCGCGTACCGCAAAAAACAAACAAACAAACAAACAAAAAAACAAAAGCCAGGTGGAGCCAGATGACAGAGCACAATGCAGCCTCCCACCCAGGTGTTAGGGATGAACCCCCAGAAATCAAGGGTGCTTCTGATCCATGCCCTGACCACTGTCCAATGGCCAATGATTCCCCAGGAGAAGAAGGAAAGAGATGCCATCTTTGTTAGGCAGAAGGAAAAGCTTTCCAGAAGTCACGCTTTAGAAGCCGCGGACTCCAGCCTCCTGGAGAGGAAAGAAGTCATCAGAGGCCAGAAAAGGGCGCGAAGAGATAGATGTGTGAATCTGTACGTGCACATGCCAGCCAATGCTTGTGCGAGAATGTTTTAAGTAATGGGATGCAAGGCTTTAATCAGATGGATTATCCTGGGGCTTCACAAACCAGTGGTTTATTTTTTGTGCCCCTCAGAGGGGCTCAGGGATTTGTTTGCACTTGACACCAAAGAAGGTAACTTGAGATGCTTTTCCTCATCTGTACGAAACCAGGTTTGGCACAGCCCTGTAAACTCAGGAGCTGGAAGTGTTAGGTTTTTCTCGGAAGCCCTGCTCCTATACCGAAGGGAGTCCTTCCTTTCCTGAGTAATGGGATGGCAACAAAACAGCAGAACAGGTACCCGATGCTAATTCAGAGAAACACTTCAGGAAGGCAGCATCTCAAACACTACAACCTACAAAGCAGGACCCATGAGATGGAGCAAAGGGTTAAACTGGGAACAGATGAGGAGACCGCCAAGGGGAGTTTCCAGAAAGTTCAAAGAATGCTCTGAAGGGGAAATAACATAAACCAAAAACAGCAAAAGGGAAGAGGAGCCATGAGGGGACGTAATAGAGCCTTTCCCCCAAACCACGATGCCCTGGAGTGGGGGAGGAAGCTGCTGAGTTGCAGCTTCTGTTACTGCTCTGCATAGACTTTCTCCCTCCCAGGCATCAGTCAAGCCCCCAAGGCTCCGTGCCTTTCCCACCTCTGTGCCTCCGTCTGCGCCATCCAGAGCTACCTGCTAACTCTCTTGCCCAATCCAGGGGGTTTCCTCATCACCCACCAGCAGTCTTTGGGACTCCAACTGCCCTCTGTGGGTAACAGTCCCATGGCCTTAATCATTTCTAGCTTGAGTTGTGTTTAGTTGGGGATGTCTTATCTCCCCAGATATAACATGAGTTCATGGAGGTGAGGAACCGTGAATTTCTGTATTTCCCATCAGCAAGGACATGATGCCTTACGACATCAGGTGCTCGCGAGCTACGGCTGGATGAGTGGTCTTTTCAGCACCGGAGTTTATGCCCATTTAGGTCACCGACCTGAGTTCGCTCTTCAGCTTAGATAAAAGAAGCATAGTGAACATTCTAGTTTTCTTTCTCTTGTGCTCTTGGCCACAGCACACACAGAGTTGAGGCTGGAAAGTCAGCTCTTTCTGAGGGTCTTAGGAACCCAACAAGGTCAATGGCGTGTCTCCCTTCCCGGACTTGGATTGTTCCTTCTATTGACAGGTTTCTTTTTCTTACACTCTCTTCTCTCACTTGTCCATCAATTCTTTCCAGTCCTACTTCCAAAACAGATCCCAAATCTTCTGGCTCCTTAGCACCCCCTCACGACCACAGAATCTAGGCCTCCATTCTCTCTTGCCCACTGTATTGGCAACCGACTTGTCTCACTGTCTTTGCAGCCTGCCCCCGACAAAGCACGCAGAGCAGCCTTTTACAAATGTTGAGCAGATGACACTATTCCCTGCTCCAAAACGTCCAGTGGCTTCCCAATACTCCCTCAGGCGAAAAGCTCTGGCTTCCCACCATATTTGGAGGGGGGCGTGGCTTCTAATTACACACCTCAACTCATCACAGGAATACATTCTGTAAGTGGTCTACCAGGACTTACACGATCTAGCTGGCCTCTCTCACTCTCTGTCCCAGCCACACGAGCCTTCTGCTGTGTCATGAACGTAACGATCTAAAATACCCTCTCCCAAAAGAATTTGAAAAAGAATAGATACATGTACATGTATGACTGAGTCATTTTGCTGTACCCTGAAACTAATGCAACATTGTTGATCAGCTATGCTCCAATATAAAATAAAAAGGTAAAAAAAAAAAAAATACCCTCTCCCACTGTCTATCACATCACTTGATTTTATCATCCATCCTGGCACTAATCCCCATAGGAAAATTTCATTTGCCTATCTATCTATCCATCCATCCACTTGTTTGTTTCTGCATTGAAGACTGTTTCCAGTGGAATCTAAGCTCCTTGAGAGCAGAGGGTTGACCTTTCTCGTTCTGTGCTCTGTCTCCTGCACCAACAACAGTGTCCCAGCACATAGCAGGAGCTAACTAAATATTTCTGGATAGAATGCTCTTTTTGGACACTGATGTAAGAATCACCTGCCGGCAGAGCCAAGACTTTATAGTTCTGGCCAGGAATGAAGCAGCTGCTTTTTCAAGTTACCCAGCTGAAATTTCCCATGGAAAAAAAAACGCAGCTTTAAAGATACACTCAACCGAGACAGATCCATCAGTGCTGGAAAAGCCTTGCCAAATTCTGGGACCCCTCATGCCGCTGGAGTTCAGTTCAGTGTAACCAACATTTCTTACGCACTGTATTAGTTCCTGGTGGATACAGTTAGAATCTTTCAAGGAAAGATAAATGGCACCTAGGCAGACAAGGAAAGGTGGTGTCTGTGGGCAACACGTGAGCTGTAGAGTTAGGGAGCTCTGGCTGCTGATCAAGGCTCTGTTGGGCAAGCGGCTGAACTTCCCTGAGCCTCAGTTTCCTCATCTGTGAAATGGGGGAAATTACGTCTATCTTGCCAAGGGGCTAAGGGGATGGGATTGTGCACTAAAGCACGAAGCACAGTATAATACCCAGTGTCACGACCCCACATGCAAACAAACAAGCCAATAAACCCTGAACAAATCTTTAAAAATCATCACATTCAGAACCCTCCTCTTGGATCAGAAACTTGTTCTCTATCTGCCTAGGATTTAAGGATCTGAATCTTCACCATTTCAGATATTCCTAAGGCCTTCGTTGTTTAAACTTGGGTTCAGCTTGGAAAAGGCAGAGAATTAAAGGGAAAAAGCTCACACAAACCAGGACCTGCATGTGTACCATGAGGATCTCACTTTCTGAATGTAAGGGGCACAGCTTGGGGGGTGCGTTCTTAGAGAAGAGCCTCAGATCTGCACTTGGGGAAAAGAGCTGAGCCAGGGATGGTCGCCTTTCCATGGCAGGCATGCTCCGGGCTCCCTGAGCTACACAGGGCATGTGGGGAAGGTGAGAGTACCCCAACCAGACCTCACCATGCTTCCCCAAACTGCGTGCAGAATTCATCTCATGCCCGTCTACCCTGGTGAAGACCCTCACTGGATTGTTACCCAAAGACAAAGACCAGGGATGGTGCCGAACGTGCCCTAAACTCAGCAAGACACAGAGTCTCGTGGGGACACGTAAACCTGTCCTCTTCATCCTAAGGGGGTGCTCCGTGAGGCCTGCTTATTTGTCACTCATGAGTCTGCCCTTTGATCACTGCTTCTCTACCACCCCGCCACACACACACTCACAGAAGCTCGATAATTTGGGGCTGAATGCTCAGCCCACAGGCCTGCGCTCTGAGAAGGGCCGTACCTTTGTTGAAAGGGTAGTGCTCTGAAGTTATGTGCCGCGTGACATGACCATACTCAACGGTCCCCAGCTAATGAACCTCTGACTCCAGTTGGGCCAATCAGATCTCACCCTAAGGAATCTGAAACGGGAGCCCTGGGAGAGTCCGTTGGTAGGCCTAGAATGAGAAGTGGGGAAGCGGGGTTCAGAGGCAGAGAGAACAGGGCCATGTGGTCCTGTAGACAGAGGAGTGCCTCCAGGCTCCTGGGTTAGTCTCTTATGAAGCGTGGCTACAGTTCCTGCCCTTGGATTCCCTAAGATGCCACAGTATCTGGTTATTTCCCCCTTTGGGTTAATTAATAATATCATGAGAGTATCAGCTAACATGTATTGAACCTTGACCATGTTCCAGACTCTCTGAGTCTACATGCTGTAACTTATTTAGTCTTTCCAAACAATGTAATATCTTTTTACACTTAAGAGAACTGACTGAATCTTAGCAATACTGTCGAGATCTCACAGCTAAGACGAAGCGGAGATGGGATTTAAAACCAGGCTGAGGCCCTATTTTAATTACAATAATATGCAGCTAACAGAACAGTTCTATCTACAATAAGCCCTTGCTATGGGGCAGGCACTGTACGAAGTGGTCTGAGTTATATTACCATTATCTCCACCGAGGCTTAAATGTTTCACTTGGATTCTTAAGAACTTTGAAGGGATTCCCATTTCAGGACGGCGGACTGAGTACCCACTTCAATTCTCCTCCTCCTCCTGTATCAAGTCCATCCATACAACAGAAAACACATTAAAACTCCCTTCCTGTTTTCCAGCCTAGGCAGTTATACATTGCCTAGGCTGGAAAACAGGAAGAGAGGCTTTCATTGGCTAGGAACTGTAAGGAATCCCTAAAAGAAGGTACACGTTCACAAAGCCACAGATAACTTAGGAAGCTGAAGCCAAGCACTGAATCCACGTGCAAGGAATATAGAAGAAACTGCCAGGGAAGATGACCTGGCAGTAAGAACAACCAACCACCCTCCGAGGAAAACCAGCACCACGGAAAGAAACAGCAAACTCTACTACCGGAACAACTCAAGCCCCAGGAGGCAGTTAAGAGAGTGAAGAGAAAAGGACCTTGAATATTGCATAATCTCAAAGATATAAGGCGATGCATCCACACAACAAGAATAGGGGTGTTTCAAGGGTATTTGCGTAATGATGAGACAGTAAACGATAAGGCAGGGGAGGTCATCTATGAGCTCTGCAACCAGATCCACGACGCTGCTGGGAGGGAGGTTCCGTTTCGCAGATGCAGATATAATGGTGCAGACAGAGGAGAATGAGAGCAAGTGGCTGGAGGCAAACTCGGGGGATGGCCTTGCAGGAGGGATGAGGAACCCACATCAATGTAAGCTCAAGTTTCCTGTACCACATCCTGAATGCCTCATGCCTGTCCGCTCCCAGCATGCTGTCCCATCCGCCCCTCACGTGAGCTTACACCCCAGACGACGTCATCAGAAACAGGTAAAGGAACACACTGATGCTTCCAAGCTACAGCTGTAACATTTCTTCCCGCGGTGCCCCTGAAGGCTCCCTCCCCAACTCTCAGTGCTGTAGCATGTCTTCTTTTTTTTTTTGTAGCATGTCTTTTAAGGAACATTTTCCCAGACTGACTTGGAGGAGAGCTGCCTACCAAAAAGGACAATGTGCTATTAGCATCAGAATATACCAGCTTCAAACCTAACACATAGAAAAGAAACTTACAGTTACCAAAGGAGAAGGGGGAGGAGGGATAAATTAGGAGTTTGGGATTAAAATATACACACTATTATATATAAAATAGATAAGCAACAAGGACCTACTGAACAGCACAGGGAACTATACTCAATATTTTGTAATAACCTATAAGGGAAAAGGATCTGGAATTGAATATATATATATATATATATATATATATATATACATATTTATATATGTATAACTGAATCACTTTGCTGTACACCTGAAACTAACACAACACTGTAAATCAACTGTATTTCAATAAAAAATTTAAAAAAGAACCCAGATATAAATGCTTCAGCTCATCTCTTGCCCCACTCCTTGAGTTAAAAGCAGAAGCCATTGCTGAGGGTGACAGCTGTGTGATGCAGGGTCGGGGGAAGGGGGATGGAGCCTACCTGTTGTCAGGAATGACTTCAGTTCCACCTGTAGGATATGAACAGAGAGCCCTGTGGGTTTCTGTTTCCACTGCTTTTTGCAGGGCTTGTCTCTGTCTCCGACGGGGAATCCCCAACAGTGACTCGTGCAGAACGAGACCCCCCCACACCTGCCCACACCACCATCCAGCCCCCCCCCACACCCCGCCCCGGGGAACCACCATCCCGGGCCCTACATCTGGTCGGCACGCCTCTCTCCATCATAGCTTCCAACTGCACTCAGGGCACTCAGCAGTCCGGAGAATCCCAAATCCAAAGGCTTAGAGACACACGCACTTAGCCACGGGCACTGGACATCCAGCCCCAGCACGACTGCCAGCATCCACAGGGATAACTTCTTGTAACGAGAAACCCAGGGATTGCGACCGTTCCACATGGTCCACTTTACGATTTGGGAACATGTGGTTGGCAATACAACTGTTTTAGACCTCACTAGTTTTTTCAGACCTTGATTTTCAGCTTCCTTCTCTGACCCCCACTCCTCTGCCCTCCTGCAAGTCCTGGCTCCCTAACAGGAAAACAGCAAGGAAACAACTGCCTTCTGCCAAGGTGGCCCATTGGTTGAAGCGGGTCCTCAGGGTGGGCCTCTTGGGAGCACTGTCGTCCTAAGCCTGGCGCTTGGGTGGATCCCCGGACCCGAGAGGGAAGAAAGGTGCTGACTTTCCCATTGAGCCATCGGTGCTGGACATCAACGGCAGACCTGCTCCGTAACTGCACCAAGAGCAGGGCCTCTTACTGGTACGCAAGTTCCCAGGGAGAACCAGGGCAGGAAATCTGATCACGCATAGACCACAAACACTTCTGCACTCTGCAAGCACTGTGGATGCCATGCCCTGCAGCCTGGGATGGAGCTGTCTCTCGGGGGCAGTTGGGGGGGAATTCATGAGATGACCTGTACAAAGGTACCTGCACAGGGACTTCCCTGCCAATCCAGTGGTTAGGACTCCGCACTTCCACTGCAGGGGGTGAGGGTTCGATCCCTGGTCGGGGAACTAAGATCCCACATGCCACACGGTGTGGCCAAAATAAAACAAAAAATTAAAAGGTACCTGCACAGCATTCAGGCCCTAGGAATACTGGTCTCTGTCCCTCTCTCTCTGCCCTGCTCCCTGCCCTCACCCTCAACACCGCCTTCAGGAGATGGAGTTGAGCTGCACCTAGGAATCTGCTGAGCACCTGTGATCTGCCTTCCTGGTCTCCACTTTCCGGGGCACATGCCGGATGAGTAGGGAGAAGGAGATTCAGCTCAGATGAGCTGAGCAGCCCTCAGAGCAAGGGCCGACAGCCCCCGCCTCATGACAGTTAGACTTCCTGGACTTTACGGTGATGTGAAAGTGATACGCGTTCAGCAGAAAGCGTACTTGGTGGGTCTCGAACTTTGATCGTTTTCCCTGGCCTGGCTGTATGCGTAGAGCCTCTCTCGTGATGCCGCCCCGCGATCACGATACACTTTCAGCCATTCTGTGCCCAGATGGCCATTCGGTTTTTCACTTGCGGTACAGTATTCAATACATTACATGAGATATTCGACACTTTATTATAAAGCAGGCTTTGTGTGAGAGAATTCTGCTCGCCTGCAGGCTGATGGAAGGGTTCTGAGCACACTTCAGGTAGGCGGGGCTAAGCTGTGATGTTTGCTAGGTGAGGTGTATTCAATGCATTTTCGACCAACAATATTTTCAACTTATGATGGGTTTACGGGGACCTCACTGAATGGGACAGATGCCACGGCAAAGCCACAGAGGGGCAGGGACAGTGCAGAGGGGGGTTCCACAGTGAGGTCTTTGTTGAGCAGAGACCTTTGAGATGACACAGAACGTTCTCTTTGGTTCCCTTGCCTCCACCAAGGGGGATTCCTGCATTCTACCAGGCCAAGTCGCTGGAGGGCATGCCAGGCGTCTGTCTAGGTCACTGTCACACACACTCTTCTTATCTGTGCTAACCTACGTGACCTTGCAAGTGACGCTCTATAGGGATCCACTACAAGCAAAAGAGGGTCTGTGGAATTTGGTAATTTTCAGGAGACTTTGAAATACACACACACACACACACACACACACACACACACACACACACAATCCATAGGAATCATCAATAGATGGATCTGATGCCCAGAATCTGGGACCCGCCAGGTGCCTCAGAAAACTCACCATCTGTCCACAGCCCGCTTTGAGCCTATGAAAAGGTCTGCAAGCAAGCAGCCCCCTCTGGAGAAAGTCACCATCACAGTTTTAAATTTTCTGGGGTACAACTCCAAAAGCCACTTTCATTTTTGATCTGGAATGAAATCAAGTTTGGATGGAAATGTATAGAAAATGCAAACAGGTTGGGAGATCCTCCCACGGCCAACTGATCTCTCAGCATTGTTGCTATGCTGGTCCCTGTTTCCCTACAGCCAGAGCCACGCTATTCCATGACCTGTCGCCTATCCCCCCAGCCCGTCCTGTCCTTCATCTCCCCTGGAGCCAGCACTGGTCAGAGTAACCAGTGACCAAGTCTGGCTTGATCAAGTCCCCCCTGCATTTCATTCATTTATTCGCTCATTAATTCATTCTTCCATCCATCCAACCAACAGTCTTTTTCCCATTGAACAACTATTTCAGAAAAGCCACCTCCCCTATTGAACCAGAGTGATCTTTTTTTTTTTTTTTTTTTTTTTGCGGTACGTGGGCCTCTCACTGTTGTGGCCCCTCCCGTTACGGAGCACAGGCTCCGGACGCGCAGGCCCAGTGGCCATGGCTCACGGGCCCAGCCGCTCCGCGGCATGTGGGATCTTCCCGGACCGGGGCACGAACCCGCATCCCCTGCATCGGCAGGCGGACTCTCAACCACTGCGCCACCAGGGAAGCCCCAGAGTGATCTTTTTTTAAAACAAAAGACTGACTGTACCCTCCCCTGTGCCACCTCCACTGGCTCCTGCTGCCCTTGAGGTTGGGAGGGGGCTCAGTGTGGGCCCTCCTTCCTCCCATCTCCCTGGACACATCACCCCACGCGGCTCCCCGTGAACCACAACCTGGGCGGCTTTCGGTTCTTTTAGCCCCCGGTTTCCCTCACCTGGGACCCTCTTTCCATCTGCACCTTCACCTGGAACTCTCTTCCCCCCATCTCCTCCTACTTTCACCCACGATTACAAATCACGTCACAGGCCATCAGAAAACCTCCCACGAAACTGCTGGGAACTGAGTCTCTCCCTCCACATTGGCTGCTCTTGGAAGAATTTCCCTTTCCATCTCTGTCCCAGCCTCTGCTCGCTCTCTCTCTTTAGGCAGGAGTCACAGACATCACTGTACCACAGGAAAACACATGATAAACAACCCCTAACCCTTTTAGTAAAAGGGTTTAGTTCCCCCCATAGTAAAAAATCAGACCTTCTCTAATGGCTCCATCCTTGACTGTGCCTCTGTTGAGAGGTCCCCCAAGAATTCAGGAGACTTTCTGCAGACAGACGGTAACTTAATACAGCAGCCCCAAAAGGAGATGTAAACACGGAAGGGGGACTGGGAAGAGACATTCCTGATTCGTACAAGAGCCAAAAAGTAAAAGGGAAATGTCAGAGGTTTAGAGTGACAATCTGAGGTCTCTACCAGTAACCCAACTCCAATTCAACTTGATTTCCTAGACTCGCTAATAGACCACAGTCTACAACAGCTTTCTCTCTTGTTCTTGCTGTCTCTCTTTCTTCCTCTCTCTCTTTTTCCCTCCTTTTCTCTCTCTTTTCCCCTCCCTCTCTCTCTCTTTCTCTCTCTCTCTCTCACACACACACAAACACACACATACACATGCACCATAAGACAAGTACATGGAATAAATACACTGAAGGTTTCCTTGATGGTCATTTAAATGCTAAGAAAGAGAGAGAAAAAGAAAGAATGTGAGTGAGTTATGAAAAGCAACGTTTCCCCCATTTTAATCCCCAGTCATCAAAAGTCTTAGATACTTTTTAAAAAAGCTCCACAAAAGCAATGGTAGAATGAATTCGAACATGAAGGCATCCTAGACCTGAGCTATAATCTACACTAGGATACTAATGCAGTTCCTTTTGGAAAAACTATCCTCGACTCAAGCACTATGCATATGTATTTTGGAAGGAAGGTCCGGGGGAGATACGGAGAGAAGCAGCAGGCAGACACCTCCTCATAGCTGTACAGCACCTGAGGTTACTCTGGGGACATTCCCTCCCTCCCACTGTGTGTGGGGTTGTCAGGACAGGACACACCTTGAGATGCCCTCCCTGCAGTGGATGCAAGAGGGACTCCGGCTCTACTGGTCCTTGACAAGATGGAAACAAGGAACCACCTCCCTCTGCATGCAGATGTGGGATGCGATGCCGGGTCAGGGATGGGTGGGCCCTAGGACGTTGAAACCAGCCCCCCTGGGTCACAGGGACCTTCTAGGTCCCCGAACTCCCAGCTCAGAGCCTGTTCCACGATACCACACAGCGATTTTAGGAGGTGCTCACCAAACCCTGGGGCTGCTAAAAGCAGACCCAGTCAAGCTGCCCATACTTGTCTTTCCCAATGACTCTGTCTACAAGGACTCCTCCTTCCCCAAACCCCCAAAGCCTCTGGGGTCCCTGCCACTCACCTGCCACATACCAAACATATCTTGCCACATCCTATGGTCTATTTCCTTGCAGGTCTGTCCCGACTTCCAACTGCAAGGCTCTTGAAGACAGGACTTAGCCTTCTTGGTCTTTGCACTCTACACGGTACCCGGGTACCCAGCATGGTAATTAAGAAGAGTCAAGAGAGGCACGAGGCCCCCTTCAAATAACACTTTCGTTAAGCAGATAAGAAAAACATCTAACAGATGTGTTCTGTTTTTTAAAGGCCCCCTTCCAAATTCCAACGAAGTTACTTAACAAGGACCTGATGTCTATTCTCTTTCTGCTGGTATCTGGACCCATTAAAAACAGGATGTGAAAAAAATGCCGAGGAGCTCACTGAGCAGGAGGGACTCATAGAGGACAAGAGTGGACAGTAGATGGCAGTCTGTCCCTGTGTCAGGAGTGGTCACAGACACAACACACAGTGCAGCGGGGAGAAGCAGCGCTTAAAAGCCTCGGGCAGACGCACCTCCCCCCTTTGGGCTGACTACAGCCAAGAGCAGGGCTACTTCTGGAAAGCACACACACATCTACACGTCCGCCCAGACCTAACACCTGTACATCACGCCCCTTTCCCAAACTCTCTCTGGGAAGAGCCAATGGCTCCCATCACAACGGGCTCTGAGCATCCTTCACAAGAGGCTTGGTCAGGCCTTAGGAACTCAGGGATGAGGAAAAGTGAAGGCAGTTCACGGACCCTCCAGCCTGCTTCTGGTCCAGAGGATTCCCCAGCATTATTCACACCAACACACAACATTCCATCCAGGAACCCTGTGCTTGAACTTCCGTGCTCACACGGCCCCTCCCTAGAGCACAATGATGGAACTGGCCCATTGCCCTCACCAGCTCCTAGACCCTGGAGCTCAGAGCTCAGCGTTCATCTCTGCATCTTCTCCAGCATCGAGCACAGGGCCTGAGACTTGGCAGCACCAACAGGATGCTTAATGAACAATCTTTAAACATGTGTTTTCTGAATGTCTAGAGATAGATGGCCCTAATTCATGTGCAGTGACACCCAATTTTCCCATGACCAAAAGCCACATTTGCAGAAGGACCTGGCAGACTAAGACACAGGGGAGAAGGGGGTCTCTAAAGAGATCAAGAACAGGCTTTCCTAGTGGGTCGGCAGTGAGCTTCATGACATCAGCCTCGGGACAGGCCGAAATGGGACACAGAGAACACGTATGGCTCTGGACCCTTGGGAAGGAGTATCACTTCTTTGAGCCCAGCCTCTCACCGCTGGACTCCCTGATAACTCACCTGTCATGCATTCACTCACCCAACACATATCAAGGTGTTGAGGACACAGAGATGAAAAGACCAGGTCCCTTTCTCTGCAGAGCCCATCTTCTAGTGAGAAGACAGAATACCCGGTGGTGTAACACAGGGATACCGAGAGGGAGCCCCAGGCTCCCTGGAGGATGCAGAGAGGCTTCCAGGAGAAGGTAATGGTGAAGCAAAGATGTGAAGGATGCTTTCAATATCCCTGGTGAAGAAGGGAGAGCTTTCTAAGCCCAATATACACACAGAATAAGCCCTCCGTGACCATCTCAAATTCAAGAACAGATGTATATTTCTGCTACTCCTACCCTCTTGCAATCAGAGGACGTTGCCCTCTACATTCAAGCCCCTTATCAATCCATCCATCCAGGCTTTTCTACTAGCCCTCGATTCCCATAATTCCTGATGAGTCAGGAAATTACTGATGGGGGATCATCTAAGCCAGGAGCCTTTCACTCTCCATGGAGCAGAGACTCCCCAAATTGCACAGTGAGACTCTGGGACAGTTTGGGGTGGAGCCTGGTATCTCTCTTCATAGTTCAGGGTCCTTCTGATTTCGCTCACCAAATTCAGCTACCCAAAGGGAATTTTATCCCACATAAACCTTTCCCTGTGCTTTCAACTCCCAATCCAAGACCTGCCACCGATCTGGCAAGCTTGCTTCTTCAGCACTTTATGAACATGCACTCCTCCATGTGTTCAAGAACTTATCTGGCATCATGTAACCTCATTTCCTCCTCCACCCCCTCCACATCTCTGCACATAAGTCCTCCAGAGGAGCAGGGATACCCAGAAATGCCAGGCATGGGCCACGGTGAGGCTCAGGGAGCAGCAGAGTCATGGAATATGTGAACTGGCAGGGTCCTTTTGACTTTCCAGTGAATCCCATTCCCTCTTTTTCCGGAAGAGGAAACAGAGGCCCGTGGAGGGAGAATGCTTTGCTCAAGGTCGCACAGCTAGTTTGAGTCCTTTGCAAAGAGTGGTGAGGTGAGCAGTTTGGGGAGCAAACGCTGGGTGTCAGGAGAGCTGGGCTCCTTCCCAATTACAGGACGCACATATTGGGAAACAGGTGATTTCCAGAGCTGCACTTTCCCTCTTGGACCCAGTGGAAGCAGGGGATGGATGTCCCCCATGATCCATCAGGAGTAGATCTGCTAGACACAGAATGGAAATAATCCCAGACTGAGATCTTGAACTATATTCCCTGAGGGATGGTTTGGAGCCAGAGGGGGAGGATATTTTTAAATGCCAGGGGCTCAGACCTAAAAACAGAGGGGGGGCAGGGCAAGACCGGTCTATCATAAAAAAAAAAATGATAATAATAGGGCTATGTCCTCTTACAAAGAAGGAAAGCATCACCCTACACGTGGAATGTTGTTTTAAACAAAGCAAACACATATCTTTTGAGCACCCACAATTTCACAGGCATGAGGTTAATGCTGTCCATTTATTAGCACATTGCAAATACTTTCCAGCAACAGAACCAAGTCATTCTCATTCATTGCTTTGAAGATGTATGTGTGGTAGTGGTGACGGGAAAGTCAGTGGAGGGAGAAAAAACAAGAGCCTTCAGTCACACGCTTCAGAGATGGTGGCAACATGCACCCGAGAACACCTCTGGCTTCCCTACTTCTGGTATTGCCCAGAAGGGGATGCAGCTAGCAAGTGCCAGGGCTGGAAGACTCTAAAACTGCTCTGCTCTGCATCAAACAGAGCCTGGGGACCCCGGTCCTTGGTAGCAACTCCTGCCTTCAACCTCTCAGCAAGAAATACATGGCCCTTGTATACATGGAGGGAGTTCCCTAGCCTTTCAAGGAAAGCCATTTTCCAAATTCTGAAGAGCCCTCACATTCTCCATTCTCTTTTACTTTGATTCTGTGCAACCCTCACCACAGGACTCAAGAACCCTGGGACCCACCACCTCTCGTGGGCAAGTGCATCAAAACCAGATGTCCAGCTCCAATCTTACAGAGTTTACAAGGAGGCAATTGTGACTTAAATCAACACCCCCATTCTGGAAGGGCAGATTCCCTTGTCAACAGGACGGGAAGTAAAGGGGGAGGGCGTTGGGAGCTAAGACAGATCTGACACATGCTTTCCAGCAGGTGGCCAGAAAGCCTCAGCATTTGTCTTGCACGTGAAAATGAACCTTCCGGTGGAGCAGGTTACCCTGTGGGGTGACAGACTTTGGAGAGGGCTATCAAGCAATCTCCCATCTGGATGACATCACAGAATGCAGAAACAGAACCTGATTGGCAGGTGATGGACTTGGGATGGTCACAGGCTTCAGGCTAGAAATGTCAGCACATCGAGATCTAGCTGTGTACCCGTAAACATCCCCCTTAACCTCACATAACCTCAGTCTCCCCACCTGCAAAAGAGATTATTTGGGGCACTGGGATAACACCATGTGATATTTACAGTAATGCCTGGCGCCCAGTAAGTACTCAAATATTAACTATCATCATCATCAGTCATCTTCAAGGGGGGTCCTTCTCTTAGTCAGAAACACTAATAGGCGTTCATGTGGAAGCTGGATGACTAGCATCGGGTCTACCAGAAAGCCAAACCCCACCCCTTAGAACTCTGTATACACTGTGCAGGCGAAGCCAACTTCAAGAGTATTCTTGGCCAAAAACAAAACTCTATGGCAAATTCTTTGCATGCCTTTCTGCCTTTGACTCAGCCATTCCCCAAAGATAAAAACAGGAGCTCATTGAGGGTGTGCCAAGATGCACTCCAAGCAAAGCATATTAGCGCTGAGCGAGTAGGAGGATGGGGCTACTGGAGAATCCTCAGATGGCGCAGTTGGAATGGAACTTTGAGATCCTCTAGTTCAAGGTCTTCATTTACAGATGGGTACGTCAGGGCCTGGAGAGACCATCTAGGGTCACACAACAGCAACCTATTAGTGACAGAACTCAGGGGCAAGCTTGATGCCCCACCTCTAAGTGAGCAGGCTTTCTGCTGCCCCAGGCTGTTGAAGATGACCTGGGCCTGGGATCTTTTGAGATCAGTAAGCTGCCATGTACGCCTACAGCTCTGGTCTTGAATGAGAAAGAAGCTCAACCCTTTCAAAAAATCTCTGACTGAACAAAATCCATAGAAGACCGGGGGCTCAACCAAAGTCTCTCCTGGAGACGCTGCTGAAAAGTGAGCAATCACAACAGACCACACCAAAGCTCACGTCAAAATCCTTCTCCAGCGAAACCACACGGACAGGCAGAGGTTAGTCCTGCAGGGATGCCCAGAGCCACAGACAGCCTCTGGTGGTTCCCAGTTAGGACTGCTTGAGAAGGACCATGGCGCAGATGTGGACACGAAACAGCCAACGCATCCTCACCGCCCAGAGGTGCGTGCACACTTAGCCCCTTGGTATTTTTAGGTAGAAGGAAAGGCTGACTTACGGAAAACTGTCAACAACACGAGAAGACTTTAAAGATCTTGGTCCCTCTACATGTGCGTTCATAGGTTCTAAAATGAGTCCTCTGAAAAGCTGCCTTTGCCCAGCCTTGATTTTAATAGAAATCTGCTCAGGCAAGAATGAGGTTCTATCTGCACTGGCCTCAGACTTCCTAAAAGCTCACACATCCTCCATCCCCAAACACAAATGGTCTGAAAAAAAGCTGCTCCCAATTTCTTCCACAGGCTGGCTCTTCCTCAAGACACAATACGGCGGCGGTCCAGTCTGAACCAGGTGCCCATATACCTGCCGCCCACAACACAAGCTCTAGGAATGCCTCCTGCCCAGCCAGGGCCCCTCCTGTGCTCTTGTGTCCCCCAGCACACACACAGCCCTGCTCTCCTCTCTCTCTGCACACACCTATCCACGCACAAAGTACATCCACAGAGCTTATCAACAGCACCACACGGGTCTTAGGCTGGTCTCCGGTAGATTTGGTCCTTCTCCAACAAACTCAATTTTAAAGAAAACTAAATGGAAAACCCTAGCAAGGGTCATGAGTTCAGCATCCCCCCCCCACCAGAAACTGCCTCATTAAAGAGCAGCTGGTGGGGTTGGGAAGCAGGGTGGGGGGTTTGAAGGATCTTCTGTGTCGGCCCGACTCCCCGCTCTCATTCCCGCCAACACTGGATTTACATTCCTCACAGTTGGGGTGGGAGTACTGGAACTGCTCAGGAAACAGTCTGGAGAAGCCCGAAGCAGGGGCTGCCTGCTGCATTCGCCGTCCTGGATGGAGGGGGAGGCCTGCACATCTGATCTGTCTGGGAGGGGAGCTGCGGAGATGGGAAATGTTATGTAATTAAACTCTGCTGGCCTGTCCCGCCTGGGGAATGTGAGAGCCATCAACAGTGACCTCTTCCAATCAACTTAATTGGCCCAATCTCGCCAAGAAAAGCAGCAGAATTGGTTTAGTGCCTCATGGAAATAGCTTAGCGCCTGACTATTTATGGCCACTGAACTCAAGGATGGATGGGAGCCTGACTCTGAGCCAGCAGTTCACAGCATGTGCTGACTTCTGGGAGGACTCGGAGGCTTGGGTGGGTTTCCTGGTCCCTCTTTTTTGTTTGGTCTCCACTTTTGTCTCTGGGGAAGCGGCTGCACCCACTTGCTGCATTGGGTGTCTGCAAAGACCCAAAGCCCATGCCCTCTTTTCACGGGCAGGCTCTTGCCTGCCAAGGACGCGTAGCCCAGAGAAAAACAGACCTTCGTAGTAACCCGGGCTGGCTGGACTTTGCTCTTCTTTTATTCTAACACGCCGAAGACATGACTATTTTCTCTGTCCTCAAATCCCATTTCTTTAGGCGTTGTGGCCTGCAGAAAAGGGAAACGTCTGCGTCGGATAGTTACTAATATTGATTTGTGGACCACCTTTCTTCTGAATGGTTCAAAGACCTGTTAGGAAAACAGGTTGCCATCAACAGTAATCCAGGCTTGGCTGCCTCCATTTTATGGGTGAGTAAACTGAGGCAGTTCTAGAAAGTTCTGTTTGCACCACGGGTGAGCAGTAGACACTCAGCGGGCATCCAGACTGTTTTCCCAACTTGCCCTGTAAAGAGAAGGAGGTCCAGGACCCATTTCTACAACGGTTCACATCCATGCTAGCGCCTGTGTTCAACTTGGCGTCACCTTCGAGTAAAGCTTTGTACCCCTAAACACACCAAGCTTTGAAGGGGAGGGAAGCAGAGTGAATTTTCCTTCTCATTGAGTCATGGCAGACAACGCCATTTTACACAGAGAAACAATGGAGGATCAGAGAGATTAAAAATTTTCCTGAGGTCACCCTGCTCCAAAGTGGCAGAACTGGACTAGAACCGAGCCATCCAATGGGAAACCTTCCATCTCCACCACGCCATCCTCTGAGATACTGCCGCAAGATCCTCTGACCAAGGGTCAGACCCTCCATCAACACTCTTACACAGATGAATTTCCCCTACAAATAAGGCAGAACCTCAAAATGGCACAGACATCATTTCAGGAAATCAAAAGTGTCATGGGTCAAACAGATGAGGTTTCTTCCCCCCAGACATATGCCCTCACACGAACAGACCTAATAAAGGAGGTTCCTGGTCAGCAGGTGTGTGTGGCCAACGCATACCCCTCCCCCTGCTCTGTCCCAGTTACCTCCCCAGCTCTTGCTGGTATGAACCCAACCAACATCACATGCCCCTCCCTCCCCAAATGCTTCCTAATAAACCTGCAACCCTTCTTTTATCTGTACCTTTTAAACTTTGATACACATCTTAGCATCCAAGATGATTTTCATCCTTCCTCGGCCACAAAGAATTCCTGCAAAAACATACATTCCACTTCCTGTCCTCCAAGCTAGCCTCCCCCCAGTCACTTCACTCCAGACCCACGGCGTGTCTGCATGCATACACGCATACACGCACGCGCACACACACACGTTAGCTTTAAACTCACAGCCCAGAAGTCATCAAAGATTAACAAACACTCCCAACCTGCATCTTCCTGGCATCTTCCTGATCACTGCCTCGCCCCTTCTCCAGCTCCATGTAGGAAGCCGTGTCCCTGCCATGCTCTCAGAAACTCGAGCCTCTAGTGTATGCGCACCTGCATTCTGACCTGGCTTGCTGCACCCCCCATTCCCAGCCCACACCCCCTACAAGAAACAGGAACAGCCCTCAGCTCCCTTCCCAACACACAAAACTACCCATCATCCCTATCTTTCTGCGCCCTTTTTACAAAACCACAGGTACATTTCAAATCAGCTTCCCTTTGGCCTCCGAGATCCATGAACATCTCTAGAAACTGAATTATAGTTCTTGAAAAAACCTCGACTAGCACCGAGCTCTCCTCGTTTCTCCTGGCAAAACTGCGGCAGTCCGCTGAGCCCTGGGAAGAAATTGTTCCGGGGCACCATGCCACGCCCCAGTACCCAGCAATGGGCTGAGTGTCCAGTGGGCATTCCAGTTCTTATTTCTTAAATAAGAAACCCATTATACAATATAATACTATGCGCATCCCTGCCACTTGGCATGCAAAACACATTTCTCCACTCACTCAGATCTCACTCGCACACATCCCCAGCCGGTACCAACACACAGAGGACTTTTCCCCTTAAATGTACATCCCTCATCCTAAGCCTTCTCCAATTCCCTCCCCTCTGGTGAGGGGCCGGGGTGGGGCGGGGGGAGGGGGGGAGTATCCTTCTCTGCAGATGCCCCATCTCTCTGTAATGCGTCTGAGCCCACACTTTTCTGTTCCCCACGTACCCCAATGCCCTCCTGGCCAAATTTCCTAGCACTCACTCATAAAGTTCACACTCTGCTCTTTGCAGATAATCTTCCCTCCCCATCCCTTCGGTAATCCGCAGGCGCCTAGGCTAACCTTCCACACACGTCCCCCACACGGGCGCCCTCCCATGCCACACCCACTCCGTGTGTCTGTGCAGGCGCGCACAAGCCATCTGCTGCAACACACCGTACCTCTCCCGCTCCGACACCCTTCGCAGGCACAGATTTCTCATCAGCTACACCTCTGTTCCCACATGCTCTCACCTGCTGCCCGTGCTAGAGAGCCTCAGAAACACACACCTCCACCTGCCCACAGAGCAGGGGGCGCTCCCGCACTCTGGCCGTCCCCCTTGCACACCCTCATGCAGACACTTTCCAAAAAACCTCTTTCCCTGACCAAACAGAGCGCCCAGGGGTCCTGATCGCCCTCCTCAGGTCGGCAGACCCGTTCACACAGAGCCACAGCCTCCACTTCCAGCTACAAAACAGTCCACACCAGCACAGAGCCCTACACGCTCCTTCCTGCAACCCCGCAGACTTCCTACTCTCCCCCAACACCGTTCAGAGCTTGGTTTCTTTTCATCTCCTCCTCTCCCAACGCCAAACCCAGGTCTGAGCATTTGAGCCCAAGGCAGAGGCGGTTGGATTTGATCCCCTGAATCCCACCCTTCCACCTTCTTTGTGTCGGGGGCGGGAGGGGGGCAGGCTGAGGACACGGGAGAACTTCTCAGTGCCGGGAAAACAGAACCGATTGCAAAGTTCCTTCCCGTTCCAACTTTCTCCATCCTGACATTGGGGGCAGAGGGTTTAGATGTGTCCCTGGCTCTCCGTTCTGCAGAGCGGGAGAGGACATCTCCTCATTAAAGAGCACTTGCCCAGCACAGCCCTTAAGCGACTAGGGTCTCGGGGTGACACCCACCCCCTTTTAGCCCGCCCTCCCCCCCGCCAGCTCCCGCCCCCTGCTCCTCGGCGCACATAAACAAGTCCAAGACGTGTAGTCGCCAGCTCTCCAACTCCGAGCTCAGCGCTAGGGCTGCGTCCAGGCAGCTGCCTGCACTGAGACTCTGAACGTGCCGCCCGCCGCCAGAGGTCGAGACCGGGCTGTCTAGTTCGGTGTTTCCTCCACCTGGAAGCCCCCGGCCACGGATCCAACGAGACGGATCCTTACTAGTCAGCAGCCCTCACCCGGTGCGGCTCGGGGGTCTCAGTGCTGTACCTTTGAGGAACGCAGCAGCCAAAGTCCCCCAAAGAAGCAGCGTCTCCTCGCCGCGCACCCACTCGCGCCCGAAAGCCACAAGCAGAGTCCCCTCCCCCACCCCAGGCCCGCCTTTCCCGAACCTTCAACTCCCAGGCGTTCCAAATTCCCTTGGCAGTGTGAGTCAACTACCCCGAGCTCTAGCTCAGGGGCCACGGAGAAATTGGGTCCTTGAGGGTCCTCTGAAGTCCGACCTAGCTACGCCGGGCCCCGGGCCTCCCAGCCTCCCGGTACCTCCGATTCCTAGAGCTGGCCCGGAGGAACCGCGAGGAGCTCCCCAGGGACCGCTCGGCCCCCGTGTCCGCCGCTCCCGGCGGCGACCCAGACGCGCGGGCCGCGCGCACGGCTCCAGCATCTGCGCAGAGACCCAGGGTGGGGTGGCCGCCGGCCAGGATGAGCCCGGGGTGCGGGGCTGCTTCCGAGAAAGCTTTGAGCGGAGGCAGGGGGACTCCAGCAGGTAGCCACTCCACGCACGGAGTCTCAACTCCCGAAACTGGGAAGCGACTCTCCGCGGGGGCCGGAGCTCTGCGTCCCCTGCCCCCGCAGCTCCCGCCCGGCCCGGGAGGGGGAGGAGAGCGGAGAGTTTGGCGAGGTGGCGAGCGGGGCGCGGGGGGCGCGTGCGGGGAACGGCGGCGGCACCCTCGCTTCCCCGCCGCCCCGGATACGACTGCCACCCCCTTTTGTTACGGGATGCGCGAGGAGCCTTCTCTGCGGGAGTAGACGGCTGCGTTGGTGAGGGGCCGGCGGTTTTCCGAAGCCCTTTCCTGCCCTTCCGTCGTCCTCCTTTCCCCTCGCCTCCGCGCCCCCCCCCCCCGCCCTTTCCAATCCCGGTCCCTTAAACCTGATCACTTTCCCAGATATTGGGCGGTTTCTCCAGCAGCCGAGGCACGGGAGGGAGGAGGTGGGGAGGAGTGTCCGTTCGCGGGGGCGGGCGGGTGGCTGTGATCGCACCTCGGCCTGGGCAGATCCGGGCGCAAACTTCGGGAAGGCACGAGCGGGGGAAGAGTGCGGGAGCGCGGCGCGATGGGGTGAGGGCGGGGTGCGGACCGGGCTGCGCGCAGGTCCCCGGCCCCGAACCTGCCCGCCCAGCGTGCCCGCCTCCGCTTACCGTGGCAGAAGTGACCATGGCATCCGTGTGACTGTTTCCAGGGACGTCGACATGAAGAGAAAGGTGGACGCGAGCTCGGTCATTCAAAGTCTCTCCCACCCCGCCGCCGCCGCCAGCCCCCAGCAGGGGACAAAAAGAGAAGGAGAAAGGAGAGGGAAGAAAGTAGTTGCGCCGGGCTCTCTCGGGGGCCTCGCGCGGAGCTGCTACGGTGGGGAGAGGAGCGTTCAACTCTGAGTCCCGTGAACAGAATCTGCGCGGTTATAACCAGCCAACCCGGCCAGATGGCTCCGCGCTCAGCGCCTTAACCCCTTCGGCGCCGCGCCGCCCGCCCCCGCGCCCGGCCGGCCGCGCAAGCCTGCGCCCCAGCGCCCCTCCGGCTGGGGCCGGGGGCCACTGGGGGCACCGGGTCATTTCCCCTGTCCTTTCTTAAATAAAAATATCCCCAACCTCCAAGTTGGTAGTATGCTTCAGTTTGCCCCTCCATCTCCGATTTTTCCATCTCCAAGAAAAAACGAAATGTTTAACTTTTCACTGCGCTTTACACATTCATGCCTTTAGTCTGTCTTATTTGTTCTTCTCCTTGAAAAATCTCTTTTTGATCTTCTTTTTGCTTTTCATTTAAGGTTTTTCTTTACAAAGAAGAAGGGCCTTTCTTGCCCCTTGCCTCGGGAGGCTTGGGTCGAATGTGCAAACTCCTCCGAACCTTCGACCCTTTCACCTCCAGATCTCTCCCCACCCGCCGCTCCCAAGAGCACCCGTCCGTCCTTCCCTCTCCCCACCACCCGAGCACGCCCCGGGACACCGTTCCCAGGCTGCCCGCCGCTCCGGGACCAGCACCCAAGGCGCTGCTGGCGGTCCAGGCGGATCAAGCCAGAGAGGTATGGGGGGGGGGGCACGGGTCGGGGGGGGGGGAGGGCGGGTGTGTGTGCGCGCTTGTGTGTGAGCTGGAAGGGAGAGGAGGGTGATGAATCGGAGCCTCCCACCCCACGCAGCCTTCAACTTCTCCTAAGCCCCTTCCTTCCAAATGAGGGTCGGGCCCTGCAGTCGAGCTCCCGCCCAGCACCCACCAGTCTGCACGCGGGGACAGCGCGGGAAGCAGAAAGGCAAGCGACAGACCAACCTTTCTAAGCGCTCCGAAAGGAGTGACGCCCACTTCCCCACCCTTAGATTATTCGAGGAAAGGACGGGGGAGTGCAGGGGGCAAAATCTCTTATTTCGAGATAACTTTAGCCGCCCATTAGACCCCGCTTGTGGTGAGCTCGGTCTCTCTAAATTTACCCTAGTTAATGCATTTTGCTTTCGCCCATTTGCCGTCAAGAGAAGTGGGGGGGGGGGGGGAATGTCACTGAGGGGTCAATGAGAAATCCAGAGCCTCGGAACGGAGTTTTGCCCTCCTGTCCTCCTCCTACCCGCTCCCCGGGTCGTGGCGTGGGGGGATCTCATCGCCGATCCCCCTCCCCCCCCACTTCTTCCTCGCTGCCACCTCAGTCACCCCTAACCCCATCTCTTTCCAGGACCTTTGGACGCGCGCTTGGGAGAGGGGAGTGAGTAGGTATCGCTTCTCCCCGCGGCCCTGCCGTTCCGGGCGTCTAATAAGCAGTTCAGTTGGTGGCGTCCAAGTACAAAAACATCCAAATTCCTTTGACTTGTTTGAGAATTTAGTCAAACACCAAGAAATAAGGGCACCGCACCTACCAGATCAGGCCGAACCCGACGCAGAGAGGAGGCTGCCGGTCCGAGGGGAGGTGGGAAGGGATGGGGAGGCTGGGGGCTGCGTACTAGGTAGATTGTACCTGCCTCATCATTATCCTGGCTGCTGGAGATTGCCACATGGAAAACGGCCAGAAGCGCCTACTGAGGCCCAGGGGCGGCACCTCCCGTGGTCCCTGGGGAGAGTAGGGTCCTCCTTCCGTGCTGCCCTCGCGCCAAAAGGTTCAGGTCCTCCTCCGGGCCAGATTAGGCTGCGGAGATGTCCCCTCCACCCGGAGCACGGCACCATGAAGGTCTGGATTGGGCGTGCTCTGCTGGGTCCCGGTTTTCTCGCTCTGCTCTGGCCCGCCCCCCTGCCCTCCCCCACTGCCCGCACTTGCGCCCCAATCCCCCCACCCCACCCCCGCTGCCGCGCAGTCAAAGGCGGGATTCAGGCCCACTGGCCACGTTCTAGGGGCTCTTCTCTGGAGCTCCAGGTCCTCCGGTAACCCAAAGATTGCAAGGAAAGAGGGGGTTGGCTCCCGCTGCAGCGAGGAATGGGTTAAAAACCTGTCCCGGCTGATCTGTCTGCGGCTTTTCGGTCACCAGCAGGATGGAGGGAGGCGGGGAAGGGAGAGGGGCAAGCTTAAATGTGAAAAAAGTCAGAAGGAAAAAAAAAAAAAAAAAGACGAGGCAGCGTGGAGTTTAAGACCGATTTGTTCTGCAGATGCCAGGCACTGACTGTCTGTCTCGTTTTGCCAGGACCTAGGCGACCCCAGGAAAAGTTTGTGCCTTTCCCAACTCGAGGGGGTTTTGTCCTGAGCTGGTGGGTCTGTCTTTGCGTGCAATCAACACGCCTTGTAATATGAGAGGTGACACCTTAATCTTGCCAAATATGCGTGGTGCCTTGTGAGGGAGGGGGAGGGAAGGGAGGAAGGGGCTGAGGGAGGAGAGAGGAAGAGGAGAGAACTGGCAGAGGCCGAAAGATGCCCTTTGCTCACTTTTTCCCAAATGGAGAGCCACTTCCTTTGTGGAAGGCCCTTTTCAAACAATCTTCCTGGAGCAGGCAAACTGCCTTTTCCTTACTGCTATCCTTTCTAGTTCAGAGCTAAGTGTCCTCTTCCCCCGCTCTAAAGACTGATATCCAGGTCCTCCCTCTGGCTTCCAAGAGAGTGACCAGGTGATGGAGAAATAGGGTGGCCAGAAAAAGGAGTAGAAAGGCGTATTTTTTTAAAAGATAGAGTAAAAGATTATTGCATATAATATGGAATCGTGTTAGAACTGCGGAGCATTGTGACTTCTAAGCAAATCCATTTTTCGAAATAGAGACAGATCTGAGTGTTGCAGACAGCTAAAGCAAAAAACAGAGCTAGGAAGTAAGCTGGGGAGTTCGTGCCCCAAAGGCGGTGCTGGGTCCAGGGCAGTCCATCCAGAACTAGGTCTTTTTGGATCCCTTTCTCCAAGTTGAGCCTGTGGTCGCAGCCCGGGCCTTGGCTGTCCATCTGTTGACTGTATTTTTAGGTTGCTGAACTTTCTTTTTCTCCTGGCTGCATCTGGGTGTCAGGCCCTCCTCCTGGAAGCGGTTTGTGAGAGTGGGGACTGGATCTGGTGTTTGAAGGTCGTTTTAAAACTCTCTCCTAAAGCAAATTTCTAGAGCCAGCCTCCTGCCCACTCTTCTCTTTTGCAACAGCACCACTCTGTGGTTGAAACACTGAATAGAAACAGAATGAAAACGTTGGCCTGAAGTGTGCCTTTCCCCTGTAAAAAGCAGCACTTATGGCCTTGATGTTTGAGTCAAGCAGACTGTGTGTTGGGGGGGGTGGGATGCCCAGCGTGTGGTCTTGTGCTCTAGCTGCCTGTGGTTAATTCACTGTGACATGTTGACCCAGGAAATAAGAGAATTGGGCTGAGTGGCCTCCAAGGACCCTTTCCTCTGTGACCCTTCGTGGCAAAGACAAGCAGGGTGATTTTCCCCATGATCAGCTAGCTAGCCTTGAACATTTGTCTCCTCTCATTGTTTTTTGTTTTATTTTGTTTTGTTTGTTTGTTTTGCGTCCTGCCTTGGAGATCCCTCCTCCGCACCTCATCTGATCCTCAACTATTTGCAGGTTGTATGGTCTGCGGCTGGAGGGCACTGCGGAGAATTTGGCAGGATGCCTGTGACTCCTTTCTTGGGCCCTACCCTGTCCCTCCCCACCCGGACTCACTCAGACTGCTTTGCCAAGGGAGCCTGAAAGTCTCTGTTTGTGAAACAATTAAGTGAATGCAAAAGGTGCTTGCACAGGGACTGGGAATTTAAGGGTCAGGGAAGACCGTGCACTCCCTTGGCTCCTGGCACTCAAAAGATTCCCCGTGGGCTTCCCTGGTGGCGCAGTGGTTGGGAGTTCGCCTGCCGATGCAGGGGACACGGGTTCGTGCCCCGGTCCGGGAAGATCCCACATGCCGCGGAGCGGCTGGGCCCGTGAGCCATGGCCGCTGAGCCTGTGCGTCCGGAGCCTGTGCTCTGCAACGGGAGAGGCCGCAACAGTGAGAGGCCCGCTTACCGCAAAAAAAAAAAAAAAGATTCCCCGCTGCCCAACCATTACGGCACAGGTCCTAACCACAGCGTTGTTAACATCACACCCATATGAACATCACGCCCATTAGCAACCCTGCCCAAAGGCCCTGAAGAGTCCTGTGTGAGGCGTTACTCTTTTGTGAAGTAGGTGCAGCTGTCCACAGGAGCCGTGTGCCCAGGTCTTCCCTCAAATTTCTATCTCGAGAGAGTGCGGCTCTGCTGTTATCAGTCTGGCGGAGCAGGGATCCCAGAGGTCATGTTCGCTGAGCCTCTGTGTGTCCTCACCCCGCATTGAATAGTTGAGGAAACTGAGGCTCCAACCTGACAATGACTCTCCCCAGGGAAATAGAAAAAGCCTGGTGACAGATCAGGAGCTACGACTCATCGGAAGAGGGGATTTTGGACGCATCCAAACCCAGGTCTCATGCGTCCTTCTTCACTTCACAGCTGTGTGTCTTTGGGCAGGTGCTGAGCGTCTCAGTGCCAGCCTCACTGGAGTGTTATGAGGATCAAATGAACTTATTTATTTAAAACACTCAGCACAGTGCCTGGTACCATGTAAGCCCCAACTCCCAATCTAATGGTGCTTGCACTGAAATCCTGCCACCCCACTGGTGGCGGATCAGCCTTTAGAAAGACTGTCCTGTTTTTCGTAAGCTGTCTTTAAACATTTCATTAACGTAACTCCATGGGTATATATTCTCCCCTTTGTACGAAGACAGAAAGAAATCAGCAGAACGAAGTAGCGGACATATTTAGAATTTTAATAGCTTCTTAATATGGACCTCAATGAGCAGGGAAGACATAGCTGAAGAATTTAAAAATCTCATCTTTTCATTCTTTGCCTCTAAAACAGAATCACCTCATTTTAAAGGAAATTCCACAGTGTCCTTTAACTCTCAACAGCTTGCCTAGTGTGTTCTCGGTTTGTTGTTCTTGCTAATTATGTTCTAGAGCTCACACTGAACAATATAATGAGTTACACTGAACAATAATTGATCAACTCATTTTGTGAAATAGCATGCAGATTCATAATTATGCTTCAAAAAATTACCCAGAATAATAGAGGGAAGGTATGGATTCCTACTACACAGGTGGATATAGAAATCATAATAAAGTCTCCTATTTCACCAGTCATGACATGAATCCCTCACCACCCTATAAATTAGCTTTATGTTGCACCAAACTCCATGCATAAAAAAAATTGACACGAAGGTTTCCTAGGTAACTAATGCACTTCCAGAGGGCATAGGCCTCAGGAGACAAAGGGGGCAGGGAAGGGGGCGGGGGCAGGGAAGCGAAGAAAGAGAAAAGAAACCCTTCGATTAGACCCATGTGACATAAACAAAATATTTCCTGGGTAAGAACTCATAAGGTTTTATTAGCTGGGTTTGACATAGCTGTGGCACTGCCATTAATTCCATCTTCAGACAATAAAATACTCGCTAGACTATCCCCTCATTATGTGAGCCAGCATCTTCTGGTCCAGGTACAGAGTTACAGATTCTGAGAGTAATTATGCAACTGCTGAGCTATGTCCACTCACCAGCCCGCTGTTTCTTGAGCCCTCCAAGGGGTATTTAGACATCACCAAATGCTGGAAGTGAAAACCAGGGTCAATGTGGATGTTTCAAGAGATGGAGACGCATATGTGACAGTATAGACTCTGAGCCCCTTGGAGCAGGGCTGTGAGCTTCAGGGGAAGGCTGGGGTCCACGGGTTGAATGGACAGCGTCCACGTCCGATTTCCAAACCTCCAGCCTGGTGGTCTTTTCACTGCTGCTGCATCTGGGGAAGGCTCTGGATGCTAAAGATCCCTTGAACGCTTAGGAGGACATGGAAGGTTGTAGGAGGAGCTTAGGTTTCCATTTCTGCTGAAAGAATGTTGGTTCATCCTGAAAGACATCCAATCCAGGGACAACAGAGAGAGAGCAACACTGTCACTGACTTTGTGAGCTCAGGGAATTCACTGAACTTTTCAGCTCCTTGGTTTTACCGTGTATGCGAGGGACTTGGCCTCACTTTCTTGTATAATGGGGAATAGAAATAAGAAAATTAAAAAAACACACTGACTGGGGTACAGTGGAAGTTTTGTATTATCTGCTCTCCTCCACCTTCAGTAATTCGAGTGACAGTGAGACTCCGGCTGGTTCCAAGCCACAACCAGGTGACTCCTCTCTGCAAAGCTCGGCGAGTTGCTGATTCCTGTGGCTGCAGTGTTCCTGCCCATTACTACAGCGTAGAGTGAAGCTTGCTTTTTGCACTTTCCGTGGCTTGCTGACCAAAGGGCACAAAATGCAGGTTCTTGTCTAGAAAGACGGCTAGAAAACCAGAGCCCTTTCCATCACACGATCCCTTCCACTGGGTGTTGAAGTCATTTGGAGATATACCTCTGGCTGGGGACTGGAATGGGATTAGGAATTAGACAAGTCTTCTGGCCACACCCTTCGTTTACTATGCTTGCTGGGTAGTCAGGGGCGGGGAAAGTCTAGGAGGCAAATCTATAGCATCCAAAGGTACAGCTTTCCCAAGGATTTAAGGCTAAGCAGGGCAGGGACCCAGGTCTCCTTACGCCTAAGCAGGGCAGGAACCCAGGTCTCCTTACGCCTAAGCAGGGCAGGGACCCAGGTCTCCTTGCTCCTAAGTAGGAGCCCCGTCCGGACCAGCCATGAGTATGACAGAGACATACAATAAAATGTCCTCCGAGTACTCTCTTCCTGTACGTCTCTCCTCAGAATTCCAGGCTGGGTGACCCAGCAAAGGTCACCTCATCCATTTTCCCACCCCCAAGGCCAATCCTCATTCACCACCGAAAGGACAGGCTCAAAATGTGCAGGATGGGGTGGGGGGCAAGGAAGGTTCATGCTGCTGTCCACGTCTCCTTGAAAACATTCTTCTCTCCAGCAGTCTACAAAACCAAGGACAGGGAACTAATCACTGAGCCCCTTCCTTTAAAGACCTTGTGCCCGGACTTCCCACGAAACACTCAAAAGGGATGTTAGCAGTTCTTGGGGGCCAAGGAAAGCCAAGTTCAAGTTAAAATAAGCTTACAAACCACTTCTCTCGTCAACACACACAAATATATACAGACACACCCCTGCAGGCACGCATCTGATGCTTTGCTATATTTACCAGTCCATTCACCGTAAGGTCTGCCCCTGTTCCCACCCTGAGAGCAGGCTGTCCTCAGGCCCCCATTCAGAATGCAAGGAACGCTCCAGCCACAAAGAATACCCAAGCTGGGGTCCCATAGAGCCAATAAACTCCCAGCGCAGGGAGAAATGTAGCAGGTGGGAACCTTCTTTACAGATTGTCATCAACATCATCATCATCATCTTATTATTATTATTAACAATAGGTTATTGAGTGCTTAATGGGTACCAGGTACTGTTAATAATATTAGCATTATATACCAGGTACTTTTTTTTTTTTTTGCAGTACGCGGGCCTCTCACTGCTCTGGCCTCTCCTGTTGCAGAGCACAGGCTCCGGACGTGCAGGCTGAGTGGCCATGGCTCACGGGCCCAGCCGCTCCGCGGCATGTGGGATCTTCCCGGACCGGGGCACGAACCCGCGTCCCCTGCATCGGCAGGCGGACTCTCAACCACTGCGCCACCAGGGAAGCCCCCAGGTACTTTTTTAAGCACTGTGTGTGTGTATGTGTGTGTGTGTATATATATGTACATATACGTACCTGTACCAGCATATATTCATATGTTATAGATATATGTATATCACATGTCCTGGAACTGGACAAGGAGACAGAAAACCTGGTTCATGTCTGAGCTCCTGTGTGATCTTAGGCAAGTTACTTATCCCTTCCTACTCCTCATTTGTAAAAGATCTGTTAAGTGGAGATAATAATCGTGCCAACCTGTAGGGTTTTTCTAAGGATTAAATAATACATAAGTAGGTACGATTATTATCTCCATTTTATTGATTTAAAATATTCAGGTGTAAAGAATAACCTGCCCAAGTATACCTGGGTAGTGAAAGAGTTGCAAAACAGAAGTTTGAACCCTAACCGCTCGTCACCTCTACACCATCCGACCTTGAGAGGGTGGTGTTTTTACAGATGAGGAAACAGGCCTAGAAGAAGATGAGCAACTTCCCTATAGGGTCATCCAGAGGAGCTCAGATGTGAGTGAGGTGTCCTGCCTCTGGTCCAGGGCCTAGACCCGCAGTATCAGGGTTGCAATATCTGTAGGGTTAATTCTCCTGGGCTCAAGGTCATCCTAGGGCAGCGAGAGAAGGAAGGAGACGGATGATAGGGTACAGTAGGGTCAAGTCCATCCATGGCCCGGCCCTTCGTGAGCCTTTGTAGATGGAGAGAACTCATTCCAGAGCAGTGACTTGGTACCTGGAAGAAAGACTGATTTCAGCACCCTCCCAGCTCCTCAGCAGGTCTCTTTGCCAGGACACAGCCTAGATAACAACGTGCCAGCCTTGGGTAAGAGAAATCCCCCAAGTAAGCAGGACAAACCCACGCAGTGCCGGGTTACTATGAAATTCTTCCAAGGGGGCAGGGCACTGGCTTTGCTCCAAAGATTAAAAGCCCTCTAATCCAAACTACTAGTGCTGACAGCATCAAGACATACAGGAAAAAAGTTGAGCCTTGAGTCTCTAATAAGTACTAAGTCTGTAAATTCCCACTCCAAACCCATAGAATGCTAGATTAGAACATTATGGACAACTGATGTATTGTTACATATGTTTCCTTTGAATCCCATCCAGTCACAAGTACACTCGTGCAAACATCTCCTCCTTTAGTTTAGACCCAGGCTTGAATGCCACTCAGAGCTCAGACACAGCAGGCAAGCCAGCAGTCAAAACCTGCCTGTGAATGAGCTTTAAAGTCTGGAGCTGCTGCCAACAAAGGAATCATGAGGCATCAGATTTGTATTTTACTGCTCCACCATGTCCAGCCTCTCTGCCTCCAAACAGGGATAAGAGAATTCCACTGGTCCTTCTCCCACTGCTTCAAAGGTCCTTTGCCAAAAGTTTTCAACGATGAGTCCAAAAGTTAGAAAGAAGTTCCTGTGGCGCAAAGAGAAAGAATAACTTTGCAAATGATGACTGTGATTATCTTTCCACCTGTATCGATCTCCCCCCACTGACTTTATGGACAGTTTAAAAATAAAGTTAACAAAAGAGATATATGACAAAGTTGGAAATAGCCTTCTTTCTATACATGAATATTAATAAACCTCAAACCATGGATTTTTCCCAGGGTAAGCAGGGAATCCGTGGTTAAGATAGGAATGGACTCATAACTGGCAGGAGATTTACAGTATGAATCACTGGTCCACACTCTGTATCTCAAACTGGAAAACAGACTGGCTGCAACGTAGCATCAATGCATGAATGACTTAAGTTCTTTCAGAGTTGCGAGGTGCCTGAGATTCCCCTAGTGCAATTGCTCATTTTACAGAGAACATTATCAAGACTCAGGATAATGAAGGGACCAGCCAGAGAGCACACAAAAAACAAGACTTGTCAGTGAGAGTGTGGAACCCGAACCCATGACTGCTAGGAGGCTGTTCTCCATCTGCTCTGTCTATACAACCCCCAGGAAATAGACACAACTCCTGCTTTCCTTCTGAAAATGCCCCTTTTCCCTCTAATTCCTTACCTTTACTTCTTTCCTCTATTTCATTATTTACTTCCACTTCTTCTAATATTTCATTGTCTTTGTTTTGTTCCCATTGTGCACTACTGGCAAGACAAGAGAAAATTAACTTAACATGCAGCAGGCAAGGTTTCAGTAGGAAATGGAAAAGAGTTTTAATCACATAGAGGTTAAAAGACAGCTTCAGAAGTGGAATGGACACTTTCCTATTTTTGATGACATAAGGTCAGTCCTTTCTGAAGAGAGGATTAATTAGACCAACTCTATTTTTCAATAACATTATAAATAACCTTTTAAGATTCTCACCTGAATGAATCTTTTTAAAAAATCTTCTTTCCTTTGTATGAATGACAGCAAAAGTATCTATCTTTGCTAAGGGAATGTTTCTTTGGTAGAATTTTTAATTTTATTTTTTTCTTGCAATAAAGCTATCAGTAAAATGCAGGGTCAAGTACTTTGCTCTCCTATTTACATCCTAATTCCTTCTTTGTAAAAGAGCTGACACCAATATCTGTTATTGGCATTACGCACCTCAGGAGCTTAGGGCCATCCAAAAACCAGGAGTTGCAAAGACCCCAATATCTAGAAGGTCATGATGTAAATTTTAAAAATGTGTCTGTTGTGGAAGACCCCAAAGGATAGAACTAGGATGGATGAATGGAACTTGCAGGGGTGCAAATTTTAAGTCAAGAGAAAGTGATAGTTCTGACACACAGAATTTCCAGAATTAGAATCAACTGCCTCCATAGCTATAAGTCACTGGACAAATTCAGGCATAAGACTACCTTGAAACAATGTTGTGGAGGATGTAAGAACATATGATACACAGAGAAAAGATCTAATACACATATGATTAGTGTCCCATAAAGAGAGGAAATAGAAAATGGTGCAGTAGCAATGTCTGAAGATTTAAGGGTCCAGAATTTTTGAAAATTGATGAAAGACACCAACCCACATATTCAAGAAGTTCAGCATACCTGAACAAGATAAATAGAAAGGAAACCACACTTGGCACACTGCAATAAATCTGTGGAAGTCGAAGACAAACAGAAAAAAGTAAAAGTACCGGAGGGAGAAAAGACACATTACCTTCGATTGCAATGAGACTTATCAATGACTTTTTAACAGAAACTGTGGGACTCAGAAGACAAGAGAATATCAAAGTACAGAAGGAAAGAACAGTCAATCTTGAATTCCTTAGCTAGTAAAAGCATCCTTGAAAAATATGTGAAGTTATTTTCAGATAATGAAAATTTGAGATAATTCATTACTGGAAGATCTGCACTAAAGGAAATATTAAAGAGACTTATTCCTGAATGAGGAAGAAGACTGCATATGAAAGTGAGGAAATATAGGAAAAGTTAAATGTGTGGCAAATGTGAATGAATACTAACACTACGGAACCACAAAATATCTTGTAGAATTAAAGTCATGGCAGAAACAGCACAAAAGGCAGGACGTTGTAACTAGGTATAAGTTCCAAGGTTCTTGTGTTCTTTGGAAAGCCATATTAGTACTTATGTACATTAAACTTTAATAAGTCAGAGTGACCTGTTGTAGTTTCTCTGATAACCACAAAATGAATATAGCAAATGAAGAGGCTAATGTGGTGTTTGGGAAAAACATTAATTCCAAAAAAGGCCAGAAAAGAGAAAAAAAAGGAACATGGCACAGGTGAGAGAGAACTAATAGTAAGGTAGTAGGGTATTAGACCCAAATATGTCTATTTATATATTTATGAATGAATATATTGAAATAAAGTAATCTAACTACCTCAATTAAAGAGAACAAACTGGATTAAAAAAAAAACAGTACATGGCAATTACACCAAGAAACTTTAAAAGCAAGATGATTATAAAACATATACCATGAAAATATTTTCAGAATGAAAGTAGTGTAACTCTATTAATATCAGGTAAAATAGAGAATAAGGTAAGACTCATTACTGGAAATAAAGAGGGACATCTAAAAATACTGAGTTTCCATACACTAAAATCTAAACTTCCATGCACCTAGTAACATGTATATATTATACATTTATAATAGAGCACACACACACATGCACACACACAAGGGAGAAGTAGACATATCCACAATCATAGTGAGAGATTTTAATACGTCTTTCTCCATAAGTGGTAGATCAAATAGACAAAAAAATTATTAAGGTTATATAAGATTTGTGTAACATGGTAAACAAACTTGAACTTACTGACAACAAATATTTAAAACTCTGCACCCATAAATTTTTCCCAAGTGCACGTGTAGTAATTAACAAAATTAACAACATGCCGATTCGTAAAGTAAGTCTCAAAAAGTTTGTGAGGTTTAAAATCATACAGAATATTTTCCCTAACTACAGCCCAGTAAAGCTAAGAAATCAGTAACAGTGAGAAAACACCTAAATATTTGGATATTAAGGAACATACTTTTATATAACTCATAAATTAAATAATTGCAAGGTCTACAAAATATTTTGAACTGAATGACAGTGAAATATGATATGACAAAACTTGTAAGATACAGCTAAAGCCATGATTAAAGGAAAATATATGTAGCATCGAATGCACATATTAGAAAAGAATTAAAGCTAGAAATCATTTAACTGTCATCTCAAGAAGTTAGAAAATGAAGAGCTAATTCTATGCAAGTAACATAGAAGAAAACAATACTCATAAGACCTGAAATTAGTGAAAGAGAAAATAAGATTACTGTTGATGGAATAAATTTTAAAGTTGTTCCTTTCAAATGTCTTTATAAATGACTAATCTAATTAACAGTAGATTATAATTAATCCTAGTACAGCTAATCAATAAAATTATAGAAGGCACAAAATACTGACATCAAGAATGAAAAGAATCATAGATTCTAAGAATTTAAATAAAAATATTTAAGGAAAGAACATTATGAACAAATTATATCGATGCATTTGGAAATTTCTATAAAGTTTACAAATTCCTAGAAAAAGCACTCATTCCCCAAAATGATATAAGAATAAACAGAAAATGTGAATATTCCTGTATCTCTTAAAGCATTTGAATCTGCAATTTAAAACCTTCTTGAAAGAACTCGCTTGGCTTAGATGGCTTCACTAATAAACACTTGTAAGTATTTAATGAAGAAATAACATCGTTTTTACACACAATCTATCAGTGACTAAAATGAAGGAATACTTCCTAAATTGTTTTATGAGGCTAAAACCTGAAAAGGACACTACAAGAAGAAAGAAAAGTATAAGTCAGTCTCTCTTACCAATATAGATGCAAAAACTTTGAAATATTAGAAAGTAAAATCCCGGATATTTTAAAAGTATAAAATCATTTCCAATTTTTGTTTATTCCAGGAATGCAAAATTACCTTAATATTGAAAACCAATCAATGCAATTTACCACGTGAAGAGAACAAAAAAGAAAAACCATACGATCATCTTAATAGATGCAGAAAAATTGTTTGATAAAATTCAAATCTCATTCATGATGAAACCAGCAAATGTAGCAAACTAGGAATAGAAGGAAATCTCTTGAATCTGATAAAAGGCATCTACACACACACACACACACACACACACACACACACACACACACACACCTACCTACAAACCTACAGCAGACAATATATTTAATGGTGAAAACTTGAAAGATTTTGCCTTGAGAACATTAACAAGACAAGGCTATCTGCTTAGTTGGAAGTCATACTCAGGATGATAAACAAATAAATAAACAAATAAATAAAAATAAGGGTTGAAAAGGAAGAAATAAACTTGTCATTATTCATGGATAACATTATTGTGTATGTATAAATTTCAAAAGAAAATCCTGATAATCTATTTAAATTCAAAAGTGAATTTAGTAAGATCAGTAATTATAAGGTTGCCACACACACAAAAAATCTAATTATTTATAAGCAGCAAATGATTAGAAAATGAGATCTAAAAAATACCTTTTCAATAGAATAAAAACATTTGTATCCAAGAATAATTCTAGTAACTCTATGCAACATAAATAGGTACAATCATTTTAGAAAACTATTATATAAGTATTTATTGAAGTTGAACATATAATTACCTTTGGCCCAGCAATTGCACTTTAAAGTGTATACTCAACAGAATCATGTTGCACTTTGGCCCCCAAAACATGTGCAAAAATGCAGTAGCAATATTTTAGAAACAACCTAAGTGCCCCTCAAATGTGGAAATAAACCAACTGTAGTGTAATTATACAATGAATTACTCTATAGCAAATGAAACTGATGAATTAATGCTGCATGCAAAAACAGAAAAATCTGGCTACCAAAATGTTGAACAAACAAAAAAGATACAAAAGATTGCATAATATCTAATTTCATCTTCAATAAGTTTCTAAAAGAAGCCAGACTAATTTGTGGTTTTTGAAGTTAAGATAGTGATTACCTCTGAGGACAAAAAAATGTCGTGCTTAGAAAGAGACAGGATGAGGGCTTCTGGAGTGTTAGTGATCACTTCTTGGTTTGGGTGATAATTACATGAGTGTTTACTTTTCAAAAGTTTATTGTCATGTATTTATCATCGGGGCACTTCTCTGCATAAATATTGCAGTTCAATATTATTGAAGGAAAAGGAAACATCCATTTAATTAAATAAAACAAATGAATCAATTTAAAGAAAAATTAAGTTGATAATAGTTTCAGCGATATGCATATATGGGAAAATCATTATGTGGTTTGCAAAAGACAGACTTTGGGAAATATTGAACTTGTGGCGACTTATGTTCTGCATTTCTCATCTTTTTTTTGTTATCTTCTTGGTGTCTGATTAAGCTGAGGACAAAAGACAGTCTGTCCTGACTCTAGGTATTTCCAACCCCTCACTCTTCTGCTGCCTGCATGGCCACATTACACTTTAGAGATCGTCTTGTTTGATTCCTCTAATTCTGAGGGCAAATGTATTAAGAAACAGGGGAAGTTTTAAATTATATAACATCTCCAGTTGCCAGTCTAGCCTTCATTCTACTCAAATTTCAATAACGCTTGGTGAATTTGACATATACCTCCGTCCTCCTTCTGTGATATCCCTTCAGCCATCCATCTTGGATGACCTCCATCCTAAAACGGGCTAATATATGTGAGAGAGCTTAGGATAATTCAAGAGAGAAAAAAAGAAGAGAGGAAGAAGGGAAGAAAGAGAGGAAGGAAGGAAGGAAGGAAGGAAGGGAGGAAGGAAGGAAGGGGAAAAAAAAGAAAAGAAGAAAGAAAAGGAAAAAGAAAGCAAGAGCTTTAGAACCAAACTTGTTTCGAATCCCAACTTTCTTAGCCATTTTCTAGCTGGAGAACTTTGGCAAGATCATTAACATGTAATTGCTTCTCTGAGCCAATGTTTCCTCATCTGTCATGACTATTAAGCAGGATAACATATGCGAGGCCCTTGGCACAGTGCTTAGGATGCAGGTACCACAAAGTTATGGGTTCTGATGCTTCAGTAAGGGGTTAAGAGGGAAGAAGTGATCTCGAGGTTTTGTGTGTCTCAGACACAGGGTGTTGTTATTCATCACACACCAGGGTGATGAGGGGAAGGGCAAGATTAAACTCTCCTGAGAAAATCTTTAATCGATCCCTCACGGGGTCCATACTCCAAAAGGGCTTGTCGAAGTAAGTTTGTGCAAAGACATCATCTCCAGAAGGGCCCTTGTCCAAAAGTACAAATTGAGAGGGGCGATTTGGGCTCATTTGGGCTCATTGGCACTTAGTGTATCAGATCAGCTGGGTCAGGTAAGGAAGGTCCAGTCTGCTGGAAAGAAGCAGTTACCCCTTTAGTGGGGCAGCGTGGTTGGTGTACCCCTAGGAGCCATAGGTGAGCAGGAGAGATAGTTTTGTCCGATGGCTAAGAACACAAATTCTGTAACCACTCTGTTTGGATTCAAATCCCTTAGCAGTTCTGCAGGTTTAGAGAAATGCCTGAACTTTTTCCCTGCCTCAGTTTCATAAAAGGGAGATGCTGGGTGGGTGCAGAGGCTGATGGGGAGTAGAGTACAAGGACCATTCTAAGGAATTTCTACAAGAGTCGTGTTTGCTTCTATTTCCGGTTCCTTACTTACAATGTCCTTCCATAAACTTGCTTAAAGTTCCATTACTGATTTGCCAAAATAATTTGCGCCATTGATAACCGTTTCCTCCGAAAAGCCACTTAGAATTTAGAAAAGTGATCCTGGAAATGGAAAGAGCATGAGATTAGGAGTCAGAAGACAGGTTTTAAGCTTGTCTCCATCGTGAACACACCATGTAGTACTCATTAGGCCACTCCCTACCCCCCACTGTGAGTTTCACTTTTTATCTGCAAGATGAGGGGCTGTGTTAGAGAATCCCCAGATTCCTCCCAGTTCTAAAATTTTATGACCCTTTTTAATTTGCCAATCAGTTTCAGGCTCTGAGGCGATGGATGGGTTTCAAACATGTCATGATTAGATGGTGCGGCCAGCTGACCTCGTGGAACATTTTTCCCATTCCCCATCCTGAGTCTTGCGTGAATAACGAGAGTTTTCTCTTCTCCTTGGTAAACAGATAACGGGAGAGGTTTTCATGTGTGTATATATGGGAGAAATAAATAGATTCCAAATCTATTTGCAGCCTCTGTGGGGGAAGAGGCAAAGACACACAAAGAGGACACTCGGTCACTTTAAAGTCAAATCTTCTGGCTTCACTAAACTATATATTAACATATGAAGTGAATCAGCATTTATGATCTTAGACAATTGTTTATAACATTTGAGATTCATGGAAAAAGGGACTAGATGCTGGAAGCGGGCAAATGTGTTTATTTTCAAAATAGGTTAGAAGGATGGCTCAGGACACTATAGATGAAACTGAACATTCTAGAGATTATTAAATTGATGGCTTTGAGTTCTTAGGCTGGAAGGTGACAGTCTCTAGGATCTGGGAAGGATTCACTGAAAATGTGCTACAGGAGCTGGGCTGGTCATCAAGGAATTAGGCTGTCTCCGTGGGTTGAGGTCAAACTGCAGTCACGTCCCAGGAGGCATAAACAGAGGACTGTTGTTTGTGTTCCATATTTTCCATCAGCGACTTGAAAGAAGATAAACGTTCAAGCTTTCCAAATTTGTGTATTACTCCAATCTTGGAAATATTTCTTGATATTTCCAATGGCAGAAACAATAGTCCAAAGAATTTGGAGACCTGTAATGCTACGTGAAAACTGGCAATATCCAATTAAAAACGAAGGAAAAGGACAACAATTTCAAGTCCTGCATTTCGATGCATAGGAAATTCTACCAGGATAAGAGTTCAACGATTGGGCATGAGCATGAGTAGTTCCTGCGGACCAGAGTGGGAAGGTCAGTAGAACACAGACAGAACCAAGATGGTGATGCAACCATGGACTGCATCAAATGAACTTTAGCTCCATTTCAAGGGAGCTAATCCCAGGGAAACAGGTCAGACTTCCTGGAGGTAGAGGGGAGATCGAATTGGCAGACGTGCTCAGGGTCCAAAGTCCCTCGCAAAGGATAGAAGAAGAATTCCTGTGGGTCCCAGTGCAGTGTTCCATCTTGGTGCCTTCTGGCTCCGAGTGCAAGGAATTTCCTTTTCTCTCCACTGGAGAGTTTATCTTGTACATGCTTATGTCCAGAGCACCAGCCCATTAGCATGACAAATAAACTCCACCGAAATTTCCCCTTTTATTGAATAGTTCCGTTTAAAAGCATTCTAGCAGCAGCTCAGAAGAACTTTTAGAGGCAAAGTGCTTTATCACTCAGAGACTGTGCTCAAGGGTCTGTTTCACACCCATGAGATGAAGCTGGATTCTGGCAGGCAGTCCTCGTCTGGAGTCTGAGACAACTTTGAGAAGGAAGGCAGAATCACAGCTCATCAAATAAGGGAGAGAGGCCAGTGGTGAAGGGCTGGGCTCTGCCAGTCAAGTCCAGGAATAGGGCCAAATCTCAGCTCAAGAACTTAAACAGCTGTGTGACCTTGGGCAAGTCACTTGATATTTCTGAGCTTTGATATTCTCGTATGTTAAACTGGGTTGATAATGTTACCCACCTACAGAGCTGCTGTGAAGCTCAAGGGAGACGATGTACAGAGTTCTTATCATAGTGTCTGGCAGCTTGTATGAGCTCTAACCTTGATAGAGGTTCACCAGAGGAAACCGTACAGTTTCTCTAGTTCTTTGACACATAACCTATTCTAAAATGAGGACCCTGGTTTCATGCCAAGAAGCAAAAATGTCATCATACCCTACACACAATAGTGACTGCCTGTCTAGTACCCATTAACTGAGAATATTCATGATGACAGAAGGATATAAAGTCAACAGTTCTTTCAAAGGGATGTTTATTTTGACAATCCTAACATGCCCATGCCCCTGAAAAATAGTAGCACGTAGGTGTGCAAAACACATGTCTTCAGCAGCCCGCAATGCTGACCCAGGAGGACCACAGGTGCAGCAGTGGAGGGTCCTATTTCCCCGTGTGCTTTGAGGCAGCCGGGAGTGTGCTCTGCCCCTGCCCCGCTGGAAGAATCAGGCAGTGGTGGGCTTTGCAATGAGTGTCCCCTCCCACTCGGATACCAGGACTACTGCTTCATTTCACCTTAGGGCTTTTCTCTCTCCCCTTCCTTTCCTTATGAAACATACCCTGTGCACAGTTGTCAGAGTACCAGGGAGCGATCAGTTGGACGTGGGCTTTGGAATGACAATGACAATGTCCCTTGCTGTCTTTGTGAACTTGAGCAACTCATGTCACCTGTATCTTGACCTGTACCATAGAGATAATAATATCTTTGTTTCAAAAATAAATAACGTACTATACGCCAAATTTCCAGTATAATGCCTGGCCATCACCAGAGGCTAACTCCCTCACTTGCTTCCCTCTCGCCCCTTTACATGCCTTTCCATCCCCCTGCGGTACCCAAATCCAGTACATTTTAGGTAAGAGATGGCTGATAAATGTCTGCGTGACTAATGGTCTGTCAGTTGTCTGTCTTTCCATATCATTTGGGTGAATGGTTATTCTAAGTGATTGAGCTGAAATAGTAGGATATGATTAGAATAAAAACATTCTTGGATTTAAATAGGCCTTCACCCAGAGAATTAATGAATGAATGTGGGAATTCCTGGTACCCCTATAGGCCAGTGAACCATACATTTGACTCCAGCGTCCTGGTAAATCATCACCCCATGTACAACATGGGGCGCTCTGCCTGAGGAGAGTAATCACTTGGTTGTGGCTCTTCTGTGGTCCCCTTAGCTCATAGTTAAGGTAGGGTGTATGTTATATGATGTTTTAAGTCATCCACTTGTATCTGCTTGGTCCCTATCAGATAGCACGAGACTTCTCTGGACCGGGTCGTAGTCATCTCTGTACCACCAGTGTCTGTCATTAGCCCAACATACACAAGGTACTTGACAAATGCTGAGGGAGGGAATGAAAAGATATAAGAAAAAACATCCAGTCATATGGTCCTCTTGAAACAGGAAAATGTTCCACTCGCAGAAGGCAAGGTTTTGATCCCAGCAGTGAAGAAACCTCATCTGGTCCAGCAGGCGGACCCACCTGACTCACTTCTCAGATGGAAGGTCTCCAGCACTTTACAGGGCTAGGCCTTGACATTTACAGCGGGACACACCAGGCAGCCAGCAGAAGGTGCAGGCCTCTCTTGCAAGAATACTATGATGGGAGAGAGGAGCTAGATCTCACTTTTCCAATAAAGAATTTAATTATCCAATAGCTGACACGTCCATGGAGACTCCCCATAACTTTTGGGGACCGCTGATCTCATTCCTTTCTGCCCCCAGCATGGCTTTGGCTCAAGTACAAGGGAAATCAATGGCATTGTGCCTGTAGGCCAGTGACCTTCTCCCAAATCTAACCTCACTGGCACTTGTCTGTTCTGAGAGATTAAGGAAGTGTTGAACTTCCTTATCCCATATCTTTACAATGAGGGCAACCTGGGCTCCCACCCCATCTTTACAATGAGGGCAACCTGGGCTCCCACCCCAGTGCCTTCCTAATTTCCTAAAATGGCCTGAATCGCTGTGGTCACTTCCTAAGTGGGCTCTCCGTCTGCACCTCTCCCCATGCTGGTCCTTTGTCCCCACTGCTGTTTCAGGAACATGCTTAAAACAACAAAGATCATCAAGTCAGAATAGCTTCCCTTCTCCAAGCATCATTCCTGCTGTTGAGGCTGCAGGATGAAATCAGGATCCACAGCACATGTACCCCAGCCTCTCTCTACCCTCTGGGCTCAACCTACCTTTTCTGTTCTATCTCCTAACCCTTCCCCATAAGACACTGTGTGCACACCCAACTGTTTCACTAGGACCTTGCCAAGCTCGTGCATTTGCATCCTCTGTTCCTTCTGCCTGGAATTACGTTACATATTAGATCTCTCCTGGAATAAGAAACAGAGCCTGCAGCTGTGAGGATTTTCCCAGGTACTCAGAGGAAACTTGTAGGAAGCAAACTTGTAGGAAGGTCCTATTCTGGCCAGAAGATGCATTCAATCTGTTGGTCCTTTACAAAAAATTGAAGTTTTTTTTTCATGTGAATTGGCTTATGATATCTGTTTTACTCTGAGTACAGGGAGCTGCTTTGCTATTATGAGCTGAATTGTGTCTCTCTCAGATTCATATGTTGAAGTCACAAGTCCCAATACTTCAGAATATGACTATATTTAAAGATAGGACCTTTAAAGAGGTGATTTAGTTAAAATGAGGCTGCCAGGGTGGACCCTAATCCAATCCAACTGGTGTCCTTATAAGAAGAGGAAATTTGGACCCACACACAGATATCAGAGTTGCACACACACAGAGGAAAGGCCGTGTGAGGACACAGTGAGAAGGTGGCCGTCTGCAAGAAAAGGAGAGAGCCCTCAGGAGAAACCTGCGGACACCTTGATCTAGAACTTCTAACCTCCAGAACTGTGAGAAAATAAATTTCTGTTGTTTAAACCCCCCAGTCTGTGGTAATTTGTTATGTGAGCCCTAGGAAACTAATACACTTGTAACAAGCAAAATGTTCTTATTCATCTTTGAATTCTTTAAATTCTTAGTGCTTAGAGCTTCTTGGAACGTAGCAGATAATCAATAAAGGTATATCAAATGGCAGAAAGAATCTGGGATTGGCATCACCATACAGGGCTGAGATGTAAGCACCACATTCTGGGGGAAAGGGCATATCCAGCTGCAGAGAGATCTGGGATGTTCCCAGGAGTCTAGGGCAGTAATAAAAATGATAGGGGTCCAGGGCACTGCTGTCCATTGCATATCACCATTCGGGCACATGCTCAGGGACCCTCTGAAGACATCTCTTCCCTCCTGAAGACCTTCATATCCCTTTGGGATGACAGTGAGTTTCCAGATTCTTGGCTTGGTTTTCCTTTATCATAAGGAAACAAGAGAAGGTCTTTTTTTTTCCACGTCAGCACGTATTAGTATAACCACCACCCCACATACTGCCTTCCACTTCTGAAAAATAGGACATTCCTGTTTAGTGAAATAACATGCCAGCCACAAAGACAAATGGAGAGCAGCAAGAAAAAGAAGCTGGGAGGCTGTGAATTGCTTTTCTTTCTTTCCCATATAAATATAGTAAGAGAATGTCCAATGCATAATTGAGCTTTGGCGAAAGATCTCAGCCCATTTGTGGGGGAAGAGCGGGGACTTTTTACGGAGACAACTTCTTTTCTACTTAAGGAAAAATTGATGTTGGAGCCAAGTTATACCCAGCCTGACCTTTTCCCTCTCTTCCTCCTCCAATGATGACACTTCCAGACTGTTTTCTGGGATTAATGTTCCCGTTTCAACCTACCTATGGTAAAGTTCCTTTACCCATGTCCTCATAACACATTCACTTGCATAGTCTTGTGAGTGCCTCCAATTTATACTTGTTAGTATATATATATTTTTACCAAGTTCACAAAGCTTTTGCTTCAAGGTAGGACTGCCTGGCTTAGTGTCTGCCCATAGATGCTCTACAAATGTCTGTATGGAGCAATGAATGAGATGACCTTGTTTTCCCTACCTCTACCTTATGCCCAAACACACACACACACACACACACGTACACACACGCACAAATAATTCTCTATTCTACTCCCTTTTCTTTTTTTGCGGTACGCGGGCCTCTCACTGTTGTGGCCTCTCCCGTTGCGGAGCACAGGCTCCGGACGCGCAGGCTCAGCGGCCATGGCTCACGGGCCCAGCCGCTCCACGGGATGTGGGATCCTCCCGGACCAGGGCACGAACCCGCGTCCCCTACATCGGCAGGCGGACTCTCAACCACTGCACCACCAGGGAAGCCCCTCTACTCCCTTTTCTTGATAGCAGTTGTCAAGCTTGCACCTGCCTGGCAGGGTGTCTTCTCCCAAGCTTGCCTTTAAACAGGGTCTCAGGACTTCTCTGGCGGTCCAGTGGTTAAGACTCTGCACTTCCCCTGCAGGGGGCACGGGTTCGCTCTCTGGTGGGAGAACTAAGATCCCGCATGCTGCATGGTGCTGCAAATAATCAAACACACAAATAAATAAGTAAACAGGGTCTCATGCTCTGGGCTGCTAATTCTTTATCGATCCTACCAGAACTGCCCAATCTCAGCTCTTGTCATGTCAATTGCACCGATTCCAGAAAAAGAAATGTATTAGCCCAAAGAAATGAATGGTGGCATGCCAAGTCTTGCCAGAAGGCCAATGGGGAAGAGACTATTTTAAGGGGAAGGGGATTCCTTAGATGACGCCACAGGTGTTTCCTGTATTTTAAGCTGACTCTGCTTGGCACGTTGGGCTATAGACAGCTTGCTGCAGAATTTCTCCTTTGATAAGGGTTTGGCGAGAAGCCTTATTAGATTTAAGTCTTTAGTATAGTGAGGGGACATCTTATCTACTTTGGAAAACCTGTTCTCTTAGAGCTCTATGCAATGCTATAATTTACATATGGATCAATCTGACCATTACGTATCCAGTCGATAACTCATTTAGATTCTGATTCCCAGCACCTCAGTGTACAACTCTGCAAGAAAGCAACACTGTGTCTCTGCTCGTCTTTCGGTGCATGGAGACTAACAACCTCAAACCCATGTAAGCCATCCAGAGCTGAAGACAACGGGTCCCCTATTGGACAATGCAGCTGATGAATGAGGTGACATTAATTAATAAGCCTAGAATGAATGGCTTATGGTCATTCATTCACTCAGCATATATTTATTCACAAAGCAGCTTGGTTTTGAGTTTCTCAAGGAGCTTCTGACATCTTCTTGGAGATATAGAAAAGTCCAAATCTGTTATTCTTAGACATAAATGGCTAGAGAAGAAAGAATCAAATTTAGGCTCCAATTTGAAGTCTCCTGGGTCAAAGCATGCCCTATGTCATGTAGGTCTTATACTCCACTTCTGTACTTCTTGCCACTTTCTTACCTGGGCTCAGGAAGCCCTGTTTGTGTGTTTTTGTTTGGGTTTTTTTTTTGCACAGCTAATACAAGGATCCTGCAGTTCCTCCAGATTCATGGGTCCCAAGCATTAGTGGTAGGACTGATTTTTAAAAACCTAGCATCCTATAGACGTGCAAAGAAAAAGGGCAATATTTTAAAGGGTCTCTCCCCAACTCAGGCAATTTGGAAACCACTGGTTTTTTGAACAACTCAAACTTCCGAATTAGTAAGACTTGGATTTCAGTGTTCTAGTCTGAGTAAACTCCCTCACCTCTCTAAGGCCTGTTTCCCACCGTCTCTGAAATGGAGATAATTACACCTACTTCAAAGAGTTGGTGTGTACCTATGTGTGTTTTGTAAAAAAAGAGAAAATACCTATGAAGTGTTTATCACAGAACACAGTAGGTTTTCAGTAACTATCAGTTCCTGTATCTTCCACGTTTCAGTCCTGAGAATTGACTTAAGCCACACTGGCCTCTCCTTCTTTACATCATGGCTGCCTCTTTGGGTTCTCAAAGGCCATTGCCAAGTGTGCCTATGCGGCCTCTAGCACGTACACTCTGAACTACTGATCGGTGCCCGGTGAACCTTGAGACATTGTTCAGATTTGCTTGTGTAGCTTTCTGTAATTCAAACATGATTATGGAGTTGGAAAAAAACGAGTCAAAGAGTCAGTGCACTTCCTTGCATCAAACAGTAAAAGAGCCCTTAGTTGAGAAGCATTTTCTGTCAAGGGAAGCTTCAGGCTTGTTCTCTCCATAGCTGGACTTCTTTACTTCATGCTTAATCACAACTCAGAGAACATTCCGGAGGGCTGCAGAATCCAGCCAAGGGTGATGATGGGCTCATCATCTTGGAAATGCACTTGGGAATCCCCCCCATCAGTTTCCCTCCAGTGAGGGCTGCACGGCCTCACTAATTTAACGAGCCAGGCGGGGGGAACAGAGGTGTTGCATTGGGCTCTGGGGGTCTTCATTGTGCCGTGTCATGAGAAGGGAATAAACACCACCTTATGGAATAAAGTCGGGGACAGACTAGGGCAACATCGGACCGAGGAGAGTCACTGGTGACAATCCAGTTCAACCCTAGTCTTTAAAGAAGGGGAAACGAAGGCTCAGAGAGGGCAGGCTCTTTGCTCAAAGTGACACGGATACTGCAGCTGGTGACGGATCTCAGGCAGCAGCTCCCATTTCTAGTTTGTGTTGCTGCCTGATATGCTCCCGGCACAACAATTCTGTGGCCTTTGGAATTCCAGAGGGTGAGGTTTGTCTTCATTGTTTATTTTCAAACTTTGGTGATTCTCCTCAGGACCCTTATCTGAGCTACCATTGCTTAAAGGTCACATTGAAAAGCAGGGAGAAGTGAATGAATGAGTCAGCGAATGCAGCTCTCAGCCCTCTGTCTGGCTGCTGCCAGCTCCGCCCTAAGTTAACTACACGGTGCACACTATTTGGCTTCATTGGGTGCCAGACAGATAGTGCTCCTCCCAGCTCAGACTTAGGACAGCAGGCAGTTCTGTCTTTCTGGTCTCCATAGTGCCCCTCCTGGAGCAGGGGTTCGGTGACATCTTGCTGAAAGAAGGAATAAAGGAGCAAAGGAACCAATTGATTCCTACCTGTTGGAGTTCCTCTCTCTTCACCCTCACTCCCTGGTGTCCTTGTCCTTTGGTCCACAGTGCCTAGAATCACAGATTTTGAGAAAGGACTTTTCAGAAAGGCAATGCTGAATAACCAGATCCAACCCAGTCCCTTTCCAGAACGGATGACGTGCCCAAGGAAGGGTCACAGAGTGACTCCGTGTCGGGGCTGGGACTGAATCCCAGCTTTTGTGATTCCTGGTGCAGGAGCTAAGCTTTCCCTGCCCCTCTGTTCCTTCTATTCGCTTGTCCTCCCCAGGAACATCTCAGACCTTGGTTCTTAACCTGGAAGATGTGTTCCAGGAGCCGCTTTACATGCTCACCGTACGATGCGCTCCGAGACGACATCCTCATTAAGAAAGTTGGCATAACAGTAAGTGTGCAAACATGGCTTATCCCCTACACTGAAGGATAAACATTGCCTTTCCTCTATCCTGAAGGACCACCCAGCTCAGCTGAGACTGGTTTATAAACATGGGGCTCCACAAGAGTCTCTGAGGACTGGGGCCAAGGACTGGGTGACAAGTGTCGCATCATGCCTCACACTTGGTACGTCTCAGTTTACTGTTCTCATATGATGCTCGTACATCTCCTGTTATCTAAGAATATACTGCACGCTCTTAAAGACGTGCAGACAGAGGGTCAGAAATTGGACGACTTGGCCAAGGTCTTGCAGTGGCTATGATGGAGTGAGGACTCCGGTACCTGGTGATGGATCGATGAGAGGATATTAAAGTGGATAGATATTCTTTAGGCCGACCTCAGCAGGAACATCGCCTGCCTTCCACGTCAGTCACCACAATTGGAGAGTGAGAATTAGGTTGACAGAATTGTGAGTCTCAGCACTGATGTTCTTAGCTCTCTTCCTAACAAGCCACATACGTTAGGACATTTGCTATCACAAGGCAACCTGAAAACACAGTCTCTTAAATGAGATAGAAGTTTGTTCTCTCTTTCCTAACAGTCTGAGGTGAGCAGCTCAGACAGGCAGGAAGCCTTGCTCTTAGAGGTCGTACAGGAACCTAGATTCCCTTCATGCTGTGGCTCTATTCCCTAGGGTGTGAGAAGCAAGCAATTGCCTTTAAGCAAGTGACATGCAATTCACAACCTGTCACTTTTTCTTACTGGCAAGAATGTAAGTCATAAGGCTCCCTCGATCTGTGAAATCCTGAGAAATATAGTTTGTAAATGAGTGGGTGTGCGTGTAGTTAATTTTGTTTGCGAGTTGAAGAGTGGTTCTATTATTAAAAGAAAGAAGGGAAAATAAATGCTGGGGACAGTTAGCAGTCTTGGGCACAAGGGCTAAAAAACCAGGTTCCACTCTGAGCCTTGCTATGAAGAAGAGAAATCAGAATAGTGCACCTTGATCGACTACATACTGAAGGGCAAAGTCTAGGCTAAGTCGTTGATGCCTATTGTCCTATTTAATGCTCATAAGAACCTACAACATATGTCCTATTATTATTCCTGCATTCTGCATAAGGAAACAGGCTGGGATTACCACTAGCTGGTAAGGGAGAGCCAAGACTGGTGCTCAAATCTAGCTGACACTTAAAGTTCGTGATCTTAATTTTTATGCTATACTTCCTTCTTCCCTACCATTTGAATTCCAAGCTGGGAACTCCTATGTGACAGGACGGCCCAGGCAACCTAAAACACTCAGTCAAACAAGGAATATATCCACTCCCCACCGTTCTGTTAATTATACTTAATGTACGAGCAATCCAAGGCGGCATTCACGGAGAGATTATTCAGTCATTCATTCACGAAGGAAGAAAAGATTGGACACCTTCTAGGGAGCAGGTTTGAGGTTACTCACTTGCTTATTCGATCCTGAGAGAATTGGACATAGTGTCTGATTTTTAAGGAGCTTATAAACTAGAGAAGGAGATGGTCCTTAACTCTGTAACGACAACCTATAATTCCACAACTAAGACTGGTAGTAAATATATACTATAAAGAAAATGCCATAAGAGAAAACGACGGGAGGAAGCACTTACTTTAGACACAATGACCTGGGAAGACTTCTCAGAATAAGCATCATCTCAGCTGTGCTATGAAATGTGAACAGGAGGCATGAAAAGAGTGTGGGCTGAAGTCTCCAGGGAGAGGGACCAGCCTGGAAAGGCCTTGACGCAAGCAGGAACTTGGCATGTTCAAGGCACAGGCAGGGGACCAGCTTAGCTGGAGTTTGGCGGGTGGGGAAATCCCATAGGAGATAAGGATGCTCTGGAAGCCCCAGGTCAGACCAGGCGGAGCCTTGGAGACTGTGTTAAGGAGGTTGGAGCTTTATCTTACTCCACGGGGACATTGGCAGGAGTGAAATGAATTATTTGTATTTTACTAAGACCCCTGTTGTGGAAAATGGAAGGGGAGAATCAAGAGAGAAAAAGGTTGAGAAGCTATTGTAATGGTTCAGGTGAGAAATGATGGTGGCTTGGACGACGGAGTGGGGAGTGGGGGTGGAGTGTTGTGGATTTGTGATCCATTTGGGGTTGAGTGATGGATTGGATCGGAGATGGTGGAGGGGACGGGATCCTGAACTGAGTTAAGAAAGAAATGACTCTCCCAGGTTTCTGGTTGAGAGACTTGGTGGATGGTGGTACCTGCAACTGACATGGGAGAGACGAAGAGAAGGACTAGTTGAAGCGATGAACTAAGGTGATCAGCAGAACGGGCGAAGATTTTGAAACAAGTATGGTGGCCAAGGGGCAACAAAATTAAGTCAGACCCACCCTGGGGCTCTGGGTGATCATTCTACATGCAGGTTACGCAGGCACATTGAGAATCCCTCGCTGAGGGGCTCTTTGGGGGTGAAAGTCTGTTCACCAGATCAATTCAGGGATACTGTGGGCAGAGCTGCTTAAATTATACTCATCAAGGAATGACCCTAAGTCCGGGGAGAGTGATAGGGTACCCCAGGGGACACATACGATAGGGAAAACAGGCTCGAAATTACTCTGTCCTTTGTTTTCTCATAAAAGCTAATGTGAATTTTTTTTCTATTCCATAATATATACCTGTATTTATGTGTAATATACATGTATGTGTATATAATGTCTATTGTAATGAGATTAATATTATTAATATTAAATTATGTCTCCAATTACTTATAATCAAGTGAAATTGACCATCCAGGAAAACGTGTCTCATTTATACCTTGGTTTCATTTACCTCCTGGCATAAAGCCAGGCACTTTCTGAGGTATGTGTCTCCCTTTCTGAGAAATATGACTGTCAATGAATAAAAATCAGAGTAGGAACATGTAGGTACGCCTTCACCATCATCTCCAGTCTTGGGTGAGATTGTTCCCATCCCTCGATCAACGATAATACTGTCCATATGCCCACCTGCAGTGGCCAACTTCACCGTGTCACGTGCACACAGGTCATTTTAGTCTTTATCTGAGCTGGACAAGAGGCACTGTGGCTTTCTGCCCCAAGACCTCGTGGTGTGTGAAGATCAAAGTAAGGTGATCAGGGACAGCAGAGCTCTGACGATACCCCATGCTCCTGGAACTGAGCCGGGGCACACACCATGGACAGGCACACACGGCTTCTTGTCTGAGGACAAAGCTCTGTCCCCAGTCCTGGGCTCCTTGCATAGAAATGGGAGTGGGAGGCCTGCCTGAGAATGACCTTCATTAGCTCTGAACCAGCTTTTCCTCCTCTCCCTTTCCCCCCTCGGAGATTTATTTATTCATTTGCTTTGGCAGAGTTAATGGGGACTGAGGCTGGGATGGCGGGTAGCCAATAGTGGATGGAGAGTGTTATATATTGCTTCCTGCAGGGTGACACTGGGGGCGGGCAGGGTGGGAGGAAGGGAGGGAGGGAGGGATGGGGCTAGACGGGCGGCTGAGGTCTGCTCTAATTGAATACCTAGAGAACAAGATGGATGGTTCCCCCCAGGGAGCAATTAGAACTTGAGGTAGCAGGAAGAAAGAGGAAGGAAAAAGCTGGGTGGGGACCGAGAAAAGGAGTCAGGGAGAGAAAACCCCTGGTGGTGTTGGATCTCAGAATAAGGCAGATACACCAGGCAACAGAGATGGAGGTGAGGTGGGGGGAGTCCCTGTAGCACACCCATCCCAACAGCTGGTCCAGCCCAGGGCAGAGGCGTTGGTGCCACTTAAGAAAGTCCTTCCAGTCTCCCCCTTGGACCTGGCATCTCCACGTTTGATGACGCGTGAAATTCATTACTTAGGCTTAGGATTTTGAGTCCCTTGTGGGAAGCAATAATTTAAGCTGTGATCATTGTTTTACGCCACGATGTGAATGAGCTGTGTGGTGGTGTGGTGGGTGGAGGGGAGGTGTTAAGAGTAAATTAATACCTGGAAAAAGCAAGTTAGGGGATATGAGTGGAGGATGATGAGGAATGAATGGGGTTGAGGACCCCAGAAGCCGATCACTGTTGTCTTCTCTATCACCCCAAGCTTAGTGCTCTATGGCTGGATTTGGAGGGTTCAGTGCCCTGGCCCAGAAACACAGGAAGAGATGCAGGAAGGATGCTTGAGGGAGGGTGGGTGGAGCTGGCTTGGGGGAGGCATGGGTAGAGAGCGTGCATAAAGATTTGGGGAGTTAGGCAGAAGACTGCTTCAGGGAAAAGTTATTACCAAGAGTGGAGGTTTTTAGGGAGAATTTGATAGAAAAAAATGACTGGCAGGTGGGTGAGTAGCAGGCAAAGTATGAAGGATCCTTATCATACGCTATGGAGTTTGGGCTTAATTTTACAGAACACCAGAAAGAACCACCAGCACTTTCTGAGCAGGGAGAAGAAGAGAGGTGGTTGAAGGGGACGGTGCAGAAAACTAGCCCTCTGGACCTCATTTCACTTGCTCTTCCTAACACCCTGGGAAGGGAGGTCTTACCCTCTGATTTCTGCGGCTGAGGACCTTGTGACCTGAGAGGTTATATACCTGCCCAAGACATTCAGCTGCAAAGCAGGAAAGCTGAGATTCAAATCCAGGTCTATCTGAAACCCAGATCTGTGCCATGACAGCATATAGGCATGTTGGCGGGTTTTAGTGAGACTGAAATTCTCCACCAATATGCCAGGTTTTGTTAGCATATTAGTTTCCTAGGGCCGCCATACGCATGACCACAGATTCAGTGGATTAAAAGAGCAGAAATGGATTCTCTTCTGGTTCTGGAAGCTAGAAGTCTGAAATCAAGGTTCTCTCTGAAGGTTCTAGGGGAGAATCCTTCCTTGCGTCTTCCAGCTTCCAGTGGCTCCAGGAATTCCATGGCTCGTGGCAGCCTCCCTGGGATCTCTGCCTCCGTCTTCACGTGGCCATACCTCTGTGTCTCCACCCCTTCTCATCTCTTATAAGAACATATGTCATTGGAATTAGGGCCCATCCTAACCCAGGAAGACCTTGCCCTCAGATCTTCAACCTTATTGCATCTGTAAAAACCCTTTTTCCAAATAAGGTCACATTCACAGTTTCTGGGTGGACAGATCTTTGGAGGTCGCTACTCAGCCTACTCCAGGGAGCTTGAGGAAGGAGAGCGGAGACCAGAAGCTCTGAGATACATCTCCTCCCCTTTCACCCCAGTCAACAGCTGTGTGGCTACGGCATCTCCTAGTGCTTTACCATCCACTGTCTTATTTGCTTTTCACAACAGTCTGGCAAGGGGTCGAGAAGGAAGGGATGGTCCTTGTTCTTTATAGGGATGAAGGAAAAAGGCCCGAACCCTGAAAACTTACCCCATGGTTCCACCCGCTGGAACTAGACTTTTGGCCGGCTGGGGGGTGAGTGAGTGAGTGAGGGACCTATTTCTTTACCAATTGAAACAGTGTCTGGTTCCAGACTAACTGAAATAGTAGTGGCATCTCCTCTCCTGATTTTCAAGACCAGTTGCTGTCACCGCAGTTTGACCCAGTACCCTGTGTTCAGAAACCCTTAGCTAAAAGACCCTTAGCAGATGGCCATGGTCACATGTCTGTAAGTAAACGAAAAGTTTTAATAACCTTGGCCAAAAGAAAACTTTGGTTCCTGGCTTTCAGAGAGCTAAGGGTTCAAGTGTTCCTGGCTGGCTGGTGCAATGGCTGCTGGTGGCTGGAGCCCCTCCTTGCTGGCCACCTTCAGGGCTCACCGCCAATCCCTGCGGGTAGTGATGTCTTACATTTGTGATTGGCCTAAGCAGGCCCTGAGTCCTGGGCTCTGGTGCTGCCTTCCATGTGGCCATAGGGTGGGAGGTGTCCTGAAAGCCGTGGGCAGTGGTCACTGAGTGCACCTGGGTAAGTGGACAAGAAGGCCTGCGTTAGCATAAGTGTGTTTCATGTGTCAGGAGAGGGATTCGGGGAATATTTCAGAGGCTCTGCAGTATCCAAGTGAGGTGTCCAGCCAGCCCCTCACGGCTTGGAGGAGCTGCCTCTCTGTGCTGGGACGCAGATGTCTGACATGTGTTTGTGCGGAAAGGGTTGGGGGAGGGAAAGTGGAGCTGAGAAGGGAAGCGGAGGGGGAGGAGTGAGGCGGAAGAGGGAGAGGATGAAAGAGAAATTGGTGGGGGAGTAAGGGTCAACCAGAGAAAGGCAGAGAAAGGTAAATAAAAGGAAGGGAGAGAAGAGTGAAAGGAGAGAAAAAAGTGGCTGGTTCTTGTGTGATGGGAAACGGGGTGATACTTGACTGATTTGCTCTCAGGGATGGGTGGCCTTTGACCATCACATCCCCCTGGAAGGATGCTCTTTGAAACCTTAAGCACAAAAAATGTAGGATGTTCCCAGCCATGTCATTCCAACAATAAAGATAATAATAAAAAGTAAATTCACCCAAGTTCTGTGGTTTTTTTCATGAAGAATTTTTAAAAATAGCAAACAGGATTTCATGAGGTTTTACAATAGTAAACATTATCTTCTTCCAAAAAGTACATTTCGATGACCCTCCATTGTCAGTGCTCCAAGTACAGGCTTATCAGGTAGAGCACACCGAACAGGTGAGTGTCAGCAGAATGAGGGGGACGTCATTGGTGAGCGTCCTTGTGTTCCTTTGTACAAAGCTATTTCACATATGCTATAAGACTGGATTCTATGAGGAAAGATAAAGCAGGTTTTTATTTTTTAATTAGAAAAATGTATGGCTAAAGAAAAATGAATCCTTCAGTCCCAACATCCACCTACTCCAGCTGCTTACATTTCTCCAGCGTGTCTAATGACTGTGCATTCATGAGGATGTTTATACAACACGAGGAAGGACGTTCTCCTTCAAAGCTGTCCAAGAATGGAAGACCCTCTTCAGGAGGAAGGAAGTACTTGTCAGTACTGCGGTTTCAAATGCACCCCGCCATCACCACCAAAACATATATCCACGTCCTAAGCCTCAGTACCCGTGAATGTGCCTTATTTGCATATAGGGTCTTTTCAGATGTAATTAAGTTAAGAATCTCAAGCTGAGATCATCCTGGCTTTAGGGAGGCCCTAAATCCAATGACTGGTGTCCTGATAAGAGAAAGGAGTGGGAGGTATGGGACCCAGACATGGGGGAGAAAGCAGAGACTGGAGTGATGCGGCCACAAGCCAAGGAATGCCAGGAGCCACTAGAAGCTGGAATTGCCAAGGAAGTGTTCTCTCTAGAGCCTTCAGAGGGAGAGAGGACCTGCCTGCTGACACCTTGATTTCAGACTTCTGGCTCCAAACTGTGAGCGCATACATTTCTGTTGTTTTAAGTTTCCAAGATTGTGGTGATTTCTTGCAGCAGCTATAGGAGACTAATACAGAGGGATCAAGCAGGGGATTACGCCTCCTTGGTGAGGATTATCTCCAGCGGAACCTGAGCATCAGAAGAGCAGGTCGTTTGGCTGTGTGACTGTCAAGGTTCTTTCTCATCCTCAGATTTTATAACTCAGAGAATGTTTACTCACCTGCATTATGCACTTATAATTTAATGTTCTGCTTTTATGTTCAATGTGATTCTATATGACTGTGTATATGATTTCATCTATTTGTCTCTAATGACTACATACTATGCCATCAGATGAAAGTACCACAATTTCCTAACTTCTCTTACTGTTGATGCAAATGGTTTAAATATGTTTTACTATTATAAGGAACGCTGCCTCAGGCCTCCCTGCTCAAGCAGCTATTTTTCATTGGATGTCCTATGACAGTGGTTCTCAACCAGGGGTGGGACATGTGGCGGTGTCTGAAGACTGTGATTATTACAAGCTGTTGTCAGGGTTGCTACTGTCATCTAGTGGGTAGAGGCTGGGGTTGCTGCCAAGCACCCTACTTACAGGACATCTTTCCAGCAAATACTATCCAGTCCAAAGTGTCGACGGTGGTAAGACTGAGAAAACATGCCTTCGGGTATAATCTTGGGATGGAATCAATAGGTCCTTGGGTTTGACTCTTTTTTTTTTTTTTTTTTTTGCGGTACACGGGCCTCTCACTGTTGTGGCCTCTCTCGTTGCGGAGCACAGGCTCCGGACGCGCAGGCTCAGCGGCCATGGCTCACGGGCCCAGCCGCTTCGCGGCATGTGGGATCTTCCCGGACCGGGGCACGAACCCGTGTCCCCCGCATCGACAGGCAGACTCTCAACCACTGTGCCACCAGGGAAGCCCGGAGTTTGACTCTTGACATGTGTTATAAGAGTGTAGGCAACTGCCCGACAGTCACGTGCCGGCCAGTGGCAGAGCCAGGCCCACAACTAGGACAGACTGCAGTCCAGCACTGTCATCATCCCAGCCCAGCGACCTCTCCTCCATAGTCTCAAGCTATGGAAACATCTAACAAGGTGTTTCAGGACCGAGAACCAACAGAAGATAAATATACCTGGACCTTTGGTGCTGAGGCTCTTGATGACTTTGGGAAAATGAAGTTTACCCTCTTCTAAACGGAACGTTGGTTCCCACTGTGTTAGGAAGACTTCCCTAAACACTTCAGTCCATACCGCCCATCTCATCATGCCTCTCATCATTGTCTGCACTGATCATGAAAGCACTTTAAATGTTCTGGCACATGGTAGGCCCTTCATAGATGCTTGGAAAATGTCTGAATGATGATCAGTTTAATAGCTTTCTGTGAACTATCCTGGGTATGAATACAGTCTGGTCTGAAACAGTGACTGTAGGAGAACACATGCTCACAGAAACTTGAAATGGTCCAGGCAGAACCTGCAGCCTCCCCTTCATCTCCTGAGACTTGGGGGCTGCTCCCATTGGATGGTGGAGGAACCCATTCCATCCGTGCTCTCAGGGCGTGGTCCAGAAGAGGGCCCCTTCCATGTCATCTGGGAGCTCATTAATAATGCAGGTGGCTACTTCACAGGTGTACAGTCCATCGTCTACCTAAAGCCCAGAGCCGTGTTTATATGTGGATGGATGAAAACGGCCCTCCTTCCCACCACAATAGCAGAAAGAGCTGGGAAGTTCAACAGAAGTGATCTGGGCAAGACATTCTTCCTTGCCAGTGAATGTGATGAAATCGTGTAATAATGCACAGGGCAGGGAAGGGGCACGCACTCCTTTAGCATGATAAGGTGGGATTATTATCTTGCAAGCCCCTAAAATGAATACAAATTTCTCATGAAGGTCAGACAAGAGTCTTGAGAATGACATTAATCCTCAGCATGGGATAACGTGCTAGTCTCAGATCCTTTATGAGGAAAAACGGTCACAGTCCAGAGAAAAGCCTTTTGCCCTCATTTCTCTTCCTCTGCCCTCAAGTATCATCTAGAACTCCCTCCCCACCCCACCGCTTCCTACCCTTTGGAAACCAGAGCTTGTGCCTTCTTTTTACCAAAGTAATAGAGATGGTATTAAAAAAGGTCATTGGGATTAAGAGGGTGTTTCAGGCATTAGGAGGCTGTAGAGATGGGGATTTCATTACTGTATCAGGAGGATGACACATTCTGGGCAAGAGGAGGGGGAAGAGATAGCAAAGGAAAAGGTCTTGAAGGAAAAGAGCTGCAGGAAGGGGTGCCTGTGCAGGAGGGGTCAGGAAGGGTCACCTGTGCAGGAGGGGTGCCTCCCCTCTTTGTGAGGTGGGAAGGGACCGGGGAGTGAGGCCAGGGTTTAATGCCTGAGTCCCGTGTCCCACCCTTTCCCCTAAGGCTGCATGAGTGTGACCAGATCCAGATCCTTTCAGTAGGAAGCTGCTTCATTGGGTCCCAGAGTCTGTTAGATTGGAGGAAGGCAAGAGAAGAAAGAGAAGGGAGTCTCCACCTCCACCCCAACCCTCTGGTCATCTAACAGGTGTAAACCACACCCTCTTCATGGCTTATTGGGTGACAAGAAGTACTTCCCTCAGACTGTGAACCAGCTGGAAAAAAAGTAAATAAAATGCTCCTTAATTAGCATCACTCTCTGTGGGACAGTAAACAAGGGTCTACTATGCAGGTTCTATTGAGATAAGAAAACTGAGAACCAAAAGGTCTATAAACAGCTTCATGGTAAAACAGCAATCTGGGTCCAGGACCAAGCACGTGTTCCTCCCTGTATCTGACTATCTCTGTGCCCCTGGGAGGAGAGAGAGCACCCGCCTGTATGGTCTCTGGGAGACGGCGGTGGGTGCCAAGCAAGGGACACAGTGGTCCACACAGCCAAGGGGGAGAACGTGATGTCCCACTCTGTGCACCACTCACAGTTCATACAACCCAGCATGTGACTCATTGCTCTTAACTTCTCCCCTCCATGTTGTAGTGAAACTGAGAGGGGTTTTGCCCTCCAAAAATCATCTGGAAGTCTTTGAAAGGCATTGATCATGTCAGCAGGCACGTGCCTACCTGAAGAACAGTTGGGTTGCAGTGGATCAGAGTGAAGTGTGTGACATGGGCTGCAAATAGGGAGCCCCTAGCATCTGACATGCAGTGGGGAGTTGCATTCAGAGGGAGTCTTCTTAGCCTTAAAGGAGCAAAAATGTCTTTCCTGCAGCAAAAAAATATTCATAATCCTCTTATCCATCAAACCTCAATCAAAACTTAACCTCTTTCTTGCTGTTGTATTTATTTTTCAAGAAGTGAGCATATTGGCTCACCTTACTTCCCTTACCTTCTTTTCCTTACTTTCTTTGTGGGTTTTATCCAAAGTCGTGAAGCCTGGGAGGTGGACGTGGAGGAGGCCGTGTCCATGGCAATGAAATGGTAGACTATAAGTAGTAGTCAAACATTTAACACATGTATTCACTCATGCACTCAACAAGTAAACATACTTACTGAGCACCTGGCATACTGGCATGTGAAGGACAAGCAAGATGAATAAGACAGGATTGGTTAACAAGATACAGCATGTATCCTGATTACTACTATACCAAGAGGAAAATCATTGCCCCAAGATGTACAAATAAAATAATATAGGATTTGAGGAGAGAACGTTCAGCTTAAGAGTACATGGAAGGCTTTGTGAGGTCTCAAGATGACATTTTCGTTGGGCTTAAAGAGGATTCAGGCATGAGAGCATGGACAGTAGTAGAGATTACTGGCAAATGAACCTGATAAAATAGTGACAAGGAATTATAGGTTAAATATTGAGGATGGTAAATTATATAGGTTGAAGTTCAGGTAAAGTGTATGACGGGAAGTAGTAGAAATTGTCTTTGGAAAGATATGTTGGTATCAGATGGTGGACCATATTTGGTGGATTATGATGGCTGCAGAGGAGTAGAATATGATAAGTGTGGTCCTTCACCCAACACTCACAGACACAGGTGAGTGGAATAGTTGTAAAGAACATTTATTATACTTTTTCAGTGGCCCAGAAGAAATGATGAAGACCTGAATGACATCAATAAGAGTTGGAATGGAGAGGAGAGTTTGGCTGGATGATAAACTTCAGATACTGGGTTGGTAGGATTTATCACTGATCATTTGTCAAGCCAAGGGAGGAAGTGAAGTTCAAGATGACTTCAACGTTTCCAGATGGTGAAGGAGAAATCAGAGGAATCTATTATGAAAAATGGGAAACAAAAGAAAACTAGCTGATTTTGGAGGGAAGATCAGATATTCAGTTTTGGAAACACTGAATGTGTCAGTCCACTGGGCTATCGAGGTAGACATGTATAGCAGCTCTTTTTCTGCAATTGCAAGGTTGTAGTTTCAAAATCGGGAGTCTTCAGAATAGAGATTATAATCAGAGCAATCAAGCTGGCTGAGATTGTCAAAAACAAGTCCAGAGAAAGAAGAGGAGAAGAATGGAGTAGAAAAGAAAGGAGAGGTGGGGTCAGATCTTTAGATAAGCTATGGTTCAAAAGGCAAAAAAAGAAAAAAAAAGAAAAAGAGAAAAGTTAAAGAGAAAAGAAATTGGAGAAGATAAGAAGGAGGAGGAAGAGGTTCCGAAAGGAGTAATTTGAGAAGAGGGAGGACAAAGAGAGCACTACAGTACATTGGAAGCTGAATCAGATATGATATGATTAGGTTTGCTGTATAAAATGGAAAACCAAAATAACAGTGGTTTAAAATTTTAGAGATCTGTTTTTCTTTCAGAGAGAAGAAATCTGAGATAAACAATTAATAGGCTGGCATGACTGCCCCATGTTGTCATCAAGGACTCTGGCTCATTCTGTGCTTCTGTTCCATAAACTTTTGTATATGGCTCCCCTTTTAAAGTTTGCCTCGTGGTCCAAGATGGCTGCTGGCGCTCCAACCATTATGTCCACATTACAATAAACGAAAGGAGGAAAGGGCAAACATGCTTGTGTCTTCTTTTTGTACTACTTTTAGATATTCTTCTATAAGTCCTGTCAGACAACTTCTGCTTCCGTATTATTGGCTGCAGTTAGCAGCAGTGAAGCTGGGAAAGGTATTATTTGCCTTGTTGCCTGGAATAAACTCAGAGTCTATTTGTCAGTAAAAGGGGAAATGAATACTGGATAAGCAATCAGCAGGAGTGTCTACCATAGAAGCCAGAGGTGTTTCATATAGTCCAGAGGAGTCAATAGCAGTGGCTCTTACTTCCCCTTATAGCTTAATAAGAATTGTGAACAGATAGAAGTAGACTGATTACAGTTTTTCTCAGTTCCTATTTCCCTTACAAAGAGACAAATAAATAAGCAAATGATGTCAAAGATGGTTAGAAAATTGAGGTAGGAAAGACCACAGTTCCAGATAATCTTCTTACAAAATAATTAGCCAGAAAAGTTACCGAAGTTTATTTTCATTTATTCATTTATTTAAGCAACGTTTTCAAAGTTCCCGCTACATCAAGCATGGCATGGAACACGGGATCAAAGCCAAGTAGACCAGCGTCTGCTCTTCAGGAGTGCACTTGTGCTCTGTAAAGAGGGGAGATGGGTCCAAGAAATACACACCATTGAGAGCTGCAGTGGTGACATGGATGCAAGCTTCCATGGGGCATAAAAGTCAATTCTTCCTGGAGAAATAGGATCCGAGATTTCACTCTTTTAATTGGTTTCTGTTCTGGATTTGGAGTTTTTCAAGGGTAGGCGTGAATTCATCTCTGTATTACAGAAAATCTTCCTCTCTTCTATTTCCAGTCAATAAGCCCTGTAAGCCTCAATTGGTGATTGTCCTGCTGCAGCCAATGAATGCACAGATAGCAATGTCTTGAGTATTCAGAACGTCCTCCATTGCGTGCTTGCTGTCGATTTGCAGACTCATACCCAAGGCTTAACCCTGAACCATAGCTATTGTTCTGGTCAAGTGTGTGTGTGTGTGTGTGTGTGTGTGTGTGTGTGTGTGTGTGTGTGACATCTGGAGATCATTTAAAAAAGTCTAAAAACCCAACCCCATCAGGCTGAAACACGTCATTTTTTTAACATCTTTATTGGAGTATAATTGCTTTACAATGGTGTGTTAGTTTCTGTACATCATTGTTTTTAAAGCCAGCTACCACATAAAAGTTTTCTTTGACTCGGAAAGGAAATATTTGTTCCTATACCTGCTGTTGGCTGTTACCAAGTGACTTCCTATGGTCTTTGGACAGATGCATTTTCCCCCCTATTTTGACATTTTCTTCCCTAAGGTCATCCTGAACTCCTCCAAGACGTTGGTCATACACAAAACATGGTGAGACGGTGCCATGACATTGAGGGGCTGGGCAGACCATTCCCAGGAGAGGGAATCTCCACTGCTTCTTCTATTCCCATTGAAGAAATGTCTACCCAGGGTGTTGTACTTTAATCCAGTTAACCAACCTAGAAGGGGATGAAAAATAGAAGACCTGCAGGATGACAACGTTGTGTCGTGCATGGGACAGTGAAGAGTCTAGTCTACTGGAATACGGAGTGAGAGGTCGATGGAAAGACAGAAATAGTTCAAGGATCTTGTATCTTAAGCTAAAGAGTCTGGATTTCCTTTGTCCTAACCAGCCACATGACCTTGGACCAATCATGTCCCTTCTCTGGACCTCAGTTTCCTCTTCTGTAAAAGGAATGAGGTTGGATTAGAAGCCTCCTCTTACAGATGATGAAGAGGAGGCACTTGAAGCCATTCAATGGTGTGTTGGAAGGGTTTTTAGGGAAGATTCATCTGAACTGTGGAATGGATGGCGTTGAGGAAGTGTGGGATGCAGGGAGTCACGTAAGAAGGTATTTCAGGAGGCCAGGCTTTCTTGCTTGGTACCTGGCTCCTGACCCTTGGGTCTGAAGCAAAAGACATTGTCTCTCTATCCCCATCACTCTGTTCCCCCCCTCCACTGCTCAGAATTCCAAGTCAAAGGTAAGGCTGACTGATTGGTGGGTTCTTTCCTTGGTCCCCCGAAGAGTTCAGTGTAACTCCTCCTCCTGGACAGCTGCAGGATGGGGTCTCAGGGGTAGCGGGGTCTTCTGTACCCTGCTCTGGTTCTCCAGTAGCCAGTCAGAGCATTGGGAAGAAGCAGGCTACCACCATCAGCATGAAGGATGGACCGTAGTTTGTCACTGAACTGAGTTTCTCAGTTGCACGTGCAGCTTCAAGAGATAAGGAGAGGAGGGGGGACAGCCCTCCCCCTCTGGGCCTCTTGCCTCCTCTATGGCACAAGGTTCAGCACCCTCCCCTGCCTTTGCCATCTGTATTCACCAAACTTCTTTATAATAACATTTGCATTTGTGTTGAATTTATACTGTCCGAGCTGACCCTCCCCGCAGCTCTGAAAGTAGGTGGGACAGAGGTTGCTGGATCCATTTAACTTAAGAGGAAACTGAGATTTGGTTTCAGGGTGACCTACCCAGTTCACAGAGCTACCGAGCTGCAGAGCTGGACTCCCCTGAGTCTTCTGACTCCAAATCCATTGGTTGATTCTGGTACCAGAGCCCAGTGAATCCAGCCAACCCTGGAGAGACTCAGCTATTGGGGAAGGAACAATCCAACCTCTCTCCTGTGCTCCAGTCTCCAGACAAGGACCCTCATTGCCGGGTGCCAGTAGGAAGCTGGGTGGCAAGTGAGTCTGGGTGATGCTACAGAGAAGGACAGAGAGTGGATCTGGGGGGCAAAGAGAGGCTCCCCAGCACACCAGGCATCTCATGCTTACCTCCACCACTGCATGTATACGTGTAGCAGTTTCCACTGAAAAAATGGAATGCTCAAGCTGCCAGTATTTGGTGGCTGCTGCTCTAGGGTAGAAGTTCATAATCTTCTCATATAATTCAGGGGATCAGTGAACTTGAGTTGGTAAAAATGACATTCTTTGCTTTCACTAAACGCTAACTGAAATTCAGCATTTCCTTCAATTATGAAATAGGCAAAAAGCCAAGGTAGAATTAGCAGTAACTGTGACATTGCCATCCATAAGATATTTTTATGTATATTCCAGATTTTGCAGATATCTGGAAAGATGATTTATATTCTTCACTACTTCAAAATTGTAGTAATTTTTAGACCTGGCTGTAGATCGTGTTATTTAATGTGTTATTTAAAAAAAAAAAGCTCATCTATTATTGTATCACACATTTGGTTTTTAAAAATTATTTTGACAACTGGTTCTCAATAAAACTGGTATCCTTTTAAATCCCACATATTGCATGCACTTAAATTTTTTTTTCTGAGTTCATAGATTCATCAGACTGCCAAGGGGGTCTATGGCACAAGTAAGTTTCAGGAACCCCTACTCTCTGGGCCATGGCAGAACTCCTGGAGCAGAGGTTCGGGAAAGTCCTGGAAGACCGTGATTCTATTAAGAAAAACTCCTTAACACATCTTTGGTTATAGGTCAGATCCTATTCTGGAATGGAAAAGTGGTACCATTGAGCTGAACTGTTTAGCATGGATTGTCCAGAGAAGCAGACATGATCATATTGTGAAAGTGTTGCTTCTCTGGGGGTTTGAGTCCCGGGCTGGGAAATAAGGCTAGAGAAGGTGTCATCGGGTGGAAAGTCACAGCCTAGGACTGGAAGGCGGAGGCGGATGTGCTTGAGCGGGTGTGGTCACTGCTACCTATGTCAGGCTATCCGTTTCTGTTCTGCCCTCCAGATACGTTTGTTACAGCCCAGAGTTAGTTCTCACTTGGGGAATTAAGGGCAAAGCAGTGAGAGGAAGGGGAAATAGCCTGAGAAGCGATACTGAGCCCCGATAAATGGAATGGGCAGAGAGAACCCAGACAGAGGTGACAAGCGGGACAGATATGCTGGTCGTATGATTCCTGGGGTGTTCCAGAGACCCTCAGGAAGAGAACCTGACAAAGCCTGGATTCCCGCAGACGCACAGCCTGGGACTTTGCTGTGTTACCATCCTACATAGACTCTAAAATCCCGAATGATTGTAAGATGACCACAACTCTGTGCAACGCTAAGAAAGAAAAATGCTGCCAGTTACAGTTGTGAGACATCAATTGTACGATGGATTCTGATTCCAGACATCTAAGTGTGAATAAATGTGTCACTCAGAATTGCTGAAATATGGTGCTTTAATACTGAATTGAAGAGTGACTCTCCCTTGCAAGGTTGACAAGTCCAGGGAAGTGGACGTTTTCTGTTGTAGCTGTTTGTAGCCTTGATTTTCTCCCCCATCCCATGAGCCCACTCAGAGAACCGGGGCTGTGTCCTAGCCATTTCTGTGTCCCCCCACATCAAGCACAATGTCTTTCTCCTGACAGATGCTACAAAAATGTGAGCTGTGTTAATTACTGACTGGCTGAATGCACTAATGAAAGAATGAATTCACGAAGAGTGTGGTTCAGGGGCGTATCGAGGTGAGGTGGGGAGTGGAGGAAGCCACCCACCCCAGAAGGAAGGATTGTTTCATCACTGACCTTTTTGTTTTTAATTTAAACTTTTAATTTTATCTTGGGGTATAGTTGATTAACAATGCTGTGTTAGTTTCAGGTGTACAGCGAAGTGACTCAGTTATACATATACATGTATCTATTCCTTTTCAAATTCTTTTCCCATTTAGGTTGTTACATAATATTGGCAGAGTTCCCCGTACTATACAGTAGGTCCTTGTTGGTTATCCATTCTAAATTTAGCAGTGTGCATCGCTGACCTTTTTAGATTGTTTAGCTCATGGCAATAATAAAAAGCAGATCAACTTTTTATCCATTTTATGATTGTGTTTAAATCCTGTGCCCACTGTGCGTCCCCTTACTGCCCGCACCTAGGGCAGACCACTCCCTGCAGCCCTTTCTGTGCGCTTCCTGCAAACGTACGAAGTGGTGAAGCTCCGATTCACTGCACAATGAATCAAACCAGAATGAATGTGACCGGACATCTCTGGTTGCCCACTTAAGCGGTCATGGCCTCCATTTATCTGAGATTTTACCCTGAAACCATGCAGACACTGGGGAGCACTGGGAAGATATACTGAACGCAGGACTGAAACACTGAATGGACAAATGAACAGTACTTGCCAAGCGGTTTCCATCATACTCCAGATGATGCCTCCCCCGCCCCCTACCCCCCATCTCACCCTGGCTGAAACAGCACTGCCATCTCCCTAAGGATGCCATCCACCTAGGGAACGGTTCTCCAAGCGAGCCGTTGAACATTTGCTCAATGAATTGTGAAATAACCTCTGCTTGGGGCACCATGAATCGGGAAAGAAGAGCAACCCCATAGGGCGGCTGCCCCGTGAGTGCTGTCTCCCAGCCGTGCATCCCTGGAGACCAGCCCAGTGAGCTTGGTGAAGAAGTGAGGGGATGGGGAGAGCTACTGGCTGCAGCCACGAGGCCTTTTGAGATGACTTGTGGGCTTGGGATGGCTCTGTGCTCATGAGTCACTAGGGCTAAGTTTAGTGCTGGCTTCAGTGACAGAACAGATGGGCAGTCAGAGCAAAGACCTTCTGCTGGACTCTAGCCCGACATGACCCCATCCGATTGGTCAGCCAGATCTGACCTGACACAGACTCAGGCCTGTGCTCCCAGGTCCTGGCAATGGCAGGCAGAGGACAGGAATCCGTGACTGTCCATGATTCCTTCTACACACACTCATTCAGAAACTTGCGTTGAGCACCTGTTAGGCAAAGGTAAATGCAAGTCCCTCCCTCAAAGGACATGAAATCTAAATGGAAGATAGATCATAACCACACAGTTATATCAAAGGGATCAAATAGATGGGAAATGGACAGGAAATAACAGTGACTGCAACTCGGGTGGTGTTTTACAGTGAATAAAGAATCCTCTTCGATCTATCATTTTATTTGCTTCAAACAGTCATCATGGGGAGTTGTATTATTATCCGCAGGTGACAGATCAACACACTGAGAAGTGAAATAAGTTGCCCGACATCCCAGAGGGAGCAAGTGGGGGAAGCTGGGAGGCCAGACCTCCTCCTTCAATTCCCAAAGCAGAGTCTTTTCCATACCACCCTGCTGTTAGGTCAGCTTTTTTTAGGATGGGATGTTCGTTTGCTTGGATAGGAGAGAGTGTGGTTTAAGAGTCCTAGTCCAAAACAGCATTGGTAATTTAATAATCTCGGAGTCCCTGGCTTTACCATTCTTTCAGCCTTTGTCACCCACACAACATTTCATTCCTCCCTCCAAGATGTTGTGGTATTTTTTCCCTTCCTGCATAGGGATGTGCTTTATCCTCTTTTTTTTTTTTTAAACTGAAGTATAGTTTATTTACCGTGTTTCAGGTGTATAACGCAGTGATTCAGTTTTCATACATATATATATACTTTTTAAGATTCTTTTCCATTATAGGCTATTACAAGATTGAATATAGTTCCCTGTGCTATATATCCTCTTTTTTGGAAAAAATATAATTTTATTGCTTTTATGATCATAGAGCTATCTCTACTAATAGGAAGGGGAAAGTGGGACTACATTTGATTATTTTACTTAATAACTCTAATGCAGACAGGTAGATAGACAGGTATAGGTATACAGTAGCATTCTTTCTTATTATGACTACCCAATAATAAGAAGATAGAAAGCACTAGTGATTATCACATTTAATGGCATGTGGTTTAACAGAAATATTTGTGTATGATGATTTTCTGAGAGCTCTCCATGCTTATATTTTTTTAATTTTTAAAATTTTTGTTTCTTTTTTATTGAGGTATGATTGACATACAACATCGTATTAGATTCAGATATACAACATAATGATATTTGATATTTGCAAATATTACAAAATGATCACCACAATAGGTCTAGTTAACATCCGTCACCACATGTGGTTCCAAAGACATTTTTTTTCTTGTGTTGGGGACTTTTAAGATCTACTCTCTTAGCAATGTACAAATATGTAACACAGTGTTGTTAATACAGGCGCCATGCTGTACATATATCCCCAGAGCTTATTTAAGTTAAACTGGAGATTTGGTTCTTTTGACTCCCTTCTCCCATTCTGTGTTTTATCCTTTTAATATCTTTTCCTGCTTCTTCAGGGATCATATTTCTCTCCACCTCTGGAAGGGCCTGTGTCCTGGACAAGGGGAATGGGCAAGATGGCGGGAAGGGGTGGACATGATATTTATGGAGGGGCTAGGAAAGTACTCTGATACACTCCTGGACGCCTTCATTGAACCTTTATTTCCTGCCCAGTATCTCTCAGGGTTGTGGTGAGGATTCAGCCCAGGGGGCAGCCATTTCACCCTGCATCCCAGAAACTCAAGCCCACATGCAACTTCTTCAGGGAAACCCACTCTTCCACCATGTAGGGAAAGCCCTGGGTTGAATCCCCTGGGATGGAATCCAGAGAACAGGTCTCTTTCAAGTCTATTATATGCCTTTTCAGGCAAGAAATAAGATCTTCTTGTTCTAGGGTCTGTTATGATCCTCTGATGGTCACCTTGTGGGTTTTCTAGCCTGAACTCAAACATGCTCCCTGGTTTCCCTTTAGATGTATCTTGCCATTTTCAAATTCCAGCTTTTAACACAAAACCTAAGTGTCTGGAAGACAAGCTCTGGCCATGCTTCTGATCTAGAGCAATGAATCTGCTGGGTGTCACTTCCTAATGAGATGATCTGGGCATCGTTGGGATGTGGGGAGAGAATGGTCTGGTGGGGAGGTGAAGAGCATGGGTAGGGTGATGTTGAGGTGGAGGTGAGAATGCCCACGTGGTTTATTGATAGTAGGCAGAATGACATTGTTGTTTCATCACATGATGAGTGTTTTCAAGGCACTGAGCCAAGACCAGCCATAAACCTATCAGGGGAAACATGTCTGTGAAATATTCCCGAGTTCACAAAGCAGAGGTCCACAGAGGCAGCACAGCTCACCTGTTCACTCCTGCAGGTGGCCACCAAGCACAGGATCCGGAGAAGGTGGAGGTGGTAGGAAATGTTTTTATTTGCTGTATGGAGATATCCCCTCAGCATCACTTGGACAGGTAGAAAACCCACCTCAGGGAGTCCTTCCCATTTATCTTCACCACCTCAAATGATCCAGTTTGGTTTCCCAACCAACCACTCAGGATTATGCCTAGCAATCTCTTCATGCATAAGAGGAGAAGTAAAGGGAAAATTGAGTGGTCTGGATTCCAGCTCTGACCCTACCTTGGGAAGATATATTGTTGTCAAATCCACTCACAGTTTGGACCCTGATGGTTGAGACCACGCCAGACCCTGGATCTGCCCACCTTGCATCCCATCATAATTATTACATTGTTTTGTAACTTTCTGATTATTGATCTCTTGCTCCACTGGGCTATAAGCACCCTGACCTTAGTCATTGCCTCTCATCCATTTATTTCCAACCCCAAACACAAGCTTAGTTATTAAAGGATTTAATAAATATTGGATAAAAGAGTTAGGTGACACTAGGCAAGTCATTTTTCTCTCTGGGACTCAATTTCTCTATTTTTAAGGTAGATCTTTGGTATAAAGTCCCTTCCAATTGTCATATTCTACACTTCTCTCTGTAATGACTCTTCTCTATTTCAGTATAACATAACTTTATAGGGTCAGAAATCATGTATTGGACTTCCCTGGTGGTGCAGTGGTTAAGAATCTGCCTGCCAATGCAGGCTACCTGGGTTTGATCTCTGGTCCGGGAAGATCCCACATGCCACAGAGCACCTAAGCCCATGAGCCACAACTACTGAGCCCGCGTGCCACAACTACTGAAGCCCGCGCACCTAGAGCTCATGCTCCGCAACAAGAGAAGCCACCACAATGAGAAGCCCACGCACCGCAACGAAGAGTAGCCCCTGCTCGCTGCAGCTAGAGAAAGCCCGTGCGCAGCAATGAAAACCCAACCTGCCAAAAATAAAAATAAATAAATAAATACATTTATTAAAAAAAAAAAGACATCATGTATTAATCTTCTGAAGAAAGGCTCCTTTCATGCTGACAACTACAACTGATGAGAAGGTGAAATCCTCACCATATATGCTCTTTGCCTTCATCACTCAGACAAGGGTAGAAAAAAGCATACGTAAAAGTGTCCAGAAATAAAAAAAAACTTCCTTTTGAGGCTTTTTTTTAATACATACATTTTATTTATTTACTTATTTTTAGCAACTTTGGGTTTATAGAAAAATTGAGCAGGAAGTACAGAGTTCTCACATCCCCCCCACACCCCTGCGGGTTCCCTTGTTATTAATATCTTGCACTACTGGGGTGCAGTTGTTATGGTGATGAGCCATTGTTATATTGTTATTAACTAAAGTCAATAGTTCACATTAGAATTCACCATATATTCTACTGATTTTGACAAATGTATAATGGTGTACATCCCTCGTTATAGTGTCATACAGGATAGTATCACTGCCCTAAGAATCCCCTTTGTCCACCCATTCATCCTCCCTCCTCCTCTTTTTCCTCTGGAAACCATGATGCTGAATCTGGCCTCTGTACCCTGACACAGAATTAAATCTTGGAGACAGAGTTTTGGGTGAGGTAGACAAGAATAACTTCATTGCTTTGTCAGGCCAAGGGTGCCACAGCGGACTAATGCCCTCAAAACCGTGTGTCTCGATCTGGAGTGGGTAATGAGGAGTTTTATAGTAATGGTTCAAAGAGGGCATGATCAGCTCATGATCATTCTTCTGACTGGTTGGCAGTGAGGTAAGTGGGAGACAGCATCATCAACCTTCTGGTTCCAACCAGTCTGGGGTCTACATGCTTGTGCGTAGCATGCAGTTAACTTCTCCCACCTGGTGGGGTTTCAGTATCTGCAAAACAGCTCAAAGATAGTGTTGTGTGTATCCCTTGAGGGGGAACCAGGACCCTGCTCCAAGGCTGCACTATTATTTCTCTTGACTGTTCCTCCCTTGTCTCGCTTCCCCTTCCTTCCCTAATTAACAACTGAATCTGCCCATAGGAACTAGGGGAGGTCATGAAGCCTGAACGAAGCTTATTTCCTGTAATCAAGAAATGGCGGACACAGAAAGGCTTTTGTGCTCAGGAACCCCACAGGGTCCTGCTTGGTCAACTGCTCACCTTTTTACTGTCTCTACAGTTGTGCCTTCTCCAGAATGTCATATGGTTGGAATCATACAGTAAGTAGCCTTTTCATCCTGGCTTCCTTCATTTAGCAATATCTGCATTTAAGGTTCCTCCATGTCTTTTCATGGCTTGACAGTTCATTTCTTTTTATCGATGAATAATATTCCATTGTCTGGATGTAGCTCAGTTTGTTTATCCATTTACTGAAGAAGGACATCATGGTTGTTTCCAAGTTTGGGCAATTATGAATAAAGCTATTACGAACATTCATGTATAGGTTTCTCATGTGGGCCTAAGTTGTCATCTCATTCTGGTAAACACTGAAGAACGTGATGCTGTAGCACACGTTAAGAGTATACATTTTGTAAGAGATTGCCAAACTGTCTTCCAAGTGGTTCTACCATTCTACATCCCCACCAGCAATGAGTGAATGAGAGCTCCTTTAATTAATTTATTTTTAATCAAGTAGGATGTCTTATCAACACTTCTGACTTCATACGTCTAAAACTGTTTTTACTAACGTCTAAAACTCTTTTTACTATCTCCCTCTTCAAATCTCCTTATCCTGATGAATGGTCCCACCATCCATCCAGGGACTCAAGCCACGTCCTCCTCTCTCCTTCGCCACCCAAATGAATTAACTGCTACGTTCTGTTGACTCTCACACTTGCATTTCTCTGAGATTTGGTCCTCTTCTCCCCCCTTTCAGCCTCTATTCGCGGAACAACCTTCCTCTGGTTTGCCCCTGCTCCACGTTGCAGGCAGTTATCTTCCAAAATACAAAGTTGCTCCATTGTTAAAAAAACAAAAACGTTTGAAGTTCTCCCATTGACTTCGGGTGAAAGTCCCAGCTTCCCTGGATGGCCTGCAAAGTCTCACCCACACCAACTCCCTGACAGCTAGCTATATCATTTGTAGTATTTGCGGTCCTCTAAACTCGCAAAGCTGTTGTAAACCATTGCATCTGCTGCTCCACCGGATTTTCTCCCTGGAGAATTTCAACTCAGTTTCATGACTCAACTCAAAATCACCCCTCTTGCCCACTGGGAGAGTAAGGATGTCCTTCTTTATTTTTATTTCTTTATTTCTTTTTATTTATTTTTGGCTGTGTTGGGTCTTCGTTTCTGTGCAAGAGCTTTCTCTAGTTGTGGCAAGTGGGGGCCACTCTTCATCGCGGTGCGCGGGCCTCTCACTATCGTGGCCTCTCTTGTTGGGGAGCACAGGCTCCAAACGCGCAGGCTCAGTAGTTGTGGCTCACGGGCCCAGTTGCTCCGCGGCATGTGGGATCTTCCCAGGCCAGGGCTCGAACCCGTGCCCCCTGCATTAGCAGGCAGATTCTCAACCACTGCGCCACCAGGGAAGCCCGGGTGTCCTTCTTTAAATCCCCATTGAGCCCCATGGTCTAGCTGAGTTATCCTCATCTCACTAATAGACACTTATCTTGTTTATGGGTCTGTCTTCCCCTTCCACTCCCATGTCTGTGAATTCCTGTATCTTTCAAACCTAGCCCATTTATAAAAGTTTGCTGAAATAAATTTTTAAAAGGGCAATGGCAGGAATGGGGGTGAGGAGGGCTAACTGCCTCCAGTAGAGCCCAATCATTTCAGAGAATGCACATGCGCTCAACCACCACTGGCTGATTTAGCCACAAAGGACTGCGAAACAGCAGGAGAAAGGTCTCTGTAGCCTCCAGCGATATGTAATTTTCCCCTTCTAACAATTTTGAATAGGTTCTGAGGGAGAAGAGCCCAAGATCATGCTAACTCCTACTCTTGTATGGATGGGGGAGGGAAAATTGTAAAATGCACGATGTGCAATTAGTTAGATGGCTGCAGAAAGGCCATAAAAATTACTCATTGTCACGGGAAGGATTTATTCTGCCTCATGAAAATTATCCCGCTTTAGAGAACAGGTTTGCAAGTCATTGCAACAATTCTGACCGGATCTCCGTGGGTGAAGCCTGGCCCTCTAGGTAATCTCTTGCAGGTGTCTTTGTGTGCAGATGGGCAGGGAGGGGAAGGGGCAGGGCGGACCTCTTAGGTGGGAAGAGCCATCCAGGTTCTGGGTCTTCCTGATCTTCTTGATTATCAGTAAAACTTCTCGCGGTGAGCCAGTTACTTTTGTTTCTTTCACTGAAATCATTTTGATAATCTTGGAAACTGTGCCCCCCCAACCCCCGCACTGCACTACCTAAGAAAAGTGCGTAGAATGGGGTGATGACTTGGCCACTTAGCCTGTCGAAACAAGCCTCAAACTCCGAGGTTCTCCTGAAAGCAGTGTTTGTCCTTTCTTTCAAGCCTCTTCCCAGCTCTAGAACATGTCCCAGGAAGGTTCCTTAGTTATCTATTTCATATGCTTCCTTGTTACATATTTTTTCGGCTGCTTGAAAGTCATCTCATTGAGTCAAAGGGATCTGAGTTGAAATCCCAGCTCTATCACTTGCTGACATGTAACCACAGAAGCCCTTGAGATGGTTCTGGGCAGCATATTCAGGAACTGAACATGGTTTCCCTTCAACGGTGATGGGTTGAGATAACATGGCTTTGTTGCCTAGTGATTAGATGGGAGGGTTTCCTCTGATGGAATCCACATGTTTGACTGCAGAGCAGGGATGAGCTGTAGGTGAGAGTCCCAGAGAGAGAGGGTCCTGGGACACAGTCTCCTTCATCTCTGCCAGAACAGCCTACATCTTTGGGCTGCCCTGCCCCCAGCAGGACCCCAGAGCTTCTGATCTGGGGCCACCAGAATCCTGCTTTGCAGGCACAACATGCTCCTTTGGTCCTCCAGTGACTTCTAAAGGTGCTAGGTGTTCTGAGAAATGGTGACCCTCTGGGGATAAGGGTGGCTGGGCACCCAGGGTGGGGAGAACAGGGGTGATGGAGGTCATTAGTTTTTTTTGTTTGCGTGATCGTTGGGTTTTGGTACTGGCTTGGGAGCTAAGTTCCTGCATTCTTTTTTCTGTTCTGAGGCAGACTTGCTTCTCTGAGATTTCGGTGTGCAAAAACCAACAACAAAAATAAGTGAGTTAAAATCATGCCTAAAATCTTCACATTAAACTTTCTTCAGAAGATACAGAATCACCTACGCAATATTTTTGTAAAAATGTAAGCCAGTGCTTATCAAATGCTAAGCACTGTAATGAGACTTGACAAATATTCACTCAGTTAGTCTTGGGAGCAAACTTGGGAGGTTGGTGCCATTATTATTCTCATTTTACAAAAGAGGAAAAAGAAATATAAACCCCAAATCACACAGCTACTAAGTGGCCTATCGAGGATTCTCACCCCGGAAGTCTGGCTTTTAGTCTGTGCCCTTAAATGTATTATATGAAAACCCTATGCTATGCTGCCTCCCGGTCTGAAAGATGCCTGGATCCTCAGCGTTCTCTTGACTTAAATCTCCACTCTGCTTCAGCCTTGCTCATCCAGACCTCATCCTGAGACTTCTCGTCCCTTGGAAATACTCTACCTCAGATTTTTTCTTTCAAAAAGGAGAGTTTTTTAGAGAAAATAATTATTTTGGAAACTTAATGCATAGGATTCTTCTTCCAACTCTAAAAGTCTATACTCTTATGATCTGTGCTATACACATCTGGGAACAGGGTTGTCAGAAAATAAAATCACCCAAAGGAAATTTAATCTTAGTGGCTCTATCTGGAAAATCTTAACATAAGAATTTGTAAGACTACTGTTTGTATTTAGTTTCATATTCACACTTTATCTAAAACCTCAATACCCGTAGTCATCCTGACCATAATTTCTCTAGTTTTTTTTTTTTGTTTGTTTTTGCGGTACGCGGGCCTCTCACTGTTGTGGCCTCTCGCGTTGCGGAGCACAGGCTCCGGACGCGCAGACTCAGCGGCCATGGCTCACGGGCCCAGCCGCTCCGCGGCATGTGGGATCTTGCCGGACTGGGGCACAAACCTGTGTCCCCTGCATTGGCAGTCGGACTCTCAACCACTGCGCCACCAGGGAAGGCCCTCATTCTAGTCTTTTATTTGCTATTTTGTTTCTGGCATTGTTTTGTTTTAGGGCTGAGGAAAGACATGAAGGAGTAAAGAAACAGGATTTTTCATCTATCTGCTCCTACGGAAAAGCCGTATGAGAAGATTGAGGGGTTTTGAGCATGAGTGCCCATTTCTTCTTGTCTGGCCCCTCAATAAAATCTCCTCTGCTCCAAATAAATAAATAAAGTTAAGATAGAAAGAAAGAAAATTTTAAAAAAGAAAAAAGAAAAGGAAAAGCCATATGATATCTGGTTAAATCAATGTTGTAGTCTATTTAAATATTTAAAAAATCAAAGTTTGTGAAATAGACCCAGTCCTTTCAAAATCGACTGCCTCTATCAGAGTGCATTAGTTTTCTAGGGCTGCCATAACAAATTACCATAAACGTGGTGACTTCAAAAAACAGAAATGTATTCTTTCACAGTTCTGGGGTGCAGGAGTCTGCGATCAAGGAGTCAGCAAGGAGGGTCTGGGGCAGAATCGGTTCCTTACCTCTTCCTGTTTCTGGTGGACTTGGGTGTTCATTGTGGCTGCATTATTCCAAACTGTCTCTGTCTTCACATCTCATCCCCACCCCCCATGTCTGCTCCTCTTCTGCCTTTTTTATAAGGACACTTATCATTGGATTTAGGGCCCAGCTGGGTAATCCTAGATGACCTCATGTCAGGATGCTTAACTTAATTGTATCTACAAAGGCACTTTTTCCGTGTACGGTAAAATTCATAGGACCCAGGTCTTAGGATGTGGACATAGCATTTTGAGGGCCACCGTCCAATCCACTGCACAGAGGGTGAGCTAATAGGATGTTATGGTGGAAGATTCATCTTCAAGTTTTGAAAAGTGAATATGAGCATTGAATGTAGACTGTAACTCAAACAGGATTTAGATTCAAAGGATAAAGAGCTAAAATTGAGAGAGGCTATGTGTTTTGGAGTACTTACTCTACCAAGATTATGAGCTGTCCCTAGACTGATTTCCCATTTTGGCAATTTTTTTTCTAACTATTCCTAGTAGATACTTGTTTTCTGGCTCCTGAGTGTCCATTTCATCTCTGTTCTGCCATTGGTACTAGTATTGGGAATTTCCTCTCTCAGTCAGGAAACTCCTTGCTACAAGGGTGACACACGTAACACAGGCCTGGCCAGTCATATATTTCATTGGCCAAAGTGATTGGTTTTGAGATGAACATATGACCCAATCAGCCAGTGAGGTTTTTGCTAGGGTTTTTGAGCGAGGCAGGGAAATTTCCCCTTGAGACTTGAATCTCAGATGATTGGAGACTGTTTCTGTGAAGGCTTAGTCTGTCATGCAGAGTGTAGTAAGTCAGAAAGAGAAAAACAAATACCGTATGCTAACACATATGTATGGGAATATTAAAAAAAAAAAGGTTCTAATGAACCTAGGGGCAGGACAGGACTAAAGACACAGATGTAGAGATTAAACTTGAGGACATGGGGAGGGGGAAGGGTAAGCTGGGACGAAGTGAAAGAGTGGCATGGACATATATACACTACCAAACGTAAAATAGATAGCTAGTGGGAAGCAGCCGCATAGCACAGGGAGATCAGCTCAGTGCTTTGTGACCATCTAGAGGGGTGGGATAGGGATGGTGGGAGGGAGGCCCAAGAGGGAGGGGACATATAGCTGATTCACTTTTTTATACAGCAGAAGCTAATACATCATTGTAAAGCAATTATACTCCAATAAAGATGTAAAAAAAAAGAAAGAAAGAAAAAGGAACAAAGCCAACACAACGGGGGCAGAATAAGACCTGCCCAAAACACCTGACATAAGTCACTATTAAAGCACTAGCCCTTTGTTATATGAGCCTACAAATTATGTACCTTTTATTCGTTAAGCAGGTTACTGGATTTTCTATTACTTGCAGTCGAAAGAGTTCTACCTCATTGATATGACATGTTTTCAAAATAGAAGGAAAGTATTTTAAATATTTTGGATATTTTGAGTAAATCTGTGCAATTAAGTGGTTTTTCATATTCACAGAGTTGTGCAACTATCACCACTATCTGATTCCAGTACATTTCATCACCTCGAAGCAAAGCCCTATACTCATTGTCACTTACTCCTCACTCTCCTCTCCTCCCAGACCCTGGTGACCAATGATCCACTCTCTGTCTCTATGAAGCTGCCTAGACACTTCATACAAATGTAATCATACAATATGTGGTATTTTGTGTCTGGTTCTTTCACTCAGCATAACGCTTTCAAAGTTCCTCTATGTATCCTGTATCAGCATTCCTGTTCATTGCTGAAAAATATTCCACTGTATGGATATATCACATTTTGTTTACCCATTCTTCAGTTGATGGACATTTGGTTGTCTCCCTTTCCACTTTTTGGTGATTATGAATAATACTGCTACGGACATTTGTATACAAGTTTTCGTGTGGGCATACATTTTTATTTCTCCAGGAGTGGAATTTTTGGATCATATGGTAAATTTGTATTTATCTTTTTGAGGAACTGACAATTTTCAAAGCTGGCTGCACCATGTTCCCATCCTCCCCGAAATGTATGAGGTTTCCAGTTTTACATCCTCATCAACACTTGTTATCGTATATCTTTTTTATTATAGCCATTCTAGAGGGTGTGAAATGCTATCTCACTGTGGTTGTGATTTGCATTTCTGTAATGGTTAAAGATGTTGATCAAATGGCCTTTTTTGGCCATTTTATTTCTTTTTTGGAGAAATATCTATTCAAGTCCTTTACCCATTTAAAAAATGGGTTATTTGTCCTTTTATTGTTGATTTGCAAGGTTGATCTATCTATCTATCTATCTATCTATCTATCTATCTATCTATCTATCTATCTATCGATCATCTATCTATCCATCTCCAGGATAAAAGTCCCATATCATATGTATGGCTTTCAAATATTTTCTCTGCATCTGTGGGTTTTCTTTTCATTTTTTGATAGTGTCCTTTAAGGGACAAAATTTTTCATTTTGAAAAAGACCAATTTATCTATTTTTCCTTTTGTTGCTTGTTCTCTTGGTGTCACATCTAAGAAGTCTTTCAAGGACTAATTCAAGGTCATAAAGATATATTCCATTGTTTTCTTCCTGGAGTTTTAATGTTTTAGCTCTTGCATTTATATCTATGATCAACTTAATTTTTGTATATGGTGCAAGGAAGGGATCCAAATACATTATTTTGTATGTGCTAGATATCCCAACACTAATTGTTGAAAAGACTATTATTTCCCAGTTGAATCATCCTTGCACTTTGGTTGAATATCAGTTGATCATACAGGAATTCCCTGGCTGTCTAGCGGTTAGGACTCCCCGCTTCCACTGCAGGGGTCACGTGTTCAATCCCTGGTCAGGGAACTAAGATCCCACATTCCACTCGGCACAGCCGGAAAAAAAAAAAAAGAGTATCGGTTGACCATAGATACATGGATTTATTTTGGGAATTTCAGTTCTATTCCATTGATCTATATGTCTGTCCTTATGCTAGTACTAGCACTGTTGCTTTGAAGTAAGTATTGAAATTGAGCGGTGTGAGTCTTTCAACTTTGTTCTGTTTTAAGACCGTTTTGGATATTCAAGGTCCCTTGAATTTCATAGGAATTTTAGGATCTGCTTGTTAATTTCTGAAAAAAGGCAGTGGTATTTTGATTGGGATTGTGTTGAATCTGTAGCTCACCTTGGAGGAATATTGCCACTTAGCAAAATTTAGTTTTCTGATCCATGAACATAGGAGGTCTTCTTATTTATTTCAGTTTTCTTTAATTTCTTTCAACAATGTTTTATATTTTTCAGTCAACAAGTCTTGCACATGTTCTTTAATATATTAATTCCTTGCTATTTAGTTTTTTTGATGCTATTATAAATGAAATTGTTTCTTTAATTTCTTTTTTTGATAAAAAAAGAAATTGTTCACTGCTAATGAATAAAAATCCAATTGGTTTTTGTATATTGATCTTGTATCCTGAAACCTTGCTGGACTGATTTAATAGTTTTCAGTTTCTTCTGGATTCTTCAGGATTTTTCTACACACAAGATGATCTTCTTGAATGAAGAATGAACTTCTTCATGAATGAACTTCTTCCAATCTGAATGCGTTTTATTTATTTTGCTTGTCTAACTTCTCTGACTAGAACCTACAGTATATTGTTGAACGGAAGTGGTGAGAATGAGAATCTTTGTCTTGTTCTTGATCTCAGGGAAAATATTTCATCTTTTACTATTAAGCATGATGTTAGCTGTGGGATTTTCATAGATGCTCTTTATCAGGTTGAGGAAGTTCCCTTCTTTTCCTAATTTGTTGAATGTTTTATCATAAAAGAGTGATAGATTTTGTCAAATGCTTTTTATGCATCTTTTGAGATGTTCCTGTGGTTTTTTTCCTTTAATCTATAAATATGACATATGTTGATGTTAATTTGTCTTTAAATGATTAATGGAATTAACCAGTAAAGCCGTCAGGTCTTGAGCTTTTTTGGTGAGTAGTTTTCTGATTAATTCAATCTCTTTTTTATATGCCTATTTTCTACTTCATCTTAAGTCAGCATTGGTAGTTTGTGTTTTTCTAGGAATTTACTCATTTTATCTAGGTTATATTTTTTTGACATATTATTAATAATATAGTACTTTTATTTTTGTAAGATTGGTAGTGATGTCCACTCTTCCATCTCTCATTCCTGATTTTTATAATTTGAGTGTTCTCTCTCACCCTCCCCCAATCTCTCTCCCTACTCTTTTCCTTTTCCTTTTTCTTTTTGTCAGTTTAGCTAAAGGATTGTCAATTTAAAAAATCTTTTTAAATAAATAACTTTTGACTTTATTTTCTCTATTACTTTTACTTTTCTATTTCATGTTTTTCCACTCTATTTTTTATTATTTCCTTCCTTCTGATAGTTTTGTGTTTAGTTTGCTTTTCTTTTTCTAGTTTCTCAAGGTGGAAGGTTAGCATATTGATTTGAGATCTGTCTTCTTTTTTAATATAGGAATTTACAGCTATACCTTTTCCTCTAATCACTACTTTAGCTACATTCTATAAATCTTGGTATCTTGTGGTTTTGTTCTTATTCATTTAAAAGTGTTTTTAAATTTCCCTTGTATTTCTTCTTTGACTCTGTATTAGGCTGCTAGGGCTGTCACAGCAAAATATCACAGACCATGTGGCTTAAGCAACAAAAATTTATTTTCTCACAGTCTGAAGGCCAGAAATCCATGATGAAGGTGCCATTGGGGTTGGTTTCTGGTGAGCTCTCTCTTCCTGTCCAGAAGACATGTTCTTTTCTCTGTACTTATATGAAGAGAGAGGGATCTCTGGGGTTTCTTCCTCTTCTTATAAGGATACCAGTCTTATCAAATTATTTTCCCACCTTTATGACCTCATTTAACTGTAATAGTCTCCTTAAAGACCCTATTTCCAAATATAGTCACATTAGGGGTAAGTTCTTCAACATATAAATTTTGTAGGGACACAGTTCAGTCCATAACAGATCATTGGTTATTTAGGAATGTGTTGTTTAATTTCCACATATTTGTAACTTTCTGAAATTTTCTTCTTTTTTTGATTTCTAATTTTATTTCATGTGATTGGAGAATGTCCTTCAAAAAATTCCTATCCTTTTAAATTTCTTGAGGTTTGCTTTATGGTCTAATGTATGGTTTATTCTGGAGAATATTCCATATGCACTTGAGAAGAAATGTGTATTATGCTGTTGTTAGGTGGAGTGTTTTATAGAAGTTTCATAGATCTAATTTATTTATAGTATTGTTCAAGTGTTATATTTTCTTGGTTTTTTTCTTCTAGCTTTTGTACCCATTATTGAAAGTGCTTTATTGAACTCCCTACTATTATTGTTGAATTGTCTATTTCTCCCTTGAATTCTGACACATTTTGCTTCATGCATTTCGAGGCTCTGTTGTTAGGTGTACATGTGTTTATAATTATTATTTCTTTCTCATTAATTGACTCTCTCATCATTATAAAATATTTTTCTTTGTCTCTAGTAGGAATTTTTTTCTTAAAGTCTACTTTTGTGATATAAATAAAGCCATTCCAGTCCTCTTTTGGTTACTTATTGTATGGTATTTCTTTTTCTATACTTTCAAGTTTCAACCTATTTGTGTCTTTGAATCTAAAGAATGACCCTTGTGGATGGCATACAGTTAGATCATTAAAAAAATCCATTTACCAGTTTCTTTCTTTTGATTGTAGTGTTTAATCCATTGACATTGTAACTACTGCTAAGGTAGGGTTTATAGTTGTCATTTTGCTATTGTGTTATATATGTCTTATGTGTTTTATTTCTTTATTCCTCCATTTCTGCCTTCTCTTTTGTTAAACAGATATTATCTAATATTTCATTTAATTCTCTTGTTGTTTCTCTTAGTATATATTTTTGAGTTATTAGTGGTTGCTCTGTGGATTTTAATCAACGTCTTAGTTTATAAAAATCTGGAATATATTAATACCAACCTAATTTTAATAGTATACAAAGACTTTGCTTCTTTATAGTTCTATCCTCTTCTTATGTGTTAGAGTCACCATGACATCTCTACGCAGTGGGTGTCCATCAACTCAGGTTAATAATTAGTGTTTTCACAGTTGTCTTTTAAATCAGATAAGAGAAAAAAAGTATTACAAACAACTAAAAAAATGCCTTTATTGGGCTACTCACAAGCTTGACAGTGAGAGTGTATCCCCCCTTAAATTTTGCTCCCAAAGTATCTCACTTAGCTCACCCTGGTCTCAACTCTGCTGCTCATTTCGTCCTTCCCCAGCCCCTCCTTAAATGCCAGCATTTTTAATTTTCTTTGTTTTTCATAAATGTGGGTGACAGAGGCCGAATGTAAACAACTGAAGCAGTTCAGTGGCTCTCAATGCCACGTGCCTGCTGCAGACTCAGAGCAGACATCACCAGCCCTCTAACGAATGGTCCCTTGTGCATTGCCCACCCGGCCAGGGGCTGCTGCAGACAAAGGAGGGTGTGGAGTGGCAGGGGGAGGAGATTCTGCTGAGGAGGAGGCCTTCTGTTAGAGCAGGGTTCCTGTGTCAAAGGGGGTCCTTCTGGGAATTCAGCCCTATGGAACCACAGGTATGCACAAACAGTGAAAAAAGAAATCAATGAATGTCTGGTCTGTGCTTGGGCTTGCGGAAAAGGATTGCATTTCCTTTCCTTTTGTCTATTCATAGATTCTCAGACCACTAATTCCTTTAATCAATAGTGAAGATTTGTACCAGGTGTCTCAGAGATGCCAGCAATTGTTTGTTGCATTAATGCCACTTAATCCCCTCTCTTGCAGAGCCTGCTCAGGGACTCCAAGTAGAACCCACTTGGGGGCTGGCTTCTCCAGAGTGGTTCGGAAGCATGGGACCAGGGATTGAGGGAGGCCAGCGGCCATTGCTTCTTTGTACAGAGCTTCCCAGTTTATAACACACTTTTACATTCACATTTCAGCAGGCAGACAGGTCAGAGGTTACCATATTTCCTAGAAACTAAGCAAGAAAAATGCTGCAAATTAAAATAGGGCACATAATTGGTGATAAGATATATTCCAACTTCAGAGACATTAAAATGTGATTAAATAAATGTGTGTGTCTGTGTACCTTGGAATCAATGAAATTTAGTTCCAAGCCTATTTAACAGGCAAGGAAAACTATGGTCCAGAGGAGGTAAATGACAAAGCTAGGCTCCTAGTTCACTAGTTCCTGGTCCTCTGGCTCCCAGCTCAGTGCAATTTTTAATACAAAGTCTGTAACACAGTATTTAAGGGCAAACCATGTACCTACTCTGGGCTTCCCTTCTCTCTTCTGTGAAATCAGGATAAGAACATTTGGCTTCCCTGCCCCAGAGGGTTATTAGGAGGCTGAAATTAGATGATGTAGTTGCTTCCCCTATTTTTTCATCAATTGACTTAAGAGTTTACTGGGTGTGTCCCAGGTGGTGAGCTCTGAGTCAGGTTCGAGGAGATAAAGGGAGACAGATAAGGCCCCTGCCTTTGTGAAATTTCAAATACTGCACTTTGTAATTTGCAGAGGAATATACGATGACAATGAATTACTGTTGCTATTGTTACCATAGGAGATGCTGGCAGAAAAGCCCTTGAATGGAACCTAATGGGGTTGACAATGAAGGAGAAGGTGGTTGCCCAGCTTTGCCTAAGAGAAACCTCAGATATGGTGTCTAGAATTTTCCAGGGCATAATGAAAACAAACTGAATATCTAAAATTGGAATTCTGGCCCCAGTGCTCTTCCCGGATCCTCTCTTGCTTTGCGACTCTTTATTCCCTTCTCTAGTGCCTTGAACTTGCCGTGGGCTTTCTCATCTGCACGTCTTATCCCCATCCTTTCATCTTCTCAATGCTATTTGAAAAAATCCTGCCCATCCTCAAGCCCAGGTTTTAGAATATTTTAAAATAATATAATATTTTAGAATATTATAATTATATCATTAGAATATTTTAAAATATTAGAATAAAATATTAGAATATTTTTCTAATCAACTCAGATCACAGTGATTTCCTTCCTTTCACTTCCTTCTGCATGTTTTCGCAGCCCTGGCCCTTCAGCATTCACCATGTTTTAATTCACTGACAATATCTCTGTGGTTGTCTTCCTACCTAAGGAAAGGACTCTGCCCTCCCTCAGAATCCATGCATTGATTAATTTATTGCTGGTTGAACCTTACTCCTCATTTTTTTGTTTTGTTTTTTTGTTTTGGCTGCACTGTGTGGCATGCGGGATCCTATTTCTCCGACCAGGGATCGAACCCGTGCCCCCTGCAGTGGAAGCACGGAGTCTTAACCACTGGACCGCCAGGGAAGTCCCTTTATTCCTCATTTTAAACTGCCTCCGCATCCTCATTCTTGGACTCTGTGAAGTAGACAGTGAAAGTCACCTTTTATAAAATGGAAAGCCAGGTTCTAGCAAAAGTTATCTGTGGTGAAATCAAAGCTAGAAACTGATGCAGCATCTCCTCCCAAGATGTTCTCCAAGTTGAAAGCTGGGGACAAGTGACAAATGATCTTCTTAAGGCAAGTATGATGGGCCCTGCTCCACTCTGCTTTTTGTTGTATTTTTCTAGCACACTCTCTATACTCTGACCTTAAGAAAAGAATGGAATGGGTATGTAACCCTAGGAGAGCGAAAAAAAGTTAGCAAGGAAACCTCCTCAGTGCCTAGCAGTATGTTAGTGCTTACTAAATATTTGTTAAAGGAATGGAAAAATGAAAAAAAACAAGAGCTGGGCAGCCCTGTGAGAGGGTGGCCAGGGGGCGTGGCATTGACACCTGTTGTTACAAGGTCTAATTCCTTCTTTTGCTAATGGACTGCTGGTCCCATCGCTGTCTGGGAGACAGTTATAGGATCACAACATCTTAGAGTCCCAGACAGGCCATGCCCACTCCCACCCCAGGACCTTCAGACGGCGTTGTTCTCACGGCCCTCGCGGCACCCTTCCTCTACATTATGTGTGTGGTTTTCTCTCTTACTTCATTCAAGACTCTGTTTAAATAAAATCTCAGTAGAGAGTCCTTCTTTCAAAGCTCTATCTTCAATAACACCTTCCATCACTCTCTATCTGCCAACCCACTTTCCTTTCTTCATAGCACCCATCGCCACCCAGAATGGCTATAAGCTAGGTGAAGCCACCACCTGGGAGTGTGCCGTGCACAGCCTGTGTGGCCATGTGCAGTGGTCCCTTTTTAGAGGACGTCTTATGTATATACTGGTTTATTTGTTCATGTCTGTCTCTCATCACTAAAATGTAAGCTCCATGATAAAGACTTGGTTGTTGTTTTTCGTTGAATCCTTAGTGCCTAGAACAGAGCTTGGCACATAGTAGGTATTCAATAAATATTTGTTGGGTGGAAGGATGGATAGATAGATGGGTGAGACCTGGGGCTAACTTTATCTTCACTTCTATAGCGTGATACTGCTCTCTTCCCTACATCTCTTGTTGAAGAATGGAGAGCAGCATTCTGACAACTTCACAGATTTTACGTCAGAGCTTGTGGGACATTAGTGACCACCTCATGCAAACCTCTTATTTATATGTACAGAAACTGAGAGCACTGTGGTTCTTCCCGGCTCACCCTAACACGTTCATGGACCAGTGGCAGAGCTAGGCAGAACCCATGCTGCTCAACTTGATAATCTTTCATTCTACATTGTTGACACTCCCTCTTGAGTAATGGAAGATTTAATACCTCTGTGGCATGAAATAGACCTGTACTTTGGATCAGAATCTTCTTTTTGAGACAGGCAGTTGCAGCTAATTTTAATGGCCCAGGGTAGCTTTCAGACCACTCTGACCATCTGAACAAAGCCATACTCAGGTTGTTTTCCTAGGATAAATCCACTCATAAGAAATATCTGACCCGGCATACAAGAAAGATCCATTCTGCCAGGACCTTCCTGTCAAGCAATCAGAAGACCAGTAAATGAGCCATTCTTGGTGCAGACACCCGAAAGTATCATCAACAACCCAGGCATTATGTAGGCAGGTATACACAGAGAAGCCAGCCTTATGGGAGACTGCTCTGATGACCCATTCCAGGCTCATCACAGAAAAGAGAAGGTCCAAGTGTATTCAAATCCAACAAGCCTTTATTGAGGGCTTCCCAGTACCTAACCCTAGGTTTCAATACAGCTTTAAACATGAGGGAAAAATCTCTAAGGATCAACCATAATGAGCTGTATGTGGGAAAGAGGGTCAGAGAGTTCAGGAAGGGCTAGGTGGGTCAGAGAACATTTCAGGGACAAGGCAGTAATTCCGTGGAGCTTGGAGAGATTAAGTACATTCAGAATATGAAGAAAAATAAACAAAACCATGACAATAGGAATGGTCTAGGACCTGGGTTCCAGGTGTATTTATAGGATAGACTAGGTTCTAGTGAAAAGTATTTTTGTAAGTGGCAGAAGCACATTATGGAGAAATGGAAGTCAGGAAGAGGAATCAGACACGATACTGTAAGGGACAAATTGTTGTGAAAATATAGTCAGATTTTTGAAAAATGACATGATGGAAGGAAGGCACTAAGCAGTTCATACAGGTTGGTTTGAAGGGAAAAGGAGGAGATAACTGAAAGCAGAAAGGCCACGTCCAGAGCTGAACCAGAGGAAAGAGTTTGATTGACAGGTGAACGCCATCTTTGCACACAGCACTCTCAGCCTCCAGCCTCTTCAAATGCATCCCACCTTAGGTGAGTAGATTCTATTCTTTCAAATATCAGAGAAATAGATCCTACAGCTCCCCTCCAAGCCCTGCCTCTGTCATGTGTGACCCCAGAGGTTGGAAAGTTCTTCCTTTGCCTTAACGTTAATCTTTCCCATGGGCATTTATGCTTTCCTTCCTCTGTTCCCAGCAGTGAGGGGAAAAGGAAATAAAGATTTCATAAAGTCATCCTAGAATGGCACTGCTGGAGGGGATCTTTGAAATCATTCAATTCTACTTATTTCTTAAAAAGATCAGGAAACAGAAGGGGAAGGCTGCACAGCTCCTCTGTGTCTGGACTGGGATCACACAGTGGTGTGGTTAAGAGTCCGCCTGCCAATGCAGGGGACAGGGGTTTGAGCCCTGGTCCGGGAAGATCCCACATGCCACGGAGCAACTAAACCCGTGAGCCATGGCCGCTGAGCCTGTGCTCTAGAGCCCACGAGCCACAACTACTGAGCCCGTGTGCCTAGAGCCTGCGTACCTAGAGCCCGTGCTCTGCAACAAGAGAAGCCACGGCAGTGAGATGACTGCGCACCGCAACGAAGAGCAGTCCCCGCTCGCCACAACGAGAGAAAGCCTGCGCGCAGCAACGAAGACCCAACACAGCCAAAAAAAAACGAAAAGAGAAAAAGAAGTCACCTACAGTCTATTCTGCCATCTCTAGGGAAGGCTACAGTGTACCAACAATCATCCTCTTCACAAGCCAGACATGCTTGGATCTGAGACTGATGTTGTCACAGTGGACCCATTCCTGTAAAGGACCCATTCCCATGAAGGGTTTTGCCAATGAAACTTGATTTCAAAAACACTGAAGGGAATAGAAAGACAAAACAGTTAAGAAATGGACAAAGGATCTGATTAAACATCTCTCCAATGAACACATACAAATGGCCAATAGCACATGAGAAGTTGCTCAACATCCTTAGCCAGTAGGAAAATGGAAATCAAAACCACAAAGATATACCACTTCCCATCCACTAGGATGGCTATAGTCAAAAAGATAGAAAATAACAAGCATGGTGAGGATGTTTACTTTCACACATGGCTGAAAGTATTTTAAATGGTCCATGCCATTTGGCATGCATTATAACCAAAAAGTGGACACAACTCAAATGTCCATCAATTGATGAATGGATAAACAAAACATAGTCTCATATATCCATACAATGGAATATTATTTGGTCATAAAAAGGGATGCAGTACTAACATATGCTACAACATAGATGAATCTAGAAAGCATTCATCTAAGAGAAGAAAGCCTGTCACAAAAGACCATATCTTGTATAAATAATTCCCTTTATATGAAATTTCCAGAACAGGCAAATCCAGAGACAGAAAGTAGATTAGTGGTTGCCTAGGGCTGGGAGGCATGGGGAAATCTGCTCATGGACAAGGGGTTTCTTTTTGAGATGATAAAGATATTCTGGAATGAGTAGTGGGGATGACTGCATGACTGTGGATGTACTAAAAGTCACTGAATGGTACACTTTCAGGTGAATTTTATGGTGTGTGAGTTATATCTCAATAAAACTGTTATTTTTTTAAAAAGCCATCACAGGCAGAAAGAAAGCACAAGAGGAAGAAAACAGACTATTGAGAGGAACCAGGCAATGAATATATCATAAAACAAATATTTGACTTTTTTTTTTTTTTTTGCGGTACGCGGGTCTCTCACTCTTGTGGCCTCTCCCGTTGCGGAGCACAGGCTCCGGACGTGCAGGCTCAGCGGCCCTGGCTCCCGGGCCCAGCCGGTCTGCGGCATGGTGAGTGAATTAACATACTCCCAATACAATTTATGTATTTTTTAACGTTGTTTGTTAAAAATATGTGATTTTCTCAAACTGAGGCTGCTCCAGGAGCCCTTGCTAATGTGAGCTTCTGCCGCCTTTATGACAGGGGCAGCCTAGCCAGCCCTATCTTAGGGCCTCTATTGAGTTTTCTCTTTTCACCTCCCCCCTTTTGTCTATACCCCTGACAGGAAGTTTACACTGAGTTCTTCTCCCACAGTCAGGAGGAGTGAGCCAGAGACATGGGTTGGAATATGTTGGATGTTCTCCCAGCTAAGGGTTGGAGGAGAGGTTGGTTGTCTTTGATTCTTTCTTCCAGGGATGGGATGCTGTAGGGAAGGGTAGCCAGATCTTTGACTCCCCAATGGGAGTCACCCTGATTCTATTCTGCTGAGTGCTTTAGGGATTCAGAGACTGTTCTAGAATCCAGCGAGGAGAGTATTTATCATGGGGAAGGTTGACAATAGCAGCTAGAAGCATGGTGTACAGAGCACTCCACTTGACATCAGGAGGCCAGTATCTTGACAATCTGCGTGACCTTGGACCAGCCACTGAATCACTCTGGGACTTGGTTTCCTCAGCTATAAAAATGGGAATAATAATTCCCCTCCTGCCTGAATGCCATCATCACAGGAGTTGTTAGAAATCATCTAGCACCACCTATTTCAAATCCTGCCCCCTCCTGGATCCTATCCCCATTCTCGTCCACCCCCTTGTAGTTTTGACAAGTGGCTGTCCAGTCTCCATACAAGTTGACTAGTCCTAAAAAGTCTACAATGTATTAAGCTGAAGTTTGTAAGTTTGCAAACTTCACTGAAACCCTTAGGCACCCACACTATACCTTCCACATGACAGAAGCTTGAAGACCAACATCTAGCATTACCTACAGCTTCCCTTCTCCAGACTAGATCCCACCACTTCATCAAAAGCTCCTCGTGTGGCACAGTTTCAAGTTCTCTGCCACCCTGGTTATGCTATGAACACATTTCACACTGCCAGCTTCTCTAAATACTAGCACTAGTACTGAAAAGTCTGCAGAGTAGAGAGGGGCTTCACCTTCCTTCCGGATAGTACCTTCTTATTATATTAGTATCAATGTATTATTATTAATATACATTTGCATCTGTTTTTGTGGCAACCGTATTCACAGGTAACTCACATATTACAATCTGTGAAACCCACAAGCTCTTTTTCACATGAGATTCTTTATCAGAGTCGTCTTCGATCCTTTTGCTTGTGTCCTTTATTTTGGGACTAAAGTGTCGGATCTGATGTTTTCCCCATCAGGTCCAGTGGTTTCAGCCCATTTCCTGCACTACAGATGAGTATTTGGTCAATGGTTTGATGACACAGTGATGACAATGAAGAGATCAGGGAAGCACAGAGATACCAGCTCTGCCCTTTAAGGTTCTCTGTCGAGAAATCAGTGCCTGCAGATGTAACCCCAGAGCCGCTAGAAGCATGCACACAGAGAGACACTCGACTCACCCAAGCACAGGCTTCCGCCCTGTCCAGAGCAAGTGTGTCCAGAGCCAAAATGACGCTAATGATCTGAACAAAATGGAAACTGAGGCCAACATGGGTTCCATCAATTATTTGAAACTATACAACAGTCACTGAAGAAACGATGACGTTTTAAGCTGTCCCTGGGCCATAAAGAATGGGCAAGAGAATCCAAGTTTATTAAGCAAAGAGCTGTGAGAGCTAGTGGTATTTACAAGGACATGAACGGTTTTATGAAACACATATGAAGCAGTTGCTTTAACTAAAACAGAAGGTATTCTGGAAGGACATGAAAATCACTCCCTGGGTCATCAAGTATCTGAACAGTCTGCGGCTTCTCCCCCTGTGGAACTTCAAATGAGACTAGAAACCAACGACCCTGGATGGTGAGTCAGTCAACCACCATTCCTGCACACCTGCTATGTATCTAGCAAAGTGCTGGGTACACGAGAAATGCCATACACAGCCCTGCCCATAAGAAGCAAACGATATAAGGCAGCAGATAATTAATTTTCCCAAGGCATGGTACAGACCTACCCATTACAAGAAATAAGTAAAGGAAAATTCAGCACCGTCTGGAATTGCTGGGAAAGGCTTCAAGAACAACTTTGCACTTGAGCTGAAGTATGGAAGTATGAAAAAGATTTGAACAACTCACATGATAGGAAGATAAGAAGAGATAGAAGCGAGGGAAGATGGGAAGGAGGGAGAAAGTGCATTAGGAGACGCTGCCGTGTAAGCCAAAAACAATGGAATTAGCACACTTGGCCTCACGAAGGGAGCTTGGTTAAAGACCACCTTTCCCGTCCCCCTCTTCTTTGGTCCTGCTCTGCTCTTCTCTTCCACGAAATCTCTCCTAACACTAGAACGCTCTGAACTCCTGCCATATTCTCACCACTCTTGTATGTTTTAATAACCTGGTCTTACCAATGTCTATATCACTTTATCTAACATTTTAATCTTTGCAACAGGATAGTAACCCCTCGAGGGTGAGGATTATGTCCAGTATGTTTTGGCATTCACCCAAAACTCAATGCAACTAGATGAATTTTAAGTTCTTCGAATAAATAAATGGATCAGGTAGAATCTGGGTATCATTTCTGGCTCTAGCCCTCTGGGAGCTGCTGCCTCTTTAATTCTTCATCACAAGACTCTGCTGAGTGCAGTCAGGTGGTAGGTGTGAAGGAGGAGCTGGAGACGCAGCCCCTCTGGACTGTGTTTCTCTTGTTATGGTGGCGACAACCATCTCAGCTCTGCTCTTGGTCGTAACTAATCCCAGTTCTGGCTTCCAGACCTTGATTATAAGTTAGGTGCACTCAACAAAAAGTCAGGAAGCAAGTAAAGATTTACATTAAAATTGGAAGGAAGGGCCCCGTTTCTCCCACTGTCTGTTGACATAGCTTCATGAAGATGCCAAGTCTGGGATGGAAAGGGCAACTGTTTACAGAATATTAGCATCTAAAAGGGCCTCCCCCGTGGAGCCATGTAGGAAGTATTGAGATTGCCCTGTCACATCTATCCTGATGGTCTTTTCCTATCCTTTGCAAATCAAGTTTTTTGGTGAGAAGGCAGCCAGAAGTCAAATGTATTTACCTCTAGAAAGGAAAACATCCTGAATCTTAGGATTAAAGCCTACCGAAAATATCTGCTGGTCGTTATTTCTCTTCTGGATTTGAGACCTCTTTGGCCCTACTGTGAATCTGGTTGCAGACCCCTGTGGTCATGTAGACCCCACACCTGGGCACACTGGTTGTGGCCCAACTCAGCTGAGATGGAGAAGAAGAACTAGCTCCCAGGGAGTGGAGTTTAAGGGAAAGCTAAGCTTCTTCGGATTCCTAGTGTATGGGGTTCCACCCTCACAGCCACTTGTTAGCTGTGTGCGGTTGGGCAAGTTATTTAGCCTGAGCCTCTGTTTCCTCATCTTTAAAATGAGAATAATAACAATGCAACACTGAACAGGTGGTTGCAAGGATGAGATGAGATCACATATACATGAAGCCTTGTGTACAGCAGCTGGGCAAAGTAAGGACCTGATAAGTCATAGCTATTATAGTTATCATCACTCTGTGCATTCTCGGGCATCCTCCGCCACTCAGCCCTGCTCAGGATTGGGTAGAGCAGAGGGGAGGTGATGGGTCTGAGTGTGGCTGGTTGTGTGTGTTGGTCAAAAGGGGCAGGTGTGTCCTGAGAACACTGCAGTACCATGGGTGTGTCTCAGTCCCAAACCAGGTTGGAGCATCTCTGACACAGATGAGTCAGGTCTGAGCCATAAGGGATGCTCAGGTCCTGGGCAAAAACCCCGCTTCCCATTCTCCCTGCCAGACTGTGGTCACAGGAAAGGATTTAGCAGTCACACACCCTTAAATTTCCTGCCATCTCTTTTTCTCTCAGTCTCTTCTTGGTCTTTGGACAACATGGAAGAGCTGCGGCCATTTTAGTGACCTCGCTTTATCCCCATTAAAGGAGCTGAGCACAGCCTGTGCTTGATACACCTACTTGGACCTTCTGGTAGATGATCGGATGCCATCCTTTTAGGTGGATCAGGGCAGGACTAACGTAGGCGTTGATACCATCGGGTATGATCTGGCCCAAACCATCATGTCATTTACCTAGCACAGAGGCAGAAGTTCTGCCCTACTAGCATCCTTCTTTGGAGTGATAGGTGTGTAAAGCTACCTACACCTCTGGAAAGGAAGATGCTTCCGGAAGTCGAAAGCAGTCATTAACTTCTTGATGTACAATCGTTCACAGGGATTTCACTCATCATAGAAAGAAAATATTACGAGACTACAGGAAATAAAATAGAAGCATTGAGTGGAAAGGCACACAGGTGAGACGTAGCCAATGACTTCACTCCGGAGTGTGGAGCTCTGGGCGACAGGAAGAGGCTGCTTCAGGCTGCCTGGAGAAATCTATGGGAAGGGATGTGGGGAAGCTTCCCAGTTCTGCCGAGATTCTGAGGAATCATTCTTTCTGCCCTGCCTGGAATGGAGAATTCAAGTTTGGAGACATAAGACAGACCCTTATCAAAGAGTGAACACGTGTAGCAGGATTAGGGCCCATGGACATGAATAACTCCACCAGGCTGGCCCTGATATCTTCCTGATCCGCTCTGAAGGGAGGGATCCGAGGGCTGAGACATAACCTCACCACCAAAGCCAAAGTATGTCACGGAGCTTTTAATAACCCTGCCTGTCCCTGCCTCCCTCACAAAGGGGAACAGCTGGCCTCACCCTCCCCTCTTGTCATTGTCACTTTCCCTCTGTGATTCTAGGACATTGTCTTTGAACGGGTGTCCCCAGACTGAGAAGCATGTTTCCAGGATATTAGCCGCGATCATTTGATGATTTCTCTAACGCTGCTGTTGCTGGGATTGTCTCTCTACGTGATGGTTACAAAAGGCAGTTGGGGAGATTCGGTCTAATTAGAGGCCCATCTGTTTTTTCACCTGCTTGCAGTTTCAGTCCCACCCACGTTTGCTGGCTAACCTGGTTTGGTGCCTAAACCGGCAGCATCAGTATCCTCCAAGGGCTTGTAGAAAGGCAAATTCTAAAGCTCCACCATAGATCGATGTATCAGGTCCAAACATCTAGGTTTTAACAAACTCTCCAGTTCATTCACATTGCAACTGATCTCAAGTTGAGAACCACTGGCCCATATTTTAGAACATATTTTAGCCTTGGAATTCTTCAAGTTAGAACCTGGAATGGAATTGAAACAGGAGGGAACGGGGCAGGGCACAATCTTTAAAAGAATAATATAGCCTTTGCAGATACGACGTAACTGGTTAGAACCGATTAGGCCCAAGATGGTGGAAGAATCGACTTCCAATATACCTTGAGCCTCCTTATACACTCATTGTAACACATTAGCTAAATGACACACCCACCAGCGCCATGACAGTTCCAAGGTCAACCATAAAAGGTCAAAAGTGGGCGGTGCCCCAATTCCTGGAAATCCCCACCCCTTCTCCAAAGGAGTTGGAATAATCCTCCCACTCATTAGTCTACGAAATTACCCAGCCCATAAAAACTGACGGCCCCATACTTCGGGGCCTCTCGCCTTCTGAGATGGCCCGTACTCTGTGGAGTGTGTTTCTCCCAGGGCCTCTCTTACCTTCTGAGACAGGCTGCATTCTGTCTATGGAATATGTCTCTCTCTAAATAAATCCACTTCTTGCCTATTGCTTTGTCTCTCACTAAATTCTTTCTGTACTGAGACATAAAGACCCTAAACTTCAGTAGGTCCTGAGACCAGGTGTGTGATTTTAATTAAAAGCCAGTGGGTTGAAGTCGCAACCTGGGTTGTGTGGTTTCAGAATTGTAAAAAGAGGAAGTCTTTTAAAATATCATATTGTTTATCCTCCTCATTTTTCAGGTGAGTCACTTGAGGCCGGAACGATTTGCCCAGAGATATGGTACATTCCTCACAGAGCCTGTGTCTCGTGGGTTCGTATTCCGAGCTCTAAGAGTATAGATCAGAGTGTTCCCAGGAGGTTTGGCCTTGGAAATATGTTCGTGTCTCGTGTCAGGGTAAAAACCAACCTTTCTTGTGCTTTGATCTTCTCTGCTGAGGTACAAATCCCTTCCTCTCTCTTCTTCCTCCTAATCTCTAATCACACCCCAAAGCAGAAGTGTCTTGCAGAAAAAAAAAAAAAAAAAAATCTCCAAAGGCTTGGAGTAGAAGTATGGTCTCTCTTCCAGAGCTCCAACAGGTGATTCCCAAATGTAATTGTCACCCAGATTCCCTGCGTGCCTGAGAACAGATGGGCAGTCTGCAGAGGACTCCCTCCTGGAATTTTGGGAAAACCTATTCACAGACGTGGAGGAGGGGCTGCAAACTGTGTCTGAACTGGTCGGCTGGCAACTTTCACTCCCCTCAAAAAGGAAAAGAACTTGCTGTGTTTGGGGTTGGTCCATTATCAGTTGGGGGAAAAAAACAAAACAAAACCCTAAACCTTTTTTTCCATCCTCGCTGCTTATGTCCTTCTAATTCAGGATGATTGCCAACTTTAAATTTCATCTATCATTTGAGACCATATGTGGAAATTCTGATCCCTGACATTTTTATTTTTATCTCTCAAACTGAAAAGGCTTGTTTCTCTTCCAAACCATCTTATTAAAAAGGCTAGGGCTTCCCTGGTGGCGCAGTGGTTGAGAGTCCGCCTGCCGATGCAGGGGACACGGGTTCGTGCCCCGGTCCGGGAAGATCCCACATGCCATGGAGCGGCTGGGCCCTTGAGCCATGGCCGCTGAGCCTGCGCGTCCGGAGCCTGTGCTCCGCAACGGGAGAGGCCACAACAGTGAGAGGCCCGCGTACCGGGAAAAAAAAAAAAAAAAAAAGGCTAGAGTTGACTCCAAGGGCTGCAGGCAGAATGGTGACAAGTGACGGAGTGGGAGGGAGGGAGAGGTGTGTGCTTTGGGAAGGCCAGGGCTGCTGCAAGTCCTAGCCTGTCTCGGGCTGTCCTGGAGGGTGCCTGCATTATTCACAAAGACTCTGCTCACTCTCTTCCCAAGACCTTCAAAAGCCTTTGGCTTATACAATCTGCCTATCTCCTCTCCCCTAAACACAGTGCTGTGTGTTTCTCTATCGAAAGAGGTTTAAACAGTAAATCACTGGAAGAAAACTGGTTCCTTCTGCTTCCAAAAAATTCTTTTTTTTCTGGCTTGGGCATTATGTTTTTGTATTGGGTGCCCTAATTCTTTGCCTTCAGGAGATCTGTAAGCTAATATTTGCAAAGAGATGATCACTAAAAGCCAGTATGGGTTATGTGGAACAAACCCCAGCTCCTCTTTTTAAAAATGGTTACCAGGCAGCAAATCAGAAGAATGCTGTAGTTATATAGAGTATCTTCATTTCAGAAAGGCATTGAACAGTCTTTCATCGTAGCCATATTAAAACAAAAAACAACAACAAAAAAAAGAGAAATAAAGGTTGTCTCCGTGTCCTGGGTGTGAATTCACAGTGGTCATCATTCAACTTGTACCAAGGTCATTTGTGCCATGACCTGGGCCCTCCCCCGCCCCATGCTTTGCTGGTCTCTTCTTCAGTGATTTCTGCAAAAGCATAGAAGGACTGTTTATCAAATTTGTGCGAAGGATAGCACAGAGAAAGACGGACGCTTTAGATAACAAGATGAAGATTCAAACATTCTCAAAGTAAGAGTATTTAACTTAAAGCTAAAAAGTAGAATTTTTAATCCCAAATCCTGCAATTAGTTACATAAAAAGAAGATGAAGGAGGCTGGGTGGGCATAATAGTCATCAGCTAAAACAAACAACAAACAAACTTGGTGTTCCCGTTGACCATAAGCTCTGGCCTACAGCTGCTAAGAAAGCCAGACATGTTGGGGTTCTATTAATAGAAGTATACAGAGCAGATCAAAGGAGACAATGGCCCCACTGCACCCTGCACTAGGCAGACCACAGCTGGACTATTGCCTTGTCCTCTTCTGCATGCCACATTCTGAGAGGGACATTGACGAATAGGAGAGAATGCAGAGGGCCGGAAGTGGGGTGGTGAACAGCCTGGAATCGGATTCATGGATGCTCCAAGAAATGGGAAAGTTCAAGAGGTTCCAGGAATTACGAAAAGGCAGATTTCAGCACGGAAGATTTTCTAATAATCAAAGCTACCCAATAGCGGTCTATCTTTTTCTCATAAATTAATGAACTAATTTTCAAAGAAAATGCTCTAATTCTAGCTGTAAGATACATCTGGTATTTTATTGGGAAGATTTCTCTATAGCATGGGAGGCTATATTAAGATGATTATGATGTCTAGGTCCTTTTTAAGACTGCTTCCAACCCAAAGATTCTGTATTTGGGCTAGTTTTTCCACCACATCAACACCCTGGATTGGGAACCGTGAGATCTGGTTTTCAAGTATGATTATGCCAAGATCCAGGTGGGCTAGTAACTTCTCTCTAGGCTTCATTATTTTTTTTATTTGAAAAGTGGGAAGGATGAATTACATGATTTCTAAGGTCAGTCTTAGGAAGAATATTCGATGTATTTTATTTTTGAAATTATAAAAATTACTGAGTTAGAGGTGATCACTAATTGGGTGGAACAGACTCTTTGAAAACTTATCTTGCAAAGTGAATATTCCAAGATCTGCTTGAAGCAGTCATTTCTTCTTCAATTCCCCTGTCTCAGTCCCTGACAGAGGATATCTAAGAAGGCTGCCCACTAATTTCTGCAAATGGACATTTTTCAGCAATGGTGGCTACAGGGCTCTTTTCCAAAAATGAAATTCTCATATGCCCATAGGAAATATTCAATGCTTTTCTATAGTGTTGTAACACTAAAAAACTGTAAAAATCTTGACACAAAGCCTCATAAGCACTGTAGAGATGTCTTTAGTCCCAGCTGGCGGAGATCTAACTACCTACAGCCACTTCAAAGACTGATTTAAATGTTCCTGTTAAAATTTAAAACAGTCTTACCCCTTGACCAGTGATTCCGTTTCTCAGTATTGACCCTACAGAAATATACTCTCATGTGTGTAGAGGTCTGCATAAGAGTGGTTATTGTAGGTCTGTTTGTAATAGCAAAAGGCTGAAAACATCGAATTGCTCATCACCTTGCGGAAGGCTAAACCAGCCATTGTGTATCTAGCCAAGGGACATTATGCAGCAGCTAAAGAGAGGGTACCGATGAATGAAGATCTACACCTCCTGCTAGTGAGTGGGAAAAAAACCAAGTTGCAGATGATATAGTCAACATAATAATATTCAACCATAGAGCATGTTGTTTGACTTGTACGGAATGCATCCTGCGCTTTGCGTTTGATTTTTCTGAATTGGTGGCTAATATTTTAAATTGAGGAATTCTACATTAAAATATAGATTTACTCTTTAAAAGAAAATTGGCTTTAAATCAAAGTTGATAATTTATTGTGTATATAACATGTATAGAAATAAAACACATGACAACAATGGCACAAAAGGTTGAAGAGGGAGAATGGAAATATAATGTTAGAATATTCTTAGAGTATACATTAAATGGTATAATGTTATTTGAAGGCAGGCTCTAACAAATTGAAGATGATTATTGTGAAATCTCTAGAGTTCACCTCTTAAAAAATTAAAGCAAAGAGTTATAGCTAGTAAACTAACATTGTAGTTGAAATAGAACAATAAAAATACTCAGTGAACCCAAAAGAGGACCAAAACAGAGGAGGAAGGGAACCATGAATAGGTGGCACAAATAGAAAAGAAATAACAAGATAATCAATTTAAATCCAAACATTAAATACATTAAATATAGACGGTATAAATACTCCAATTAAAAAACAGAGATTGGAAAGGAAAACAAGACTTGGCTAAATATATTCTTTAAGAAATCCAATTTAAATATAAAGACACAGATAAAATAAAGGAATAGAAAATATACACCACGCAAGCACCAACCATAAGAAAGTTAGAGTGGCTCTGTTCATATCAAAAATAGACTTCATTAAAAGGATCGCAATGAAGACAAAGGATATTTAGTAATAATAAATGAATCAATCCTTTAAGAAGTCATAACAATCCTGAACGGGTATGCACCTAATAACAGAGTTTCAAAATATAAGAAGCATAAACTGGTAGAACTAAAAGGAGAGATAGAAAAACCGCACAACTGTAACTAGATATTTCAACTCTCTTCTCTCAGCAATTGATAGAATGAGTAGAAAAAAAATGAGAATATTGAAGATGACACTATCAACCAACTTGAACTAATTAACATTTATAGAACACTCTGCCCAACAACAGCAGAATACACACTCAGGACACACAAACATTTATGAGAATAAGTCATATTCTGGGCCCTATAACAAGTCTCAATATATTTAGTAGGGTTAACATAGTACAAAACATGATTTCAATCACAATGGAATTAAATTGTAAAATAGCTTTGAAGAATTTTTGATTAATTATCAGTGTATTGGGGGATGGCTGGGAGAATCCAGAGATAAATTTGCTTCAAGTCTTCAAAAGTGTGGAACTGAACTTCTTGACTTTTAAAGCTGAACAGAGCATGATTGATTCTCTTACTCTTTTCAATTCCTTCAAGGCCGTGTCATAACTTCCCTAGCCACTAACATATTATGTAGAGATGCTTTTCACCGAAACGAAGTAGGCAGTTGCTCATATGATATGTTCTGAAACATACCATGAAAAGCCCCTGCCCTTTGCCTCCAAATATTTCCCTTGCTGCCTGTTGTGGTGACCACCTGTAAAGCTGAGTTTGGACATTTTTTCAAGTATAAAACACTTGAAAACCCAAAAGAGATGTGAGTGTCAGTCATGAACGTTTTAGAGTAGATCACTTTATCGTTGGTAAACAACTGAGGCCGTTAAGGAACCAATGCATTTTTATGGAGGGAAATGAGAAAGCATCAGAGTGTCCAGATCATTGTCCTATCTAAGCTGAAGAAGCCCAGAAAGGGTGCTTCTGCAGGTGCCCTGAAGAAACTTATAGGGAGAGCATCATCAGGAGAAAAGAAAGAGGCAGCGGGCAGAGATCAGGCTACAGTTTAGACCCAGGTCTATTCACGATTTTCTTAGGACCTCCTGTGTAGTGGAAAGGCAAGATGATTAATGCCAGCAGACTTGTTCCTACATTCACTGCAGTACTGTCATAGATCTGATGAGAATGAGGACTGACTCCCTCACTTTTCTGTGTCTCCCTCGGGGATGTGAATGACTGAACCATGTCCTGGCAGGCACCTCATGGGAGACAAGGCCTTTACCATGGAATGTTCCATGACATGGACCCAAATGGCCCCAAAGGGCATATTTCCTAAGGGGTCCCAGCTAAAATATTTATTTTGTTGGGTGGCATTCCTTTGTTTCCCATGGTCTAACTAGACATCCTTGCTTTACCCATGTCCTTAAACATAAGCTCGTCTTTTGAGTTTGTTGTGGTCGTGGATAACATCTTACATTCTGCATCACTGAAAACTGAGAGAACCTGACAACTCAGACAACTGGTCACCTCCTGGCATGATTTGAGGAGCCAACCCTTCCTTTAAAGGCACTTCCTTCCCCCAAATCTCCCTTATTACAGTTACAGACTCATTCTTTTGACTGAAGCCAGTCAGTTGTACATTTCTGCAGGGCAAGATTGAGCCTTATCCATCTTTGAATCCCTTTAAAGCAGGAGGGACAATTCTTTGTTCAGGACTCCTCCCTGGCAAGCATGCTCCATCAGTATTGGTTGGATTGTATTGCATTAAGCTCTCTTAAAATGCAAAGCCTCTTGGAGGACTCTTATTAGTCAGATAGGAGTTACAGTCAATATAGAGAATTCTCTAACAGGGGAAGTTTGGTGGGAGGAAAAGGATATAAAGGTGGTAGATAACTTTTTGAAGAAGTCAGATAAACACTGAAGAGATGGAAAGGTATTTTGCTAAGGACGATACGAAGGGTGCAATAGAAACTTCATGGACGTGGTAATTTTGGGGATACACACCCTGTCCACAGAAGTGCCCGATCAGCAGCCATGGGTCTGCTGCATGACTCTAACCCCACGGCTATCACCAGTTAGATGCGGGGTGACGACCAGATTGAAGATGAAACAAAGCTATCATCTTTCTCAAGAACTGACCTTAGGACCAAGGATTGGGAGATGGGGATGAGTCAGCATCCTCAACAGCACGGCACTGGGTTGTGTGTCCACACACTTCAGCTGCCTCCAGCTCTTGGACAGCTGGGTAGGTCAGCTTCTTCGTGGATTCTATGAACTCCAGTATCCTTCCAATGATGCTCATTTTTGCTTAAACCTACTTATATGGATTTCTGTTGTGTTGGGTTTTGGTGTACAGCAAAGTGAGTGAGTTTATATATATATTATATATATATATATATAAATAATATATATATATACATATTATATATATATACATATTCTTTTTCATATTCTTTTCCATTATAGTTTATTACGGGATATTGAATATAGTTCCCTGTGCTATTCAGTAGGACCTTGTTGTTTATCTATTTTATACATATAAACTAGAGAATGTGAATCAAGTGTTGTACCCTGCAGGGTACTGCCCCCTTTTTTTTTTTTTTTTTTGTGGTACACGGACCTCTCACTGTTGTGGCCTCTCCCGTTGCAGAGCATAGGCTCCAGACGCACAGGCTCAGCAGCCATGGCTCACGGGCCCAGCCGTTCCGCGGCATGTGGGATCTTCCCGGACCGGGGCACGAACCCGCATCTCCTGCATCGGCAGGCGGACTCTCAACCACTGCGCCATCAGGGAAGCCCGGTACTGCCCTTTTAAGTGGGTTCATTCTTCTTTAAATGGGAAAGACTGGCTCTCATATTACACCATGTTTAGCATCCCTGATCCTCACCTTTCAAAGGCTGATAGAGCCTTTGAAACCAAAGCATTGCCCAGGTTGCAGAATGAGGCAGGGGGTATTGCCTAAGTTAAGTATCACTCTGTCAAGCAGAAATAAAATAGTTTCAGTGATCCAACAGGTTTAGGAAATGTTGGGTTAAGCAAAATTGCATAGGTTTCTTTGGAATAGGAGTTCTCCAAACACTTACTATGTGAATGGACAGAATGAACGGATCCAATTTCCCTTGACCCAACTCTTACTTGGGACACTGAAAAGGGCAGATATTTGTCCCGGAGAAATTGTAGTTTGGATCCTCACTGTGAACCACCAGCTTCTGCTCTCCATGGAACCACCACTTCACGCCAGTCGACAGCAGCACGTCGTCTAAGAAAGAGAAGGAAATAATGAAATGCTTTTTGTTGTTATCAGAGAGGCCAATAAAAGGAAACTCTGGCTGTGGTATGGTACCCTTTTTCTGTTGGTCTACGAGCAATTCCCCTATTGGGAAGAATAGTGAGAGTAAAAAAGTCCAAAGTGGGATGAATACTATGGCTAGAGGATGAAATGGAAAAAATGGAGGTGCCCAGGGTCCACACCTCATTTGGAGGTTCACACCAAGTTCACTGAGGCAGCCACACAGCAGAGTCAAAATTCCTCCACCGTCCTCACTAATTCTCCATTACCAGTGAAGGCTGAAGTTTACATTTTCAGCCCTCACCCCCCTATCCAAACATGGGCCCTGCTCCAAAGCTATACAGCTCAGGCAAGCAGTTTACAGCTTCACCAGCCAAGTCTGTCTTGAAGGTTGGAATAGGTTCTCTTGATGGCCATTAACATTTTCATCAAAACCGCACTATACAAGTTGGTCACTTTTCAGTTCCCCGCGTCTCCTGGGACGGGTGGTGGCTGGTTTGATGAACAAAGGTGACCAGGGCTGGGATCAATGAGGAAGGTGTTCTCAACAGAGATTCTGAGGGACTTCAAGGAAACCTCAAGGGGCCCCAGACAGGGCTGTCCAAACAGCTCTGGGAAGACTGCCTGTGGAGTGGCTGAGTTAGAACTGAGACCATGATTCTGTCAACTCAGTTTCTTTTCTAGCTGCTAAAAATATTTTTGGTTTGCCATTTGACTTATTTTCACTAATTAATTAACTAATTCGCCCACTCACTCACTGATCAAATACTTACGGAGAACCTACTGTGAGCAGCCCTGTTCTTGGGTCTGGGAAAACAACAGTCAGCAGACCAGTCAAGGTCTCTGTGCTTACTGAGCTTGCATTCAAGTAAAGGAGACAGAGAATAAACAACTGAGCAAATAAAGATATAACTAAATGTCAGGAAGGGGCAAGGCTAGGAAAGAAAATGCAGAGTCAAGGGTTAGTGGGTGATGAAGTGGGGCTAGACGTTTGCTATTTTATACATAGCTATGAAAGATAGCCTCTTCAAGAGGCATGAATGAAGGTGCGAGCCATCTGAAAGTTGGAGGAAAGAGCATTCTAGGCAGAGGGAATCATGAGTGTGAAGGCCTTCAGCAGGATTAAAGTTGATGGTCTAGGGAATTCCCTGGTGGTCCAGTGGTTAGAACTTAGCACTTCCACTGCCCTGGGCCTGTGTTCAATCCCTGCTTGGGGAACTAAGATCTCGCAAGCCACGTGGTGCGGCCAAAAAAAAAAAAAAAAAAGAAAGAAAGAAAGAAAAATAAAGTTGATGTTCTCAAGAGGAGCGTGAAGGTCAGTGTGGCTACTGCAATGTAAGCCAGGTGGAGGTGGTGGAAATGGAGAGAAGTAGGCAGGGCCCAAAACGTGTAGAGTCCTGGAGACCATGATAAGGAGTCTGGCTTCTGGGACTGTTGGTTAGGGAACAGAAAGTAGGAGATAGCAAGAATGGAGGAAGGAAGAGTTCGTTCTGGCCTGGTTAAGAGCAGGAAGGTGGTTAGAAAACTACTGCACTGTTTCAGGCAAGGACAATCATGGCTTGGACTAGGGTGATAGCAGGCGAAGTGGTAAGACAAGTAATTGGATTGAGATAGTGTTCCAGATATTTCTTTTTTCCCCTGTATTTCCCAACCATTCTGCAGTTACATTACAGCCAGCTGATTAGTTCAATGAGTAGAACTTTTGTGTGTCACGTCCAGGCTGTGACAGTTAAGGGCCATTGTGTCCCCTCTGTCTCTTTCCTCCCCAACCACAGCCGTCTGGGCATCACATGTGCCAAAAGATGGATGAAGGTCTCCCAATGCAGTTTCAGCCAACTTTTCTCATGTTGATTTAAATCTCATGAGAGTTAAAGTGCTTGTTCTGGAATCTCACATTGTTTAGTCTGAAAAGTACAATATATATTTTGAAGGTGAATCTAGAAGGATATGTTAAGGGAATAAAGAGAGAAGACTCCAAGATAAAGCCACACTTTTTTGGTGTTATTATAGGGTGAATTATGGTGCTTTTTATGCAGATGGAAAAGAGTTAAGGAGCAGCATCACATTTGAGGGTTAAAAACTAAGGATTCGAGAATGGACCTGTTAAGTGAGATGCCCCAGGGATGTTAAGGACCATTTGGGCCCAAACACATGTTCCTATTGTGTCTCGTTTTTGCAAAGTTTTGATGGTAAGCATATTAAGTTCCTAATGGCAGTTGTGATGATTTCAGCCAAGTAGAATCTGCTACTTAGATACTTTATGATGGTAGTAGAGGAAGTCAGGTGTAAAGCGAAAAATACTATTTTTACCTCTAACAAGGTTAGACTCCCCTATAAAGAAATGTTTCTCTATATTTCACAGAACACTACTTTACATGATGTAATGAGGGTTCAAACGTCAAATAAAATGGAGAAAATTTAGGATAGTCTGCTCTTGAAGATTGGTACTTAATCTTGGAGCTTCAAATTCACAATATGTCCAATGTTCAGTGAATCCTGTAGTAAGGAAATTAACTTTGTAAAAGGTAGTGCTCACAATTATTTTATGAAGGAACCCCTTCCCCTCAAAGCATTTTTCAGCATGTCATGAAAGGCTGTGTTCCTCAGAACACAGTTTGGGAAACTATGCCATAGAAGAGTACTTCTTCTTTTTTTTAAACTTTATTTTATAATGGAGCATAGTTGATTTGCAATGTTGTGTTAGTTTCAGGTGTACAGTGAAGTGATTCAGTTATACATATACACATAACCATTCTTTTTCAGATTCTTTTCCCATATAGGTTATTACAGAATATCGAGTAGAGTTCCCTGTGCTATATAGTAGGTCCTTGTTGATTATCAATTTTATATATAATAGTGTGTATATGTTAATCCCAAACTCCTAATTTATCCCTCCCCTCCCCTTTCCCCTTTGGCAACCATAAGTTTGTTTTTGGAGTCTGTGAGTCTGCTTGTTTCCTAAATTAGTTCATTTTTATCATTTTTTATATTTCACATATAAGTGATATCATATATTTGTCTTTGTCTGATTTACTTCACTTAGTATGATAATCTCTAGGTGCACCCATGTTGCTGCAAATGGCATTATTTCATTCTTTTTTATGGTTGAGTAATACTCCAATGTATATATGTACCACATTCTTCTTTATCCATTCATCTGTTGATGGACATTTAGGTTGCTTCCATGTCTTGGCCGTTGTAGACAGTGCTGCAATGAACATTGGGGTGCATGTATCTTTGAGTACTTCTTTATCTGTGGTAAAAGAAAGTCTTTTTAATGTCTAATATTTCATGGATTAACACTTTTATTTAAAATTACAATAAAAATGCATTGCTAGAAAAATAAAAAGCAGTCACACATAACATGAGACAAATATTTTATTATTAGCAGAGTCAACAGTCATAGAATGACCCTGTCAAAATGCTGAAAAAGTTTCCAACTGTTCTCTACAGAAAGTTCTGCAGCTATTTCATTGCAGACACATAACAAATGGTTGGTGGATTGGCCCAGTCCATGGACTAGGTATTGGGACCACTGCCATACCGCGTCATCTCCTCTCTTGCACCTTTCTTAAGGTGGACTCTCCCATTCCTCACGCCATGCCCTATGCCATGTTTTGTGGATTCTCATGATCAAAAGACCAATATTTGTATCAAAATATGACCTACTGCTTGGGCTTAACTCAAAGAAGCAAAATGAGAAGAAGCCAAGCTTGGCTTTGGAATTTATTTCTTTTAATATAAGAGAAAGAATCTTTGACTAAGAACTGTAGTTAGCTGCCCTTGTTGATCTTTCATCCTTCTGTTTAACTGATGATATATCCAGAGGTAACTGGGACCTTAAATGAAGAGAGAAAACAGACAATTTCAACCTGGAAGCAGAGTCCTTCTTGACATTCCTCTGGATCAGTCCAGCTTCCCTCTTCTGCCCAAGAGTTGACCCCACTTGTGTGACACTGTCACAGTGGTTACCTTTGATAATCACCTGCACATTTTAATCTATCTACCTCTTTGCAGGTGGTCCACTGTTTATACCTTACAATACCTAGTCTTTCACCAGATCCCTAGTATTAGAAAGACATCTCAAGTTCCCTCTGCCTCTTTGGAATATAAATGTGCCAGCTTCCCAGATATAGATGAGAGGTACGTTTCTGGGAAGACGGACTTTGGGGGTTGATCCTGAGAAGGGAAGGATTGAGATGAAAATTCATCTGAATGTCAAGGTTGACACAGAGACCAAGAAAATTTGTCAGTGGAGAAGTTATTCAGAAGTGGGGCTCCTCCTGCTATCAGAGGAGGGTGAATTGGAGGTATATAAAACAGACCTAAAAAGAGAACCAGCTTTTATCTTCTGTAACATGGACAACTAACTTGGATCTAACTAAGATGGAGAACTACTCTGAGATAAGCCAAATAATAAACACCTTGGGTTCTAACTAGTTACTTTCTAAAATCAGACATATTAAGGTGGCTCTGCTATTAGCAGAAGGTGGAGAAGGATGTACTGAATGTGAGAAATTCCACAATTGCCCACCAGACCTCCCTGTTTTGGCAGAATCTTGTGCCTCAGTCTCTACTGACCAGGGCTTAGCGACTGTCTCCCACCAGCCAACATAACATCTAATAAAACACAAGAGGGTAAAAACGAAACAAAACAAAACCCCCAAAACAAACAAACAAAACCCCCCACAAAACCCAACTATCTCTAAGCATTACACCAAAATAAAATAGTGGAAAATTCTGATAGAGGGAGTCATATTTTGGAAGGGAATTCGTATTCCCTCCTCATGGACATCCTTCCAAATGGAGAGACATCCATCAGAACCTGAGACAGGAGATGTGACTTTTCTAGTCGGTGGGTTTGGGATGAGTAATTGAACCTGCATCGTTCATCTCTTCCTTCTATGGGATATGCTTGCAGGGAGTTTGTGTCCTGAGCAATTCTGAAATATTCTCTGTCCTTAGGGAGTGGACCTGTGGTTATCCAATGCTGTTTGTGCCTGAGCGGAGGTGTCTGCTTAATTTGGGATTCAGTATTAGGAATCTCACTGTTGTCACACTTTTAAACATGTTCCTTGACAACTTTATTCATAAGAGGGGAAACATCTTATTCTCTAAATGTCTATTCTTCTATCTCAATTTGTCCAGCACTCAGGCTTGAAAATGGATAATGTTATATATTGACCACACCAGGTCTCCAAATAATGTTATTTACATTGTCTCTTTTGGAGGCAGGGTCTCTGATAGGATCACAAAACCTAACTCGTGGGGCTCTTACAGAATTTAATCAATCAATGTTTAAAAAGGCCCTTGTGAACTGTGGTGTAATATACTGATGTACATAACTGGTAGTGATGACAATGATGTCAATGATAATGACAACAATAAACTGACACATGAACGTCTCCATCCAGGTCCTTGCCACCAATTCCTTGCTCCCTCTATCTTCTCCACACCTCTACACCAGCCAACGTGTGTCGGGTAGATGGTGAATGCCCTTAAAGCATTTAAAACTCATGTATCTCTATAGATAAAATCAAATACTCTTTAATTTTTGATTCTAGGAATCAATTCTAGGAAAGGTAGTTACAAAGAAAACATTTTGGTAGCATTTACCCACAATATTTGGGGCTGTGAAGGTGATGATTTTTTTCTAACAAATTAGGTTTTTAGGCAAGTAACAAATGGGAAACTGTTGGAATATTTATTGGGTTCCTAAGAGTCCCCAAACATTCTTGATCTGACAGTCAGAATCAAAACAAATGCCTCCATTTCTTAAACAGTTCCTGGTATGGTGAACATTTCCCTTTATTTAGAAGAAGAAACAGTTTGAGTTGTGAAGTTGCGTTTAAATAGTTCTTTGAGAGAACATGCATTTAGTACTGCTTTTTAGAAGCAATGGGATAGGCAAATTAAGATGCCTTAATTTTTCAACCTTTAAAAATTGTGGGGAGAAAAATGTAGAAATGATATTTCCTTTCTCACAAGGCTGTTTTGAAAATTAATGAATTAGTGCTTATTAAGTGCTTGGCTGAAAGGTGAGGTGAAAAATATCAATCATCTCTATTCTTCTCTTCCAAAGGTTCATCTGCCAGTAATAAAATCCTGAGCCCCAGGCACAGTCTTTTGTACTCTTGTCTTTGGAGAGAATCGCCTACAAGTTTCCTTTATCCTGGTGAAACATCATAATCAATAATTCATCCATTATACTATGGCAGACACAAGGTCAAGGATGCACCGCCCCGAGCGTTGGCAGGCTCGGCACTGCTCTCCCTTGCTCAGCTGCCTGTTGTTTGCAGTGCAGAAACGTGGCCATGGCAAAGGCCCACGAGGCCTGAATAGGAGGCCAAGGGCACCCTCTTGGTTGATCCGTGACTTTGAAAGACGCTTTTGGCATCTTGCATGGAGATGGCCAACAGTCATGGAGTCAGAAGACTTCAGGGGGCCAGAAGGATTAAATGGAGAGGGCGTGAGTCAGACCTGCACCAAGCCTGGAAACGAAGGGGGCACACTTTTCCTAACTCTTCCTCTCTGGATTAAGCTGGACTTATTTTACCTGAAATGTCAGTGAGTCCCTACTGGACCCTGCCCATTACATATGTCCCTCACTCAACAGAAACTCGCATGTTAAATTTCAATTGAAGGCATTGATGAATGGTCAGAACTTCACTATAAGAAACACATCCCCGGATTCCCTGGTGGTCCAGCGGTAAGCTTCCACTGTGGGAGGCATGGGTTGGATCCCTGGTTGCGGAACTAAGATCCCACATGGCTTGCAGCATGGCCAAAGGTAAAAAAAAAAGAAAGGAAAAAAGAAACACATCCCTCCTACCAAAATTTAAAATATATGGGAAATCCTAGGAAATCATCATCTCTCTCCTCTGCCACCACGACCCCACATGCTCTGACTTTCCTCTGGCCATAAGCAAACCTCAGCCATTAGGCCAGGATTAACAACTGGATGTGTTAAGACAGGCTAAAAAGAGAAGCAGTCAGGAGCTAAAGGAATAGTCTATTAATCCAGGACTGAATAGGCAACAGGAACAACCTACTTAATCTGTCTGCTCTTGGCTGTCAGATGTTGGTCAGTGGCCAAACCTCTCTAGACAGACAACAGGGCAAGCTTCCATCCCATGGTGCTTTCTTTTTAGGGTCCATGTCATGAGTTGGTAACTACTGTAGTGAATTCCTTGATGACATATTTAAAGCAATAATAGGCTAGATGGGTCATGGCACTGATTTAGAAAGGTGTCATTTCAGATTTTAAGTTGCATGGGATCTGGGACACCATTCAGTGTAACTGATTTGTTTTATGGTTGAGAAAACAAAGAGCTCATAAAATGATTCACCTGGAATTGCACACTTGTTGGTACCAGAGCCAAAAGCCACAGCACAGGCATCCAGGGGTCTCCCCATTACTCAAGGTCATACCTCTTAATTATGCCCTCCTAATTTGCCCTCCTCTTGCAAAGAACAGATCAACTGTCACCTTGTAGGTTTCCCCTCAAGCCCTATCTCAACCCCTCTTTATAACACTCCCACTCTGCAGATTAGTTGTTTACGTGTCTAGCTTTGCTTGGCTTTCAGTCCAGGTCCCCACACACAGTAGGCACTTAACACAATTTTATCTACTTGAAATGGCATCAGTCATGATATATGGAAAGAAGTCAGAAAATTTGAGTGGTGGGAAATGTACACAGCGTGAAAGACTTGCCTTAAAGAGAGAATCAGAAATGTCAAGGAAGATCTGGTCCACCAGCTAAATCTCAAGGGATGGGTATAAGAGGCAACATCTTGGCAGCTATAATACAATAAAATGATGAGGGTTTCTAGTGCTGTGTTGTATTTCCACTTTCAGTTACTTTACATTGCAATTCATTTTGAGCTCAACCCACTTTCATTGTCACGTTAAGTCTGTTTGAGAAAAAAATTCTCAGATAAAGATCAACCATATTTGGAAGATGAAGTAATCCTATTCCTTCCTTGCTGTGACACAAACCCTAAAGCAACGTACAGAACGTAGAGCTTAGAGCTCTGTCCTACATAACCCCTGCATAACCGTCGGCGGAGACGGATGTGAGTGAGGCACGTGCCAGGGCTCCCCGAGGCTGTATGTGGAGGCTCTGTGGTCAGGGGATGGAGTTCAGGATGGTGGTTTAGAGCACAGGCTTGGGACAAGACCAGAGAATGAATCTTAAGTTGCCAGTTCTAGACCAGTGACCTTGGAGAAACGTTGAATGCGTTGAGAATCTGATTTCACATCTCAGACGCTTGTTCTGAAGAGAAATTAAAATCCTAGTCTCCGTCTGCACACATGCAGTAAACACTCAGTGGATGGGTGCCATGCTGATGGTAGTTGTTTCTGATTATGGAAGAAAGCCCAAGTTTGTGCTCTTTCTCCTTGCCCTGCCTACATCCCATCCCGTCGTCCTCTTGTTATCTATCTACCCTGACTAGGAGAAAATCACTCCTGGAATCAGCATGGGTATATTGTAGTGGTGATGAGTTCCAGCTCTTCAGCAAACCATCAGAGTTTAAACAGTAATTCGAAAAGATCCACGCACTCCAATGTTCATTGCAGCACTGTTTACAAAAGCCAAGACATGGAAGCAACCTAAGTGTCCATCGACAGATGAATGGATAAAGAAGATGTGGTACATATATACATCAGAATATTAGTCAGCCATAAAAAAGAATGAAATAATGCCATTTACAGCAACATGGATGGACCTAGAAATTACCATACTAAGTGGAGTAAGTCAGACAGAGAAAGACAAATATCACATGATATCACTTATACGTGGAATCTAAAAAAAAAGATACAAATGAACTTATTTACAAAACAGAAAGAGACTCACAGACATAGAAAACAAACTTACAATTACCAAAGGGGAAAGATGGGGGGGGGAGGGATAAATTAGGAGGTTGAGATTAACAGATATACACTACTATATATGAAATAGATAACCAACAGGTCCTACTGTATAGCACCAGTATAAAATATTGGTGCTATACACTATAACCAATAGTTTGTAATAACTTATAAGGGAAAAGAACCTGAGAAATAATATATTTTTATTTATATATATATATTTATATATCTGAATCACTTTGCTGTACACCTGAAACTAACACAACATTGTAAATCAACGGTATTTCAATAAAAAATAATAAACAAACAAACAAAACAAAATCTTGGCTTTGCCCTTTATTAGCTGTGAGGCTTTGGGCCACTTATTTAACATCTCTGTGCCTCAGTTTCCTTAATTAAAAATGAGGATGATAATAAAACCTACTTTACTGTGTTGCATATGGATCAAATTAATCAGCACATAAACTTTTTGGAACATGCTTGATTACACTGTCAGCTAATTCTCATCTTTTAACTCTTTCAGAGTCTTCTGCCAATACGTGTTTCCCTCCCTCTCAGGAACCTGCTATTGACCTATCCATGAACAAAAGTTATGAAAGAAGGGAGAGAATATGGCGGGTACAGTCCTGGACTCGTGAACTACGCAGAAGCAGGGGGTCAAGGCAGAGTCAGGAATCAAATCTGGGCCAGCACTCAGAACGTGGGGTCAGGTGAAGTCCAGAAGCCAAGAGAGGATTCCAGGTAAGCATCCGAAGGGGGAGAAACAGACACACAAGTCCGAACACCTAAAAGCCTTGAAACAAAGGCAAAGCTACCCAAGGAAGAAACCCTTTCAGACAAGGGCTATTTTTAGAGACTTTCCAAGGCATGGTCCAAAAAAGCAGCTCTACAGCCATGCATAAGAGATGTGGTTTATTCATTTACTTATTTACTTTTCAGTCAACATGTGTTGAGTGCTTGCTATGTGCCAAGCATTGTTCTAGGCACGAAGGATTGAATGAGTCAAATCGAACTCCTTGCTCTCATGGAATTTATATTCTATGTATATATTTATATTTGTACTATAGTAATTTCTATGCAAGATACATTCACACATAGGATAAAATCTCGAGAGTAGATCCCGATTAAGAGCTCGATGCCAGGAAGAAGGCAATGGTTACGTACATTTACCTCCACTCCATCTGGTGTATTGTGTCCCTTTTCATCCCGCTCAGGACTAAATACTGGAACAGGACGTCATTCTGGAGGCCATCTTGGGTCCTCTCCAATTTACAGCTAAAATAAACAATTTGCTTGCAAATGTTGGTACCTTTTCTTAAATTAATTTTCATTGAAGTGTAGTTGATTTACAATGTTGTGTTAGTTTTTGCTGTACAGCAAAGTGAATCAGTTATGCATATACATATATCCACTCTTTTTTGGATTCTATTCCCATATAGGTCATTGCAGAGTACTGGGTAGAGCTCCCTGTGCTCTATAGTAAGTTCTTATTAGTTATCTATTTTATATATAGTAGTGTTTATATGTTAATCCCAATATCCCAATATATCCCTCCCCCCCTTTCCCCTTTGGCAACCATAAGTCTGTTTTCTACATCTGTGAGTCTCTTTCTGTTTTGTAGACAAGTTCATTTGTACTTTTTGTTTTAGATTCCACATATAAGTGATATCATGTGATATTTGTCTTTCTCTGTCTGACTTACTTCACTCAGTATGACCATCTCTAGGTCCATCCATGTCACTGCAAATGGCATTTTTTCATTCTTTTTTTATGGCTGAGTAATATTCCATTGTATATATGTACCACATCTTCTTGATCCTTTCAGTAATAAAATTTTTATCTTCACAATTCACACCTAATCATCAATCTTTTACCAGCAGGGATGCGTTTGGACACAAGGTCTTCTGATGTATCTTATTGATACTCTTGGCAGATTCTGAAAGATTACAAACCCAGTCAAGATAAAGCCAGGTTGGGGAGAGTGTGCATTTAAGCCTGGGGGACAGTTAAGGAGCATGTGGAGCTGTGGAGAATGGAGGTATCCCTTCTCTCAGACCTGGTCAGTTACCACCAGCCACTCCAAAGCCGCTTTCCCAAGTGGCCTGTGCCTGTGCTGAGGAGCCCAAGGCAAGTGCGTCTTCCCGTGCTGACCAAGCATTTTTCTGCCCAAGTTTGGGGCTGCAGCCTCAGCATCTTGATGTCATCACTGCCCCAGTCTGACCGCCGGTTCCCCAGAATCTCAAAATGAGCTGTTCTGGTCTCTTGCAGAGTTGGTGCGGATTTCTATATTTTCCCAGTTACTATGGAAACACAAATAAATATTTGGATAAGGATGAGGAACAAACCCTCCTTGAAGAGCTTGTGTATTCTAGTTAATGCTGGAAGTATCTGAGCACAGTTCAGAGTGCAACTTCGCCGGCAGTAGCCGACCCTTTTCAGAAGGCGTGTTACTTCTCTTTGACTAGGTGCTCCCATTCCCTAACTCCTCCTTTCTCTCTCTTCTTCCCATTCAGTTTCCCTTCTTTTTATCTTAGTTCTTTCCTCTTTACATTTTCTCTCTCCCATGCGTCCCCTCGGCACCTCTTTTTCCCTTTCCTCTTACTTTGCCTTCTCTCGCTGTAAAGCAGAGCATATTCTGGGCAGCTAAATCTGCACAGACCTGGCTTTGATCAGCTCTAGTCCTCGAGACCATGAGTGACATGTCACAGAGTAGGCTTGTGGCCAAGACCCACTTCCAGTGCTTGCTGGAGAGATGCTGAGAGGTCCTCCTGGCCGGAGCACAGATGGTGGGTGATGGAGTCCGGATGCCGAGACTTAGGGCAGGTCAAAACAATGATCGCTCAAGTGTAAACTGTGCTAATTGCTGGGGACAAAGAGAGAGCCAGGCCCCAGTGGAGTGTGTTTCAGGGTGGAGTCCCAAAGCAAAAGGTGGCTTCTGTTGCTTACACGTTAGTAGTAAGGGTCCTGGTCTTAGCTTCCAGATCGTCTTGTTTTTAATTCTCATTTTATTGTTGTAGAGATTGAGCTGCACTATCTTACCCCAGCATACAAAATTTGATTTTGATCATTTATAGGTCCTTTCCCAATGGGGGAGATATTTTTCTTGAAAGACATCTCATTTAAAGCATTATAGATACATAGATAGATAATAGATGAATAGATGATAGATAGAAAGAATAGATATACATACATAGAGATACACACACACACATATAAATACACAAATATACACACAGTATAAATATATATAAATATACAAATACTGTGTGTACTGTGTACACACAGTACACAGTGTGTGTATATAAGCAGACACACACACACATTTGTTTTTTGTTTGTTGGTTGGTTGGTTTTTTGGCCACATGGCTTGTGGGATCTTAGTTCCCTAACCAGGGATTGAACCCAGGCCCTGGGCAGTGAGAGCACGGAGTCCTAACCACTGGACGGCCAGGGAACGCAAGGGAATTCCCCACATACACACACATTTTGTTGTAAAATAAAACACAGAAACAGAAAACTTTACAAAACCATATCCTAGTGAATTATTATAAGGAAAACACCATCAATCCACCCAGGTGAAGAAAGAACTTTGCAGCCCCCAAGTGACCCCTCCCTGTACTTCATTCCAGACACAGCACTGTTCTGCCTCTACAATGAATCACTATCCCATTTTACAGTTATCACGTCCTTGCATTACTTTATGGTTTTATCACTCGAGTGCATCCCCAAATGCTGTAGTTAAATCTTGCCCATTTTTAAAAACTTGCCCTTTAAAGTTCCTTTAATCTGAAGTTTCTTCCTCCCCTCCCCTCACCCTTGCCATTTTCTTTACAATTTGTGTTGGTGAACCTGGCACGTGACCTGCAGTCTAGATTTGGCTGGATGCACTCTTGGTGTTGTTCAACATGCTCCTTTGTCCTCTGCATTTCCTACAAATTGGCAGCTAGAATCTGAGGATTGGCCAGACTCAGATGTGACCCTTTTGCAAGACTATGGTGGTGGTATATTCTTTCAACACAGTGTTGTGTCTGGTTTTCAATTTTTTTTTTTTTTGATGTTAGTAGCCATTGATACACGATAACTAAATCCATTCACTTATTGGGGGTTGGTGAAATTTTAATCTATTATTTCATTTTACATCTAATACCTCAGCTCTTTGAATAAGGAAACACTTTTTCTCACCCAATATTTTGTTACTCAGTGGCACAATTCATATAGGATGGGCAGGATAAATGTTAGAATCGTACCTTTTATTTACCCAGTTTTCAAGGTAATGAATTGGTTCCTTGTCACCCTCTGAAGGTGACCAATTGTAAATACTATAAATCTGTAGATTTTAAAATGTTTGATGTGTTTCAATTCAATGCAATTCTTTTCTTTAGAGGCTCGAAGTGTCCCCCCTTTAGGTACTGAGAGCTTTTTCACGTTGGTGCCTAAGTCCTTTTGATGGGACCCTAGTAGTGGGCCATAGCTGTCATGTTATCTGGTATGGTAGAATGGTCCAGGCTAACTTTGAATATTCACTGAGAAGCCCTGTTTTGTATTTCGTTGTTCACTTTTTAATGGGAAATAGTATTTCAAGGCCACAATGTGGTCACTAGAGATGCTTATTACTACTGGGTTTTATATGTAGATATAGATAAGTAGATATAATCTTCTATACACACATGTAATGACTTCATATGTACGTATAGTATTTCCATTTCAAAACCATGACTACATGGCATTCCCTCAGCCTCTTCTAAGTTATATATGTGTGTCTCCTTCCATCCATGTTTATAATCCTGGCTCTCAAAGACACCAAGAATGATAGAATTAGAATGTCCCATGATGATTCATTTGCTCTAGCCTACATTACACAAACAACAGTCTCAACATAACAATATTAATACTATCTCCATCAATTATGATTCCTCAAAGAAGGTTAAAAAAAATTGTATATATACTTCCCATTATCCCTTTTGTTTTTTATGGTTATATTATATCTACATTATCTGAGCATATGTACCTATCTATGTATCTATACATCTATCTATCATCTATCTATTATCTATCTATCTATCTATCTATCTATCTATCTATCTATCTATCTATCTATCTATCTTCTTTCCATACTATACTCATTCCTGCTTAATCCTTATTTAACCTCAGTTCTACAAGTTTATGTATTCTCAAGTACAGGTATATGTAACTTAATGATCACTACTACTCCTTGTGTCTGTTTCTCTCTAGATTTTTTTTGTTTTCTGAAGCTCATTATCCAGTAATTTCCTTAGGAAGGGCTTATGGATACAAAATTCTCTCATTCTTGATATTGTTAATGGATAGAAAACATTGAATAACCTAAATGAGTGACTTCATTTTCTTATGGTACAAAAGTCTGAAGGTAAAATAATTTTTTATTCCAAGTAATGCATTATTTTTTACCTAGATGCTAACATAATTTTTTAATTAGAAAAGTTAGTGATGTTATTAGAATACATTTTTATGATTATCATTCTGCATTGATATTCTCAGGTATATTGTGTACTCTTTCAATGTCTGGTTTAAAATACTTTTTTAATTTTAGGAAAATTTTCTTGATTTTTGTATTTGTTCTTTCCCTTTGCTTTGTTTTTTTTCTTCAGAAACATCTATCATCAGTGTTTTGGATCTTCGTTGTGTATCTTTAATATTTGTCACTCTGTCTCAAATATTTTTAATCTCTTCATTTTTTCTGATTTAATTTCTTTTTCTTTTTTGAATTTATATTTCTTCTAAGTCATTATCTGTTGTGTTTATTCATTCTCGTGTTCCTTCTAGTTTAGTCTTCACTTCTAAACTAAACATTTCTATTTTTTCCATTACTTTATTTTTGACTTTTTTGAATCCTGACTTATGTTGTTTTCTCATATCTTGCCTTTTAGTTTATTTTGAAATATTAAGTTACAGATTTAATGTTTTAAAACCATGTCTTGGGCTTCCCTGGTGGCGCAGTGGTTGAGAGTCCACCTGCCGATGCAGGGGACATGGGTTCGTGCCCCGGTCCGGGAAGATCCCACATGCCGCGGAGCAGCTGGGCCCGTGAGCCATGGCCGCTGAGCCTGAGCGTCCGGAGACTGTGCTCCGCAACGGGAGAGGCCACAACAGTGAGAGGCCCGTGTACAGAAAAAAATAAAAATAAAAAAAAAACCGTGTCTTTCTGGCATCTTTCATTGTCTGTAGGCATGTTTTGCTGATCTTTTTCCTATTTTTTTCTCATAGTAGCTTTATATTGAATTGATCTCAACACGTGCTCATATGTTGTTGATAGGTTAAGAAGTTCCTGACTATCTTCCCCTCTCCCACTTTTATTTGCACCTTATCTTTCCTTTTTTCTCTATTCTTTCATATTTGCTTAATTTTGATTTCACCCCAAAGAGCTTATCCTCAGTGTAGAGTCCTGTTCTATAAGAAAATCCTGGGGTTAGACTTCTGTATGTCTTTCAGGCCTTACAGCAGGACTTTTGTACTCACCTGCTATTGGACTGAATAAACCTGCTTCCGGTTTCAACTGTGGTTCTCAAATGTGTTCGCTGTTCTTTGCAGTGATCACATGTTGGCTGTTTGGGATTCTCCTGTTTTCTGGTCAGTCAAGCACTCAGTTTTGCCCTCTGATTTTTCTTGCATGGATGCTGGTAACTCACAGATCTTGTGACTGTTGGTGGTTTGCCCCCATCCACTCGCATGTTGTCCACTAGTTTTGTTGTAAATGTTGTCCATGGGTTTTGGTCTTTATCTCTTTTTTAACATATGGATTTGGAAAACCCCCAAATACGCTGTTGTTGCCACCTCCGGCTTTCAACAGCTCATCTCTTATTGCAAGCAAAGTCAGTGCATGTGTGTCTCTGTGAGTGCTGCATGTGGGCTTCTTATTTTTTTTAATTAAAATTTAATTTATATAAACTAACATGCATAGGCCTTGAGTGTTCAGTTTGATGAATTTTGAGAATTGTATACACTCCTTTGACCACCACCCAAAGTTCCATCCACATGGAACAGTGGATAAGTTTCTTCACATCCCTTTCTAGCTGGTCACACTGCCTACCCCCAGCTCCCACCAGAGGCAACTGCGTTGTGATTTTATAACCACAGGTGAGTTTTTACCTGTTCTAAGACTTCATGCAAATGGAACCACCATTTTATTTCTATCCCTAGATCATCGCTGAGGATCTTTTAAGTCATAAATCAATGTTGAATTTCATCAGATGTGTCTCCCGCATGTACGAAATTGTTATAGGATTTTCTCCCCTGTTCTGTTAACACCCAGAATTACATTGACTTAGTTTAAAATGTTAACACTGATTGCTAACATTTTGTCAAGGATTTTTCACTTATGTTTATAGAAATGTATTTTTCAGGTTTTGGCTTCAGGTCTCATAAAAATGAGTTGGAAAGAGATATTTCTTTGCCTGTTTTCTGAAAGATTTTGTATAAGACTGATAGTACGTATACTGTAGACACTTCATTAAGTTCACCATTTCGTCCTGGAGTTTATCTTGTGGGAAGATTTTAGATTATGGATTCAATGTTTTAAAATAGATATAGGGCTATTCAGAGCTTTAAATTTCCTCCCAAGTTTGTTTTGGGAAATTGTGCTTTGAAATGATTTTGCCCAGTTCATTTAAGATGTCAAATTTATTAGCATAAAATTATTTGTAAATATGTCCTACTGTCCTTTAAATATCTGTAGGATATTCAATGTTGATCATATTTCATTCATGATACCGATAGTTTGGTATTATTTTTTCCTTTAACGTTTAGTATAATTTAACAGTAAAGATAATTAGGCATAAAGCATCCTTTGTGGGAGAGTTTTAACTGTAAATTCAATTTCTTTAATAAATATAAAACTCTTTGTTTATGGATTTCTTGAGTTAGCTTTGATAGTTTCTGTCTTTGAAGAATCTAATTCAGCTAAATTGTTAAATTGATCACTGTAAAGCTTTTCATAATATTCCTGTATTATCCTTCTAATGTCTATAGAATCTGTTGTGATGTCTCTTCTTTCATGCTTGATATTGGTAATCCATGCCTTCTCTCTTTCTTTTATTTTTCCTGATTTGTCTGGCTAGGGTTTTATCAATTTTATTAATATTTTCAAATAACTAGGTTTGGTTTCATTTATTTTCTCTGGTATTTTTCTGTTTTCTATTTTATTAATTCTGCTCTTGATTACTTATTTATCTTTACTCTGTTTTAATTTTATCTTCTTTTTCACTCTCTGTACATGGAAGTTTTTATCATTTATTTGAGACTTCTTTTCCTTTTAAAAATAAGGAATTAGTGCAATAACTAATTAGGGCAATCAACATTTCTCTGAACAGGGCTTTACTTACATCTCACATATTTTGATATGTTGTGTTTTTGGTTTTATTTAGTTCAAAGATTTTTTGGCTCATGGGCTATTTAGAAGCGTGTTGTTTAATTTAGAAATATTTGGAGATTGTCCATATTTGGTACATTATTAATTTCTGGTTTAAGTCTGTTTTGGTTGGAGAACATACTTTGTATTATTTCAATTGACTTAAATTTATTCTGATTTTAGTTTATTATGACAATATTGCTCTGTCTTGGTGAATGTTCCTTGTGCACTTGAACCTGTTTTGGGGTGATATACTCCATAAATGTCAATTAGTTCAAGCTGGTTTGTATTGTTATTCAAGTCTTCTGTATCCTTACTAATTTTCTGTCTATTCTTTCTATCAAAACTGAGGGAAGAGTGTTAAAATTTCCAGCTATAATTGTAGATAATATTATTGTCTACTTCTCCCTTTAGTTCTATCAGTTTTTACTTCATGTGTTTGGAAGATCTTGTTATTAGGTATATATACATTTAGAATCGTTATGTCCTCTTGATGAATTGACCCTTTATCATTATTAAAGATCTCTCTTTATCCCTGATAATATTTCTGTGTCTCAATTCTATTTTGTCTGATATTGATAAAGTCATTTCAGCTCTCCTTTGACTGGTGTTTACATGGTGTATCTTTTCTCACCTTTTTCCATTTAATCTATCTTTGTCTTTATATATAAACCTACTGTATATTTAAAGTAGGTTTCTTATAATCAATGTATAGTTGTGTACTGTTTTTTATCCACTCTGATAATCTCTGCCTTTTAATTAGAGCATTTAGTCTATTTACATTTCTTACGTATGGGTTGAAGTCTACCGTTTTGGAATTTGTTTTGCATTTGTCCCATCTGAATTTTATTGACTTTCCTGCTCTCCTGACTTCTTTTGTGTGCATTGATTATTTTGAATATCCTCTTTTATTTCATTGATCAACTTCTTACCTATATCTCTTTGTGTTATTTTTACTAGTCACTCTAGACATTACAATATGTATCTTTAGCTTATTACAGTATACATTCAAGTAATATTATACTACGTTATAAGCAATGAAAAAATACAAGCATGTAATTCCATTTACCTCCTTTCCTGCCTTTTGTTATTTTATCATACTTATTTAAGTCAATATTAATTTATTATGACATTTCTTTAACTTCTACATATACTATAAACCCCCAAATGCATTGTTATTTATTTTTTAAATAAATATATACCATATAAACATACAGCATATATCAAAAGTCTGCAATCTAGGCAGTAGGTAGTTAGTGAATGGTGAGGTGTAGCCATCTCCACTCCTGGGTGAAATACAGTAGAGAGACTCAAGTGGGGTGATACTCAGATGTCCCTTGCAACCACTTCTGGCAGTGGCATTAGAGGGAGCCTGACAACGACCAAATAAGACCCAGCCCCCAATTTGTAACTCATAAATGCTTTTGGTTCTTGGGAAGGAATTGCCAAACACAAGACATGGCTGCAGTCTACACAACAGTTAAGTTCCAAGGGACATGAACAGGATGGCAAGTGGTGCATAGGTAAAAAGGTGAGTAGTGATGGACTGGGTTTGAGTACTGCATATGCCACTAACTAGCTGTGGTGTCTTCAGTAATTTATCTCACCTTTTTCATTCTGTTTCCTCCACTGTAAAATGAGAATAGTGGTAGATACCTCACTGGGCTCTGGGAATATTCATGAAAATAAGAAGTGTGAAAATTCCTGGATCGTTACAGACACCCCTTCATCATTTCTTTCTCTTCATCTGAAATTACGGTCCTTGATTTTTGGCTTTGATCAGCCCTAGCTGACTGTGGGTTTCTGCATCTGATATTACCATCGTCATTGTCATCATTTGTCATTGTTTTTACTGTGGTTGTTATTGTAGACTTTGTAGTACTAGAATGGAAAAGACAATTAATGGACTATCACAAACTCTCTGGTGATGTTGACAAACAGCTTTCCTCACAACTTAAGGAATGACTCTGATATATGTTACAACAAATTAATTTTGGAAAAATATGCAACAAATTAAAGCCTGTTTGTAAGCTTGTGGTTGTTGAAGCAAGGTTCCCAGTCCACGCACATGCCTGTGATGTATAGCGTTTCTCTGCTCCCGTAGCAGTGTTAATGGCCTGGGGTCTCTTCTAGAGGAGGGAGCAGCTCAGGCAGCATCCTCTCAGAGCCACTGGCAAAGCACCTAAATGGAAAATCACATTACATGATTGCCTCGGTGATGGCAAGAAAGTTAGCATTCCCATCAGTCTGCATGTGCGTGGCCAACCAGATGAATCAGATGAAAAACATGGAAGGAGAACAAAGCACAGTCATTCTGCATAAAGGCCATTCTTCAAGCTCAGTCATTTGTCAGCCGCCGGTGTTTGAAGACAGGCAGAGCCTTCTAAACACATGTCCAGTTACATTTGTACAGAGAAAAAAGCTGGCATGTTGACAAGTTCATCACCGATTTTGAGCCAATCACCGAATCAGTATCACTTCACCACCGGGTCTTCTCTACCACTTTTTCCAGTTTCAATCACAGGAAGAAATTAAGGAAGAGGAAAGAAACGTTTATATAATTTCTATCACGTGTGCTTCTTTGCAAGGTTTTTTTTAAAAGGGGGTATGTGCTGAAATACAGTAATGGACAATTTTTAATGTAGCAAGCTTATAACAACACATATCAAATTTGCCCTTTTGGTGTGGTTAAGACAACTGAGATCCCAGATCCAGTCATGACTTCTTTTACGAGTGCTTAGTTCTGTGCCGCTTTTAATCTGTTTCCGGGTCTCATATTAGTGTATATCAGGGCTGGTCGGCGTGGTTGTCTTCTTGTTCAAAGCTACTTTCCTAAATGCAAGGAGTTCTCAGCACCTCTCTTGCTCTGCATATCCTAGCGTTAGACTTTCGCATACGCAGTTCAACAGCTACATGCTGGTAGTGTTGGCTACTTTTGTTCCTAATTGCTAACACACAAATCCATACAAAAACTTGAAAATCTTCAACTAAAACCATATGTCTCTTTTGCCATCTGGAATGCTTTCTTTTTCCCTCGACCTGGTAGAAAAGAGTTGGATGAACTTCCTCTACTTTAATTGAACTCTGAGCAAATCCTCAAAGTCTCTCTACACAAAGGCTTTTATTTCCTACAAACCAACTGGTTGATTTCTATTTTACATTACTCTTTGTCAACCTCCAACCCAATCCCAGCCCCAAGGCAATACGTTAAAACTGCATCCATGCAGCCTTACTGTGGTTTTTTGATTCTCATTATTCCATGAATGTGCTTTGTGTGTACCTACGTTATCTCATTTATCCTCACCACACCCTTACAAGACAGCTTTCAGCAGCTTTGTATGATAGATAAGACAGCCGATGCTCAGAGAGATTGAGTAGCTTGTCTAAATTCACACTGCCAGGAAGTGGCAGAACTGGGCCCCCAGTTTAGGGTAATCTTAACCTAAAGTCGTGCTCTTTCTGTTGACTCTGGGACCTTTAGTTGTGGTCACCATAAGCTTGGTGACTACTGTATGGTCAGATCAGGTAAGGATTGTAAGGCCATTTCTGAGCAGCATATCAGAGCCGTGTCCCATAAGAGTCCCAGAGAGGTTTCGGGGGTTTCCTGATTTTTCCAATAGCTAAGCATCTTTATCCTGCTGAGGGTTGACTGCAACGTGGATTTCAGGAGCAGCTCAGCACAAATAACCCTACAAGGGCTCATAATCATCAACGTCTCATTATAGGCTTCATTTTTAGACTATATTCCAATACTCACATACTGTTGGCTCTAGAATAGAACGTAGAGATCAGGTTGAGACAAGCCCCATGTCTGATAGACTGAAAAGTTAAAGCCAAAGAGAACCAGCCCATGGCAACACCCAGAGAGCAGCAGTCTCTGTCCTGGCAAAGGGGGTGCTGGGAATGGGAAGATGTATCCTCATAGTTTTTGCAACCTGAGACTGAGCATCAGAAGACAGTCCTGGGTGGAGGAAAGCTTGCGGCTGCTAATAGGAATCTATGATGATGCTTGACTGGGGATTTAGGCACGAGCCTTGGCCACAGATACTTTGTGTTTGGAATTCACCATGGAGAAAGTGCTTTGTCTATACCATATAGTGTCACTGTATAGGGATTTAGGATTATTATCATAAGGTAATCATTAATATATATTTTAGCAATTGACTGAGCTCAACACAAAACAATAATGCATAGCCTCTTTCTGTCTGTTAGGTACTTACCTAGCTGAGTCCTTCTCTGGGCATTGCCCTCAGCCCAAGGGAGCAATTCCTGGAGCCACCTTGTGCAAGATCACACCTGCTTCCCAGGGGTGGCCTGTGTCTCATGACTGATTGCTGTAGGGGCACAGAAGCTTGGCCTCCTTGCCTCCATCAGGACATCCCTGGATGCCCATCTCAACTGCAGAGCACCCTAGGGGTTTGGCTGGTGCCTCTGCGGCCACTGCATTGTTGTTCAACTTCTCCCTCTGACCAATCCTGCTGCACATGAACTCCTCCTGCACATGAATCTCTATCTCAGAGACTGTCTTATGGAGAACTTGGCCTAAGATGCCATCTAAGGGGGCTCTCTGATCCATGAGTAATTTAGTTCTATGGGACACCTTTACCTCTAGCCACCTTCTCTTCTCCCACCCCTTCTTCATTCCCATCAATGCTCCTCTCACAGCCCAGCCCATCTTAGGAGTCACTTTCATGTCCTAACAATTGTTTTGGGTTTTCTGACCTCAGTCAGCCAGGTCTCACTTTCCAGTCTCCCTCTGGTGCCTTTCTCAAAAAATGTTTTCTGTTTGTATGATTCAAAATTCCTCTTGGCAGGAGTCAGACTGGTTTATACAAATACTGCTTACTGATGTACATACTGTCTTGGAATCCAACCTGCCTTCCTGAGCTGGGCTGTCTCCTTCTAGATGTCTTCCACACCTTGTAAACAGAGCTGAATGCAGAGAGCTTGGAGGCAGGAATGAAAGGAAGAGCATGCTCTTCTTTCCACCTTGACGTGGGTCTCTCCCGCCAAGCCTTTCACGGCAGGCTGTTCCTCCCGCACCTGGTCCATAGCCTCTCCCGAGGGCAGGAAAAAATACAGAAGCATATTAAGCTTATGCTGGTTGGGCCAGATTCCTGGAGGCCACAATATCAAAGGTGGACTTTTTACATACTGCCAACTGCATTGTTTCATCCCTCTTCTTGGAATTTCGGCAAATGACCACCTTTCTCCAAGAAGCCTTCCTGCCTCGACCCTACCCATTTTGCAAACCATTGACACAGTTTCTGACTCAGTAAAGTTACCTTTACTTTATTCTCTACTCTCCTTCAACTCCTCTCCCTACCTCAATATACAGTATCATAATTAATTGGGGGTGATCAGCCATTATGGGTATAATTTGGATATGCCTTGGAAGGACTCTAAGCTACCGAGCAGCACACAGATGGCATGGGATTTTCTAAGCTGCCCATCCATCTATCCCCAAGGCTCCACCTTAAAATTTTCATTCTACTTTCATTCTAAGGCCTTTCTCATAACGTACCCATAGTTCTCTCTTTCTGACACTCCTTGTACTGTGTGTGAGTCTGTCTTCCCAGCTAGCCTGGGTGTCCCTTGGAGGGCAGGAGCCACATTAATCATCTTTGCTCCTTCCCACCCACCACTTCTGACGTGCACATATTTGGTACTTATTAAATACAAGTTGAGTAAAAATACTTAACGCACGAGTAGGAGAAAATTAGAGTTTATAATTCTCAAGAAAATTTCTTCCTAACCAGCACCACCAAGCATTCAGTGTCCTTCACTAAGTGGCACTGTCCTGGGTCTGATGGTGAGCCCTGGGGTGTGACAGAAGGTGGAGGCTGCCAGAGCACAGTCCCTGCTCCCCAGCCCATGATAGCAGTGTCCTGCCCCCTTGTGATCACAGAGAGCTTGAGCGTCTATCTTCTACAGACTTCAGTTTCCTCATCAATAAGGTATTGGTATCCCCTCCTGCCACATCACATTTTCTTTCCAGTGACTCTTAATGATTTTCTAGATTCTCAGATGAATTAATCATAATAGAATCATTGGCATCCACCCCACCCAGCCTGGTGGTGGCCACGTAAGTCTCTTCTCTGAGCATGAAACCAGATGTGAGGTAATTACCCACACAAGAGCAATTTGGCCTTAGTGCAAAATGTTCATCTTTTCAGATGTTGAAGCAAAATACACTCCTCATAACACCCAGTGGCCTTTCGATCGCAGCTTTCTGCCTGGGCTTTCTACGTGGATATTAGTATATCCAGCCCACGCCTCATCCACTCTGGATTTTATTAGGAGGTGGGAGGGAGGTGGGTGGAGGGACAGGTAAGCCTGCACACGTCCTCAAAGGTCTTTGTCAGGATCTTAGTTTGCACACGTGTGTGCTACTTTCTGCCGTTAACTAATCTGTAACGTTCGTGTGGAAACTGATTACCGTCTCTGACTTTGCAACTCTGTCTGGTATCCTGTCCCCAAATCGACTTTACTGTTTTGTCAAAAGGCTTTCCATTAGGAGAAACAAAATGCCTTACCTGAGATCATATAAAAAGAATGAATCAGTGGACCATAAGAACACATAAGAAGTGCTGTTGAAATGATTAATTATGAATAACAATACATAGTAAAATAGAACGATACCAATCTATGTGGAGGAGGGTGCAGCAAAGCACAGTGTTTTTCAGATCAAAATATGAATTTGCATTGAACCTGCATATTTTTGGCATGGTGGTTTTTTACTAAAGTGAATTCAAAATTAAATTAAAAAATTTATTAGAACCATTCTTGGTAATTTTCTGTCTATTTTTTATAAATGTTCTTTTTATTACTCTGCTTGGGCTGCCATACAAAATACCACAGTGGCTTAAAGAACAAAAATTTATTTTCTCACAGTTGTGGAGCCTGCAACTCAAGATCAAGGTGGCAGCCGTGTTGGTTCCTGGCGAGACCTCTCTCCTTAACTTGCAGATATCCACATTCTCTGTGTCCTCCCATGGCCTTTCTTCGGTGTGTACTCACTCCTGGTATCTCTTCCTCTTCTTATGAGGACACCAGTCTTATTGGATTAGGGCCTCATCCTTATGACCTAATTTAACCTTAATTACCTCCTTAAAGGCCTTACCTCCAAATAAAGTCACATAGTTGGTTAAGGCTTCAACCTATGAATTTTGGGAAACACAATTCCGTCCATAATACTCTTCAAATCTAGTGTTTTGAATAAACTAGGCATGGAAATGAAAGGCTTCCTTTTAAAGCCACCTACATTCAATTCACCATTACTCATGCCAGAAATAGGAAGCTCAGAGGATTCAAGAAGCCATTTCTTTTCAGCATTAGCATATATTTTTATTTTCCCCCTATTTTGCACCAGGTTGAATTTTCAGATTAACTCTCTGGTTTGGTTTCCAAAGATTGTTTGCAATGCTATGCTATAAAAATGTTTGTACACATATCTCTCTGTATGCCCACTTGAGTAAAGTTGTAAGGAGTAAAATTGCTAGGTACATGCACCCTTGACCAAACCCTGTACATTTTACATTCAAATGGCTACACTGGCTTACATGCCTACCTGCAAAGTGTGTGGGTTTCCATTTTCCCAGTATTTGATACTACCCTGATACTTGATCTGTTTTCCTATTTTTGCCCATTTCATCGGTATAAAATAGTATCTCAAATTATTATTTGATTTCACATTTTCCTGATTCGTAATCAAGTTGAACACCTGTTCATAGGTACATTATCTTGTCAGCTTTTACCTTCTATAAATTGTCTCTATATTTTCTTGACCCATTTTCACTTGGGTTTCCTGACGGTTTCTTGTAGATTTACATAACTTTCTTATATATTCTGCATTACAATCAGTCTTGTGTTTTAAAACATACCTTCCCTGTCTGTCAACTGTCAAATTTGTGTAGAGAGTCTTTCTTAGAACAAAATATTTCCTCCTTACATGGTCAAATCCAAAGTGTTTCCCCTTATGCTATAGGTGTTTGCATCTTGCTTAACAAATGTCCGTTCAGTGAAAGAACACAGAGCCAACCTCCAAGGCTTCTTCTAATAGTTTTGCAGGTTTGCCTTTCATGTGTAGACCTTTAATCTACTTGGAATTTATTTTTGCAAGTAGTTGGAATTTGAGTTCTAATTTTACTTGTCTCTATGTTTTTCAATTTCCCCATCACAATCTATTAAATAACTGATCCATTCATTATTGATTTGTGAGGACTCGTCCGTGATAAACCATGTTCCCTTGTATATGTGGGTTCTGTTTCTGAATCCTCCATTCTGTTTAACTGGCATATCTCTCTGTCCTAGCACAATATCATGCTGGTTTTAATTCGTTTATCTTTGCAGCATGTTATAATATCTGAGAAGTAAAGAGAGTCTCCTCTTTTTGTTCTTTTTCAAATATATACAGACCTTTATTATTACATATATATTTTAGTGTTATTTTATCTTTTTCTCCGGGATTTACATTGAAATTATTTAAACTTTATATATGATGTGGGGGAGAACTGGAATTTTTATGTGATTTTTTTCACTCATGGCCATGGTATAGGTCTCTATATACTTATTTTTTTTAATGTCCTATTGGCTATTTTATCATTTCTTTCCATGTAGGTCTTGTGCATTTTCATTCATTTCTAGTTACTTTAGACATTTAGAGCTTTTAGTTCCTATTTTAAATGGTATTTTAATTTGTGGAGTCTTCATGTATTGTCTTATTATAAATGCTACTTACTTTCAAAGACATTTTCTGGTTGGTTACTGCTGTTACAGTAGTTTGTTGACTTTCTTGGACTATGTAAATTTTCATTTTATTTTCTCTTTCCAACTCTTATGCCTCTTATGTCTTTTTCTTGTCACTTATTCATTGGCTAGAACCGTCCATAGTCTGTTGAATGAAGGGTGGAAATAGTAACGAATACCTTTATTATTTTCCCAACTTAGCTCTAACAAATAAAAAGAACAAGTCTGAAATGCTTAAAGGAGATTTGAGAGGTTTGACGGAAAAGTGATTACATTATCAACAGTGAGATTAAATAATGGGTAGATACTGTGGCTCGTCTACTGTTGTTAGGGATGTTATCAAGGGTTAAAAAGTGCTATACAGACTAGAAGTCAACAGTTTCACCTTGATTTTAGCAGAAGCATCAAAAAAGAATTGAATCAACGAGTTGCTGACTATGAAAACTGGTATCAATTCAGTGCTAGGTCCTAAAATCTTCTGTGTCCCACATTTTGGTAACTTTCTAAGAAAACGGGTATTGTTTAAGAGTGTTTTGAGCAAACAAGTGATATAATCAAAGTGATAAATGCTGGTGGTCACTAAGGCTTGTGGATCGCTGAAGACTATTAAATTCCATCCCATTATCTCTGTGCATGCGGCCAAACATCCCTGACCTTGATTATAGGACAAGCCTCTGGACTCGCCTGTTTCCACGTTCTTCTCCTTAATTACATCCTCCATCCTGGCACCAGAGTCACGGGCTGGGAGCAATCTGACACACCCTGACACCGGTGAGACATCGGGTCTGAAAAGTCTAAGCAACCTAACCCCTCAGAAAGACACCTGCTGCTGAGAAAACAGTATCTTCTGGAGTTAAACTACCCCCCTGTCCCTATCCCCTGCATTTCATTGGCACCTCCTCAACTCCATGACCATGTTGCCACCTCTGGTTCCTGAATTTCTCTCCTCTCCTGGGCTCCAAGTCAGGAGTCTCCTGAAAGGGCCCTGGCATCTTACTTCACTTTGAGGCTGGTGTCACTTACTCTGTGATAGGATTTGCCATTCACCTTCGTCTGCCTACCAGACCTGAAGGTCTGATGGTCCACTTCTGGTCTCCCTTGTGCTCACGGCTAACCTACTATACTGTCCGCTGGTGAGAACCCCCTGACACCCCATTAGTTATAAGAGAAAGTCCAGCTCCTCAATACAACAGGCAAGGCCACAGTTCACACCCCGCTGCCACCCAATCAGCTGCTGTTCCTCCTGTCTGCCACGTACTTCCATGCTTCCTCTCTCTCTCGACTACCACTTTCCTCATCTTTATTTTCTGAACCCCTATTTATCTTAAAGAGCCAGTTTAAATGCCAGCCCTTCTGAAGCTTGCCCCCTTCACCTCTATAGTTAGCACTTGCTTCTCTTAGGCTCTAACAGCAGGGTGTTTACGATTGTCTTGTGTTACTTTTTGGCTATTACTGGCTTTCTAGTCTGTCTGTTCAACTAGTACATGTACACCTTACTTTTCTGCTTTCCAGAAGTCAGCTTAGTGACAGGGACTTAATATAAGGCTAAAAAGAGTTTGTATAACATAAACAATATTTGGAAGGTTGATTGGTGGTCACATGCAGGATGGCTCAAGATGCAGAGGGCGAACAGAGGGCAAACAGAGAGGACACAGAGGCAACTGCTATGCCCTCATCATGATTGAGGGGGACAGGGGCTGGGGCGAGGATGGAAGGAGTGGGTGTGAGGTCCCAGGATTGAGGGACTAGAGATGATGATGGTGCATGGGAGCAGTGAGGGAGGAGAAGCATCTACAATGCTCTGGAATTCTGAGTGCAGGTGCTTAGGGGGATGGTGGTCTCTCAACAGAAACAGGGAAAGAAGGAGGAGGTGACCTTGAGGGAAAGCCATCTTGGGTTTGATGTCATCCAGGACATACAGTTGCAAAGTCCCTGAAATGTGGGTCCAGTGCTGGGAACAGAGATAGAACACAGACTGGGGAGATGCAATCATTGATGATGTGGTGAGAGATTGGAGATATTACTATGGGCAAGAGGACAGAGAGCAGAGAAGACATCCTCTGGGGAAAATGCTCTGCTGGGGATGCAAAAGAAGAAAATAAGGACACAGAGGATGAGGAGAAGAAAGGGCCAGAAGGTAGGCATGGACCAGGAGAGTGTCTTGGGGGAGAAGCCAAGAGGGAAGAATTCCAAAGAGTAAAAGGTTGGCAATATCAAGTTCTATGAAGAAGAGGCCACGGGAGGACCTCGGTGACCTTCAAGAGAGCCCTGTCTGAGCAGAGGAGGGGGCGGGGACACTGCCGGGTGTGAGAGAGAAGGTGGGCGGGAGGAAGCGGAGGGGGCAGGTGCAGCCAGTTCTCCAGGGGATTTGGCAGCTCGGGGAGCAGAGGCCGGGGAAGGGCTGGGATGTGTGTTTGCCACCCGCATACAGAGCACTGCCAAGTCAGCGAGTCTAGCTCCAAACTGTGACCCACTGCCCCCTCTTCTTTGTTCCCACAGCCATCCCGTCCGGCCTGCTTTTGAGAACCTGCAGGCTTTTCTGTTTCCATTTCTCCATTGCTTCCTCCACGCTGGAGGGTAAGTCTTCTTAAAGCATTTTTCTGGTCCTATTTCTCCTAGGGTCAAAGATGAAATGAAGCCCAGTGCTTCATCCAACTATACCAGAGTCTCCAGGTTTGGGCCTCAACCTCCTTACAGAACTCTCTCCCCTGCTGCCCCTGTAGTCCCAACCTACACCTCAACCCCTGTGGGCCCCCACTGACCCACTGCCTGAGCTTCCCACCCCTGCCCTCCTCCACCCTGCACCAGAGAAGACGTATCAGCTCCCTACCTCTGTCGCCTCCATTCTGGTCCAACCACCTCCAAACTCACTCTCTTCTTTCTTTTATTTGCACATGTTTCCTTTTTCCTCTGCTTGAGCTGGAAACTGATCTTCCAGAATTGTCTTCCTTCAAAAGATGTCATCTTTATTTCTTTTTCAGAACAGACATTTCTGTTTTGTGTTTGGGCATGATGTGGGAAAAGCTGAGGGACCTGCGTCTTTTAGCCAGAGGGTTAAATCAGTATTTGTCCTGTGTGCAAGCCAGAGCTGCCCCCCAAGGCCATTTGTAAAGGCCCTCTCCACCAGGGAGACCACCTGATTTCCCAAATGTCATCTTGCTTTAAAACACTGAGTTTATACATGTGCGTATAAACATATATATGAGTTTATATCCACACACACACTGTACACAAACACACACACAGTCTTCCTATTGCTCTTTGAGGGTGGGCCTCTGTTTTACCTATTTTGTATCCTCATAAGCCTGCTACAGGTCTACATCCCAAGGACTTACTAAACGTGAATTAAATTGCAGGGAAAAATCATCCTCCGATCACTGAATTAATTGGCCGAGAGGATGTAGAAATGGTGAGCTCACGGGGAGATGGAGTTTTCCGTTGCCCAGACAGAACGGCTCCATAGTGGGTGGTGGGCACCCCCTCCTGTGAAATCAGACAGACACCCTATTGTCTGGGCTCTCCAGCACCCCTGGGGGCGGAGGGCGGCTGTCATGCCACACAGGTTGGCACCTGGTGATGTTTAATTCAACACCTGTATCACAGACTGTCTTGTATTGTTCTCCACTCTTTCCCGTGGGGCTGTGTTTTCACTCCAACAAGGTTCAACAACAACAAACACTGGCTGTGTATCTACTTACTTACTGTGTGCCGGGAGCTTTCACATAGTTTTCATATTGAAAACTCACAGGAGTCTTGCATGGTAGGTATTATTATTGTTATCGTAGTTTTTCCAGGGGAGAAACTGAGTTTCACAGACTTGCCGACGGTCGTGAGACTAACATGTGTCTAAGTCAGAATCTGGACCAAGATAAACCAAGCTCCCGTGTCCTTTTTCACTCGTTGAGGGCAGGACAGGGCTTGACCTCCTCCCTCCCACCAGGGGCCAGCCCTTCCGCGCATCCCCGCAACATCCTTGGTCCAAAGCTCACTACGCACCCTTCGCCCTAACTGATGGGGAAGCGCCTTCCCAGCTGCTGTGCTCAGAGGAGGGAAGACACCCGCTGTCATTCTGCGCATGCGCAGTGCTAGGCTCCTGCCCTGCAGGTGTGAGGGCAGAGCTATAAATACCTGCCACGTTGTTCCCCGTCAGGGCCAAACAACATCAGGGCGCCTTCCCTAGGGCAGCTGACGAATAAATGAGAGATGTCGCCCAAACAAAGACAGCCTTGCCTCGGGCTGCGCCGTTCCTGGTGGGGGAGCTAAGGGCCCCCAAGCCCTGCAGCGCAGACCAAAAAAAAAAAAAAAAGCCTAAAAGCCCCTCATGTTTGAACAGAACTTCACAGTTTACAAGGAACTCGTGAGCCATCTAATAAGGCAGCGTCAAGAGGGCACGTATTATGAACCTCACTTTCTCTAGCAATGAATCAAGACTCAGAGAGGAGAGGTGCTCTGCCTAAGGACACACAGCAAGTAAGAGGCAGAGCCGGGACACAACTGTGGGTCTCCTGGCTACAGTTGCAGGCCCTGAAACTGACTAGTCCCAGGGAGAAACAATCTTCTTAATGTTGATTTACAAACTTTATAGAAAGGATTTTAGAAAAAGAGTTCTTGGCAGGCATCTTGATGCCTCCAGTAAAACTGCCAAGGGCCTTGGTGACATCTGAATAGCTTAGAGCAGAGGAATAACTACCATCCCAGCCACACCTGAAGTTCTGGGAGCTGCTGAAAAAAGACGGGTCTCCCATAACTTTACAGAAGACTGGATCACAAAGCCCAATTTGGAACCTCTTGACACACATTTGGTGGAATAGCAATACCCCTGTTTTTCATATATAAATAGAGTAACAGAATCAATATTAAGTCATCTTCAAAGCTATTTTTGAAATAATTTGCAGCCGGGAAGTGCTTATCATGTACTAAGGTAGGCAGGCTGGCCTGGCTGCTACCTTTGGGAGACTCCAATTTAAGAGTCTTAAGGAAATTCCTGATCCTCAGGAAAGCACCCTCTCGCTAGGACAAGCATTATGCTGTCTTGTACCTTGTTCCCTCCAATTTGCCACCAGGTGACAAGGGAAGGGTTTTGAGATCCGCAGCCAGGTCAGGACCGGCCTCTGTTGGCACCTGTGTGAGCTCAACCTGCTTCCTGCACGTGTCAGAAATCTGTGTAAGTCACAGAGCGTCCAGCTTGCCCTCATCTGTCTCAGGCCTCCCAGACCCGGAGGCCGGTCAAGAAAGCAGAGTGGGGTCTGTGTATTCAGTGTTGGGAGGCCCCATTTAATGACACCTGCCCACATGTGGGCATTGTTTCCCCTTCAGTCTCTCCTCTCCCTAGGGTAGAAAAAAGTCTTTTTTCATTCAATCATTCATTCTTTCCACATTTATTCATTCATTCATTCATCCTATTTTTTGAGTGCCTACAAAGTACCAAGAACCGTTCTAACACCCTGGGATTGCAACAGTGAATCAAATAGACAAAAACTTCTCCCCTTGCGACACTGACGTTCTACTGGGAGAGCCTTTCATGGAGAACTTCTTGTCTACATACCAAGTAAGACAGATAATGAAGGGTACAGCACGTTACATCATGCTAAGTGCTAAACGGTATGGAGACCCAGAGCCGCTCAGGGAGGCTGGGGCCTTCAGAGAGGACGCTTGTAATTCCAAGTGGAAGCAGTCGGCTAGGCCTTACCAAGAGGGTAGCCTTTGAGTAAAAACTTGAAGGAGTGGGGAGTGACCTCTGTAGCTACCTGGGGCAAGAACATTGGAGGCAGAGGGGACAGCTTGGAGCCAAGTTCCAAGTGGGAAGTGTCCCGGTATGTTTGAAGAATGGTCAGGAGGTTGGCGGGGCAGAGTGGATGGGAGCAAAAGAAGTAGATGAGATCTGGGGTCTTGGGGGACGCAGACTCTCATGGGCTCTAGGGACCACTGTAAGGACCTGGCTTTCCCTCCAGAGAAACCAGGAATCATGGGAGGTGGCCTCCTGACCAGATGTCTGTGTTCACAGTGTCACTTTGGGGGCAGCATTGGCAATGGGCTGTTGGAAGCAATGGTAGAAGCATGGAGAGAAGATAGAAACTTTTTCAGGACTTCCAGAGGTGAGGGTGGCTTGGATCAGGTTGGTGGCAGTGGCAGAGGTGAGGCATGAAATGATCTGGGTCTCTTTGGAAGGTGGAGCCAATGAGATTGGATGCAGAGACTGTGAGAGAGAGAGAGAGAGGGGTCAAGGTCATCCCATGGTTTTTATCTTGAGCACCGGAAGAAAGGAATCGTCATCCCGGAGTCAGGAAGACCAAGAGTAGACCGGCTGGGGAGGCAGAATGGAAGCTCCACCTTGGACTTGACTTCTGAGAGGCAGCAAGAAGACTCTGGCTCTGTGCTTACTAGCTGGACCACCCTGGGCAAGTCACCTCCCCTCTCTGAGTCTCCATGTCTGCATCGGCTGAAAGGAGATAATAACAGCGCTACCTGCTTCAGAGGAGTGTCCCAGGGCTCAGAGTCATGTGGGGATGTGCAGAACACCTGGTACTTACCCGGGCTCAGTAAACAATGGTCGAGGTTATTACGCCTACAGGACCAGGGCAGAGCCCAAGAGCCGCAATCAACATTTTCCAGTCTCTAAAACGCAGTCGGTGGGTGATGACGGGGCACAGGCCTCCTTTGAAGCCTTAAAGGTTAGGGCTTTGCCAGCTGCCAGCTGGAGACAAAGGCAGCCTGATTTTCCCCATGGCTGCCCTTTGCTTCTTGCTTGTCTATCTCAAACCAACCGCCTGAAGCCAACTCCCCACAAGGAGGGGACAATCCCGCGGGAGACGCCCTTGCTGCTGGCTGGCTTCACACCCCTCGGCACAGAGGGAGGGCCAGCTCCTGCCACCCTCCTGCAGTCCCTCCTCCAAGACCCACCTCTTGGAAGGGACACTGCCTTGACCTCACTAACTGGCCAGGTGGCCTTGGTAAAGCCGCCGTGCTTCCTTGGGTTTGGTTTTCTCCTCCGTAGAATGGGGATAACACGACACCTTTCCCAGCGTGGTTCTGGCATCCGTGCCCGGGGCCCCGGGTTTGAATTCTGACTTTCTTGTGAATTCTTGCGCAAGTTCCTTAAAGTTTTGGTGCCTCGGCAACCACATTTTAAAAGGGAGGTTATAGTAATACATACCTCCTAGGGTTGTGAAAAAGCCACGTGAATAGAAATATTTCAATTAGAGTCTGACACATGGTAGGTTCTCGAAAACTTTAACTGTTATAATTGTGTAAGGAATACCTAAAAGTACTTCAAAATGCTATAGCGCTGTAAACATACGGCGTCATGTTTTTATGTTTGCCTTGAATTTATGACGTTCCCAAGCCCATCCTCGAATCCTCACGTCAGAGTCATCTGCTTTCTATGCTGTTACACAGAAGTGCTGAGATAGACCCAAAATATTAAGCGCTTTTTTTAAAAAACATCTTTATTGGAGTATAATTGCTTTACAATGTAGTGTTAGTTTCTGCTGTATAACAAACTGAATCAGCTATACATATACATATATCCCCATATCCCCTCCCTCTTGCATCTCCCTCCCTCCCTCTAGGTGGTCACAAAGCACGGAGCTGATCTCCCTGTGCTATGTGGCTGCTTCCCACTAGCTATCTATTTTACATCTGGTAGTATATATAAGTCCATGCCACTCTCTCACTTCGTCCCAGCTTACCCTTCCCCCTCCCTGTGTCCTCAAGTCCATTCTGTATGCCTGCATCTTTATTCCTGTCCAGCCCCTTGGTTCTTCATAACCATTTTTTTTTTAGATTCCATATATATGTGTTAGCATACAGTATTTGTTTTTCTCTTTCCGACTTACTTCACTCTGTATGACAGACTCTAGGTCCATCCACCTCACTACAAATAACTCAATTTCATTTCCTTTCATGGCTGAGTAATATTCCATTGTATATATATGCCACATCTTCTTTATCCATTCATCCATTCAACCTAAGTGTCGAAGGACACTTAGGTTGCTTCCACGTCCTAGCTATTGTAAATAGAGCTTCAATGAACATTGTGGTACATGACTCTTTTTGAATTATGGTTTTCTCAGGGTATATGCCCAGTAGTGGGATTGCTGGGTCCTATGGTAGTTCTATTTTTAGTTTTTTTTTGTTTTTTTTTTTGCGGTACGCGGACCTCTTACTGCTGTGGCCTCTCCCGTTGCGGAGCACAGGCTCCGGACGCGCAGGCTCAGCGGCCATGGCTCACGGGCCCAGCCGCTCCGCGGCATGTGGGATCTTCCTGGACCGGGGCACGAACCCGCGTCCCTTGCATCGGCAGGTGGACTCTCAACCACTGCGCCACCAGGGAAGCCCTCTATATTTAGTTTTTTAAGGAACCTCCATACTGCTCTCCATAGTGACTGTATCAATTTACATTCCCACCAACAGCGCAAGGGGGTTCCCTTTTCTCCACATCCTCTCCAGCATTTATTGTTGGTAGATTTTCAGATGATGGCCATTCTGACTGGTGTGAGGTGATACCTCATTGTAGTTTTGAGTTGCATTTCTCTAATGATTAATGATGTTGAGCATTTATTCATGTGTCTGTTGGCAACCTGTATATCTTCTTTGGAGAAATGTCTATTTAGGTCTTCTGACCATTTTTGGATCGGGTTGTTTGTTTTCTTGATATTGAGCTGCATGAGCTGCTTGTAAATTTTGGAGATTAATCCTTTGTCAGTTGCTTCATTTGCAAATATTTTCTCCCATTCTGAGGGATGTCTTTTCATCTTGTTTATGGTTTCCTTTGCTGTGCAAAAGCTTTTAAGTTTCATTAGGTCCCATTTGTTTAAGCTTTTTTTTTAAATAAAAACTTGCTTGATACGTATTAATCTCGCTATTCAGAAAAATTCTGCAGGTAATTCTTCAACAGAATGCAAAAACGCCTCCACGTGATGTGAGCTGCTCTTTTCATCACTGACTTTTCTTAGTGCAAAGTCTGCCGTCTCTGCCCTCTGTCTACGGGCTGCGATTGCCCCAAAGTCAGGCTCTGCATCTCCCGTGAGGTCTGGGTGTGTGTGAGAGCTGAGTTTCACGGATGGCATCTGTGCAGACCGAGCATAGAGAACACGTGGGCCTGTGTTAGAATGAATTGTTGAAAAGACAGAAGAAATATCTGAGCCATCTGAGATTTACTGTATGGAGAACACACTGAAGCATCAGCGGTCAACGTGCTTGCTAAGACAGTCCTCAGTGGTTGCCAACTATGTGTCCTAAGGCCAGATTAATCCCTGCTCCAGACAGACATTCATGGCACGGCCAGCAGGAGAGACTACTGGAGGCAGCTGCCCCTCTGCTCCGCTCAGTCCCGTGTCCTCAGCTATCCCATGCCTTGTATACCCAGGCCCGGTGGTTGGCCAAGCCCATCGCTGGGCTCACCTTAAAGATGTCTGCTTCCACAGGTAGGTTTCTTCTCACTCGTGTAGATGGACTGGACTCTGCTTCCACGGCTGCCACTGACCAGCTGGGTGACAGGAGGCCAACTGCTCAGACTGCCTAAGCCCTTTGAGCCTTGATTTCCCTGTGTGCAAACTCAGATCACACTACCTGTTCCTCGAGGGGGTGGATCACGGATGAGTTTTGTAAATAGTCAGGTAGCAGTCACTGCAAGGCACCGTCACCCTGACCCTGACTATGTCCGTCTGTCTTTCTGCACTTGAGTTCCTGGTCTGGGACAGAACGGGAATAGCTTTCTGTCATCTAGAGCATACAGAAGATTAATGAGCTCCAAGGGGCCGAGGCCGGGTACTTCCTCTTAACACACCTCTTTTCAGCTCTATGGCTGTTTGTGTAACCCGGCCACCAGGGGCATTTAGAAAGAAGAGCAAACACTCACCCACCACCCAGTCACACTTACAGGCTCCTGTTGGGATTCAGCCCTGGGTTCTAATTCAACCCACACTGCAAGTTCCTGACTCCTTTGGAAAAGTCATTTCCTTTTCTTTGAGTTGAAATTTCCTCCTCTGTAAAAAGGGGGTTGTATTAAGACCTCTGTAAGGTCTCTGCTTCCGAAATATCCCATTGTTGAACTGTGTATTTCTGTCTGCTGGCCGACAAACATAATATCTGGCCAATTTACCCAAGTATTAAGGTGCATTTGTTATTAATTAAAATTATAAAATCCTGGGTATCCTTTGGTCTCCCAGGTCTGCACACCTCACCCATCTCTGATTCTCCCATCAGCTGCAGGAAAAGTCCCGTGGGCCAGTTTGCCCCCATGCCTGGTGGATCCCCACCACCCTCCTTCAAGAACCAAGAACCAGCGATTTCAATTAGTGAGGAGAGCGTGGGAAAGCTGAGAGTTACTAAATCAGGGACTAACCATTTGAAGGAGGAGCTATGTCAAAACACATGCTGTCTTGGATGGGCTCTTCTACAAGGTTCCTGTTCCCCAATAAAGCAAAAGGTCCACATAGAAGAGGGTAGAATGTAAGAGCATAGGAAGACTTTTGCTGTCATTCAATTCTATGCCCAGTTTTACCCCGACCCAGAGAGACGAAGTGACTTACCTAAAGTAATACGGATACCTGGTGGCAAAGAGTGTTTCCCTGGAAGCCAGTCCTGCCTCTTTCTACTTCATCTCTCCCTTCAACCATTGCCCAAGAGAAGGTGGCCTTTTTCCCTTTATAAAGGAGAAGCAGAGATCTGAGAAATATTCAGTACAGTTGTCTGATGACACACAGCATTTAGTTGTCGCTGGTAAATCTATTTCTTGAAGTAGCTTCTTTCCATCATGAAATGGGGACCAATTGGCATGTGTCTATTCTTATTTAATTCTGAAAGTCTGGTCAGGGTCAGCTTAATAGTCTTATTTAATCATTTGATTAGATTTTCCCAAAATGTGTGCTCTCTTTCTATTGGCTGGGAAAACTGTAGCCCAAATACACATTTGCTCTTTGTGCCCAGATGCTCACCTGCACACATACACGCATGTGCATGTACACATACATTTAAGATGCATGAGTGTGCATATGGTGCCCATGGGAGAGGGTGTGAGATGGTTGATTTTGTACTACATCAACAGCCATAAGAGTAGCTCACTCTCCCAAAGGCAGGTGGCCACTTGGGGTCCTTTCTAGCTCTGAGAGTTAGAGTTTGTGATTCTGTATTGACTGAGAAATGATCAAAGACTTCCTATTCTCTAAAAATACACGTTTGCTTCCTGAAAGAGAAGAGCCCAGGGCAAAGTCACACTATTCTTAGCTTTTATCCTGTGGGTCCATGGCATGTAGGTGCTCTGGGATGGAGCTTGTGGAGGGTGGAAGGTTTGGGGCTCCGGATCCTCCAGAGCCCATAGACCTGTCTCTACACTCCAGTAGGACACTGAGGTGGAGCAGTGGATGGGCAGGAGGCCTGGGTCTACCATGATTGCTGCCAGGACTCTGTCCCTGTGTACACTTGCCATCCATCAACCATGTAAGGGCCATCGTTAGGTTCTGGGGCACAAAGGTACGTAAGTCACGGCCTCCATTACTTCCATCATTGCATAGTTCCTATGCCAACAGGGGTGGATAACAAACATATCTTTTAAAAAGTGTGATGAAGTGTGGTCAATGTTTTACTGGAGTATAGCTCTATAAAAATACCATGGGAAGGCAAGACGGAGAAATCATTCTTCCTTGGAGGAATTTTTCTCCTATGCTGGCCTAGGGTTCACTCATTTGAGATCTAATATGTATTCTTTGAATGTTTTCAACTGTTTACCACTGTGTTCAGAGTTGGGAGGAAGTAGTAGGGAGAATCTGTTTTGAAGAGAAAAGGGGAGACCCAGGGATCAGAGTCCAAGTCTCCTGATTGCCTCACAGCCACATTCACTAAAGCACAAACCCTGCCTCAAGCTACTGGCTGGACTCAGAGGACATGAAGGTAAGTGAGAGATCCCTGCCCAGCTCTGCTCAGAGAACCCACCCGTCAAGCCAGTGGGGCCTGGGGTCCCGTGGGGGTCAGTCCTCAGCCAGCATCACGAGATGGTGTTCAGAGAACCCACCTAAACCAAGAACGGAGCACCAGCCCACCCCTGGGAGGAGCCCTGTTTTAGGGTATCCTGTCTGTGGGGCTGGGACTGCACATCTGTCCACAGGTCTGGTTCCGGCCTCGTGCTTCGGACCTGATGAGTCCTATTGTCATTTCTGGCACCTGATCACGTCCACTTCTCGCTCTGCCTTTACCTTGTGGACTAAGTTTGGGCGTCCAGTGACACCCACCTCACATCTCAGACCCGGCTGTTAGCAGGGCCTTGCTGTACTGTGTGATAAGGACTTACTGGAGCCAGAGAAAGCCCTACAATAAGAGGGTCCACCTAGGGCTGAAGTGTGAGGACATTTTTCTTCCTGTATCACCTCTGGCCGATTACGTGGCTGTCTAGCGCGTTTGTCCTGTTGTGAGACTGACTTGGGCGCGGTGAGGGGCGGGGTGAGGGTGGGGAGGGCAGGCTTGCTGTGCTCTATTTGGGGGTGTCACGGGATGTAAGTAGTTTCCTAGGATCGCCAGCTGACTGTGAATCATTAAAAGCCCAATTGTGTAAGCTGATTGGGCTGCTAAGGAAACTATATCATACAGGGCTCTACAATCCCAAACATAGTAATACTTCACATCATGTGACTCCAGGAGGCTAAGATCAGGTCTCTCTCCACCTAGTGCACAAAACAAGGTGACCCCCTGGTTTCCAAGGGAAACACAGTGGGCCTTTCATTACTCACTTTACAGCTTATCTCCTGGAAATCTTGCTTCCAGCCTGAGGGTTGGGAGGAGCCATGGTTTGCTTGTGATGCCTCTCCTGACCTGCAGCTTGGGGCCCAGAGAGGGAAGCAAGACAAGGCTTAGGGCTTCCCTTTTCCCTTTCCCCACCGCCCTGGAACACTTAGGTAGAACACCCCAAGCTCCTCTGAAGTGTGGTTTTGACATATGAAGCCACCAGACAGAGAGCTAATGACAAGGGATGCGGGGGGAGGGGCAGGCAGGCCCTGCTTTTTCATCCAGTGGGGCTGGTCCAGGAGCTCATCAGTGGGGTCTGACTGAAGAGCTGATTGAAGACTTTCCTGGGTTCTTCCACCCAGTGTTCGGTTCTACGCATGCCTGATGTGCAGTGTTCAAATGCGACCCCTTACATTTGATGAGTATTTTACAGCTCATAAAGCCTTTTCATGTCTTATCTCATTGGAGCCATGGAAATCCCAGAGACAAGACATTATTATTCTTATGTTACAGATGAAGGAACTAAATTCGGAGAAGTTTAAATGATTTTCCAATGGTTATTTGCTCACTCAGCGACTAACCATGGCTTAGCCTTCAGTCACTTGGCTCTACAAAGCCCCTTTCACTCTATGATGGATGCATTCCTGAACCAAATAGAAATAATTCTTGGGTTTTAGCTCTTAGGGATTATATGTACCAGTCTTTCTCTTCAATAGCACAGATAAATGGGAGCTGATAGAAAATTCCTTCTTATTATTTTGAAGGAGATGAGAAGGAAAAGTAAATGAAATTTTGAATGCCCAAGAGGGGTTGCTAAGGAGCGTTGTCTCGTGCTTTGGAAAGTCGGTCTAGTGTCAGCAATTAATGTGTCTTGGATAACTCTGCTAGTATCTTGCCTGGATATGGGGGGAAGTTAAGATGGGGTTTCAAGTTCTCATCTGATCTAGAGGGCCTGTGAGTCTTTGGTTAGAATTTCTATGGCATCGCCTCTCAGCCATGCTCAGTCACTCCTGATACCCTCTGCCATCATGGAATCTGCCAGCTTGGCCCTCCCAGGCCACCTCCCAAAGAAACAGAACACTCCTGTCAGCATCTCCCCAAGGCCCTCAGCAACTAACCATCTCTGGACCATCTCCATGTAACAATGTTGTCCATAAAGTCTGACAATTCCTTAGCTGCTGTGCTACTCCACATGGAAGGAGATGGTTAGATTTTTTTTTTTTAAAGACCCACAATTTGATCTCCCAAAACACTGCTTTATTTGAAGTCAGTATTGAAAATATCATCTCCACAATTAGGCAAAAAGAGTGCATTTAAAAAAAGACTTATCAAAATTGATGAATTTTTGTGTAGCCATTTTAATATTGAGGATGGAAGGAAAAAAGCAACATTTTCAGCATATTATGCTTTATTATTGCAAGAAAGGTAAAACACAACTGAAACGCAAAAGAAGATTTGTGCAGTTTATGGAAAAGGTGCTAGGACTGATGGAAAGTGTCAAAAGTGGTTTGTGAAGTTTTGTGCTGGAGATTACTCACTGGACGATGCCCCACAGTCAGGTAGACAAGTTGAACTTGATAGCGATCAAATCGAGACATTAATTGAGACCAATCAATGTTATACCACGTGGGAGACAGCAGACATACTCAAAACATCCGAATCAAGCATTGAAAATTATTTGCACCAGCTTGGTTATGTTCATTGCTTTGATGTTTGGGTTCCACGTAACTTAAGCGAAAAACAGCTTCTTGACCATATTTCCGCATGTGATTCTCTACTTAAACGTAATGAAAACATTGTGTTTTAAAAACAAATTGGGGATACTGTACAATAATGTGGAATGGAAGAGATCGTGGGGCAAGTGAAATGAACCACCACCAACCACACCAAAGGCGGTCTTCATCCAAAGAAGATGATGTTGTGTATATGGTGGAATTGGAAGGGAGTCCTCTATGATGAGCTCCTTCTGGAACACCAAATGATTAATTCCAACAAGCACTACTCTCAGTTAGACCAACTGAAAGCAGCGCTCAACGAAAAGCATCCAGAATTAGTCAAAAGAAAACACATAATGTTCCATCAAGATAACTCAAGACCGCATGTTTCTTTGATGACCAGGCACAAACTGTTACAGCTTGGCTGGGAGGTTCTGATTTCTCCGCCATATTCACCAGACATTGCACCTTCGGATTTCCATTTATTTTGGTCTTTACAAAATTCTCTTAATGGAAAAAATTTCAATTCCCTGGAAGACTGTAAAATGCACCTGGAACAGTTCTTTGTTCAAAAGGATAAAAAGTTTTGGGAAGATGGAATGATGAAGTTGTCTGAAAGATGGCAGAAAGTAGTGGAACAAAAGGGTGAATACATTGTTCAATAAAGTTCTTGGTGAAAATGAAAAATGTGTCTTTTACTGTTACTTAAAAACCGAAGGCACTTTTGGCCCACCCAATAATAGTACATGGGGGGAGGGGGGAGGCAATGATACCCTTTACTACTTGAAGATGTCAGAATTAAAAGTGTACTCTAATGGTTCAATCATTAATCACAGAAAGTGAATCAGAGTAGGTTCCTCAATGTCAGCTCTATTGCCAGTTTGAACAGGATGATTCTGTGTTGTGGTGTTTACCCTGTGCCCTGTAGCAGGTTTTGTGGCATCCCTGGCCTGTGCCCACTACCATCCTGTAGCACCATCCCACCTCACCCCCGAGCTGTCATAACTAAATACGTCTCCACATTCTGCCAAAAATTCTCTGGGGGAAAAACTGTCTTCTGTTGAAAAACACGAAATCAGAAAGAAGGACTTTAAGACTTGTAAGTCTTGGGTCTCAATGTACAAACCCATTTAGAAGAAAGAGAGCGGGGCAAACTTGAGAAGTGCCCATCCAAATACCTGCCAGGGTATCTCATAGTCCCTTTAAGCATTAAGAAGGTACAATCCTTCTGGAAGGCATGACCGTAGCTGGACCCCTTTGGGTATTCTATTTTTCAAATCCCCCTTGCTCTGGATCCACTCTACCAAACAAATTTCTGATAATCAGTTTTTCCAAAGTGCTTTCCCACACAGAGAGGGTTCACTGGCCAAATGGTGTGAATGAGTATCTTGTCTACCTGACAACTGTACCTTATTTTATATGAGTGAATTGACATTGCAGTTTATCCATCAGTCTCTGTGAGTTAGGTTAGCAGAACTCATTCATTATCTGTGATCTATGCTAGGATCTCCATGAGATGGAATTTTCAAGCCTGCAAAATTCAAAGAATTTAGCAAGATGAAAGCATACTTATGAAACGTCTTAGGAGCCAACCAGCTCCCTTCTTCTGGGTATCTATTGTTATGTAACAAACCACTCCAACACCTAGTGGCTTAAAACAGCAGCTACTTTATTGCTTATAATTCTGTAGATCAAAAATTCTGGTAAGGCTCAACAGGTATGCAGGACACCACTGGATTCACGTGTCTGCATTCATGTCTGAGGCCTTGTTGCTGCCAGGAAGTGGAGTGTCTCAGTGCTCCTCTGCTTGGCCTCCTTCCTCAGCAGGAGAGTCTGGACTTTCTTCCATGGCAGAGCAATGCCTTAGGAGTGCAAACACAGAATTTGATGTGTCTCTTGGAAGCAACACAGTGTCACTTCTGCTTCTTATTGTTGGTCAAAGCAAGCCCAGCCTGGAATCAGTGAGAGGGGGAATACATTCCAAATCTTGAATGAAAGAGTGTCAAAGTTACATTTCGAAAGTGTACTTGTAATTGAAGGGATTAGTATGGCCATCTTTGGAAACAATCTGCCTTACTGTCATAGAATAAACGCCAACAAGATGCATAGAAAACCTATAAAATCTTTAAGATAAGTGTATTAAAGAAAGCAGTAAGAGCTTGGATTTTAGGACAGAGGTTGTTAAAAATAAAGATGCCTCCAGGCCCCCAACTTTCTTTGGGCAGAAAGCAGACTGAGAAATCTACTCACGGGAAAACACAATCCATTTCTTATAGAAAATGAAAGATGTTCAAAGGGAAAAGCCCAGACAGCAGAGCCAAGAGCTGAGGAAAACAACGGATTGCAGAACCATTCCCAGAGAGCAGAAATGGACTCTGATCAAGGAACCTTCCTTGATGCTAGAGTCAGGGGAACTGACAACATATGTCTGGATTTCACAATTGCCCCGGATCAGTGATTGCTTTGTTCTTCCCAACATTTCCCTTGTAAAATGGAATGTCCTTATCTTATCCCTGTATTTTGTGGATGTGGTGGACAGGTAACCTATCCCGCTAGTTCACAGGTCTCCAGGAGTCTCATCCACATTTGAACGTCATGGAGAACATGAGGTGCTCTATTTTGAAACCCTAAGCACATGCCAACTTCCATCAGGATGTGAAGTCTACTTCCCCTCTCCTTGAATCTGAGCTGACCTAGTTATTTCTTCAAGCAGTAGAATATGGTGGAAATTATTCTGTGTGACTTCTGTACCTAGGGCTTATGTGGTCTGGCAGCTTCCACTTTTATGCTCAAGAGTCCATAACAACCATGTGAGAAAGTCCAGCCTAACTTACTGGAAAAAGAGATCAAATGGAGGAACACTGAGGTGCCTCAGCTGGCTTCCACGATCGAGTGCCCATATATGTAGTTAAAGACATCCTGGATCCTCTAATCCCAGTAACACCTAATCAGTACCTGGTGGGACAGAGTTAAGCTCTCCCTGCTGAGCTTTTCCCCAACTGCAGATCCACAAAATCATGAACAAATTAAATAGTTGTTATTTGAAGCCACTGTGTTTTGGAATAGTTTGTAACCCAAACAAGAAAACACTGAAACATACATACCCTATTCTCACAATATGATTTGTTTTCTACTTTGTTCACGCTTGTCACCTTCTCCCCAAATATTTTGAAGAAACACCTCAAATTTTCAATTCTTAGCAGGGTCTAGGGTATTTCACTATTAAAATAGTTGTATAAACATCAAGAAAGCACAATGACACCAAGGGACACTCCTGATCCCACTAATGCAACAACCAAAACTGAGTAGACAAAGCAACCAAAGACCTATGGTTCACAGTAGATTCAGATGGTTGTAGAAGGTGTCACCACAGACCTCCAGGGTTTAGAACCCTGCTCTAGCTTCCATCAGGAAAATATCTAATCACATTTAATCTCCCCAGCATCCCCTTTCACCCTTCTCCCCTAAACCCCAGCAAGCACTTCCAGACTTAACCACCATTATCTATGTCCTGCTTGCTTCTGCTTACAGTGTGCTGTGGGAATTATCAGGGTCCCCAGGATCTCAGCCCACAGGAAGGAAGCAGGCCACCAACTGACTCTTGGCTTTGGGAAAGGTCACCAATTACAGCTCTCTGCTTACAGAAGAATTCTGGGTTGTCCTTACCCTTTGTGGTTACTTCTAAGAAGTCGACTGTTAGGCACTGGACCCTGAAGTACACTGTTCTTCCCGATTACTGAGAACAGAAACAGGGCCCTGATTTTCCATGGTAGTGTCTATTCTATGGCAAGAGAGGGAAAGGAGGACGATCTGAAGAAGTTTGGATTTATTATGGGATTAAAAGCAGCCTCTATGTTGAATGATCTGTTTATTTTGGCTTTGGACACAGAGGCTATGGAGGGCTCCTGCCTCTAAAACTCAATACCTATATTATAAACAGGATTGTAAATATCCTTTCTTAACATAGAACAAAGTCCAAATAAGGAGCCAAGCAGCAGTAATTCTGGGAATTTTTTTCTAAGCTGTGCAGATGCAGGATGACTTGTTTTGGAATCTGATGAGAAATACAGGAACTAGAAACCAATGGGATGAAAATATCACCAAAACTGAAGATAAATGCTCCAAGAGAGCTGTCATTCTCCAAGAATCCATAGACCCGTGCTTGGACCCTTGCTTGGCCACAAACCTCAGCTGACCTCTCTGCACTGCTTGATGGTCCTTCTCTATCCAGGATATTCTTTCCTCACACCCATCACTGAATCCCACACTATACTCACAGCACCCCAAACTTGATTCTTCTTCCTCAAAAAACAAGACCATGAAGAATAAAGTACTTCAACTTCCAACCTTCTCCACCATCATGAAGTCAAACTTGTCAGCTCTTCCTCCATGGTCAGCTCTTTTCTTCAGGGGTCAGAGCACAAGATGTCCCTCTCCAGTTCATTGTGGTTCCTGTTGTTATCCCCTCCCACTTCCCTAAGACTTTGTCTCAACAACTGCCACTTTCCTTGCTACATCTTCAACCACTTGTTCATTCGTGGCTCTTTGCCATCTGCCAATAAACATACCCAAGTCTCTCTTCTCCCCATAAAACCCCTCTCCTGACTCTAAATCCTCCTCCAACCAACAACCTGTCTTTCATTCTCCTGAAAAAAATCTTGTGCTCCTAAAACAGATGTCTACACTCATTGTCTCCACAACTTCACAACCCCATCATTCCTCAACCCCTATCCGTCTGGGCTCCCTCTCTGCTGTGCTTCTGACTGTCCCAGCCAAGGTCAGCACGCATGGGGGGATGATGTCATACCCATGGGATGCTTTCCAGCCCTATGTCACCAGACATTCGTTCTCCTCTAATATTGTGATCGTGAACTCCTGACTCCCTTGTCATCTCTTTTGTTTCAGCTTGCACCTCCTTGATGATCTCTCCTTGACTTCCTCATGGAAGACACCTCAGCTTTCCCCTTAAATATGCTGTTCTCAAGAATAAGACCTTGACCAACTACTGTTCGTTCAATAAATGCTCTTTGAATGGTCTTTTAACTCATTCTTTTAAGCACTCCCTGTACATTGAGGACCACCACATCTCCAACCTCCTTCTCTTCCCTGAGAGCCATGCTTGCCCTCCAGCTGTCTTCAAGTCTTGGCCATTTAACCTTTCTTATCTGATTTCTCCTCTGTCCTATAGTCTCACTTTCTCAGTTCATAATTCTATCATCCATCTTGTCACCTAAGTGAGAAACTTGACATCATTCTATACTTCCCTTTCTTGCTGCCTCACAGCTGACCAGTCACCAAGCCCAGCTGATTTGACATCTTAACTACTTTTCCAAGCTGTCCCTGCCCTTTCTACCTCTGCTGCCCTAGTTCAGATCCTATTAGCTCTTACTCAGCCTTTTGAAATCCTCCTTTCTATATTAGTCCATCAAAATCCACTCTCCAAATGAAAACAGAAGGTTCCATCTACTTGTAAACATGTTATTCCCCTGCTTAATCCTTCAGAAGCTCCCTACTATCTGCAGAAATCACTCAATCTCTTTGCCCTGTTCTTGTGCTGTGTGTTCCCGTATGGACCAACTGCTATGGTTCCCCACCCTCACAGTGTTCTTGCATACCTGTGTTTTGTGCATGCACAGAATGTTCTGCCTTTCTTTCACTGCCTGGCTAACTCATTCTCCTTCAGAACCAAACTCAAGCATCAGTTCTTCTGAGAAGCCCCCTCTAAATCTGTATGTTGGACCCAGCGTTCCTCTTCTGCTCTTATAATCTCTTAAAATCTGCATCTCTCTCTCTTTCTCTCTCTCATCACTTTCCTTGCCAAATTATATCTACATTATAACTACATGTTTTGTGGGTGTGTTTGCCAAAGTATGGTAGAATCTTTAAGAACAGGAACTAATTCATCATTGCAGTTTAGTAACTGACACACAGTATGGACACAGTAGGCACTTAATAAATGTTTGAATGGAACAGAAACACCTGGTTGACCTTAGGAAGTCACCTTCCCTCCCTGGGCCTCAGATTCTTCATCTGTCAGTGAGTGGGGGTTGAATGAAATGTTTTCTATTAAAGGTCATTTCCTCTCTAACTCCCCGTGCTTTTGTGTGCTTCTGAGCAAGGAGGTGTTGACAGGGAAGGGTTGTCCATATATCTGTTTTTTCTGGGGTTTTTTTTTTTCATCCTACTGCCTCTGGAGCCGATTTTTTAACAAAAGAACAAAATAAAATAAGAACTCACATTTGCCACATGCTCCTTGGTGCAGACACCCTTGAAGGCCCTTTAATGACTCATTTGATATCCATTCCTACCCTAGAATTGGGCATCACTATTACCCCAATTTTCATGTGGGGAAGCTGAGGTACAGACTAACTTTCCCAAAGAGAAGAGACTGCAGTAGAAAGAAACTTAGAATCTGACATAAGAGTGTGTACTCATGACCATGACACTATCATGCATGGACAGACGGACAACCAGATGGAGACAGATACACACACAGATCAAGAGGCATGGTGAAGGGAGAAGAGGAACATGAATACTGCACTGAAGAACAGAGAGAGCAGGGAGGTTTGCAATTCATCCTCCCATGCCCACGAGAGGCCTGACTTAGCTCAGAACGTGATGAGTGGAAGGGTAGAGGGATTTATGTTACCCATGGCCTTCGAGGCATCGTATAGGTGAAAAATGAAGAGTTTATACAATTGGACTTTATGGGGCATCTTTGGGCACCATGAATTCTTCCTGCATTTGTCATCGTAGTGCTAATTAAGCTATATTTTGTGGGCTTTAAAGTGGCTCTGGCTAGAATTTCTTGGATAGTTTATTGTCATTTAGCATGAGTCAGGCTTGAGTTAATGGACATGGGCTGCTTTGTCCACTCTTGTTGGGGCCCTGCCGTTGCTACTGTATCTTTTGAGATTCATCCTCCTGACACTAATCAGCAAGTATTGATTTAGATATTGTATATTTCCATAGGAATTCCATTTTAATTCAACATTAGAGTGCCAATTAAAATGCAAAGGAAGGGACATGCAGAAGTCACCTTAAAGCATTACTGTCTTGGGGAAAACCTGCTGGATTTAGTCGTTTGGCCAGCTCTGCTTGGGGTAGGACAAAGACCCAGACATAAAGGAGTAACCTCCTTTATGAATCACGTGGAGGCCCAACAGCTGCTTTAGGACGTGGCCCATTGGCCAGGGTTTGAGGAGAGACGATGGAGTAGCTTGGAGTGGGATGGGGAGGGAGCCCTCCGAAATGTACTGAAGATTCCATGGAGGCATTGAGCACCTAGCAGCATCCTTGAAGAAAAAGGGAAATGGGAACCTGTGATGTGGGACAGGAGGTGTCCAGTCTGACCATCAGGATAGAAGGAAGAGCACAGGAGTTGGGATTCAGATGCTTTCTCATGCTGAGAACACCCCATACTCCTTCTTACAAAAGTAAGGCTTCTCCGAGAAGTATATTGGGTGAAACTGAGTCTTAAGAAATCCTATGTTCGTTTTTTATTCTTTCGCGATGAGACCAATAGACAGGCTTCTCTTGTTTTGTTCATCCCTGTATCTCCTTACATCTTGGGTTTGCCCAGATCCAGTTGTCAGTACCCCTGCCTTTGCCGTCGGCTATTCACCTCTCGTCCCAGGAACACCAAGGATTGCCGTCAGCAACCAGAAGCCAGGAGAGAGGCAAGAGACAGAATCTCCCTCAGAGCCTCCAGAAGGGGACCAACCCTGCACACATCTTGATTTCAAATGCTTCTCTGACCCACTGAAAATGGCATGAGGAAGTTTTAGGATTCAGACAGAGGTCGGTCTCTCTGAGAGGCAGGATCTGAGCTGGAGTTTGTAGTCATATGATGCTGTGCACATCATTGGCTCCTATCCTAAAGCCATCTGGGCTATTAGGTGTCTTCATTTCATTAATTATCATAGCATCATACAGGAGATTTCTTTGTAGGGATGGCAAATGAGGGATACTGAGAATAGTAATAGAAACAGCTTGAGTGTTGTAAAGGCCTAAGTGGGAGGAGGCCAAGAGGTAGCTCCCTCTTTGGGTCTATGGGAACAAGGTTTCTAGAGCTGTCGTTGGAGCTGAGACGAAGGAAAGAAGCTCTTGGGTTGGCAACAGGAGACATTAGTAGGGGTGGGACTTGAGGGTATTATGCTAAATGAAATGAGTCAGAAAGAAAAAGACAAATACTATATGATCTCACTTATACGTGGAATCTAAAAAAAAACCCTCATAGAAACAGAGAACCCATTGATAGTTGCCAGAGATGGGGAGTGAGGGATGGGGGAGATGGGTGAATGTGGCCAAAAGGTGCCAACTTCCAGTTATAAGGACTTGCTCAAGTCCTGGAGATGTGATGTACAGCTTGGTGACTATGGTTACTAATACTGTATTACGTATTTGGAAGTTGTTAAGAGCGTAGATCTTAAAAGTTCTCATCACAAGAAAAGAATTGTAACTATGTGTGGTGAGGGATGTTAACTAAACTTACTGTAGTAGTCATTTTAGAATATATACGTATATCAAATCATTGTGTTGTACACCTTAAACTAACACTGTGTTATACATCAATTACGTCTCAGTGAAGCTGGAAAAATTTAAAGAAAAAAAATAACAGCATGAGTTACTGAGAAGCTTGGAAGCAGGGGCAACCGAAGCCTCACCAGCCTCCTTCTGTCTGTCCCTGGAGTCTGTGGACACAGCGGGCTCTCAAGGGTGCTGCCTGTGGCTCTTCCAGGCCATTGGCTACTGCTTCTTCCTCCCTTTGGCTTTTATTTATTTATTTTAATTTAATTTTATATTTTTGTATCTCCCTTTATATATATATATTAATATATTTATTGGAGTATAATTGCTTTACAATGTTCTGTTAGTTGCTGCTGTATAACGAAGTGAATCACCTATACGTATACATATATCCCCATATCCCCTCCTTCTTTCGTCTCCCTCCCTTCCTCCCTCCCTATCCCACACCTTTAGGTGGTCACAAAGCACCGAGCTGATCTCCCTGTGCTATGAGGCTGCTTCCCACTAGCTATCTATTTTATATTTGGTAGTCAATGCCACTCTCTCACTTCGTCCCAGCTTACCCTTCTCCCTCCCCGTGTCCTCAAGTCCATTCTTTTTTTTTTTTTAAATTGAAATATAGTTGATTTATAATGTTGTGTTGGTTTTGGGTGTACAGCAAAGTGATTTAGTTACATATATAAATATATATATATTATTTTTATATTCTTTTCCATTTCAGATTATTACAAGATGTCAAATATAGTTCTCTGTGTTATACAGTTGGACCTTGTTGTTTATATCTTTTATACATAGTAGTTTGTATCTGCTAATCCTCAACTCCTAATTTATCCCTCCCCATCCCCGTCCCCTTTGGTACCCATATGATCCAGCAATCCCACTCCTGGGCACATATCTGGAGAAAACTCTAATTCACAAAGATACGTGCACCCCAGTATTCACAGCAGCACTATTTACAATAGCCAAGATATGGAAGCAACCGACCTAGAGATTATCATACTAAGTGAAATAAGTCAGACAGAGAAAGACAAATATCATATATCACTTATATGTGGAATCTAAAAAAACAGTACCAATGAACTTATTTACAAAACAGAAACAGAGTCACAGACATCGAAAACAAACTTATGGTTCCCTTTGGCTTTTGAAAACTTCTTTTTTAGCACTTCTGGTTATGAAAACAAAGAGGGCTATAGACCTGTGGTGGCTCAGAGCCAGGTCCAGGGCCAGAGTACAAAATTTGAGGAAGGATTTACTTCCAGGGCCAGCTCTGCACTGGCATGACCCTGAGGGTGAATGCCACCTTATATTTTGTCCCTTAGGTGGTACCAGCCCTACCCAGTGCTGCCTGTGTCTGCATAAGATGGCTTTATCCTCTTTTTTACTGTTAGGAAACACTCTTGCCTGCAGATATAATTTCTTCAATGTCAGTTGTATCACAATAATAGAGATGATATCTGGTCTCTTGTCTGCTTCAGCGAAAAACATCTGAGAAGTGGTGTTGCCTGGTGCACGTTCTGGGGCCAGACACCCTGCCTCGTGTCCTGGTTCTGACATTTACTAGCTGAAGGTCCTGAGCCAATTACTTAATCTCTTGGGGCCTCAGTTCTTTTGTTGGCAAACTTGGAAAAATAATAACTCCCTCTTAAGGTTATTTTCAGAATTAAATTAGTTAATATACCTATAATGCTCACAGGATTTCTTGACACAATAAATATTTAATAATATTAGTAAATAGTAATAGTTATTAATAGATAACGTTAAGTGGGGAAAGGACACAACTTGCACCTTCATGTTCATATCTATTTAAATGTTGGGTCATTTTACCTTGATTTAAAATCATTTGAATGCTTAGTGATTGCTAATGATTAAACAGGTTTATTGTTATGTTTTTATTTTTACAGCTGCTGCTTAAGTAATTGGGTCATTAGGTAGGTGTTCATTCTCCATCAATTATAAGGGGTTAGCTTCTGCAGTCCCTAACAAGTTAGGCAATTACCCAGATTGCTGGCACAATGTCGAGAGAGCATATTTAGCTGGTGAAGAGCTTGTCTTTATGTCACAATATTAATGGCAATCATCACACCCTTGCCTTCTAACACGATTGCCAGCAAATGAGCTCGATTTTTTTAGGACTGGTTAATGGACACATTGAATCCAGGTGTTTTGAATTTCTTAACAAATATGTATTTCACAAATATATCACACTAGACTTAGATCAGTTTGGAACCACTGAGAAGAACACCAATTCCCCACTGTGTTCTACTGAATGTATGTACCAGCAGTGTGTTGATAAATTTTAACAATTAACTCATGGGGAGGGGGGGAAAGCCCTGATCTGTAGCAGTTACCAATTTCTGTGGTGTAAATTCTCCTACCGCTGAATGCAGAGTTTGGGGGAGAGATGCAAACCATTGGCTCTCATGGACCAGTACAAGCTGGCAGCCCCAGTGTATCCCTGCCCCCCAGTTCTACACTCTTTGTCACAGAAGTGTCAGATTAGGAGTTCATTTGGCAAAAGAGAAATTTACTCCTTGGGTCCTTGCATTATCAACTCTGCTAGCACACAGGACTTATTCTGGGCTGGTCACAAATATTGACTCATTTAGATCTCAGAAAAAAATATAATTCCTATTTGCAGATGCAGTAACTAAGGCACAGAGAAGTTAGGTAACTTACTCAAGGTCACACAGCTGGGGAATGGTAGATTTGGGATTCAAACCTAGGCTGTCTGGCTCCATTTATGGATAATGAGTGGTTATGGCTAATGGTTAATATTATGGTTAACGGTTAAAAACACTGCCCTCTGTACTCTGTTCATTTTCTCTCTGTCTCTATCTCTTTCAGAGTCTCTTAAGCAAAAATCTATTTAAAACTTATATCTATCATGGCATTCTATTTGTTTTTCTCATATTTTTAACACAGATAATAATGATTTTATCCTTTTCTTACTTTTTGTTTTATGTTATGCACCTCTCCTACCAGATTATAGACATCCCAGGAATAGGGACCATGATAGATACTCAATACATTGTAGTTGGATGTCAGAATGAATCTTATATCACCCTCCCACCTGATCTGTCTTCTTTCCTAGTACGTACAGATGTGCGGGTAAGAACAGAAACTGTCTTTGTTGTCATACCTGTAATCCTCACTGTGCCCAGGACATAGCTGGAGCTCACGAATGTTTGTGATTTGAATAATTTGAACTGTCTTCTCAGGGACATTCAGGTGTTTCCAGTGTCACCTTATTAAAAGCAGCTCATCTTCAGGCACATCCATGCTTACTGCACTTGACTTTGTTCATACCCGTGTGCTTGTCTTAGCCTCCTTCTTGGATTCTTGACATGAGCAGAGACTGTGTCTTATCACCTTCATAGCCCTAGTATCCAGCATAATGCCTAAAGCTTCATGGGCATATGCCAAACATGTTTCCAGACTGAAGCAAACAAAAGGCGCTCAATAAGTACTCATTAATGGATGAGTAAGTAAGGAGGAACTTGCTCCTCAAAGTAGAACATGTCTGATAGGAAAGGTGCTTGAGTTGTTAATACAGGGGCCCATATATATATATATATATATATATACACACACACACATATATTCTGCTGTAACGCCTGGAATGTTGGTGACAGAAGGGGACAGTCTGAAGGACTGTGCCGATGTACCATGGATGAATTTGAAAATTATCTTGCAAAAGCAGTCAGATGTTGCAGGAAGAAGAGTGGCTTAGGGACCCAGAGTTCAGGATTTGAGATCTGGTTCATCCACATATGCATCATATGTGCCTCGGTAATCCCAGCTCACCCTTCTGGGATAAGCAATCTATATGTCTTCCCAGCTAATGGGTCCAGATTAAAGACTCAGTGTAGTCCAAGAAGTAGGATGTTGGTGCCCAAGAATTGCTCTGCAACCCTAAGAGTCAAGCGTCTGCCTACCACTGAATCTCAAAGATGCTGAAGAGATAACATGTGACCGTACCATTGAACAATTCATTTCATAAATCTCAATGAAACATAATGACCTGATGAATATTAATTGCCCTCTCTTTCCTTTCCAAGCATGAGAATGGAGGAAAAAAAAGAGAGGAGAGCAGAAGAGATGAATTCTTAAGTGGTGTGATTCAATTACCTCCAAAAGATCTCCAAAGATGAGCATGCAATTACTACTAATTGCAAATAGTGCTACTGAAAATGATAAGATCCGTCATTTTGCTTGGCCCCGTTCTAAACAAGACTACAGGCACGACCACAGATTCATCACGTTAATGGTCAGCGTTCTGGGGGGCTTTGGTCACGAGGTATGGAAGATTCTCCATTCTGAATGGTGGGTAACAGAATCCCAGGGGTTGCAGAGGTCAGCCAACCACATCCTTGCCCACCACCCACCTCTGGGCTCCACCTCACCTAACCTAGAGACATGGGTATCCTCTCTCCTGATGGCCACATTATTTAAAGTAACAACAACAGCAACAACACAATAACCTTTCTTTTAATCTGGCCCCAAACTCTTCACATTTGGAAACTGCTTCCGGGTGACCATCTTACCGCATTCTTGTTACAGTTTATTCTGCAGCTGGAACCTAGGACCTGGAAGGGTGGACACAGACGCTAGAGCACACAGTTCTATATCCATTTCTATGGACCTCGGCAGCAAGAAAGGGGACTTTGATTTGCCTGCCTATAAAATAGAGATAATCCTAATTACGTCCTTCTCTTTTGTTGAAGTGGGAAGTTTTTGGGAAATCCATGGTGTATCTTTGATAAAACTGCTCTGCATACATAAATCAGAGATTATTCTGGGATTTCTTCTGGTATTTGTCAGAAAAATCCCCGTGACTCTGCATGTCAGGACACTAATGGCTGCTTCCAACTTAAACAAAGACAACCCCATGCAACCATGGTTATTACTACGTCACCCTCCACGCCTTTGACCACAGAAAACATGGTGAGTGTCTGGGATCATGAAATAGTCAAATCCAGAGAAGATACAGGGAAGCTGTTTCTCTAGAGGTGCTGGCATTGCTCTGTACAGCCTGGCACCGAGGCCATCAGCTCCCTCTCGCCGCTCACACGTGGGTAACCTGTTTCTCCTCCAGAAAAGCTTTGAGCCCCACTTCCATTTCCTCCTCCTAATTCTGCATTATAAAACCACACATCATCATGCAAGATAATTTTTTTTTTTTACCACGCCTCCCAAAGTAAAAGAAGCAGACACACACAAAAGCTTCCCAAAGCTGGTATAATTTGTCCTCGGTTTATCCTTTGTCTCGGATTACCCACATCAAGAAATAACTTTTGAAAAGGAAGTTCTGAATACATCAGTAGCGTCCCACCTGATTCTATCAGCGGAGGGAACGTCCTGAAATTTGCCCCGTAAACCTATCAGACTCTTTCTCAGAGGAATGGAGTTCATCTCCCTGTAGGGAATTGGGAGCTTCTCCAATGACAGAAGAGAACTACTGCATTGTTAAATACATCAGCTCATTCGCTCCTGCACGGTGCGCCTGCTTTGATCCTGAAATAGGAAAGCCCGGCCTTAAGAGGCAGGGGTGGGGGTGAGGAGGGGGTCCCCCGAAGATGCTTTGTTGCTTTAGAGTTATAGATCCCGGAGAATCAGGATAAGCTAGCCCTTGTCTTGTTTTGTCTAGACTCGAATAGCTATCCTCACTACTTATTTTACTGACACAGACATTTGAGCATGAGTAAGTACCCTTATCTGTATGTCACAGGACGGTTCATTTGGGTCCGTTCTTCCTCATATACAGTAAATCATTTTCATTCCCATGTTGCTGGAGGTAACATAAAGGGTAACTTTCAGAGTAAAATCCTTGTATTGGGACTATAAGCTCCTGTGATACACCCTAGTGTCCCTATAATCTATCTGGAGCTCTGGGGGTACCTCGGAAAGCTGTGGCTAAGAGGGATCATTTGTGTGTTTGTGGGGGGTTCCGCCCTAAAATCCCACACTCTTCCAACCTCAGTTAAAGTGTGTGGTCACAGTCACTACCCACACTTGTCATTCTTAAGCCACTGGGAAAATGTGGCAGTGGAAAATACCAGGGCTTTGTTGAGACCTGAACCCAGCTTCTGGAATCCATCAGGCTGCCCTGGGAGCCTGGCTGCCTTTCATCTTCCTGGTTCCACTTTGACTTGAAGTCTAGGCCACAGATACACCCCGATCCACTAGCTCTACACCCCGGGAAAGTTCTCGAACTTTTGTGAAGAGGAAGTTGCCTGGTGAGTCTGCTCAACTTGCATCTAAATTCCATCCCTAGAGTTCCTGTTGCACCAGAAGTGGGGTGAGATGGGAAAGATGTGAGTTCTAACCAACCTCTTAGGTCCTCAGATGCAGTTGCTCTGGGGAACATGTGCTGAGGCCCAGCACAGAAGGAGGGGGTCTCTCTATTGGGTAATTCAGTCAGGAGACCTGAGACTTCATGCTTCTTTTTTCTTTCATTCTTTTAGTGCTCAGTTTCTTTGCCTAAAAAAAATGGGAGACCGTCCACCATGTTTGTAAGGTTCATTCATGCCGGAATGAAGGTCTGGGTGACAACATGCCTGGTATGAGTTAGATCATGTCCCCTAACCAATACAGTAGAGTCTTGAACCCCAGAACTTCAGAATGTGACAATATTTGGAGACAGGGTCTTTACACAGGTAATCGAGTCAAAATGAGATCATTAGGGTCTCTAATCCAATACAACAGATGTTCTTATAAAAAGGGGAAATTTGGATACAGAGAGATGAGCATCAAGGAAAATTCATGTGAAGATTATAGCGTTATGCCATCCAAAGCCACGTAACTCCCAGAAGTTCAGAGAGACCTGGAACAGATCCTTCCCTGCCGACTTCAGAGAGAGCAGGGCCCTGCTGACACCTTGGTCTTGGACTTCTATCCTCCAGTACTGGGAGATGATAGCACATTTCTGTTGTTTTGGCTGTGCAGTTTGTGGTACCTGGTTGTGGTGGCCCTAGGTAATGAAGACAATGCCTAAAGATCCTGGGATACGTGGACCCGGTGAATTTCCCTCCCTGTGATATGCAAGTTGTACTGGAGACTTTCCTGCTGGAGTCAAATCCAGACAACAGGGACCAGAGGAAAAGCCACGAGCAGCTGAGTCCCTGCTGCTTCATGTGGGTCAAAGTGGAGAGGCTCGTCTTCAGGGGTTGGCTGGGCGCCTCCTTACCATTTCTTTTGGTTCCTCTGTGTAGTCAGGGGGCTTGCGTCACTCTAAGACACTCCACTGCAAAAAAAGCAACATCGGATCTCTTCAAAGGCAATGATCAAATCAGATGCTGGGGGGAAGTATGCACAACCAGCCAGCAATGATTGCGCTCTTACCAAATGCCAGGCGCTCTTCTCGCTGTACAAAGACACTCTTATTATCCGGGTACCTCACAGGTGAGGAAACCGAGGCACATGGAGATGAAGTCATTTGCCCGAGGTCATACGCCTGGAAAGTGGGACAAATGTCAGACTGGTTCAGAGGCACAGAGAGGATGGCAGGGAACACGGAGTAATCCATTTAATCAAAATATTTCCCCCAAATTTCTTTTGAATTAGTCACTGGAGAAAAAGAAGGAGTTTGCTCATCAAAAATGCTGTGCGTAGGGGTTGAGAGAAGGATTCTCCAGAGAAAGGAAAGCTTCTGCCAAGAGTGGGTGGGTTTGCTGCATTCAGGGAGGTCTGACATTTGGCTCTTCAGAGTGGGAAAGAGCTGAGAATGCAGATCCCGTTCCTAGACCTTTATTGGTCACTGATGTCCGGAAGCCGTCACCATAAGGATGACTCACTGTCTTTTCCTAGGGTGTGCTCTCCTAATGGGTGGTTACCATCACCACCATCCTCCGCCTCTTCATCACTTTCCCTTGCGTTGCTGCATTATTGTGCAATCAGTAAATACCTTTCACAAGTATCCCATCATGGGTTCATCATGGTGCTACGAAATAAGCAGAACTTTAATCCAGATGAAGAAGAAACCAAACCTCACAAAGTTTCAGTGATTTGTTTGAGGTCTCTAGCCTAATTCCTTTCAGAGCCAGGACTTAAATCCAAGAGTGCTGACCTTCTCTACCTACCCAGGCTCTTTCTATTCCAGCCCCCAACCAACACCCCAACCCTGGGCTCTGGGCTGCCAGGAGCTCTTGGTGTTGGATGCTCTTCCCAGAGCTCTGCTCCTCCTTGCCCTGTTAGTGATCCCCGGGGCTCCCTGCCCAGAGGAATTCAGAACATGCTGTGTTTATTTGTAGAGCACTTTGCCTCTGGGAGATGGGGGTTTACACAGCTCAGAAAAAGCAGCATTTGCCCACACAGACAAGGCTGCCCAGGCTATTAATGTCCAAGCAGAATAGCTGAATGACGAGGTGGAGCGTGGCTTGCTCTGCCCACAGGACTTCTTGGCCAAGGAGATCGTATTCTTTTACAACAGCCTTGCTAATACCCATGCAGTAAGACTCTTGCCCCATCTTCTGAGAGATGAACAGAGAGGACCTTGCATAGAACTGCAATTGCCTGTCCTCATCAGCTTTCCTGGGAGATCAGGACACATGGAGGCTTGACGTCTTAAAACACTATTTGATTAGTGCCCCCTTGGGATTCTAAAGCATCCCAAGCATTCCGCATTTGTTGTCTTTCTCAGTCTTCTAGTTATCTTTGTACACAGGGAAAGGGTAAACATTTTTAATGCATGTATTCACTCAGAAAACATGTGTTGAGTCTCTACCATGTGTAGATGAGTATAAAGCATCCTGGCTCTGATGATACAGAGATAAGGAGGATAGCTTTCATTTACTCAGGCTCACAGCTCGGAGGAGAAAGACAGTTCATCACTGTTATATCGTGGTGTGATGATCGCTGTAGCAAAGCTAAGCGTAAGAATCTGTAACAGCGCAAAGGAAGGAGTAGTCAACTCAGGCTAGAAGAGGCAGAAGTCAAGGAGGCTTCAAAGAGGAGAAAGAAGTGCACTGGGTCTTAGGGATGAATAGACATTCCGCAGGACAAGGCTGGGAAGGGTGTTCCGTCAAAGGGAAGGGTAAGTGGAAAGCCAGGGAGATATGCACCAGCCTGGCACCCAGAGAGGGAGGGGATAGGCTGGTGGGTATGAAGATGGACGGGAAAGAGCAGATTTGCAAGTCAACTAATGTCTTTAGACCTTAGTTTCCAAAGATGTTCTGGAAAGCCTCCCCAACTCCTTGTTTGCCCAGCGATGTTGCCTACCACAGATCTGACTGTGTGCCCATGCTTCATGCCACACACTTCAAAGCCTCCATGAGAACCCTGAAGACCTCCTGCAGTTGACACTGCTTCAAGAATTGTGGTGGATTCTCAAGCAGAGAATACTTTGTGTCAAGAGATCTGGTGGCAGAACTATGGCCAAGGCTGCAGGATGGAATGGCAAAATGATAGGGCAATGGAAGCCTACCAGTCGTGACTAATGAAACCTAGACCATTCTCATCTGCTTGAGAAGCTAGGAGGCTGGGATGGGCTCTCTAATCAGCACACCAGGCTTGGGGTCTCTCTTGCTCATTTCTAACATTTAGGGACCCACTGACAGACCCATGTGTCTTTAGTGCCAGTTATCCAGGTTCACTTGTGGCCCTGGTCCTTTGCTCCAGCAAAGATGTAAAGAACTGAGGGACCCCAAGATTGAACCATGAAATGTCATTAGCTAGATCTCAGTCCTCACAACTCCCAGGACTAATTATAGAGCAAGGAGTGGCTGGGGCCAGACCCCTCTGGTATAAAAAGATTTTATGAAAGGCAAAGCGGGGGGGGGGGGTTAGGCAACAATAATTCTCACCCTATTATATTCCTTTCAATTATTTACAGTAATAGACACTGGTGGCTACCAAATATAGAGACTGGAATCCAGTGAGGTCACACGGGTGTTCTGGAAGCCAGTGATGCAGCCTTGGAATCTGGGGATACCATGAGGCAATGTTTCAGCTGCCCCTGCATTCTTTGCCTCCCATTGCTCCCAGCTCTCTCTGCTTCCCTTCCCCCACTGCCAAAGTCAAGAGCACAGACCCTGGGGAGAATTCTAAGCTTCATCCCATGTCTAGAACTAGCAAATATCTTTCTTCCATTCAGGGTTTGTTTCTTTTTTTTTTCTGCCCTTGGCAGTGAAAGCATGGAGTCCTAACCACTGGACTGCCAGGGAATTCCCTCCAGGGTTTTAAGAAGACATTCACACTCGTTCTCCTAACTCAGTACGATGGGAATGAACGTGAGGACTCCAAAGGCAGAGTTGGGGTGGCACTGGTGAGCGTGCCCTACAGATCACCGGGGCATCATCTCCCCACTGCAAAGCCCTTGAGCGAAAGCTCTGTAGCAATAAAGATCCTTGTGTTCCTCCATGTCTCCCAGCCTCCCTGGCATTGTGTTGACGCCTCAGCCAACTGGCTTCCGGCTGATGAAATGTGGGCAGTGACATAAGCCACTTGAGATTGGCCCTTAAAAATCCTGCAACACCCTCCAGCTCCCCCTTCCAAAGAAACAGATAAAAATTTTTCCCTTTTCTTTTTTTTTTGCTTTAGATGTCACACGTACCAGATGGAGTAGCTACAAGATGGAGAAGCCTCTTGACCCACCAGTTATCAGACTGTGACATAAGTGAGAAATAAATGTTCTTAAGAATGATAAGCCACTGATGATGGGTTGGCTGGTGTGGCAGAGTGAGCGCTATTTTTTCTAAGCTCTCCCAGTCCAGGCACTAGGCACAGAGACATTCATTTCGCAGAAAGAAAAAAAAAATCCAATGCATTAAATAAATCTCTGTCTCTTTTCCTTGATCGTGTGATTCATGTTGTAGAATAACCCTTGACCTGCAGATTGGAGGAGAAGTTATAGTAAATAAGTCCCTGGAGATGGGCAGGCCCCCATGTCACTGACTTGGAGCTGAAGCAGTTTAACTCCCCCAGGAGTAGGAAGAAGGAGCCTTTCCCGGGACAGACTCCAACAGGCTCCCTGGACTCTGTGCAATGAGAATCGGGGAACAAAGTCACAACAAACTGTGGAGAGAATTAAAGCACACACACACACACACACACACACACACACACACACCCTGTTTCCCATGAGGAATAGCCTCACCATGTGTGTCCATCACTGGGGAATTTTCTGACTGAGGAAACTGATTGACACGTGCAGTACTCTCGGATGCAATGTGTCCTAGATTGTTTCCATACTTCTCAGTGGTCCGGGACCCAGGTTTTGAAGGGCCTGACCATCTTTTTAACCCATGACATTTGTTTCTTCTAGAAGTTCCTTTTCTATTTTTCCTTACCTCCCACCCCCCTTTCCATCTCTACCTCTAGCTCTAGTCTCTGAGCTGAAATCTTTGGTATCTTTCTTGGTATCTAGTCCTGTGCTCTTGAGGAAATGAAACCTTTGATATTTTAGAAAACAGAACCCCACGCTTTCAGACTGGCATGACATCCACTTTAAGTAATCAGACGAGTCTGATCTGAGAGGAGCCCAGCCAGGGAATCTTAAGTCTCTCCTAGATTCGGGCGTTTGGTGGTTTTTCCCAGCTCAGTCACTGAGGCAGAGAATCAGAAACAGAAGGCAGCTGCAGATTCCATCCTATCTGGCTCCACAGAGCATGGTATCAGGAGTTATCGAAGGCCAGGGATTGCGCTGAAGGCGATACACAGGGGGGCATCATTTCTCTGCCGTGCCCCTCACCACATCACCTCCTCCCTAAGTTTGCGGTCACTTCACTCACTCCTCCTCTCTCCGGGGTAAGGCAATGGCCTTCTCCTACTTCTTCTCCTCCAGCCCATGCTATTTGTGGCTAGCAGAATACTCTCCCCAAACCTACTATTGGTCATATCACTTCTCTGCTAGTAAGCTTCCCCTGATTCCCCACTACCTTTTGACAAAACCTGAACCCGGCATTCAAAGGCTCCAAAATCTCTACCCACTCTATCCTTCCAAGCCCATCCTTTCCTATTCCTCTTCCCAAACTTTCAAACTGTCCACGTCAGCTTCATCCCATGCCTCCCCACCACCTCCCGAGAGGCCACCATGGCCCTCTCTGACTGAGAAAATTCTGCCCACCCTTCAAACTCTCACCCCACTTGGTAGCCTCCCTGCTGCTGGTGGCACCCGGGCATATATGGTCTCTCCCAGTTTCAAATGCCATAGGTCATTGAAACTCCCTCTTATGTTTAACCTGTTCTGCCTGGTACGATGGTTATTGCAGCGTTGTTGGTTTTGTCTCCACAGTTAGAGAGTGAGATCTTTGAGGGGTTACGCATGAATCATGGTGACTTCGTTCATGGTGCGCTTCTGTCCCTTGGCAGAGTTGTTGCTCAATAAATATCTCGCCATTGAAGGGAATACAAGGCAGGTGAATCAGCCTGACATTAATATTCAATGAGGCTTTTATCCAAAGTGGGAATCAAGAGTTGCCTGGACTTTCTTGAAATGTGATCAGATAAATCTTTAAAGATCAGCCTTTCTTAGAAAAATAAAGAGGAGAGGGGAAGGATTCAAGTCATCAGAAAAAGAAACAGTAGCCACCTCGTTTTTAGACCTTAGCCAGGGATTTGCCCATCCGCAAAAAGGTCTGGCATCACACCCTCTGGAACCACAAATCGCAGAGCTCATGGGTCCAAAGTTTGCACAGAAAACAAGCACTCTCCATTTACCAACTGTTTTCCTCCTCCTTCCGCTAATCGGGAATCTCCGCTAGAAAACGACACCGGGTGTGTGTCACTGAGTGTCACCTGCTCCCAGGCCTGCTGGTGCCTCCCAGGCCCTTTGATCCTCTACTCCCATTGTCTCCTGTAACCAATCCTTTCCATTTTGTATTTTCCCCCCTAGATCACCTGATACTTCCAAGCAACCAGGTGTTTCTTTCAGAAGCTAGAAGCTGATAACCTGGGCTCATTGATCTCACCCCCAGCCCATGTTCTGTGCAGTGGAAGACTCAGAGCGGAGATTCTTTCTACCAAGAGGTGGGTGCCAGCTCTCCCTTTCAAACTCATTCATCAGCAGACTAAAGAGAATGCCCAAAATGTTTGGAGCCGTAGAAGCACCGTTGGTTTAAGTAAATAACTTTACAAGACATTTATTTCAAGAGAACATCTCATTAGATGTATACGTTTTGGGTTTAAAAAATACATGAAATACAACGAGTCCTATTACTTTGTAACTATCCCTTGAGTAATTATCTTCAGAGCTTGCTTGTAAATTCTTGGGACAAAAACTAGGTATTATACGTTTTTTGGGTCCCACACTTTGTCCAGCCCCAAACTGAAAACAGAAGCACACATGCCTTGTTGACTTCTTGTTTCTTTAATTGTTCCTGGATGAGACATTTTCTTAGACTATACACCTCACTGATCTTTTCCATTAATTGGAAGAGTCCATTTGAAATAGTTGCTCAATGTTTTATTAGCCCTCACGGAAGCTCAATGAAGTAAGGATGACTGTCATCTCTAGACCTTTTGGAATCAAGAGAGGTTGGGATCAAGACGAGAACGTTTGAACGATTTTCCAGGTGTCACCCAATAAGTCATGGATAAGTCCCCTCAGTTGGGGAAGAAAATGTCATAGAAACGGGGTAAATCCACGGAACATAGTCAACTGATAAATATGCTAGAGGCTTCTAGAAGGGAGCGTTCTCATTGCCTGAATTCATCTTGACCCCAGCGGTGTTCCCTACATCTAGGGAGAAACAGGTGTAAGAGAATCTCATAACACCAGAATATTTTAGGCCATTCCTCTTGCTTAAAGGGACAAACCATATAAGCAACTCCACCCCAAATTGGTCCGTGAAAGGTATGGCTGTGCTCAGGCACGGGAGAGAGGAAGGCTGAGGTTGGGCTTGTCCTCACGACTTGCATTTAACATTCAGTCAAGCACCACATTCTCCATATTTCCCGGGACACAGAGGGCCTCCTTCTAACAGAGGCGATGCCCATCTTCACACACACATTTGAGGTGATGTCACGTCAGCAGACAGTGTCCTGTTTAGACATCTTAGACCTACTTAGGCTGGAGACCTGCCCTGGGCCAATGTCCCTACCCAGGGACAGACACTGCATTTGCACACAGGCTCCAGGATTCCTCTAAAACTCCAAGATTCTAGTCAAACTATGTGCATATCCCTCGTCCGGTTGGCCCTATCGGTATACCCCGAGAAGCAAAGGCAATAATACTCCTGTGATGTTAAATTCTTGGGCTAATTCTGTACATCTTTACAATTTGTATTGCAATCTACTTGGACCACGAGCATGAACATTTAAAACATGGTCAGAAGTTTTGCACCCGTGTAGGCAATAAAGCTGACTGGTAGACTAAAGTCCCTCTTTCCCAAGAAGCTAAGAGGGCTTGATTTCCCCCCCACTAAATCCAGGTTTTATAATGTGAGATTTTCTCCAAACTTGGAAGAAGCAAAGAATTTGGGGTCAGAAACCCTCAGTTTGGGGGCAGTTGTATATTGATCCTGTGACTTTGAGCAAATTACTCAACCTCCCAGAGTCTCAGTTTCTTTGTTTGAAAAAATAAGAACCCGATACCTATTTCACACGGGTATAAGGATGAAACGGGGTAATGTATATATAAGTGCTTTGCAAATGGTTACGAACGACACAAATGCACCTTCCTATTGTTTTGTTCTCAGCGCTCCTGCCTGGCTGCATCTACTTAACCCACTCTCCAAGATCTAGAATCAGATTTCAGCCGTATGGAATCCTCCCCAGGCAGCAGATGGGCTTACAAGTCTCTTGGTCTCTTCATGTAATTAGCAGCCAAGACGTCTAAAGCTTGCATTGTTTACAGGGAAGATGTTTCTTGCCCTTCTTTAGCTTGTTCCCACGCCATACCATCTGAACCCACCACCCTTCCGTTTGTTCAGTGCAATTCTTTAACTTTGTGGGATCCTCTGTGCGTAGACTCCGTTCATCTCTCTCCTCCCGCTATCAACGGCTACTTCCCTATGAGTTTAGTTCTACGATTTACAAAGTGTTTGGTGCCTGAATTATGTTTCACCCCGATCCTCTAACGTAAAGAAGGCCCGTGCAATCGTTTCCCTGTTACAGGTAAAGAAACTGACGCATGGAGAAATTGACTAGTAAGTGACACTGCAAGACTTCAAACGTCCCATCTGACTCCAAGGCCAGTGCTCTTTCTCAGATGCCACACTATCTTGTCTCCACAGAAGCAACCTGCCCAGAGCAGGAGGTAACCTGGAGAGAGAGCTCCATCTTACAGTGGATAACAAAGACCTTGGGGACGTCCTTGGGGACGGCCCCAATGCTGCCTCTGTCACTGCCATCCTCCCATCTCCAACACTCAGAAAGAAGCCTCCATGGAAGCTGCCTCTGTGTCCATGGCCTGTGTTTTGCTAGTGAGATGGGAGACACAAAAGAATTGGAGAGATTGCCTCTGACCTTAAGAAACTTACTAACAATCCAGGGAGTTAGGGTTAATGTATAAAATACTGAAAACAGCTAAAGGTGATCGGAGCATGGGAGGCGTTCTCTCCAAGACTGAGGTTTGCTAACCTCTGAATTGCAGTTTGGTATCATTGTTCAAGGTCCAGAAGTATAATCTGTACAGTAGATTTAGGGCCAAGTCCTTCCAAACTGATCAAGGTCTCAGTCCCTTTGATGACCATCAGTGTTGCTCAGCTCATGGGAGCAAGGTGACTTTTCTCTTGTGGCTGCAAGATACAGTCTAGAGGAGGCTAGGACAGAATTGCCACCTATAGAAGCATTTTTCATGGTCCCTATGGGTTTCTCCTGTGTTAGTTAATGTCTGTTCTTTTCTTATTGTTTCGATAGACCTACTTCCTATTCAGCACAATGTTTCTTCTAAAGGGGAATTAAGCATTTTACCTAATGCCTATTTTTTTTAGGAAGGGTAACAACTGAAACTTTAATAGTAAAAATAGATCTCAGTCCCTGAGGAACTCAGGAGGATAAGTTTGAAACCCAGTCTGGAACTGGTACTTCGGAGAGACTTCGTAGCCCGTTGTCTAATTCAACCTAAGTAGGTTTTAACTTCTGATGTAGTATTAACATATCCATAACAGGAGCTATTGACATAGGTCTCATCTTTCTATTAGTATCTGAGCTAACATCATTGTTTAAAATTTAATAGTTAAGAGAGGAGTCTTTCGCAGACATAGAGAATGGACTTGAGGACACGGGGAGGGGCAAGGGTAAGTTGGGACGAAGTGAGAGAGTGGCATGGACTTATATATACTACCAAACGTAAAATAGATAGCTAGTGGGAAGCAGCCACATAGCACAGGGAGATCAGCTCGGTGCTTTGTGACCACCTAGAGGGGTGGGATAGGGAGGGTGGGAGGGAGACGCAAGAGGGAGGAGATCTGGGGATATATGTATACATATAGCTGATTCACTTTGTTATACAGCAGAAACTAACACACCATTGTAAAGCAATTATACTCCAATAAAGATGTTAAAAAAATAAAACAAAACAGAGGAGTCCTTGAAAATGTAAAGTTGCAGCTACCAGCTGCCACTAATGGTTGCGGAAGAAACCTGTGTTTTTTCCTCCACTCGCCTCGGGAAGATGCGTCTATCATGTCCTGAGGCCTTGAAGATGTCACAGAGTGTCCTGCAGTCCTGGGGCTATGGCTGCCTGAGGCCAGGCAGTCACGGAATCCCAGCACTGACGCTCTTTACACACTCCGCCCTGACTGTCAGAAGGCATCTCACGAGACTTTCTGGGCTGGCAGAGGTGGCCCTTGGACATACAGTAGCCATATGCTGGGCTAAGTGAAGTTGGCAGTGACCAGGAGTCCACCTTCTGTCCTAGTCCTCTGCCTGCTAAGGCCTAGAGCTGAGGTGATGTAACTTCATGCCCCTGGACACCTTGACCAAAGTCACCTGGTCCTCAGGACAGGCAAGATGGAATCAAAGTGAAAAAGGGCTCCAGGCCCACAGTCTAAGGAAGGACCAGGACTAGGGACTGGGATGCGATGGTGAAGATTCAGCAGCCTCGTGAGGCCGAGGCTTGCAAACCCCCAGAGGATGATGGATACTATGGGAGCACTGGCCCAGTCACGTTCCGGAGGCCAGGCCGTGTGGCATCTGGAATCAGAGAAAGCTGGCCATGCGTTCCTGCTCTTCCACATACACATTGCATGGCCTTGGGTGGGCTGTTTTAGCTTCAGAGAGCTTCCATGGGGCCTGCCTCACGGGAGAACTGTGGGTATTAGTTATGATGTTTGTAAGCACTGAGAAAAGCTGCCTAGCTGTTGTCATTTTTATCCATGTGTAGAGATAAACATGGTCCAAATAGAGTAGGAACTGCAGAGGCAGCCTCTGGCCTGGCAGAACCTTCTAAAGAGAATCTTGTTTGTGTGTATATATATGCATATATATATGTGTATATATACAAAATAAATGTATATATTTATGTGCACGTATGTATTATATGTTAGTGTATCTGTGTCTGTATGTGTAGAGAGGGAGCAGTAGTATGGGGGGAAGATTATATGGCAAAAATCAAGAAGGTAAAAAGGCTGGAAGATGAGCCTCTTGCCAGTGCTTCTGCACTGCCTCTCTGGAGAACCTCGGGCTAGTCACATGACCTCTGTCCTTCTCAGTTCCCCCTTTTGTTCAATAAAGATGATAGTACCTCCCTTGCTTACTGTGCAGAGAAGTTTCTGTGAAGGGCACACACCATTCTGCAGGTCAAAGTGCTCTGAAAACATAAAGTGTTCTACAAGGGAACGTTATGTATGTGCACCGAAATAAGGCTCTAGAAGCTGAAATACTCTGCTAGGTGAGGACCAAAGGAACGTCGAACTTTGATTTTCTGTTCCTCACTCTCCACTCTCTGTAGCCCACTGTTCTGACCCGCTCTGCCCTCCCTCCTGCCCGAGTCCCCAGCATTGTACCAGTGCTGTCAGCAGTGTGCCTACATAAGCCACAAGCTTTGGGGAAAATTAGAAGACAACGAACATTGGAAAAGCATCTTGAAAACACGTGTTAAAGGCACAAATGTGGTGATCACCTGTGGACAAAAAAGTGGAATGGAAATGTGATTAATGTTTCCCCTGCAAGGCAGAGAAGTACTCTGGCCTTAATGGAAGGAGAGGGGTGGTCAGGCCGGCTGCTTTCACTGTCCCGAGCTTGGACCCTGTGAGCCCATCCCTCTTTCCGTTCCACCCTCCTGCCTTCAGAGGGGGTGCTAGCCTCTCAAAGGCCTTCTCAAAAGACCCCTGAGCTTTCCTGGACCGACCCAGTGAATGTTCTTTCAGTCTCCTAGGAATCTGGCTGTCACTGGTGTTGATTCCTAGACCAGACCACCTTGCCCTACAGGAATGTCAGGATTGTCTTGACAAGCCAAGGACATCCAGAGGTCACTCACTCAGCCATCCCTTGGCAGCACTACTCAGAGAGTGAGGACTGTTCCCGTAAAAGGGAATTCCCACCCTGTGCTACATGATGGAAGTTCTGGTGCCCAGGGCCACGTGAGGAAGAGCTCTGTATCCTCTGTTCAGTGTCTGCTGCAGAGACATACAGAAGGGCGGGGAGCAGAGAGCAGAGGACAGGAAGTAGCACGGTGGCCCCCACACCCTGTAGCCTCAGCTTGGGTGCCCTGAGCCTGCCCTGGACTCAATCCCCCCTGCACTCCCCAAAGTACCCCATGGTGATCTGTAAAATACGTCACTACTCCAAATGCACTCCACTGTTGAGAAGCAGCTTGTGGAAACTCACGTGTACTGGACACCTGCTACCTGATAGGTGCTGGGGTGGGGGTCTCTGTCTTCCCAGAATCTCCAACCAAGAGATCATCCTTCAACAGATATTTAGGGAGCACCTGTGTGGGTGTTGGCACTCGGTTTCATGCTGAGGACGCGAAGACAACTTAACTGTCCAGGTCAACCCCCTGCTGCACAGAGGAGGCTTCCAGGGCTCCGGGGGACGGGGCGGTAATCACCCAAGGTCACAGAGACAAGCAAGAGACCAGGGTGCTTGGGGCTCATTCACGGCCCCGCTGCTCCGTCCAGGCTCTCTTGGGAGTAGGTTCTTGGCTGCCCCAGGATGGGAAGGGCATCCGTCCATCTGTCAGGAGATCTGAGTTCAGGTCTTGAGTCGTCCAGTCACTTGGGGAACGTTCCAGAAGCCAACACCATCCACCCGAGATTCCTTTACCTCTGTTTTCTTGGGATCATATTTCTAGTGGGTGTTTTCGGTGTCAACTGGTGGCCCGAGGGAAACAGGTGGTGCCCGGCTGGCTAAATAAGGACACGGGAGATAAAGAACAATGGGGGAGGCGGCGGTAGGAGATGGAGGGACGCGTGGTGGGGTCTACACGCGAGGAGAAGTCACCTAAAAAAGCTCTTTTCTAACCAGAAAGCTACGAAGTACTTGGGAAAGCAGGTGAAAGTTGAAAATGTACCTGTGTGGGTGTAGGGGGCAAGGGCAAGATGCGGATGGGGGCTGTCACTTCAGGAAGTGTCCTGGATTGGTCCCCACCTCCAAAGCAAACACGCGCCCGAAAATACTCCAACACTGCTCCCTGCCCCGCAGAACAGTCCTTCCCGGGGGCTCTGGATGGCGGAGTCGTCCATAAAGCAGAGGGAAGAGAAGCAGGTTTCCGCTTTTCCCTCCTCACCCCCAAACGGAGATCGCAGCACCGAGCATCTCACGGCGTGGTCACCAGGATGGAGTCACGCAGCTTCCACCGCGGCCGAGGTGAAGACCAGTGCGCCTCCGAGAACCTGGCGCGGCTCCACCGGCCCCCACTCCGCGCTCTTCCTGCCAATTACCGCATCCGTCCTGCCCCACAGGTGGGGAAATGGCCGTGACTTCTGTCTGACTGTCGGGCCAGCGCGGATCCGACCCTGAAACCCCACGGAGGGGCGCACTGCCGGGATGGATGGAGGGGGGACCTCTCAGGGGAAGAGCTCCAGGGTCCGGATCCCACCCTCCCTCCTCTTCCTCCGCCTCCTCGCGGGAGGAAAGAGGGGGAAGACCAGGCTGGAGATGGCAGAGAAATTCGGGGGCTGGTTTAAGGGAAACAGACTGAGCTGCTTACAGCCTGTGGAGGTTGCCAGCAGCCCCAGATGGCACGGAACCTGCTGCTCTCGCTGAAAATTGATTTTGGAGGCGGCGAGGGAAGGAGGAGGGGAGGGGAAGGGGCTACAGATCAGGAGGTGGGGGGAGGACTTGCCAAACGGAGGGTGGAACTTACAAGCGTTGATGAAGACGCTTAGTCAGACACTCTGGGGGCAGAGAGGTGAAGGCCAGAGCAGAGAGGGGCCGAGGTCTCCCTTGGGGCGGCGGCCTCTGCGTTTTGTCCCTTTTCTGCTTGGGTGCTTTCCCTCCATCCTCCCTCCATTCCCACTTGCCAGTCTCCGAGGACCTTCCTGGGTGCCCCGTCTGTGCTGCAGGGAAGGTGAGGGGCCAGGCCTTGGAGAGCACCTCAGCCGCTGACCCACACCGACCCTTAACGCGGATGTGACCCTGGAGCTGGGGAAGCTTCCGCTTCAGCCCCCTCGCTCGCACAGGCCTTTCTCTGACCCTGTCTCTAATTCTGTACTCAAAATACTATGTTCTTTTCCTTGAAGATCTTGTAAATGTATGTAAGCTTCAGACCCACATCAGCACTTACATCTGTCCCCGCCTCACCCAGCTACTCATTCCTTCCACAAACACTAACTGGCAACCTCGGCCGGCCCTGAACCAACACTGGGGACAAAAGATCCCCACCAGACACGACCCACCAGGCCCGCAATTCACCCCAGATTGTAAGAAAATCCACGGGAGCCGGGAGTCACAGGGGCTCAGAGAAGGGAGGGTCTCGTCCTGCTAGAAGCTCTGGGGTGGGTGGAGGGGGGAGTTCCAGGGTGGGGACTGCATCTAAGATGGGACTTGAGGGAAGGCACAGATGGAGGGGGAGGGGAGGTCTGGGAGCCACGATGACAGGCCTCTGCAGGCAAAGGTGATGGACAGGAAAGCCCGGAGCGGGGGAGGGGAGGGGAGCAGCCCCTTTTGGTCTGAGCAGGGATGGGGGGAACAGGACAGCCAGGCCAACGGCCTGAGTGTGGGCACACCTGGCATTTGCACTCGGGTCTTCGGGCAGTGTGGCCTCACATCGGGGCCCTGAGGCACTGGGCTGGGGACGGGCGGCACACTAGCTGGGCAGGAATGAAGCCATGTGACAACCAGGTGACCTGTGAATGAAGCAGTGGGATGGGAACAGCTGGGCCTTCATGAAGGAAGCAGGCAGCTTCTTCTTCATTGCTCGGGGGACATGGAGACCAGGGAGGACGGAGGCCTTGCAGAGCAGGTGCGCAGGAGAGGGCGTTCTGGGAGGTCCGTCACAGGCATCCAGCCCAGCCCGGGGCAGCCAGCTTGGGTCTGCAGCCTCCTGCTGTGGACACATTCCCAGCTCCCAGTGACGTCTCCAAACAGCCCAGGAGAGAGCTAGGCACGGGCGCCTGCTTCCGCAGGACAGAGGAGGAAACTGAGGCTCAGACAGAGGGCCTCTGCAGGGCCACCCGGAATGTTAGAGGTGGAGCCGGGGAGTGAACTCGGGCTCTAGTCTACAAGTCTCCCCATTCTAGAAGCTATTAGGAGTCACGGCATAGTCCAGACAGTCCCCATGGCTGCAATGGGACCAAAATGCCTGCATTCTCCAAAGAGCTGTTAGGTCACAGGTGCCACGGCAGTGGAACCGTCCCACACAGCTCTGCATCTCCGCAAACATTCGGGGAAGCCTGCTTCTCCCTTCCTTTCACTCGATTCTTGCCTGGACGGGAGCCCATAGCATTAAAAAGGAACAACCCCCAGCCCTAAGCAAACCCTAAAAGAAGACAAACGTCACCTTTTCCTCGCTGGAAAATGTTTTGTTTTGTTTTTAAAGAAACAATGAAGGATTGCAACAAAGCATCTGCCTAGGCTGGGAAGGACCGCTCTCCCCAGAGGCATGCAGCCACTTGCCCCTAACGTCTGGGTGCAGGTAGCCCATTCTTAATCTGTCCTAGGATGTCAACATCACCCCTGAGCCAACGAGCTGACTCTCTCCCCTTGGGCTCAGCTGCATCTCGAAAGGGCAGGTCAGGGCGGCTCTGTGTGTCAGTCTTCCTGTGTGGTTCAGCAGGCATCGTCCCCATGGGGGCCTGTAGCAAGATCTAAGACCCTGAGCAGTGGAGTTGCCCAAAGCACGGTGCCAGCCATTCCCCAGGAGACAAGAGAAGAAGCAGCAGCTCCCGTCGCCCAGCCTATATCCATCCACACACAGCAAACAGGCAGGGCCTGGGAATGCCGTGAGGGCTAGGGATTAGGGAGACACCCAAGGCCACCAGTTTGGGGAGTTCTCATCCCCATGCTGCCCTGCCTCTAGGGACCGTGTGACCTCTGGAAGAACCACACTCGCCACAGCTGACAGAAACAACACCCTCCAAATAACGGACAAGGAAACCTGAGCGAGGGGGAGCAGTTCCCCTGGAACCACTGAGGAAGGACGGGCACAGAATCCTGGACCGAAGACCCCCAGAGTTGGTCCGCGAGGCCCGGCTTCTCTTTTCTCAACACTTTCTGCCTAAGACCCCACGGAGGCTGCACATCCTCTCCTGTTCCTGCTCAAACTGCCCGCTGGAATGCACGTGACCAAGCCGTTCATATACTAAGCCACTTGCACGGTGCCAGGGAATCGCATGGAAGGGGCTGACTTCCACTTAGATGCACCAGAGCTGGGTGGTACTTTGGGGGAACCAGGGGCCAAGATCTGTCCAAGAGCATGACAGAGTGGGAGGAGGGGAAATCGAGGTTCTGGAAGGGCTGCTGATGACTTGCTGGCCGACCCGGACAAATGACCTAAACTCTTAGGATCCCCACTTCCTCCTTTGAGAAATGGGCACGATGGTCCCGACCTCCCACCATGGCTGTCAGGACGAAGACAGATGAAGTGTATTAAGCCCGTAGCACCACCGCCATATCTGACAAGTCATAAGTGTATAATGAACATCTGCTCATTCCTTTTTTTTTTCTTTTTTTTTTTTTTGCGGTATGCAGGCCTCTCACTGTTGTAGCCTCTCCCGTTGCGGAGCACAGGCTCCGGACGCGCAGGCTCAGCGGCCATGGCTCACGGGCCCAGCCGCTCCGCGGCACATGGGATCCTCCTGGACCTGGGCACGAACCCGTGTCCCCTGCATCGGCAAGCGGACGCTCAACCACTGCGCCACCAGGGAAGCCCTGCTCATTCCTTCTTTATTCCTTTACACAGTTGCTCACAAAATCCCTTCCCAGCGCCTCACCTCACCCACCTGCAGGCCGTCCTTGTTTCGAAGCCCCAGTCCTCTGCATCCACAAAGCTTCCTGTCCAGAGTCAGCCCTTAGCACCCATCCCTTTAGGAACCCGGCAATGTCATCCATCTGATACGGAGTTTTCCAGAGGAATGGCTAGAAGGAGACGGGGTCTGAAAGGAGAGTCTGCGCCAGCTCCACCTCATTTAGATCTCGTCTCTGGGCAGCTGAGAGACTGTTTTTAGCCTCTTCCAAACAAGCGTCCTGCTAAATGTCCTCTGAGCCCCGACACTGGCCCTGTTCTCACTTCAGCCTGGGGAGAGAGTGAGCCCCAGCAGGCTGAGCAGCGGGGCCCCAGGGCACAGCGGGGCCTGAGGGACAAAGCGCTGTGGCAGAGGCGGGGCCAGTGGGGGCAAAGGGGTCAGACTTGGACCCACTTGAACCCCAGCTTCGCCACGTGCTCGGCTCTGGGTGGTTTGAGAAATTTTCTTGAGCCTGTTTGTCTTCCTCGTTTTAAACTCTGAGTGATAACATCCCCGAAGTGTGGTGATCTGTAGCTGCTGTAGCTGTTGTCATCGTTAGAAGGTTACAGGAAGTTTCCTACAAGGTTTCTTCAAGGGGAGCAGCGAGGCCCAATATTTCCTTTGACTCCAGGCTGGAACTTCTCCTTAAGATTCACTCTTCAGGTTCAGACACTGACCTCCCTTGGAGCACGCACTTGGGCACTCCTCAATCCTTTTAGGATGACAGGACTGGGGCTTCCCTGGTGATGCAGTGGTTAAGAATCCGCCTGCCAATGCAGGGGACATGGGTTCGATCCCTGGTCCGGGAAGGTCCCACATGCCGCGGAGCAGCAAAGCCCACACACCACAACTACTGAGCCTGCGCTCTACAGTCCACGAGCCACAACTACCGAGCCCGTGCGCCACAACTACTGAAGCCCGCGCGCCTAGAGCCCGTGCTCCGCAACAAGAGAAGCCACCTCAATGAGAAGCCCACGCACCGTAACAAAGAGTAGCCCCCGCTCGCCGCAACTAGAGAAAGCCAGCGTGCAGCAGCAAAGACCCAACGCAGCCAAAAATAAATAAATAATTAATTAAAAAAAAAAAAAAGATGATAGTACCCCAGGACAATCCCTGTCAGGTGACAGGACAAGCAGAGAGATTCAAGAAAGAAAGGCAATGAACAGTCAAAACCACAATTCTCCAATGTCCTATTTTCCCTGAGCCCCAAAGAATCCTTTTTTCCCCTGCCTTCCCTGAAATGCACTCAAAAGCCCCCTCCGCTTTCCCCAGAGCCAGACATCTTCAAAGGAAAACCAAGGGACATCAAGGACAGAAGCATCTTCCGAATGCCCATCTGGACTGTCTCACTGTGTCTAAAATGGATTGCTTTGTGATCTGGAGGAAGTGAATATTTTCAAAGCCCTTTTACCCCGGTCCCTGTCTCTGAACTCTTGGAGATTTGTACCACTCTTTCATTTATGTTTCATGTGATTATCATCCCAGGTCTCAACAGGTAGTCAGTAGAAAGAAGGATGCAGAGACAGGTTACTTTTTCTCCAGATCCCACCTTCTATGCCAGCCCCTTGGGATGGGTGGAAGATTAGGAGTCGCGATCTTTGCAGTATCACACAAGCAAGCAGCCAGGAGAGGTGGATCCACGAGGCCAGGCAGGAGGCTTCTGGCATCGTTAGCATGCAGCCTGCGTTCTGCAGGAAGCCCAGGGTTCCGTGTGTCAGCGCATGAGCTATGATTCCTCACTCGTGCTATTAACAGGCATATTCCATTTTGGCAGCGACAGCACATCCCGCACACCTTGCACACGAGCACTGCTCTGTCCTCCATTAATAACCACTTCCAAACCCTTCCATGCCCCACCTGGCCCATTCCCTCCTATGCATTTCTCGTGGGGTGAGGCTGCACTCTGGCCGTGGGGGAGGATGGGAATGTTCACCATTCTGAGGAGCAAGCTGCTTCCTGTGTCCTGAAAAGCACAGGACAGGGGAGACTGCCCTACACAGTGTAGACTCTCAATAAATCTCTCTTAATGAGTCAATGAATTAAAGGTAGACGTGAAGAAGGATTTCTCTATGGCAGAGGCTGTCTGTTGCTGAAAAAGGTAGTGTCAGCTCTCTGCACCAACTCATAGCAGGGGATGATGGAAGAGAAAAGGAGGAAGGTGGTACAAGCCCTGCCTTGCCGGTGCTTCTGTGTAGCAAGGACGGGAGGACGCATCTGACAGTCTGCAGTAGAGTGTCCAAGGGGACTTGTTCTGCATAGCCACAGAGGAGTCCAGGCATGGCAAGACCTGTTGGGACATTTCAGAGCATGACAGCCAGAAATACTGAAGTCTCCCCCATTCTGCATGTTCTTGCCAGTTGAAACACTCTGTCTGGTTACTCCCTGCTCAAGAATCCCCAGTGGTTGTGAAGGGAAGTCCTAGCCTCTCCCCGATGTGAGCTGTTGTCTCACTATCCAGGCTCCAGGCTTCATGAGCTTCTCTGTTCCACTAGTAACGGGGTGAGAGCATACAGGAAATCCGTGAACAAAACACTTCTTGATTACTAAACCCTGGATTTTTTCCCAAATTGACTTGCAAGTCATAATCAGACTCAGTCCTCCCCTTGGCTTTCAGAGCCCACTGTAACCTAACTGCATCATGATTGCCCAAACTCAGCACCCATCTGTCTCCCTGGGAGGGATGACAACGAGAGGGCATCTCCGTTTCCCACGCCTCGAATGCCTTGCCTCCCCTCCCCTCTCTCAAGGCCACCCAGAAGTCAGCCCCTCTTTTCTGGGGAGCCGCCCCCACTATCTCAGCTTTAAGTCCCTACGGCACAGATGTCATATGGTCACGAGCTGATAGAGGCCACGTTGCCTCTCTCCTTATGTCCCATATTTTCCTGGCATGTTGCTCAGGACAGGGGGAGCATCTTGGCTACGCTGAGACCCAACACAAACAATTGATGAATAAATGGCATGCGCTCGGATAACTGGTATACCACAGATTTCCTATTGGTGGCCTAGGAGAGGGTCCCTAGGAAAGAGGGCAGAAAAACTAGAAGGGAATATAGGAACGAGGTCTCCAATACTCACCTAGATGTCCCCGTCCCATGGGTTGAGGAGCAGTAGCTGAGGCCAGCTCTGGCCCTTGCTGAGAAACGTGGCTCCCACGGGGATTGGCAGGTGAGAGCTCACTCAGCCACCTGCTTTTCTAGCGGAAGGTATCAGTGCCACCCTGTGGCATTCTGTTGGACCTTCCTTTGAAATAGTCAGATATTTTCCTTGCAAATACCACCACCGAGAGAGAGAGAGAGAGAGAGAGAGAGAGAGAGAGAGAGAGAGAGAGAGAGAGAGAGAGAGAGAGGAATCTACGGACCAAGAGGGAAATAGCAAAGCCAATTTGGAACCCACTTTGGCCAAGGAAATGGCGCAACCTAGCTTTAATGTGATTAAATCAAATTACTTCCAAAAAGAGACGTAATTATGACAGCAACTTCTTTGGGAGCAGGCTGGGATTGATTCTCTTTTGGAGAGCGAAGACCGGATTTAGCTTTTCAGGACCCTGAGGCAGCAAAGATATGGGGGAGCTCAGGAATGTATTTCTTTCACAGAGAAGAATTGCAACCAAAGAAGAGAACTCCATTAGGAATAGCACACGGAAAATCGGCACCTCCAGGGTAACCGGCGGTAAATGGGTGCAGACTCCAATACTTCGAAGAAGGGATAGACGGAAGAGAAGGAAGACCCTTTCCTGTGGTCAATCTGGGAACTTCATAGTTATGAGAACTGATGGAGTGACACCGTGCTTGCAATCTTTTATATGGGGGGAGCCGAAGGAATGTGACCTATGTGACATTATGTGGATATGTTCAAGTCACGTTGCAGGCACACTATACCCACTAAAAAGGGTTCCCTTTATTAAGCACTCATTATGGGCTTGTCATCAGCCCAATAACTTTACATTTACTGTCCCGTAAGGGAGATCATCCTCATAACAATTCAGTGAGCTAGGTATTACACCCATTTGACAGATGAGGTAACCAAAGATCAGAGATGACAAGTTTGCTTAAGAACACCCAGCTTGTAAGAGGCAAAGCAGAATTCAAACACAGGACTTTCTTTTCTTTTCTTTTTTTTTTTTTTTTTTTTGAGGTACGCGGGCCTCTCACTGTTGTGGCCTCTCCCATTGCGGAGCACAGGCTCCGGACGCGCAGGCTCAGCGGCCATGGCTCACGGGCCCAGCTGCTCCGCGGCATGTGGGATCTTCCCGAACCGGGGCATGAACCCGTGTCCCCTGCATCGGCAGGCAGACTCTCAACCACTGCGCCACCAGGGAAGCCCAAACACAGGACTTTCTGACCCCAAAGTCTCTCTATGTGGTATCTGGGACTACACTGAGACAGGCTCAAAGCTTGACGCTCCATCCCAGCATACGTTAGACTTTTCTAGAATGGGGTATGTATTCCCTGCCACACACTGAGCCTCCTGCAGTGGACTGTAGCCTCAGCACTCAGCAGGATGATTGCTCCCCAGGCCAGGTTCCGCAGAAGCAGACCCTGAGCGGAGAATCCGTGTGCCAGTGCTTTAAGGAAGGGCTCCCAGGAGATACTGAGAAGGGAGTGGGACATGCAGGACAGAAGAGAAAAAGCTAAGCGAGGCTCTGGTTACAGGCGGAGCCCCAACTTCAGTCCCATCCTGCAGAAACCTGGTGTGTAAGTTACAATTCAGAATGCATCCCTCCTAGAGGCCAGGGAGCTACCAGCCGCCCCGGGAGGAGGGCTCGGGAGGGGTGGTAAACTTCTGGGACTTTCCAACTTTTGCCCTAGTGGCAGCCCTAGTGGCCCGAGGACAATCCTCCGAAGAGAGAGGGCGCAGCCGCAAGCCATTAGCGGCAAAGCACTGGAGTTGGGAGATGGTCTGAAGATGGGAAGCCTTGGCTACAGTTGTGGTCAGTAAACCTGAGAGTCTGGATTGAAGGTCTCATGTGGAGTGCTGGAGTGAAGGAGTCAGAGAGCCGTGGGGCAGGAACCTGAGCCCCAGTGCGGCTGAGGGCAGGACCATGTATTCACACCTGCAGGAATCCAGCTGCCATTTCTCTTGCTGGTACACGATGTGGGGTAGAGGCTATGTGGCGGGGCACAGGAGCGGTCCAGTACCACGTGCTGTAGCTCATTTGTGGATCAGGGCATGGCTGAGGCCCCCTTATCAATGTCCAGAGTCCACTATTGAGCTTGGCACAGGGATGTTCCATTGACTTGGAAGGGGTACAGGGGTGGCCGAGGGAGGAGGGAGCCAGTTCTTTGGATTACAGAAGTCATGATTTGATGACTCGGCCTCTAAGTGACTCTGCGGAGGCCTAAGGGCCCTGCAGAAATCCGTAGAGGACGTGTCCTAACTGAACCGCCAGCCCGAGCAACAGCGCATCCTTCACACCAAGGCGGAGCGGACTTTTCCTCTCACTGGTCCAGGGATCGCATTGCTCTAACGGAGATAAGGAGGGGCCGGGAAGAGGGTGGCGGCCCTGTGGAGGAGGTATCCTCAGCCAACCCCACGTACACTGGCTCCGTTCCTAAAATGCAAGGAGCTGGGAACAGGGGCAGGGAGGTTGCTCCTGTAAACAGGAGAGGATGCACAGAGGTTAGACCAGAACAAAGGCCGGTAGGGAGGGTCTCTGGCCCGGAGAGACAAGGACAGGACTCCTGGGGCAGCGGCGGCAGGGGGTGGGATTACAAGCCCTCTGAATGAGGGCCAATCTGCCCCCTCTGCCTGACAGCTTTACCTCCCAGCAGGCACCTGGCAGCTCAGCAGCCACTGTGCACCCCCCTCCTGGCATCGTTAGTCTATATCAATTGCCTTCTTCCTGTAGGACCAGGATGGGGAAACGCCCTGAACAAAGACACTTGTGCCCGATCTCTGGTTCTGCTAAAGTTACAGTTGGCCCACTTGGTGCTTTTTCCTCCACCCTCCCCGTCTCTTTCCTGGACCGCATCCGCACCCTCTCTGAGTCAACTCTGATGACTCTCCCTTCTCATCTCCCAAGGCACCCATTGCTTCTTCCCTCAAAGTATCTCTTCTGTATGATCTACCTCCTTGGGCCACGCGATAGAGTGGAAAGAATACGGGGATGCGTGTTTTCTCTGTTCCAATACCAGCCTTTCCACCTGCTGGCCATGTGAGATCCAGAGCTACGTTCCTCCTCCCCCACCCTCCCCGACCTGCATCCTGTCCTCCACCACCTGGACCGCATGGCCATCCACTCAGGATCCCCTGGCCAAGCTGTGCGCACACTTCCTGCCCCAGGCTACGTGCTCTCAGTTACCTACCACAGCCAATCTACGGTTGGTTTCTCTCCCAACAGGATCCATCAGAAGTTCTGGTCCTGAGCCAAAATCTGACCAAAGATAAAGTTGTTTTTTGCGGGTTTTTTTTCTTGGAGTTTTAGACTCAGACCCCTGGCTAGTCTGCAGCCCCTCAATAAATGAGGCTGAGTGAGATGAAACGGTACACTTTAGTACAAGGCTGCATACGAATGAATGAATACCAAAGAGGTTAGAATTGTTAGCGAATCCATCAAAGGGGAGTGGAGGGCCAGGGAAAGAACTATTGCTAAGGATATATGTTCTAACTGTAGTGGATTAACAGAAAATTTGAGGTATGGTAAGGCCAACAGATCAGGGGATGCTGCCACCAAAAAGATAGCTTGTGACTTAGAGTTCCCCAGGGCAAGGGACACTCCACTCCACGGGGAGCCAGGCAGTCATACAGGAGTGGACAAGAGCCTTACTGTGGTTTCTGTGGGAAGAAACAGGCAAGGCAGGGCATGCAGGCTGAGGATGGGCTAGTTTGAACAACCTTCAGGGACAGAAGTGCTGCCCCTAGTTGTCTGGTACCTGGCGCTGGCGTCCTTAGGGCAGGTGGATGGTGGCCGGGGGTGGGGGAGCTTGAAGACGGTGGTTGAGGTGTAGGCTCTGGATAGACTGTTTGCTATTTCCAGAAGCTGGCTGACCCTGAGAGGGCAGGGTTTCATGGTCAGAAGATCCCAGAGGTCAAAGCATCAGAACACAGGAAAGAGAAGACATGGCTGGTAAGGTATGATCGGTAAAAAAAGAAGTGGGGTACTGCCAGGAGGTGCTTGCAACAAGCTTGTCTGTCTTGTGTAGGTTCTAGTTCTGGCGCAAGGGATGTTGAAGGACATATCCTTGAGGCTTGCCACTCTGGGATAAAAGAATTGAAGTCTCTGCAATTCACACAAGCTTGTAAAATTAAAGCATCATCCCTCTTATTAATACTTAATACTGATTCATCCCCAGGGTCCAAACAAAGAATTCTAGTCCTCAGGAAATTCTAACCTAGACTCTGAGTGATGCATATGTGAACGGCATTTCTTTGTTAGCTTAAACTGGCTTTTAATTATAACAACGAGAGACCTTGGAGGCAAGTTTTAACACCAACTGTATGATGGGAATAAGTGTCTTTTTAAAAAATAACAGATCTGAGTCCCTGGTACATCCCTCTCCAACGTACAAGCAGGCTGCTCACGGATAAGAGCTGAACGGATGCCAGCCGAGTCCCCTTGGTCCTTGTCCCTGCTGTGCCCTGCACACGGGACTCACGGGGAAGGAGGCAAGACAGGGCATCACATGCAACAGTACACACATGCAGCATAAACACACAGAGCTAGTGTGCATCATAGTCAAACACTAAGCAGAGATAAGATCGTGCAAAGTGGTACGAGGCCAACTTGTTCACATGGATTAATTCACATGATTCCCATCAGCTTGTTCTCTGGACGTACAGAGAACAGAAGAGCGTCCAGCTTTTAGGAAAGTTGTGCTTTGCTTTCTTGAATCCCCACCTCTCAGGGTGGGCGCCTCCTTGTTCTTGATCCCTGCCCAGGTCGTGGGTCAGATCATCAGAACAGTTGGTTCAAAAGGGCAACCAGCAAATATAGAACACACATGTGATAAACCTTTTATTTTTAACTCAAAACATACACATATGTTTATTATAAAACTTTTACATGAAGGGCCAAGGCCACAGGCCTGGGAATAGACATCTGAAGAGACCATGCCAACCTTTCTTTTTTGGAAAAACCACACTTTTTCTTTTTTTTTTTTTTTTTGCGGTACGCGGGCCTCTCACTGTTGTGGCCTCTCCCGTTGCGGAGCACAGGCTCCGGACGCGCAGGCTCAGCAGCCATGGCTCACGGGTCCAGCCGCTCCGCGGCACGTGGGATCTTCCCGGACCAGGGCACGAACCCGTGTCCCCTGCATCGGCAGGAGGACTCTCAACCACTACACCACCAGGGAAGCCCCCTAAACCACCCTTTTAATGCATCCTTGACGATTTCCAGTTTCAGTTTCCTCACAGTGGAAGAAGAGTTTACCCGTGTGAAGAATCTGAGTCCAGAAACCTAGATTTATAGAACTTTTGTTTCACTTTGATATTTGTCTCATCCACATCTGATTGGCATCCATTCTTTTTAGTAACTCACCTGTATTGAGACATTCCGGAGCATTCAACTTCATTTTCACAAACATGTTAGTTCTTTTCATACTTATATTTTGTTTAAGGAGTATTCAATTTAAATTAATTTATTGTATTAAAAAAAAAACCAACTACAACCACATAAGCCAGTGAGATAGCAAACACAACTGACTCTTGGTGGACCTGCCACTTACCTGGAGGCAGCAGAGGTGTGCAGGTGTTTGAGGAAGTAGCCCGCACCCCTGGACCACAGCAGCGGTCACCCAGCATTGGAGGAGACTACTGCACGGGCCGCCCGTGATCCCTAGGAGTGGAGATTGGCTAAGAGAGCTTCTCTTGTATTTCCTGATCTCATCCTCTTTTTCCATATTAATACTAACAGTACTTTATTCAGGTACAGTTAACATACATTAAAATGGACAAATGCTAAGTGTATAGCTCAAGATCCTCACATGACTACTACCCAGACCAACACAAAGAATGTTTCCATCACTCCGCAGTGTTGCCCCTTGCCCCCTTCTGGACAATCCCTGCTCCCCCAAAGACACCCACTGTTCTGATTTCTGTCACCATGGGTTAGTTTTATCTGTTCTTGAACTTTACATAAAAGAAATCATCTGAACTATTTGTGTCTGGTTCCTTGCCCTTAATATAATATTTTTGAGAATAATCCATGTGGTTGCACAGATCAGTACTTTGCTCTCTCTCTCCCTTTTTTTAAAAAATTTATTGCTGAGATATATTTTTGATTCCCATGCTCTTAAATGAGTTTACTGGCAATCACTGAAGTTGGGAAGGAGATAGAGGGCAAGAGGAGAACTCCCTTTCTTTGGGGTCCTTTTAAGCCCTTATTTAATCTCTGCAGCCCTCCTTAGCTGCTCCCAGCAGGAATATGTTCACCCGAAGGCCCAGGGATTATCTCCTCTGACAACTTGTGCACTGACAGAATCTAAAGCTTCAGGTATTATCCGAGTGATTGAGAATCCACAAACTTATTTAGCTACACCTCTTTTTTCCTCCATCCCAACCGTACAGACTTGGAAGAACAACAGTCTTGGGAAGCTACCTTGGGCCCAGCCGTCACAAGACAGGTAATCTACTATGGTTTGCTCAGAGGTCACCAGCCCACCTCCAGTATCCACCAGGGACAGGGATGGGTCCTTCCTCATCAACATGCACAGATCCTGCCTGAGGAAGCCTACGAGGCTGAGTTTGCCTATATCACCAAAGGACTCACTCATGGGTAGAGTGCCTGGGTTCTAGTTTGCAAATATTTTATGATGATACAATTCATGGGTCCGCTACCGCTATGAAAGGAGACCAGCCCTCTCCCTCTCCTGAGTTGAGTGCCTTTGCGAATCCCATCTCCTCTGTGTCAGAGAGCGTTGGTGGCCCAGGGCCAAGGCCATTTGGCAACTCCTGAGGCTCTGCTCAGCGTGCCTGACAAGGCCAGTGGTTGTCGAGAGGCGCACAGAGCGAGGGGAAGGTGGAGCTCAGATCATTCACACTGGGCGGTTGGCAAAGACACTTCCCAAGGCTGGGACGATGCTCTGTGATCCACAGAGACAATGGGCAAGAAAAGGGGAGAGTCTGGCAGGTCACCGTTGGTGTTGGTTGGTACTAATTGTCCAAAAATCATTAGGTTGATGTCTGGCAGGACACCCTTGATGAGCACAGGTGACCTGAGATTTTGGTTATATGTCTAGGCTACTAATTGACGGAGGGAAGGAGGATAGGCAAGAAGGTTGAGAAAGGATAAAATAAACATTGGGAAGGAAGCTCTCCACCTCTCTCGTCAGACTTTGCCCTCTCACTTCCATCAGAGAAATGAAGGGTTTGTCTGCTCTCATGCAGACAGGGGAACTGTGGATGTATGCTTAAGCACCTGCCCGCTGAGCTCGACCACCAGCACGTTAGCCTGTTGATTTGCAGCTCTGTGAATCACAGAGTTGAAGACCATTCTCAGCTTGGTCCTACTCCTTTCTCAGTGGAGATCTGATGAAGTCCATCATCAGAGAGTCCATCTATCTTCCATAGATGAAGTCCAGGGCAGAGCTGGGATGCACGAGTCTGACTCCCAGCTGACACATTTGATGGTATCAACAAGGCTGTCACGATACTCAAACGCCAGGTCTTACTTGTGTCCCCTTCAGGAAGATCTGCCCTCCTCCATCACAGAAGTGCACTTTTAGAAGTTGTGTTAGAAGAGTCTTGGCAAAGTGTTTAGAGATCTGGGGAAGATTATTAAAATACAAAGAGAGCACTGCCCTAATAGCCAAGACTCACAATGTACTCTTGAGCTGATTCCAAGGTAAAAAGCCAAATGTCCTAACAAGGTCTGGGAGCCTCAAGGGGTGTGGTGAGCTGGTTGGGGGCCCACAATGGCAAGATGGGTTCTCTCCAGGAGGCACGTGTGGGATGAGGACACGGCTGTGCCACTAGCTCTGCCCAGCTGCCAGGGATGGGGAAGCCAGTAGGGGAGCCCTCCCCTCTCAAAGAGCAACGTCTACTGCTGACACAAAGCCAGCTGGTCAACCCCACCCAAGTGGGAGGAACCAGAGGGTGGAGATGAGGGCTGGAAGGACCTGGTTCTGGCCAAGGACGCCTTTAGGTTCTGTTGAGATTCACTGGAAGGAGAGGACTTGGACTGGGCTACACGTGACCTTCAGGTCTAGAGAGAACTTCAGCACAGGAAATGCCGCCTCCACGTCAGTGAGGTGGGAACAAAAGGAAGCCGACTGGATGGTCCAAGAAAGACCACAGGGCTGGTCTGGAGGATGTTGTAGCTGTTACCATGGGCTTACCGTCCACTCAGCCACACAGAGCAAAAGCCTTAGCATTTCAGGGCCCCCATTTTCAAAGAGAAGCTCTCTGTTGCACCTTCTCTTGGACAGAATACATCCTCAACCTCTCTGCTCTCAGGATCCGCCCCTGAGAACACACACCCCTCCCCACGTGGCCCACTAACCCTAACCCTAACCCTCCCTGCGTCTCCCCTCTGTCCTCACATCATTGACTTTCCCCTTCACCCACCTTCCCACAACCATCCTCCTCATGACAGATGTGTAGTCCTACTTATCCTTTAAATCAGGTCTGAAGGCCCACTCTTCTAAGAAGCCCTCCTGGGTTGATGCTACCCTAGAGGGATGTAAATTATAGAAATTTCTCACCCCGTTCCAGGAGCCTGACATTCATGTTTCTTCAACCCTGAGTTCCTGCCATCCATGTTGATGCCTGGGTTGACATTTTTGAATCTGAGTAAATAGTTCCAGAGATATACAGTCCAGCCAGGTCTGGCTTGGGACAGAGGACAGGGGCCCCTAGGATGGGGCTCTAGGTCATGTGGCTTCTATGATTCCTTTCTGGTTGGGAAGCACCTGGAGACAGAAAAACGTGCTGCTGCTTTCACTGAGAAATAGCCTTTCTCTGAGGGGTTCTGGACCTGTACTGGAGACCAGTGACTCATAAGCTCTTTTCACCCTGTGACTTCCATGGAATCTCTGAGCACTCTGCAATCCTATCTTCTTTACATGCCGGGCTTATTTTCACAGCCCCTACCCCACGCAAGTCTGCATTGGGACTTTGAGTTCCTCAGGCAGGCTAGTCATTGGTGCTTTTCTTCATTTTTTCAGCCTTCACGCAGAGGGGTGCCGTGTGCCTTGAGGGCAGAGGGCAGAAAAAGTTGACCCCTGATGGCAGGCCTGTCCTCCTCTAGTGCCCTAAGCTGTCCTCTTCCAGCCCCAAACTTGCTACCCAATCAGCAAAACCAAAGCCTCACAGATAGGGGAGGCTCTACCAGTGAGTCTGGTCCATCCCTCTCTGCTGGAGTCCGTTGGCGCTAATCGTCCAAAATTCATTAGGCTGGCGTCTGGCGGGACCCCTTGATGAGCAAAGATACCATTTGCTCTGAGATTTTGGTTAGGTGCCTTGGCTCTGTGCTGACAGGGGTAGGAGGATGAGCCAGGAGATGAGATGAGAAAGATGAAAAAGAATACAATAAACATTGGGAACAGAACAAACCCTCCTTAGAAAGTGATTGTTGCTAGAGAGTGGTCTCTGGGTGCGGCGGGGTGGGGGCAGTTCCTAATTTTTCCCAAGACCTAAAGAAGGATTCTTTGCAGCACACACTGCTTTCCCTGAAAGGGCTTATCGTAAACATAATTTTCTTCGTCTTATGACACTTCCAGGAAAGGCTGTGTCACCCCTTACAGATTGACCAAGCTGACTGCCACCCCCTTACCCAGGTTCTTCTCTCATTAGGCCTCCTTGAGAGGAGTAGCAAACACAAGGGACTTCATTATTAACTCATTTTGGGGAGAAGATTCTCCAATAAACACTGTCTTATCCCAGGATAGAGCTGTCCAGAGGAGAGGAAACAGAGCAGAGAGGACCATGCTGGACAAGGGAGTCCCGCCGAGGACAGTCTGTACTGATGGACGGCACAGAAGAGTAATAGGAGGCTTGGGGGAGAAGAGGAAGAAACTAGAAGGCAGGCTGGGGGACTGCACTTTGTCCTCCACAATCCCTTAGCAAACTCCTTGAAAGTCCTAAACCAACTAAACCACACTTGGGGTGGTTTCCCATATTATCCAGAGCCTGCAAGCGGACGTGTGTGTCAGTCTCCATCCAGCACTGTTACCAAGTCTCCAGACGCACCTATGTTTCCTTCTCAGCTGGGTTCTGAGAGATGAAGGTACCCGCCAGCCTAATGCTCACACAGGGTCCCCATCTGAGAACCGACTGAAATCCTTGAGGAAGGAGAGGGAGATCTTTCCTGCCTTTTTCTCAGTCTCACTCAATGTATGCGTGTGTCCCGGTGTGTCGGGGAGAGAGGGGAGGCATCCTGGCCAGGTCAGTGGGTCACCATCACCATCTCTTGTCCTCTGTGTTTTCCCTGCGGTCACTTCATCACGGACCAGAGGAGGTCAGCAGCATCTTCCCCGCCTGGGCCGGTGAGGTGAAGACCAAAGGCGAGGTGATCAGAGGGCAGTAGACAAACTCAAGAGAGTGTGACCCTCGACATCAATGAAACATGGCCTCCCCGACCTTCAGCCCCGCGGCCCTCGTCCTGCCAGCAGCTCCCGAGGCTGCACCTCCCACAGCTGCTTGATTTAGACATCCTGCGGGGGAGTCCCTGATCCCTCGAGACCCACAGGGCTATTTCCAGCTCTCCGGTTGCCTCCTCCTGGCCACGACTTGTGTCCCAAAGCAACTGAGGAGCCCTGGCGGCTGCTTTACTCTGTCCCCTTTAGAGGTGATGCGCCAGTGCCTGCTCTCCCAAAGCCTCTTCCTGCAACCAGGAGTGTAGGGATCCCCAGACTGTCAGAGGGCGCGGGCCTCTGAGACTATCCTGCCCTCCGCCGCCCCAGCGGGGGTAACAGGGGTCCCTGGGTAACCCGCCCCAAAGCCCACTCCCAACTCGGGCTTCCTGAATTGTGGTCCTGGGCTCTTCTAGCTCAAACCATGCACATTATTCTTATTCACGTGTAAACAAACAAAACAGGACTCACATCCAGACCCAGCGGCTAACATCAAATGACCTCAACCAGCCTCAGGAGAAATTGTACAAGACATGTGCCTGGACCACTGGCCTCTCTCTGCCTGCTCCCCTTCTCAGTCTCCCTGCACGCTTGGTGCTGGTTTCCAGACCCCGGTTTTGGAAATTCCACCTGCCCTGCAATGTGTGAGGAAGGAAGCTGGGCTCCTCCTGGCTGTGTGATTAAGGACAGTTCACTTAGCCTCTCTGAGCCTCCATTTCCTCATTGACAAGTTGAAATAAAACCTTGTCCTAGGGGCTTCCCTGGTGGCGCAGTGGTTGAGAGTCTGCCTGCCGATGCAGGGGACGCGGGTTCGTGCCCTGGTCCGGGAAGATCCCACATGCCGCGGAGCGGCTGGGCCCGTGAGCCATGGCCGCTGAGCCTGCGCATCCGGAGCCTGTGCTCCACAACGGGAGAGGCCACAACGGTGAGAGGCCCACGTACCGCAAAAACAAACAAACAAACAAACATCTTGTCCTAACCATACCTCTAGAAGAAAATACACGGCAGGGCTTTGCAGACTGCAAGATGCCATGCGATGCCAGTTACCTTTATCCTTAACCTTCTTCTTAAAGGCTACTTTCACCTGACTGATGGACTCCCTGGTAAGAACCAGGAAATGCTGCCACGGTGACAACTAAACCGGGACCCACCGTGGGATGCTGCTCTGTCCAAACTCACTCAAGTGCAGACTTGGCCCCAGGATAACGGAAGAAGGAAATTGCTATTGCTCAAGCTGGTTAACCGTTTACTCTTTTGAAGGAGTAGAAGACTGAGGAATGAGGGGTAGAGACGAGACGGGTGAAGATTTGAGAAGAATAAAAGCTGGAGAGCGGGGGTGGCCTTAGAGGACCCCTAACTATCCACGCCGAGCCCTCTGCTGGGAGCCCCGTTGAGGTCTTGTTTACCCTTTTGCTGGCTTCAGTCCTGGGTCCTGGATCAAGCCTCCTTTGTTATTTTGGAGCAGGAAATTATTGACCCATAACACAAGCCTATAATAAATAGCTTCACATCATAAAACGCAAGCCTTCCGCAGAGCCTGCATTTGGAAAACACTGAAGCATTTGCAAGCTGCTGCCCAGAATATATTTGGTATCTTGCTGCCCCTCCCCTCCTTCAGCAGGCCAGCCCACAGCCTGGCAGGACCAGAGTCAGCCCCTCACCCACAGACCCACTGCTCCGCTAGATCTGTTGGCGTTTTTCCTTCATCTCATGTTCAGCATCTCTTGATGAGAAGTCCGCACATTTAAAAAATGTGGCGTAAAACCAGAGGGGGCAGCTTGCACAAAGGCAGCCCGCTATCGTCCCCCAGGGTGGGCAAGTGCCCTGGGCTGCCTGATGCACAGCCTCTCCAATCTCTGGGTGGGGTGCAGGGAGCGATGGATAGGGATGAGGGGATGTGGGCAGGGACTGGGCTGGAGGGGAGGGTCGACCTCCCGCAGAGCTAAGCTCAGCTCCGGGGAAGAAGCACGCCTGCCGGTCTGGCATGGGTCCTGGGGACGCTCTCTCTCTGGAACCTGGCTTTTGAGGCAAGGAGACAGGGCCAAGGGCAGGGTGGAGCATGCATGCCGTACCCCTGGAGTGGACTTCTGGATTCAGACCCTTGCTAAAGCTTCCAGAAGTGTCCCGGCAGCCAGGGGGCAATCTACAATCCCTCCTAGATCCCAGCCAGTTTGCCTGTCAATGGGAACGCTTTTGTTCTTGTCCAAGCTTTCTGGCTCCACCCCTTGTTTGATACCTGATGGGGCAGGAGAGGAACGGCTCCCCAGTGTCCCTCTGTCCTTGTAACCAGCCTCTGGGTCAGCCTGAGGCCTGGCAGGGCAACAATTCACCTAGGTATTGTCTGGGAGGAAACTGAAGGCTCCACTCCCTCAAAGGCATAGTTCCTAAAGTTGAAATCCTCTCACTAGCATTTCATCCTTCTCATGTAAAGTTTTTTCTCTTCCAGTTAACATGGAAATCCTTTGCCTTCCCTGGCGGTCCAGTGGATAAGTCTTCGCCTTCTAATGCAGGGAGTGTGGGTTCAATCCTTGGTTGGGGAACTAAGATCCCACATGCCTCGTGGGCAAAAAAACCCCCATAAAACAGAAGCAATATTGTAACAAATTCAATAAAGACTTTAAAAATGGTCCACATCAAAAAAACACTTTACATTTAAGAAAAAAGAAAAGGAAATCCTTCTGAGCAGGGGAGCAGCGCCAAACCATCCCCAGCGTAGTGTGACTGAGTTTCCAGTGGGTCCCGGGAGAAGGTGTTTCACAGGGGAGGGACAGAGAAGGTGCAAGAACCCTGGATCCTGGAGGGTGGGAAGTGTACGTTTCAGGAAGAAGGAGGCTGCAGGGGAGAGAATGGAAGAAACAGGACAGAGCAATGATCCCAGAAGCTTAGCAGAATGAAGCATGAACTTTGAGCCAGGAGATCAGGGTTCAACTCCCTGCCCTGCATCTTATTCAGGCGAGGTTTCTTTGAGCATCTCCAAAGGAGATGAATTATGTCTACCTCGCGGGCCTGCCTCCCAAGGTTGCTATGGGGACAGGATTAGATGGCAAATGTGGACATGCTTTGAAAAATGTGAAAGGCTCAGCAATGTCAGTGGTTGTGACGTGTAAGCCTCCCCGCAGGCCCTCTGATCCCCCTTCCGCCTGCCTCTCTGCTGGTTCTTGCCCACATGCTGCTGCTGGCTGAGCTGCAGACCTGCTGACTGGGCTTCTGGTAGAGACGGCAAACAGCTCTCCACCTCCTGCATCGCTCCAGCCCTGCAGCGTCAGCATCCCCCCTGGACACCATGGGCTGCCAGCCTCAAGTCTTCATGTAAATCAACAAAGAGTGGCGCCCCCGTTATCAAATTCAGGAGGCTGTGCCCACGGGCAGCAGGCGCTGAGCCTGGGTTGCTGTGCAAAACAGGAGGGGTGACAGAAGGGAACCCCGGGAGGCATAAATGCTTTGGCCCCATGCCCTCCCTCTCCAAAGGGCTGGATCCATGTCTCCCCCTGGCAAGGGCTGGAGAACGGAGCCAGGCTGCCAGGGCATGATGCTGGGAAAAGGAGGAGGTTTGCCAAAGTGAACTCTGGAAGCAGCCCCGTTGGTCCTCTTGGGGAAAGAGAGGGTGCCTCAGGCCCGTTCGAGGCCCAGCCCTAGTGCTGACCTGAGGGGCCAGGGATGGAGGCAGGCTTTTCTCCCCTGGAGTTCTCTCCTACAGGCAAATTTGTGAAGCAACGGAAACCCACCCCCAGCCTTCCCCAAGCCTCAATGGACAGGCACGCGTGTGCGCACATATGGAGAGAGGTCTGGTCTGGTCTGATCCGCTCTAAGGTTATTTCCTGTCTCTGAAATGCCCACTGATGCTCTGCACAAGCCCAGACCATGATCTCACAGCCCTGATACCCTCCTCTCTGCAACCCGTCTGCACACGCACGCACACCCCTCCAACTTCACTGGTTCCGTGAGACAATCCTCCTGCTTTCTCAGAACTCTAATTTGGGCATGAAGTAGGTTAAAGATTTATCTGAAGAATGCAATGATTTAATTATTTAATCCATCTGGAATTTATTTTTGTATTCACTATGCAGTAGAAATAGAGAAAAGATGGAAAGCTACACAATTTATGGTAAAAAGTCACTTTTGCCCTGATATAAAACATAGAGAAAGATACTGTTTTATTTCCCCAAGGTGCAAGGGTTTAAAACTTGGTAAAATACTTGCAAGAAAAATTCACTATCCCATCGGTAACGCAATCCTGCCTTCTGTGAAGATGGCTGTAGGCTTTATCTCAGGCACAGAGCAAAGAAGAAAGAGTTTGAAAAATACCAGAACGTATTGAATTTCTTCGAGGGTCTGGTGTGAAGCAGGGAGCCTAGAGACCTTGGAGGTGTCCAAGGCCCCACTTGAAGACCTCTGCCAACCGCAGACAGAAATACCAAGGAGCTCTGTGAGTTTGAGACTCGGGGAACCAGAGGCAGACGTGGTGCTGATTCTGACCACGTGAAATCAGCATGGCCATCTGGGAGGTGGGTTCCAAACAGACCACTTTGATGGCAGCAGCGGACCCTCTGCTGGTGTGAAACCCCAGGCAGCTGGTCAGGGGGCAGGCCACCAACACTGAACTGGGACACACAACAGCCTGCTGACCCGCTGTGGCCGTCACCACCTCCCCCTCAATCCATCCTCCACACCACTGTCGGTGTGAGCTTTCTGAGACGGAAGTCCTATCAGGTCAACTGTTTCAATGGCTCTCTCACCTACACAAGGATGTCAAAAGGTTTTATAGCACTCTGACTAGCGGGGACTTCTTATCTACTTGATGCAGGTCAAACTCAGGAAGGCACCACAGTCCCCTGCTCACCCTTCTAGAATCATCTTTTGCCACCCACTCCTGTACACCGTTCTCCAGTTTACTGACCCGCTTTCAGTTTCTTGAACACATCTGCTCTCTTTCATTTCTGTCCTTGTCTTATCCAATTCCTCCAGTCTGAATTCCCAGTCTGAATTAGATGCTCCTTCTCTCTGCTGTTGGAAGTAGCAGCTGTCTGGTCTTGGCATTTATGATAACACGTATTCCAATGTAATTGGCTGTGTCTCTACGTCTCCTACTAGGATGGGAACCTTCCAAGGGCAGAGGACATATTTATCTGGTTTTGTATTCCTGGTTCTAGTGCAGTGCCTGAAACAGGGCTGATGCACAATATACTTTCATGTAGTTTATTGCGTCCAACATTTAGCCCTTTCCCTGAAAGACCTTATGTGGTCTTTATAGTACAGTTAGGGAAAACAGAATAGTATTAACTGACAATAGGCACAAACTCAAAGACCTTGACAGCAACAACAAAAATAAGCTGTGGGCAGTGAAGAGGTTAATCCAAGTAGGAAATCCCATCAGTAGCCCTTATATTGTCATAAATGAAATTGATTGAATTTATTGGGGTTTATTGAATTTGTATCAGTCAGGATCAGTTAGGTCACACTGCAGTAACAAAGAACTCCCAAATCCCAGTCGTTAAAAACAACAAAACTTTATTTGTCACTAGGGCAACATCTCCAGTGTGGGTTGGTAGACGAGTGAATCTCCACACCATCTGAGAAAGTCTCCACCACCTTACAGCTTCACCATTGGGAGCACATGGCTCTTGGCTGCAAGGGAAGAGCTAGCTGGGGGTCACACAGCAGCTCTGTCCCTCTTGCTCCCTACATCACTGTTCAGGTTAGTCACAGGGCACCCTCAATAGCACAGAGGCTGGGAGATGTGAGGAGCTAATGGTAATACCTCATAAGTGACACTCATGCGTCATAAGCATGGACCACATTCAAGACATTGAACTAAGCGCTGAGGACCCTATAAATGTCCCTCGAGGAGTTCATCATCAGATGGATGATAAGACGTTAGGTATGAACATAAAAAATGAGAAGGCAGAATGTGCCTCCAGGCTTCTCAACTATGATGACCCTCCCAGGAACGAGCCCACCACAGGGGACCAAGACTCAGAGTCAAGCTTATGAGTCTATGCATTAAATCACCACCACTCTGTGTCATCATCCCTCAGGCTCACTTTCACTGGGGCTTGCTCTTTCCCTTGGGTCAGCCTAGATACGGAGAGCTCCTCAGCTTCATTTCCCCCTTTTGGATAAGGGTTCTGTTCTGAGTCCTCCTCCTCTCCACCCTTCCCTCCTTCAAGCTGTGTTTCCTTTTCTCGGAAGTTGACATCCTGCCTCCTTCTCTGCTCAAGGAAGCTGTCAGCCTAACATGAAACCAACGTTCCATATGATCTTGTGAGGCTGAGAATAAAACTGAATCCCCCTCTCCTATCAGGGAACCTCGAGCTTTGGAGACTCAGAAATATCTCAGCAGTAGGTCAAACGCACCATAAAAATGTATAAATATCCATGTTCTTACTTTGAATACCGTTCTCTGCATTGAGGCACCTAGCACAACGACTAAGTGCAGAAGCTTTTTTTCCATCCTTCTCTTTTATTCTCCACTCAGCCTCCCTTTCTTACCCTCTGCCAATTGTCTGGTGACCTTCTGTCACTGTGAGTTACTCAGGCTCTCCATCTATGTCTGTACTGTCCAGGTGGGCTCTCATTTCACACCCAACCCTCCCCTTCCACCCAATCAACATGACCCGTCCTGAATCCCCTTTCTCCTCAGATGACCTGCACAAAAGGAACCAAAAGCACTGGCCTGGCCAACTGGCTGAACACTGAGAGGTACAAGATTATTTGTGGGATCCCAGGGCCCAGGGCTGCTCCTGGTTAGGAGAGGGAGGTCTGGCCAAGCCAAGTAGACAGCTGGCTCTCTTGGCTGTAAGTCACTGTCAGCCCTCTATCATGTGTGGGTCTGGAGTACAAACATACTTGGAAGGCATAGAGAGAGGAGAGTAAAGACCTGTAGGGGCCACCTTGCGTTTCTCTCCCATATTAACAGCAGACACAAAGAGGCTGTGAGATGGACAGCCATGAATAAAGCAGTTTTTTTCAGAGCCAATTTCCTCTGTCAACATTTCCCCTTTCCCTGTGCTTCTTAGACACACATTGAATTTGTTACCTGTCAATGGATGATTGCATTTTTAGAAAGAACTGTTCAGAAAGGACTAAAGGGGATACAAAGGAATGAACACTAGTAGCTGAACTATAGGCATCTGTGATCATGTCAGTAAGAAACATATTTTCATGACTGAGGACCTCCCAACACGACTAAAAGCAGACTGCTTAGGGGAGGCAGCTAGCCTTGACCTGTCAAGTGGCATACCTGAGGTTTCCACGGAATACAAAGCCATGAAACCAGTGTTTTGTTACAGTACACAGGACACAGACAATTCACAGGGAGCTTCTGACTTACCCAGCAAGTAAGTGGAAACCTGGTCTTGGGGATTTGCAAAAAGCAGGTGGAAGTGCTGATAAGTGTTCAATACCCACTGCCCAAGTGAACAGTGAGGTGAATTGCAAATAATTCACATAGCACTGAAAAAGCTCCTCCACTTTTCAGACTTAAACCTTTTCTGGAGAATATTAACGTCAGACGAGACCTTAAAATTTATCTAGTCAAATGTTCGATTGGCATGGGAGTCCCCTTTCCAAGGTCATGAGACAGGGTCATGCAACCTCTCTTTATCACACCCAGAAATGGGCATTCATTCCACTGGAGAATCATCCCAGTTGATTAGTTAAATTCTTACTGAGGCCAGCACCCAGACCTCTAATTTGGTAACCCTTACTCTTTTGAGACACCCTCACCTTTCAAGGTAAACCTGGCAGCCCTTGTATTAATTTTGCTTAAAATCACTGTTGGAGGTGGCATGATGGTCAGGGAGGCCGGAGAGAAGTTTTGTGGAAATAGGACCACTTCCCCGTATCCTCCTGGAAGCTGATCCCTCCCTTTGATCCCGTGTTTTCAGTGTCATCTTTTCTTCCACAGTTGCTCAGTTTTTGTCTCACCTGCCCTTCTTTACAGACTGTAGCTCTGTGTGCTACAAAAGACAGAAACTGAACCGCACAGAATTGAAATGGAATCATTTGTTTCTTGCACCCATCGCCTCGCCGGCAGCAGCTCCCCTGCACCGCAAGCTCTGTCGGGGCTCTGGTCCTTCCCTCCTGTGGCAGAGAGGGAGAAGGACCATGACACACGAGGCAGCAGTTTCAATTCAGGAGGTGAAGCAGGTGCTAATTCCATGCACATTCCATTGGTGAGAATTGAGTCCCCAGGCTCTGCATCAGGGCCAGGAAGCTGGGAAGTGTCGTTTCTAGTGACATATGCCTCGGAAGGAAGAAGAAAGGGACTTGGGGGCTCTAGAGGGACAAATACCAGCTTTCCACATGTGCTACACCCTCTGTCTTTCTTTTCCCTTCCTTTCCCTCTTCTAGCTTTATCTCCCTTATCCTTGTCCTTTCTTTCACTCTGAACTAGCCATAAAGCGGTGGGAAGTGTATAATTGTGTGTACACGTGCACACACACACAGACACACACACGTATGCAGGCTGGGCTGGATCTGGGAGGGCCCTGAGTCTGTGTAGCCGGCATACCACCCACACAGCACCACCCTGGGTTCATCTTTTTATGGTTCGCCTCCTGTGGTGTTGTCTTTCAAGCAGCCCCCCTTCCTGCCCAGACCCCAGGTGCACAGGTGGGGCTTCTGTCAGCTGCGTGCTCAGCTCGGAGTGAATGGACTCAGCCTTCGCCACAAAAGGAGGAAATAAGTGAACTGTACCCACCATCCCATTGTCAGCAGCCGGACTCCACCTCCCTCCTACTCACCCCGACAACCTCTGGGCTCCACCCTCTGATGGGATGTGCTTGTGCTTTTAGGAGCCTAATCCCTCAAATAGGCAGTTCCTACCACTGAAATATCAGGAAAGAAATAGATGATGGGTTGCCAACGACAGGGCGTATAGAATCCAACTTGGAGATTCAGGCAGGAGGGAAGAAGTTGGTCATGTCCCAGCTCTTCTGCACGCAACAAATGTCTGAAATATTTTTTTCCATTGTTTTGGAGGGTGGTAGGGAATGGAATACAACCATGACTTCTTTTTAAATTTTCCAAAATGTTACCTGCATAAAAAATGAACAAATGTCAGGGACAGGCACATCTTGGACTGAACTTCGAGTGAACTGATGGCAGGCCTCACCATTCTGAAAATATAAAAATTGAAAGCTGCCAGGGCTCCGAGCAGACCATGCATTTGCATCCCATTTAAATAATGTGCAAGAATCTTTGGTGGGATGGGGAGTTTTTAGCCTTGTCAGAGAACTTTGGAAGTACTTAGCGTGAAAATGCCAAGGAGACCCATGGCCCGAGTCACCGGACAGACAGCTTGAAACCAGGCCACGTGCACAGGGTGAGACACTGCCACGCCTGCAGAGAGAGGTCTTCTATATTCCAGTGGCCAGCCGGGTACACTTGTCAGAAACTTCCCCCAGGGGCATCTGGTCTAGAGAGTGGTACTTTCTGGGGCTTGAATTATGAGACAGAACCTCTTCCTACCATGGGCAGGGTGGCTCGGCTGCCAAGGTTTCCATTTTTACCAAGCAGCTCCTGGGGTCTAGGGTGCAGGGCTCTGCATACGCGCCCCCTCCCTGTACTGATTTTCTAGCCCACCTACAGTGGACTAGAAGCCCACTAGAAGCCCACCTGGTTAGGACCTCTTGGTGGAAGCCCCGAGAGAGATCAGGATAAGTCTGTGAGATATCACAGTTGGTTGTGTAAGGAAAACCGTATACCGTCACCACCCCATAGTGCATGTCAGCATCTATTGGGTGAGTGGAAGGAATGGCAGAGAATCCAGTTTCCAGAACGGCCTTGTGGATCAGTGGCCAGGCTGCATGGAGTACTACACACAGGGACCCTATATCCTAAAATATGAAGCCAATAACATTTATCATTACCATATCCAATTTCTGACTTGATAAGGAAACCTGAAATAAGGTTATGTAAATATCCCAGACAGGGGGGAAGGACAGGAGTGTTACTCTCACTTCAGACGTGCAGTCAGGGCAGTTTTCTTTTCTTTTGTTTTGACCCTCGTCACTTTATAACACAAACCTCCTCAAATGGCTTAAAAGTACTTCTTAATGTATTGACACCACAGTTGTGCTGAAGGATTGGAGAAAGGAGGTTTCTGTTAGGAGGGTTCCTGGAGCAAGACAGCCCCTTGTCCCTAGAGATAAATGATTTCCATCCATAAATTGACTCTGGTGGCAGATTAAAGACGCTGCAAATGATGTGACTTGCCTCCTCTTGAATCTGCGTGATCTGTGATCACTTTGACCAATAGAAGTGGTGAAAGCTGCTTTGAGGACTTGCAGTTTCTGGCTTGGTCTTTGGGACTTAGCTGCTGTGTGAATGGTCCAACTGTACCGATAAAACGACCACGTGGAGATGCTCTGAGATCTGCGGGGATGCAGAGGGGCCAGGTGACCCCAGTTGTCCCCACGGAGGCACCTGGTGTCCCTGGATATTCCAGGTCACCTGCTGAGTGCCACCGAATGACCCAGCCGGTGCGACACAGAGCAGAACAATTGCCCGGGTAAGCCCCGCCCAAATTCTTGACCCACAAAAGAGTTATAAAAACTGGTTATTGTTTTAAATCCGGTATGTTTTAGAGGAGCTTATGACACAGCAATAGATAACCGCCCACCAAACCGCATGTATGATTATAAAATTAAATTAGCAAAAAATGGTAAATTATGAACCCCACGCAATCACAGGGACCGTAATTTTCTACTTTCAGAGCGGGATGGTGATCTGGTGAGTTCAGGAGAGCCAGAGGAAACTTTTCCCCTCAAATCAGGGATATTAAAGCACCAAAGCTTAATACACAGTATCACGTTCAGGTGCTCAACAAGGAAATGCAAATCCAAGAACAGCCCCAGGGCTGCTCGATGCTCCACCTTCAGCCACGCTCACTGGGTCTGTGGTTTTCCTCGTCCCCAACTCCCCAGAGCATAAGGTCCCCGCCTTCCTTCTTTAGGACACAGCCAGCCAGGAACCCCTCCCTTGCCTCTGGGGGGAGAGGTCCCTGTGGCTGCCCCTGGTTGGCCTTCTGAGTGACAAGCCAGCAGCCACCAGGACTGGCTGTGGAAGGCTGCCTGCTCAGAGTGGAATTATAGCAGTTCATTTCCTAAAGTGCCAGGAGACCCAGGGATGAACCTGGGGGCAGAAGTGGAAAGCAACTACTGCAGCACCCTCAGGGAGAGGCCATTCATCCTGAGCATGACAGCTCTGTCAACCAGAGGGCCGTCTTTCTCCTGCAGCACATAAGTAATCTCATTGCCTCTGTTGCAGCAGAGGGACCATGGAAACGCAGGGACTCCTGCTAACTAACTCACCCTTTCCCAGGAGTCGGGGTGGGGCACGCATGTGTGGGGATGCAAAGCAGAGGCATGACGGGGGGCCAGTCTACGCCCGCATGTTTCCTCCAATGAACAGTGAGGACAGTTCGAAGTGAGGGTAGTGTGGGGTGGGAGTGAATTTTGTTTCTTTTTTTGTTTTTAATTGAAGTATTCCTCCCTCGTCTTGCAGCCGCCAGCCAGACCTCTGAACACACTCTCTACATCTCAGGCTTGGTGACACAGCTGGGGCACACATGACCTTCTCGCCCCCTGCAGAGCTCCAAGGTCCTAACCAGGTGCGTGAAAGGACCAGAATTCCCTGTTGGGACACAGGCGGCTGCCGGCATCAGATCTGATCTGACTCACACTCACTCTAGAAGTGTCCATTAAAAGAGCTAACGCATGTATATGAAATCTAAAAAAAAAAAAAAATGGTACTGATGAACCTAGTTGCAGGGCAGGAATAAAGATGTAGACGTAGAGAACGTACTTGAGGACACGGGGTGGGAGGGGGCAGCTGGGGCAAAGCGAGAGTAGCATCGACATATATACACTACCGAATGTAAGGTAGATGGCTAGTGGGAAGCAGCCGCATAGCACAGGGAGATCGGCTCGGTGCTTTGTGACCACCTAGAGGGGTGGGATAGGGAGGGCGGGAGGGAGGCTCAAGAGGGAGGGGATATGGGGACATATGTATGCATATGGCTGATTCACTTTGGCGGACAACAGAAACTAACACAGTATTGTGAAGCAATTATATTCCAATAAAGATCTATTTTTTAAAAAAAAAGAGCAACCCCAGGTTCTTCTGCAGGTTTTCCTGCCGAAAACGTGCAATCGGGGTTCAGGGCAATTTTTGGCAAGCACGCTGCCCTTCCTTGCGAGTTTTCCAGAGGTGTCTCAACTCTTTTGTCTTTCTTTCCCACTCCACCCGCTTCCCGTCCCGGGCCATAAACCCACTGTTTGAGGCTTGTGATGCCTTGTTCAGAAAGCGTTGGATGGAGCCTCTGTCCCCGCGTGTTCCACAGCGGACGCCCCGCCCACCCCCGCACCCCTCCCCCGCGGGCCGGCGGCCCGGAGGCAGCGCGCCCTCTAGTGGCCGGTGCCTCCAGGCCCGCGCTGGCCCACCGGGGCTGCTGGGGGGGAGGGGGGCACCCTAAAGTGTTTTGAAGTTAACCCAGGCCCAGAATCTAAGGAGGAAGAAACACGTCCTTTGGGCTTTTAAAACAGAACTCCTTTCTCTACCCAATGCCAAAGATGTCCTGGGGTCGCACCAGCAAAAGCATCCACCTGCCCTGCTCCCCCTCTGCCCCCCAGCGTAAGGAAAACACCAGAGGGTAGAGGTTTGGCTTATTATTGCTTTCTCTGGGCCTCTATCTCCATCGTTCATAGGTGAAAAATAGGCCTTCCTGAGCCATTACCTGGGGTGGCTCTCCTGCAGGTACCGTCTCTCTCTCTCTTTTTAAAATTTTATTTATTTTTATTGAAGTATAGTTGATTTACAGTGTTGTGTTAATTTCTGGTGTACAGCAAAGTGACTCAGATATATATACATATATACACACCTTCTGTTTTAATGCACCCCTGTGTGCATAGCAGCACTGTTCTCTCTGCCTTTCTAATTCCTCCTCCATGTTTTCCAGCAGGTTCCGTTGCCGCCTCCTCCATGGACAGCAGACTTGTCTACATAACGGCAATCTCACCCTCTGCTGAAAACTCCTCTGCAACAGGAACAAAAGCCTGACGTTGCATGTGTCCATCCCCTCCTTGACCCGTTCCCTACCAGAACCAGTGGGCTTCAGACATGGAGAATCTGAAGAGGACTTTTAAGGAAGTTTTCTGTATGTTAGATGATAAAATTACACCCCATCCCACCCCCAGCTCCTAACCAGGTGGGTAAAAAGTATCCCGAATTCCTGCTGGGTGCGGGGAGGTCATAAGCAAGCCCAGATGTACTGGGGTTTGCTTTTCAGGGGTTTTCCACAGCCTCTAGAGTGAAGCGAGTTGCTTCAGTGTGGGCCCCACCCCCAGGTCTGCATCTAGGAAAGAGCCCGCACTCCAGCACCCCCCTCCACTGCCATCTCTTCCCTGCAGGCGCCAAGCTGCAAGAAGTTTCCTGAGGAAGAGAGAGGCCTCTCTGGTCCTCGGGGTTCCACATCTGTGGCTTCTTGAACTAGCACCCAGGCTCCCTCCAGCTTCCCACTTGGTGCTCCCATGGTGCCACCCTGCACCCTCCCCTTAGCTGAGGTCCCTCCAATGAGCCACACTACCTTAGCCCTCACCACCCTCTCCTGTAACTGCCTCATTAGCTGTCTGTCCATCAGGGCATAGATTGACGGGGCAGATGAGAGCCCCACAAACTCATTCAGCTCGTCCTGCCCATTTCCAGGAGAAAATTTCACTCGTTTTCTTTGAAGACCTTACAGAGAAATCACAGCTACAACTTCCCACCATCACACACGGTATGCCTCACCATCTTATCTTCCTCCAACTCCCAAAGCTCCTTAATATTCAGCCTCAAGTCAGATTATTTCAAAAGAAGACCGATATTTGGGAATAAAAGTATTTTGTGGTCTTGAAGATCATGATTCAGCTCTAGTCTTTTTACCCCCTCAGGCCTTTTGTTATTCAGACAAACTTCTCTTAATTCCTTGAAAACCTCCTTTAGGAGATATAAAAATTGAAGACACATTCGCAGATTTTTTTTTTTAATTGGGGATTTTTGCCTAAGTATATTCTGTCCTCAAAATTCTTTCCTCTTGGCATCTTCCCACAAGGTTTATCTGAAGAATATAATTGATTAATAAATATGAGAAATCAGAAAAATTCTCAGGCCCAGCTCTTCGGTGAGAACAGAGGAAAGGTGTGTGTGGGGATAACTTTCTTCCAGGTTCCAGGTAAACACAAAGGGAAGAACCTGTGGGATAAAGGAATTGGATTGACACGTTTCTGGGAATGATCTGTGCTGACTTTCTCGGCCTCACTTCCTCCAATTTTTGATTATTAATGCAAAGGCTGAATTTTGCACTGCTGCATCATGGCCACCAGAAAATGGGTCTAATAAGGCTGGTACTTCCCCCGGTCAGCACTCCAGCCAGCTGACTATACCCCAGTGAACAGCATTCAGTTCTCCTCTTTACAGAGTCTAGCAAGCCAGGGGCGCAATGGAAAGCACCCATGTTAAGTCACTCAGTAGATTCATCAAAGAGCTGCTTCATTGGTTGAAAAAGTCACCAGCCTGAGTTGTGGTCTTGACCCTGGTTGAGTCCCTCCCGCGGTAGGGGGAGGACTCTCTGTATAAGGGTCTTGACACTGATTTCTTAACATCAGCTTTGAGAAACTATAGGAGAGGTTAGATATTGATGGAAGGAAACTGATCTCCATCCCTGGAAGAAACCTCATGAATACTGCTTGTCACAGAGCTTGGTAAACATTTTCAATCTGCAGGGTTTGTAGCTGGGAAAGTTGAGAAGCCAAGACTCCCCGTTCTGGCCCACTGAAGAATAAGTATGAAAGAGGAGGGAAGTCTTATCCCATGGACTTTCTGTAATAACAGAGATTTTGGCGTTGAAAACTGGAGACAGTGTGGCTTGGTGACAACATCATAAAAGTTCCTTCAGTGAAATGTACATATGCCTCCTTGGTTCAGACACATGTGCGTGTACACACAGACCCACGCGGGGCTGGAGTGAGTCAAAGACCGTTGTCCAAATTAAGGGAGTGTCTTCTGCTTGGTAGAGCGAAGCAAATCTGAATTAGAGCAGATGTCACCCTGAAGGACACCCTGGGAACCGAGGCGGGAGGAGTGAGGTCCGGGCATGAGAAGCATGTCCCTCAGAAGCAGAAGACAAGGTCCAGAGCCTGCCGTTTGGGGTTTGCCAAGCTATTTGCCTGGAGGAACACTCGCATTCTTGTGGCGTGTGCTTTCATGCATCTTTCCTCACTCAGCCTCCTCTGCCTAGAGGGATGATAAGGCTTCACAGGAGGGGCCTCCAATGATTCCAGGGGGTCCTGTGAGCGGATTCCTTCCATGGAGTGCAAACAAGTACCCACCAAGGAGAGTCAGCACCGCCGCTCCAGCTAAAGGGGGACTGTTTCCTGACCCTTTGTCTTCATGCAGGTAGAGATTTAGACCAGTCCTTACAGATGGCAAACACTTATCTAGACTTTTCTTTCCTGGTGTGAAGATGGTCTCCTTTGTTAGTTACTCTAGGATTTTACACAGTGTTTTCCCCACTGGAGAAAAATCAATGCCACATATGCAAATGAAAAGCTCATATTCTCCCCCCCCCCACCCCATCTCTCTCTTTCACACACACACACACACACACACACACATACACACACACACTCAAGCACTGGGTTTTGGTTCATTTTGCCCAAACAAAGAAGCTGCAATGCGCTTTCTCTTTGGACATCCCCAGCTGAGCGGGAATGGGGGGATTGTCTACGAGGCAATATTTCATTTGGTTTGATTCAGCCATTCATTGCTCTGTGGTTTCTGGCTAATTCCTTCCTTCCCTTCGCTGCAGTGCGTCCCTTCAGGGAAAGAGAAGTTTAAGGGTTACTTGGCAGCCTCACAACCTCCATTTGCTTAAAAATGCGGAGACACCTCCTAGATTCAGAAAAAAAAAGAAAAGAAAAAAAATGGAGAGTTACAAAGTCTGTCGCTCCAGGGAAGTACAGTCATCCAAACCCACAATTCCGTCCAAGAACTTCCCCGGTGGAGCCAATTCTCCAAGTCAGATACAGGAGCAAAGTCTCTCGCTTGGGCACCCAGACGCTTGATGAAAGGACCCACGAGAGGAAACAGAGTGGAAACAAAGGGGGTCTACGGAAAGGTGAAGACAGGTAGCTGAGGCTGAGCTCTACTTTTAAATGTGTTGGGGTCCCTTATGAAAGTATAGGTTCTGGGTAGATTCTGAACAAAACCTAAGACTGATGTTAAGCTGCAGTTGTCAGCAGCCATGTTCAGCTGTTAATTCCCCCTGCAGGGCAGGACCATCTCATCTATATTTGGTGTGTTAATATCAACATTCACTGGTACTTTCAAAGATAGCTGACTCTATAGGTTTGCAGGTCATCTGGGTTGACAAGAAAATTGGTTAACCATCAATAGTAGTATTTACTGAGTATTTATATATAGCATTAGAAGACAATGTATTCCGCTTGGATCATCTCATTTTATTCTCACAATATTTCTATTAGGTAGGCACTAACATTTCCATTTCCTAACCGGGCTTCAAGAGGTTAAGTAATTTGCCAAGGTCACACATAGTTGGCTTTAAACACAGGCAATGGGACTCCAGGCCAGAGTCTGATTCCTAAACTTTAAGCTATACTGACATTTGCCAGTTAGAAACTGTAACAGTAACCCTTAAGACAACTGTCTCTGCTTCTCCTATGGCTCTGATTAGATTGTTAGTTTTCCAAAGGGTAGAAGTCAACTTCTCATTTCTTTTTTTGTATTTCCTTCAAAATACTCAACACAGAACTGGGCACTAAATAATGTTGACACACTCACTCAGGGAATTTGGCTAACAATTAACTCCTGCCATCTTGCTAAGTGTTGGCCTTTCTGTTTTCCCCTCAATTACTGCTTCAGTCTGTGAAAATGCTAAAGAGGGGTTTGGAAACAGAATTGTGTGTTGATAATTCCTTGTCCTGGAAGGATGAGAGGAAGGGGGTAAGGATGAGTTGCTCAGTGAGGGAAGATAGCAAGTGGAATCTTCTTAGAAGTGCAGAAGAAGGAAAGGAGAAAGTGGGGAATGAGAATGTAGGAGAATTAAAGCAAACCATTGATAGAGAAGGATGGTTCAGGGAGAATTACTAACAATGCTATGTTTATATTGATGACAACTTAAGCATTTGATACACAGCCTTATGAAATGTTATTTGGATAACTTGAGCTTACAACCACTTGGCTCTGGATTTAGGCAAAGGAATAAAAATGTAGTAAACAAATTCAAGAAATCTGGGATGAGAGCTATGGGGTCGGTGAGTGATTCATATAAGCTTCCAGTAGAGGGTGGGATGGATTTGCCATCCAGCCCCTTCTCCCTCTTCTCCATGGAGACAGAAAAGCTTGGCAAAGCACTCCGCTGTCACTCTGCTTGGGCCATATTTTCTTGAAGACATTAAAGGATGGTGGTCACAAACCTATAAATGTCAACTAGACAATCAATAAGTAGGTATTTATTGAGTACCTGCTTTCTCTCAGCATGGGACGATCCAAAAGATATGCTATGGGACCTTCCATCTAATTTACCTAGAAAAACACCAAAACAAGTATGGCGAATATGTGGTATATATACTACCCTTGGCTATGTTTGTCCTTGAGGCAGATTTCTCAAATCAATCATGATGCACATTCTCATTGAATTAGGATGCTGCATGAGAAATCCTTCTCACCCCAGCTCTCCACGCAGCCCCTACCAATCATTCAGCATTGACCCAAGAAAGGAAACTTGGTTCCTATTTTTGCCCTGGACCAACATGACTAGAACAGCAACATATAGTGAATTATTCTGTGACAAATGATACAGTATTATGAGGAATTTGGAAGACATGGAGATTCTTCAGGGCCATAGGACGTGGATGTCTTGACCAACAAAGTGGAACTTGAGCTCCATGTTGGAGGAAAGGTGTGACTGGAACTGGCATAAGAGAAGGAGGGTCTCCCCATGACAAGCACATGGAAGAAGGCACTGGAGTGACAGAGAAGACCCAACATCCACAAAAGACAGGGAGCAGCTGAGGACTAGCTTACTCAGGTACAACTATCTGACAAAGGACTAAGGGGTCCAGCCGTGGTGGTTGCCGAAAGGGAAGATGGCTGACTGCCTAGCAAGGATCGCCAAGCACTATTCACTAAGGAGGCACAGGAGGAAAGGCTAGTGGCCAGGAAATGTAGTCAGCTACCAAAGCAGAGCCCCAGACCACCAGCTTACAGGACTGTTAGAAGCACCAGATAGAAATTGTGAGCTTCCAACATTAGTATACGGGAAACTTGTTCACAGCGCTGAATCTTCAGTAGAAAATGTCCAGAGTCATGTACAGAAGTGGTCACAGGAGAATTAAAACGCCTTGTGGTTTTCCATCATGGAGAAGATAGAGCAGCTGAGGGTAGGGTGGAAGGTATTTACAAATGTCTTCAGAAGGTGGCCTGGGACCCTCTGTTTTAATTTTCACTGAGGGCAGAATAAAAAGGGTTATCTTGTAGCACGAGAGATTTAGGAAAGACACAAGAAGAACTTTCTTTTTCAGAGTTGTTGGAGACTGGTTTAGATCATCAAGAGTGATATGGTGTCTCCTTCACTGTGTGTCTTCGAGAACAGGAGAAGTGTCCATATATTTGGGCTGCATTACATACAGTTCTACCTGGAGGCAGAGAGTAAACTAAATAGACCCTGAAAAGCCCATGCCAGGCAGGATGCCCTCCAGGCAGGACGCCACAGCTGTAGATAGTATGCGATCCTAGACTAGCTAAGCAAGGAAGTGTCTTGGAGAAGCTCTTTCCATCCACTTTTTGAGTCTTGAATTCTGGCCTTCCTGACTCCCTAGCCCCCAGATGTAACCACATCACTGCTTGTACATGTCAAGAATAGAATGTACCCAACTCACTGACTTTGGGTGCCTCCCAAACATCTCTTCCTTGGCTCACAACCTCACGTTGTAGGCATCGCCATTCCCTGGTGTGAGTCAAGCTGCTTTGCTGGAAATGAAATTAACTCAACAGAGATGGAACCAATGTGTCCCATTTGAAAAGAGGTAGTAGTTGCCATGGAGATCTGTATGCTCGGATACAGTTGGGAAGCCTTAGACAGGGTTGGTAATGCTGTCTGATCTAAACATTTTAGGCAGGATTATATTTCACTAAGACTTTGACCCCTGGTCTTCTGAGCAGAAGATATAATGAGGAATATACCAACCAGAACTCAAATTGATTTTTATTAAATGAACTTGAGTGAAGAATTTTAACTTCCTTGTGCTTTTATGTCCATTCTCCAAAGTGGGGTTAAGGCCACATATCTACTTAATTATTCAGACAGAGTGCTTGGGGAAGAAAAAGACTTAATGACCTAAGAACCAACTGGAGAAATCTTCTGCTGGTCTTGTATGTGGCACCAGAACAGAAACAGGGTATTAGTGGTTGGGCCATTCAAGGTCAGCACCCGTTGTCCAAGTGTGAAGGGCAGGCTGACTCCTCAGGTTCATGGCAAAAACCTAAACCAGGAGCAGGAGAGCCAGAAGAAATTTGTCATGAGATATCTTAGCACGAAATAACTGTACTCAAGAAGGGGGCAATTCTAAAATTATAGGGAGACTCTCCCATTGTCTAGGAAGACCCAGGAAGGCCTAGGGTTCTGTATATCCCCACAAATTCTCATTGCTTTATTTCCTTAACAAGGGACATGGAAGGCTGCCTTTTAGAGAGTGCTGCAGACAAAGTGGTGTATATACATAGAGTTGTATATGTATAGGGATGTGTAGGAAAGAGATGTGTATGTATAGGGATGTGTATGCATAGGGATGTGTATGTATAGGGATGTGTATGTTTAGGGATATGTATGTTTAGGGATGCATATGTATAGGGACAGTGCAATCAAGTTGACCTGGAAAGATTCCTATATACTCTCTGAGGGAAGGTAAAGGAAAGTCTTGGAATGCTTTCCACCATTAAGATATAGAAAAGGACATTTGTTCAAAAGGAACATAATGAAGAAAGAGTAGGAGATACAACAAACGAGTTAAAATATTGATCCCAAAGATTCAAGAAATCCACAGACAGACATCCAGTGTGTAGGGTTCAAAAATTTATACTGACTTCACAGGACTCTCCAGCAAATGGGCAAATGCAGCTCAGCCTCCAAAATGAACCTATTTATTTTCTGCCTTGGGTTTGGCAGTTGAGTCTGTGTCCTGCCCTCCTAGAGTTATTTCCTTTGAGCTGGGAAGCGAGATTCCTTCTCCTGTACCCACCGTCCCTTCTACCCTAGCCTCTGCCCACCCCCCTATTTTAGGAGCAGTCAAGAATCCCAAATAGTGTCACCGTGATTCCCCCTTTAATCCATTTATGTTAGACTTCAAGGGATTCCAGCCATTCTTCTGATAGCTATGCAAAATTCATGGTGGGTGTTTCCTCTGTGGAGGGACTGGTATCTTCAACTGACTGCATTTATCCTGTTGTTGGTATTTGGAACTGGTAACACATTCTCTGAGGCGAAGGTAGGAGTATGCATGGCATTTAGGGCCATACTTCTGTTCAAGCCTCATGTCTTGTACATGCTTCTCTTCTGGCCTCTTCTCCTTAAAGGCATGGAGTCCTTAGCTGGATACTGAATGCTATTCACTGGGTTTGGATGTTAGTCTCTGAGACTATATCAGCCCCTACATGCTGGGGTAAGAGACAGGAGCTCCAAGACAGCGGTGAGTGTGGGAGGACTTCAGGGAAGTTTTACTGCTGGGGTACTGTATTCGTTTCCTGAGGCTGCCTGGACAAATTGCCTCGAAGTCAGTGGCTTAAAACAATAGAAATGCGTTCACTCACGGGTCTGGAGGCTCAAAGCCCAAATCTCTCAGAACTGTGTTCCCTCCCGGCGCTGCAGGGGAGAATCCTTCCTGCCTCTTCCAGCATTGGAGGCTGCCTCAGCTTCCCTAGCATGTCATGGAATCACTTCAATCTCTGGTTGCGTTTCCACATCCCATTTTCCTAGTGTATCTGTCTTTTCTGTGTGTCTGTCTTCTCTGTGGGTCTATCTTTTGAAGTATACATGTGATTGTATTTAAGGCCTAGCCCGCTTGGACAGTCCAATATAAGTTCCCTTTTAAAGGACCCTTAAATCAGTCACATCTGCAAAAGGCTTTTTTTCCAAGTAAGGTAACATTCTCAGATTCCAGGGATTTGACGTGGCTATCTTCTGAGAAAACATTTCCAGCCCACCACAGTAGGGGAGAGAACTAACGTCAATTTTGCATGGCATACAGTAACGCATTTTCATTCTACAGCTGTCTGACAGTTGAGTATTCTTATTCATGAAGAAATTTAAACTCAGGGAAACTTCCCCAAGATCACTGAGCTAATCAGTAGAGGGCTTGGGTTCTGTCTGACTCCACACTCACTGTGTTCTGTAGGTCATGATGAGTTAGGGGTTGTCATGCTGTCTTTAGCTGTGAGTCCCTGGGCAGTCCACTTACCTCCCTAAGGCTCAGCCTACTCACTGGATGATGAGATGGCCAAGTCTATTCAGCAATTCTGCGCCTGGGTGTATATCTGGGAAAGACGAAAACTCTAATTCCAAAAGGTAAGTGCACCCCAATGTTCATAGCAGCACTATTTACAATAACCAAGACAGGGAAGCAACCTAAATGTCCATCGACAGATGAATGGATAAAGAAGATGTGGTGCATATATACCATGGAATATTACTCGGCCAAGAAAACAATGAAATAATGCCATTTGCAGCAATGTGGATGGACCTAGAGATGATCATACTAAGTGAAGTAAGCCAGACAGAGAAAGAAAAATGTCATATGATATCACTTATATGTGGAAGCTAAAATATGACACAAATGAATTTATTTACAAAACAGACTCACAAACATAGAAAACAATCTTTTTGTTACCAATGGGGAAAGTGGGGGTAGGGATAATTGGGAATTGGGGATTAACAGATACACACTACTATATATAAAATAGATGAACAACAAAGACCTACTGTATAGCACAGGGGACTATTTTTAATATCTTGTAATAACCTATAATGGAAAAGAATCTTAAAAAGAATATATACATACATATATATATACATGTCTATAACTGAATCACTTTGCTATACACCTGAAACATTGTAAATCAACTACACTTTAATTAAAAATAAATAAATATTTTTAAAGAAAGGAAAAAAATATAGATACTAAAAAAAAAAAAAATAGATGGCTAACTCAATGTCCCTTTCATCTTTACGATTCTAGTACCAAGGAACATCTAATGCTCAAATGAAATTACAATGTGGTTTGGATAGAGTTATTGGACAGAGAAATGGTTTTTGACCTTGCTGTCACCAAGAAGTTCTTTGTAGAAACGACCAGGCTTCTTGAGGGTAGGGGCTACCTTGTTCGGTCCCTATTTTCATTCTCCAGCACTACTATAATGAGAATTCATTCACTCAGTCAATCATTCTTTCATCGCACATTTATTAAGTCCCTTCGATGTTTCCAGGAACTTTAATAGTAACTAAGAATACAGTTGAATTTTTGAAAACCTAAACCTAGCTCCTGATGGAAATTAAAATGATCAGATTGAAGAAGTCAGCCCACTTTCTCGGCAGCAGCATGAATCATTTAATTCTAGAAACCCTTAGAGCTGTGCTTCCCAAACTTCAGCCTGCCTCAAAATCCCCCAGAGGACTTATTATAACAGAGTTTCTTTTTCAGTAAGTGTGCGTTGGGGCCTGAGGATTTTCATTTTTAAGAAGTTCCCAGGTGATGCTTCTGGTCCAGGGACCACACGTTGAGAAGCGCTGCTATAGAGGAGCCCTTCCCAATCAGTGGCCCCAGGGCCCTAGGCCTACTGTGGCATTTTATGGGCAGTTAGTATAGTCTACTGACTGAATAAACAAGAGCAAAACTACCATTATGTAGGCTTGTTTAAATATTTTGATGTCGAAAAGAAATTCTCCCTCCAGAAATTTAGTAACCCTTGAACAAAAGCCAGGAAGTCCATCAGGTTTTCTCTCTCTTGCCAACGCTAATCTTTTGACAGAGATTTCCAGAGTGTTGTCTTGAAAACAAATCAAATTCTGAATTTTGGCTCAGTTAAGGAAGAAAGCCATGATTGATTATGAATATTTGTCTAGATGAGGGAGAGGAAACGAAAGTCCTGTACCATGTGTTTTCCTTTCTTTGACTTAAATATTGGAGCTGTTACCAGTTAGGCTTGAATCTCCTTCTCTGCTAATTTTACACGCTTACCCTTGGGCCATCTCATCTATCCCATGGCTTTAAATATCATCTGTATGCTGGTGACCCCTTCCCATGTCCTGCCCAGCTCACTCCTGTCACTTCCAGAGCTGTATTTCTAACTGTCTCCTTGACATCTCCTCTTGGCCTTGCACATGCGTCTCACAGGTAACATGTTCAACAACAAATCTGTTTTTAAAAAATTTTTATGGTAGTTGATTTACCATGTTGTGTTAATTTCTGCTGTACAGCAAAGTGACTCACTTATACATACATATACATCCTTTTTCATATTCGTTTCCATTATGGTTTATCACAGGATATTGAATATAGTTCCCTGTGCTCTACAGTAGGGCCTACTTGTCTATCCATCCTATGTATAATAGTTTGCATCTGCTAATCCCAAACTCGCAACCTGTTCTCTATGTCTGTGGGTCTGTTTCTGTTTTGTAGATAAGTTCATTTGTGTCCTATTTTAGATTCCACATATAAGTGACATCATATGGTATCTGTCTTTCTCTTTCTGACTTACTTCGCTTGGTATGATAATCTCTAGGTCCATCCATTTGTTGCTGCAAATGGCATTATTTCATTCTGTTTTATGGCTAATATTCCATATATATATGTACCACATCTTCTTTATCCATTCATCTGTCAATGGAGGTTTAATTTGCAACAACAAATTCTTGATTTTCCTCCTCAAAGTGCTCTAATCCCATCTTAATAAATGGTACAATCAACTACCCCATTATCCTGGGAAAAGTCCTTGATTTCTCCCTTGTGCTCATTTGCAATATCTAATCCTCCCCTAAGTTCTGTTGATTCTACATGCAGAGCATAACTTAAATTCATTCTTCTTTCCATAGTCAGGTGGAACAATGCACCATCATCTCTCACCTGTGCTGTGTCAACGGCCTCAAGACTGGTCCCCGCCACTTCCATTCTTTCTCCCCTTCAATGCAAAGTCAAAGTGAATTCTTCGCACCTTAGAGCGGTTGACAGTTTCCTATTTCATTCAGGATAAAATTCCAACATTTATAACTTGCCCCCAAAGGCCCTGCATAATCGTACCACTGCCCATCCCTCCAATCTCAGTCCTACCACTTCCCTGACTGGTTCTGCTCCGGCCATACTGATCTTTCCACTTTCTCAAGCACTTTCCCACCTAAAGGTTCTCACTCCTCCCTTGTCTTCCTGGAACCTGCCTTCCCCACTCTGCTGGAGACACACACACCCATCCTCTGGTCACAACTTAAAGTACCACTTCCTCAAGGAGGCCTTCCTGGATCCCCTCAATCTAAACTAAATCCCCCGAATACTCTCTGGTGGGACCCTATGAGTTTTCATTCCACAGAACCCAGGTTGCAAGTCTTTTGTTTGATGTGTGTGTCCCCACTAGACTGTGAACTTCAAGAGCACACGGGATGTGTCTGCATGACCTCACCACCAGACCGCAGCATCTTATTCAGAGCCTGCTGGTGCTCAACTCTTATTTGTTAAATGAAACAGTTAATAAAACCACAAAATCCTGAAACACTTTGCTGCTACTCTTAGGCTGTCCTCTCTTCTGCCTCTCTGTACACTTTCTCTGGGTCTCTGCTTCCTCCACGATGGAGTCTTGACTATCCCCAGACCAGACTGTTTGTCTGATGTTGGGACAGAGAGGGTAAATGGCAGATACGGTAGCAAATGTTCTCATTTACGCCAGCAACATTGCCCGAGTTCCCGGCCTGGGAATTAGCCATCTAAAGCCACTCCAGGCCCCCTCCCGGCCCCTGAGGACGGCACTTCTGGGTGGGTTGGCGAGTTCTGTGTGTGTCTGGGCCAGATCACAGCCCCTTTCACTCCTGACCACAAGAGACCACAGTACACACTGTGGGAGAAGGGAACCTGCTTGAGGCCAGAGATCTGGGACTGTCCCCACTCCCTGGATTGCTTTTGGTTTCGCACTTACAAAGTTTTACAACTCTTGGGATCTCCCTGGCGGTCCAGTGCTTAAGACTTCGCCTACCAGTGCAGGGCGTGCGGGTTCAATCCCTGGTCGGGGAGCTAACATCCCACACGCCTCGCGGCCAAAAAACCAAAACATAAAACAGAAGCCGTATTGTAACAAATTCAATAAAGACTTTCAAAATGGTCCACGTCAAAAAAAAAAAAAAATCTAAAAACGAAAACAAAAACAAAATTTGACAACTCTCTAAGCATTGTTGACATCATCCGTGGTTGGATTCCAGATTCCACAGCTTGGGTTTGGGAGAGAGAAAGAGAGCAGGTGGCATACGGTAAGGATGGGTTACCAGTAGGGCTGAGAGGCGGGAGCAGCTGGAGGAGAAGGAGGCCACTGGCGGCGGCGAGCATCCTCTCCAGCGCTCTCTCTGCACAGCAGCCTGAGCTGTGGCCAGTGGTCCCCTGCTGAGCCCGGTCCATGCTCCTCTCTGCTCAGGCCTCCCGGGAACAGCACCTGTGGGCTTCAGCCCCTCCAGCAACAGGACTGTGGTGGGCTGGCTTGAATTACCCAGCAAAGGAGAAAGAGCAGAAGTGGAGGCGGTGGGAAACGCAAAAACATTCACTTATTTCTTTATGCACATACTATGAACCTGGTGTTTTGCTAGATCTTAGGGATACAAAAATCAAATAAAAGGGCTCCTTCCACCCCTTAATCCAACATTTAATGAAATCAAGGTCTAGTAAAAAGTGAAAACACACTAATTTATTAGGACATTTTCAGTTTTTCTGGTATTTATGAAACTAGCGAGTCTAGTTTTAGAATTTTCTTTTTTCAAAACTTTATTGTGGTTCAAGTTTTTTAAATGTTCAAAGGACAAAGCGGGGGCAGGTCACTTTAAGTATATACCACCTGGCAAGGAGCCAGAATTAGCTAATAAGAAAACCTTCAGAATTCTGAACAGAGTAGACTGTATATTCTCGTATACATAGGATAGAGTAACATCAGGATATTCGTATGTATACCAGGCAAGATAATTCTGATTGCAAGTTTATCATTCCTGGGTTTGAATCCTGGGAGTCAGGCTACTGTGTAGATTTTATTCTCCTTCCTCCCTCCCTCCCTCCCTCCCTCCCTCCCTCTTTCTTTCTTTCTTTCTTTCTTTCTTTCTTTCTTTCTTTCCTTCCTTTCTTTCTTTCTTTCTTTCTTTCTTTCTTTCTTTCTTTCTTTCTTTCTTTCTCTTTCTTTCTTCCTTCCTTCCTTCCTTCCTTCCTTCCTTTCTTTCTTTCTTTCTTTCTTTCTTTCTTTCTTCCTTCCTTCCTTCCTTCCTTCCTTCCTTTCTTTTTCTTTCTTCCTTCCTTCCTTTCTTTTTCTTTCTTTCTTTCTTTCTTTCTTTCTCTTTCTTTCTTTCTTTCTTTCTTTCTTTCTTTCTTTCTTTCTTTCTTTCTTTCTTTCTTTCTTCCTTCCTTCCTTCCTTCCTTCCTTCCTTTCTTTTTCTTTCTTCCTTCCTTCCTTTCTTTTTCTTTCTTTCTTTCTTTCTTTCTTTCTCTTTCTTTCTTTCTTTCTTTCTTTCTTTCTTTCTTTCTTTCTTTCTTCCTTCCTTCCTTCCTTCCTTCCTTCCTTTCTCTTTCTTTCTCTCTTTCTCTCTTTCTTTCTTTCTTTCTCTCTTTCTCTCTTTCTTTCTTTCTTTCTTTCTTTCTTTCTTTCTTTCTTTCTTTCTTCCTTCCTTCCTTCCTTCCTTCCTTCCTTCCTTCCTTCCTTCCTTTTCTTTCTCTCTCCCTCTCTCTCTCTTTTTCTCTTTCTTTCTTCCCCCCTCTCCTTTTATTTGTACTTTAAAACAGCATCCTAGAATGATTTTCTTTTGCTGATGAGATGATCCCAGTTCTTCAAAGAGGGGAAGGTGTAGCCATTTTAGGCTCTTGGAACAGGTTGGAGAAATACAATAATGGTCCTGGCTGGAGTAATCAGAGAGAGGATGCTTGACACTAAAGGGGGGAGGGGAAGAGAGGGAAAGTGGCCTGACTGTCCAGGAGTAACTTTTACTCCCAGGTCCTGCCCAGGCCTGAGGTGGGAGCGGAGCTTGCCCCAGACCCCAGGACAGACAGGACAGACAGACACTCAGGCTCAGTGTCTCATGAAGGTTTTCTTTTCCCTTTGTTTCTGATCCCTGAAAGGAAGTCATGAAGCTTCATCAGAAAGATACTGGACTGTCACTAGGTGTTTGTGTTTCTTTACACGTTATGATTTAATAAATTTGGTACAAATATGTTGTACAATTGCTAACCAGAGATGAATTGCTATTTTTGCTTTTTGTTAACTACAAGCGACTGTTTGTAGGAAAAGCAGGAGCAGCTGGACCAGATGTAAATGCGGGGAAACGTGAAGATGCAGGCCACTTGGTCACATCTCTAGGCATCAGCACAGAAGTGATGCCGAGCTTGGCAGAAGAATGCCAGCCATCACGAAGAAAGTAAGTTCTGTCCCCTGAGCTTGGATTGAGGAACATTAAGTGGTGACAGTTGTCCTACCTACATTCCTCCCAGGTAATTTCCTGACGCAGAACCTCAGGAAATGAAGGAGTCAACCGTTTCCCTGCATGCTTCTCCCATCCTCTGTCACCTGGACGTCTTACAGGATACGGTCTGACTTGTCAGGAGGACAAGAACTTGCTGTTCACCTAGGAACTTAGACTCCCCACACAGAAAGAAAGAAAGAAAAAAGACGGGCAGGAAGGGGGAAACTTGAAAATTCTCTGAAAGAGAAAGAGCAAAACAAAACAAAGCCAAGTTCATACCAGTTCATTAGATGCCTCCCCACAAATTTGTTTGTAGGTAAAGGGGATTAGAGGAGATGTGGAAGGAAAATAAAGCCTGTAGGTTGCGCACGTTGTCACACACACTTGCCCTGATTCTGGGGAGGAGGGGCAGCGGGGGAAGCTCTGAGCTGTGCAGCCTCACCTGATACTCGAATGTGTTCTGTGTCTGGGAGATGTTACCTTGGGGGCCCTGAAAGGAGGGAGGGAGAGGCTGTGAGGAGACAGAACACTGTTAGACTTTGTGTTCAGGAAGATGTAGTGCCTCTGGGCACAGATCGACCCAATTTAGCCTCCCATGTGGCACTAGGTAATCTTCCCCCAAGAGTGGAGGAACCCGAGGGCCTCCTGAAGCCTTGAGCCTGGGTGGGTATCCATTGCTTATTCATCCAATACTGTGAGCCAAGCCTCCAAGCCCATGGCAGCCGCTCCACTCTCCCATCACTTACAAAACACAAGTTAAAGTATAAAATTAAGAATTTCAAGATGGCGACGGCAAAGCCTTAAACCTCTGAGCATGGGGCCTGGTGAAAGTGCAGTGGTCGCACTCCCTTGAAGCAGCCCCGTCTGCAATACACCCTTCTAAAACTCTTATATTGTTTAAGTGAGCTTAGTCGGTTTTGGTTATTTGTACCCAAAACTCTAAATAAGACAGAAATTGGTTCCAGACTGTGGTATCCAGGAATCTGAAGTGAAATTGGGGAATTGGGTCCAGTTGAGACAAAGCCAATGAAAATCCACCTAATATGAAGTAATACTAATTTGGCGATTCATGACTTGTAGCATTGAAACAGTTGATTGGGTTATTGCCTATGGCTACTTAGAATGTGGTGCTCATTGAAGAGAAGGCTTTGGGAGATGGGGTGGTCACTGCTTTGGAAACGTATGGACGATACGATGAAATCAAGGAACGTTCTGTGGGGTGGCTGCTTCTAGATAGCACAGAGAATGAGGATAATAAGGTGATGAAAGGGCTATATACTGAGGGACAGTAAGTAATGGTCATCCTAGATGCCTAGGGAACTTATATTATGGAAGATAAATCCACACTATCTATATTATCCATTTATCTTCCATAATGCACATCATGGAAGATAAATCCCACACAGTAATATGGGACCTGATAATCAACAAGGACCTACTGTACAGCACAGGGAACTCTACTCAATATTCTGTAATAACCTATATAGGAAAGGAATCTGAAAAAGAATAGATACATGTACATGTATAACTGAATCACTTTGCTGTACAATTGAAACTAACACAACATGATACATCAACTATACTCCAATAGAAAATAAAAATTAAAACATAAAATAAAATTCCAAAACAAAAACATGGAACCTGTCATCTCATAGAAGTTTCTAGGAAGTTCAGGACACTGGGTTATGTTTGAATATCCACTGTAAAGGGACAGAGAAGCCGGAACTTCTATCTGCTGTTAAGAAGGGGATTTGATGATTGTTTTGATTTTGGAGACCACAATAACAAAATTGGATGTGCTGTTCCAGTCCATTAACCGAGCGATCTGAAAAGCTGCCGGCTCTGGGTGGGACACCAAACTAGAGAAGTTTCTTCAAATGGTCTAGGCTGCAATACAAGTACCTCTGCCCTGTGTCCCCAGGTTGCTCAGAATGTCTATGACAGATAACAGAATGGGGATGCTGCTGGTGTCTGTGACTAGGCCTAAGAAACTAATTCCTGAGGATGACTCTAGGGTTTTTGAGCAAAGAAAGTTATCATTAGCTTGACACTGGACCTTGGAAGAGATGGATAATATGCCATACATGGCCAGGAGACTTCAACATCAAGCGAAGCTCATGTACACAGAACTAGGGTCTGAGCAAGTACTAGATGAACCTGCCCATTGCGCGAGCAGATAATTCACATTTCTGAGCACTTCCTCCTACTGACTGTTGTCCTTCCCTCCATCTTTTGACTCAGTGGGAGATTCTCTGTGATCATTTGCCCAAGGATGCAAAAAAAAAAAATGGAGCCTTTTTTATTTTTTTGTTTGTTTTTATGTATTATTTGTGTGAAAAGTATAGTAAACCTATTACAGTACAGTACTATATAGCCGATTGTGTTAGTTGTGTACCTAGGCTAACTTTGTTGGACTTAACGAACGCACGCTCAGAACGGAACTCGTTCGTATGTAGGGAACTTCCTGTATAGCCAAATTCAATTTCATAGCATCCTCTCCTATGAGCTGATGATCCCCAAACCCCTTGGAAAATTAGAAAATTTTTATGAGTATGAGATAGACATTGTTGATATTCTCAAAGTGGGTGAACTTATCAGTTGTCAGGGGCAACTATTAATGCATTCGTTGATTGGGCACAGTTTATAGTTCTGAAATAAAAGATGACTGAGGATTAAAAAAAAGATTTAGAGGAAACTCCCCTTACATTAACATATACTGTCAGGCTGGGTTCCTGCTGGAATATATAGGCTCACGTGTAGATTCCTCGTTCATAACTGTAAAACTCCAGCCAAGCAATAATGATCATAATGAACTAAAGAGACCTCGGGTTAAACAAATGATTACAGTTGACAATCAAGGTGTAAACGTGAACCTAATTAATGAATCTATAATCTCTCTTCCAAGTCTCTGGCCATTAGCCACGCTTCTAATTAAACCGAGTGCAGGAGCAGCCGTCCATCACCTGAGGGCCTGGTGCCTCGGCGTTCTGAATTCCTTGACAGACTGACCACCCCAGTCGTGATTTTTCGGCCTCTATTTCTTTACCTGTTGAAATTCAAATAAGGTTTCATTTGTTAATAAGACTCTTCTCCAAAACACCCTCAATCATTGGTCAATCTGCCGGAATACAGGAAAGCTGGGATGGAAAGCAAAAGACGAACACTGCCACATATTTACCAGATGGCTCTGCGATGAGCCACATAGATCAAAAGACGGAGTGGGGGCTTCCCGGGTGGCGCAGTGGTTGAGAGGCCGCCAGCCGATACAGGGGACGCGGGTTCGTGCCCCGGTCCGGGAAGATCCCACACGCCGCGGAGCGGCTGGGCCCGTGAGCCATGGCCGCTGACCCTGCGCGTCCAGAGCCTGTGCTCCGCAACGGGAGAGGCCACAACAGTGAGAGGCCCGCGTACCGCAAAAAAAAAAAAAAAAAAAAAGACGGAGTGGGCCCTGCTCTTAAAGAGCTAGCAAATGAATATTCCTAAAAATAAAAGTAAAGCAATAACAGTGTGTTTGTCTACCTCAAGGGATGTCAGAGACTTCTGGAGGTTAGTAAGTGCATCCCCTGTGTCAGAGCACAGTTCTCTACAAAAAAAGAACTGCAGAGTAACCGCAGCTTCTCCTTGAGGACTGGAGTCCACCCCTGGGCTATCAGTCTGCATTCCATGTGCCTTCAGACTCTGTGAACCTTGTGGGATCAAAATACTCTAAGGAATTGGTGGGTTTCTCACATACGCTCCATGACATCTGTTCTGTAGCCTGCCAGCCATGTTCGATGCTCAGGGAGAAGGAGAGAGCTGTCTCTCAAACAGAATCCTTTGCCATACATCTATCAACGCGGTGTTGACAGTCCTTCACGCAGTGTGGTGCGGGGGCAATGATATCTCAGTAAAAATTCTTGCTGGGATCCAGTGATTTATTTAGCTAACAGCTTAGTTAATTATGTCAGTTTGACAATTTCAAGAGGGAAGGAAAAACACACACGGGCTGGATGAGGAGATGGCCTCGGTAATATTACCAAGGGATCGTTAGGAAACCCAGCGATTTCTTGGTAAAATCTTTCGGCTGTCCAGCATTCCCCTATAAACAAGACCACCACTAAACTTTGAAAGAAACCAATTCTTCTCTCCACACTTGAACAAGGCAAAGTAACGCGCAAACAATCAGCATTTAGTTTTCAAATGATGGAATGTTTCCTCTGGAAGGAAAAGGGGTCTTTTTCACTAAAAATCCGGAGCTTGGATTCCAGTCTCTGCTCTGCTTCTGGGTGACTCTCTCGACCTCAGTTTTCTCGTCGTACAAGCCAAGGGTAGGTCAGCGTGGAGGACAAGAGCCCTTGTAGTTCCTGCATGTCAGAATCTGTAAGATCATGGATGTTCAGCTTATGGGATAGTCCTGGGACAGGTTGGGACCTTGGGATTAGCAGACATCACAGGTTGTCTGCCTCAGAGCCCAAGTCATATACCCACATGCCAGGACAAAGCCTTCCTTGTCTCCTGTAACGTTAGTATTAACACTTCCCCCCCATTCAAAGGCTCAACCATTGCATTTTCTTTACACAAAGTTCTTCCTGATCTCTTTCTCCCATGGGCCTTGAGGCAAGTTCTGATATATTCATCCTTCCCATACATATCTTTGGATGCCTGCTGTAAGAAAGAGACTGTTCCCAGTACGGAGGATACAGGGAAAACAAAACAATCTCTGTTGTCATGGAGATACCTGCTAGAGCTTTAATACTTTCCTGCATGAGAAATGGGCCAGGTGTCATTGCCATATTAGGGAGGGAAAAGGAGAGGCCACAGGCAAGCTATTCCGGCACTCTGGAGGTGGAAGACAAAAATGAAGTCTGCAAACAGACTGTGATAAAATAATCCATGAGTTTATACTGCAGCCCTATTCCGTTCCACAACTAGCAATAGTGACCATCATTCCAATCGCTACTGTTTACCTTGCATGCTATGGTGGAGAAATCCCTTTTACAAATACTATCATTTTCTTGAATAAAAACCCTTCCAGGTATTATTTGTTTTGCCTTTTAGTAACTGAACTTGATAAATGCACAGAGACTTTTAAACAATCAGCCCAAGACAAACAGTAAACAGCAGAGCTGAGACTGACTCTGGTTTTGACTTGAATTCTCATCTCTTTCTATTATGTTAAAACTCCTCTGAACATTTTTTTGGTCTAGTTTCTTTTTTAAAAGACTGTTTGCTGGACTGAAGCTTGCCAAAACCTCATTCTAACAACAAAAATCCCCCCTCCGTGAACTTATCAACTGGTCCCAGAGTTACTTCTTTTTCAAACTCTTTTCCCATTTAGGTTATTACAGAATATTGAGCAGAATTCCCTGTGCTGTACAGTAGGTCCTTGTTGGTCATCTATATTAAATATAGCAGTGTGTACATGTCAATCCCAAACTCCCAGTCTATCCCTCCACCCACCCTTTACCCCTGGTAACCAAAAGTTTGTTCTTGAAGTCTGTGTGCCTGTTTCTGTTTTGTAAGTAATTTCATTTGTGTCATTTTTTAAAATTTAGATTCCGCATATAGGTGATATCGCTTCTTAAATCTTGTTTTAGCCATTAAATTTTGGTCTGATAGGTAAAACAGTCATTTTAACTCTATAAGAGGAACTAAAATAGGGGTGAAAATGACTAAACCCTCACTACAGTTTGCTGATTAATTGAGACAAAACAAGTCAGGGCTGGATGTAGACATCTGTCAATGGCTCCAGAGAGGAGGAGTTTTGGGGATTGTCCTCAGGTCCATCAAAGATGCCTCACTTCACTTCCACGGAGAATGGAGGAAGACGGGAAGTAATGAGCTCGTAGCATGAAGAGTTTAAATTCAAGACACAACAGAATTTCAAGGAAGAGGGGGCTGTGATTTGTTGGAATGGGTGGGTGCCGTGGGAACATGCAAAACCCTCTTCTCTTGACATGTGGTGCTGCCGAGAGGCTTGAATGGGGGACAGGAAATGGAAGGTGATGACCAAAATGACTTCATGAGGTTCTAGCAGGGCCTTCATGGTGCAAGTCAAGAGAGAATATTATGCCGGAAAGAGTAATAGCGAAGGATTTAGGTGGTCTGGGCTTTCCAGGCTCTGCCACTAACTAGTTGTGTACACTTAATTAGGACATTTAACTTCTCTGAGCCTCGGTTTATCTTAATCATAAAGGAGACTCATAGCTCTTGGTCCAGCCTCCCTGACGCATCATAATGAGAAGCATTTGAGATAACTTCTGCTCTACGTAAGTTCATGAGGACAAACTTCTTTCGTTTGTATTTATTACTACTGTATCCCAACTGTTTGCCCTGAGATATGGACGTGGTACACAGTAGACATTCAGTGAACATCTGGTGAATGTATATGTAAATAGCACATGTAAAAATACTTTGAAATGTAAGGAAACAATGGAAATGGGAAGTATCGCAGCTATGGCAACTCTCTGGGGAGACTGTTCCAGTGTGTGCCTCACTATCTCGCCCACCTCCACACTATCCCATGGCCATTCCTAGCAGTCAGGGTGAGTTCAAGAGGACACAATGGCAACACCAATCTCTACAAGATGAAATCAAGCAGGTGGCTCGGGAAATACAACGTAATACATGGCAAACATTGATGTGAGGGATGCTGTGATTGGTCCCTCTCTTGGACTGCCCTCCTTCCTACTTTCCATAAGTCTTTGTTGAAGGGAATGTGAAGGAACCTTCCTTGCCGTATTGATCAGTACTCAACAGGGACATGGGTATAGAAAGCATGAGGAAAACCCTGAGTCTATCCTCTTTGAAGAAAGTCTTCTGATTCTGATCAGATCATCTGATTCCTAGAGAGGGCAGTTCGCTTCTGTTCCAACTGACAGTAGGCAGTTATGATCAGACAGTTGAAGAGGCACATATCTTATGTAATCAAAAGAAGCTGCTACCCGTCTCTCAACTGGATATTAATTTAGCATTTTTCCAGGCAACCTCCCTGCCCCATCACAGAGTTGCTTCTCAAATATAAATGTCAAGTGAGGAAGCAGAAATTAATTTAATATGCTTTATGGGCACTGGGTAATACCCAGAAGACTAACAATGGTGGAACAGAATTATAAAAGAATGGGGGGTGAGTGTGCTTTATAGACCCTGGCGCACTGCCAACAGCACTAGAGTAAGTGGGAGAAGGGAACACTGGTACTTGGGGTCAGCAGCCAGCTTTCTATTCAGCATGAGTGGTTTCTAGAACCACTAGACTTTTTCCTTTCAAAGGCAGCACACAAGCTTTGTGTCCTGAGGCCCACCTCGAGACAGGATGCTCAAGTTTTCTGATGCGCAGGTACCAGGTGGCTGGAGGAGGCAATAAATCTGGTTCCATCGGGTGTGGAATGCTTTTCTGTGTGAGGAATTAGGACTGGAGCACCTAAGTGGTGTTCAGTCTGCATTGAAACATTTTAGCATATGGCTAAGTGGCTGCCTCTGAACTTAGATCACCTAGATTTAATTCCACTTTTGCCATTTATTGACTGTGCCACCTTAAGCAGCTTCGTTAACCTCTCTTGCGCCTTAGTTTTCACAGTTATAAACCAGAAATAACACTGGCACCTACTTCATGGCGCTGTTGAAGGGATTAAAGCAGTTGAGCATGTAGAACAGTGCCTGGCACGTACGTGCTCAGTTAACGTTGCTTATAATCATTATACTATCAGTAAGTACGTAATCTGACCTTTCCAGCTTTGGATTAGGAATGGCTATGTTTACCAACTTTCTCCTTTCTCCATTGGGGTCTAGAGACCATGACGCTGCTCTGATTCTGTGTTCCTGTCCCTGTTTGGGATCTCAGTCTCCATCAATAGGAGGAAGAGATGAGAGATCCCTTCTGGAAGTCCCAGTCCTAAGTTTCAGAGCCACTTCAGCTACTAGCCTGCTAGATGACTCTAAGGTAAAGTCACCTCCCTCTTGGAGTCTCAATTTCCTAATTTTTTAAATCAGGGGGTTGGACCAGTAGATCTCTAGGAATGCTTCTAGTCCCCAAATCCAAGATATCTACTGCCCCCACGGATGCTCAGAGACCCTCCTACCTAAATCCTTATGTGACTTAGGTTGGCCTCTAATTTGTGTTGAATGCCAGGAATGCATCAACAGTTCTCCTTTTCCAAGTTACATTTCACTGCATTTTCTGCCTCACTCTCCTCCTACTTCTTGCTTTCACTTGGCAACTTGGGGTCCCAGACTGAGTAAGGGGGGCGGGGACTGGAATTTCCAGAGTCCAACTAGCCTGAAAACTTTCCTCTCTTCTTCCCCACTTCTCCCCATAACATTTCTTGCAGTTTCTCAAGATACCTTGTCTTCTTGAGCATCCTCTCAACTGAAGGCATTCTGTAAGAGGAGAGGAAACATATGAATGGGTCTTTCTCATGGAGTCATCATTTTTCCCTTTGTTCATCATCAATTCAGCCAGAAGTTGAAGTCCTAACATCATGCGTAGCCAGCATGAGCTAAACCGCTTGCCTACACATGGTCTTAAAAATCAGGATAGATAACGAAATTGTAATATAACATAATTCTTAGCTGAGGACATTGAAGTAGAAAAATGATATACGACCATAAAATGGTATGCCAGCACTCTCTCCTATTAGCATCTGTGTGTCTGTCTGATTCACGTCTGGTTCCTCCACCAAACTATAAGTCCCATGAAGGTGGGAACTAAATTTTTACCTATAATAGCATCCCCAGCATTGACAGCTCCTGATATGTCATAGGCTCTCAATAAATATTTATTGAATAAATGAATGAGTAGAGATTTTAGTCTATTAGATTAGTCATTTGGAACTTAAAATCATACAAAATTTCTGTCTTGGGAATGAGATGGGGGAAAAAAGATTCCACCAAGCATGAATAGGAATAGTACAGAAATCATGAAATGACAGAGATCTTCTGGTCCCTCATCCAAAAGATTCCTGTTATATTACAGGGACTTCTTGGTTTATCCATGTGCACATCACACCATCCCCTCCCTCTAAAATGTGACTTCAGGAAACTCTCAGTCCAATAATCTTAGAAACTGATGCCCAGGAAGGTATGAGAAACCTTTACCTTTTGGGAAGGTCACAGAGAGTGTATCAGCTAAAATAATGTGAAAAATGAGCATGGGTATAAAAAGAACAATTCACCATGACAAAGTAGGGCTTATCTCAGGAATTCAATATCCAAAATTAATCAATATAGTACATCATATTAATATCTAAAGGGAAAAAAACCCACACAATAATAGTAATGGATGCAGAAAAAGCATTTGACAGACCTCAATATCCATGCATAAGACAAAGTTTCAGCAAGCCAGGAATAGCAGGAAATGTCCTCACCTGATGCAGGACATCTACAAAAAAGCCGGTAGCTAACATTATACTTAATGGCGAAAGACAGAATGCTGCTGGTCTAAGATCAGGAGCAAGGCAAAGATGTCCATTCTCATCACTTCTATTCAACATCATACAGGAATTCTTAGTGCAATAAAGAAAAAGAAAAGAAAGTTATCTAGATCGGACACGGAGAAAGTTATCACTATTTGCAGATTATACAATTGCCTATGTAGAAAATCCCAAGGAACCTGCAAAAAATTTCTAGAACTAATACACAAACTTAGCAAGGTCACAGCATACAAGGTCAACACACAAAAATAAATCATATTTCCAGATACCAGCAATGAACAATTGGAAACTGAAATTAAATCTATCTGTATACATATGTGTATAATTTACATATATATAATTTATAATAGCTCCAAAGCCCGACCATATTTAGGTATAAATCTAACAAAGCATGGATAGGATCTGCATGCTACAAAATGCAGATAGAAGAAATCAAAGAAGATTTAAATGGGAAGACAGACTCAAATAGTAAAGATGACAATGCCAATCAAAATCCCAGCACAGCCTTTTTTTTTAAGACACTGACAAGCTAATTTCAAAATTCATATGTAAAGATAAAGGAATGAGAATAATCAAAACAACTATGAAAAAGGAGAACCAAGTTGGAGGGCTCACACTCCCTGATTTCAAAACTTCTTATAAGGCTATAGTAATCAAGACAATGAGGTATTTTTAGTGATTGGCAAATAGATGAATGAAGTGGAATAGAGAGTTTAGAAATAAACCCACACATGGATGATCAAATGATTTTTGACCAAGTTTCAAAGACAATTCAATGGAGAAAGATTAGTACTTTTAACAAATGGTGCTGGAATAATTGGATATGCGTATGCAAAAAAACGAACTTCAATCAATGGCTGACACCACATATAAGAATCAACTCAAAGTGGATCAATAGACCTAAAGGTAAAACTTAAAACCTTAAAAATTAACTTAAAAACTTAAAAATTCTATAAGAAAACATAGGACAAAACCTTTGTAATCTTGGGTTAGACGTGGATTTCTGAGATAAAACACCAAAGCCAGACCCCTAAAATAAAACACTGTGAAATTGGATTTTATCATAATTAAGTACTTCTGTTCTTTGAAATTCAGTGTTAAAAGAAGGAAAAGGCACATTAAGAGAAAAAATTTGAAAAACATAACTCTGATAAAGGACTTATATTCAGAATATAGAGAGAACTCTCAGAATTCAATTATAAGGAGAAAAAACAAACCAGTTTAAAAATGCGGGAAAGGTTTGAAGAAATACTTCACCACAGGGAAATATGGATGGAAACTAGACACATGAAGAGATGTTCAAAATCACAGCCATTAAGAGAAACTCAAATTAAAAACATGTGCTATTAGAATGGCTCAATAAAAAAGTGCTGACAGTATTAAGTGCTGACAAGAATGCAAAGGAACTGGAGCTCTCACACTCTGCTGGTGGGAATACAAAACATCACAGCCACTCTTGAACACAGGTTAGCAGTTTCCTATAGAGTTAAACATATCTTATGACTTAGTAACCCCACTTCTAGGTATTTAACAGAGAGAAATGAAAATTCCTATTCACATAAAAACCTGTATATACATACTTATAGCAGCTCCATTCGTAATCACCCAAAACTGGAAATAACCCCAAAGCCCTTCAACAGGTGAATGGATAACCAAACAGTGGTCCATTCATACGATGGAATGGTACTCAGTCATAAAAAGAATAATAATGAAGAAGTGTGGATACACACACAACTCGGGTGGATCTCAAGGGCGTTATGCTGAGTGAAAGAAGCTAGTTTCAGAAGGTTACACCCTGTGTGATTTCATTTATATGACATTCTCAAAAGACAAAATTACAGTGATAGAGAAAAGGTCAGTGATTGCCAGAGGCTGCGGACATGGGGAAAGAGAACCTACAATGGGGTAGCATAAGGCAGGTCTTTAGGGTTGTAGAATTGTCCTGTATCCTGATTATAGTGGCAGTTACATGATTCTATATATGCTAAAACTCATAGGGCTCTATACTCCATGCAAAAGTCAATTTTCCCTAGGTCAAGGGAAATGAAGACATAAAAGGGCAGCCCAAGGGACTTCCCTGGTGGCACAGTGGTTAAGAATCCTCCTGCCAATGCAGGGGACACAGGTTCGAGCCCTGGTCCGGGAAGATCCCACATGCCGTGGAGCAACTAAGCCCGCGAGCCACAACTACTGAAGCCCGTGCTCCACAACTACTGAAGCCCATGCCCCAACAAAGAGTAGCCCCCGCTCACTGCAACTAGAGAAAGCCCACATGCAGCAACGAAGACCCAACGCAGCCAAATAAATAAAATAAATACATTTTAAAAATAAATAAAATAAAAATGGGGAAATAGTTCAACTATCCCTAAAGAAAGTTCTCTGAGGCACGTTTTAAAAAAAGAAAAAAAAAGGGCAGCCCAAGAGGGTCCAATGGAAGAGAAAGAAGCAGAGGCAGAATTTTCCTTGGTGCTGGGTTTATGGGCTGTCTTGAACGTGAGTCTTGGGTCTCGTTCAGCACCAACTTGCAGAAGCTGTGTCCCTTCCTTCCCTCTGGTTGCCTCTTTGACTCCGTGCATCTCTGCATGCCATTGGAGCTGGCTCTCCATCGTGGGTTGGGGTGTCAGCGCAGGACTAAAGCACAGGGCTTTCCAAAGGGTTGGGCTCTCATGAAGTGTCACTCTCACCATGATCCAGCAGCAGGAATGTCCCTCTTGCCCAAGCCCCGCCCTCCACTGCACTCTGGATGCCCTCTAAGTGGCACCAGCCCAAACCAGGGACAGTCACTTGTCCACTCACTTCCCAGATATTTACAGCATCCCTATTGGGTATCAGGCACAGCCAGGGACCCTGCTGCCAGGCTGATGCCCACAGCATATTCTGGAGGGCACAGCTGTCAGAGCAGCTGTCCTCACAAGGGCCAGCAGTGGTATGTCCTGTCCCAAAGATCCGAGGCTTTGATCTCATTTCCCATTTTTGCCAATATTCAACACTTTCCAACACTTCACCCCTTCCTCAGATGAAGAGTTAAACACAGGCAGATGGACACCCGAAATGGCAATATTTTTCTGCTGACTCACCAACCTCCCTGAGCGTGTGCTTCCTTGATTCTCTGATCCTATTCAGTTTGTATTTGGAACGACTTTTCTCAGCCTACTGGCAGAAAACTTCATTTTCTTTCTGCTTCCAGAGATAAAATATGAAGCTGGTGAGATGAGGTGTTAAACATGGCAGTGACCTGTCCAAGGTTGCCCGGCAGCTTGGCAGTGGAACTGGGACCAGAGCCTAGACAGTAAGAGCTTCAGGGCTGAAGACTGTACGACGGAGGCATCGCTAGAACCCTTCTCCGCAAACTGAACAGAAATGGAAGAAGCTTTCTCCCAGATATCTGCACAAGCAACATAGGACAGAAATGCTTTCAAAACAGTCATGTCCTGGGGGCAAGAGATGCTTTTGATATAAGTTGTGATGACAGCAGCTCACAACGGAGCCACATTCAAGGAACAGTTCCAGCATGCCAGAGGTTGGGAGGCTTCAAACTCATAAATCATCCTCACAAACAACACGCCAGTGAAGCTAAAGCAACGTTAAGGGGCTGACGAACCACAAAGACCAGGAAATGCAGAGTGAATGCTGATCCGGAGGAGCCGGAAGAGGCAAATGTAAACCAAGGCGCAGTCTGGGAGCACAGGCTAGCCTTCTGAGGCTTGCAAGCAACTGTGCTGATTTCCCTGCACGCACAGAGGTCTCCAGCCAGAGGCATGGAAGGGAAGGAGGCATTTGCCTTCGTCCACTTGCCCAGCATACAGGGTGAACGTGCTTCCTGGGGTGTCGCACGGTAAGGCTGGTCTCCTGCTAAAGCGAGGTCAGGGCTTCACCGAGGGAGAACGACACTTCCGACACTGAAGGCTTTCTTAACGTCAGTCCCCATTGCCCAGGAAGCAAGAGCAGAGTTAGGGAATCTGGGCTAGTTCGGGAGGGTGTCGCTGAGTGCGGTCATTCAGGCACACGGGACCACGCCACCTACCTCACCCCACCTGATCCTCTCCCTCCACCAATTTCAGATCCTTTCAGTTCCAAACTTGAAAGGCGTTTCTAGCTGCCGCTCTTTGGTTTCCAGCAAACATGCCGACCGCAGATAAAGACATCCAGAAGAGAAAAGAGAGCACAGAGGAAGACAGCCCCAGGAACCCCGCCCTGGAGTCCCTCCCTGGCCTGCTGCGCCCCTGCCTGGCTGACGCATTCACCACCTGACCCAGAGATCAGGCAACTGTCCACGAGCATCGATTTCCACCCGTGAGGCCTCCTCCATCTGCCTTCCTGGTTGTTTACTGAAAAGTGAAGGCAAGTCAATGGCCCGGGGCCCTACAATGTCTCTAATTTTGGCGAGAACCGGTGGGACCGGTGTTGGTGGGAATGAAGTTCAGACACTACCTTTGACCTTGTCCCTTCCTAGTGGTGGGGGAGGGGTGGACAGATGTTAGCAGATCCCAGGGCTTGTCCTAGCTCTAACTAGCAGAGTGACTGAGTCACCCACCTGCCCACCAAAGTCCTGCCTTAGAAGCAACTGTGTGCTCTCCCGGTGCCCAGACTGGTGAGGATGGGCCTGGCAGAAGGTTCCAGCCAGACTGCCCTCTCCCTACTACCTTGCACTCTCACCTTTGGGCTTCGGGGCACAAAAGCTCTGCCAGGTTTCCAAACACCCACTAATGCCTTCTGATGGGACCGTGTTCTTAAGCCACTGTGGGCAAGTGACCTTCTGAAAAAGCTTGTTCCCCAGGGAGCAGGCCACCTCCCCCAAACCACCCCCCCAACACACACCTTCTCCCATGGCTATCCCCTTCCCCCGTGAATCCGAATGGAGGGACCTGAGACCATTTTCTGCTACCAATGAATCCACTGTTCCTTCTAAGACTGCCAGGAAGGGCTGCACCACCGGATGAGAGAAATCTTAGGGAGATGCTGCCCTCTTCTGGGAAACACGCAAAAAAAAAAAAAAAAAAAAAAAAAAAAAAAAAAAAAGACCCCAAAGAGCAGCAATTTCTTCCTTGTCTGTAATTCTCCTTCGTATGCAATCACATGGAAGCAGAGAACTATGGGCCAAATTCATAACCCAATCATCCTGAAACCTTCCCTGAAAGATGTGCAAAGTCCTGAGGGGGCAGGGCGGGATTTCAGGTAATCGCTGTCATCCCCCTGCATCTGAACGAGACCTCAGGCTCGGCCCCGTCTCCCTGTGTCTGACAAATCCCTTTCCTGCACACGAATTCAAGTTCACACGTCCTTTGGAGCAGTGATTCACTGAGCAAACAAATCAAACTCGAGCATCTACTATGTGCTCGGCTTCCTAATGGAAGCCCAGCCTTGCCCTCAGCGAACCCACAGCACAGTCAGAGAGGAAGCAGAGTGGCCAAAGAAAACTACGTAAACTGTGCACGTGCCCATTGTCTTAAAAAGCAGCTGCAATGCATTGGGGGGCATCGGGGTCCTGAGGGTGACCTCGTGCAGAAGACTGCCTGGCTGAGCCTTCAAGGATGCACAGGATGTAGGAAGGGATGGTGCAGAAGACAGAGGCAGAGGCGTGAAGATGAGACGCACACCATACAGACAGGCAGGCGCGCAGGAGACGAAAACTGTACTTGCTCCTTTCTTTCTCTCTTGCTTTCTTCCCTGTGGGGACGAGCAGACAATAGGCCACTTCAGCGTGAGTTGGACAGCCCACCATCCAAAGCAGCCGGCCGCCATCAGAGGTTACATACCACCTTCTGTCTATAAATAGAACCCCCCGTGCACTTACACACCCCCCTCCGAAAATAGCGCTGGCCGTTCTCTCTGTGACTTTGAACTGAGAGTTTATATTTAGTTTACTCTCTCCCTTCTATTCATATTTCTTTTGTTTACATAAATACTCCTCTCCATGTATTGCTGTCATGTCTGGACACCTGATGTCATTAGAAGAAGCCATAGCAACTTCATTCCGTATGAACTGGGCAGCTAAATCCATCTCCCCCGGCCCCCGTCTGCTCTCCAATGTGTTCCTCAGAATTCCACAACTCCAGGCTTAAGGCTTGAAAAGAGACTTAAGAAGTCATTTTTTAAAATATATACACTGCCTCCAGCTAGATTCCCTGGAACTGGACTACTTGATTTCACAGGCCTCCCAGGGCGGGAGCTGAATTGGCGTTTCTCACCCTTGGCTTGCTTCCGCTGGACACCACGAACTGTTTGCTCTGCTCAAAGCTCTGTTTGCTCTGTTTGCTCTGTTTGCTCTGCTTCAAAAGCTCACAGGCTGTGTATCGGCAGCCAGTTCATTTTCCCAGCCAGCATCCCCACATTATTTCCCTTTGGGCCTCGGTTCTTATTTGTATCAATCTTTTCATCATTTTTACAAGAAGTCTTCTCGGAAACTTCATAGGGATTCTGTAATTTCCTTGAGGGTGAAGGGTTCAGAACCCCAGTGCGGCTCTGGCTTTGGTTGAAGACCATTCTTTCAGTTCGTGGGGTGACGCCCTGAACCCTGTCCCGTATGGGGGGGGTGTCACCTTGGGGTACCATAAATGGCACCGGGATGGCTGTGAGCTCTGGTTCCTTGTCTGTCCTTCTCCCAGGAGAGCAGAAAGAACAGAGGCTTTGGACGCAGACAGCCCTGGAGGCGAAACTCTGCTGCTCACAGCTGTGGGGTCCTGGGAAAGTCCATAGACCTCTCTGAGCCTCAGTTTTCTCATCTGTAAAGTGGAGGTAATGATACTGACCTTTCACAGTTGTGAGGACGTACGCAGAGCAGGAAGAGTGGGCATCTGACAGTTTCTAAATGTCCAATATTCCCTTCTGCTCTCTTCCCTTGGGAAACCCACATGTCCCTTTGTCACTTTTCCCAGCCCTATGTTAATGGAGACTCCCTATAGCTTTTGTAGGTTCTCAGGAAGCCCAGACCTGCTCTCTGAGGTGAGAGCTGGTGCTCGTAGGCAAAGTCAAGCCCTTCTCAATACAAATCAGGCCTGGAGTCCTTTCATGGGTCCCTGGAAAGAGGCTCATTTGGGGCACAGCCTTGGTGGCTTCGATGGACGGCTTGAGAAGAGCAATGAACAGAGTCCTGCTCTGTGGAGCACAGCATCCTCGGGGGAGGTGCAATCCTCCATCACTGATTTGGGATGAGCAGGAGATGCAGAAGCGAGATGGAGGGGAGGCAGGTGCACAGAGGAGAGGAGCCAGCCTGCAGAGCCCGCACACACCTCCTTCTCATGCACTGCCTCTCAACCTTGGCTCTAAATCCCCCTCTCTGGTTCCCATTGAACTTACAGCCAGTCTGGTACTTATTCTAGTTGATCTTGTGTTTTACTGCAACCTCAAGCCAAAGGAGAAAGGAACAGAATCAAAAACTCTTAGGAAAACAAAGTTCTAAATTACATCCAACTAAAAACCTCTTCTTGCATATACCTGCTGTGTCCCCTGGGCCACCTGAGAGCACCAGGACTCTAAGTGCCTGCCACCACAGTCTCCCTTGAGGTCGGGGTCAGCGATCAGGTTTCTGGAAGGTGGGTGGGGATTGAGCTTCTGGGCCCCCTGGAGAGCCAGTGGCTGAAGCAGGTCGTCATCAAGGAAAGCACAGGATTCCCTGCTGGACCGAGGCCACTCATCCAGAGAGATGGTCCCTGAAGGGATCTGGTTTTGTTTACGAAATACAGAGATTCAAAGGAGCTACGTGCACTCACCCCCTCCCTCTCCCTCAGCTCATAGCTTCTGCTTCTCTCAGCCCCAAGCTCCTCCCCCAGGAAACCTGAAGATGTGTCCTGGGGAGCTGGTGCTTCCGTGGTCTTTCATAGCCGTCTGTTTACCTTTGCACTAGCCTCACCCTGTGTGTTATTTCTTTTTTAATTTTTATTGGAGTTGATTTACAATGTTGTGTTACTTTCTGTCGTACAGCAAAGTGAATCAGTTATACATATACATGTATCCACTCTTTTGTAGATTCTTTTCCCATATAGGTCATTACAGAGTATTGAGTAGAGTTCCCTGTGTTATACAGTAGGTCCTTATTAGTTATCCATTTTATATATAGTAGTGTGTGTATGTCAATCCCAGTCTCCCAATTTATCCTTCCCCCCACTTACCCTCTGGAAACCATAATTTTGTTTTCTATCTGTAACTCTATTTCTGTTTTGTAGATAAGTTCATGTGTACCCTTTTTTAAGACTCCACATATATTTGAAAGACATGATATTTGTCTTTCTCTGTCTAACTTACTTCACTTAGTATGACAATCTCTAGGTCCATCCATGTTGCTGCAAATGGCATTATTTCATTCTTTTTTATGGCTGAGTAGTATTCCATTGTATCTATGTGCCACATCTTCTTTATCCATTTGTCAGTTGATGGACATTTAAGTTGCTTCCATGTCCTGGCTATTGTAAATAGTGTTTCAATGAACATTGGGGTGCATGTACCTTTTCAGATTATGGTTTTCTCCAGATATATGCCCAAGAGTAGGATTGCTGTGTTATTCCTTGCTTAGCTGCCGGCCTCATGGCCCCTCATAACCTCATCCCAATCCACGTGGGGAGGGGCTGCTCGCACCAGCTTCCAAGTCCTGGCCAGTCCTGAAGGTCGCTCAAGTCACCCTTTTTCTTTCATTCAATAACTGTTTGTAAATCCTTCCTAGGAAGAGGCATCCTTCTGAGCACTTGACACCATTAATAAACCAACCAGGGAAAGCGCTCTCTGATCACGAAGCTTCCACTGGCTGCCCTGATCCACGGCTCCTTAGCAACCTTGACATTGACCTGGCCCCTCAGTCCTGATCTGTACTTTCAGCCTCTTGTCTGAACCCCACGGCAGTCTGGGAGGTCCCCTGGGAGGGTCCCGCCAGCACCACTGCGAGACGAGGGAAGAGAGGTACCAGGGCTGACGGAACCTACTTGCCGAAGAGTGATTCAGATGTGGCGTCAGAACCAGAATCCAGGGCTCTGACCCTCCACAGGGCTCTGTCCTCTGTGCTTTCTGCCTCTTGTGTTGATTTGACGAAATCGAAGTTGGCCACTTCTGTGCAGTGCCAGTCCTCTGGGAAGCCCCTCAGACCCCTTTACCTCACCCATCACCCCCTTCCCTGAGTTACTGTGACCGTCTGGTCTAAGCAGCATGCAGCGTTAGCTTTTCAGTGATGTTTTGAGTGTCACACGTCCCCGGTGAGAGTGTAAACCCCTGGATGACAATGACAGCACGGGGAACCTCTGGACTGTCACAGCATCTCCTGTCTGCTGTGAGGCAATTGTTTACCAGAGGTCCCCAGACGGCTCCTGTGGCCGCTGAGCAGGACCTGGCTGCAGGGGCCTCATCGTGTGTCCTGGTGAGCTGTACAATCACTTTATATGTGAGAAACTCTATGAGACACGGTGGGAAGCTCTGCCGATGTTCCCTAGCAGATCACTGGACACATGGTCAGCAGTTAACACATTCCCGGCAGTGTGCTGATTACTAAGAAGACAAACCTCACGTTATCCCAAAGCTGGGAGGGATGCAGGAAGCCTCTATCCAGTTACGGCAAGTGAGCACAGAGGCCCAGAGAGGCTAATGACTGCTGAGTTCGCTCAGCCAATAAGTATCAGAGCTGGGAAAGGTTTTTCCAGGAAAATGGCTTTAGGTGTGTCTGGTGGTCGGCAGACCACAGAGAGTGAGGAGCAGCAGGAACACAGGGCGGGCGGGCTGAAGATGTAGACCAGGCCTTTCTCATTAGTCCCAGACATCTGGCGTCTCAGAGGACAGCTGGGGCCAGTTGACAGAGGTCTCCACTCCCATGCAAGGCAGCATCTCTGAGGTCACAGGGACATCTGCAAACCAGATGTGATGGTCGGGGTTGGATTTTGGTACCAGCTACAAGGCACCCCTCCCCCTTCCCGCAGCATGATCAGTGAGCATAGTCGTATAAGAAGGGAAGAAAGCCTGGGCAGAAACACGGCTACTAGCATGCGATGGAGTGCACAAGGGCTGGGACCAGGTGGCCCACCGATGCCTCACTCCCTGTGGCATCTGTCCAGGCTCTCAATTAGAAAAAGTAGGAGCATCTATGGAAAGAGATGATGAGATGCCCGGACCCACAGGTTGAGTCCTGAGCCTCCGGTTAATGGGCTGAGGGGCGTCCTGAAGTCAGGTGTCATCTGATGGTGCCGTGTCCTCACCTGTGAGGACGGGAGATGTTCAGATTAGACGGTACCTCAGATTCCTTATATTTATGGCATTCTGGTTAATTCTTCTCTCTTCATGTCTTCAGGTTTTTAGCAAAGAGCTGCTAGGAATTCACACAGGTCCACTAGCCCTGTCTGTCTCTAGCAGAAAAGAACAGGTAGCACCAGGGTTAGAATATAATGAAATCAATGCATGTATTGCGATGCCTAACATAGTGTCTGGCATGTAGAGAGCTTTCAATAAATGTTTATTGAGGAAAAAAGAGAAGAAAGGAAGGAAGGGAGGAAGGAAGGAAAGAAGGAAGGAAGGAAGCGAGGGAAGGAGGAAGGGAGGGAGGGAGGGACGGCGAACTGAGGCATACTGTTTTTTTCCCACGTATACAAGTCTTGATTTCCACCTAAATAATGAAAGCTAGCATTCCTTTAGACTTATTATACCAACGCTTATTCTAAATACTTGAACCTATTCATTATTTAATATTTACACCCATAGTGTGAGAAAGATGCTATTTTTGTCCCCATTTTACGGGTGAAGAAATGGAGACACAGAGAAATTGATGAAGTAGCCCAAAGCCACCCAGCTAGTGAGTTGTGGGCTTGGGATTCGACTTCCTATCTTTTATTCCCCATCTGTGTTTCCCACCCTTGCCTAGTACCTACCATCATGTTAATGCAAGTAAAAGAATAAACATAGAGGATATTTAGGGCTGAGAAACCAAAACACAATGGGACCAATAAGAAGTCCAGCCTCAGGAGACCCATGGCAGGCCCACTCCACCTGGATCAGGAAAATACTTAGACTCTAAGAAGAGTAAGGTGGCCAAGGCAATTGTCTGCTAATTGTACAACATAAATGGAGTTTATACCCTTAAATACCCTCACCTCCAGCACTAAAATTGCTTCCTCAGTGATATGGTTCAACAGAAAGGAATGTTGGGGTCAAAACATGTCTGGGTGTGGAGCCAGCTCTGTCATGTAATATGAAACCTCGGGCTAGTGTTCCCTCTGGGCGCCTCATCTGCTATCATGAAGGTTTTAGATAGCCTTTAAAGCACCAGACCCTGACAAAGAGTTAGCCTTTAATGACTTATATTCCCTTTGCTTCTGTTTCTTGGATTCTAGAAACCAAAACCTCTGATTATATTGCTTCTTCTAAGATGGGGCAGAGAGACCCAAAGGGGCCGCATCTCTAAAGTCAATGTTCCAAGAAAGGTCCGCAAGCTGTCAGGTGGTGGAAAGCATGCAGGAAGCCAGGGTGGTCATGAGCTTATCACCTTAGGCTCAGGCTAAGGCCCATCCTCTACTGCCAGGCAGGGATCCAATTAACCCACAGATGACTCACCCTCATCAAAGATTTCCTTAGGTGCAGTGCTGTGCGAGCTTCTTTGGCAATAAGTCTCTTCTTTTGTCTAACTGGCATCCCTTCTATTATAATTTGATCTCACTTCCTTTGCTCTGACTCTAAAGGGAAAGAAAAACAGCTGAGCGGCACCACCCACAGACTGGCCCTTCCGATAAAGGATGCTGGTGCCAAAACATGGGGTTCCAGAAGCCGGCACTTCCATCCTGTTGTAAAACTCAGTCCCACTGGTTTGTGGTTTAGATGTCAGTGAAGTCAACCTTGATGGGTACCAGGCGCCCTGTGGGCAGCAGGAGATATTTCCTATGCCATGGGATGTGGGCTTCAGGGTCTTACTGCGGTGGCAGGTGGAGCAGGGGCCACTTGGCATCCCCTTCGCTTTCTGCCCAAGGTGTGAGGGTGGGGGAAGAGCTGCTGAGTGTGTCTGCTGGGCAGGGGGCGGGCGAGGCCACGGGAAGGAAGACCTGTGAGGCTTCCGTAGAAGGCACAGGGACTCCAGAGAGGAAATTTAAATAGCCTCTGAATGTGTGAAAAGTCATCATCCTCATTAGTTATCAAAGAATATAGCTTAACGTCAAAAGATGCCATTTTCTGCCTTTGGGTAAATTTGGGGTTTGTTTTTGATGGTGACAGTTTTAGTGGCAATGCAAGGACCAAAACTCTCTCACACATGACTGGTAGAAGTGTAAACTGGATGAAACTTTCTGGGGCCAATGGCCAATATCAACCGAAGGCCTGGAAACATTCTTTCAGATAACATTTTCATATGTCCCATAAAAATACTGATTAATATGTATAGAATTAATTACGTTGAATTCACTGCAACATTCTTTAATAACTGCAAAAAATTTTGGAACAAATCGCATGCTCAATGATAAGACTTTAGTTAAATAAATTAAGGCTCATTGTGGCTATGGAAAAGTATACAGTCCTTAAATATAAAAATATGTAGAGACAAAAGATAGGATATATTAGGTGAAAAACTAGGTATCAAAATAGCATATACAACATAAATCTATACATTAATATCAATATCTATCTATGTAGAGAATGATCTATATAGATCTATCTATCTATGAAGGAATACACACCAAAATAGTAATTGTGATTAGATCTGGGTGGTGATATTTTAGGTCATTTTACTTTTCTTAGTTTCTGTTTAAAATTTAGATTGTGGAAAGTGATATTTCTATGATAAACCTATATTCCATTAGTACAATATTATGGAAACATAATAATGTTATTTTAAGAATAGAAAAGTATGGGAAAACCCTCCACCACCCCGACTCCCTGTAAAAAAGGGAAAGCATAGATCAGCCTTGAAAAGAAAAATTCACTGAAGGGCAATGTGCAGGTTCAAGAGGATTCTGGGTAAAAGGAGATAGAGTCTCAGGCTTTGCCCCAGTTAGGAAGGGTCCCCGGAGAGCCATGCTTGAGCGTCTGCTTCTGAGCCTCAGACAGACCCTAGCTCGGTCCAGCTGAGCCAAGTCTCCCATCTGTAAATGCCTCTTTAAAGCCTAGCTCACAAAGTACCCTCTATGACACAGCAACGCCAGTCCTCCCCAAGAGAAATGGAAACATATGTCCACACAGAGACTGTATACACGTGTTCCCAGCAGCATCATTCAGAGTAACCAAAAAGTAGAAACAACCCAAATGTTCATGAACGGATGAACAAAATGGGGTCTATCTACACAATGGGATATTATTCTGCAATTAAAAGGAATAAAGTACTGATCCATGCAACAACATAGATGAACTTCAAAAGCGTTATGTTCAAGTGAAAGAGGTCAGACTCAAACGTCACACACTGCATGGCTCCCTTTAGATGAATTACCCAGAAGAGGCAAATCTACAGACATAGAAAGTAAATTAGCGGTTGCCTAGGACTGGGGGCTGGGAAGATGGGGAAATTGGGGGTGCCCGCAAATAAGCATGAGGTCTCCTTTGGGAGTGATGGAAATGTTCTAAGATTAGAATGTGCTGATGGCCGCACAACTTTGTGAATATACTAAAAACGAGTGAACTGTACACTAAAAATGAGTACGTTTTATAACACATACACTGTATCTCAAAATAAAACTTTATAAACAGTACCCCTAGGTGATCCTGTACGTCAGGCGTACAACCCTATCCTTTAAATGCATTTGATTCATTCAAGTATTCATTCATCAAATATTTTCAAGTCCCCACGATTTGCCAGGTGTTACTCTAAGAATATGTGAGTGAAAGAAACAGAAATTACCAACCATATTTTCATGATCTGTAAATCAGTTTACCTACTGGTATCTCTCAGTAGACTAAAATACACGGGAGGGGCGCGTCTTATTCATCTTTCCAACCCTCAGACCTGCACATTGCCTGGCACACAGTAGGGCCTGTCCGACACCTGCTGTTGGATCCGTGAATCAGGTAGACACAAGACAGCTTGAAAGTTGACAGAGCTATGCCTTCCTCAAACAGATCCCTGGAGTACACACAGGGAGTGGGGATACAAGAGAGGTAGACAAAGCTATGGGGAGAAGAGTTGGATCTTCTGGCCTCTCGGGACCAGAGGACAGTATCACTGAAGCTCTGATCAATAGGGTTGGCCGTGGTGATGTGTGTGTGACAACACCTTCGGGCCGTATTTCCCAAGGTCCTGCCCAGCATATGGAATGTCTGAGCTCTAAGGCTCAAGCCATTATCCCCGTCCCCCCCTTTCTCGGGGGATGTACTGGACAGCTCTGCTGAGCATCTCTGCTCCACCTTCCCAGTGAGCTTGGGGCCCTCTTTGGCACTGGCGACCTGGTAGGAAACGCCTGTCATCATCAGGGCTGCTCCGCCCCCAACCTCCGCCTCGAGTGTCCAGAGCTGTCTTGATTTCACTGCCCCTCTTGAACGGGGCCTCTTGGAGCTTTGCAATGTGTGTGCAAAGCTATAAAGAGGTCTGTTCCCTTTGGCCCAGGAATTTTACTTCTAGGGACGGCTTGGAAGAAAATGATCAAAGATGTTCACAATGATGTGAATATTGTGGTAATATTGTAACATTGGTGACATGGTCACACTGAGAACCACCTAAAGGAACAACCAGGAGGGATGGCTGACTCAGCTGTGGCACCCCTGTGTGATGAAGTACACACCATGTGGTCAGGACGATCCTGTTCCAAGTGAATCTCATTGTAACAGAAGGGATTTGACCGTGACACGCTATTAGGCAAGAAACGCAGGTTGCAGTATGCTGCCTATAATATCACTTAAATTTTGTAGGTTATATCTACACTTCCTGTGTGGGGAGAGGCACAACGGGACGAGAAGGTCTACACTGAGGGGACTTGGGGTTTAGGGGACACACGTGTGCATAGGGAAAAGTGGCAGAATGTGGGTCAACCCACAAACAGTCCTTATCTCAGCTAGTGGCATTATGGAAGATGTTTATGCGTATTTGTGCTTTGGGGAATTTTCCAGAAATTCTACAATGAACAAAAGACAAATTTTTTAATTAAAAAAATAACACAGAAGCCTACTTCTTCACAGCAAAAGGAGCATCAGTTTCTAAAAAAAAAGGTACCCTAAGATGTCAGGTAGAAATTTGTTCTACAAATTAACCTATCAGGTGTGTCCTAGTTGCCCCGAGTCTGTCTTGAACTGAGGGACCAGGCGACAGAGGAACTTCACTCTTTCCTAACGGACCCCAGGCAGACCTCAGCCGCAAGGGAAAGGAAGATGACGGGTACTTCTCTTGCAGGTAACAATAATAATTTCAATGTTTTAGAGTCATCCCCCAAATTTAGAACGGATGCTTCATGTCCTAGTGTCGTTCTTTGTGTGATTTGGAACTGCAGGGGGGACAGTCCAACGTGAAGGGGGCTGCAGCGCCTGCCCTGCGTGCTCACTGTCTGAGTGCCCAGCACAGCCTGAAGAGGCAGAGGGAGGCTCAGGGGATGGACCTCACAGTGGAGTCAGAGGATGCCTCTTCTTGCATGTTAGTCCAAGAGGGCTTCTCGGAGGAGGAGGGATTTATAGAAATGAATTGAAAGATGGCAGAGAGGGGACGAGATGATATGGGAAAAAGTAGGCGTGTGAACAATCCTCTGTCCAGAAGGAATAATACGAATCTCCCCTTAAAACTTCAACCCACGCTGGGTTTTATCTTCTCCGACCCTTTTCTTTTGAATGTCACTAGACAATGAATTAAACAAACTTTCATTGAAGCTTAAATTGTGGTACAGAAATACATTTCAACTGACTTAAGTCTATCACCATGAAGAGAGAAATTATGGTACCAAAATTTTCCATCCTCTGTCATACAGACTAGGATTAATTTAGATTACTATGCAATGTATCATTTTCATTTTTCTATGCTTCGTTCCATATAAATCTGTGCAGCTTTTCACCGTACATAGAAAAGCCCCATCTAGGTCAGACTCCCAAAACAGGATGATTGTAGCAGTGGGTGACTGCCCATTCTGGGAAAGGAAACTTGGCCAAGTATCCTGGGGCAGTGGTGGGAGGAGAGGTAGGCAACGTGATGAGGACAGAGGGAAGTTCCCCCCACCATGTCCACTGGCCAGAGTGGTGGTGATTGGGAGGACCTGGTGACCTTGTACTAAAAGGGTGCCTGGGGGACATAACGGTCATGCACCTGTCATCCAACCCATGGAGAGCACAATGGGGATCCCCAGGATGAAGAGTCTTTCCTATGTTGTTTGCTGCTGTTTCCCAGAGCTAAGTACAGGCATGGAACAGGAGCTGCAGGATATTTTGTAATTAACAAACATGTGCTGATTGGCTGAAGACGGTGGCATCCGTTGTTCATTAGCATCCATCTTTCCTTCATTTGGGATCTCAAACTCCAGTTACACCTCCTTTCATGGGTCTCACTCAGGAGAACAAGGGTGATTCTGCCCTTTCTCCTATCTCCAAAGCCCCTCAGGGTGGCCAGGGAGAGACGGTAAGAGTGATGCACCTGTCAAATCCTGAGGGGGTCCTTCTGTCTCACCCACCTCCGTGGCTTGTAAAGTGGGCAGAGGGACTGAGGCAGAGTGAAAATAGAGGGCTTGTCATCAGGGTTTCAGTGATGTGAGGGGCGGAGTTAAACGAGGTCTGGGACTGAACGCACATTAAATTTGTTTTTTAAAAAATCACAATCAACTGTGCTGGAGGAAGGCTGAATTGTCTTTCCTTTCTCTCTACAGAAAATGATTTCGCAAAATTGTTGCCATGTAAAGAGGTGATGGAAGAGAATGTAGGGGGAAATGTTACTAAAAATATTGTTAGTTTCCCGATCAGGAGGTCTGTTGTAGATGTCAGCTTTTTAAAACGTTTAATTTGCTGTGATTTCTTTTCTCAGTCTAAACAAATATGTTTTTGTGCTTAGTTCTGTATGTCTGATTTTTGCATTCTTTTCCTAAAATTGTGTAAGCTTATGCCTGTCTAAGGCCAGATGCACTCCTGGAGGCCCTGTGTTTGCCAGGTACAGTGGCTGGCAGAGACTTTCCTTGGTTAATGTGTATTGATCCGGATGGACAGTGTCAAGCTTGGAGAGGGCAGACACAGCCCCACCGAAACACACGGAGGCAGAAGGGACCAGCTTGGGGCTCGCTTGGTGTTTAACACACGAATCTGCCTGCCTTTTCCCTGAGTTTCCACTTTTCAGTCTTCAGTACGACACCATCGCTTTACCGCTATTTTTTATCCTTCCCCTTCTGTCCATCTCTGTCTCTGTCTCTCCCTCCCTCCTCTTGCCTCCTACTCTCATTTTCCTGCCGTGTCTGGAATTGAGATCTTCATGAAAAGCTGGAGAAGGATGCAGAAGAAGAAATGGAGGCTCAGTGGCCGAGCTGGTATCCATTTCGGATTCCCAGCCAGCCTGACAGGCACTGCAGGGCATGAGGTCAGCAGAGCGGACTTACGGGCATGCAAACCTCCCCTGTGTCAGGGGCTCCTCCCTCTGGTCTGAGGGATCTGCGGGGGCAGAGGTGGAATCTGTGCTCAGAGACTGGGAGGGCGGGATGTGCCTGAGGCATCCCGCAGTCACTGCAGTTCTGAGTGATGCCCTTTCCCACACCTCTTTGGAGCCCTCTCCTCCCCCGGCTAGTCCTCAGAAGTGCTGTGCAGGGCCACACGGAGGAGAGTGGGCTACAAGTCAACTGGTAAATCTGTCTTCAAGGACCTCGCGGGCAGCTGCGTGGGTGCCGTCCACCTGGTCAGCCTGTGCAGCCCACGCCCAGGGGTGAGAGCCCGCGTCCCAGCCTCCGCCACTGCAGACTTTGCACCCATTCTGGAAGAGGTTGACAAAGGCCCGGCCGCCTCAGGCCCCAGGCCTCAACCCTCCTGCAGGTTTCCAGAACATTCATCAGACCAGCCATCAGTGTGTACCTGGCACGCATGTCCTCGCTACCTTTTTACATGAATGACATTTGTCTCCACTACACAAAGCTGCCCTGAGGGCAGACACGGTGCCTTGTGATTTATTATTTATTTCTGTAACCCCACACCTGGCACAGTGGCAGGCGATTAAGAATTGTTTGCCAGACTTAGAAGACAAACCTGTGGTTACCAAAGGGGATAGCGGGAAGGTGGGGAGATAAATTAAGAGTTTGCGATTGGGGCTTCCCTGGTGGCGCAGTGGTTAAGAGTCCGCCCGCCGATGCAGGAGACGCGGGTTCGTGCCCCGGTCCGGGAGGATCCCACATGCCGCGGAGCGGCTGGACCCGTGGGCCATGGCCGCTGAGCCTGCGCATCCGGAGCCTGTGCTCCGCAACGGGAGAGGCCACAGCAGTGAGAGGCCCGCGTGCCGCCAAAAAAAAAAGTAGTAACGGTTGTTCCAAACCTAATTTCTCCAATCCTAAAATTGTCCTGAGCTTTCCCTGGTCCATGATTTGATGGATGTAATGAAGTCAGACTTTCCAAATGCCCCGTTTGGCAAATCTGAAGCCAGTTCCCACCAGGCTAGAGATGCTCCTGGTTTAAGCACCTCATCCCTTGCCCCGCTCCGTTTGCCTGTGATGTAGCCACGGAACAAGGCTCGGGGCTCTGTGTGGAAGGAGGCAAAGACCAGCCTGAATAATCCAAATTCCCATGTAACCCACCTCACCTATATTCGGAGAAAGCATTAAGCAATTATTTCAAAAGCTATTCACTCTCTTAACAACGCGTTGCCTTACACTCATGGTTATGTATTTGCGCCCTGGAGCGAGGGGGGCCTGGGAGAGCCGGGTGAGGTATCACTGCTGTGTGGACACGGGAGCAGTTACAGAGGGGAGGAAGGAAAGAATGGATTACATCACTGGCTTTGTCTGTACTTTTGTTTTTTAGGAGGAGGACGAGCTGAAGAGCTGAGTGGAAACCCAGGATGAGGCCTGCCTTAAGCTTACCCCCCAAGAAGAAGGATTGCACATTAATAACGAAAGAACCGACTTAATTAAAAAGCAATGTCTCATGAGCCCCTCGCTTTTTTCCAGCAAGCTTCCTTTTGAGTCACTTGCACCAGGTTTTATGCAAGGTCTCAGCCTTTCAGTGAAGGGTTTAGAGGAAAGCTTTGGTGTGGTAAGCTCGCTCGCTCTCTCTCTCTCTCTCTCTCTCTCTCTATCTATCTATCTATCTATATATATATGTCTGTTATGATTATTGTTGTGGTTGTTGTTATTGATATTTTTTAAGAATCTCAGTGTATCTGTACTGAGCACAGGCATTACATGAGGTACCAAGGTCGCAGAGAGACGGGAGGTATTCTGCATCCTCAGGGGATTTACACTTCTTGGCCTCAGTGATGTACCTTCCTCACTGAGTACTGTGGTTCTGCTTTCTCTATGACACACCCCTCTCCCCAGCTGTCTTCACCCTTGCAAGGGAAGGCTCCAGGAATCTACAAGGCATGTACAGTGGCAGGGTGTGAGCGGGGCCATGAGAGAGAACTCCCCGCACCCGCCCCGCCTTCACTGGCCGGGGTTGCAGATGAAATACAGGACACTCCGTTAAATTTGAATTTCAGATCCATCTAACTGAGCCTCCTGGTGCTTCTGTCTTGGTCTTGCCAAATCTGGCAGCCCTGTTGGCCACAACATCGGGCTGGCCACCAAGAACGGTGGAATCTGCCTTCCAGATTCTCCCTTTTCTGTGAATTTTCCCCTTCCACCAGACTCATAATTGTGCCTCCCTCCAACACTACTCTTAAAAAAAATCTAGCTTACTCTTAATGTGAATTTAACTCTCCCAGGGATACTTTAATTATAAGCCTTAGCTTGAATTATGGAGGAAAGTATATGCCCCACTTTAAAGGAATGTCAGGCTCTAGTTGACGGATTAGAGGTATTAGTTCAGGCAGGAGGTCTTCCCTGGGCCCTTGGAATCACACCCCATTGACTGTAGGCCACTTAACCCACGTGTGGGGTCAGTGCTACTCACCCCTCCCTCTTGGCCACCCGGCAGCACTCGCTTCCCTTTGGGAAGGGAATTTAATTCCTGGATTCCCGCCGCACTTAACCCCAGCACTCCTCTTAGTCTGTGCCTTGGACACCTTCTCCCAGCTGCAGCTGACTTTCCAGATACCCATATTCATGGAAAGCTGATGCCAACCCCTAACTCCGCTGCATCCCCAAGCAGGAAGTGCTTGAGCTGTCCTGGAGAAAGGCACTGGAGGCCTTCCCCTTCTGGCTAAGGCCAGAGGCTGCCCCCCTTTTGTTCTCCATTTACTCCTGAGATGCGCCTCGGCTGAGCAAGAAATTTTAAAGAGCTGCTTCATTTAGCAGCCACGTCACCTCTCTGCCCTTTGCGGCAAGCTTGTTCATGATGTGTGCAAAGCCTGCCTCCATCACAGAGGACGGGCAACCTCACATCGATTCATTTCCCTTCTCGGGAATTGTCTGGACTACGTCTCCCTCAGTGACCCCTCATCATAGGAAAGGTGACACGAAGAGAACTTTGATCCCTGAGGCTCACATTTAAGTGTACCCACTCTCTCCTGCACATACACTTCCCAGTCAAAAGGTGAAGACAATTTTTCACCAGTTTACTTCCCTTCTTTTCTGAGAAATGTTCATTGACCTTGGGTGACTCATTTGCCTTTGGACATCTGGCCCTGTCTAGTTGCTTTATCCCTTCTCAGAACTTGTCTTTGCTAACTAAATCCCATGATTCTTGATTAGAATGTCTGATTTGACTCAGAAAGTGTCTCATTTCTTCCTAGCGATGGCAGCCGTCTTATCTGAGGAGAAAATGTGGATCTGGGTTCTGAAACCTGGGTGATATTGATCCTTGGAGTGTTTAAGGGGCCTTGAGACCTAAAGGTACAGAATATATTGGACTTGAAATATCTTGAGAATAGAGAATACGTCTTATCCATCTCTTTATCCCCAAAGCACTAGCTAAGTGCCTGGCACATAGTTGGTGTTCAAAAGTGATTGATGAATGAATGAATGATTCTCCAACTTTCGATGCTGTGTTCTTAAGTGGAAATATGAGGTGTTAGTGTGGTCTACCAAGAACCAATGTCAGTAAGGACCACTAAAGTCTCGTCCCTTGGTAGAAGAGATAAAACAAAGATTATTGGTCCTCAAGAACTTGTCAGAAATTCTAACATCGCATTGTGTTCAGATGTGGGAGTGTTATGTTGGATCTGTGGAGCTGTAAGAATGAAATTAAGAAAAATTAGCAAAATGAATAACTATTATCCATAGGCTAAAGAAACCAAAGGACAGTCTGGAAACATATCAGTAGAGATGTGGGAATATCTAAGGTCATCAGAGTGACTTAGGCTAATTTCAGGGAAGCAGTCTGAAAAGTTATTGCAACTAGAATGCTGAAATGTAGTTTGGAAAGATTTTATTGACTAATAGGTGGTGGACGGCTGTTCAGAGAGAGCAAGAATTTGGAACTGGTATTTCGACACCAGCCAAGGGAGAACTTGGTCAGCATAAAGATTCCAGGTTGATATGCAGACAACTGATTTTCAACAGTGCAAATTTTCAACAGTGCGAAATCTGCAAACAGTGCAGATTTTCAAAAGTGCAAATTCAGTGAAGAAAGGATAATCTTTTCAACAAACGGTGCCAGAACAACTGGGTATCTATAGCAAACAAATAAACAAAAACAAACAAACAAACATAAAGACACTTTCAATTCATACTTTACATCATATACAAATAAAAAACCTCAAAATGCATCAGAGATCTAAGTATGAAACTTAAAACTATAAAAGTTCTAGAAGAAAACATAAGAAAAAAACCTTTGTGACCTTGAATTAGGCAAAGATTTCTTAGATGTGACAGCAAAAATCATGATTCACAAAACGGCAAATTGATAAATTGAACTTTATCAATATTAAGAACTCTTACTCTTCAAAAGACTATGTTAAGAAAATGAAGAGACAAAGGACAGATTGGAGAAAATGGATGTAAATCATACATCTTGTAAAGGACTTGAATTCCGAATATTATAAAGTACTTTCAGAACTCAAAATAAGAAAATAAACAACTTGAATCATAAAATGGGAAAAAGATTTGAATACATATTCAGAAGCTGTATGAATGGACTAAGCACGTGAAAAGATGCTCAACGTCATCGGTCATCAGGGAAATGCAAATCAAATTGAATGTACGGTGCTATTCCAGTACACACGTACTAGAATGGCAAAATTTAAGAAAAGAATGACCAGGGCTTCCCTGGTGGCGCAGTGGTTGAGAGTCCACCTGCCGATGCAGGAGACGCGGGTTCGTGCCCCGGTCCGGGAGGATCCCACATGCCGCGGAGCGGCTGGACCCGTGGGCCATGGCCGCTGAGCCTGCGCATCCGGAGCCTGTGCTCCGCAACGGGAGAGGCCACAGCAGTGAGAGGCCCGCGTGCCGCCAAAAAAAAAAGTAGTAACGGTTGTTCCAAATCTAATTTCTCCAATCCTAAAATTGTCCTGAGCTTTCCCTGGTCCTGATTTGATGGATGTAATGAAGCCAAACTTTCCAAATGCCCCGTTTGGCAAATCTGAAGCCAGTTCCCACCAGGCTAGAGATGCTCCTGGTTTAAGCACCTCATCCCTTGCCCCGCTCCGTTTGCCTGTGATGTAGCCACGGAACAAGGCTCGGGGCTCTGTGTGGAAGGAGGCAAAGACCAGCCTGAATAATCCAAATTCCCATGTAACCCACCTCACCTATATTCGGAGAAAGTATTAAGCAATTATTTCAAAAGCTATTCACTCTCTTAACAACGCGTTGCCTTACACTCATGGTTATGTATTTGCGCCCTGGAGCGAGGGGGGCCTGGGAGAGCCGGGTGAGGTATCACTGCTGTGTGGACACGGGAGCAGTTACGGAGAGGAGGAAGGAAAGAATGGATTACATCACTGGCTTTGTCTGTACTTTTGTTTTTTAGGAGGAGGACGAGCTGAAGAGCTGAGTGGAAACCCAGGATGAGGCCTGCCTTAAGCTTACCCCCCAAGAAGAAGGATTGCACATTAATAACGAAAGAACCGACTTAATTAAAAAGCAATGTCTCATGAGCCCCTCGCTTTTTTCCAGCAAGCTTCCTTTTGAGTCACTTGCACCAGGTTTTATGCAAGGTCTCAGCCTTTCAGTGAAGGGTTTAGAGGAAAGCTTTGGTGTGGTAAGCTCGCTCGCTCTCTCTCTCTCTCTCTCTCTCTCTCTATCTATCTATCTATCTATATATATATGTCTGTTATGATTATTGTTGTGGTTGTTGTTATTGATATTTTTTAAGAATCTCAGTGTATCTGTACTGAGCACAGGCATTACATGAGGTACCAAGGTCGCAGAGAGACGGGAGGTATTCTGCATCCTCAGGGGATTTACACTTCTTGGCCTCAGTGATGTACCTTCCTCACTGAGTACTGTGGTTCTGCTTTCTCTATGACACACCCCTCTCCCCAGCTGTCTTCACCCTTGCAAGGGAAGGCTCCAGGAATCTACAAGGCATGTACAGTGGCAGGGTGTGAGCGGGGCCATGAGAGAGAACTCCCCGCACCCGCCCCGCCTTCACTGGCCGGGGTTGCAGATGAAATACAGGACACTCCGTTAAATTTGAATTTCAGATCCATCTAACTGAGCCTCCTGGTGCTTCTGTCTTGGTCTTGCCAAATCTGGCAGCCCTGTTGGCCACAACATCGGGCTGGCCACCAAGAACGGTGGAATCTGCCTTCCAGATTCTCCCTTTTCTGTGAATTTTCCCCTTCCACCAGACTCATAATTGTGCCTCCCTCCAACACTACTCTTAAAAAAAATCTAGCTTACTCTTAATGTGAATTTAACTCTCCCAGGGATACTTTAATTATAAGCCTTAGCTTGAATTATGGAGGAAAGTATATGCCCCACTTTAAAGGAATGTCAGGCTCTAGTTGACGGATTAGAGGTATTAGTTCAGGCAGGAGGTCTTCCCTGGGCCCTTGGAATCACACCCCATTGACTGTAGGCCACTTAACCCACGTGTGGGGTCAGTGCTACTCACCCCTCCCTCTTGGCCACCCGGCAGCACTCGCTTCCCTTTGGGAAGGGAATTTAATTCCTGGATTCCCGCCGCACTTAACCCCAGCACTCCTCTTAGTCTGTGCCTTGGACACCTTCTCCCAGCTGCAGCTGACTTTCCAGATACCTATATTCATGGATAGCTGATGCCAACCCCTAACTCCGCTGCATCCCCAAGCAGGAAGTGCTTGAGCTGTCCTGGAGAAAGGCACTGGAGGCCTTCCCCTTCTGGCTAAGGCCAGAGGCTGCCCCCCTTTTGTTCTCCATTTACTCCTGAGATGCGCCTCGGCTGAGCAAGAAATTTTAAAGAGCTGCTTCATTTAGCAGCCACGTCACCTCTCTGCCCTTTGCGGCAAGCTTGTTCATGATGTGTGCAAAGCCTGCCTCCATCACAGAGGACGGGCAACCTCACATCGATTCATTTCCCTTCTCGGGAATTGTCTGGACTACGTCTCCCTCAGTGACCCCTCATCATAGGAAAGGTGACACGAAGAGAACTTTGATCCCTGAGGCTCACATTTAAGTGTACCCACTCTCTCCTGCACATACACTTCCCAGTCAAAAGGTGAAGACAATTTTTCACCAGTTTACTCCCCTTCTTTTCTGAGAAATGTTCATTGACCTTGGGTGACTCATTTGCCTTTGGACATCTGGCCCTGTCTAGTTGCTTTATCCCTTCTCAGAACTTGTCTTTGCTAACTAAATCCCATGATTCTTGATTAGAATGTCTGATTTGACTCAGAAAGTGTCTCATTTCTTCCTAGCGATGGCAGCCGTCTTATCTGAGGAGAAAATGTGGATCTGGGTTCTGAAACCTGGGTGATATTGATCCTTGGAGTGTTTAAGGGGCCTTGAGACCTAAAGGTACAGAATATATTGGACTTGAAATATCTTGAGAATAGAGAATACGTCTTATCCATCTCTTTATCCCCAAAGCACTAGCTAAGTGCCTGGCACATAGTTGGTGTTCAAAAGTGATTGATGAATGAATGAATGATTCTCCAACTTTCGATGCTGTGTTCTTAAGTGGAAATATGAGGTGTTAGTGTGGTCTACCAAGAACCAATGTCAGTAAGGACCACTAAAGTCTCGTCCCTTGGTAGAAGAGATAAAACAAAGATTATTGGTCCTCAAGAACTTGTCAGAAATTCTAACATCGCATTGTGTTCAGATGTGGGAGTGTTATGTTGGATCTGTGGAGCTGTAAGAATGAAATTAAGAAAAATTAGCAAAATGAATAACTATTATCCATAGGCTAAAGAAACCAAAGGACAGTCTGGAAACATATCAGTAGAGATGTGGGAATATCTAAGGTCATCAGAGTGACTTAGGCTAATTTCAGGGAAGCAGTCTGAAAAGTTATTGCAACTAGAATGCTGAAATGTAGTTTGGAAAGATTTTATTGACTAATAGGTGGTGGACGGCTGTTCAGAGAGAGCAAGAATTTGGAACTGGTATTTCGACACCAGCCAAGGGAGAACTTGGTCAGCATAAAGATTCCAGGTTGATATGCAGACAACTGATTTTCAACAGTGCAAATTTTCAACAGTGCGAAATCTGCAAACAGTGCAGATTTTCAAAAGTGCAAATTCAGTGAAGAAAGGATAATCTTTTCAACAAACGGTGCCAGAACAACTGGGTATCTATAGCAAACAAATAAACAAAAACAAACAAACAAACATAAAGACACTTTCAATTCATACTTTACATCATATACAAATAAAAAACCTCAAAATGCATCAGAGATCTAAGTATGAAACTTAAAACTATAAAAGTTCTAGAAGAAAACATAAGAAAAAAACCTTTGTGACCTTGAATTAGGCAAAGATTTCTTAGATGTGACAGCAAAAATCATGATTCACAAAACGGCAAATTGATAAATTGAACTTTATCAATATTAAGAACTCTTACTCTTCAAAAGACTATGTTAAGAAAATGAAGAGACAAAGGACAGATTGGAGAAAATGGATGTAAATCATACATCTTGTAAAGGACTTGAATTCCGAATATTATAAAGTACTTTCAGAACTCAAAATAAGAAAATAAACAACTTGAATCATAAAATGGGAAAAAGATTTGAATACATATTCAGAAGCTGTATGAATGGACTAAGCACGTGAAAAGATGCTCAACGTCATCGGTCATCAGGGAAATGCAAATCAAATTGAATGTACGGTGCTATTCCAGTACACACGTACTAGAATGGCAAAATTTAAGAAAAGAATGACCAGGGCTTCCCTGGTGGCGCAGTGGTTGAGAGTCCACCTGCCGATGCAGGAGACGCGGGTTCGTGCCCCGGTCCGGGAGGATCCCACATGCCGCGGAGCGGCTGGACCCGTGGGCCATGGCCGCTGAGCCTGCGCATCCGGAGCCTGTGCTCCGCAACGGGAGAGGCCACAGCAGTGAGAGGCCCGCGTGCCGCCAAAAAAAAAAGTAGTAACGGTTGTTCCAAATCTAATTTCTCCAATCCTAAAATTGTCCTGAGCTTTCCCTGGTCCTGATTTGATGGATGTAATGAAGCCAAACTTTCCAAATGCCCCGTTTGGCAAATCTGAAGCCAGTTCCCACCAGGCTAGAGATGCTCCTGGTTTAAGCACCTCATCCCTTGCCCCGCTCCGTTTGCCTGTGATGTAGCCACGGAACAAGGCTCGGGGCTCTGTGTGGAAGGAGGCAAAGACCAGCCTGAATAATCCAAATTCCCATGTAACCCACCTCACCTATATTCGGAGAAAGTATTAAGCAATTATTTCAAAAGCTATTCACTCTCTTAACAACGCGTTGCCTTACACTCATGGTTATGTATTTGCGCCCTGGAGCGAGGGGGGCCTGGGAGAGCCGGGTGAGGTATCACTGCTGTGTGGACACGGGAGCAGTTACGGAGAGGAGGAAGGAAAGAATGGATTACATCACTGGCTTTGTCTGTACTTTTGTTTTTTAGGAGGAGGACGAGCTGAAGAGCTGAGTGGAAACCCAGGATGAGGCCTGCCTTAAGCTTACCCCCCAAGAAGAAGGATTGCACATTAATAACGAAAGAACCGACTTAATTAAAAAGCAATGTCTCATGAGCCCCTCGCTTTTTTCCAGCAAGCTTCCTTTTGAGTCACTTGCACCAGGTTTTATGCAAGGTCTCAGCCTTTCAGTGAAGGGTTTAGAGGAAAGCTTTGGTGTGGTAAGCTCGCTCGCTCTCTCTCTCTCTCTCTCTCTCTCTCTATCTATCTATCTATCTATATATATATGTCTGTTATGATTATTGTTGTGGTTGTTGTTATTGATATTTTTTAAGAATCTCAGTGTATCTGTACTGAGCACAGGCATTACATGAGGTACCAAGGTCGCAGAGAGACGGGAGGTATTCTGCATCCTCAGGGGATTTACACTTCTTGGCCTCAGTGATGTACCTTCCTCACTGAGTACTGTGGTTCTGCTTTCTCTATGACACACCCCTCTCCCCAGCTGTCTTCACCCTTGCAAGGGAAGGCTCCAGGAATCTACAAGGCATGTACAGTGGCAGGGTGTGAGCGGGGCCATGAGAGAGAACTCCCCGCACCCGCCCCGCCTTCACTGGCCGGGGTTGCAGATGAAATACAGGACACTCCGTTAAATTTGAATTTCAGATCCATCTAACTGAGCCTCCTGGTGCTTCTGTCTTGGTCTTGCCAAATCTGGCAGCCCTGTTGGCCACAACATCGGGCTGGCCACCAAGAACGGTGGAATCTGCCTTCCAGATTCTCCCTTTTCTGTGAATTTTCCCCTTCCACCAGACTCATAATTGTGCCTCCCTCCAACACTACTCTTAAAAAAAATCTAGCTTACTCTTAATGTGAATTTAACTCTCCCAGGGATACTTTAATTATAAGCCTTAGCTTGAATTATGGAGGAAAGTATATGCCCCACTTTAAAGGAATGTCAGGCTCTAGTTGACGGATTAGAGGTATTAGTTCAGGCAGGAGGTCTTCCCTGGGCCCTTGGAATCACACCCCATTGACTGTAGGCCACTTAACCCACGTGTGGGGTCAGTGCTACTCACCCCTCCCTCTTGGCCACCCGGCAGCACTCGCTTCCCTTTGGGAAGGGAATTTAATTCCTGGATTCCCGCCGCACTTAACCCCAGCACTCCTCTTAGTCTGTGCCTTGGACACCTTCTCCCAGCTGCAGCTGACTTTCCAGATACCTATATTCATGGATAGCTGATGCCAACCCCTAACTCCGCTGCATCCCCAAGCAGGAAGTGCTTGAGCTGTCCTGGAGAAAGGCACTGGAGGCCTTCCCCTTCTGGCTAAGGCCAGAGGCTGCCCCCCTTTTGTTCTCCATTTACTCCTGAGATGCGCCTCGGCTGAGCAAGAAATTTTAAAGAGCTGCTTCATTTAGCAGCCACGTCACCTCTCTGCCCTTTGCGGCAAGCTTGTTCATGATGTGTGCAAAGCCTGCCTCCATCACAGAGGACGGGCAACCTCACATCGATTCATTTCCCTTCTCGGGAATTGTCTGGACTACGTCTCCCTCAGTGACCCCTCATCATAGGAAAGGTGACACGAAGAGAACTTTGATCCCTGAGGCTCACATTTAAGTGTACCCACTCTCTCCTGCACATACACTTCCCAGTCAAAAGGTGAAGACAATTTTTCACCAGTTTACTCCCCTTCTTTTCTGAGAAATGTTCATTGACCTTGGGTGACTCATTTGCCTTTGGACATCTGGCCCTGTCTAGTTGCTTTATCCCTTCTCAGAACTTGTCTTTGCTAACTAAATCCCATGATTCTTGATTAGAATGTCTGATTTGACTCAGAAAGTGTCTCATTTCTTCCTAGCGATGGCAGCCGTCTTATCTGAGGAGAAAATGTGGATCTGGGTTCTGAAACCTGGGTGATATTGATCCTTGGAGTGTTTAAGGGGCCTTGAGACCTAAAGGTACAGAATATATTGGACTTGAAATATCTTGAGAATAGAGAATACGTCTTATCCATCTCTTTATCCCCAAAGCACTAGCTAAGTGCCTGGCACATAGTTGGTGTTCAAAAGTGATTGATGAATGAATGAATGATTCTCCAACTTTCGATGCTGTGTTCTTAAGTGGAAATATGAGGTGTTAGTGTGGTCTACCAAGAACCAATGTCAGTAAGGACCACTAAAGTCTCGTCCCTTGGTAGAAGAGATAAAACAAAGATTATTGGTCCTCAAGAACTTGTCAGAAATTCTAACATCGCATTGTGTTCAGATGTGGGAGTGTTATGTTGGATCTGTGGAGCTGTAAGAATGAAATTAAGAAAAATTAGCAAAATGAATAACTATTATCCATAGGCTAAAGAAACCAAAGGACAGTCTGGAAACATATCAGTAGAGATGTGGGAATATCTAAGGTCATCAGAGTGACTTAGGCTAATTTCAGGGAAGCAGTCTGAAAAGTTATTGCAACTAGAATGCTGAAATGTAGTTTGGAAAGATTTTATTGACTAATAGGTGGTGGACGGCTGTTCAGAGAGAGCAAGAATTTGGAACTGGTATTTCGACACCAGCCAAGGGAGAACTTGGTCAGCATAAAGATTCCAGGTTGATATGCAGACAACTGATTTTCAACAGTGCAAATTTTCAACAGTGCGAAATCTGCAAACAGTGCAGATTTTCAAAAGTGCAAATTCAGTGAAGAAAGGATAATCTTTTCAACAAACGGTGCCAGAACAACTGGGTATCTATAGCAAACAAATAAACAAAAACAAACAAACAAACATAAAGACACTTTCAATTCATACTTTACATCATATACAAATAAAAAACCTCAAAATGCATCAGAGATCTAAGTATGAAACTTAAAACTATAAAAGTTCTAGAAGAAAACATAAGAAAAAAACCTTTGTGACCTTGAATTAGGCAAAGATTTCTTAGATGTGACAGCAAAAATCATGATTCACAAAACGGCAAATTGATAAATTGAACTTTATCAATATTAAGAACTCTTACTCTTCAAAAGACTATGTTAAGAAAATGAAGAGACAAAGGACAGATTGGAGAAAATGGATGTAAATCATACATCTTGTAAAGGACTTGAATTCCGAATATTATAAAGTACTTTCAGAACTCAAAATAAGAAAATAAACAACTTGAATCATAAAATGGGAAAAAGATTTGAATACATATTCAGAAGCTGTATGAATGGACTAAGCACGTGAAAAGATGCTCAACGTCATCGGTCATCAGGGAAATGCAAATCAAATTGAATGTACGGTGCTATTCCAGTACACACGTACTAGAATGGCAAAATTTAAGAAAAGAATGACCAGGGCTTCCCTGGTGGCGCAGTGGTTGAGAGTCCACCTGCCGATGCAGGAGACGCGGGTTCGTGCCCCGGTCCGGGAGGATCCCACATGCCGCGGAGCGGCTGGACCCGTGGGCCGTGGCCGCTGAGCCTGCGCATCCGGAGCCTGTGCTCCGCAACGGGAGAGGCCACAGCAGTGAGAGGCCCGCGTGCCGCCAAAAAAAAAAGTAGTAACGGTTGTTCCAAATCTAATTTCTCCAATCCTAAAATTGTCCTGAGCTTTCCCTGGTCCTGATTTGATGGATGTAATGAAGCCAAACTTTCCAAATGCCCCGTTTGGCAAATCTGAAGCCAGTTCCCACCAGGCTAGAGATGCTCCTGGTTTAAGCACCTCATCCCTTGCCCCGCTCCGTTTGCCTGTGATGTAGCCACGGAACAAGGCTCGGGGCTCTGTGTGGAAGGAGGCAAAGACCAGCCTGAATAATCCAAATTCCCATGTAACCCACCTCACCTATATTCGGAGAAAGCATTAAGCAATTATTTCAAAAGCTATTCACTCTCTTAACAACGCGTTGCCTTACACTCATGGTTATGTATTTGCGCCCTGGAGCGAGGGGGGCCTGGGAGAGCCGGGTGAGGTATCACTGCTGTGTGAACACGGGAGCAGTTACAGAGGGGAGGAAGGAAAGAATGGATTACATCACTGGCTTTGTCTGTACTTTTGTTTTTTAGGAGGAGGACGAGCTGAAGAGCTGAGTGGAAACCCAGGATGAGGCCTGCCTTAAGCTTACCCCCCAAGAAGAAGGATTGCACATTAATAACGAAAGAACCGACTTAATTAAAAAGCAATGTCTCATGAGCCCCTCGCTTTTTTCCAGCAAGCTTCCTTTTGAGTCACTTGCACCAGGTTTTATGCAAGGTCTCAGCCTTTCAGTGAAGGGTTTAGAGGAAAGCTTTGGTGTGGTAAGCTCGCTCGCTCTCTCTCTCTCTCTCTCTCTCTCTCTATCTATCTATCTATCTATATATATATGTCTGTTATGATTATTGTTGTGGTTGTTGTTATTGATATTTTTTAAGAATCTCAGTGTATCTGTACTGAGCACAGGCATTACATGAGGTACCAAGGTCGCAGAGAGACGGGAGGTATTCTGCATCCTCAGGGGATTTACACTTCTTGGCCTCAGTGATGTACCTTCCTCACTGAGTACTGTGGTTCTGCTTTCTCTATGACACACCCCTCTCCCCAGCTGTCTTCACCCTTGCAAGGGAAGGCTCCAGGAATCTACAAGGCATGTACAGTGGCAGGGTGTGAGCGGGGCCATGAGAGAGAACTCCCCGCACCCGCCCCGCCTTCACTGGCCGGGGTTGCAGATGAAATACAGGACACTCCGTTAAATTTGAATTTCAGATCCATCTAACTGAGCCTCCTGGTGCTTCTGTCTTGGTCTTGCCAAATCTGGCAGCCCTGTTGGCCACAACATCGGGCTGGCCACCAAGAACGGTGGAATCTGCCTTCCAGATTCTCCCTTTTCTGTGAATTTTCCCCTTCCACCAGACTCATAATTGTGCCTCCCTCCAACACTACTCTTAAAAAAAATCTAGCTTACTCTTAATGTGAATTTAACTCTCCCAGGGATACTTTAATTATAAGCCTTAGCTTGAATTATGGAGGAAAGTATATGCCCCACTTTAAAGGAATGTCAGGCTCTAGTTGACGGATTAGAGGTATTAGTTCAGGCAGGAGGTCTTCCCTGGGCCCTTGGAATCACACCCCATTGACTGTAGGCCACTTAACCCACGTGTGGGGTCAGTGCTACTCACCCCTCCCTCTTGGCCACCCGGCAGCACTCGCTTCCCTTTGGGAAGGGAATTTAATTCCTGGATTCCCGCCGCACTTAACCCCAGCACTCCTCTTAGTCTGTGCCTTGGACACATTCTCCCAGCTGCAGCTGACTTTCCAGATACCTATATTCATGGATAGCTGATGCCAACCCCTAACTCCGCTGCATCCCCAAGCAGGAAGTGCTTGAGCTGTCCTGGAGAAAGGCACTGGAGGCCTTCCCCTTCTGGCTAAGGCCAGAGGCTGCCCCCCTTTTGTTCTCCATTTACTCCTGAGATGCGCCTCGGCTGAGCAAGAAATTTTAAAGAGCTGCTTCATTTAGCAGCCACGTCACCTCTCTGCCCTTTGCGGCAAGCTTGTTCATGATGTGTGCAAAGCCTGCCTCCATCACAGAGGACGGGCAACCTCACATCGATTCATTTCCCTTCTCGGGAATTGTCTGGACTACGTCTCCCTCAGTGACCCCTCATCATAGGAAAGGTGACACGAAGAGAACTTTGATCCCTGAGGCTCACATTTAAGTGTACCCACTCTCTCCTGCACATACACTTCCCAGTCAAAAGGTGAAGACAATTTTTCACCAGTTTACTCCCCTTCTTTTCTGAGAAATGTTCATTGACCTTGGGTGACTCATTTGCCTTTGGACATCTGGCCCTGTCTAGTTGCTTTATCCCTTCTCAGAACTTGTCTTTGCTAACTAAATCCCATGATTCTTGATTAGAATGTCTGATTTGACTCAGAAAGTGTCTCATTTCTTCCTAGCGATGGCAGCCGTCTTATCTGAGGAGAAAATGTGGATCTGGGTTCTGAAACCTGGGTGATATTGATCCTTGGAGTGTTTAAGGGGCCTTGAGACCTAAAGGTACAGAATATATTGGACTTGAAATATCTTGAGAATAGAGAATACGTCTTATCCATCTCTTTATCCCCAAAGCACTAGCTAAGTGCCTGGCACATAGTTGGTGTTCAAAAGTGATTGATGAATGAATGAATGATTCTCCAACTTTCGATGCTGTGTTCTTAAGTGGAAATATGAGGTGTTAGTGTGGTCTACCAAGAACCAATGTCAGTAAGGACCACTAAAGTCTCGTCCCTTGGTAGAAGAGATAAAACAAAGATTATTGGTCCTCAAGAACTTGTCAGAAATTCTAACATCGCATTGTGTTCAGATGTGGGAGTGTTATGTTGGATCTGTGGAGCTGTAAGAATGAAATTAAGAAAAATTAGCAAAATGAATAACTATTATCCATAGGCTAAAGAAACCAAAGGACAGTCTGGAAACATATCAGTAGAGATGTGGGAATATCTAAGGTCATCAGAGTGACTTAGGCTAATTTCAGGGAAGCAGTCTGAAAAGTTATTGCAACTAGAATGCTGAAATGTAGTTTGGAAAGATTTTATTGACTAATAGGTGGTGGACGGCTGTTCAGAGAGAGCAAGAATTTGGAACTGGTATTTCGACACCAGCCAAGGGAGAACTTGGTCAGCATAAAGATTCCAGGTTGATATGCAGACAACTGATTTTCAACAGTGCAAATTTTCAACAGTGCGAAATCTGCAAACAGTGCAGATTTTCAAAAGTGCAAATTCAGTGAAGAAAGGATAATCTTTTCAACAAACGGTGCCAGAACAACTGGGTATCTATAGCAAACAAATAAACAAAAACAAACAAACAAACATAAAGACACTTTCAATTCATACTTTACATCATATACAAATAAAAAACCTCAAAATGCATCAGAGATCTAAGTATGAAACTTAAAACTATAAAAGTTCTAGAAGAAAACATAAGAAAAAAACCTTTGTGACCTTGAATTAGGCAAAGATTTCTTAGATGTGACAGCAAAAATCATGATTCACAAAACGGCAAATTGATAAATTGAACTTTATCAATATTAAGAACTCTTACTCTTCAAAAGACTATGTTAAGAAAATGAAGAGACAAAGGACAGATTGGAGAAAATGGATGTAAATCATACATCTTGTAAAGGACTTGAATTCCGAATATTATAAAGTACTTTCAGAACTCAAAATAAGAAAATAAACAACTTGAATCATAAAATGGGAAAAAGATTTGAATACATATTCAGAAGCTGTATGAATGGACTAAGCACGTGAAAAGATGCTCAACGTCATCGGTCATCAGGGAAATGCAAATCAAATTGAATGTACGGTGCTATTCCAGTACACACGTACTAGAATGGCAAAATTTAAGAAAAGAATGACCAGGGCTTCCCTGGTGGCGCAGTGGTTGAGAGTCCACCTGCCGATGCAGGAGACGCGGGTTCGTGCCCCGGTCCGGGAGGATCCCACATGCCGCGGAGCGGCTGGACCCGTGGGCCGTGGCCGCTGAGCCTGCGCATCCGGAGCCTGTGCTCCGCAACGGGAGAGGCCACAGCAGTGAGAGGCCCGCGTGCCGCCAAAAAAAAAAGTAGTAACGGTTGTTCCAAATCTAATTTCTCCAATCCTAAAATTGTCCTGAGCTTTCCCTGGTCCTGATTTGATGGATGTAATGAAGCCAAACTTTCCAAATGCCCCGTTTGGCAAATCTGAAGCCAGTTCCCACCAGGCTAGAGATGCTCCTGGTTTAAGCACCTCATCCCTTGCCCCGCTCCGTTTGCCTGTGATGTAGCCACGGAACAAGGCTCGGGGCTCTGTGTGGAAGGAGGCAAAGACCAGCCTGAATAATCCAAATTCCCATGTAACCCACCTCACCTATATTCGGAGAAAGCATTAAGCAATTATTTCAAAAGCTATTCACTCTCTTAACAACGCGTTGCCTTACACTCATGGTTATGTATTTGCGCCCTGGAGCGAGGGGGGCCTGGGAGAGCCGGGTGAGGTATCACTGCTGTGTGAACACGGGAGCAGTTACAGAGGGGAGGAAGGAAAGAATGGATTACATCACTGGCTTTGTCTGTACTTTTGTTTTTTAGGAGGAGGACGAGCTGAAGAGCTGAGTGGAAACCCAGGATGAGGCCTGCCTTAAGCTTACCCCCCAAGAAGAAGGATTGCACATTAATAACGAAAGAACCGACTTAATTAAAAAGCAATGTCTCATGAGCCCCTCGCTTTTTTCCAGCAAGGTTCCTTTTGAGTCACTTGCACCAGGTTTTATGCAAGGTCTCAGCCTTTCAGTGAAGGGTTTAGAGGAAAGCTTTGGTGTGGTAAGCTCGCTCTCTCTCTCTCTCTCTCTATCTATCTATCTATCTATATATGTCTGTTATGATTATTGTTGTGGTTGTTGTTATTGATATTTTTTAAGAATCTCAGTGTATCTGTACTGAGCACAGGCATTACATGAGGTACCAAGGTCGCAGAGAGACGGGAGGTATTCTGCATCCTCAGGGGATTTACACTTCTTGGCCTCAGTGATGTACCTTCCTCACTGAGTACTGTGGTTCTGCTTTCTCTATGACACACCCCTCTCCCCAGCTGTCTTCACCCTTGCAAGGGAAGGCTCCAGGAATCTACAGGGCATGTACAGTGGCAGGGTGTGAGCGGGGCCATGAGAGAGAACTCCCCGCACCTGCCCCGCCTTCACTGGCCGGGGTTGCAGATGAAATACAGGACACTCCGTTAAATTTGAATTTCAGATCCATCTAACTGAGCCTCCTGGTGCTTCTGTCTTGGTCTTGCCAAATCTGGCAGCCCTGTTGGCCACAACATCGGGCTGGCCACCAAGAACGGTGGAATCTGCCTTCCAGATTCTCCCTTTTCTGTGAATTTTCCCCTTCCACCAGACTCATAATTGTGCCTCCCTCCAACACTACTCTTAAAAAAAATCTAGCTTACTCTTAATGTGAATTTAACTCTCCCAGGGATACTTTAATTATAAGCCTTAGCTTGAATTATGGAGGAAAGTATATGCCCCACTTTAAAGGAATGTCAGGCTCTAGTTGACGGATTAGAGGTATTAGTTCAGGCAGGAGGTCTTCCCTGGGCCCTTGGAATCACACCCCATTGACTGTAGGCCACTTAACCCACGTGTGGGGTCAGTGCTACTCACCCCTCCCTCTTGGCCACCCGGCAGCACTCGCTTCCCTTTGGGAAGGGAATTTAATTCCTGGATTCCCGCCGCACTTAACCCCAGCACTCCTCTTAGTCTGTGCCTTGGACACCTTCTCCCAGCTGCAGCTGACTTTCCAGATACCCATATTCATGGAAAGCTGATGCCAACCCCTAACTCCGCTGCATCCCCAAGCAGGAAGTGCTTGAGCTGTCCTGGAGAAAGGCACTGGAGGCCTTCCCCTTCTGGCTAAGGCCAGAGGCTGCCCCCCTTTTGTTCTCCATTTACTCCTGAGATGCGCCTCGGCTGAGCAAGAAATTTTAAAGAGCTGCTTCATTTAGCAGCCACGTCACCTCTCTGCCCTTTGCGGCAAGCTTGTTCATGATGTGTGCAAAGCCTGCCTCCATCACAGAGGACGGGCAACCTCACGTCGATTCATTTCCCTTCTCGGGAATTGTCTGGACTACGTCTCCCTCAGTGACCCCTCATCATAGGAAAGGTGACACGAAGAGAACTTTGATCCCTGAGGCTCACATTTAAGTGTACCCACTCTCTCCTGCACATACACTTCCCAGTCAAAAGGTGAAGACAATTTTTCACCAGTTTACTCCCCTTCTTTTCTGAGAAATGTTCATTGACCTTGGGTGACTCATTTGCCTTTGGACATCTGGCCCTGTCTAGTTGCTTTATCCCTTCTCAGAACTTGTCTTTGCTAACTAAATCCCATGATTCTTGATTAGAATGTCTGATTTGACTCAGAAAGTGTCTCATTTCTTCCTAGTGATGGCAGCCGTCTTATCTGAGGAGAAAATGTGGATCTGGGTTCTGAAACCTGGGTGATATTGATCCTTGGAGTGTTTAAGGGGCCTTGAGACCTAAAGGTACAGAATATATTGGACTTGAAATATCTTGAGAATAGAGAATACGTCTTATCCATCTCTTTATCCCCAAAGCACTAGCTAAGTGCCTGGCACATAGTTGGTGTTCAAAAGTGATTGATGAATGAATGAATGATTCTCCAACTTTCGATGCTGTGTTCTTAAGTGGAAATATGAGGTGTTAGTGTGGTCTACCAAGAACCAATGTCAGTAAGGACCACTAAAGTCTCGTCACTTGGTAGAAGAGATAAAACAAAGATTATTGGTCCTCAAGAACTTGTCAGAAATTCTAACATCGCATTGTGTTCAGATGTGGGAGTGTTATGTTGGATCTGTGGAGCTGTAAGAATGAAATTAAGAAAAATTAGCAAAATGAATAACTATTATCCATAGGCTAAAGAAACCAAAGGACAGTCTGGAAACATATCAGTAGAGATGTGGGAATATCTAAGGTCATCAGAGTGACTTAGGCTAATTTCAGGGAAGCAGTCTGAAAAGTTATTGCAACTAGAATGCTGAAATGTAGTTTGGAAAGATTTTATTGACTAATAGGTGGTGGACAGCTGTTCAGAGAGAGCAAGAATTTGGAACTGGTATTTCGACACCAGCCAAGGGAGAACTTGGTCAGCATAAAGATTCCAGGTTGATATGCAGACAACTGATTTTCAACAGTGCAAATTTTCAACAGTGCGAAATCTGCAAACAGTGCAGATTTTCAAAAGTGCAAATTCAGTGAAGAAAGGATAATCTTTTCAACAAACGGTGCCAGAACAACTGGGTATCTATAGCAAACAAATAAACAAAAACAAACAAACAAACATAAAGACACTTTCAATTCATACTTTACATCATATACAAATAAAAAACCTCAAAATGCATCAGAGATCTAAGTATGAAACTTAAAACTATAAAAGTTCTAGAAGAAAACATAAGAAAAAAACCTTTGTGACCTTGAATTAGGCAAAGATTTCTTAGATGTGACAGCAAAAATCATGATTCACAAAACGGCAAATTGATAAATTGAACTTTATCAATATTAAGAACTCTTACTCTTCAAAAGACTATGTTAAGAAAATGAAGAGACAAAGGACAGATTGGAGAAAATGGATGTAAATCATACATCTTGTAAAGGACTTGAATTCCGAATATTATAAAGTACTTTCAGAACTCAAAATAAGAAAATAAACAACTTGAATCATAAAATGGGAAAAAGATTTGAATACATATTCAGAAGCTGTATGGATGGACTAAGCACGTGAAAAGATGCTCAACGTCATCGGTCATCAGGGAAATGCAAATCAAATTGAATGTACAGTGCTATTCCAGTACACACGTACTAGAATGGCAAAATTTAAGAAAAGAATGACCAGGGCTTCCCTGGTGGCGCAGTGGTTGAGAGTCCACCTGCCGATGCAGGAGACGCGGGTTCGTGCCCCGGTCCGGGAGGATCCCACATGCCGCGGAGCGGCTGGACCCGTGGGCCATGGCCGCTGAGCCTGCGCATCCGGAGCCTGTGCTCCGCAACGGGAGAGGCCACGGCGGTGAGAGGCCCGCGTACCACCCAAAAAAAAAAAAAAAAAAATACAATGACCACACCAAATATTAGCAAACACAGAAAAACTAGAACTCTCATATGGAACATTGAGGGTGGAAAGGTAAAATGGTACAACCACTTTGGAAAATTTTTGTGTTTTCCTAAACAGTTAAACATGCATTACCAGCCGTTCGACTACTATTTACCCAGGAGAAAGGAAAGCATATATCCATACAAGACTTGTACACGGCCATTCAAAGAAGCTTTACTTTTAACTGTCCAAACCTGGATACAACGCAAATGTCCATCAGCAAGTGAACACACAAACTGTGGTACATCTATACAATGGAGCACTACCCAGCAATGAAAAGAAATGGAACAGTGATACATTTAATGTATGCATTAAATGGATGCATTTCCAAATAATTTTTCTGAGTGAAATCAGCAAGACAAAAAAGTGCATCCTGAGTGATGACACATTCAATAAAATACAAACGAAGCTTGAGTGGCAAAAAGCAGGTTGGTGATTGCCCGGGAACGGGGGTGGGAGAGATTACAAAGAGACATGAGGAAGACTTGGGAGGGGATAGAGAACTTCATTATCTTCATTGTGATGACAGTTTCATGGGTGTACACATATATCAAAGTGTATGAAATTGTTCTCTATAATATGAAAGTAATTGTATGCCAACTATGCCTCAATAAACCTATTAAGAGTACAGACATCTCTTAACAAGTCTGGCATTTTCCCTATTTCTTACTGCTTCACAGCCTGCTTTGAAATGCCTGATGCCTTTCTTTTTCCTTCTTGGTGAACTGGGAGGGGGAATAGAAGCTGGGATTTTTTTAATCACTACCTTGGCCTAAGGAGAAATCCCAGACAATTTCTGGGCTGAATAGAATTTGTTTCCCCACAGTCATAAGGAATTCCTACAAATTACACACATATACACATGTACTCCCAAAAGACAATCGGATAGAAAGTTAATGGGCAAGTACTCCAAGAAAGCAGTACACGAATTTCAGCTAACCGTTAGGAAGTATAAATTAAAAACACATTGATAAAACCATTTCACACCCCTTAAATTGGGGAGAAAAGTTTAAATCAGACAGCACCAAGTGTTGGCTTGGTGCTGCCCTAAGAGGTGGAACAATCAGAAGTCGGATACTTTGCTGGGTGCCCGTCGGGAAAACCAGTTTAGAGAGTGGTTTGGCAAAGCTGAAAATTCTCATACACAAACAAGCAAAAAGCCCATTCCTAGGTATACACCCGAGGGCAAGCATCCACACAGCAAATAAAACAGAACAATCTAAATGCCCTTTAACAGGTGAATGCATGAATAAATTATGATATATCCATTCAATAAAATTCTATACAGCCGCAAAGATGAATGAGCTAGAGCTATGTGTATGGATGAATGTTCAGAGAAACACAAGTTATAGCATAATGTACAGCATTATGTACAGAGGAAACAGTCATTTATTTAACATGTAAGTGCCTGTTTTATGTGCGTAGGGGGCATACGCCTGTAAGAAGAAGTAGAATGACATGCATGGGAATTAACATAAACACCACATTCAAGATAAGAGCATCGTGGGTGATTTCAATCATATTGATAATGTTTTATTTATTCATTTCAATTGCAGATACTGGTATTATTCTTTATACTTTTTGTACATCAAAACTATTTCATGATTTTTTTTTTCAAAATAAGGACTCTAAGCTGTTTGCTTTTCATTGCTTCCTTTGTCATATCACGAGATGAATCTACCAGGCATGCGGCAGCTTAGGTAGATAGCTGATCGTGCCCCTGAGTGCATCAGTCACACGTGCACTGGCTTCTGTCCCAGCCTTTCTCTCACCCAGCCTCCATGATTATGAAGAGAGACTAGCAGAGGGCTCATAAGCTGGGTGGTTGTGCCCTTCCTCTTGACACATGGTATGAGTTCCATCTGTTCCTCCATGACCTCTAGTCTTCCATCAAGGATCACCGGTGCTCTTGCCTCTAAGGATTGCTTTGATCCTGACTGCTGCCTGATTTCAGCGCAGGCTGAAGAACTGTAAACGTGCTGAGATTAGAATGACTCTACGGTACAAGGATGCCACAGTGCAGGGAAGTTGGGATAGGCATCAGCTTGGCTGGTGTATTTGCTTTATAAACGTATATCCTTCTTCCAAACTTCAACATGCTTTCCTTTGGAGAATCGCATGGGAAAGCCCAAGTCTCTATGTGAGAAAAATCTCCAAATGACTGTGATTAGAAGTTATTCTATAAACACCTGATCATCCCAAGTGCTGGCAAACAGGTAAACGTTCATAGATTTTTATAAGGTGTGTTGGGCATATAAACTGTTATAACGCCTTTAGAGGATAACCTCTTGGCTTCTGGTAAAGGTAAATATACAAATACCTTTCAACCCATCAAATCTACTTCTAGGAGGATTCTAGAAAATGTGAACAACAGAACGTATACAGCAATGTTGATTGCTGCATTGCTAGTGACAGTGGCAACTCGAACACAGCCCAAGTATCTATAACCAGTTGAATCCATGAAGAAATTGTGGAATATGTTTATAATGGAAAATAACAAGGCAATGAAATAAGTGGCCACATCTACGTATTTGGGATGAATACATCTCAAAATGCTAACGCTGTATAAAAAATAAGTTATGGAATGACATCTGCTGCAGAACACTGTTTGCAAAAGTTGCAAAGAATCGAAAACTAAGTATCACTTATGGATACATCTACATGAAGTAATAGAAACAAGTATGGGCGGAAGTAATAAACATCACATTCAGAGAGTGAGGGAAGAAAAAAAAGGGAGATCAGAGGAGAGTTTGCTCAGGGGCCTCAAATCTATCTGTGATGTGTTGTTGCTACTGTTTTAAAGCAAATGCCTTAATTCAGTAGTCCTCTCTAAAATTGGATACTTTCGGGCTTCCCTGGTGGCGCAGTGGTTGAGAGTCCGCCTACCGATGCAGGGGACACGGGTTCGTGCCCCGGTCCGGGAAGATACCACGTGCCGCGGAGTGGCTGGGCCCGTGAGCCATGGCTGCTGAGTCTGCGCGTCCGGAGCCCGTGCTCCGCAACGGGAGAGGCCACAGCAGTGAGAGGCCCGCGTACCGCAAAAAAAATAAATAAATAAAATTGGATACTTTCTTATATAACCATAATGCTATTATCAAACCTAACAAAATGTTCAACAATTTTTGGCATCATCTAAAATTTCTAGTTGATATTAAATTTCCATAATCATCTCAAAAAAATCTTTTTACACTAGGCTTGTACAAATCAGGACCCCAGCAAGGACCACACACTGTGTTTTGTTTTAATGTGTCTTAAATTGCTTTAAATCAAGAGCAGGCTCTCCTTCCCTGCCCCCCGCCCCCTTCCTTTTTCATACTTTTTTTGTTAAAAGATTGGTACCAGCCTTTCGACTGTTCCACATTCTAGATTTATCTGTACGTTTTCTTCTGGCGCCATTTAACTTGATTCTTTCTCCCCTATATCCCCCACACGTGGATGTTTCTCTAAAGATTTGGTTAAATTCAGGTTCAATTTTTTTTTGGTAAGAAAACTTCCTAAGTTTTGCTGAATAATCCCATTGTATCATCGCAGGAGACACACCATGTTTCCGTCTCATGAAGTTGATAAAAGTGACAAAGGTGTTGGCAGCCTAATCCCTCGCTACGAAGTTCCCCATCAACCTTTCATTTGTTAGTTTCATCCATTGATGATTTCATTAGAGGTTACAAAGTGGCGATTTTCTTTCATTTATTAGACTGAAGTACTCTGCAAACCAAACCAGAACAAGAAACCTTCCTTCATTTCCAGGGGCTGTTTAGTTGTCCTGAAATACAGTTAACACAAGAATCCCACTTAATTATTTTCTGTTAACTACCAAGTTTCAGAATTAGAGTTGCTTTTCTTTCTTGAAAAAGAACTCTGAAACAAATATGGCTAAATGTTAAGATTTTATAAAGCTGGGTGGTAAGTATCCGAATGTTTATCCTATTCTCTAAACCTTGCTATTAATGTCTGAAATATTTTATGTTGAAACGTTTAAGTGAACAGAAACAAAACCTCTATTTTTGTAACGTTTCAAATATACTGAGGTGTTCATCCGACTTTAAAAGGGAAACTTGGCTTAAGCTTTGGGAGTAGTGGTTACATAAAAATTTTAGAGGCCTAATAAAATTTGTTTAAAAGGTAGAAAGGAGGGGGGAAAGAAATAAGCTAAAAATATAAACCAGTCCAGCGAAGAGGGACGTGACAAATGTAGCCACTCAAGGACCCGGTGGGGCGGTGAGCCTGATTGACGACAGCACCACACATCCCTGGGGAGTCTCACTGTGGTCCAACGGCCTTTCTGAAACCAGAAGAGGAAAGATCAGTAAACTAAGCAACCACACAAAAACAACCACAGGGGGAAAAGAGACTAAAAAGAGGTCTGACCCAAAGAGGTCAGACTCAGGAGGAGAAAGAAGCCAGTGGGCAGCGCTCAGTGAGAGGCAGTGAGTAGCTGGCCCCAGCGCCTCCAGGGGAGGGGAGAGGGAAATGGTATTTGACATGCGCCTGGAAGGAGAATCGGCAGAAGGCTGAAGACCCTAAGAGGGCATCCGGCTCCGCTATTTAGGGACCTGAGAGGGAAACCCACATGTAAACTTAGAGCTGTGTTCTGGTGAAACTGGAGAAAAGGCAAGGAGTCAGGAACGGGGGTGGGGAGCTGGGTTCCTGGGGTCAGGAAAATCCGTGTTTGAATCAGGAGTCCACACTGCCCAGCTGGGGAACCCTAAACCTTTTACTTAACCACCCTAAGCTTCAGTTTCCTCAGTGACAAAACGGGATAAAAATAATGCCTCTTCATAGGGCTGTTACAACAGGGTTGAATGAGATTGTTGTGCGGTAAGGCAGCAGGTTTTAAACAACGAGTTTCTACTCTTGCTACTATTATCAGTATCGTTCCTGTTTATTTAAATGTGCAAAACAGTTGATACAAATGCTATCCTAGGTTATAAAAGCGACCCCGATGGTGTAACCAAAAGTCGGGTCTGGCTGCTCGCCACTCAAAAGCCAACACAGAGGCCAGGTTGGTGGAGAGGAGAGTTTGCTTTATTCTAGATGCTGGCAACTAGGAGGGAAGGCAGATGCCTGTCGAAAGGCCGACCACTCCCATGGACAATCGGTGGGCAAGAGCTTTCACAGGAGGAGGGAGGGGGCTACTGCAGAAACAGCCTAGTCAGCTCTGACAATCACCTTGAAATTGGTCATGGGTGGTCTGACCAGCTTCATCTTGATTGTTTTAGGTACAGTTAGTCTTCAGTTCCAGGGTTGGTTTGTTCCCATTTCCTTGAGCCCATTTCTCGGAATTGTGGCAGCTTATGTCATGGCTACAGTCTGGTCATCATGCACTTAACTTCTTCCACCTGGTGGAGATTTCAGTGTCTATAAGACAGCTCACAGGGTATGGCTCAGAATATTATCTATAGCCCTTGAGGAGGAACTAAAGGTCTTGACTATGCTTAATGACTAACCTTTATTATTTGGTCTCCTTTAACTGTTTTCCTTTGTTTCTGCATTTTCTCACTTCTCTGATTAAACTTATTCTTTGGCTAAAGTTCTTCCATAGACAAAAGGCAGGCAGAGGACATGGGGGGCAGGGAACATAGTGGCTCTGTTGCAGTAGGATGGGCCTTCCTAAAATAATGTGCTGCGCTCTAAAATAATTTTCACCAAAAGACTATTTGTAAAACTAAAAAGGAGAAAGTCCGTGTGTGTGTCTGTTTAGGTTTTTGTGCACACCCAGATGCACAGGATGGCTCAGGATGTAGCCGAGAGCTTTTTTTGTGAAAGAGGAACAGAAGGACCCGTGTTCAAGGGATTTCACCTCCTGGGCCCCAGGGTCCTCATCTGCAGAAATCCACTCACTTGAGATCCACGTTCAATAAATGGCATTTCTAGAGCATCTTCCTCCATGTATCTTTGCACACACCTGGCAGAGAAGTGACCACCAGCACGTACAACACGTGACTGTACCACCCACCGAATATGCCTCAATAATCAGCAAAAATTCAGGGAATGTGGGCAGCAGGTATGTATTTATGCCTCTGTCCATCACAAACACATTCTGATGTATCGGCTGGGTCTGGATCAAATGGAAGGTGATATCTCAGAGGGACGGTAAAGCAATTGGAAAGCCCTGAAAGCAATTATGATTGCGAGCCAGCAGCCCTGGACCTCCGTCGCATCCTGGGAGGCCTCCCTGGGCAAGGTGCCGGCTCCCTCACCGTGGCTGGTTTAGATATCACTCTTTCTCTCGACCTCTTCTCTCTCATTTCCTCTGAATCCTCCCCTCCCCACCTCTCTCTGCCTGGTAGATTCTGCGGTGGTGAAGTTCACGGTGCAGGTAGCGGCTGCGTGTATGACTCTCCTGCTGTTGCGCTCGGAGCCCACCTCTCTGCAGCTCACGTCTGGGAGGGACCTTTCAGCTCCTCCCCCACCCTTTGTTTACCCCACGGGGATGCAGGTCAAAGGGTGCTAGCGATGTCCATCTAGAGCCCGGACACCTTCACTCTGCCGGCTTGAGCAAGTAAGAGAAGGGTAATAAGAATAGAAAAGCGTTTTCTCTGAGCCAAACTGAGGAGTAGCCTGGAAGCCCACTTCCCAGATGACTCTGAGAAACTGCTCTGGAGAAGCAGGGTTTCCATCACAGTTTTATATCTTGTTTTATATCTTCACGAAGGACATTAAACAAGCCAGGGTTACATCTCTTCAAGATTTAAAAAGAAAAAGAACAGACCAGCATGTACACAGCAAATCAGTATGACCTTGGCACCTAGGAAGGGGGTCTTATCCAAGAAGGACCAGCATTTGTGTCCCAGGAAGGGAGGCATTTAATCTTTATTTTTAACGTGGACATTCTTTCCTTTTGGTCAATGTGTCCTTTTCTCTAATAATTAAAGCACACGTACACTGTAGGTGTGACAGACCACACACAGGCTATTTTAGTTCGCATCAAATTCAAGTTAACACATGGATAAGCCAGAATGACTTCCCTACATCTCCACATGTGAACATTTCGTTTATTCGTTCCCAGGGGAAGACCACCCTCACTTATTTGTTCTCCCTTCACAGATGCAGGATGTCAGACAAATGCCAAACAGCCATGCCTTTGAGTGAGGGAGGAAAGCATGCACTGGGAGAGACCGACACACAGCAACACCTGCGCCCTTGTGTGCGGCTCTTCCATGGGATAGAAGGGGCTGCGGACCTGGCCCTGTGGGGACAGGATGCACACGGATGACTCAGCCCAGCCGTGCTCACTTGGAAACACGTGACCAGAGCAGATTCAACTGGCACAGACCAGGGAGAGAAATTGTGCAAGCATGCAGATTTTAGGTTGGGAACAAAAACAACATTTTTTGACATAGTAATGGAAAAGGATGTCTGAAGGCTGTGCTCGCTGGTGGCTCAGGTCTCGGTGACAACGGGGCCACACTCGGCCTTCAGGTGGCCTGTTTGGATGGCCCTGGACAATCACATCCTGGGAACGAGGCCATAAGAGGAAAAGGTGACATGAGCCCCTTTCCAGAACAGGAACTCAGTATTTCTGAGGGAAGAAAATAAGCAACCTTTGAAGGGGTTTTTCTCACAATTCTGGCCGAGTTAAGAAGAGAGTGTAGGAGAACAGCTATTGCCTATTAAACTCAGGAAACAAAAAATACATACTACCTACCTCTGGCCTTCAGGACAGCATCTCAGGAAAGAAGGGGAGATAAAGATGAATGAGCATAGGACCTGATCTTGAGGCAGGACACGAATAGAAACACAGTAGAAAAAGATAAAAGTAACAGTCAAAGAACAGATCGGCTTCCATGGGAGTCCTCAGAAGGGAGTCACGTACTCAGTCAACAAGCATCCTCATGCCCGCCTGTGACAAACAATTTTTCATACTTTCCTTGTTAAAGCAGCTGGATCAGCTGGCCTTTAGATGGATCCACATTCCAGATTTCTCTGTTTGCTTTCTTCTGGTGCCCTTTAACTTGATTCTTTCTCCCCTATATTTTCCCATACATGGAAGTTTTCTCTAAAGCTATGGTTAAATTCAGGTTCAACTTTTTTGGGCCAGGAAAATCCCTAGGTTATGATGAATAATTCCTTTGCACCATCACGGGAGACACACCATGTTTCAGCGGTGCTAAGATTGATAAAAGTGACAAAGATGGTGGCAGCCTTATCCTTCCACTGCAAAGTTCTGCATCAATCTTTCATTTGATAGTAGACAGTGTTGTAGGCAAATACGTTCAATACAGGTTCCTGGAAAGGATGGTTTGGTTCCTTTAGGAGGCGTTAGGAGAAGAAACATTATGTCGCGATGGCTGCGCTTGACATGAGATGCATAGGGAGAAACTTCTAACCCAGGGGGCAGAACACAGCTTTCCAGGTGGGATAAGCCTTCCAGTTCAGGATGTTTGGGGTCAGAGTAACCTCTGACGTGTGGGCTTTGTGGATGCCTTTGCCTTATTTCATCTTGTCTGAAAAGTGCTACAGACACACCATGCATACCTATGGTTCCAGAAATACAAGATGGATCGTGACAGCAGAATCAGAAAGGTCAATGGTGTCCCTGAGAGGTTACCTGAACCTCACTTCACAGAACTGTAAAAATTTTTAAATTCCCCCCTTGATACATAGGAAGAAGAGTTAAAGAAATACCTAAAAATTCCACATAGATCCAAGAAATTTTATATAACAAGACCTGAACACTTGGAGGAATTTTTTTAACTTATTTTATTGAAGTATAGTTGATTTACAATGTTGTGTTCATTTCTGCTGTACAGCAAAGTGACTCAGTTATACATATATATACATTCTCTTTCATATTCTTTTCCATTATGGTTTATTACAGGATATTGAGTATAGTTCCCTGTGCTCTACAGTAGGATCCTGTTGTTTATCCATTTTACATATAATAGTTTGCATCTGCTAATCCCAAACTTCCAATCCATCCTCCCCCACCCCACTTTAAGCAATTTTTAAAGTTTAGAGAGGGAGTCATATTGCCATGTCCCCACCACAAATGCATACAGGCACGCATGTACACACACAAATGCAGCATTTTCAAATGAGGTTAGTGTCAGCCCCGGTGCAGTGAAACAAGCATGGGCTTTCGAGGCAGGTGGATTTGAAGTCGATTCTGGCTCTACCACGCGACAGCTGTGCAGCTTGGGCGTACTATTTAACTTCTCTGAGTTTCCATTTCCTCATGGTATAAAGAATAACCAGTCCCACTCCACGGCGTTGTTATACATTTTAATGATAACATTATCACCATCTATTGAACACTGCCTCTGAGCCAGGCCACGAGCAAGGCACCTAATCTACATGATCTCATTTTGCTCTTAAAACAACCCTGCAGTGTAGGAATTATTACCCCCCACTTTAGACATGAGAAAATTGAACCTCAGAGAGGGTAAGAAGCTGGCGCGACAGCACACAATTAAGAAACGCTGGAGGTGAGATCCAAAACCTTTGTTTATAAAAACTGCTCTGTGACCCCCTGCAAGGAGCCCAAGGCACTATGTGGAGAAAGGAAGTCACCCAGTGAACCGGATTTTCCACATCCTCCCCACCTCTTCTTGCTTCTCCCTAGCATTTTATTAACCTTTAATTTCTCTCCATCTCTCTCAGTGTGTGAGTCTAAAATGTGTGGGCTTCTAATTCATTTAACTGAGTCTCTGTTCATAAGCCCCGTGCGTGTGTTTATTTCTCTATTTCTCTTGGAGTGTCTGTGTGTATGTGCATGTGTGTGTCTCTTTCTATATGAGTTTCTGTCTATGTCTCAGCCTGGCTATATCTGGATTGGTTTCTCTATATCTTTGTTTATAACTGGATCAAAGACCCAGTTTTTTCTTTTTACTCTGCTCCGTCCCCCACCCCCCATCTGCTTTCCCATTCCTCTCTTCCTTTTTTGCTCCTATATCTTTCTCTCCTAACCTGTCATGGTATAAGACAGTCGTAATTCAATTTCTTTGCTGAACAATAAAAATTGTAATTCCAAAAGGAGATGAAAAGACCTTTTTCTTTGTTTTACTGTAGTTTGTATGCCCTTAATTATCCCCCTGCCCCTTGGGAATCAGTGGTTACTGTTTATAAAAATGGAAAAATCTCCTACCTCTGGTGAACTATAAGCTCAAGGACAGATTGATTAAACTGTTGTTTACAGTTTCAAAACAACCGATCCAGTAAGAAGTTGTTCTAGGCCCATTCCTCGTCACAGGCATATGCTCGAGTAGGAAACAATTTATTTGAGGTTTTTCATGGGAACACTCGCCTATATAAGCCCATTCTTGGAAGAAGAGGCGAATTCTTCATTTTTCCTTATTTTTGAGGAAGAAAAACCATCCTCCAGTCCCACTTGTTTATGTAACCTTTCATAAGGGAGCTGGAGATGTGCTTGATTCCACAGAAAAAAAAAGTTAAAAATTATTTCCCGCATAAAACTTGAAAACCCACATTTATAAACAAAAGAAACCTAGTATAGTCTACCACTGGAGAAAAAAATTTTCTCAGCCTGATGCAAGACTATGTCGTGTGTGGCCAGTGAAGAAAGTTTGTACAACAGAAAGCATTCCATCACCAGAAGGGGATCAGGGGTCAACAGGGTAACGATCCCCCTGATCGAACCTACCCGTGCCTTTCGGGAAGAAGAAGTCTTGGGGAACCACGAGAAAGGGGGACTTTCTTCCTTTCTCAGAAATTGGAAAACTTGGCTTCCCTGGTGGCGCAGTGGTTGAGAGTCCGCCTGCCAATGCACGGGACACGAGTTCGTGCCCCCGTCCGGGAAGATCCCACGTGCCGCGGAGCGGCTGGGCCCGTGAGCCATGGCCGCTGAGCCTGCGCGTCCGGAGCCTGTGCTCCGCAACGGGAGAGGCCACAACAGTGAGAGGCCCGCGTACCGCAAAAAAAAAAAAAAAAAAAAAAATATTGGCAAACTCACTGCAAATGAAAGTCTTTTCCTGGTTTGGCAGAGAAAGGACAGGGTGGGGATGGGACGTAAGGGTTTATATGTTTGCTTCCTGTAAAGAAAATGGTTAGGGTACGTGGATAGAGGATGTCAGTGCTCAAAATGTATTTCATGTATGACATTCTCTGTATTACGGCATAATACCATACTTCATCAAAGCCTGAAAAACTAAAAGCATCTCTACTAGTCATTTTTTACATCAGTATTTTCCAGAAACCCTAATCTGGGGATTGCCATCTAGCGTACATGCTAGAATCTCAGACTTCCAGACCTTATCAGACAGCAAAGTGTAATCGTCTATGAGAAGCTCTAATTTCCTCTTGCAACAACTGCAAATTTGACAGATGAATGACTGAAATCCAAACACTTCATTTATCTCACATTTGCCTGACGTCCCAGCAAGAAATGTTTCTCACTGGATCCATCCCACGGTCCATCCTTTGTGTACTCAGATGGTTCCTAAGTGATCAGGTCACTCCCTTCCTGAAATTCACAAACTATCTTCCAGAAGTCCTTTATGAAAAAAAAAAAAAAGGTCCTTTATGGAATCTGCCCTGACTCCTAGGACTCCTAGGCCTGACTTGGAGGTTGAGGTCCACCATAGCTCCCATCCTCTCTGGATCCTAGTTATCCACTGAAGCGTCCATGTCCTTCTGTCCTGTCCATTCCCATGGGAGGGTCATTCTGGTAGACAGGGATGCAGGAGGGGGGTGAAAGAGAATCACGCACTCTCTGCTGCCTCTTGATCTAACAACCTTGTGCTTGACTCAGCTCCAAATGTAGCTGAAAAGCCCTTTGGGTTGTTTTACATGTCATCGTCCATAACTTCTCAAAGCTTTGACAAGAGTTCATTTTGGAACAAGTTATAGAGATGTTGGAGGAGAAACTCTTTTTCCTTTTCTTCAAAATGGTAAGTCTACCCTACACGGAAGGGTGGGGATAACTTAGGGGGTTGAGGGTGAACAGGAAGCTCACCTTCACGACTTCTTATCCCGGCTCTTCTAGGTACCTGGGAAAGATTTTCCTCTTACACATCCAGCCATCGTCACGATCTCCTTGTCCCTATGGAGACTCAACTCGAATCTGTCCCCTTGATCCTGTGTCACTATTAGACAGCAAGACACCCAAGACCAGAGACCTTTTTAATTCTTCTGCATTTTGAGTACAAAACCCCACGCAGGACGGACACTGTCATTTTGACCAACAAACAATGGTCTTGGCTACTCTGAACCACAAGTAGTTGTTAGGAATGTGACCTTCGAACATAAGTTCAAATCCTAACTCTATGACCTTGGAATCATTTCTTAATGCTCCTATGGTTTAATTTTCACTTATGCAACCAAGCTGATAGGTTGGTTGTGATGAATATATCAGATAATATATGAGTGGTCAATAAACTGTACTGATAATTTGTATTACTTATCAACATCAACAGTAAAAGGAGAACTTGGAAGTTACCTCACAAGGTTATTTCGAAGGTTAAATGAAAAGACATAAGCTAAAAAAGACCACATTGCAGGTATTTAATAAGTGTTAGTTTCTTTTCTTCCTTCAGAAAATGCATACTATATAAATTATCCTGGCAACAATTTTATAACTCAATTGAATAATATGATTAAAAAAAGAATTAACCTACAAACCACAACTAAATATCCATTTGAAATTTATTGGCATATTCAAATAAAATATCCTTCACTCTAAAATTGTCTCGAACTTAATTGAATTAACTTTGATTTTTTCAAGAAGCACTTTGAGGTATGGGGGGTGTAGTGTTGTGTGGTGTGGTATGGTTGGATAGTGGAAAAGGCAAGGAATTTTTCTCAGAAGATCTGTGTTTTTACTCATATGACATCAGGCAGGACACATAACCTCTGCACTTCCTCAACTGCAAAGTGAGAGTTATAATAATTCTTGTTCGATTATTATATAGGGTACAGGTGTATAAATCAAATAGGTGAAAACATTTTTGTAAACCATAAACAATTTAGAAGTTAATTATTGTCAGGGATGTGACTATATGTGCAATGCGAATTATACATAGAAGGTTTAGAAAATAAAATTAGAGCTACACATAAATCGCTAATCTTATTCTGTTGATTTACCAGGGTCCTTACCTAGCCCCTCTTGATGGACATCAGCTATTTTAGGCCAAAAATTAACTGCCAAATTATTAGAAGATGATTTTTTAAAGAGGATATAATCATGATTTTTGTCTAAGCAGAAAATGAAATATCATCAAAGACTTTTACTTAACTCATTAATTAATGAGGGAGCCAGTAAGATGTCACAACTGGTCAAAGGAGAATTAAAATAACCACATGTTTATATGAAGTAAAGGAAGTGAAATGAGTTTACAACTAGATGCAAAACTGGTCCACCCACAGGGCAACAATCAACTGAAATCTACTGGACACAATGTATTTGTAATATGCAAGAAGTATATGCATTCATATCAGTTTTATACAGCTGAAAGGGTTGTAAAATAGTTCAAAGAGAATGAAAGAGAAAGATACTCTGGATGGGTGAGCTAGTCAAGACGCCCATAAATACAGATATATATGTTCATTTAAAGTATCTTTTCAATTTTTCCTGACAGAGCTGTTAAAAGCAAGACAACAGGCCCAAAATGGAGTTGCTTATGCTAAGCCCCACATCACCAATCTGAGACTTAATGTAATTACAAGTTCGGATCTCCCAGAAATGGAATCTGAGTCCAGTCAATCAGGAATCACCTCGTCAGCATTCCTAGTTAGATAATCTGTCGGATCAACCCCTACCATCCTCTAAACGAAAGAAACCTTGCAAGGACCAACCTGCTTTTTTGCCTCAAATAACCTTGTTCCTGCTTCTTTCTGCCTTTCATTTCCTTGGAGCTCCTTTTTATCTGCTAGATTGGATGCTACCTGATTCATGAATTATTGAATAAAGCCAATGAGACCTTTAAAATTTACTCAGTTGAATTGTGTTTGAAAGAGCTAAGGAGTAGGTTAAGCCAATAACTAATTAGTTATTAGATGAATGCTGAGTACTTTCTGTGTTTAGGGGACAGACAGGGATGGGGAAGGAGAGTATTTCAATTACATATCTGAATATCAAGGCATTTAAATTTTGGTTACGGAACTATGAAAAGGGAACAGGTAATGGACAATCCCACCTTCTCTTTCTTCTACCTTCAATCATCCCCACACCCACCCTAAGAATGCTCTGGTCCACCAATTCAGAATTATTTAATGCCCTTACCTAAGGAAGGCTGCCATAGGAATCAAACGTGGATAGCTGCCTACACAGGTCCTGACAATTCCCAAAGATTGTTTTTTGAAGTCCCTCTTAAAAAATCTCTGTGAATGGCCTGTAATTGTTTGTAAGACATTTCAATGCCATGGGAAGCCACAAGAGCAGACAGGGGGTGTATCATTCCCTTGAGCTGCTCAAAAGCGGAGATTTTGTAAGAACAGGGGAGGTAGGGAGGGAGATGGTTAGCCCTTAGTTTTGAAAGTTACTTTCAGTGAGAAAAACAGTCTTTATCGTCACCACCATCATCACCATTACCTACATTCAGAAGTAGCAACTCCATACAGTGAAAACCTTTACGGAGCTTGAAGCAGCTATAAAATCAGTGGGATAGTTTTGAATGCATCTGTTCACTTCAGACAAAATTATATGGGGAATAAAAGGCACCAGTCAAAGCATTTTAAATGTATTGAGCTGGACCATTTCCAATCATCTTCAAGCAAGTTCCCTAAGTTCTAATAAAGTAAGTAAAATGACCATACCCTTCATAAAAATGTGACTCTCTGTAACATATTTTAAACCCATTTAATAAAATTGAAAACATATCTTTGCTGTTTCCAATCATTTTATTCATTTGTTGTTATTGTACAGTGTCCTATAAGACATGTAGTCAATCATTAGCTCTGATCTAAAGCCCAGTATTTAGTCAGGAATGTAATCTCCTAAATTACAACATTGTTCAGAAGGGAAAATTGGGGCATGCTTTACATTAGTGCATTTTATTACAAGATTTCCCAGGATTCCCTGTGTAGAAAGTGGAGAGTCCCTACAGCAAGAGATTCTCAGATTGGGAAATAATTTAGTGACTTTTGAGGTTAAAAAGCGACTTTTTCAAGATTATAAAACACTCATCAGGTTATTCTGCCAACACTGAGCTGTATACAGGTTGTTGAATGGTCGGTCAACTCACTGATATTCATTCATTCAAGAAAATATTTTTAAGCGTGAATTATGTTCCAAACAGTTAATAGGAGCTGGAGAATACATCAATAGCTGAATGATATTGTCATTGTTTTCAAGAAGATAAAATCTGTGTAGAGAGACAGACCAAGCAAGGGGAGTCTACATAGATGGTGAGCTTGGAAAAATGGTATCTCAGGCATGCACCTAGAAGAAATCAGGAGACAGACCAGAGAAATATGCAGGGACAGACACTGTGGCCGAGGATTAATCCAAAGTTTCCAGGCTTTTGACATCATTAGCATGGAAGAACTTGGACGTAGTTTGGGAGATAATTACAGCAGGCGAAGGAGCTCAAAGGCAGCAGTTCTGCATGAACAGGGGAGGAATTAATCGGTTAGCAAGGAAAAATTTAGGAGGTTTATGTGCATTGTGTTTTTCCGAAGAAAATAGTTAACTTGACTTTTTTCCCCAAAATTGAAGTCCTTCTTAGGTCAGACTTCACTTATCATCATATCTACTTCCTGCTCACATAGGTATTTGAAAAATTATCCTCATTGCCTTAAATGAGTAATGAACAAAGGGATGGTGGAGACCACGGGATGGTTGGTTGGATTGGGAGCTGAAGAATCACACCCAGCCCATAATCCAAAATCAAAACAGGGGTTTCTTCTCTACCTCCTAAACATCTGTGTCAAAATACTCCCCACTTGCAAAGTGAGGGGTCCTCAAGGACTTCGAGAGTTTTGCCAAATATGCTTGAAAGCCCAGATGCCTAAAATCAACCTGTGAGAGATGAGATTTAAGACCAGGAAAAGAAATAAAATAGGAAAATGCCTATGGTACCCTTACCAATCTTTTAACCCCAAATTTTCTCCCCTTTTGAGACCCCCGTTTCCCCATCAAAACCCAATCTCTTGAAAGTTTCTGCCATGATCACAAACATTTAAATCACCAAGTTTTCTATGCCAGGAATATTTGCAATTTAAGCCTTAAATTTATAGTAGAGAGAGACTCTGTTCCCTATATAATGATCCTTTGCGCTTCCCCTTTTCCATCTCATCAGGATCCCAGAGGGAGCTTCTGACTGGTCTGTTTAAGCCAGTGGTTCTCCCTACTGGCCGCTCAGCAGACTCACCTGGGAAGCTTGGTGATGCCTTGTTCTCATCCCCTCAGAGATTCTGATTTAATTGCTCTGGGCTATGGCTTGGACATTGCTCATGTTTTCAAATACCCCTGGGTGATGGTATATATTCAGGCTTGAGAATGATTAAGTCAGTCTGCATAGAATATCTCTCTGCACACACAGTGCTGATTGCAGCTGTCGGCCATCTCGTACCCACAAAGAGAATCAGCCTTACACGAAACCGACAGTATGGACTGTTTCTCGGTAGTTACTACACGACTCTGCCAGAAGTAGGAGAGAACCTAAGTCCTTGAAATCATTATTGATGCCTTCTCTGGACTTTCAAGGTTTTTTTAAAACAGTAAGTGTATTCTATTACGTACAACAAAGAGAATCTAAGTTGTTCAGTATAGAATAAGCTATGCCACAGTAACAAACTTCAACGTTTCAGAGGTGAAACACACCTAACGTTTATTTTTCACTCCAAATCCAAAGCAGCCTAAATCATCTGCCTCCGTTTTGTAGCTATGCTAAATGGGACACATCTCCTCCAAGGGAGAAGTGTGTGGTGGGAAGAAGTGTGTGACTTTATGGGTCAACTTGGCTGGGCTATGTTCCTCAGTCATTTGGTCAAACGCTAGATGTTGCCATGAAGGTATTTTATAGATGTGATGAATTTTTACCATCAGTTGAAGGCCGTGACATCAAAGAGTGAGATTTCGGACTCACCAGCCTCACAATTGTGTGAGCCAATTTCTTCAAATCTTTCTCTGTCTCTTTTCTGACTCTATCTCTAGTGGAATAAATCTAGTTTTGCAACTTACTAGATGTATGGACTTAAGTGATATAACTTCTTTTAAGCCTTAGTCTACGTTCTGATAAAATGAGGACGGTGATACCTAACCCATTAGATACTTAAAAGGTTGAAATGAGGTGATCTGTGTGACATTCAGTACTCTTAAACAAATAGTGATTAAGCAAGCGTTGATCTAGAATTCCTGATCATAAACGAAGGCAGTTTGCCAAAATTAGGTGTTCTCAAGGGCTAGTCATGCGGGATACCAGGTGCCTTGGAGACAGAGTTTTTGGTGGTCTGTGGCGTCTCCTTGGAGCTCACTAGAGCCTTGGGTTAGATGGAGTGTCCTGGCATTTTCTAGCTTTATTCTCAGTTTCCAACAGAAGTGCATCTCCACACCCCCATACACACACATACGTACCCTATATTCTAGCTTATACAGGCATTCCCTTGGTGCTTAGGAACTTGGCCATCCCATAGGTGTTGGTTCCATGTGAGAACAGTTCTTTTGGAGCCCTGAGTTGACTGATCGGAGGGTAACAAGGGAGGTGGTGTTGGGGGGATGAGGAGGTGAATGGAGAGCCTTGATTTTACTTGCCCTCCACCTAGGCCTTGGTTTTCTCTGAAGCCAGGAAGAAAAAGAGCAGGAGGAGAGAGTTGAAAATGGTACCAAAAAACAGCTAGATTTTGAAATATGAGGGAGAGAAAGAAAGCAATAAGAGAAGGGGGTAGAGCTGTCCCTGGAATCTTGACCCAAGTTGACATTCTTTTAAGTCATTTATAAAAATAAAAGAGAAGGACTTCACAGGTGGTGCAGTGGTTGAGAGTCTGCCTGCCGATGCAGGGGACACGGGTTCGTGCCCCGGTCCGGGAAGATCCCACATGCCATGGAGCGGCTGGGCCCGTGAGCCATGGCCACTGAGCCTGCGCGTCCAGAGCCTGTGCTCCGCAATGGGAGAGGCCACAGCAGTGAGAGGCCCACGTACCGCAAAAATAAATAAATATATAAATAAAAATAAAAGAGAAAACGTAATTTTATTGGACAAAGGCTACTGCTTTCAATTCTCCCATGGCAAGAAAGACAAAAGCAAGACACTCATTCCTGGACTTTGTCAAATCATAGAAAAGCACGTAAGAAGGAGAGTCTAATTCCCAGGCGGCATGATAGAACACATCAGAGTGAATGAAATCTAAGCCTGAATGCAAACATCTGTGGAATTTTTACTAAGAGAAGGAAAAAAAAAGTGAGATTAAGACCTACAGCATCTGAAAGAGTAGGTTAATACAAATAATAAGTATTTACCACAGTTTTGTAACTCAAATGGCAATCCCACCTGCCAAAGATTTTCTGAAACCTCAACATCCTTGAGAAACCACACTGTTTACTCTCTGTTTAACAAGCACAAAATGTACCTGTGAGTGTTGTTTTTGCCTTCCTAGACGTCTTTCATCCCTCTCCTGTGACAGAAACCTTCTTTTCTGTGAGAATCTATTCCAAGCGGTTCAGGTAGATGGCCCAACACCCATCTGCCCATCCTACGTTCTGCCAAAGGGGTGCTTGGTGACCCAGGCCTGCCTATTGCAATACTTCAGCCCTCAGGCCAGAGTGAATTGCTTGGAAATGGGCACATAACCCAAAGAAGGGCCAATCAGGACCTTCCCTGTGGTTGGATGTATAGACTTTGGGAAAGAGCAGGGACCTTTCTTCTCTGGGGTCCTGAAAGCTGAGGACCACGGTTCCTGGAGAAGCTTGGAGTCATCTTGTCATTGGATGGTGCATGCCTGCCGAGAACAAAAAGAATGAAGAGGAAAGGAAGCAGATTCAAGACATGGAGAGACTCAGGTTTGATGATAGCCCACCAACAGTGAGCTGTGCTTTCTTAGTCCTGAGGGGAAGCCCTGCGTGACTAGCCCCATCAAGAAAAGGACTGCTGAAGTGGGGTGGACCCCCGAAGGAATGCCATCCCCATTAATCTCCTGAGGTGGGCCCATGGAAGATAAAGGAAATGGATCTCCCTGTTCCCAAGAGTAGAGCCTAATAGCCAGCATGGCTCACCAAGGAATTCTGTCAAGAGTCAAGTGATGTCTGCACCATGGCCAGCTCTCTTCTGCTCCTTTGAATGGGAGCCTTTGGTGAAAAGTCTCTTCAGATAAAATCTTATCTGATGGAAGCCATATGAAAGGACATGTCCCCAAATGCCCCAGCATCTTCTAAGTCTCTCAGTCATGAATATCAACACAATTTCTTAAAAAGCAACCACAGGTATAGTTACAGGAAATAGAGGGAGTGGCAAGTGTGCACTTAACCTTAAAATAAGGTTAGGGACTCATCATGATGGTCTTAAATGGAGGCTTAAACTGGTGTGTGTGTGTGTGTGTGTGTGTGTGTGTGTGTGTGTGTGTGTGTGTGTGCATGTGTTTGTGCATAGAAAGGAGAGAGATTGAGAGAGAGGGAAAGGGAAAGGCAGGATCAACCAGATTGGGCAGGGGCTCTTTGACCCTTGAAGTCAGAGAGGTGAAGCAAAGGGGCCAGGGGTCGGGGAGACAGGGGTCCTCAAGGGACAAAGTCCATCTCAGAAGTGGAGTCTATACTGACTTCAGGGCATAAACGGGGCAGCAGCCAGCATACTGCCCTGATTCTGAAACTTTGATCCCAACAGATACAAGTCCCAACCTCAGTTGTGTGCCTCACAAATGGCTGTGGGGGAACCATGAGACTGTGACTGCCCTTGGAGGCTGGGCCAGTCCAGCACAGGTGAGGTCCACCTGCCCCGCCAGCATCACCTCCTATTGGCCCAGTTGTTCCACGGCGATCACTTTCATGCTCACATCAAGCAACTCATGGGGCTTAAGTGGAATTGCAGATTGAGAACCAACCACAGCAAATACCTCTTTTCCAAAACCATATGCTGGGCCCCAGGCCAAACAGCAGGATCTGTGCCTGCCTCTGATTTCCTTAAATCAGCTGTCAGTGGCTTTGCAGCTCTGCCCCCCAAGCTTCTGGTAAAAGCAGCTTAAAGGGACTTCCCTGGTGGTGCAGTGGTTAAGAATACACCTGCCAATGCAGGGGACACGGGTTCGAGCCCTGGTCCGGGAAGATCCCACGTGCCGCGGAGCAACTAACCCGTGCACCACAACTACTGAGCCTGCACTGTAGAGCCCACAAGCCATAACTACTGAGCCCGAGAGCCACAACTATTGAAGCCCACACGCCTAGAGCCCATGCTCCACAACAAGAGAAACCACTGCAGTGAGAAGCCCGTGCACCACAACGAAGAGTAACCCCCGCTCGCCGCAACTAGAGAAAGCCCAAGCACAGCAACAAAGGCCCAATGCAGCCAAAAATAAATAAATTAATTAATTAATTTTAAGAAAAGCAGGTATGACTTTCAAATAAGGTATGACTGTACAGATGCAAAGGAATGGCTGGTTTGCCAAAATATTTCCAGGGTACCGCCTTTATGTGGGGTGTGAGGGGGTGGAAGGTTGGTTATCCCTTCACACACAGGTGTCTAAAGATGCAGATCTTCCTGAATGCCTTAAAGTAGTGGGTGCCGTGTAGAAAGAGAGGGATGGGAAGTTATTCTTTTTTAATAGCTCATTTTTCTAACTTCAAAATCGATATGTATTTAATGTAGAAAACTGAAAACCCATATGTTAAGTCAGGGTCATTACCATTAGCTCCTGTAACAAATAAACTCACAATCACAACAGAGTAAAAGTGTATTTCTCATTCACACAAATTTGAACAATGGCTCTCTTTGGTGACTTCCCTTCAAGCAGTGACTCAGGGATCCAGGATTCTTTCATCTTGCTGTGATGTTGTTCCCAGTGTTGCAGAGCATTCAGCTAGATCCTTTGCATCACTTGACCAGTCAACAAGCTGAGAGAGAGAGAGAGAGAAAGAGAGAGAGAGAGAGGAATTCTCAGGATTTTCTAAAGTCAGGTCTACATCACTTTTCCCACATTCCATTGGCCAGAATTCAACCCATGGCTAACCTATAAGCAAGGAGGCTGGGAAATGTCATTTTCCTGGGTGCCTAGGAGGAAAATGGCAGAGTATGGCTAACCAGAGCTCAGCCTCTGCCCCACACCTAACAGCACACAGGGGACAACAGATCACCTACAATCCAATGACCCCAGGACAGTTCACTGTTGACAATATGGCTTGTATAATTTGTGACTCTATTCTATGCGTAGATGCCATTTTGCAAGCATATATAAAATATTTTAAAATATAAAACACTGTTTTACAGCATACGTTTTTCTAAACTTTGCAACTTAACTATAAATATATCTCAATAACCCAATTTTAAGAGGCTGCAGAGTATTGCTCTATACGGATTACCATATTTAATGTCACCAATCTGTTGTGAGATTGGTGCCGGTCCAATTGCTAGATAGTTTGGGTTTTCTTTCATAAACTACAATGGTCATTTCCTCAGGATACATTCCCAGAAATAAAATTTGTAAATGAAAAGGAAGGAAATTTTGGGAGGGGGCTGATACAGTGGCTTCAAAATGCTTCTTTTCTTAGGATTTTATTTTGGGAAGTTTAACTACCATGACAATATTTTTTGCAAATCTTCACTGAGTTCGAAGCCAACAATTCCAATTTTCTAGAGCTGTCCTCGCTAAAGTGTCCTCCTTAACTTCTATTTGCTGAAGAAATGGACTTAACTTTGGCAAGTCAAGAAGAAAGGGAATATGCAAGGTCATGGGGACTAAGGTTGGCTGAGCCCATGCTACACACCAAGCATAATGCAAGAAGCTTGAGAAAGAATTACATTTACTCTCATGACAGCTTGAGAGGTACATAAGTATTATCCTAGCATTGTGAAGAACACTGGGATTCATGGAATCTCAGTTGTCTGCCCAAGACTGTTAATGGTGGGGTCATGACTCACATAGGACCTGCCTCGGGCAAAATTAGGAGACTGATGAAGGAAACATTGTTTTCCACCCTTTTTCCTTCCTTGCCTTGTGTATTCATAATTCTCCCATCTCCAGCCCTGTTATCCCCAAAGCAGGAAAAGATCCCATGAGGATATGACAAAGGGCACTGGTCAGAGAATCAGAAGAAATAAGCTGAGATTCTTTCTTAGTTTTGTCAGCCAATCTGCTATACTTACCTTGGTGAATCTGTTTTCTCACCTGTAGAAAGAAGGGTTAGAACCAGATAACCTCTAAGTCTAGTTTTCTTTTTTTTTGGCCATGCCATGCAGCTTGTGGGATCTTAGTTCCCTGACCAGGGATTGAACCTGGGCCCTGGCAGTGAAAGCACTCAGTCCTAACCACTGAAGCTCCAGGGAAGCCCCTCTAAGTCTCTTTAATGTCCTAAAATTACAGACAAAGGGCACTAGACTCAGTCCCCCTGTCCTTAAATGAGGAATTCAGCCCAGATGTATCTCAATTCTTTTCAGGTCTGATTCCGGAAGTCTTTCGTAGAGCCTAGCCAAAGACCTGACACATAGTAGGAATACAGTACAGCCTTATGACTATTGGCTCTTCAATCCTCTCCATTCTGACACCCCCTAAAGGTGCTAAATATATATTTAGTTGCATTGAATTAAGTTCCTGCTTGCCCTGGTGTTTTTCCAAAAAGGAGATGGACCTCTGATACAGAACGTTCGCCATGATAACCTGTCTGTGTCCAGGTCCCATTAAACCAAACAGGCACATGGTTTGGCTGTAGCCGAAAAGGGCTTCACTTAGCTGTAAATAAATGTTTACTGGAAAAAATATGACCAAATACGTTTCACTAGTAACCTGGGACTCCTTACGCTATCCCATCAGTCCCAGTGGGAGAAGACCACAGGAATGGCGACCGGCGCACATCCAACTACTTGTGAACCCTCGGCTTGCCTGACCCTTTCTGAAAATGTTGGCAAAGCACAATTCAGAGACCTGAGTCCACTATTAGGCATTGGGAACAGAGCCAGATGTCCTAGTGAAATTATAGTCCTGGCACCGCTGGTCCCAATCTTTTTGGGTTCAAAGACCTCTTGAACAACCTAATTGAAGCATATATATGGCCTCTCTCCAGAAAAGCGCATATATGTATACACGCTCTCTCTCTCTCTCTCTCTCTCTCTCTCTCTCTCTCACACACACACACACACACACACACACACACACGGGTGATTTTTTAAATAGTAAACATGGAGCATGGTCCCGGTTCTCCAGAGGGGAGGGGCCTAGAGGGCCCCTGCCGAGCCAGACACTAGCTCTTTCCTTGGATCATGGGGACATCTGGAGGTTCCTAGAGAGGCCAGAACAGCTGGTGTTGTGGAGCATTAGTTGAATTCGAAACCAGTATGGAGGCATTCGGATATTTTAATAGCGAATACAGATGCACTGTTGCAAACCACTTAGTAGCAGACTTACAGATACACATAACATTTTGCACACAAATTCAAGGGATTCAGGGACCTCTTAGGGGTTCGTGGATATCAAATAAAGAATCCTGGGATTATTGGGCTTTCTTTCTGGGAATAAAATAAAATAAAGCCACTTGGTTATGTGATTTAGGTGTAGTCCCTTTACCTCTTAAGTTCTCAGATTTTGCATCTATAAAATGAATAAACAGGACTCACCTCCTATCTAAAGCTCCTTCCACTTCATCAGATCTACGGTCAGCGATTTAGTGGTCTTGATTCAGTGCTCTTTTTGCTGCTGGATTGTTTAAAAAGTTCAACTGCTGCCTCCTCAAATCCTTTTAAGGAGCTAACTAGGGTATAAATAAATTGGCATGGGGTCAACCACGCAGAATAGCTTTCTAAAATGAGTCACAAATTGCCATGAGTTAAAAATTTGTTTTGCCGTCATGGGAGTTAGAGGACAGCTGGCAGCCACCGTCTGTACAATGACCTTTCCTGAGTCTGATCGCTTTGTTGAGTCATCCTTTTGGCCTCCGTTACTCCCAGCAAAGCAATTCCCATTTCTTTACCTTCTCCCCTTCGGTCCTAGTCTCAGGCGGAAATAGATTCACAGAAACATGGGCCTGGAAGTCTGGAAAGTTTCTGTCCAAAGTGAGTTGTGAGAAGGTATTTTTTTTAACCAGTAGACAAGCTTCCCTCATTCACTCATGAGTTACTTGCACAGATACACCCCAGATAATCTCTCTCTATTTATTTTTTTAAATTTCATTTTATTTTAGTCAAGAGCAATATTCTTCCTCTGTTTTTCCTTTTTTTTTTGGTCATGCAACTTGGCATGCAGGATCTTAGCTACCAGGCCAAGGATCCAACCTGCGCCCCCTGCAGTGGAAACCCAGAGTCTTGAACACTGGACCGCCAAACCCTGGACCGCCAGGGAAGTCCCTCTCTTTCTGTCTTTTTCTCTCTCTCTTACATCGTTCAAGTGGCTTTTGAAATCCCACATGTACTCGGAAGCCAAAGCCACCATGCTACACAACTTCATTTTACTCTATGTGTACAGTGCCTCTGAGTTGTGCAATGCAGTGGTACTCCAAGAAGCTTTCTTGGTAGACTCAAAGCTTCTTAAGGGTTTTCCCTGCTTGTCCAACCTGGAAGCTCCCAAGTTTCTAACTTCTTCAGGGTTTATTTTATTTTATATATATATACTTTGCGGCTTGTGGGATCTTAATTCCCTGACCGGGGATTGAACCTGGGCCACTGCAGTGAAAGTGCAAGTCCTAACCACTGGACCATCTCTTCGGGGTTTAACAAATGTGGCTACTCTCACTTCTACATTTCCCAGTTTTGCCTCTTTCTGAGCTATCTATTCCTCAGTATAACCTGCCTCTTCTCCCAGATGTATTCCTGCATCTGGGAGAGTATCACCACCCCTAAGGTCATCCATAGACCTCTTACGGGAAGGAGTATAGCTCACACAGGGGCAGGAAAGAGACAAATCTTGCCAGATTAGAGGCTGGGTGCTGAATAACACAGGGAATAAGGTTGTATAGGTGGGGAGACCGTATACTGGGGCATGAGGAAAGCCAGGCCAGGTCAGACTTTTCATGGCGGCAAGAAGGAAGGTGTTTGAACATCAGTGTGTTAGGACAGGCCTTAATGACACCATCCATGTTGGTAGTGATGTTTGTAGACACTATTTTATCTCTGGTCATCCTTGTCCTAGCCCTCCACCCTTTCACCCACATAAACATAGCTACGTTTTCCAGGGATTTGGGAATGACCTGGGTGAAGAGAAGATACCTATGAACAAGGTTCTGGTTCCCTGCGCGACCACTGTGCTGATGAAGACAGACACTTCCAGGTGCTCTACCTTTCTGCACAGTGAAAAACATCAAGCTAAACATTAGCATTAATTTTCTAACTTCTTAAGTGAAACCGGAACAGCCTGAGGCCATGGACAAAGTCCCTCCCATTAACTGGTTGCAGATGGGATCAGCTGCACAGCAGCTCTTTTCTTCAGGTCCCCAAAAAACAACTCCACAAACCCAGGGGGAAAGGGCAAGCTTTTTTTCCCAGCAGAAAAGCCAATGTGGGCAAGATCAGAGACCGCTGCTGCCCTGAATGCCTGAAAACAAACCCTTCCTGGGGCAGTTTCCAGGGTGACACTGGAGCCAAAAAGGGATCAGTGGCCACGAGGAGAATATGTGAAATTCTTTCCTGGATGGAATCAGAGCCACTTGCCAGGTGAAGGGTAAGCCCAGAACAGGTCGGATGCTGGCCTGTCTACGTAGTACTTGGGGATGATTCTAGGACAAACTGAAAGAAGAAAGAGGTCTCCACCTGAAAGCAGGTTAGCATACAAAAGAATATAGCAGTGTGGTTTGCCTCTTTGATGTCTTTTATTAATATTTCATAAAGAAAATATTTCAAAGGAACAAGAAGTCAGGATGTGAAGGCAGGTTTTGATTGAACTAGCATTGGGGGCTTCCTATGTGCTAAATATCATGTCAGGTGTGTCATAGGTGTTAGCTCACTTCATTTTAGCAGCAACCCTTAAGAGCTATGTTGTTATCATCTTCCCAGTCAGTTGAAGTGCTGGAACTGAAATGAATTCAGATGTTTTCTTGTTTAAAATTGATGTATAATTTACATACACTAGGATGCACCTCCATTAAGAATATGGTTAATGTGTTTTGACAATTATACACCCAAATAACCACCTCTTTAAGCAAGACCTAGAACATTTTCATCACCCTGGAAAGTTTCCTGAGCCTCTTTCAAATCAACACTCTTCCTGGGACTTCCCTGGTGGTCTAGTGGGTAAAGACTCCGTGACCCTAATGCAGGGGACCTGGGTTCAGTCCCTGGTCAGGGAACTAGATCCCGCATGCATGCCGCAACTAAGAGATTCACATGTCACAACTAAGAGCCCGCATGCCGCAAGAAAGATCGTGTGTGCCGCAACTAAGACATGGTACAGCCAAAATAATAAATAAATAAGTATTGAAATTCTTTTAAAAACCACTCTTCCCGCAAAAGTCAACCACACTCCAGATGTCTATTATTATTTATTAGTTTTGCCCATTGTATTAATTTGCCAAGGCTGCTACAACAGAGCATCACAGAATGGATGGTTTAAACAACAGAAATTTATTTTTTCACCATTCTGGAGGCTAGAGAAGAAAACAAAAGTCCAAGATCAAGGTGTTGGCAGGGCTGGTTTCTTCTCAGTCCTCTTTCCTGGGCTTACGGATGGCTGTCTTCTCCCTGTGTCCTCACATTGTCTTCCCTCTGTGTGTGTCTGTCCTAATCTCATCTAACAAGGACATGGGTCGTATTGTATTAAGGCCCACCCTACTGACCCCAGTTTAACTTAATTAGGTTTTTAAAGGCTTCTTCTCCAAAAACAGTCACATTTTGAGGTACTGGGGGTTAGGACACCAACATGAATTTGGGGGGGACATAATTCAGCCCATAACACCTATTCTTGAACTTTATGTAAATATAATCGTACAGATGACACTCTTTTGTATTTGGTCTCTTTCACTCAACATATTTTTGAGATTCACTCATGTGCTTGTGCGTATCACTAGTTTATTCCTTTTATTCATTGTATGCATATATCCTAGTTTGCTTATCCATTCTTTTTCGTGGACATTTGGATTGTTTCTGTTGTTTTTGCTATTACTGCTAAATCTGCTATAAACATTCTTATTCAAGTGTTTTTGTGCATATGTGTTCATTTCTCTTCGGGGTGGAATACAAGGTCAGAGGGAAGGTGCAGGGTTAATTTTGTGATCGATAAAAATAATGATATCATGAATTTATGAGAAGGATCTAGAATAATTCCTGGTACATAGTAAGTACAGTCAGCCCTCCATATCCATGGATTTGACCAACCACAGGTCAAAAATACTTTTTAAAAGTCCAGAACTTTCCCAAAAGCAAAACTTGAATATGCCATGCCCTGGCAACTAGTTACATAGCATTTACATAGTATTTACATAGCATTTACATAGTATTAGGTATTATAAATAATCTAGAGATGATTTAAGGCATGTAGGAGGATGTGCATAGGTTATATACAAATACTATGCCATTTTAGATGACGGACTTTAGCATCCACAGATTTGGGGATCTGTGAGGGTCCTGGAACCAATCCCATGAAGATACTGAGAGACGATGTACTAAATAAATGGAACCCAGGGTTAAACAGTCTTCCTTCATTTTCAGGCTAAATTGATCATCCAAGAATCATTTGCGAGTGGATTTGGCATCCAGGCAGACACTACGACACCTAGACATATACAGATGCACAATCCACTCACACATGTACACATTCTTTTTTTTTTTTTTTTTGCGGTACGCGGTGCCTCTCACTGTTGTGGCCCCTCCCGTTGCGGAGCACAGGCTCCTGACGCGCAGGCTCAGCGGCCATGGCTCACGGGCCCAGCCACTCCGCGGCATGTGGGATCTTCCCAGACCGGGGCACGAACCCGTGTCCCCTGCATCGGCAGGCGGACTCCCAACCACTGCGCCACCAGGGAAGTCCACACATGTACACATTCTTGAACACTTTTGATTTACCTGGACATGATTCCCAGTTCAGTCCCCCTGGAAGATGCTCAAAACACAGGAGCAAGTGAGTACAGATCCTCCAAATACTGCAAATAAGACACAGTGAGTGAGCAATGCCAATGGCTCATACCACGCTTCAGGGGCACCCATGTGCTAGGAAAGGAAAATGACAGAAGAGAAACAGTTAGCAAGGGCAACCATTGGAAGGTTGCTAAGAGTGTAAGAAAGTAGGACTGACGTGCCTGAGCCATTGGGGGAAAAGTTGGGTGGCCAGTGGGAGTTAGAAGAGAAATCTCTCCAAACATCTTAAGAATGGAAAAACGAAATTTCCTAAAACCAACCTATTAGAGAGTGAAACTCTGAAAATATCTCAAAGAAAAGTGGAAAGGATGGGAGAAAGGAGACCCAACAACAGCAGGGGTGGTCTTATATAGGGTACATCCATAGAAGGGACGGGGAAATGTCTGGAGTCAAAATATGGTGACCGGAGGCTCATTGTAGAGGGAGCATCAGAAAAAGGTTGTGAGAAAGTAGGTTTACTTTAGAAACAAAGATCCAAAGCATTTCCAATCCAGACTGTACTCAACTGGATAGAGGACTCACAGCAAAATTAGAGTTGGAAGGTAGAAAGTGTAGAGAAGACCTAGTCCTACGTGCTAACTTAGTTCTAGAAGGCAAAGTTCCTGCATAAAAAAGTGTGCATAAATGAAGATAGATATTTAAGAGTTTTTAAACAGTAAGGGCAGCTGAATTGTACAATGCAATTTATGTATTCTGATATGATAGGGTTACAGCAAAAAGCAAAGAGGCATCACAATGGAGCACCCGAATTTTCCTTTTCCTTTATAGACATCAGTCATTTTTATTTGTTCCAGATCCTCTCAGTCTCACCTGTTTCTCTAGCTCTTGGCTCCTTGTTCTGCAGAAAATGCAGCTGATTCCCTGCAGGCACAACCCAAGAGCCCTTATCTCGTGCCCCTGCTCTGCCTTCTCTGCTCCTACCTTGGGACTTGCCACTGAAACAGTAGGGACCTGCCAGGTAACCCCATGTAGTCAACCTGAAACTCCGAGGAGGCTGATTGATGCACATTGGGTGAACCTTTGATCAACTAGACACAGGAGCTGGTCATTACATGTCTCGCCTTCCTTCTTCTGGATGGACCGTCCTGGGTATCCAGAAATTGGCAACATGATAACACACCCTCATATTTGCTCTGCCCTCCAACCCTCTTATGACCCTTTCTCTCATTCATGCTTCCCAATTAAATTAGCTTGGTTTGCTTTTGATTCAGACTCTTTAGGATATCCAGGCTAAGATGTTGTCTATGGGGCTTCTAGACTGTAAAGCCCTTCAAGACAAGTATTGTGTGCTTGAACTGAGTGCCAAGCTGCCTATCAAAATGCCTGAGATGAATAGAATAAAAGGGCTAAAAGAGGTATAAAGAGACATCAAGCTCAATGCTTGTCCTCTATTAGCTCAAGCTAGGAAAACATTCATTCTCTTGAAGTGCTAAGTAATCTTAAGAGTCAGAGATCACAAGGCTGTTCCCCGCAGCCTTCATCTCTCTCACATCCCTGTCTCTAGGACTGCACTTCTAAAGCCCATGTGGAAATACAGTCATCTTTAGCCCCCTCCAAAAATGTAAACGTCGCAGCCCAGATAGTGAAACCCGTGAAACTGACAAGGAGCATCTGCTGTCCTAACCAGTGGAGCTCCATCAGAGCCCAGGACCCTCCTGCCTTTTCTACCTTCTACTCCCAGGAACGCATCCTAACCTGATTTCCACTAAGGAGTAAGTCTATGGTTCTTATCTCTGTCAGAGCCAACATGGCTTTTATTTATTTTTTAACCTGTCAGTCATCTTACAGGTCAGTACTGTTACATACATTCAATTAATATTGTGCAATCAATCTCGAGAGCTCTTTCCATCTTGAAAAACTGAAACTCTAAACCCATTAAACAACAACCCGTATCCCCCCACTCCCCAGCCCTTGGCAATCACCATTCTACTTTCTGTCTGTGAATTTGACTATTCTAGGAGACTCATATAAGTGGAATCATACAGTATTTGTCTTTTCGAGACTGGATTATTTCACTTAGCATAATGTCCGAGAGGTTCCTTTGTGTTGTAGCATGTGTCAGAATTTCCTTCCTTTTTAAGGCTGAATAACATTCCATTGTACATATAGACCACATTTTGCTCTTCCATTCATCAGCTGATGAGCGCGTGAATTGCTTCTATCTTTTAGCTGTTCTGAATAATGCTGCTATGAACGTGGGTGTACAAATATCTTTGCAAGGCTCTTCCTTCAATCCTTTTGGATATATACTCAAGAGTGGAATTGCTAGGTCATATAATAATTCTATTTTTAATTTATTTGGAAACTACTATACTGTTTTCCATAGCAGTCACACTTTTTGCATTCCCACCAACAGTACACCAGGTTTCCAATTTTTCCTCATCCTCGCCCAAACTTATTTTCTTTCTTTCCTCCTTTCTTTCTTTCCTCCTTTCTCCTTTTCTTTCTTTCTCTCTCTTTCTTTCTTTCTTTCTTTTTCTTTCTTTCTTTCTTTCTTTCTTTCTTTCTTTCTTTCTTTCTTTCTTTCTTTCTTTCTTTCTTTCTTTCTTTCTTTCTTTCTTTCTTTCTTTCTTTCTTTCTCTTTCCTTTCTTCCTTCCTTCCTTCCTTTCTTCCAGTACCAGTCGGTGGTCCGACACTTGCTTTTTATAACAAATGAGCCACTTTGCCTACTCCTATCTATATTCATAAGATACAAATAATATACTGAATAGAAACAAAATAAAATTCATAGAAACATAGGTATTTCAATAGGTCAGTGCTCAGGTATAACTATACTAAAAGAAAAAAAAAAACGTTCTGCAAATTTCCCACGAGCCCCAGTGCCTCCTAGGAAGAGGCAGTGCCCCAGCTGAGGGCCACCGGCGTTGACGACTGATACAGGAGTCGGTGTGTTTTCCCTCCCAGAGGTGTTTGGACGTGGATATGACGCAAACCTTAAGCCTAAAGAGCTTTAGCCTATTGACCTTAAAAATGAAACTGTTACTTTACCAGCAAAAATGGGTTTATTCAGGAATAGCAGAGACTTGCAGTTCAGGGACAGCAAGCCATGGCGAAAACCACAGCAAATCCAAGAGACGAAGGAGAGGAACATTATTCTACAGAGGAAAAGGAGGACGTTAGGAGGGGCGGTTTGCAAAGAAAGTCCATTGGAGAAAAGTCAGAGTTCAGGGCGGCTCAGGGCATTTCTCTTTGGCTGAGTTGCTGGGGAAGTCGATTTCTTACAGGAAATACAACCACCATCTTTTCCTCTAATTGATGATTCTTTCCTGTCCGTGGTTCTTCTGTCAGGGTCTGTAATTGACATCCAGTGGTTCTGAGTGAGAGCTCCTCTCCTGGCCTCCCAACTACACTGTAGTAAGGTTCCTTTCTTGATTTTCACAAGCCTGATGGCTCCTGGCCCACTGGCAGGTGAGCCAGAAGGGTGGGACTGGAACCCAGTCTTCCAGCTTAGTCCTACGCTCCTGCCAATATACCACACTACCTCGCAAGGATGTCCCCTGTTCTTACGCCTGAAGGGATGGCTGAACATGACTAGAGGCAGCTCCCTCTCTGGGGCGATTTGAATGTCTTCCTTCCTGAAGGCAGAGGAACGACTGGCAGGGGAATCGCTGAGATCAGCCCAGACTACAAGGGAAGAGACGAACGCAGACCCAGGTCCAGCATAATGGGTGTCTCTCCAGCCAGAAAAGAAAATCCTGGAAAGCCCTGGGCCACAAATTCCTACCCAGAGTTAACAAATTAACTGATACCCCTTCTGCTCTAATGCAGAGGCATTTGAGCAATGCAGGGCAGTGCATTTTCCACGTTGAAGTCCAATATCATGAGGAATTTCAATTTCCCAAATCCCTTCTCTCTTTTCAGCCAGCTGTCCCCTTTCTTCAGATTTGCTCTTTGTGTGGAGGCCTCTCTGGACCAGTCGGCTCCTATCGTGGAAATGATTCTGTTTCCCATTAGAAGGGAAAAGAAAATTCACCCACCGAACCACAGCAAATTGCAGTGACCGTGTGGAGACCCTGGAGAGACGCCATATCGATTAAAATGTTCAAGTTAGTAAGGAAGGGGCCTGCGGAGGAGAAAGAGCGAGAGGGGATGGGGGAGGAGTGGGACGGAGGAAGAAGAGGCAGGGGAAGAAGCATCCAGCTTCTGGCAGTCTGTCCCCCTTGGTATCTTCCAAAGAGATGTGTTGGACCCACCAGGAGAAAAGGCAGTTGGAGAGGAGAGGGTCAGGCAGGCAACGCTGCACACCCCTTGCAGCTCCTCTCTCAGATGGGACACTCCACTGTCTCCCCCTAGTGGGGACCAGCGCTGCCAGGTGCAGCCAGGAGCCCTGCAGAGCAGCCCCTAAGTGTGGAGCAGACACCAGGCTTCGGGGAGGCTGCCTGGACCTGCAGGGGGTGCCTGGGGGTATTTCCCAGAAGCCCTGAATCCTTCTAAGTGACCCTGGGAAAAAGGAATCCATCACAAGGGTCAGCTTAAAAGGTTCTCTCTGCATGAACAGTCATCTTCAAACGGAGTGGTAACAGCTCACATGGTCACTGCACTTGAAAGCGCATCATCTTATCTCATCCGCACTGCCTCCCAATACGGGAGCAATTACTGTCCTTGTTTTAACAGATGAAGAAACAGTTCAATGAGATTAAGTGATTTGCCCAGAAGAAAGTAGGAAAGCACAGCGCCTCGCCTTACATGGGGGCCCAGCTCTCAGCATTTATAAAGCACCCGCCAGACCTCAAGGGGGAGGGGTTTAATCCCCCCTCCACCCCTCCCCCTACCCACGTGTGTGGCCACCACATCAGCTCTCCCACCCCCAGCACCTGCCCCCCAAGATCATGCTCTGGCGTCTTGGGACTGGTCTACCTGTATAGTCTCCACGTGCCCTCTTGGGGGCAGGTGGACTCCATCGGAACATTCTCAAGAGGAAGCGATTCACTTAACAAACATTTTTTGAGTTCCTATTAGAAACTGAGGCGTTCCTACTAGAAACTTGGGGATTCAGTGACTTATCATAAAACAAAATCTCAAGTCCAATGGGCCCCAAATTATTCTCTCCACTCAACAGAGAAACAACAAAAACTCAGAAAGAGCCAGCAGGGACTTCCCTAGTGGTCCAGTGGTTAGGATCCTGGACTTCCACTATAGGAGGCGTGGGTTCTATCCCTGGTCGGGGAACTAAGATCCCACATGCCATGTGGTGCGGCAAAATAACAAAACACAACAAAACAAAACAAAGAAGAGCCAGTGGCCTCAATCACGGCACAAACCAACCAGCCAGACAGGAGGCTCTGCACTCACGATGTCACCTGCATTCAGGGGCCAGTCTCCTTTGCAAGGAGGCAAGGAACTTTGGGGAACTTTGCAGAAATTGTGGGGGACCCCCCCCCAGACCTGGGGACTCTTCTTCTCAGAGGGATTGTGACGATCCCTCCAGACCCACTCTCGCCCCAGGGGCAGTGGAGTGGGAGTCAGAGACAGCCGTCCCAGGTTTGAATCCCGCTGCAGATCAGAAGTGCAAGTTCAGGCCATCCCTTCCTGTCTCTGGGCATCGGGGTCCCCAGGTGTGATGTGAGGGCTGGAAAGAGCTGGTTTCCTCTCCCTGCCTCACTCGCTGGCCGAGAGCGAGGCAGCCTCGCGGGAGGCTCCCCTCCCTCACCGGCTGCTGCTGAGGGTGTGGACTGAGTTCATCCATGTCCCGAGACAGAAGCAGCTGTCCTCCCCCTCCAATTACTTCATCACAGGCGCTGGCAGACCCTCCTGGGCAAGGCTCCTGGCACCGCCTCTCTCGGGAGCATCTCCAGTCACTGTCTGTCCTCATCAAATGCAGATTTATGGAGTGTGAGGCTGGAAGAGGCCCCTGGAAGGTCATGGAACACATGGTCCCCAGGCCCCTGGGAGATCGTGTTCTGACTGCGGGCCACCTCCCAAGACACCCGGCCAAGCAGGTCAGTGTCGCGTTCCCACCCCTCACTCCACGCCTAGGGGCGGGCCGTTTAACCAGCCACTCAGCGGCATCTTTGCATCGGTGGCGGTACCGGCCCCTGCATGAAACTTCAGTGATATTTCTCTCTTGCTTATATTTGGGGACCACCAGTTATGCTCTGAGTGTGGGGAGGAGGAGAGCCTTGAATCTACGCAAATTACATCCTCTTTATCCCACCAGACACGGGTTTTAAGCAGTTATTCTATACCAGCTCTTGTTCTAAGTGCTTTCCATACCCATTCGCCCCTTGCAATAATCCCACGAGTGAGTATGATGCGCCCCATTTCACAGACCAGAAGCTGTGGAGCGAGCAGCTTGCCGGCTTTTGGACCAGGTCTGATGCCTCACTCTTGTCCACTGTACCCCAGCTTTGTTGGGGTAACAAATCACCCCTTGCACAAAACCACGGCAGACCACAGAACAGTCTACCAGTTAAGTGCCGCACTTAACTGCCCAGCACGAGTGTGGGCTTGGGAGGAAGGAGAGAGCAGTGTAGGATGGAGCTTTCGGGGAAGGTTCCCCTGGGGAAGGTGGGTGGGGCTGGCGCCTCCAGGACGGGTAGGATTTATCCAGATGGGGCATGGGGGCAGGGGGGCCCTACTCTCTGTCCTTACGGCTTGATTTCCAGATGCTTCGGAGTCTCTGCAAGATGCTACACTCTGTGGGGGTCACAGACAAAAGCCTGCTTTCTGGCCGGCCAGTGGGAGACAGGAAGGTAAAGAGCGTGCGACCCGACGATGCTCTGAACATATCTGTCAGGTTGTTCCACTGTGGTTGGAACCATTTTTTTCAGAGGCTGGATTTGGGGGTTGTAGACGGGAAGGAACTAAGCTGCACCCCAGAATCACTGCAATCATCTCATGGTGACTTTGCAGCCCCGGTTTTCTCTCGGGCACACACAGCAGGATTCTTGCGTGTTCTGGTGACAGGTTGTCCTCGTGCTGTGCCTGTCACCTGTGCTATGTCTCAGTTCACTTGGGCATCATCAGGACGGTATGTATCCTCGATGAGCACAATGCCAGTTTTAGACACTGAGCAAACTTTGGCAGCTCACCTGTGAAGGGGTTGGAGTGCACCTGGGCACTGTGACTGAGGGTGAAAGCCACGCCTCCTCCATGGCTGAGAAACTAGAATCCTGCTGGCGAGGACCAAGGTGGACAGCAGAGTAGATTGGGGGTAAAGGATGCTGAGTCCTTAGCCAACCCGCGATGGGCAGGATTGGGGTCCTGGCTTTCAGATGCGGCATCACCACTAACGCATGCGGCCAAGTGCTAATTTCACCACCATGGCTTCTTAGAATCAGGGCTGGGGACTCAAAGCTCTCCTTCAGGTTCGCCCTGCTTCCTCTGCCCCCGCAACACACCCACAAGTCACATGCATTCAGAAATAGAAAAGGTCAATCTGCAAACCCTGCCCCAACTGTTCCGTCCCCTCGGAGTTATTTTTAGGTTGGAAAAGACCCTTTTCCTTCTGACTCACGGTCCTGCTGACAAAAATGGAGACAGCTAAATACGAGAGTCATTCCTCATGTCATGTTCTCTTATCAAAGAGGTCCTTGTGACTGAACCCTCCCCTCCCCGCCTCCCCCCGCCAATGCCTTTGCTCTGTGGGTACTTCTGCAGACCAGAGTACCAAGGCCAAGTAATCCCCTCCTTACCCTCCAACTGTCCCCCACTCCAGCCCCCGTTCACCCCTGCCACACACTTCAGTGTTAGGAGACTTAGTTTATCCTCTTAGACGATGTTACTATGTGCTTTGCTCATTTGGCTTTGGAGATGCCCTCTGTATGGAGGAGACTAGGGCTACAAAGAGGACAAGGTAAGTTACTGGAAAATTACTGGTTTAGTTACTAGTGTCTTAATACTGCTGTAGCCCAGGGAATTTGCAACGTGTGTTGGAACCAAAGAGCACTTGCTCATGAGAGCCAGTGAGCACATCCTGCTCTAAATAAAGATTCTGACAAGCTCCTGGTCCCTTTCCTGGACCTTGGTCAAGCCCAATCCTTAGGTCCACTAACCCCACACCTTTCTTCTGCAACCTTCTGGTCAGCATGTTGCTCATTGGTCTCTCTGTAATGAGTGGACATTAGGCACCATGTCTATTTGCCTAGTATTCTTTTTCTAGAAAAAGGACTAAATGGTTTTTTTAAAGTTTAAGACTAGAGGCTAAGACAGAGACACCGGAATCTTCTGTGGGTTTCTGTTCTCCGCGTCTTCTGTCACAAGGAGAACACACACCTTGGTGTGCGCATCCCAAACTCTATTAGAAATGATCACATCTGTCACCAAAATGGTTCCCGTTTTTCTAGCAAACTCCTCCACGTCTGTGATTTCATGTAATGTTTATACGAGTCTTGGGAAGCAGGTGTTACTGTCCTCATTTTACAGATGAGCAAATTGAGTTTCAGAAGAGGCTGAGCTTTGCCCAAGACAACTGGGCTCTTATATGACATGAAGCAGCCTTGACCCCAAGTCTGCTAAACTCTAGCTGAGAATCCTTCAACCCAGTCACCGTGAAACAAACATCTGTGGGCTAGGAAATGCTCATGAAGATGAGTTTCTACAGTTTCTGGCTGGGGGCTGTTGCTGTGCCCCCAAATTACAAATGTGCAAATTCTTCCAGACTCTTCCAGGCAATCCCCGAACTTTCCTGGGAAGCTGTCCCCCAAGAAAGGCCCAGGCGCACAGCTGGCTCGCCTGCTACCCTCCCAGCGCCACTCCCATGGAAGAGAAACCCAATTCTCCCCAGCCCAGTGTTTGGGGTCCTGGGACCCTTGGCCTGGCAGTGGCCAATGGGATTATCTTTAATGGCCTTTCTGCCATTGTTAAGCCTCTGCAGAAGGGAACCAGATGTCCCCATTTGACCAGCCTTTGCCATTGTGTCCAGCAAGGTCCAGCTGTTCCAGGCTCTGTTCACAGAGCCTCCCATGTATCTTGGATTTCTTAGTGCCATAACCAAGCTGCCGGAGGAGAAAAGGATGCTCCATTCCTGACATCAGGGGGAAAATATGAATTGGGATTCCAGGAAGTGCTGCAAAGCATTGTTTTTTTCCCCCAACATGCACCCACCCCTCCCTCCTCTCCCCACAGAACCAGAGAGGCATGCTTTGCTTTCCTTCCTTGAAGAATGTGATCCAGGCATCTCTCCTTTCAGAAAAGATTTTCCAACCATTTCTGAAAATCTGCTGCATTTTAGGGTCAATAGCATTAAGAGATTAGCTTTTGGGTTTTAGTTGCATGTCACTAGAGAATTAGGGTAACACAGCTGGATGGATATCTTAGCTCTACAGATCTACCAAGGAGAACTTTAGGTCCTGGGAATTATTAAGGACCTTCAACCATTCACTTCCCCTCCTACCCAAGTGTAATTTCATATTTCTTTCCAAGAACTGGGATAAGATGCCACTCTAGCTTGAGATTGATCAAGACAGAAAGTCAAGTTGTCTTAGATTAACATGGGTGGAGGGTTGAAGGGAAACTCACACTGCTTGGGAATCCAGGGTCCCATGTTCTAGTTCTGACTGCAGCCAGACTTGCTGAATGGGTTGGGTACCCACTGGCTGCTCATCTCACAAAGATTTTGCATCTCATGCTAATACTATTAGCATGTCTATGTTCCATGCAGACATATACAAGCAATGTGGTCTTTCACTCCTGGGACCAAACTGATGGATCAGAGTTTGGTTCCTGACCCGGACTGGACCAATCAGAGTCCCTTCTCCAGGAACTTGGGCTTGGCATTTGCTCTCTTAAACAGATGAGAGGCGCTGATGGCAGCCACGCTCTCCACCAAATAACCTAGACAGCAGAGACAGTCGTGCAGAGAGAGAAGAAGAAAGCAGACCTAAAGAGAAAAAGAAACGTCGGCTGTCTGCATTTATGCATTTTTCTTCAAGAATTCATTTCATCCAGCTTAAACAAAACAGGTGATTTATGAGCCATGCTAAAATTAGTGGGCACACTTTTAAGGAGAAAAAAAATGATATTTGTATGATCTCAAAGTAAATTCACCAATTACAATGGGAAAAATAGCCATGTTAGAGAGAATAAAACTGGCAAATTCCACCTTTAGACAGAGATCAAGATTACACCTGCAGTAATGGGATGTATCAGCATCATGGATCCCCCGATATGATTCACCGAAAAGACACAGCATCATTTCTCAAGAGTCTGTAGCCTTAATTCAAAAACGTTGTCACGAGGTAACGTCAGAGAAACCCAAACTGAGGGACGGTCTACGAAATGTCTGACACTTCTTTGGAAGTGTCAAGATACAGCAGACAAGGTTGTCCCAGGTTGGAGGAGACGGAGCTGTTAAATGCAATGTGAAATCCGAGATTAGATCTCGGAACAGAAAGAGGACCTTAGTAGGAAAAGTGGTGAAATCTGAATAAAATCTACAGTTCAGCTGATATCACTGCACCAATGCCAATTTCTTAGTTTTATTCATTGTGCTACGATTATGTAAGATGTTAGGAAAATTGGGTAGAGGGTATGTGGGAATTCTCATGATTATCTTTGCAAGTCTTCTGTAAATACAAATTAGCTCAGAATAAGCAGTTTGAGGTGGTGGTGAGGGTTCTTACCAAGAGAAGGATCCGTCGTGGAATTCAAGGGCATAGATATAGTTGAGTCTCAGGCTCATGTTATCTCCAGTGACTTCTGTTTATTACAATCAAAAACGTCTGACTAGTGCACCCTGGATAAGTCAGTAGAATTCTCAACACCTCAGATGGACCCTTCCCTGAGCCAGCACAGGACACTGAACTTAACGTTTGGCGCCTTACAGGTTACAAGCATCAGCACTGTCCTCTCCTCCCAGCCCACACAAGCCAAGTTTGAGGACCAAATGGGAGCTGTGCTGCTACAAGGACCTGGAAGAAAGAAATGCAAATCTCACGTAATCATCTCGGCAATAGAGGTGATAATTTTCTCCGTTGAATTATGGGCTTTTAGAACTAGGATGTCACCCAATGATCATCCAGCAACTTGGAAGTCATCTGTAACTAGTGACGTCGGGTAAGCTCCCACCTACAGCAGGAAATCCTTGCACATTCATTCCTAACAATACAGCATGCTTCCAGGGATGGAGGGACTCAGCACTGGACTCAGCCTTTCTGTTTCCCAGTCATGTCTCTGCTCTTTAGAGAGATTTTCCTGTGCACAGGGTGATAATCAACATCCTGATTTGCCTGGGACAGTGCCAGTTTATGCCTGTTGTTCAGGTGTAATTACTACTAATGCTCCTTTTCCTCTCAGAAGTGTGCCAGCTTAGATGATTCGTCACCTTCTTATGCTAAAAGTAATGCCTCCTCTTAGTTAAACATGAAGGCTAAAATGTCATCATAGAGAATAAGTCTACCTCTTTTTCAGTAGTGTTTCAAATATTTGAAAACAGCTGCCTTGCCCACTCACATGCCAAATAGACCCAGTTCACCCAACTAAGCTTCATAAGTCATGGTTTCCAGGACTCATAAACCCACATGTGCTCTGAACACTAAGGCCAAAACAGAATGCAAAACCCCAGATGTGGTCTGACCAATTTTGAAGCATTAGAATTATTATATCATTTTCCTATCAGTCTTCTTAAGATATCCTTAGCCAGCATTATGTACAATGCAGAAACCAGAGGCCAATTAAATGAATGACAATGGGGGAATAATTAAATTTTTAGAGCATAATTATACTATGAAATATTATGTAGGCATTAAAATAATATTACAGAAGAAAACATATTTAAGACCCAGAAGCAAAGAATGGCGTATGGAAAGGGAAAACCAGTAAGGTTACAATGGGGAAACCTAGCAGATGCCCCCATGACCAAGTGGAAAGTCATGTCCCCTCGGACATGATGTGGTGGGAGGGGAACATCCCCTCTGTGGTCTTCTTCCCATTAACACAGAGCCTCTATCTAATCATGAGGAAACGTCAGACAAAACAAACCAAGGGGCATTCTACGAAATATGTGACCAGTGTTCTTCAAAACCGTCAAGATCATGGGAAACAAAGAGGCTGAGAAACTAGGAAACGAAGGAGACGTGATGCTTAAATGTGACGTAGTATCTTGTATTGGATTCTGGGACAGAAAAAGGATACTAATAGAAAAACTGGTAACATCTGACTATAGTCTGTCATTTAGTTAATAGTAACGTAGCCATGTTCATTTTTTATGTTTTGACAAAGACAGCATGGATGTCTGAGACGTTAACCTTAGGGGAAGCTGGACAAAGGGTGTTCGGGAGCTCAGTACTATTTTTGCAACTTGTTTGTAAATTATCTAAATGTACCCCAAATAAAACATTAGTAAGAGTAAAAATCCCTACATATCTCATGACTCCAGTTTTGTTTAAATAGACCCACCTGGGATGGACCTAGAGTCTGTCATACAGAGTGAAGTAAGTCAGAAAGAGAAAAACAAATACCATATGATAACACATATATATGGAATCTAAGAAAAAAAATGTTTCTGAAGAACCTAGGGGCAGGACAGGAATAAAGATGCAGACATAGAGAATGGACTTGAGGACACAGGGAGGGGGAAGGGTAAGCTGGGACGAAGTGAGAGAGTGGCATGGACATATATACACTACCAAATGTGAAACAGATAGCTAGTGGGAAGCAGCTGCATAGCACAGGGAGATCAGCTCAGTGCTTTGTGACCACCTAGAGGGGTGGGATAGGAAGGGTGGGAGGGAGGGAGACGTAAGAGGGAGGGGATATGGGGATATATGTATATGTATAGCTGATTCACTTTGTTATACAGCAGAAACTAACACAACATCGTAAAGCAATTATACTCCAATAAGGATGTTAAAATAAATTAATAGACCCACCTGTGCAAACTCGTGTGCACATATGTATTGAAAAAAGGCCAGAAGGAAATGCAGCAGAATATTAGACACGGTGTGTATGAACCTAGCCCTCTTGCAGGAGCAGCGTCCACTGGGGAAACTCGTGGAGACTGGACGGGGCAATGAGCAATCCCCGCTTTTCCCTGCTTCCTAGGGCAGCCCCAGAAAAGTGTAGGGTCCAGGACAGGCATCACAGCTCCTGGGTGGTGGGTTTGAGTCTGATTAGGAAAGCACTGGCCTGGTGTGATCAGGGGCCAGGATACAACAGCAGGACAACATGGTAGGACCTGGGCTCCCATCCCATCTGGCCAGCTCAGCAGAGCACCAGGCCCTCCCCTCTTAGAACCGGGGAGCTGGTTCAGGCTTTTTGGGTCCTGTTGAGTGACAGGGCAAGCTGTTGGTAAGATTCGCCACATCAGTGTTTAGGCCTGGGAAGCACCAGCCAGACTGACCTCTTAGCACTGGTGGTAGCTGGTTGCCCTGGAGCTGGGCAGGCGGTCACCGCCTTCTCTGGGAGGCCAGCTTGCAAGGGCTTGGTCTGGGATGAGTTAACCCTTACCACTCACCACCCCCCTGATGCAAAGCGGAGGCCTCTAGACACCACGGCCGCCCTGTGGGCATCTGTACCACTTATGCCCTGGAGGGCTGTGAGGCTGGACGCGGACATCACCGTAGGGCGCCCTGGAGGATGGTTAGGAAATGGCTCAGGGACCCTCATGGGTCAGATCCTGTTCACCAGAGCCAGCAGGGAGTGCTGTTTAAACGATCCTTGTTTCTTGGTCCTGAGCTTGAGTCTGGGAAACAGAACAAGGCCAGTATTTGTGGCTGAAGTGAGCAAAGAATGTGGAGGATCCTCAAATGGAAACAACCTAAATGTCCATCAATGGGTGAAGAGTAAAGAAATTTTGGTGTATATGTTTATAGTGGAATATTACTCAGCCTTGGAAACGGATGAAATCTTGCCCATTTGTGACAACATGGATGGAACTCAAGGGTATTACGCGGAGTTAAATAAGTCACACAGAGAAAGACAAATACCATATGATTTCATTGATGTGTAGAATCTAAAAATAAATAAATTAATTAATTAAAAAACCAAGCTCATAGGGCTTCCCTGGTGGCGCAGTGGTTGGGAGTCCGCCTGCCGATGCAGGGGACACGAGTTCGAGTCCTGGTCCGGGAGGATCCCACATGCCGCAGAGCGGCTGGGCCCGTGAGCCATGGCCGCTGAGCCTGCGCGTCCGGAGCCTGTGCTCCGCAACGGGAGGGGCCACAACAGTGAGAGGCCCGCGTACTGCAAAAAAAAAAAAAAAAAAAAAGACTCCGCACAGGCCCCTCCGGTTCGGATACACAGTTTTGAGGGCATCAGCCCGCTGTGGTCCCCTTCTCCTAGCAAAGCAATAAAGCTATGCTTTTCTACTTCACCCAAAACTCTGTCTCCGAGATTTAATTCAGTGTCGGGGTACAGAGGCTGGATTCGGTTTCAGCCTCACCTCACCAGGGTCTGAGAGGCAGATTCACACTGAGGACATCCCTCCAATCTCCCCAGGCCCCCTTGTCCATGACCTGGATTTCCTGAGCTCAGCTTGCTGAAGCACGATTGTCCGTTCATGGGTCTGACCCTCAGCCTGGCCAGTTCCTTTAAAGATGGGAACGAATCTAAAGCGTTTGTATTCAACAGTAACTCTCCTAAGGGGGAATGTTTGCAATATGGCATTTGGCCACCAGGTGGCACCCAAGGCCCATGTCTGAGGTTCAGCCCCAGCCTCCAGCCTTTGCTGGAAACTTCCCGCTCAAAGCCCTGTCCAGAGAAGACACTGCAGTGACACTGGTCTTGGTGACCAGTTCTCTGCGGGACACCAGTCTGGGGTGACAGGAGCAGGGCAGAGGGTCCAAACTACACCCATTTGTGATGGATGGAAAGGAGACTGAAATGAGAAATAAAGTATTGCCTGACATATCAGTAAACAAAGGATGTCACAGTCATCAGCAACTGCAGCCCTCCAGGGGTGAGCTGGCGAGCCCTGAGGGAACTCAGGAAGGAAACAAAGCATACCTGCCGTCTAGCAGCCCTCAGATTGCAGCCACTCCCCACGGTGAGCCTGAGGAAACTCAGGCTGTGAAAACACAGGACGCTCGCCCCAGATAGCTGAGCTGCATATCAAAGGAATGATTTCAGTGAGACTCTTGCATCTTCCCATACATAGAAAATCACCAAATTCCTTAACTTGAGATTTCTAGTTTTCTTTTATTAACAGTAACCTTTTGTTCCTACTACTTGCCCTTTGTTGCAAAACTCCTATACATCCTAGCTCCCCCGTCCCCTCCTCAAGCCTTCAAGCCCAGGCTTGAAGTCAGTGTGTCTGCTGAATAAAACATACCTCTCAACTTTTAGGTCGTATATATACTTTTTTAGTCGACAGGAATGTGAACATTCCAGTGCTGCTCTGTGCTTGCCCGCCGGGGAGCGGAGACCTCCACCTGCAGGGGCTCATCCGAGGCTGGCCTCTTAGCAGCCTGGAAGCAGCAAGTGTATCTGGTAGATGGAAAGGCAGCCTCTCCTGAAATCTGTCACTGCTTCCAACCTGGAGTCAAGGTTTTTGAGTTGTGTGCGCGTTGGCCTATTCTTGTAACTTTCGGGCCACATCGTCAAGCTTTAAAGTTTTTGTCTTGTGCCATCCAGCTTAGTTTTAGTTTTACTTTTCTGCCCACATTTTTTAGTTTCTCGGAGACAGAGTTTTGGGTGAAGTAGAAAAGAAGAGCTTTATTGCTTTGCCAGGCAAAGGGGGCCACAGAAGGCTATTGCCCTCAAACTGTGGATTCCTGAGTTCAGATTCACACCTACGGAGCTGCGGAGGCTCTGGGGTGTGTGTTGGACATGGGTTGTGGGTGAAGGGCTGTCCCAGAGATCCATGGGACAGAGTCTCTGACCTTAGGGAACACCGGGGGGCACAGAGAGAAATGAAATACACAGTGTGCTTACAGCCCAGAAAATGGACCAGTGAACAGCCTGTGAAGTCACCAGGGAGGGTGGAGAGGTGAAGAGGGGCACCACAGGAAGAGAAGGGCCACGCAAAGGAACTGAGGCAGGGGCTTGCCCGGTGTCCAGACAGAGCGGTGAGTGTGGACGGCACAAGAAAGGGGAGGGGGAGGAAACGAACGACTTCCCTTAGGCCTGACACTGAAGGACCCGCAGGACAGAGGTGCTGAAGTTTCAACTACGGGGCACAAAGAGATGGTTTGGGCCCGGGTGTTAGGGGCTTGGGAAGGGAGAGGTGCTTCCCAGAGACAACGGTGCCCTTGCCCACTGGCCGCACAGTCTGGAGCATTTCCATTCTCCTGCGATGAAGAAGTCCTTGGCAAATCACCTATACTCCAATAAAAATTAAGACAGAAAAAGAAGACTAATTAGAAAAGTGTTTCGATTCTAGGTATAAAATGATTAATGTATAGACTAGATGGGATTAGGAAAAGAACGAAGATGAGTGTGATAAGTAGTGCCTGATATGACAGGACCTGGAAATTTTTTATTTATTTTTAGTTATTTATTTTGGCTGCGTTGGGTCTTTGCTGCTGCGCGTGGACTTTCTCTAGCTGCGGCGAGTGGGGGCTACTCTTCATTGTAGTGCGCGGGCTTCTCATTGTGGTGGCTTCTCTTGTTGTAGAGCACGGGCTCTAGGCACGCGGGCTTCAGTAGTTGTGACACATGGACTCTAGTTGTGGCTCACGGGTTCTAGAGCGCAGGCTCAGTAGTTGTGGCGCACGGACTTAGTTGCTCCAAGGCATGTGGGATTTTCCCGGACCAGGGCTGGAACCCGTGTCCCCTGCATTGGCAGGCGGATTCTTAACCACTGCGCCACCAGGGAAGCCCACTTGGAAATTATTAAAGGTGGTGGTGACTGGGGAATAGAATAGAAGAAGAATGTCAGATGACCTACACATTAAATAAATGAAAGGTTTTGAGATTGGAAAAAAAAACTCTGAAGTTTGCTGCAATTTTATTAGAAATGACTTGAAATTTAGCCTTTGCCACTGACTTTGTAAATACTTATGCAAATTAAGTGTTCAATCGTATCTTAAATTTTCTTCTTACCAATAATATCATTCCCTAATTTAATGAAAGATAAAAAATGAAATGAATAAATTTCTGGCCATCTGGGAAAAAAAGAAAAGGAAGCCCTTGGTACCTTACGGGAGAGGGAGAGGACAGCTTTCTTTGTTGATGTGAATCAGGAAGGAAACAGAACCTTGAAAACCCACTGGGGAAATCCAGCTGATCTACCAACTTTCCCGAAGGACCAAGGGCTTGTAGACATAGCTTCTGCAGATGCAGGCGGTGGTGAGAACACAGTAAACACTTGAGAGGATCCGGCAGGATTCGGGGGTGGGGTTGGCACTGTGGTTTTCAAGGACCCCACAAAAGTCTCTTCCCTTCCGTTTCCTTTGGGGTAAAGAGCCCTGTACTCAGAGTCGGGAGCTGGGGCTCCTATGGTCATCCCTGTAAGGCAACAGGAATCTGTTGGCCTTGCTGGGCCGGCTTCCTTTCCATAGAATGGCATCCGGACTAACACAGCTCTTGTCTTTATTTACTCCAGGCCACTCCTTAACTGAAACACATTAAGAACTCCAACTTAGGGCTTCCCTGGTGGCGCCGTGGTTAAGAGTCCACCGTCCAGTGCAGTGGACATGGGTTCGAGCCCTGGTCCGGGAAGATCCCACATGCCACAGAGCAACTAAGCCCGCGCACCACAACTACTGAGCCTGCGCTCTAGAGCCCGCGAGCCGCAACTACTGAGCCTGAATGCCACAACTACTGAAGCCTGCGTGCCTAGAGCCCGTGCTCTGCAACAAGAGAAGCCACCGCAATGAGAAGCCCGTGCACCACAAGGAAGAGTAGCCCCCGCTCGCCACAACTAGAGAAAGCCCGCGCGCAGCAACGAAGACCCAAAACAGCCAAAAATAAATAAATTAATAATTAATTTAAAAAAAAAACTCCAACCTGTTCATTCACTGAAAAATTTTATTGAATATATAAGATAAAAGTTAATTTGTTCCCTGAAGGCTTTGCAAAGTCACTTTTAAAATGTCTCCTCCTGGCGTTTTCATTTGCTCATTTGTAGACATTTGACTAAACTATCCAATTCATGTAAAAGTTGTCAGTACATTATGTTTTTCTATTTCCTTTTAAGACCTTTTTGCTAACTTTATTTTTTAACTCGATTTTTTCTAAATTTTCATATTAATGGCATGATACCCTTTACTTTGTTCCTATAATTAGTACAATCCCGAATACGTTAGTGAATAACCATTTTCTACCATCATTTCGTCTGTGCCTCCTCTTCGTTGAATATACACAAATACCATTCTTTACGGTATTGTCAAAGAAATAAAACTGAATTTTATTGATCCTCAAAAAAAAAAAAAAAAGAACTCCAATCTAGGGCCCCCAAAGTAAAGGCCAAATACTGAATGTAGGGACCAGTGGACCAAAAGGCAAATATGGTAACGTCACTCTTTCTCTCTAATTGCTTCTCCCTGTTCTTTAGGTGGAAAATGCTTACTCGCTAGATAGTCGTCCTGGACCTGATATGAATGACCCTGAAATGAGCAAGTTGTGCCCCCAGCAGCCCGACCTTTGACAGGCCCCTGACCCTCTTCTTTTCACTCCCACGCTTCCCCCATCAGAAGGAAGGAGTCTTATCTGGCTGCCTCTCCACCAGCGGTGACATCAGAGGCAGCTGATCCTTCACGGCTCCCTCGGCTTTATCTTGCTTAAGAGGACAGATCTGGCGGTGCTGGAAAATCAAAACATCTCTCCGGCCAGATCTTGCTGTGACCAGAACGCAATTATCACTGACCCACCAGACATGTTAAAAATGGCTTTTTTTCCTGTAGAAATAACTGCACGTTCATGATCTTAAAAAATAACTATATTACAGAGAGACACGAAATGAGGACGTTTCCCCTCCCCTGCCTCTGGAAACAGCCGCGATCACCACTTTCCAGGTCTTGTCCTCTAGGGGTTGCCGTTGTAGCCTAAAATAAAATGTTGATGTCTCTATTCCTTGATTTATCAGACTTCGACCAAAAACAGTGTCCACCAAATGTCACAGATGAGGAATTGATTGCATTCTAAACCACTACTTCCCCTCTCCCATCCATCTCTTAGTTTTTATTAGTTATGCTATTTTAAATTTTTCCCTGGTAGTTATCTTTGTGACGTTAAATCACATGCTTAAAATAATTTCACTTTTAAGATAGACTTTCAAGTATACTTAGAAGCATTATTTTAAGATAAGCATTTACTGCAAGTACCCTTATAATTTGAATTTTAAGTTTATTCCTTAGACAGTACCTGTTCATGTCTCTTTATGAAAGATGAGGAATACAATGTGTTTGCTTTCCTTCCACCTTTCCTCCATTCCTCAAAGATCTTCATTTCTTGTGTTATTATTCCTTCCATGTCAAGACAATGGCAATCATGGTCCAGGCCAAAACATACCTTCCATCTGAGCTCTGAACATTAGTAAGACTCTGGTTTTGAGGCAGGAGACAGATGGGCTCCAGGCTAGACATGTACAACTAGCCTCCGATTTACACTTCCCCAGGGAGGAGCAGGTGGGCTCCAGGTTAGATATTTACAGCCGGCCTCCTGTTTGTACTTCGAGAAGGAACTAACAACAGGAATGGGGTAAACAACTGGACTTTGTCTCCTGTGGACACTTTAAGGTAACAGTCATGGCAGGGACAGAGAGGGGCTAAATGCTGTTTGAGCAAAAGATCAAGAGTTCACATACTTCCCATCCTTGGGGCAAGGGAGACACTGCAGAAAGGCTCCTTAGGGGTCAAAAAGGAGGGGGCTCCACCCCAGAATAGGTGGTGACAAGCCTCCCCCACCTCCCCATAGGCCTCCGGGCTGGCATCCATCTCGAAAAAAGTTGCGCAGGCATGTTGAGGAGTGCCCTAGGGCAGGGCAGGCGTGGAAAAGAAATGAGATTATTGGCCAAAGGTAAACAAAGGCCAGAAGAACTGCCCTGTATAAAGGATGTAACCGTCTCTTTACTGCATTCCTTCTCATTAGGGGGGATACCTATGGCCTTTTTCTCCGGGTGTGTACCTCTGCCTTGCTTCTGTCTTAATTAAACAAACCCTTTTTCTGTGTGTTCTCCCACTTGTTGTGCTGTGTCTCTCATAATAAACTTTGTACCTGGTTTTACAGCTTTTGCCTCCTTGAGAAATGCATTTTTCAAATGGGGCAAGAGCCAGGGGAACTTTGCTTCTAGCCTCTAGCCCCTGGTAGACTAGCGGCTAGGATTCCTGGTTTTCATCCAGGCTGCCCAGGTTCAATTCCTGGGCAGGGAACGAAGATCTTGCTTCAAGTCACCACTCACTGATGTCTCTCTGAGATCAGTTTCTCATTTTCAGTGTAAGCGTGGAGCATATTAATAACTATTCTACAGGGACTTCCCTGGTGGTCTAGTGGGTAAGACTCCGTGCTCCCAGTGTAGGCGGCCTGGGTTCAATCCCTGGTGGAGGAACTAGATCCCTCATGCATGCCGCAACTAAGAGTCCTCATGCTGCAACTAAAAGCCCGCCTGCCACAACGAAGATCCCACGTGCCGCAACTAAGACCCAGTGCAGCCAAAATAAATATTTTTTTTAAAAAAATAACTATTCTACAAAGAAAAATCCCCCAGACAAGCTGCTTCCTCCCTTTCTTTTCTTCAGCGTCTCTACCTCCCACCTCAATTAGCCAATAACAACGAAAACTTCTGGATCCATCTTCTGACATCGTAGGAAACTGATGCTAGGATCAACAAACGTCTCTGGCTGCAGGAGAGAGCAGATCTTGCCTGCCCCATCCTCCTCAAGGAGGTCGCCAATTTTTCTCTGCGCTGTCACCAGGCAGGGTCAGCCCACCCTGGCCAATCCAATAGCAGCCTGTGAGTTTGAAGCTAGATCAGCTCCCGGGCCTGGGGTAGGAGGCAAGCAGTGGGGAGTGGGAATGAGAGGAGGCTTCAGCTCCAAAGCTGATGATGGAGGAGCTTAAAAATGAAGCTCCCGGGTGCTGTGGGCCTCTTCTGACCTTAAAGATGCATGTTCTGAGTTTGTAGCTCCTGGTTCAGCATCAGTAGAACTCCATGGAAAATCTGGAAAAATAAAAGCCTCTCTCTGCTAATCCCATAAAGAACTTCCTTGTCTAGAAAGCAACCTGGAAATGTTAGCTCATCTGAGACTTTTCGTTATGGGGCTTTGGTGGGCTGAGGTCATGCCAGCTTCCTCAACACCAAAAACCCAATAAAATACTTTTAAAAATTATATATGCAGTTGGGCTTACAAGAAAAAAAAAAGGGAAATCCATAGATGTCTGAAATAATGGAATTGAAAGCCGGAATGAGAATATTGTGCTGCGACAGCCCCGGGGAGAGAGACCTGAGGGCCAGACCCTGAAATGGGCCCTAAAAGCCCGAGGCTTCACCGGCCGGCACCGGACAGGGGAAGATGCCTGAAGGAGCCACAGACCTGAGACCGTTATGCCAAAGTGTGGTCCTCAAGCAGAAGGAAACTACACATCTCTGTCTCATTTGCAAAGGGCAGTAGCCTCTGTAAAAAGGACTCTAAAATCCCTCCCCTCCCCTTCAGCCCAGGGTCCTGGCGAGGAAGGTCTGTCTCTACTCAGAGTTCCGAGTGAAAAAGGCTCTCATGAGAAACCACGAAAACCTCAAGGCCGTGCTGAACGTGAGCTTAGTGTCCAAAACTACACTTTGCCCGTGATGGAGGAGGACATCAATATAGAAGCTTGTCCTGAGCCGTGATACCCACCACACGGCCTCTCATAGACGCAAAGTCCTTGCTGATTGACAGGGAGCTTACAGCCAAGTGGCCCAGGATTGCCATGTAAACAATTCTGGTGAAGATGAGCTGACCACGGGACTTCCCTGGCGGTCCAGTGGTTAAGGCTCCGCGCTCCCAATGCAGCGGGCCCGGGTTCCATCCCTGGTCAGGCAACTAGATCCCTCATGCATGCCGCAACGAAGACTTGGCACAGCCAAAGAAATAAATAAATATTAGAGAGAAAAAAAAAAGATGAGCTCACCATGAAGAAATAGTAGGAGTGAGAATCGGCTTTTCTCGAACGCATTAAATGCCTAACAGGACAATTATAAGGGATATAAAAAAATAGACACCAAGGGCTTCCCTGGTGGCGCAGTGGTTGGGAGTCCGCCTGCCGATGCAGGGGACGTGGGTTCGTGCCCCGGTCCGGGAAGATCCCACATGCCGCAGAGTGGCTGGGCCCGTGAGCCATGGCCGCTGAGCCTGCGCGTCCGGAGCCTGTGCTCTGCAACGGGAGAGGCCACAGCAGTGAGAGGCCCGCGTACCGCCAAAAAAAAAAAAAGAAATAGACACCAAAAGAACAAGACACATGAGAGGTACCTCACCCACACCTGATTTCTCTGAGCAAGGCTGTCCCCAAACCAACCCAGGAAGAGAAAGCCAGGAAGGACCAGACACCTTCTCATCCAGCATCACGCCCCACCCCCAACCCCATATTACGATGAGGACCCTGGATCCCAGGGAGCAGCTCAGGGCTGTGAGAGACCTGGGGGATGGAACAGGAGAACTCAGGTTTCTAAAACCACGGGTGCCTCTTGAGTTGTTTCTTAATTGAAAGTGGCGTGGCAGTGAGGATGGTGGGCAGAACTGGGGAATCGTAATACCCATTCTATTTCCATAGCAACGGCCAGGGACTCACGGTACCCATTTCCACTGCCCCAGACCCACATGGCCTCAGCACTAAAGAGCCCGAGGATTCTGATGGTTTGGGGGCAGCCCTCTTTTTAAGGGACAGAAGTCATGGTTCCATTTCATTGATTTGCCCTCTACCCTCCCTCCCCATCTTTTCAGCTCCTGGGATGTCTAGATGTGTGTCTTCCACATTACAAAGGCCAATTCTCTGCTACAACAAGGAAACAGAGGCCCCGGAAACACTTATATTTGCTGGGACCCGAAGTGGCCCATGGGTATTGTTCTGGCTGCCCTGGCCATGGTGACGCAGTACCACCCTCCTTGCTCATCAGATGATCTTGTAGTGGAAGCATATTCTGCATCAGGGGCTCTCAGGCGCTCGTGTGCCTTTGAATCATCTGGAAGACTTACTGACACCCCGAGGGCTGAATCCCCGCCCTGGAGTTTCTGATTCAGCATATCTGGGGCAGAGCCTGAGAATTTACATTTCTAACAAGTTCCCAGGTAATGTTGACACTGCTGGTCCAAGGACCACACTTTGAGAACCACTGGGCTAAAGCAGTACTTCTCAAACTTTCGTGGGCACGAAGTCCCCTTAGAGTCTTGTTACACTTCAGATTCTGATTCAGAGGGTCTGAAATGTTGCCTGAGGCTTTACATGTCTAACGAGTTCGCAGGTGATGCCAGGACCACATTTTCAGTGGCAAGCCTTGAAAAGTTATGTTTCTAAAATCTGCTACCTGTTACCCACACCTATCATAGACAGATGTGGGAGAGAAGAAGGAGCCGCTACGACTCTTCTTAGCGTCGGTTTTCCTGCAGAGCTGTCCAACCAGTCTCGGTCACTTACAAGGATGCTGGGCAGGTCAGTGAGGCCAGCACGGAGCCCGTCACATCAGCCCTGGGAGCCAAGGGCTCCTGTGAGTGGCCCCGAGGGCATTAAGGACGCCAGATGGGGTGACGCTGAGTGAAGGAGCAGACAGTGAAATGGGGAAATCACACCTGGGATGGCAGGAATAGCTGAGGGCCGAGAAGATGGTCCGAGCCCAAGAAGGCTCAGGAGTACCTAGCCTGAGACCAGTGCAGAATGTCCTGTACTGGTGCCAGCTTGTGTAGGAAAAAAAAGAAAGAAAGCGAGAGAGAGAGAGAGAGAGAGAGAGAGAGAGAGAGAGAGAGAGAGAGAGAGAGAGAGAGAGAGAGGGAACAAAAGAAAGAGAAAGAAAGAAAGAGAAAGAAAGAAAGAAAGAAAGAAAAGAAAGAAAAGAAAGAACGAAAAGAAAGAAAGAAAAGAAACAATGAAAAGAAAGAAAGAAAAGAAAGAATGAAAAGAAAGAAAGAAAAGAAAGAAAAGAAAAGAAAGAAAGAAAGCTGTTCTAAAATTGACCTTTCTTCCTTGGGAAAGTCAGATTCTTTCCCAAAAACCAGCCGTTTGAGGGCGATTGTGAGGGGGGGAGGGGAGATAAATGCTTCCACGCACCATTACTTTCTGTGATGGATGACTTTTCCCTCGGGGCCTTGCTTGAAACCAGTGCTCCGAGTCCTGGCTCGGTTCCAGGCCCTCTGGGAGCCCGGATGGCGCATCAGATAGCCAGGGCATTGGGAAGCAGCGTCTGGGTTGGGTTCCCAGCTCCAGCTATGGTTTTCTAATTATCACAGTCATTGGCTCTCAGGTGGCACAGAGCACTTCTCAGAACACTTCATTCATGCCCCCATTCCTTCATCCACAAATATTTATTGGGAGCGTGCAACGTACATAGCATGGTGTCATGCCCTCCAGGAAGGAGGAGAGAATCTAAAAGCCACGTGGCCCTTAGATCCAAGAGAAAGAGACACGCTCTGTGCTGGTGTTCAGACCTCCCCCAGTGCCCATTCCTGACAACATCTTTCTATGGAGGAAGGGTCAGAGGAAGTGCTTTTCTTAGCCCAGAGAGGAGCATATCCAACGTCACAGAACACAGTCAGCCCTGGAGCCAGGACTGCAACTTAAAGCCCATCCCATCCTGTATCCACTAACGTAGCTTCACTCAGGGACTTCCCTCCACCTTCTCTCAGACCCTAAAAGAGGAAATGAGTTTAGAAGAGAAGTTTGAAGGTCGGAAAAGAGACAAAATAAGGTAAGGGCTTCAGTGAGGGCTGAGGGACCCCAGCAGAGCCAAGGACACACCCTAAAGGGCTACTGAACACAGAGCCGTCCTCACTGCATCACGCCAGGGTGCTTCCAGGAGATCTGGACCAGGCAGAGAACTAATGAGGTGGCTTTGGATTTTTATCCAGCCGTAGGACCTCAGCGGTTCTGACTGCCCGTGACCAGAAATTAGCACCCCCAGGGTCCCCCAAAATAGCAGGAACCATTTTCTCCGGGCAGAAGTCTAATAAGCAAGTGGCTTCTGAAATGAGAGCAGCAGAGTCTACCTGGGCAAGAGGACGTTGCGTCAGGACCTTGCTGGGAGGCCCTGCCGTGTAAACTCTCCGGTTGGGTAGACTGGTGGCCACAGCATCTCGTCCGACCCTGGTGGGGTCAGAATCATCGTGTGCTCTCAGAAACCGGCTTACCTGGGCTTCACCTTCTGAGGTTCTCCCTCCGTTTTATAAGTCTGAGTCGGGGCCTGGGCTCTGTAGGTTCTGTATGAAGTCAGCACAGAGACCCACGGGGGGTGGTGACGGATATAGAGTGGCTCTGCACAGCCAGAATGTTCTTTATCTTCATCCTCTTACCCCAGATCTTTTCTTTATTCCTTTTTTTTTTTTTTTAAGTTTCGGTCTATTATAAGATTTTCAAATATTCAGGAAGTAAACCACGTACCCACAGCCGAGACTGAACAGGTTTTGTGTACCTTAATTCCTTTTCTCTGGATACTTGGTTTGCAAATAAGATTACAGATAGCACTAAAACCAGTCTGGAGAGCCTGTCTTACTCTCTGCCCTCCCCTCCAAGAGGAAATTGTTCTCTGGAAGTCATCACACCTCTCCCCCACGCATAGGTTCTACGTTCCTACCAATGCATGTGCTCGTTTAAAAAGGTCTCGTGGGCAATGGCTTACTCCCTGCACCCTTTTGCACCTTGCATCTTTCACTCACCACTAGGACCTCGTGGCGTGTTGACATTGATCCATATGGATCTCCTGCATTTGCCTTTTCTGCCTTTGAGACATTGCCATGCCCCTGGGCCTGGGTGGCCGCCTGAGGTCAGGGTGAAGGACCTGCCCATCGTTACCTTTTAATCTCTCCCTGGGTCTCGGGTCAGGCACTCTATCCATCAGGCGCTTGTGGACTCCCAGGTTCCAGTGCTCCTCTGGGGTTGGCCCACACCCAGGGGTGCTGATGCCACAGGAGTTGGTTCTGTTTGCCCAGTGGAGCATGTCAGGTGGGCAGCTCACGTTGCAGCCGTCCTGAGAGAGCGGATCATCTCACAGGACAAGTAGGAAATGCCAGGCCTGAGCTCTCTGGGTTGCTCTTGTTTCCCCTTCCATCCCTGTGAGAAAGGAAGGGCCGTCTAGACCTGCTGGAGCCAGGGCAACGTGGGGACGGAGCCCTTGCTTTCTGCCGCTGTGGAATTTTCTTTCAGCCTTTTAAATTCTTCTGAAAAGGGAAGATCCGACCCAGGGAGGCTGTGTGTACTGCAGCAACGCTTCAGAACAGACAAAGATGGATCTAGGTAAAACCCTGACTTCGTAACTGCCCCACAGACTCCCAGCATCTCGGGGCTGGAAGGGACTCAAAAGTTCCTATTATGGGTGACTTAGCTTCTGAGTGTCCCACTTCTGTGTCTCAGTCCCACTTGTAAAGCCGTGAATGCCCTAAGGTGGGGTCCTCACCTCTTCGCTGTAACTCCTTGGATGCTCGCTCTTTCTTCTGTTCATGGACCACCAAGCACAAGGCTTGGCATATGTGGGGAGTGGAGGGGGCAGCAACTGTAAATATTAATAAAAACCAAGCCTCGCCCTGCCCAGGAGCCCAGCACCTGTATCCACACCTCCCTGGTACAAAGCAGGTTCTGCTGAGTCATGATGGAGTCATATGGGGACGGGGTAAGCACACAGGGACTCCAGAGGGACATGATCTGGGGAATCCTGGAAGCTTCTGTAACAGGGAAGAACCAAATCTGACTACACGTTGGATCTGTTTCTTTTACTTGAACCTTCGCTCTCCACTGCATTTGTTCACTAAAAGGATACTGTCTCTACATAATGGCCTGCCTCGGGGAACCCTGCCCCTCTGCCTGAATGACTGTTAAACCAAAGTGCCTTTGTTCAGGGAAACGTCCAGACTCTGTTCCGCCTGTGGATGGCTGCAAGAAAGAAGAAATTAACAGGGAAATTTGCAGGGAATATCTGCAAAACTTATGGCCTTTTTACTCTACTTCCTCACTGCCTCTCCCTCTCTGATTCTATAAAAGAAACTGGCATCCAAATCCCGATAAGATGGTTTTTCAGAGACACTAGTCTGCCGTCTTCTCGGTCTGCCGGCTTTCCGAATAAAGTCGTCTTCCTTGCCTCGTCACCTTGTCTCTTCTTGGCCTGTCATGAGGCGAGCAGAGCGAGCTTGGACTCGGCAACACTTCTTGGAGAAAGAGGGCTTAACCTGGGTGCAGCCCAACTTAACCCGTAGAGTTTGAAGTCATTCGCTATTTTTTTTTTTTTTTTTTTTGGCCATGCTGCATGGCATGTGGGATCTTATTTCCCCGACCAGGGATCGAACCCATGCCCCCTGCATTGGAAGTATGGAGTCTTAACAACTGGACTGCCAGGGAAGTCCCTGAAGTCATTCGCTTTTATGCAGTGGACTTTCTCATCGCTAAGCTGAGTGAACCGGCCCTTAGTGTTTACTGAGGGGCCCTCAGAGGGGGCGACTATTGCTTGGAACACAGATGGGAGCACAGGGTCTTTACTAGCACTTTCTGGGAAGCCATGTCACCTGCTCTTATGAGTAGAGGAGATGGGGGAGGAAAGGAGGTGGGCCAAGGAGGTAGAAGCCATGGGGTGGGGAGGCAGGGTAAGGACCCTCTGCTCACCCTGTATAACGAGGACAAAGGCTAAGTGTACTGTATGTGGGGAAGGCAGCAGTGACAGAGCATGGACGGGTAGGACCCACCTGAGCCTGGGCTACTTCCTCCCTACAGGCCACGGAGAGCCCGGACCATGTGGCTGAGGCCCTCGGATGGAGTGTGATGGGGGAGTCACCCCAAAACATGCTGTCGGAAATTCCCCAGGTCCCCATGAATGCAGCTTGTGACAAGATCCTGGGCAAAACCTGCTCCAGGGCCTGGGGAAGGTGTCTTCTGCTTTTCCCAAGGAGAACCCTGTTGACTGAAAAATAAATGCACGGCCTAAAATTTGAGAATTATGTTTTATTCGGCAGACAAAACTGAGGACTTAAGCCCAGGACACAACATCTCAGACCAGCTCTGAGAGACCGTTCCACGAAGAGGTAAGGGAGCAGCTAGGATATATAGCAGTTTTTGCAGCAAAGATCAGGTGGTCGGAACATCGACTCATTACTATTAATTAAAGAAAACCAGACATCTCAAGGAATTTAGTGCTTTTCTATGTATGGGAAGATGCAAGAGTCCGGGCTCACTGAAATCATTCCTTTGATATGCATCAGCCTTCTGGGGCCAGTATCCTGTGTGCTTTCTCATCCTGAGTTCCCTCAGGGCTCACCGTTGAGTCGTCTGTAATGTGATGGCTCGACGGCTACAACATCCTTTGTTTACTGTTACGGCAGCAACATTCTTCACTCACAACCCCATACAACTGGAAGGAGATTTGGAGAATACTTGAAATCTTAGCAATAGTGATAACGCTTTATAGTATATCTTGTTCTTTCATCCAGATGAACTCATTAGGTTTACAAAACAAACTCTGGGATGTAAGACGCACAGTGACTGCCCCTTTTTTTGTAGAAACTTTTCATGGAGATGTTAAACAGTCTCCAACCAACTCTCTGAAAACTTAGAGATACAATTCCAGTCTTCTGATTACAAATCCAGTGGGATTTCCACTCTGCCCTACCGTCTTCTTCACATACACTTTGCAGTGTATAAACGCAGACAGTAATGATGTCAGAAAGAATAGGCCCAGGATCTTGGCATGAACTTCTCTTGGGCCTGTAAATTAACACTCTTCCTTGAAAGACTGTTAGGGAGGAGGAGGGCACTTGGAGAGAGAATGTCTCCAAACTTAGAGAAAACTACCACATTTAGTTGCATTGTCACAAATAGCTTAACATCACTCTGAAGGGATCATGTGGCAATAAACAACCCAAGTGTGCTCAGAGAGAGAGCTGGGTCTGGGGATCCCGGACCAGGAAGAAACTGAATTGCCCCATTGTGTGGGAGGCCCAGGCTACCAAGTCATTGGAGGTTGACCTAAATCTAGACCCAGTCACACCCTGCCCTTGCCATCTCTGGACCCTCTGTTTACCACGTTCTCTGATCATCTTTTGTCCCAACTATTGATGTTGGCCAACGTCCTGGAAAGTCCTGTGTTCTTCAATGAGGCATGCACTTCCTGTGTGATATGTATTTGGGGGCATTTTTGGCTAAATTAAGCCTTTTGTTTAAATGGTATTTGTTGTTGTGTTTAAATCTTTCTCGAAACTGGAATATAACTTCATGTGTACTAACCTTCTTGACTTCAGGAAATAGAAAAATTGTAATGTTACCAAACCAAACTTGGGTCCACTTGCCTGCAGGCAGTAAAGCCAATCTACTGACACCTGGTGGTTGTGAAGGAAAATGCAGCATTTACTGCAGGTGCCAAGCAAGGAGTCCAGGTAGACAGTGTTTAAAAGGCCCGAATTCCCTGAAGGCTTTCAGGGAAAGGTTTTTAAAGACAGGATGAGAGTTGGGGGACTGTGGGGTGTATGATCAGCTCACAGATATTTTTATGATTGGTTGGTGGTGAGGTAGTTGGGAGTCAACATTATCAACCTTCTGGTTCCAACCAGAAGGTCTGGGGTCTCCATGCTTGTGGGCAGCATATGGTTAATATTTTCCACCCGGGTGGGGGCTTCAGTATCTGCAGAACAGCTTGAAGGACTTTGCTCAGGATGTTATCTATAGCCCTCGAGGAGGAACTAAAGGTCCTTGACTTTGTTTAATGGAGAAACTATTATTATTCTGTCTTGTTTGGCTGTTTTCCTTTCTTTCTGCATTTTCTCACTTCTCTGATTACATTTACTTTTTGCAACTCAGGGAAGGCCTAGGAGGCTAAAGATTTTCTACAGACAAGAGGCAGGCAGAGGACATGAGGGGAGTCGTCTGTTCAGGGAAGACCCCATAGGGTCCTACTCTGTTACAGGGGCATTTGCATTTGGGCTGCTTTGATGATCCAAGGGTCTTGCAGATTGTAGAATTAAACCACAAAGGGAACCCCAGGCCCCCCTGCCCACCTTCTGCCTCTGTATCTTCCTCTGCTCCTTGCTCAAGTCTGCGGCACGATAAGCAGCTGAGTAAGCATCTCATCCTTGGGCCACCAGTGACTGTCTGCCCCTGCCCCCACCTGACCCCATCCCAATGCATAATCTCACAGGAGGAGAACTGGAAAGTCAGGTATGGTCCAGAGGTGGTCACTGAGGAATCAGGCTGGGTAAGGCAAGCTGAACACAGACGGGGTCCAGCTTCTCTACTCCCCAGGTACTCGTGGCTCGTGGGAAAGTGGGCAGGCTGCCACCACCCAGATTTTTCAACGGGGAGAAGAAGGTGCTGGGGAGGGAGGAGGAGACGGTTCCTCTGACAGCCCCACATGTGCCATTCCTAGAGTGAAATCCTTGAAAGTATTCTGTTGGGGGAGGGAGGGGCATGTTATGAACCGGAACTCTGGCTCCTCCAGGGACAGCTGTCTGAGGCTGTGTCACAGTACCAGGAACTCTGCAGGCAGGTCCCCTCCACGGCTCCCCCAGGGCAGTTGCACTGGGAAATACTGCCATCTGGTGGGCATTTTGCAGATTTCCCCCTTGGACTCAGCATCTGAGAGGTGGTTTCTGCTTAGGGTAAGGGAGCTCGGAGCTCCACAGGCCTCAGGCTTTGGCAGGAGTTCAGCTCCACCATGTAGAGCCGGGGTCCTGGGGCAGAGTCACACAGTGGGCTCCGTATTTAGGGAACTGGGACCTGAGTGCCACCTCATCATTCCCTCCTGCTGGGCAGTGTGGACATAATCACAGTTGTCACCTTAGGGGGGTTATTTTGACGATTAGATGAATATATGAGTATTGTTATTAACATCAGCTACCTTACGGAGGCTGTTCACAGTTTTAAATTAAATAAATATATGTGACAATAGAAAGCACAGTGTCTGATAAATAAGACTATTCAACAAGCGTTCATTCCTTTCTCAAAAATCCATCACTTAGTTTGGCCACGTTACAATTCCAAGACGAGAGAGGTGGTGTTATTTCTATGTATTCACAGTCCGGGGTACATAGCAGAAGATTTACAGATGTTTGATGAAGTAGAGAAAAGAGAAGAAAAGGAAAGAGAGGAAAGAAAGGCTTGCAATTTATTTTTTAATTTTTTTTAATTTAATTTAATTTTTTTATATAGCAGGTTCCATTTAGTTACCTATTTTACACATATTGGTGTATACATGTCAATCCCAATCTCCCAGTTCATCCCACCCCCCAGACCCCACCCCCACTTTCCCCCCTTGGTGTCCATATGTTTGTTCTCTACATCTGTGTCTCTATTTCTGCCTTGCAAACTGGTTCATCTGTACCATTTTTCTAGATTCCACATATATGCGTTAATATATGATATTTGTTTTTCTCTTTCTGACTTACTTCACTCTGTATGACAGTCTCTAGGTCCATCCATATCTCTACAGATGACCCAATTTCATTCCTTTTTATGGCTGAGTAATATTCCATTGTATATATGTGCCACATCTTCTTTATCCATTCATCTGTCGATGGGCATTTAGGTCACTACCATGACCTAGCTATTGTAAATAGTGCTGCAGTGAATATTAGGGTGCATGTGTCTTTTTTAATTATGGTTTTCTCTGGGTATATGCCCAGTAGTGGGATTGCTTTGTCATATGGTAATTCTATTTTTAGTTTTTTAAGGAACCTCCATACCGTTCTCCACAGTGGCTGTATCAATTTACATTCCCAGCAGTGCAAGAGGGTTCCCTTTTCTCCACACCCTTTCCAGCATTTGTTGTTTGTAGATTTTCTGATGATGCCCATTCTAACTGGTGTGAGGTGATACCTCATTGTAGTTTTGATTTGCATTTCTCTAATAATTAGTGATGTTGAGCAGCTTTTCATGTGCTTCTTGGCCATCTGTATGTCTTCTTTGGAGAAATGTCTATTTAGGTCTTCTGCCCATTTTTGGATTGGGTTGTTGTTTTTTTTTAATATTGAACTGCATGAGCTGTTTATATATTTTGGAGATTAATTCTTTGTCTGTTGATTTGTTTGAAAATATTTTCTTCCATTCTGAGGGTTGTCTTTTCATCTTGTTTATAGTTTCCTTTGCTGTGCAAAAGCTTTTACGTTTCATTAGGTCCCATTTGTTTATTCTTGTTTTTATTTCCATTACTCTAGGAGGTGGGTCAAAAAAGATCTTGTTGTGATTTATGTCAAAGAGTGTTCTTCCTATATTTTACTCTAAGAGTTTTATAGTGTCCAGTCTTACATTTAGGTCTTTAATCCATTTTGAGTTTATTTTTGTGTATGGTGTTAGGGAGTGTTCTAATTTCATTCTTTTACATGTAGCTGTCCTGTTTTCCCAGAACCACTTGTTGAAGAGACTGTCTTTTCTCCACTGTATATCCTTGCCTCCTTTATCATAGATTAGTTGACCAGGGGTGCATGGGTTTATCCCTAGGCTTTCTATCCTGTTCCATTGATCTATATTTCTGTTTTTGTGCCAGTACCATATTGTCTTGATTACTATAGCTTTGTAGTATAGTCTGAAGTCAGGGAGTCTGATTCCTCCAGCTCCTTTTTTTTTTCCCTCAAGATTGCTTTGACTATTTGGGGTCTTTTGTGTCTCCATACAAATTTTAAGATTTTTTGTTCTAGTCCTGTAAAAAATGTCATTGGTAATTTGATAGAGATTGCATTGAATCTGTAGATTGTTTTGGGTAGTACAGTCATTTTCACAATATTGATTCTTCCAATCCAAGAACATGGTATATCTCTCTATCTGTTTGTGTCATCTTTAATTTCTTTCATCAGTGTCTTATAGTTTTCTGAGTACAGGTCTTTTACCTCCTTAGGTAGGTTTATTCCTAGGTATTTTATTCTTTTTGTTGTAGTGGTGAATGGGATTCTTTCCTTAATTTCTCTGTCTGATCTTTAGTTGTTAGTGTATAGGAATGCAAGAGATTTCTGTGCATTAATTTTGTATCCTGCAACTTTACCAAATTCATTGATTAGCTCTAGTAGTTTTCTGGTGGCATCTTTAGGATTCTCTCTATATATCATGTCATCTGCAAACAGTGACAGTCTTACTTCTTCTTTTCAAATTTGTATTCCTTTTATTTCTTTTTCTTCTCTGATTGCCATGGCTACGACTTCCAAAACTATGTTGAATAATAGTGGTGAGAGTGGACATCCTTGTCTTATATTGATCTTAGAGAAAATGGAAAGGCTTGCAATTTTAAAATGTGTTTGAGGGAGGAAAAAGTGGTCCTTTGTCAAACAAGTACATTATCAGTACAATATATTATTAACACCATATAAAAGAAGCCCTGTGTATTTTATAAAAGCATCACCAAAAGACAAGTCCTCTGTTCCCAGCTGCTGGAAGGGTCTGGATCAGGGAGCTTAGGTCTCTGTCCCATTGGCTCTGTGATCCTCGTTTCCAGCTCAGCCATTGGCCTCTTGCTGTGTAGGTCCTATCACCTACAGGAGGCAACCTCTGGCTCCACAAGGCCCACCTGACCCCTGATGTCCCCCTGCTCATGAGGCCAGACACCAGAGGGTGTGAGAAGGGCGGCCAGAAGAATCACACTGCAGGTCAGGGCTCAGGAGATAAAGCCTCTGCCCGTATCCTCACACCCGCCACAATCAGCGGGAAGAGCCAGGCCCACCACTAAAATAGTGCCTTCCTGGGAACTGTCACCCCATGTTCCCCTGTCACTGCCTGAGTCTTCCAGAGCTCACTCCCCAGAGGCACAAAGAGTCAGGGAGACAAGGACAAAGCACTAACTCAGATTAGAAAAAACCTGAGGTTTATGAAGACTTCTATAGAGACGCCTTCTTTTGGTCCTCAGCACATGTCCCTAAGATGAGTACCACAGGAAAGAAGAGGTTCCCTGCCACCTCACTTTGGGGTCTGCAAACTGAGCTCAGAGAGATTAAACAATCTGTTCAAGTGACAGAGATGAGATCTAAACCCAGACTCTTTCCTTCTAAATTTAAAGTCACACGAGTCCCATGATAGTGATGAGGATATATCGAATTTCCATAGTTCACTTCCTTTGAAAGACCTCAGAGATTTCCGTTCTTAAATGTGTTTTTGTCTTCATACCATCTCTGGTGGTTGGAGAAGGCCACGTCTCCACATTTTATAGACAAAGAAAACTAAGGCAGGAAATAGGATTTGACCAATTTAAGACTCAAGTATATGAACAACTCACAAAAAAGATCTCGCTGGTATTTGCTGTGCTGCCTTCCAACCATCCTGGCCCCCCTCTTTAAATGGCGTTTGATGGTGGGATTTTCAGTGCACTGTGCACACGTCCCATTTTCTCACCTATGAACTTTGAGTTCCGAGCACCTAAAATGCAGCTTCAGCAGGTGATTTGATGCCCAAACCTCCAGGGAAGTGTAGAGGAGGGAAAGTTCTCCTTGAACCTCTTAGGGTCCTTGGCTGGATCTGAAAATTAAACTGATGAAGACAGATTAACAGGAGAAAAGCATACAACCTTTATGGAATTTTTACATGTCCATGGGAGCCTTCTCAAGAGAATGAAGACCCAAAGAAGTAACCAGAAAAGGAAGTTTCTAGGCAAAGAAACCCAAAAAAAAAATTGTAAAGATTGACAAAAAGAGGAGTTTGGACTTGGGTAGCAAATGGTAAAGAAGTGACGGGAAGAGAAGAGTTTAACAAGATTTGTTTATGCTGATTCCTTGGCCCCAAATTCCATCTCCGTTGATAAGAAACTCTTCCCTCCTCCCGGTGCAAGGAGGGCATCCTTCACATGGGAGACTTATGACCCATTTCAGGGGAGGAGGGAGAAGAGGAAGAGGTCAGAGTGATCTTACTGCTTCTGCATTTTACTCAAACTCCTTCAGCTTAAGATGCTCAGCACACCAAGGGTCATATTTTGGGGTTGTGCGCCCTGAACCCCACTGGAAGCAAACCAAGCACTACATACTTGGAAGACTCAACCCTCTCAGCCACTATCCAGATAGGAACTTGTCAAAGAGCAAACACGTAATGATGGAATGGCTTGAAGAAAACATGAGAATGAACTTTCTATAACCCACCAGCCATTTTCTCTACTTTAAAAATCTCAGGACTTCCTTGGTAGTGCAGTCGTTAAGAATCTACCTGCCAATGCAGGGAACATGGGTTCCAGCCCTGGTCCAGGAAGATCCCACGTGCCGTGGAGCAACTAAGCCCGTGTGCCACAACTACTGAGCCTGAGTGCCACAACTACTGAAGCCCGTGCACCTAGAGCCTGTGCTGCACAACAAGAGAAGCCACCGCGATGAGAAGCCCACGCACTGCAAAGATGACTCAATGCATCCAAAAATAAATAAATATATTTTTTAAAATCTCTATCAGAAAAGGGAATCCTCCTACACGGTTGGTGGGAATGTAAATTGGTGCAGACACTATGGAGAACCGCATGGTGGCTCCTCAAAAAACTAAAAATAGAGTTGCCATATGATCCAGCTATCCCACTCCTGGGCATGCATCCAGACAAAACTCTAATCTGAAAAGATACTTGCATCCCTATGTTCATAGCAGCACTTTTCACAGTAGCCAATAAATGGAAGCAACCTAAATGTCCATTGACAGATGAATGGATAAAGATGTAGTACATACACAATGGAATATTACTCAGCCATGAAAAAGAATGACATCATGTCATTTGCAGCAACATGGATGGAGCTAGAGATTATCATACTAAGTGAAATAAGTCAGACAGAGAAAGACAAATACCATATGATATCACGTGTCTAAAATATGTTCAGAATCTAAAATACTGAGCTTATCTATGAAACAGAAACAGACTCACAGACATAGAGGATGGACTTGTGGTTGCCAAGAGGCAGAGAGCTGGAGGAGGGATGGGGTGGGAGTTTGGGGTGAGCAGATGCAAGCTATTGTATATAGGATGGATAAACAACAAGGTCCTACTGTATAGCACAGGGAGCTGTATTCAATATCCTGTGATAAACCATAATGGAAAAGAACATGAAACAGAATGTATGTGTGTGTGTGTGTGTGTGTGTGTATATACATATATATATATATACACACACACACACACATATATATACATATATATATAATTGAATTACTTTGCTGTACAGCAGAAACTAACACAACATTGTAAATCAACTATACTACAATAAAATTATTTTTTTTTAAATGATGGAGCTGTATTGTCACCCTTGGTCTCTGAGTGACTAGAATGAGCAAAGCCCCTGCTATCCCATTATGGCCACATGATATGAGTAAGAAATAAAGCTTTGTGCCTTAAGCTCTTGGGATTTGAGGGCTATCTTGTTACGCAGCATAATCTAACCTATTCTTACTGATGCAAGCTTCATGTGAACGTTTTGCTGATCTCATAACTTCATGGCACAGAGACTGGAATCATGAACTAAAATGCTTTTCGTGTAAATCTGATCTCCTCCCACCTGACTCGGCACCGCTGCAGCTGCTACAAGAAACATCATTCACTGTGTGCTCCTAAAGGTGCCATTTGTGTGGAATGCAATGTGCAAAGCAGCTCTGGATTTGTCACAGGAGAGGGGACACAAACACAGTCCACTTACTGTTTTTACTTCATTGATTTTCAGGTTACTGGAAGTAATTCTTTTTATCTGCAAAGTATTTTATAGTTTTTAAAAGTGCTTACATCTAAAATATGTCATTTATGAAATATTCACAACCCTGTGGGGCGGATATAGCATTAACTCCGTTTTAAAACCAAGAGATTGGAGAGCCACACAGTTTAAGGGACCACGTAAGGATGTCAGTTAGTAAAGCAGTGAAGCTGGGATTTGCCCTTTTGTCTGCTGGCTCCAGGTGTGGGACTAATTCAACTGTGCCCCATTCCTGCAGCATCTTAACTCTGAACAGAAGTTTCCATCTATTCTAATCAGGTCTCTCTTAAGGGGAGGCACGCTGTACTGATCAGCTCTTCATCATTTTTAGTTTTTTGCCACCTGGTTGTTCAAAAGACAGTCTTAGGGCAGTGGAACCACTCTGGCTGGCAGGTCCAGAAGAAAGTGTCATCCCCTGGGCTTGATAAACTGGAAGCTGACTATCTGGTCAGCCCTGAACTCCCGGCATCCTGCCTTGGTTATCAGTCCTGGCCCTGATCTTTGAGAGGCTGACAGCCTGTCCCCCGAGTAATCTCACACTTGGACTTGGCGAAGTGGCTCATTTATGAAGTGTGGAGACAGTGAGCAGGGGGTGCCACTTACGGTGACACCCCCACGTTACCTCTCACCTCCTCTCCCTACAACTCCGAGAACTATCTGTCTCCCATCACACCTCCATCTGCTCTCTCTTTTTCCTCCACGTTTCTTTACCCCTCTGGGAATTCGTTGGTTTGGGTTGATCAGTCTCCTTTCTTTAATTGGCTTTACATGAGTGAAATCTCCCCATTTTCTGGGCCCCTGAGCCCTGAGATGTCAGCTGGGCTTGAGCTGAAGGACTCGAAGACTTAGAATACCTCCTCCATCAAGGGTCTTCGAGGTGACAGAGAGAGAAGCTCTCTCCATCCTGCCCCAAATTAGTACACTGTACCCACGTGGTAAAATGCTTTGGAAATCACCTGTGTGGTCCCCGAGTTTCCAAAGCTCCCCCATGAACAAATGTGGTGACACGCACATCAATCTCTGGAAGTGACGAGGCATCAGGGGTCCATGCTTGTCCTCACTTCGCCACAGAAGACACACCTGGCAAGCAGAGGAGAAGGGCCATGTCCGTCTCTCTAGGACCTGCCGCCAGGATCCCAGCTCCCTTGAGGTCTGCATGCCTGATGCCCGTTGCTCTACCCAGCGAATCTGATGCGACTGACGAGGCTGATTCTTTTCAAGAATGGATGCTGACGCTGTGTTGTCATCCTGGCAAAGGGTGCACTTCCAGGGTGACCTCTGGAAGCCCCAGCGGCTTCACTACCCTCAGGAGCTCAACCTCAGGGCTGGAAAAAGCAGCAGGTGACAGAAGAAGGAAGAGGGGCTGCCTGGAGGGTTATAAGAAGAAGCCTCCTCCCCTGTTTCTTCTTTCTTCCTTCCACTCAAGGCTCCCAAAGCTGGGGTTTCCTCACTGAGTCCTTAGCAGTCCTTAGTAAGGGCCCTTGTAATTTCAGGCTCCAGCTCCGACCTGCCTGACCAGGTAAAATCGTCCTGTGATGCACTCACCTGGCACGGTAGACATGTCCTTTTGTGCTCTTTCACACATACAGTTTCACGTAGATGTGTACTGTTATTTGATCAGTGTCTTTCTTCCCATTAGGCCAAGCTGCTTGACGTCAGAGACCAGTCAGTTTTCCTTACCTGGCAAAGAGTAGGCACTCAATAAATATTTGTTGAATGGATGAATTAATCTTCTCTGCTGACATCGCAGGAGAGAATGAGCTTAAGCTCTGGCAAGAAGGATAAGCTCTGGAGCCAGGCTGCCTGGCTGTAGATCCTGGCTAGACCATTTGCTTCCTATGAGACCTTCAGCAAATATCCCCGTCCTGTCCATTGTATGGTCCTGAATGGAGATAATAGTAGTACCTGCTCCATAGGGTTGATTTCAGGGCTACGTGAGCTAATATATGTGACCATTTCAGTCTCTGGGACACACAAATGCTCAGTAGATATTAGCTAACTACAGCCTGCTTGTCGATGGTGGGTGGCCGAGAGATGCCTTTGATTTTGTCCTTTGCAAGACACAGGGGAAGTGCGATTCCCTTACACTTAACCAAGGAGATAGTTTTGAGAGTTAAGACAAAAAAGATATTCTAACTATAATTGTTCAACGAAACTATGGGCTATATCTAGAGACAGTGAACTTATAACTAAAGACAAAGGCATAACACAGACAATGAGATTGTTGATGGAATCAGGATGTAAACCATGGGGGATTTCTGGCAATGGGTAACTCATCACAGGTATGTAGGATCAAGTGATTCAGTGGGCATCCCAGTCAAAGCCCATTTTATATAAAAAAAAAAAAAAAAAACTTCCAGATTTGATGGATTGAGATTTATCATATATCACAAACTCAGAGCTCTTCCAGTGAAGAAGGAGAGTCCAGGTGAAGTACGGTGGGTAGGAGAACACAGACCTTGAAGCCAGGATGACCGGGCTAAATTCCAGCTGGGCCATCACTTGCTGTGTATCTTGGGCATGTGACTCAACCTCTCTGGGTTTCAGCTTCCTTATCTGTGAAGTGGGAATGATAATAGGACACCAATCTTCCAGAGCTATTGTAAGGATTGAACATACAATAGCCCACAGTGACACTGCATAAGCGTCAGAGATAATTAAAGGGATCAAAAAAACATCCCAAGTGTGTAACACGAAACCTCTCTCTAGCGAATGGACCGACGATTGTCCATTTTTCCTGGAAGGGGAGATCATCTGAAATGAAAGACTTACAAAAGGAAATGGACAGGAGTTGGGCCTCATAGTCAAGGACCTAGAATGGCCCAACTCAGAAGGTTGGTGACAAGGAGATCTGAGAAAAGACCCTTCTGAAGGAGCACAGAGCATGTGACTGCCCGCAAGTCCCCTCATGTGGGGTTGAAGCTTGGCCATCAGGTGGACCAGGTGACCGTCTCTAGGAGGTCCCTCCTCCTTTGCTTTGCCAGAGTTTGCATCCTCAGGAGCGCTTCTGCCTGCCCAGCTTCCCTCAGCTCCACGTGCACACGTGTTCTCTCTACAAGCTCCTTTTCTGCTTAAATCATACAAGCGGCGTTTCCCGTCGCTTATAACAGAGTTCCAATAAATAATGCAGACTCCTCAGACCTATGAAGTCAGAAGCCCTGGGGCGGGGGTTCTCACGAATCTGGAGTTTTGGAAGCATCCCAGGTCACTCTTATACATCCTGACATCTGAGAACCACTGCTATTGCTGGACACCATCCAGCTCTGATACTCTCTGATCCTATAGTTCTCTGGTTGTATGAACTCCTGACCCCACTCCATGTCGCCTGATCCCCGGGTCACAGTTTTCAGAGGCTGAAGCCATCTCTCTGATGTGGAGAGAACAGGGAAGCAGATGGCCCAGACTCCTCCCTCCCCTGCCCCCATCCCCATACGCCACACTCCTATCTGCTGTGTGTCACCTGAGTCTGGGGTGCCTGTAGCAACCCACAATCAGGGAACGGGCACCTTCTTTCTTGGTAAAAGTAACTCTGTCTTTTCCAGGAGCCCTGACTACACTGTAGGGGGAGAAAAATCGTGACATTTTGCCTGTACTTTATGGACAACTTTCTAGCAAAAGATGAGTGTGATGTTACGGAATATGGGATGTTGGTCTCCCGTTAAAAACAAGAAGCACCATCTTGCCATCCTTCCCCAATGCGACAAGGGCAATAAACTGTGTTCTACAACATTCAGTTGTTTCTACAGTGCTCAGTAGCATGTTTAGCAAGAGCGCAAAAGATGCATTCCCCTCCCCCGACTCCCGTGACGGCAGTACATGGGCAGGCTTCCCTCGGGCTCGGGACAATGTCATGTTCGGCTCTGTGAGGCCCAGCACGGCTGGGCCACCTTAGACATAGTGGGCCCGTGGCCTGAGGGGGTCAGCCACAGGCCCAGCGAGAGCTGATCAGCACCCCTGGGACAGGCAGGACTGCCTCGGCTATTTTGGGAGGACGTCGGCAGCTGTGCTGAGATGGAGGTGAGCAGAGAGGGAGAGAAACTCTTTCTCAGAGCAGCTAATGGGACATAGGAGCTTTCTCACATCTCTGCCCTTGAAAAACCTCATGGCTGGTTTTTCCCGGCCCCAGACCTCCCGAGACATTCTCGCCAATCCTCTTAAAATACCACTTTCATCAGGTTAATTCTCCCTCTTGAACACCTGCACAGGGGCCCCCCCTTGAAGTATAAGATCAGTTCCAAACCCCACCTGCTATGCGACGGCTACAACCGCCCTGCCTCAACTTGTCTCTCCAACTTGGCTCCAATGATTCCCACGAGCCCTCCCCAAGGCTCAGAAACGTTCTGCTCAAGCAAAGTGGTCCGTCCTTCTCTCTCCTGTGCCTACGCCGCACACGTACCTGCAGGTTTTCGCTGGCAGGATGTCCCCTTCCTGCTACTAAGCTCCACCCTACCCTGACGTGGCCCCTCCTTTCCTAGGCTTCAAATCCAGTGTTTGCCTTTAAATTGCCTCTTCCTTGTTCTACCTTGACCCCTACCCAAACGGATCTTCACTCCTCCATGGTCAACCCCGGACAGCCTTACCAGATGGCCAGGCGGAAAGAGACCTCGGTCTGGAGGCAGAGAGTGCAAGTTCAAATCCAGCTGTGCCCGTTCTTAGCTGTGCGGTTTCTCTAAATGTCACTGGCTCTACAACCTGGCAAGGTTATTTCTGCGATTGAGGATCATGTCATAAAATGTCCCCCAGGGAACATGGCACACAGTAGGTGCTCAGCGAGTAGTAACGAGCAGGAAAGTTGGCGCTGCCATCGGACATTTGCCTTCACCGTCCATCTGCTCCCCACGGTGCTTAGCTCGCGTCTGTGTTCTTGGAAAGGACTCAGAGCCTATTTCCTGTGGTCTCTGGGGGTTTGTGCTCTAAGTTCACTGACTTTTCTTCAGTAAAATAGCAAAGCGGAGAGGCCCGAGCCTGCTTTGCACTCAAACGGACAGGCTGGCTTCACAGAGCCCAGGCAAATCCAAATACCGGTCTGAGGATGGACTCAGCATGTGCTTCCGAGAGAGGAAGCCTCTTGAGCGTCACCGTCCTCGTTGGAAAGCGAAAGCTTTCTCTGCTGAGCTGCCTGAGGACACCATCAGCCTGCTAAGGAAACCACTCGGTTGTCAAAACACATCCTGGCTTCCCCTGTCCGAGGTGTCAGCCAGCATCTTGGAGAACGGCAGAGCAAGCTCTGGGGAGCTCAGCGCTGATAAACAATTTATAAAATGTCACGTAGGCTCTAGGGTGGATGCCAGTGTGGCTGGAAGTCACCTCTGTTTCAGAGCAATGGAAACTTGTGAAACCTCCAGCTTTCTTGCAGAAGCTCACATACCATATTTTTAAACTTATAAACAGTAAAAACGACTATAAATCTCCTGTCCCTAACATACCACAATAAAAAAACTCCCCGACACTAAAAATAATTTCCTATTTTTTTGGTCTTTAAGACCCATAATTCTTGTCTTCAAGACTCATTACCCCTTCCAGGTACACTTCTTGTTGCTATTGATTTAACCAACCCACCAACAAGTATTTAGTATGCTCCACTGTGTGCCCAGAACTCTGTGGGGGCCAAGAAAGATAACAGAAGAAAATACGACTGCTGTCCTCAAGGACCCGCTTAAATCTAGTCGTTCTGTCCGATCTGCACCACGCAAGACCTGCTGGGCTTTGTTCAGGAGTCCGTCAGCCAATAGATATTTATTCAACACTGCCGTGTGCCTGGGATGCAGAACGTCAATGAGCCAGACGAGGGCTTGGTTCTCCTAGCGCTTACGTTCCAGTAGGAGAAAGAAGCAGTGAGCAAGCCAACAAGCCTCCTAAGAAAATGGTAAAGTGCCAGGAAGGAAACCAGGTGCGCTAGGAAGACGGGATTGCTGAAGAGGTGGCAAAAGGGCTAAGATGGGGCTTCCCTGGTGGCGCAGGGCTTGAGAGTCCGCCTGCCGATGCAGGGGACGCGGGTTCGTGCCCCGGTCTGGGAAGATCCCACATGCCGTGGAGCGGCTGCGCCTGTGAGCCGTGGCCGCTGAGCTTGCGCGTCCGGAGCCTGTGCTCCGCAACGGGAGGGACCACAACAGTGAGAGGCCCGCGTACCGCAAAAAAAAACAAACAAAAAAAAGGTCTAAGATGTAAGGGATTAAAAATCCCCTCCAGTGGGGGAGCTGCCCATAAACCCTGGGAAAAGGAAAGGACATGGGAATGAACTCAGAGCTGCTGCCCGCTCCGTAACCATCTATGCCTCCTGCTTAGGCTCTGCTTCTTTCATGGCGCTGAGCACAGTGCCTGATGCATAGAAGAGGCTGAACAACCACGATGAGCACCATTACTCACAATCCACCACCTGCTGGGCCACGTGCTCAGTACTCACCGTGCGGTATTTCACTGGATTCTCACAACCACCATAGGAGGAAGGTCCTATTATCCCCACATGACAAACACAAAGAGGTTTATACAGAAAACTGGCTTCCGCTAGACAACAAGCTCTCACATTCTACTTCCAGACCACCTGGTCTCCTAGGCTGTAATGCCTGCAGGCATCAATGAATGAATGAATGAATGGTCCTCTACCTGATCTGAGATCACAGAGGGATCTTTTTTTTTTAATTTTTATTGGAGTAGAGTTGATTTACAGTGTCTTGTTACAGTGTTGTTGTGAATGGATACATATATCCATTCTTTTTCAGATTCTTTCCCCATATAGGTTATTACAGAAAATTGAGTAGAGTTCCCTGTGCTATACAGTAGGTCCTTGTTGGTTATCTATTTTATTAATAGTAGTGTGTATATGGTACAAATGGGTATTTTATATATAGTAGTGTGTATATGATACAAATGAACTTTTTTACAAAACAGAAACAGATCCTGAAACCAATCTTACTGTTACCCTTACCGAAGGGGAAACATGGGGGGAGTTAATAAATTCGGAAGGATCTTATTTCCAGCAGGGATGCAGAGGTGGAGGCCAGGTGCTTAGGCTTTGAATCATTGGAATCTGAATATTAAGTTGCGCATGGGACATTGCTACAGTCAAATGTTCACGCCTTTTTCACTATCCAAGCAAATAGCTTCCTGTCCCAGACAAGAGGCAGTCTGAGAGAGGTTTAGTTTCTGAGGCTGGGAAAATCAAATAGTAAAAGAAATGGCCTTTTTTCTTCTTCTTCTTCCTGTGTAGCTCACAAGAAACGTTTGTGAACCGGGAGATTTTTTAAAGCTGTGTCTGAATCACTATAAACTGATTACGATATCAACCTGTAAAGTACACTGCTCCGCGACGCGACGGTCGATAGCAAGCCCGGTTCTCAGTCCTGCGCTGGACATAGAGCTGGGCTGAGATAAGGTGAGACGCACGTAGTACATTTGGGGCTTCCTGTACGCTAGGATGGGGCAGTTTCGTTCCCACTCTGCAGCACTGACTGGTCCACTCCCAGACCCCGATCCTGCCCGTGGAGCATCCCTTTTCCCCGACCCGTGTAAATCTCCTCCATCCTCCAGATCCATCTCGAACACCTGATTCCTACATCTGATTTTGTCATTGGTGCACTTAGTTTGGGCTACCCAGTAGACTGTGGGCAAATAATTCCCCCCAGTTCATCTTTTTACATCTCATAGCTCTGGCACGGCAGGGAGCTATTAGAGCTCAATACATGTTGCCAAAATAAATTCGTTAGTGCTCCCACTTGAAAGGGGCAGGCTTGTTCTAAGCTCTCTCCTGGAACCCTACGTAATAATAATAATGATAACTGACCTTTATTGAGGGCTTTCTTCCAAACCAATATCTATGGACTTTATTACATTTGCCTTTTGACAACTCTGAAAGAAAGCCTTGTTATTATTCCCATTTTATGGTTGGAAATAACTATTTTATTTATTTATCTATTATTATTTATTTTTTGTTTATTTATTTAATTTATTTTATGGTTGGAAAAAAGTTGTTCTATCATAAGCCATTTAGAAAGGTACCACTTGCACTTGGTCACGTAACCAATGACATAACTAGGATTCTAACTCAGGTCTACCTGCCTCCAAACCTCTCCCTTAACCAAACACTTGACTGCCTCCATGTCTCCTCATGTGCTGGCCCCAAGGCTCCTCTTTATGCCCTCCTAGCCCTCCCCCACCCTCCGTCCCTGCATCCCAGCCCTTCTTTCTTCAACCTCCTGGGGCACAGCCCACCCCCCAGCTGCTCCCTAGAGGACCCAAGTTATCCTCTCCCCGCAACCCTCTGCTTAAACTCCCATTTCCTAGACTGTCAGATTAGAGCTAAGTTGCATTTGATTTAACTAGTTCATACTAAAGTGTGAGTGACTGCCAGTCACTTCAGTTTCAGTGCGAACTTGCCATTTGATGAGAGGATCTCTGTCAACTCCAGGAACTGGGTCTGAATGTGTTCCCGAAGGAGAATTCCAAAATGTTTTGAGCAAAGACAGCATCTTCTGGTGACATGCGTGGTCTTCTCCAAGATGACCTCTTTAAATATTTATGTATATGTCAGAAGGTCTGTGACATATACATTTGTTTTAAAAATGTCTGAGGGGTTCATAGTTGGACCCCATGCACATACTCTATTCATACACTTCAGCTGTCTCATTAATGTACACTTTTCACTATGATATCCTATCACTGTTCCTTTATTTCAGAGAAATAGTCCCTTCCATCTCTGAAATTCAGTGTCCACACTCTATAAATCCTCTCTGCTGCTCACAGCACGAGGGTGGTCCAGGTCCAGTGTCAGGAAGGGGCGATCACTAATTCACAGTAGAGACTTAATCCACAGATTCGCCTCTCGGCATTTTCCCAGAAAAGACGCAACCAACCATGCTTTGCTGGGGGTAGCATCAAAGCAGCCCCTTCAAAGCTGCAGAACGAAGGCCTCTGTGTGGCTGTGGGGAAGCCCAGGTCTGCCTTGGTGGCCTCCAGCTGTCAACATCTGGAACCATTTCCCACTCAGAAAAACCACCCAGACAGAACAGCCTGTGCCCGTGAGTGGGCCCCGGGATGTGGCGAAGGCGGGCATGGGTAGGGTCCTGGTGACCCAAAAAGAAGAGTCAACCTGAGCTGAGGGCACCAGCTCAACAGGGGGCATCGCAAAGGTTTTTTTTTTTCGAAAATAACTTGACACGCTATTTCAGTAGAAGCATCAAAGGAAATACTAGCCGGTATGGGGGCTCTCATATATTTATGCTTCAGTTAGTCTTGTTTTTTGTTTTGAATTACATATGCGGAAGCATCCTGCTCTTTTCTCTGCTTAGAACTTCTAAAGGTTTTACCCAGTCCTGGGCCAGGGGGTGAAGAACTATACTACGTGGGACTGGGGTTGAGGACGTGGATTAAATGCCACACAGGGCCCCCTAATGTCTTACAGGTGCCTAAACACCAGTGTCTAGCACAACACCTGGCATCTGGGGGCTCAGAAAATTCCTGGTGGCCTGATTGCCCCTGGCCCTGCAGGCGTCACTGCTGCAGGTCAACCAACCTGGTGACCCAGGGGTCCCCCTGAAAATGACAGCAGAGAATGATGGAGAGCGAGACTGTCCCCTACCACTCCCACCTCCGCTTGGGTGACCCCTCAATTCATCTTCCAAACTGGGACATTTGGGGAGTGAGGGGGATGGAGTGTCAGAGACAATCAAAAGACTTCATTGACCAGCCACAGGTATACACTGCGTGTCCCTGGCAGATGTGACGTATTGTCACCCTATCCTCACCAACATCTTTTGACCCAGAGTGACAATTTTCCCAGTTTTCCACCTCTAGCCCTCAGCTCATCCTCTGTCTGTTCCCTCCCTGGCTCTCTCCTGGTCCCCGAAACACTCCCCTGAATCCTCACCCTCGTCTTTCTACTGCTAGGAGTCCCAGCGCACATGAAATCCACCACGTGATCACTCACCTGGACTACACACAGGTGAGTGAAGGCAGGGCAATGGCCACTGTCCAACGGAGTCCTGCACCTTCCTAGATGCCTGAAAGTGTCTGTATCAGGACTGCTCTACCACATCCCATGTGGGAGGACCAGAGGGATTGTATTTGGTTGCACGTCCAAACAGCTGGCCACGGGTTGAACCCAGCTCCCTACCTGCAGCAGATACCTCATCAACACATCACATATGGAGATAATGACACCAGCTTGTATGTCCAGCAGCTTGGGAGGCCCGGGACCTAATTCCATGGTCCAGGCAAGTAATCAAAGGACGATCAATTCAGTCCAAACAGCCTTGACACTGAATGCCAGCTGTATTCCAGGCCCGATTTTAGGCACTGAGATGATTAGGAAGATGACAGACCAGCCAATTCCTGATGTGAAGGAAGAGTTTGAACTGCGATGCGCCAGAGGTAGGGAAACAACTACCACGTTGGGGCAAAATGTATTTATGATAAGAGCACGGGAGAAGGGGACATGGCTTTGGACTGGACAGACTGGGGATGGCCCTTTGAGGAGCAGACACTTGAGGTGTGCGTTGAAGGATGAGTAGGATTTCAGTGGGTGAAAATAAGTCACCCATATTCCAACCAAGAGGATGACCGGTGGGGTCAGCTGCAGCCCCGAGTCTGTCCAGCGTAGCTACGAAGCATAGGTGTCTTCGGGGGTGGATGAGGTAGACAAAGAAAAGGCTGGAAAGGAAGGGTTAACATCGCATCATGGAGGACTTCAAAAGTCAGGCTAAACGGACTGGACTCATTTCAGTTTAGGAGCCTGGGAATGACCTGACCACATGGATTGTCTTCTGGGGAGATTAACTGGGAAGTTTATGTAGGGTGGACCAGAGGCAGACAGTGAAAGGAACACAGGAGGGCGAGGAGGAGGTGACTTTGCCATTCCAGACAATTTCAAACTGATGCGGGTGCTTCCCTGGTGGCGCAGTGGTTGAGAGACCGCCTGCCGGTGCAGGGGACACGGGTTCGTGTCCTGGTCCGGGAGGATCCCACATGCCGTGGAGCGGCTGGGCCCGTGAGCCATGGCCGCTGAGCCTGCGCGTCCGGAGCCTGTGCTCCGCAACGGGAGAGGCCACAGCAGTGAGAGGCCCGCGTACCGCAAAAAAAACCAAAAAAAAAAAACTGATGTGGAAATGATGTGGGATTTACAGGTGACTTCACTACAACTAAAGAAGAAAAATAAACAATAATGTAATAACCATGTGTACACTACGCAGAGAGAAACAGAAGCATAAACTACAGTCAGCGGTCCAACCTGGATGTTCTGTGAGAAATTCGTCCTTGCAACTAGATGCCTTGGCCACCAAAGCACAATTGGGACCACTCGCTTCCACTTCCTAAGGGACATCCATTTAAAAGTGCAAAGTGTTGCAGGAATAGGAAGTTTCATCAGCTGGCGGCTGGGGAGGGAAGCACGCAAGCACACATGGGCATCTTCTGTGTGTTTCCTGTCACTGGCATGGATCACCAAGAGGTACCCATTCATGTTCGAGTCATCTCAGTTGTTTACAAAACATGCCACAGGGACAGCAGTTTGCACTCTTTGGAGCAAAGCTGCTGTCTAAATCTTCAGTTCTATTATCACAGTGATTTGGAAATCGCTGATAAACACGACATTGCAATAGCGTCGCAGTCAAGCACCTAGAAGTTCCCAAAGAGTAGATCTTGTGTTGAAACAGTATTTATAGGATCATCAAAATAAGAAGCTGAAGACTCCTAAAAGCAGCCTTCGGATGTGTCAGGAGACCAATCACTGGAAAACTGAAGACTTAAGAAAAGAAGGCGAAGCTGGTTCTTTCCACGTAAAACTCAGGGTTCAGCAAGGTCACTGTCGAGTCTCACTGTGGGGTCACGTGGGTTTGACCTGTATCAAAGGCCACGTTCAGGAGCTGACAGCCAGCGAGGCACAAGACACCGTGTGCTGTGAGCCGGCCACCTCCCAACCTGAGACACTCAAGGGACAGAGCGATGAGTGGCAGAAGAGGGTTGCGGGAGTTGACAGGAGGGCTCCCAGGGGCGGGAGGATGGACAACGGGGAAGATGTAGATTAATAAGCATTAAATGATGTTCTCACGTAGAAAACAAACTTATGGTTACCAGGGCGGGGAAGGGATAAATTGGGAGACTGGGATTGACATATACACACTACTATATATAAAATAGATAACTAATAAGAACCTACCGTATAGCACAGGGAACTCTACTCAGTGCTCTGTAATGACCTATGTGGGAAAAGAATCTCCAGGAGAGTAGATAGATGTATACGTATAACTGATGCACTGTGCTGTGCACCTGAAACTAACACAACATTGTAAATCAACTAGACGCCAATAAAATTTTTTTTAAAAAAATGTTCTCTCTCCTTCACTCTGCTTCTGAGATCACTTCTCCCAGGAGTCCCAGCCCAAATATCTCCCCTGGGCTTAGATCAACACCCCCCAAACCTTTACGCACAATCACATTTCCCAGGGACACTTCAAGCTGGTTCTTGGGATTTATTTTTAGTTTTGTTTGCTATGATTCTTTTTTTTTAATTAATTAATTTATTTTTAGCTGCATTGGGTCTTCATTACTGCACGTGGGCTTTCTCTAGTTTCAGCGAGCGGGGGCTAATCTTCGTTGCGGTGCCCAGGCTTCTCATTGCGGTGGCTTCTCTTGCTGCGGAGCATGGGCTCTAGGCGCACAGGCTTCAGTAGTTGCAGCTTGTGGGCTCTAGGGCGCAGACTCAGTAGTTGTGGCACGCAGGTTTCAGTAGTTTTGGCATGCGGGCTCAGCAGTTGTGGCTCACGGGCCTAGCTGCTCTGTGGCATGTGGGATCTTCCCAGACCAGGGCTCAAACCCGTGTCCCCTGGATTGGCAGATGGATTCTTAACCACTGCGCCACCAGGGAAGTCCCTGTCATGAGTCTTGCATTCTTGCACGTGTCTCCTCGTGTACAGGCAGGTGTCGCCTGACCACATCAGTGTCTGAGTGTCCTGAGGGCAGAATCGGTCTCCTTTCTGTCCCCACCACTGTACCCAAGACTGGCTAGCTTGTGCCAGCAGATGCCAGACACCTGTAGGAGGCAGAAGTGACTCCTCCTGGGCACAGACGTCACGCAGGAGAGGACACGGACCACAGGGTGAGAGGAGGGAGGCCCTGAGCACACCTCCCGGGCGGGCAGCGCTTACTTCCGGGTCCTTAGCCCATGTCTCTCCGTGTCCCCCAAAGGAGGGGCTCCCACACATGCAAGAAAGAACTGGTGCCTACCTGGAAGGAGTGAAGAGTGCAGGTGGGCTGAAGGGGGAAGCCGCTGTCCTCCGAGGTTCTTCAGGTCTGAAAGAAGCGCAGAGGAGCTGCTCGTGGGGTCCAAGCCAAGGTCACCATCCAGGTACACGTGGAGGTTCGTTCTGAACTTCCAGGCAACGACAGGCTTTGCTTGCAGAAGTTCAGCTTTCCCACCAGGCTTTCTTCCGGACCCACCTCCGCCCCTCTTAGATTTTTCAGCTCCTGTTCCTGGTCTTAGAATCGTCCCCTAGAAGCTCTAGCCTCCAGGGCTTTTTGCCTCCCTGCTCCCACCTCTTGCCTCCCAGCCCCAGATGGCTCTGGCTGGATTTTTGGCAACGGCTCAGAAAATCTGCCAGTGTCTCCTGCTCATTGGCCAAACAATCAAAGGGGCATCTGAGGGCCTTGACTTACCCTCTAAAATTTTTAAAATCAGATTGGAACCCATCGTCAGCCTTGCAGCGGGAATCCGCGTTGTGCTTTGCTTGGTGACGTCGTCTGCTGCGTCTCTTTGGGGGATGCCACCTGGAGGGCAGGGCCAGCTTCCTGCTCCAAAGCGGTGAGTGGCCCCTGAGGCGGTGCTGGGATTTACAGGCCGTCTGGAGCTCCAGGGGGCCTTGGCTTCCCTTCCCCCGCCCCCACATCTGTCTCCACCAGCCCTCTGCTTGTACAGGAAAACACACACACCCTCGTAGTGCCCCCAGGCTCCCCACGTCCCTGTCCCGCACCTCATTTCATGTCTTCTTCTGCCTCCGGTACACGTCACCCTCCTCTAAAAAAGCACATCCGTCCCCACGTTACAGTCTGCTCATTTCCTCCTTGGCTCTTACGTCTATTTAAAAGTGATGCTCAATGCTCTGTGCTGACTACATGGGAAGGAAATCCAGAAAAGAGGGGATATATGTACACGTAGAACTGAATCACTTTGCTGTACAGCAGAAACTAACACAACACTGTAAAGCGACTCTACTCCAATATATATATATATTTTAAAGTGATCTCTTCGCAAGAGGGAAGAGATATGGGAACATATGTATATTTATACCTGATTCATTTTGTTGTAAAGCAGAAACTAACACACCATTGTAAAGCAATTATACTCCAAAAAAAATAAATAAAAAAAAAATAAAGGCCAAAGGGAGGGAGGACTTGTGAATTAAATAAATTAATTAAAAGAATCATCAAACCTCAAAAAAAAAAAAGTGATCTCTTTATTCATTTGCTTCGTTGATGGTTGGTTCTCCCCACTAACCTGGGAAACCAACCAGGGGAGATCCCTGCCAGTCAGCCTCAGCGCCTCAGCAAGGTGTCCGCCTCATAGTAAATAATGTTGTCAAATAAATATTTGTTGGATGAATGGAGAAATGAGTGAATGAGGGTATTAAGGACACTGGATGATAAAGTTTTCTGTTCTCCTCCTGTACAGTGAGTTGCTTGCATGCGGGCACCAGGCCATCACAGAGCTGGATCTCCATTGCTTGTACTGCCTTGACATATTCTCAAGAAACGCAGGTTGAGTTGAGTCCAATCAAATCGGAGGAGACGGGTCAGGGTTTCACAAGCACCCAGGAGGCAGCCCTCACAGGCAAACTGGATACAAATGAACTGATGCGGCAGGAACGTGCCTTGGGACGTGGGGTGGCCATGTTGGGGGGGGTGGGGGAGCAGAGGGAAGGTCAGGCAGCTTTAATGAGAATGGGGACACTTTGACGCAGAGGGAGCAGAGTGGACCACACAGAGAAATCCAGCCTAGGGCTCGGGGGAGACTGTTCCAGTCCCGGCTGACTTTAACTACGGTGACCTTGGATAAGGGGCCTCTTCCCTCTGGGATTCTGCCTGCTCCTCTCTAAAATCAGTGGACCCACCAGATTATCTGCAACGTTCCTTCCAGCTGAAACATTGCTTGGTGCAAAGTTTGGCATTAGAAGACACCGGCCGATTAAAAGGGAAGGTGGCAAGCATCTTATTCTGTCTGGAGGCCTGTGGGCTGGAGCCGATACCCATCTTCCCACCACGCACACTGTGAGGGGCCCTGCCAGCCCAGGCCCATCTCTACAGCCAGAGAAGAGCCAGCTGAAGAGGGAGAGGGCAAGGGCATCCTCGAGGCTCCCAATGTGATGTCACGTCCAGGAAAAGACTTAGGGCCAAAGGGAGAAGGAAGCCATCCTCTGGCCACCTGGGCCCACTTCCGCCAGCCTCTGGGGGAGAACCCCACTGCCCAGAGCCCTGGGCAGAATGTCCAGTTGGGCATTTTATTCCTCCTTCCTAGAAATAAAGCAGCCTGTCTCACAGCCACCTAGAAAAATCTAATTTTCATAAGGAGGTAGAAATAGCTCCATCTTCCTCATAAAGCCTTCCCCGGTCTAGGAAATCCCAGCCTCAGATCCCCTCCCTAAGCCAGGGGTAGTATTTGCAAGAAATGCAAGTTCAGTGACGTAAAATCAAATCAGGGAGCCAGGTCAGAGCTTCCCAGGCATGACTGGATGCCCAGGAGGCAGCCTCGGTGCGACGGATAAACGGTTATGACAGGGATGTACAGCTCTCGAGCGAAGGCTGGTTCTAACATTTTTAAGTGACTACATTTTCAGTGGTTATATAAATACCTACAATAACAGCTTCAGTTTTGCCTCACGGTCTACGAAGCCTAAAATATTTACTATCTGGCTCTTCTCGGAGCTTTTGCCAATCCCTGCCCTAAATAACTGCTGAGTCCCCCTGCCATTGATAAACTCAGGACTCCTACTGGGGTCCTGGGGAGAGGCAGCAATCAGCCTGTAACCCTGGACCCCATCCCTCCTCTCTAGCCAGCTACCCTTCACGGTCTCCAGAAGCTTCTCTTTCTCTACTCCTCCTCGCCCTCCCCCTCCTGACCCATCCCACTTCATTTTGGAATCCTCTACAAGGCACTCGGTCGCACCCTGTCCTGCATGATTTGATTTGTTGTACACTGATTGCTTCCCCAATGGGACTGGAAGCGTATGAGGGCAGGGACAGCGTCTTAATATGTGTCCCAGTATCCCCAGCACACTGAGCAGATATGCGCTGCTGAGGTCAGCCCAAGGGGACAGCACCCCAGGGTCACACTCACTGCGCTCAGCCTGCCATCTCTGGAGGGGACTCTCCACTCCAAGAGAAACATCCCCTCCAAGCCTGGAAGTGCTCCTATCGCTAACGCCAGAATAAGTCACAGCCCAGTCCTACGGGAAGATTCCTCCAGGGCTGGTCCTCTGTTTCATTTTCCCTCCAGGGAGTGTGTCCCAGGCAGGGCAGATCAGGGAGCTGGGGCTTTAAAGCACGTGACAAGACTTTTCTTTCTGAACCTACCCTTGTTCAGGGTTCAGTGAGCATATGGGCAGGAGAAGAAAAAGTAGGTGGTGAAAAACCGGGGTCCGCATACTCTGCGGGAGAGCATGTCTTTACGTAGACACACCACACCATTGCGTTTCTGCCTCTGCGTGGAGGTTGCCAAAGCTGGTGGATTATAAACCCAGGGATGGTTTCTTGCTGTGGGAGCCCAGAAGGAACATCTGGATAAAGGTTCGGCTGAAGCCACTTGATCTAATTTCCTCGGGAAGGAAAATCAATGACAGCAGTGAAAGAGAGGGGCAGAGAGGACAGGAAGGGGCCCCTTGCCTCAGGTGACCTGGGTAAAAGACTTGACATTCGTCCTCCTTTCCTGCCAATCATGTGAACAGAGAAACCACTGGGAAGGCTGGAGTGAAACAGCGGGCCATTTCCAGAATCATAGCAGCAGGTGGACTGAGAAGGCAGAGAGATTGAAATACCTGCACTGCCTTCGGGTGCCCTCCCAGTGCCCCAGGACAGATACCACCGGCCTCCAGGATGGGAAGCTGCAGCAGGGGATTGGAGTCCCTCTGGAACCGCCTTGATCCCCTTTGTAAACCTGCAGGGCAGCGCCCCCTCCTCCCACACAGAACAGAGAGACTAACGATCTCATCCCTGAGGCTTTGTATAAGCTGGTACCCATTACTGGACATTCTAAAGAGGCAGTCAGTCTATTTGAACCAACACCTGTCAGGCACCCGGACACATCTAAGACCCGGGCAGGCGCAGTTCTCTCTTTGCTGCTCAAGCCTAAAGGATGTGACCTTCAGGGCAAAGGCGGCACCTTCTCTTTTATCTTCAAGGGAGGGTGGAGCCCGAGTCGTGCCCACCCCCAGTCCCAGCCAGCAGGGGTGCGTTAAACCACAAGCGCTCGCTTCACGGCCTTAGAGGGCTTGGCAGTGAGACGGTGTGGAGGAGAGCTTTGGCAAGATGCCCCGCTTTTAGGCAGATTGTAAATTATAAACAAACAACTTGTCTCTGCCCTCCTTCCTTTACTTCCGGTGTGTAATGAAAAACAACTGAGCCCCGCAGGCACAATCCTTCTGTTTCCTCCTCAGATGTGCTGTTCACAGCTCCCCGCTGGAAATGATTCTGGGCAGTCACGGACACTGGCTTTTATTCCTGCGACAGCATCTCACTGAAATCCACAATCCCCAGACATCAATTTCCTAGATCCTCCCTCCCCACCCCGCCGCTTCCCCCCCCCGCCCCCGCACACCTGGATGTACCCCAGAACTAGGCATCAAGCTCACTGTTGTCGTGGGAGCCATGTGGCTGTGGACCACCAGCCCAACCTGGTGAGAATGCCAAACCACCAGTCTCTGGATTATTCAACAGAAAAAGCAACAGCAGGAATCGGGAGCCCATCTCGGATAGCTAAGCCCCCAGAGAGACACTGCAGCCAGTGTTACACCTACTGTGATGTCTTGCCAGAATCATCCAGTGACAAGGGAACAAAGGGATTTGTTCTGAGTTTAGGGATTACTCGGGGCAAGGTTACAATCTGTAGAAACCAGCCTTTAATGTGGACAAGCAAATCCTTCCATCCTCGGGCCACCTCCGCCATCACAAAGGCAAAGCATCCTTCTCAGCTGCACCACAGTTTACGGGGTGGGTAGGATAATAAGAAGGTGTTGCCGCCTCTCTCTGTGATTTTCACACCAGGGCTGCCCTTTTGCAGACAGGTTTCGTATCTGGGAGAACCAGGCTTGTTCCTCAGAGCTGCTGAGAACAACGTTAAGAAGGGCTTAAAGCCTGCAGACCAAGGCTGGGAAACCCAGCCCCAGGAGACCACAGCGGGACTGCGGGGGTGGGGGGTGGAGGGAGGGAGGAGGGTCTGGTCATCCTTTGCCTTTCTGCTCCATCCACACTCCATGCTGATGGCTGGATCTAAGGCCAGCCAGGTGTGCCTGTGTCCTGAAAACCTGAGACAAACAGAATTCACCCCTCTATCTTCAAGGTACGGGGTGGGGGTGGGGAGGGGCGGTGCTCAGCAAAGAGTTGTTCACGATCAAATCATGAGCTTTCCAAGTTTTCTGCCCCAGTCAAGGCGGGGTTTGCTCTGACTCCAGAACCAGAAACAACAAGGGACAGACTTTTTTTTTTTTAATTTCCAAAGATGCATCAGCTGTAGAAAAACTAACACTTGCCTCAACTAAGTAATATTTTATTTCCTGGGATGAAAATCAAGAGAATGAATTATCAGAAGTCTTCCTCCAACATCATTAAAATGCTTTTTGAAGAAAGTTGCAAGCATTGTTTAAGGCGCACAGGAAAAGTTAGACTTGCCTTTCTTCCAGAGCATTCCCTGCCCTAGACGCAAAGCACCGGCACTACATCTCAAGAAAGAGAGAGGCTTGCAGACACAGGAGCCAGAAAAACCGGACCAGGGTCTCTGGCTCTAATATAAGTATCACAGGAGAACATCACAATAACCTTCTCTTCCATAAATACAACATATGTCTTGAAAATATATCCAAAATATCTCCATCTGAACTACTGTACAAAACTCCACTCGCCAGCCATAAAAATAATATTTTCCCCTATACACAAATATAATCATATGTAAAGCAAATTTGGAACGCAGGGATATTGGTTGGGGGGTGGGTTACAAAATCTCTGGGGACCTGGGCTATTTACAGTCATTTTTGTTTGGGTTATCCCGCTGCTGGGTATAGGACACTGGCGACAAATACATCCATCTCACAGTGCTCACCATTTCAGCAGCTCCTGCGTCACGGAATGTGGTACTTTTTAAAAATAGGCGACCCTTCGTGTCATGGAAAGAAGGGGGAAAATGAGGGGATCAAGGTGGCGGTGGGGAGGCAGAAGGGCAGCAGGGGAAGAAGGGGGACAGACGTAGGTTACGGTGCGGGCTTGAAACGCTCTGCGGCGTAAAGTAGATCCCCAGGGTCGGGAGGCCTCCGCTGTCCCCGGGCCACGGCCAGCTGTCTGCCTGGGCCTCCCTTACAGATCCGTTTCCCGGCTGGTGTCCAGGCAGAGGGCGTACAGGGATCTCCGCAAATCCACATTGCTCTTGGCCTTGAGGTTACACTTCTCCAGGGGGCAGCTGCCCCTTCGAGATCCGTCCGCATTCTCCAGGGGCCCCGCAGCCTTGCAGAGGGACGCCTTGCTCCAGCTGGCCTTCCGCTGGCCCCCGCCGGCCGGTCCTGCCCCCGTGCTCTGGCTGCTCTGCTCTTCCTTAAGGGCTGCCTGCTCGTCGTGGTCCGTCTCCCGGTGGTAGAAGTAGTTGAAGTTGGAAACGATGACGGGCACGGGCAGGGCGATGGTGAGGACCCCGGCGATGGCACACAGCGAGCCCACGATCTTGCCCCCCACGGTGACAGGCCTCATGTCCCCGTAGCCCACCGTGGTCATGGTGACGACTGCCCACCAGAAGGCATCCGGGATGCTGGAGAAGTGGGTCTCCTGGTTGTCGGCCTCTGCGAAGTAGACGGCGCTGGAGAAGAGGATGACCCCGATGAACAGGAAGAAGATGAGCAGACCCAGCTCCCGCATGGACGCCTGCAGGGTCTTGCCCAGGATCTGCAGCCCCTTGGAGTGGCGGGACAGCTTGAAGATGCGGAACACCCGGACCAGGCGGATCACTCTGAGGATGGCCAGGGACATGGCCTGCTGCCCGTTCTGGCCGCCGCCTCCCCCCGGCTGCTGCTGCACCAGCTCGGTGCCCAGGGTGATGAAGTAGGGGAAGATGGCCACCACGTCAATGATGTTCATGATGTTTCGCGAGAACTCGGCCTTGCTGGGGCAGGCGAAGAAGCGCACCAGCAGCTCGAACGTGAACCAGATGACACACGTGGTCTCCACGATGAAGAAGGGGTCAGCCAGGGTCCTGGGCAGGAGAGGTGCCGCCGTCGGGCCAGAGGGAGGCGCTGCCTCCCCACTGCCATTGGCCCCCCTGTGGGGCTCAGGGGGCTGGTGGGGCACCGGGGGATGGCGCAGCAGCTCCCGTTCATCCCTGAACTCAGGCAGGGTCTCCAAGCAGAAGGTGATGATGGAGATGAGGATGACCAGGACCGAGACGATGGCGATGCCCCGTGCGGAACCCGAGCTCTCGGGGTACTCGAAAATCAGCCACACTTGGCGCTGGAACTCGTTGCGGGGCAGGGGCTTCTCCTCCTCCTTGATGAAGCCCTCGTCCTCTCGGAAGCGCTCCATGGCCTCGTCCCCCAACTGGTAGAAGCGGATCTCATCTGTGAACACGTCCAGGGAGACGTTGACCGGCCTCCGCAGCCGGCCCCCCGACTGGTAGTAGTAGAGGATGCCGTCGAAGCTGGGCCGGTTGCGGTCGAAGAAGTACTCGTTCCTCAGGGGGTCAAAGTAGCGCAGGCGCTTGGCGGGGTCTCCCAGGAGCGTGTCGGGGAACTGCGCCAGGGTGCCCAGCTGCGTCTCGAAGCGCAGCCCGGAGATGTTGATGAGGATGCGCTGGTGATGGAGGGACCCCGAGCCCAGCACCTGGTCCTCCGCCACGCCCAGAGCGGGGTCGCCTTGTCCCTCCTCGTCCTCCGGAGGCAGCCGTCTAGCTCGGGGCAGCTCCTGGGGCACCGGTGGCACCGGCCGGCCTCCCGGGTCCGCGCCCCTCTCGGCGCCGCCGCGGTCCCTTGGCGCTGGCTCCTTGAGTCCATCGCTGAGCGCAGCCGTCGGGGAGCAGCGGAGCTCTCCCCCTGTGGCCCGGACCTCCTCTCCTCCCCTGACGGTCATGGCACCGCCGTTCCCCGGGGGCACCAGAGCGATCTCCATGGCCCGGGGGCGGGGGGCATGCTGCGCCCCTGCGGACCGGCTCCGGCGCCCCCTCTCACCCTGCTGGGCGCCCCGCGCCGGGCTCCTCTCGCACCAGCGGCCGGCCCAGCTGTGGGGCGGGCTGGGGGGCTGGCGCGTTCTCCTCGTTCGGTCCTGACGTCAGGAAGCCGCTGCCCTGCTCTCTGCCTCTCTCGACTCTGGCAGCCCGTTACCAAGCAGCCAAAAGCCACCTTCCAGCAGATGCAACCTCCAGCCGCCAGGCTTGGCCTCCAGCCCGCGCAGTTCCCCGCCTCCTGCCCTCCGCTCCTCCCCGCGCCTCCCCTCGGGGGCCCGGAGGCCGCGGGTGTCTCCCCGGAGGACGCAGCTGGGGCCCCCGGCAAGGGAGGGAGGGGCTGAGCTGGGCGCAGCCTGGGAGGAAGGCTGGGAAGGGAGGGAGGGAGGAGGGTGAAGGGAGGGAGTGGAGAGGATAGGGGGACAGGTTGTACCGAGAGCGCGCTGAAACTCCCAGGGCAACCAGATGAGAAAAGCTCTGGATTTCAGTTCACCTGGGCACCCGCTGGACGCCGAGTGGACTCTAGGGGAAATGAATTGTCTTGGGTTGGAGGGATGAGACTTCGAGATGAGTCGGAGTATGAGAAAAGACAGTCCTTTTTACATTTCTCCTTTGGAGGAATGAGGGTTCTCTCTTCTTTAGGAAGAATTACAAACAGGAGGGGGCGGGGCAGAGCTATGGACCTTGAAAAATATATACGTGTATGTGTATATCTCCAGGCCAATGGAGAAGCATGTCTCTTCCCATCTCCCTACATACATTTTCGTCAAAAGGTAACTGACTGAAAATTTACAGCATCTCCCTGCCCTTAGCCTTGGGAAAGCCCTGATTCCCAGCACAGACAGCGGTGGTCAGCGGGGCAGCCCCAGGCAGGCAGCTGAGTCTGGTGATTCACTGTCTGCCTTCATATTCCTGCAACACACAACCTCTCTGCTCTCTCCACATAGCTCATTTGTAGAAACCATAGACAGGGAAGGGGTGGAGGGAGAAAGAGAGCCTGGTGAGAGCCGTTTAGCCTGGTGAAGCTGGGAGCTGGGGGCCGCAGGGAGGTTTGGGTAGGGAAGAGGGTGGCGCTGCTTAAGGAGAGGGTGCCCGGGAGCTTGTGGAGTCCCCAGGGCTGGAGAATTCTGAGGAGTAGAATAAAAACCAATACTCACTTTGCCCTTCTGCTGTGCCAGGCCTATTCTCAGCACTTCACAAATCTTAATATTATTATCCTCATTTTTACAGATGAGGAAAATGAGATTGACTAACTTGCTCGAGGTCACACAGGTAGAAAGTGGCGAAGCTGAGATGTAAACCCACACAAGCAGAGTGTGGACCCCTGTTCCCTCCACCCCAGTCCTCTGTAGAAATCTGTGACCCCCTTTCTCATACAAGGATACAGATGCTCCCTGCCCCCATCATCTGGCCTAACAGCTTTAGTTCCTTCCTGCAGGAGGCAGGAGGATGGCTAAGATGACACCTAAGTGCTTCTGGGTTAGGGAACCTGGTTATCTACCCCACCCCAGCCCTGGATTTTCACATCTATGGCCAAGAGAGAAATATCCTTCAAGGCATGTCCGGCAGTTACAGGCACAGCCTCTGGATTTTTTTTTTTTTTCTTTCTGGTTTTAAGTTAACCTAAAACCTCTGTGTTTTTGCATGTCTGGGTTTTTATATGTGATTTACAGCCTCTCGTCCATGAATGCGTCTGTGCACAGGGGGTGTTCTGGAAACTTGGTACTGGATGTACGAGTGTTGGTTGGAATAGCAGGGTGTGGACTCAGGGTCAGGGTCGGAGGAGTGTGTGTCCATGTGGCTTTTTTAAGTGAACTCAAGGGTGGACGTGCATTTGGCATACGCAAATGTTTTCATTGTGTGCAACGCTGCAAGTGCGGTGGGCTGTCCTTGCAGACGTGAATGAGTGAGGAAGGCGTGTGAAAGTGAAAATGAGTGTGTGCAGGCATCACTGATTATCTGCAGGGCCTTGCACGTCCCTCCCCAGACCTGTGCTGTCCCTGCTCCAACTCCTTTGGGTTTTTCTTCTTCTCCGGCTGGCTCAGAGGCTGCCAGTCTGGACCAGGTTTGCCCCTGGGGAGCCTGGGGCTGTGGAGCTCATAGGAGATGGTCTCAGAGACCTATGGGCCTTGTCTTGTTCACTGAGCCACACACCTTGTAAATGCAGGGATGCCCTGTCGGTTCACAAAGGCTCTCCCCGGGCTCCCTAAGGGAAAGAGTTCCCTGGACCTTGTCTTCCAGCGGCCTTGGGGAGACTGCTCCCTGAAGAATAAGAGTACAACATACATACTCCCAGAAGAGCATGTAAGTCAAGCCTTTAATGCGGTACTTTCTTAACTCTGCTTTCCAGACATTTACTGGCTTTCATAGGTTTCTTGTCAAATTTCTTTCAGATGTTACACGTGTCAGCCATGGGGTATAACTGCAGGATCGCCCTTAGAGAAAGAACTTGCTTTTTAGCTTCAAGGAATGCAGTTAGCTGACAGCCCCCAGCTGCTATCACCTCCTGTCTCTGCCTGATTTTCTGCAGAGGCTATTACCATCCTCCCTGGGAGCCCCTGGCCATGAGTGAGCACAACAGGGTTACAAGGACCTGACCGGTTCTGTTGCCTGAGACTCTCCCCATCCAACCCTTCCTCTTCCCCTTTCCTTTTACAGGTGTCAGAACAGCATCTTGGTCTGAAGATGTCCCCTGCTGAGTTCTGCAGGTTCTCTCATCTTTCTTTTATTGCCTCCCAATAAACCTTTTGTCTCCTAACTCCAACTCCTTCTCTTCTCTTTACAGAGGACATAGCTACACGTCACCTAGCTGAAACCTGCTTTCTTCTCTGCCCAACCCATCCTGGGAGTTCAGCCCTTTTACAGAGATGCTTGACATGCATCATCACCTGAGGGTCTTGTTTAAATGCAGGATTGACCCCCCAGGTGGGCTTAGACCCAGATAAGCTTCCCCTGTGGTGGTAATGCTCCAGTCCTCACATCACAATTTGAGTAGCATCTCCTCTCAGACAAACTCCAAACGATACCTTTGAATGAATTACTTGCAACACCTATGTTACATCCCCCAGAATGAGGTAACCAGGGGAAAACAAATGAGCGATCTTCTCTCAATTCATGGGACTAGTCCTAGCAGACCACAAGGGGACTCAAGGTATGCAGACCAAAAGGAAAGAACGTTATGAGAAGTAAGGCATCGAAAGGAAGCAGAGCTGGGCTGGAAGAGAGAGGAAAGGGAAGGGAGGAGGAAGAGAATTTTAAATGCCATCTTTATTGATCCCTTCAAAAATATTCATTGAGTACCTACCATGTATTGATACAAGATGTTGTTCCCGGGTCTGGGAGTATACTGATGACCAAGACACACATTCTCCCTCTGGGGAAAGAAAACTCTCTGAACATCTGATTTTATGTTGGTTGTTTAGCTACAGTTGTGAGGGGTACGTCTAGAATATAGGGTGCTGTGAGAATAGTGAGGCGTCTGACCCCACCTAGGACCCGAGGAAGCTTTCTGAGGTGATGATGAGGAAGAAAAACTATTCCAGGTGGAGGGAAGTGTATGTCCCAAGGTCCTGGGGTGGAAGGGACAGGGCTGGTTGGAAGAACAGAAAGAAAGTGAATGTAGCGGACACAGAGGGCTGGGGAAGAGTCTGTGAGATTGGGGTAGAGTGGCGGAGGAAAACAGATCACGAGGAGCTTGCTAGGTCATGATCCCCCCAGCAGGATGTACTGATATCTCCTTTCATCCACACTCAGATGCTTTGCTTATGTCTCTGTAGAGCATATGTGCCAATATCCTCTATTTTATCCATCCATTACTTCTTTTAGCCTCTTCTCCCCATCTACTCTCACTGGAATATATCTTTATCTTTGTCTCTCTCTCTCTCTCTCTCTCTCTCTCTCTCTCTCTCTCTCTCTCTCTCTGTGTGTGTGTGTGCGTCTGTCTGTCGATTATCTATCTGTCCATCTATCCCATATATAGATAGCATCTACTACACCATTTATCTATCTATACATATAGATGGTAGGTAGGAAGGTAGATAGATAGATAATAGAGATGCAGATAGCTTGAAATCAAGGACCACACTCATCTCTGATTCGCTTTACAACACCCAGCCTGGTTCCGTAGCCATATTGTGAATTTCAATAAGGACATGTTGAGCACAATTGAACCAAGAGAAAGGAATTCAACTCTGGAGCAGAGAGGCAGGGGAAACAGAGAGAGAAGACTTGAAAGAGGATTTCTGAGATTAGCTAAACACCCCAAGTAGTTGTGGAGATGCGACTCGTTTGGACGGCCAGATACGGGAAGTCGTGAATTATATCTGCTTCGGCCCTTTGTTCAGGTTATATATTACTGCGTTATCTATTACTACACAAACGGCCTCAACTCTGTGGGTTAAAATACCGTATGCTAACCGTATATATGGAATTGAAGAAAAAAAATGTCATGAAGAACCTAGGGGTAAGACAGGAATAAAGACACAGACCTACTAGAGAATGGACTTGAGGATATGGGGAGGGGGAAGGGTAAGCTGTGACAAAGCGAGAGAGTGGCATGGACAAATATACACTACCCAACATACGGTAGATAGCTAGTGGGAAGCAGCCGCATAGCACAGGGAGATCAGCTCAGTGCTGTGTGACCACCTAGAGGGGTGGGATAGGGAGGGTGGGAGGGAGGGAGACAAAAGAGGGAGGAGATATGGAAACATATGTCTATGTATAGCTGATTCACTTTGTTATAAAGCAGAAACTAACACACCATTGTAAAGCAATTATACTCCAATAAAGATGTAAAAAATAAAACAAAAAAAACTTTGTGGATAGAAACAATTTAATGTATTGGACTGGGCGCTTTCATTCCTAGATTAAGATCATGTTTGAGACCTAAAGGTAGCGTAGCTCTGTTTATTATATAAAAATGAACCAAAAAAACATGGAGATCTGCTGAATTTTTATCTAGGTCAAGGGAAAAGCTTCCCCCGTTGGATAAAATTTAAAGGGGCAGGAGGGGCACAAATAAAATTCTGTCCTAATTATGTCACTAGTCTTTCCTGTCAAAGTTCGATTTTTGCCCCTCCGCTTTGGAGGGGGTTATAGGCAAGGGAGCCTCATCAGAAATGTGATTCCAGGGAAGAGCCTGGACAGACACACCCTGCCAACCAGCCAGGGTGCTACCCAGTCGGCCAAGGCTCAGCTCAGCCTCTGCTCTTTCCTCTCAAGGGGAAGAAGCTTCTGCTGTGGGGACCCCCTCTCTAAAGCGACCCTAGCACTCTGGCAGGGCTCCACCAGCCCATCCTGGGGCACTACAGAGAGATCTTGGATTTCTTATGGAAGAGAAGTGTCCTCTGAGCTGTTTGCCCTGTCCTTTTCCCATCACTCTGGTAAACCAGGTATCTCAAATTACCCCCATCACCCTGCATCTCCTCTCCATTAAAAAAGGAAATTGAACAAAACCATCATAGTGTTTCCTCCACAAGGGAAGCTGTCACACCCAGACTGGGGGAGACTTGTTTCCTTATTTTCTCCAACCTCCCCACGACTCCTTGGTCAACATCTTTCTAAGGAAACACCCAGGTGCTGGGAGTCGGGGGAGAGGGGTCAGAAATTCTTAGGCTGGACCAAGCAGAGACAAACAGCCGGCAGCATAGTTAAAATAAACCAAAACAATTTTTTAAAAAGTTAAGAGGAAGACTCAATTAATAAGTCATGGATAGGCTGGGTCTTACTGCTGAATGGTACAAAGTATGTGATCTTATGGTCATTACTGTTGAGTAACAGGTCTCAGGATAGGTAATCATGCAGTAATTAGTAATAGAGTATTAATCAGTAAAGCCCTCTCTCACCTCATCCTCTCTCCCAGACATGTTCCTCTCGTGGATCTGTGGTGGTAAACATCTTAATGAGGGGAGCAGCTGTTCTTCCTTAACACCCCAGCCTCACCCCTTCCCTTCTCACTTGCCCCTCAATCCAACACCTTGGGAAGGAACTTCTGGAAATGACCTTCCTTTCCTTTTTGATGGAAGCAGCAAAGGTAGGGCCAAGCAAAACACACGTGCAAAACAAATGTGTTTGTGTTTGTGGGGTGTTTGGTGGGGGAGAGATGTCTTTGCTGTGTTAAGAGATGGAAGCAGGAAGCCAGGCTGACGGTTAGAGGAGAGGAGAGATTTTGCTGAAATTGACCCAGATCCTGAGTGAGACCACAGAAGGCTGCTTCAGTTTCCCATTCAGAGGGATTAAAAGGAGAGCCATTGACAAGTCAAGGCTCACATCTGGAGCGTGGCTTTCTCGCTCCCTCCCTTCCTCCTGCCCTAGTATAATCCAGGAATAAATTCATTAATGGGTCCAGTGCATTTTCAGAGGCCAGACTAGAAAGGAAAGTGACCCAGATGGACAAGGCTGGGAGGTTCGAGGGATGACTAGCCCTGGCGAGTGAGGGTCTCCGCTCCCTCCGGCTGGTGGGTTAAGGATGCATTGGGACTATTTATCTCAGTCTCTCTTTTTCCCACATCCATCTTTCCTTCCTCAACCCATCTCACCGTGGTGTTCACCGATGTAACGTGAAAATCCTTTAACTTTGAAATCGTGAACTGGGAGCTTCATTTGTTGTTAGGGTTAGAGATATTTGAATTTGGCTTTCCACTTCCTCAATAACAACTGCAACTCTGATTTCATAACTCTCTGCGTAGGCATTCGGATCAAAAAAGGCATTCTTGAGTATTTTATATTCAATAACTTGTCGAGCTAGTTTATTGCCCACATGGTGTAAAGATATATTTATGAGTTTAGGTTATGGATCCAGGCATATGAAAAAAAGCACTTTATTTTAAAAGTGCTAAGCAAATGTAAAACAGTTTTACTCTTACGTAAGGACTATGCCTTCTAAGTCTGGAAAATAAAATAAACAACTTGTGGTTACTACACAATTCACACAGGCCAGACAGCACCCATTTTTCTCAATGTCTCTCTCAGAATAAACCCTCTTTATTCTAATTTGATTAAAAGATCCTTTAGTTGTGGAACAGGATTAGGGCTCGGCCACAGTTTCCCTGTGCCTGGACTTGGAGGTAGGGCTGAGATGCGGTGGCTAGAGGCTTGCCGCTCAAAGTGTGGTCTGCGGACCAGAAATGTAATTATTAGAAATGTAATTCCCAAGCCCCTCCCAGACCTACTGGTCAGAACATGGGGAGATGAAGCCCAAGAATCTGTGTTTTAAGGCGCCCTCCAGGCGATTCTGAGGCCACCGAAATCTGAGGACCACTGTCCTAGAGGACAAGCCCCACTTGAGGGTCTGGTGGCTTTACTGGCTGCTGTGAGGCATGAGGAATTCAGGGGCCGGAAGTACATTCTCCAGGATATGAGCTTGGATCCGGATTGAGGTAGGTCTGGGCAGAGTGCTCAGCGACACCACCTGTTCATTATGACACTCAGCCTCTCTCGGCCTCAGTGTCTCCGTCTGTCCGATAAAGACACTAATAGTACCTCCCTTCTGTAATTCTTCTAAGTATGAAGTGGCTGGAGAATACTAAGCCCTCGATAACTATTAGTATTGTTCCTGTTAGCTAGCCTGTGGAATCTGGCAGCTGACAAATGCATGCACAGGTCCTCCATCATCTGCATTAGTGGCCTGTAGCGACCAGTGGGGTCACTGTACTAGTGAACTTTCTCTTTGTTGCTCCAGTGATATAGCCATGGTCTCGAGTTTGGTGGAAAGTGAAACAGGATCCCCTGGGGGTTAACCTGAGCATCACAAATGCCCTCAGTGGTGGGTGTGGGAGTTAGTGACCCTCATCTCTGGCCCCTGGCCTTCCTGTTACTATTAGTAGCCTATGGCTGCTGTAACAAACTACCCCAAACTTAGGGGCTTAAAACAATACAAGTCTATTATCTTAGAATCCTGGAGGTTAGAAGTGGAAAATGGGTCTCTCCGGGATTAAGTCAAAGTGTCGGCAGGGCTGCTTCCTTCTGGAAGCTCTAGGGAAAGATCTGTTGCCTTGCCTTTTCCAGATCCTCGAGGCCACCTACACTCCTTGGCTCGTGGCCCCTTCCTTCAACATCAAAGCCGGTGACTGCATCACTCCAACCTCTGCTTCCTGTGTCACGTCTTCTGGGGCTCTTCTGCCTCTTTCCTCCATCTTTTCAGGCCGTTTGTGGTTGTGATAGCTTCACCCATATCATCTAAGATACTTTTTCTATTTTGTGATCCTTGACTTATGTCACATGTGCAAAATCCCTTCTGAGATGTGTGGTAACAAGTTCACAGGTTCCAAGGATGAGGACCTGGGCATCTTTAAGGGACAATTATTCTGCCTGCCACACGGTTCCCAGGCAACAAAGAGCCTACTTGGATTGGACTTTGAGAGCTGAAAGAACCTTAAGTGGTTGGCTCTGCAAACCCTTTCATTTACAGTCAGCAAACATTTGGAGATTTGCCCTAGACAAGGAGCACAGACCGAATAACCCAAGACCCTGCTTTCCAACCCAGATCTGCAGAATCCAGGCTCGGTGGTCTCACCAGTGGACAATCTCTTTGCAGCTGGGGAAAAAAACCCAAAAACCATGAGAGGTCAATAGGGTTAAGTCATAATTTTTCAGACCCAGACTTGCTCTAAAGGCTGAATCACACCATGAGCATCCCAGTCTCCCTGCCTGTGGAGTAGAGCTTGTCACGTTTTCTCCTTTTCTGGGAGCTGTCTCTATTCCTGAAAGTCCCCAGGCATAGGTGAAAGATTTGTGGATTTCGAGCCTGGTCCCTCTTTAATTACTGCCACTTTTCAAGAAGCAAGAGGCAGCATGATTTCTCCCGTACAGCAATCATTTCTTTCTCTGGTAAAGACAGGAATCTGGGGAATGGCAATTATCTCAGCAGAATCACCAACCTTGCCGCGTGACATTATTGACTGTTGGAAATTACACGGTGTTCACGTGCTGCTACTTAAATGTCTGTCGTCTCCTATTTCCCCTTCCCAACCCAATGCTGAAACCACCACCCTCCCAGCCTCTTCCTTTCTTTTTATTAATCTTGGGAAATAGCTTTCTTATTTTTATTTTTTTGTTTGCTTGTTTGTTTGTTTGTTTTTTGCGGTACGCGGGCCTCTCACTGTTGTGGCCTCTCCCGCTGCGGAGCACAGGCTCCGGACGCGCAGGCTCAGCAGCCATGGCTCACGGGCCCAGCCGCTCCGCGGCATGTGGGATCTTCCCGGACTGGGGCACGAACCCGCGTCCCCTGCATCGGCAGGCGGACTCTCAACCACTGCGCCACCAGGGAAGCCCGCTTTTTTATTTTTAGCATACTGATGCCACTGGTAGGATATGATATTGAGGACTGTAGTAAGGACTTCCACACTTTCAGATGGTGCTCAGCCACCACTTACTGGATTCTTCACCTCAGCTTCAAGCCTTCGTCTCTGCAAACAGAGAAAAGGCTGGCAAACGCCCCATGGCGATTCATTTCTTGAACTGCCTGGCTACCCTCAGCTCCCTAATGTCATTCTACTATACTGGGTGATTTTGAAAACCAATGACCAAGTTGTAAAGACTGCTTTCTTCAAGCTCAGGAACAAGTTGCACTGTGCATACCTGTGTTTTGGTGGCAAAACAGAGATTATTGCTAACACTGTCTCTAGGCAATGTAATAAGCATGACATTGGAAAGCATAAAACCATGACTTTGAGTCCCACTCTGCACCTCTGACTATTAGCTACATGGCTCAGGAAAGTACTTTAACCTCTCTAAATCGTTTTTTAAAAAATTTTAATCTGTAAAGTGAGAAATACAACATGGAATTCATAGGTTTTAATGGGGTTCACATAAAATAGCAAATTTCCTATTACATATAGAATGGATAAATGACAAGTTCTTCCTGTATAGTACAGGGAACTATATTCAATATCCTGGGATAAACCATAATGGAAAAGAATATGAAAAAGAATATATATATATATATAACTGAATCACTTTGCTGTACAGCAGAAATTAACACAACATTGTAAATCAACTATACTTGAATAAAGTAAATTTAAAAAATAGCAAATTGCATTTAAGCTGGTGTCTATTATATAATCATAATAGCTAACATTTCTTGAGCTCTTGTTATGGGCCTTGGACTATGCCTTTTACATACACTATGGTGTTTAATCCTTAGTAACAACCTTGAGACGTTGCTGTTATTAATCCTAATTTATAGACGTGGAAACTGAGAGTTAACGCAGTTAAGCAAATTGTCAAAGGTTTATTGAGAAGAGAATGGTAGAGGCCTGGTGTCTGCTGGTTATCATTATGCACTATTAGGGCATCTTCTCTGAGCCAGTGTAGAGCAGAGAGTTTTTCACTGTGTTTCTCTTTCTAACTTTCTATACCTGTCTCCCATCCTGCCCTTGGTCATGTCAAGTCCCTGATGAGACCTGATGGGGAAAAGCCAGTAACAAAGATGTGAATGACCAATAACCCCAAAGAGTTTGCAGGACATCGCCTGTCAGCACACAAGAATTTCTGAAAGGTGGGAGGTTCAGCGTCTTGTCAAAACCAAGTGACTCCAAGAGGCCTGGTGTGGTGTGGCTTCCCAGGTGGGGTCAGCTGACGGCTTCCTCCTCAGAGATGCTCCCTGTCAGTTCCTCCCTCCCCTGCACTGGTCCAGCCTGTGCAGCTTGGCTGAGATAACAGGGAGTGAGGGGGAGAGGAAGCTATTGAGAGGAAAGTGAAGACCAGACTTAGAAATTTGATTTTCGATCTCAAAAGAAGGAGCCTTCTTGGAGGCCGTGAGCACTTACCAAACACTAGAAATAAAAAAGAGCCTCTTTTTGGAAACAGAGTCGCCAGGAACTACAGCTGGGCCATGCCAGCTTTCACTTAGGATACATATATATATTTTTTAATTTTTACAGAAATATAGTTGACTTACAATGTTGTGTTAGTTTCAGGTGTACAGCAAAGTGAATCAGATTTATATATATATATAAATATATATATATATATATATATATATATCTTCTTTTTCAGATTCGTTTCCCATATAGGTTATTACAGATTATTGAGTAGAGTTCCCTGTGCTATCCAGCAGGTCCTTGTTGGTTATCTATTTTATATTTTATATACAGTAATGTGTATCTGTTAATCCCAATCTCCTAATTTATCACTCCCCCCATGTTTCACGTTTCCCCTTTGGTAACAACAAGTTTGATTTCGAGATCTGTGAGTCGGTTTCTGTTTTGTAAATAAGTTCATTTGTATCATGTTTTATTAGAATCCACATATAAGTGTTATCATATGATATTTGTCTTAGGATACATATTTGTTAAAGATTTGTGCTTTTCTAGAACCTTTCTTTGGAGACACTCCAAGCCCCTGACCTCCCCTAACTATCTCAGCACTCAGGGGACAACTTAGGATGAGAAGTCCAAATCTCTGAAGGAAAGGGGGTCACACTGCACGGCAATAGATGTGACTCCTGGTTCTGCAAAATTTACTGGCTGTGTGACCTTGGGCCAGTCACTTAATTTCTCTGTGCCTTAGTTTCATTATCTACAAGATGAGAGCAATAATAATAGTGCTTAACTAGTATTTATTTCCATAACCATTTATTCTTATAAAGATTGAGTTAATACGTGTAAACTGCCCAAATCAGTGTCTGGCACACAGCAGCAGGATTACGTAAGTGTTTATTAATAAATGAAATGTTAAAGATGCCTGGCATTCCCGGTGAGGTGCAGTCAGTGCCAGGAATAAGGCCCAGCACATTTCTTTTTAGAAAGACTATAATTAGAGCCAACCAAAGGATGCAGGAATTTCCCGTGAATTAGGGAAATGTGGTGGCCGGGCAGTGAGGCAGTGTGGGAAAAACACAAGCCTTGGAATTAGACAAATCTGGATTGATTTATTTATTTTTAAATTTTTTTATGGAAGTACAGTTGATTTACAATGTTGTGTTAATTTCTGCTGTACAGCAAAGTGACTCAGTTATACATATATATATTCTTTTTTAAAATATTCCTTTCCATTATGATTTATCATAGCACACTGAATATAGTTCCCTGGGCTATACAGTTGGACCTTGTTGTTTATCCAACCTATACATAAAAGCTTACATCTGCTAACCCCAGCCTCCCATTCCATCCCTCCTCCAGGGCAACCACCAGTCTGTTCTCTATGTCCATGAGTCTGTTTCTGTTTCATAGATAGGTTCATTTGTGTCCTGTTTTAGATTCCACATATAAGTGATATCATATGGTATTTGTCTTTCTCTTTCTGACTTACTTCCTTTAGTATGATAATGTCTAGTTGCATCCATGTTGCTGCAAATGACATCATTTCTTTCTTTTTTATGGATGAGTAGTGATCCATTGTGTATATGTGCCACATCTTCTTTGTCCATTCATGTGTTGATGGGCATTTAGGTTGCTTCCATGTCTTGGCTATTGTGAAATAGTGCTGCTATGAACATAGGGGTGCATGTATCTTATTGGATTAGGGTTTTAGAAAATTCCGAGTTTAGATCCCATTCCACCACCTGAACAAGTCTCCGTGTCACCCCGAGCAAGTCTCTGAACCTCTCTGAGCCTCCCTTCTCTCATTTGTAAAATGGAGATGGTAATATTTAGCATCCAGGGCTGTTACCCAGATCAGCCACCCAGAAAGTAAGTGCGATCCAGCAGCGCCTCTGTCAGGGGCGGCTCTGTTGTCACCATGGCCATCATCACCTTCATCATCATCATCAATTTGCTGTGCAGGAAGAATCAGGAAAACAAAGAAACCTTCAAGTCAGCGAGTCTAAGCATGAGGAGTCCAGGCAGGTTTTGTCAACATTAAAGGAATTGGGGAAGGGGGCTTCCCTGGTGGCGCGGTGGTTGAGAGTCCGCCTGCCGATGCAGGGGACACGGGTTTGTGCCCCGGTCCGGGAGGATCCCACATGCCGCGGAGCGGCTGCGCCCGTGAGCCATGACCTCTGAGCCTGCGCATCCGGAGCCTGTGCTCCGCAACAGGAGAGACCACAACGGTGAGAGGCCCGCGTACCACAAAAAAACTGTATTAAAGGAACGAGGGATGAATATGAAGGTTGAAAAGTATATTCAATCAAATAATGTTATTGACTATTTCGAAGAGGAAAAATAAAACTACTGTTTTCCTAATACAGACCAGCTAGAGTGAGAGTCAACGTTTCTCTCTGGAGAAAATGGCTCCCCAGGCAAATTGCCAGGTGGGGGAGTGAGGGTCCGGGGATGGGATGGGGAGATTTTATTTTTCAAAAGGTGTCCTATATCTCCAATCGGTGCTGAAAAAGACCTGAAGCCCATATATACGGTGACTATTAATTTTTGAAAGCCTCACAGACAGTGAACTCATGTGTGCAAAATGTTAATTCCTTAAAACTTTCTGATCACTCGATTTGCTTTTTAACATCGAGGCTCCACACTAACTGCAGAAAATTAATCTCGTCCTTTCCGGGTAAACCAGTTCATTTTGGCAATGTCAGCACACTCCCCTAGAAATCCTAAATTGTCATTTCAGGTTGATAACAGTCATATTCAGGCTAGTTCCCCCAAACCCTTTCCTTCTTCCTGGGGTTGATGCGAAGCTTGAGGTGGGCGTCAGGGAAGCTGTGCTTAGAGAAATGCAGCTGCAGTGTTGGTGAGAAGCAGGCATACACTTCTAGGCCTACGTATGTCTTGATCTCATACTCCTGCACCAGAATAATCATTTCTCTTCTAGTTCTTACCATCCCTCCTCCAGCCTGGAAATCCCATGAGATGCCGCTGAATCCTCGTTCAATCCTGGGAGGGTTTCCCATGTTGCCTCCAATATGTTCCCCTTCCTATTAGCTCTGAAACTTCTTAAAGCCCCACCAGGGCTGTCTCTCCTTCTCTTCCTTAACTTTTTTTGCACCTTGTGGGAGTGAGGCATGAGAACTTTTCGTTGCTGTCCTGTAGGGTGACCAGATTTAGCAGATAAAAATATAGGACACCCAGTTATATTTGAACTTCAGATAAACAAAGAATACTTTTTTAGCATAAGTATGCCCCAAATACTGCTTAGGACATATTTACACTAAAAATTTTCATTGCTTTTTTTCTTTTTTTTTTTTTTTGAAATTCAAGTGTATCCGGGAATCCTGCCTTTTATCTGGCAACCCTACCTTCTGGGCTAGTGCAAAGCCACAGGAAACTTGGGGAGATGTCTCAGGTCCTCTTCAGCATAAGCAGACCATATCACCCTCTGACCTTAAGGCCACTACCTGTGCAGGCCCCGAAGACTTCTCGATGTGAAAATAAACAAAGACCAGACAAATGGGAACAAGCAAAGGCCATGTATTCGGAGCCAGCTAGAGCAGGAGGCAGCCCCCATCACTTGTGTTTTGGCAGAGATTCAAAGGCAGACAGATGGGATAGCTTGACAGTGGAAAAAGAGAAGGCTTCAGGTGTGCCCTGGTTGGAAACTGTTGGCCTGGAGAACACTCTGATAGAAGTGGAACATCCTATGTGATTGGAACTTAGCTCTCTCTGATTGGTCCTAAGTTGGAAGCAGGGACAAAGGTTAGGGAAGCTGCCAGTTATTCATCAGGTCCAGTGTTGGGGAGCGATTGTTATAGGGGTTATTGTTTGTCTTCCTGGACCAGTTGCTAGAGCTGGCGGTCTGACTTCCTCCAAGTCTGCTTGTGGATGGCAGGCTGGTTTCCTGGGCTGGTTCTGCAGACTGTGGTTCCGAGTTCTACTTCTGTATATGGTCTGGCCATTGTCTGTTAGCACATTCACCTACAAGATGTGTCATCTCCTTGAACTTCACTGAGGTCTCTCTTCTCTCAGATCCCCAAACTCAGTGAGGCTGGAGACGGCACACTCACATAATCTCCAACTATCCTCTCCTCCCGCTGTTTTATTGGGTAATGGGAAGGAGGGGAGGAGGAGAAAGAGAAAAGAAAGACCAGACCTCACTGAGCACGTATAGACCTCCTAATCTTTCCTTACATTTCAACTCAGATTTCACCTAATAGACCAAGAAGTCCAGATCTCTGTTCTGAGATTTCTTAGTTGATGATCTTAAAACAACGAGCTGACCCAAGGAGGGAAGGTGACCGGGATGTGGGTCTTCAGAACGGGCCCCAGGGTTGGCCAGGTAGGGACAGCACACCTGGGCAGTGGTGACACTCCCCATTCTAGGGCCAGGCTGCTCTGAGCGCTCACTGCACAGGAGCTCTGGTCCCCCTCCCCTGGAGCTCCTCCCCTGGTGCCCCTCCCATGGTGTCCCTCCCTTGGTCCCCCTCCCCTGGTGCCCCTCCCCTGGAGCTCCTCCCCTGGTGCCCCTCCCTTGGAGCTCCTCCCCTGGTCCCCCTGCCCCGGTCCCCCTCCCCTGGTCCCCCTCCCCTGGAGTCCCTTCCCCGGTCCCCATCCCCTGGTCCCCCTCCCATGGTCCCCCTCCCCTGGTGCCCCTCCCCTGCTTGCTCCAGCTCTCACACACCTGGAGATATGCCCCAGGGGACTTCTCTCCATTTTCTGATCAGGGTTTTCTATGAGTTTGTGGACCTGGTGTACCTGCAAGTAGATGGCATCGGGCACGGTTTGACCAGAGGCCTGTGTGATGAAAACTCCATCACAGGGGCTGGCGCTGTGCAGCTGCGGGGCTGTGACCCTCCCCGGGGCGGAGGCTGGCAAGCGAGCTGGCAGGGGTCATGGATGAGCCGCATCCCCAGGGCAGAAGGATGAAGCCCCTGTCAGTTCTTACCGCCTCCTCCCCTCACCCCGCTCCCGCCCAGTGACAGGCTCGTCCTGCAGGAGAAGCCCTCTGTGGTGGCACCAAACCCACGTGTGGCCCAGGGACCAGAGAGGGTGAGGACCCCAGGGATGGCCCACCTGCCGCCCACGCCCAGGACGCGGGTCGGCAGATGAGTGACAGCGTGTGAGCTACGAAGGCACACCCCCAGCCTTCAAGAATGAAAATGACACAGCTGTCCCCTCAGACCTCCTGCAAAATGTCTCCTGTGCCCACTCGGACCCAAAACAGACTGGGAAGGGAGTCCTGGGGAACTGGTGCAGCCAAGCCAGCTGAGTCATTAAAAAGCCTCCACGGCGACTGCTGGAAACTCCTTACAGCGAGCTCACGTTTCCGGAAGTCTCCAGGCTCACAGACGCTAATATAAAACACAAAGCTTTTGTAACCAAGTGTTTCTTCTGTAGTGTGCCACACTGCATCCCTGCAAAGGCCCCTGGAAGACGTCAGCTGTCAGGTGTAGGCTGAGCGCTACTCACACACATTCAGTGTTTAATTAAAGTGTGATGGTGGGGAAAGGTAGGGGGAGGGATACATTAGGAGTTTGGGATTAACGGGTACAAACTACCGTATATAATATAGATGAACAACAAGGACCTACTGTAGAGCACAGGGAACTCTATTCAATATCTTGTATTGATAATAACCTATAATGGAAAAGAACATATACCTATTTATATATTATATATATATGTATTTATATTATATATATATGTATTTATATATTATTTCAGTTATTTATATAAATAACTGAAACACTTTGCTGTACGCCTGAAACTAACACAACATTGTAAATCAATTATACTCCAATTTAAAAAAATTAAAATTTTTTTAGAAATGTAAAAACAGGGGCTTCCCTGGTGGCGCAGTGGTTGAGAGTCCGCCTGCCGATGCAGGGGACGCGGGTTCGTGCCCCGGTCCGGGAGGATCCCACATGCCGCGGAGCAGCTGGGCCCGTCTAGTTGATTTACAATGTTGTGTTAGTTTTTGCTGTACAGCAAAGTGAATCAGTTATACATATACATAGATCCACTCTTTTTTAGATTCTTTTCCCATATAGGTCATGACAGAGTATTGAGTTCCCTGTGCTATACAGTAGGCCCTTATTAGTTACCTATTTTATATATAGTAGTGTGTACATGTCAGTCCAATCTCCCAATTTATTCCTCGATTGTCATGCTGAGTGAAGTAAATCAGACAAAGACAAATATCATATGCTATTGCTTATACGTGGAATCTATAAAAAGGCTACAAATGAACTTATCTACAAAACAGAAATAGACTTACAGAGGTAGAAAAAGAAGAACAGTTTTTCAATCCTAAGGTCATTTGAAACTCGACAGGCCTGTAGGTTGGGGATCATTACCATTCACAGCCACCGACCCGCTGCGGTTACAGATGTGAAGACCCCTTCTCCTCTTTAAAGTCTCATTCCAAGAAACCTTTCCTAGGAATTCAAAAGGAGTCCGTGGTCCTGGGCAAAAGTTAGCTCTTGGATGTATCGCATTTTCATTAACACTTTTTTTTTAAGTGTTCTTTTTGTTTGTTTATTTGGGTTTTTTTTAAGATTTATTTATTTAGGCTGTGCTGGGTCTTAGATGCAGCACGCGGGATCTTCCTTGCGGCATGCGGGATCCTTTTATTTTTTGTCTATTTATTTAGTTTAGTTTGGTTGCCATATGAGGACTCTTAGCTGCCACACGCATGCGGGGTCTAGTTCCCTGACCAGGGATTGAACCCAGGTCCCCTGCATGGGGAGCTCGGAGTCTCACCCACTGGGCCACCAGGGAAGTCCTCATTAATTCATAAGAAGGTGTTTTTGTTTCTGTTTAGAGTTCACACTTGTCATGTCCTGGGAGCTGACTTCAAACCCAGGAATGGAGCCAGCAGGAAGGTTGGATTCAGCCATCTTCATATCTGACATCATGTATCAGTTTTGTTCAGTTTTCTTCCCCTCCTACACTGAGAGCAGCTGGATTTCTTCCTAACTTTCGGTAAAGGTTGGCTTTTTAAGCAATTACCTGGTCCTTACAGTGCAAATTCAGTCAGGTTGTGTCCGACCCCTTGCCCAGAGCCCAGTGCGTCAGCGAGCCCCTGAGGTGTGTATGGAAGCACTGAGAGGTCACCAGTGGGGTCAAGGTTGCATCCACCGCAGCATGAAGCTTGATGAGCGGATCCAATCGATGCTTCCATAATTCTCAGGAAAAAAGAACAGCTGAGGTATCCTGAATTCATCACATTGCAGGAGTAAACGTTTATGATTCAAAAAAGAACAGGCATGGCAGGCACCAGGGAATACAAAGAAATTGCAAACAACCGTAATCTCACCATCTGATGGTTAACGTTTTTGCGTTTACATTTTAGATGAAATTCTTTGCAAAGCTGGGATGCGTCTACGTTTTTGTTTAACGTTGCATCGCTAAATTATTAAATGGTTGTAAAAGGAGGGTTCTTAGTGAACATAGGTTATTATTCCATCTCTATCAGAGTATATCTTTAGCTGAAAGCAACTCCTATACTGAATCCTAGACGTGAAAAGGGCACTAAAAGATGATGTGAGGCCCCATCCCTTCCCCAGGCAGCAAGAGGGCAAAGGCAGGCTGTGGCCTCAGCCGTGGCTTCTGAGGAGCCGGGCTGTCTCTGTCCAGCATGGTCCCCTTGATCATGGGTCTGTGTGGTCCGCTTACATGAACCTTCCCCAATTTTATTCACGAGTCCTCACCCACCCTCCCCCCACTGCAGTGCAGAGCCTCGAAGCCAAGGTCTTTCATTTCTTTGGTAGTTTATTCCCTCCTCTTTCCACCACACATCCATAAGGTCTTAGCTCCTGATCTGAGGTTCGGAAGTCACAAACCCTAATTAAAGTTCTCCTTTGTAACAGACATTTTGCCCTAAGTCTCCTCACGGGCAAAAGACCAAAGGCAGAGGCTGCTTTCTCTCTTCGAGGGATCCCCCCCTCACCGCCATTTATACAGAGAACTAGAGAAAGAGGGAGAGAAAGCAGGGTGACAGAAAGGAGACTGGCCTCTTCCTCTGATTCCTGGCTCCAGAAGCCTGCTCAGACGCAGCAGCCTTGGGGACGTACGGACAGCTGAGTGGACAGCAGGATGCATATGGGGACAGGCAGGGGGTCTTCACTGAATTCTGAGCTGGGAGAGGACCAGGAAGCTGCTCCGTGTGGGGTGGTTTTCATTCCTTTAATTAGGTGCGCTCTGATTTACGAGGTGATAGCCGGGGACCCAGACCAGTAGCTCCGGCCACCTTGTGGGAGGTACACCCCCCTTCTGTCTCTGTGACCTTCCCCTGGGCAATCTGGGCCGCTGTGTCTTGGCAAATGGACACTCTCTGGGCAATAGCACAGCCCTGTTATAGATTTAAAAATCTAACCAGGGCTTCCCTGGTGGTACAGTGGTTGAGAGTCCGCCTGCCGATGCAAGGGACACGGGTTTGAGCCCCGGTCCGGGAAGATCCCACATGCCGCGGAGCGGCTGGGCCCGTGAGCCGTGGCCGCTGAGCCTGCGTATCCGGAGCCTGTGCTCCGCAACAGGAGAGGCCACAACGGTGAGAGGCCCACGTACCGCCAAAAAAAAAAAAAAATTTAACCAGCACTCCTGATTCCCATTATCTTCAAAAGTTCATAGACGTGAACTTCTGCCATGTTAATTAGGAATCTGGCTGCGTTCTGACAAATACAAATAACTTTGTGTTTTATAATTTCACACAACCTCTCTACACCGATATACAACATCCCGCCCAGCAGCCGTGAATGAGGTCATTACAGTAAAATGCAGGTTAAAATAAGGATGGACGCTTTCAGCTCACTGAGAATTTTTCCCCAAACCCTCTCCACCATGCCGCTTAATGCTGGGCTCTCTCTGCCAAAACCTTATTTCATTCAGAGCTGATCCAGGACACAGCGTTTCCTCTTGTGCTAATCAGTCAGAGGCAGCCACAGAGGACAAATGTTAGCTCTGAACTCTGGGGTGACTCCTCTTTCCCTTATCCTGGCTGCTAAGCAAACGAACAGACCTTACTCTTAGGCAGTAAAGAAAAAAAGAAAAAAATGATTGCCTTAAAATAAGCCCCCACCTGCGAAGGCACTCAACCTGCTGTGGAAAAGTGTGTGGGAGGCGTTCATATCCTGCAAAACTGGGAGGGAATTTTCTCTGAGTATTCTGCCCACAGGGTGCAGCCCTGCCTGGCCTTGAGGTAATTAACTAGAGTACCTGATGGATAGATAAATAGTCCACAAATAGCCTTGCAGAAACTTCAGCAGGTCTTTAATGTTCTTGACTGTTGAGTTCTTACCGCAAAATAAGAACTTCCCGAGTGAAGGAGAAGAGTACGGGGGGGGGGGGGGGGGGGGGGGGGGGGGGGGGGGGAGATTATAAAGGAGAACAGCATCCTGCAAGCATAGAGGCAGCTCCCAGGAAAACTGCATTCCAGGCTCCCATCCAGTTCCGGTCATAAACAGCGCAGCAGATGTCTGCTTCCAACATCCCACGCGACCTCAGTTGTACACTTCCTTTTGCTGGTCCTCTCTTTCTCTCTCTGTGAAGTGGATGGCTGCGTTTGTTTAACCCCACCCCTCCTTTACTCACATCCCTTTTGGGAGGCTCTCCGTGGAACATGTATTCGGAGACCTCTTGTGGACATCCATGTCTCCCATTGGGAGAGGAAAGTTACGGATCCCAATAGCTTTTATTTGCTAGTGTGGCATTTTCCGAGATTTACAGAAGAGGCAAGCAAAGAAACATCAACAGAGAAGATCATAAACAGAAACACACATGTGATTTGAAAACAAGTAGTCAGACATATATGTGTAGCCCTCTCCGCCCCCCCATGCTCACACACAGAATCATACAACTATGTAAATACATGTGTGGGCACTCATGAACAGACAGAGAGATATGCAGGGGGACCGTTTGCACAACCATGCTAGAAATCACACAGACCCGCACTCCTTGGATGTTCTCGGTCATTGACCCAGGCTGCAAGGTGAGAGATCAAGCCAACCCTGACTTCCTTGCTGCTCTCAGCCCTGCTTCTCATCAGAGGCCATGACTGCCAGTGGGGGAAGATTGGGATCTAAATGCACATTTATTGAGTTGCTGTGCCAGGTCTGGGAAACATTGAGAGTAAGACGATCCCTCCTGTGGGGGGATCATGTCTAGTAGAGGAAGGAGGTGTACAAACAGTGACAAATCCACAGGAGAAGTGAGTTCAGGAAGCTGGTCCATTTCTGTTCTCCTCAACTCTGGAAGGAGGCGAGTATTGTCCTTCCCTCATAGGATGAAGTGCGGGGCCCAGAGGAATCTGCTCGTCATGAGTGGGACGTGAGTCACGCCATCTTCCACCAAACTCTCTCTGGGGACGGCTCTGTTAGCTTCAGTCCTTGGTCCCGCCCCTTAAGCCAGCTTCTCCTGTTGCCCCTCAGATATGTCTGGTGGTAGAAGTTGAGGAAAAAGGGGATGAGGCTGAGGGAGTACAGGAGGACGGCTACATTGAACCCGTCAGGGAAGGGGCATCAGCAAAGACGTTGTAGGAGGAGTGGGCCGCAATGGCCACAAACTGACACAGGGGAGAGGAAGTGCGAGAGGAAAGAGAAGACGGAGAAAGGTGAGAAGCAGTGCTAAGGAACGGGAGGGGTGCTCCCCTTGACCTTCTTGTAGTCCCCTCTGTCTACCAGCAGGGGCAGGCCTCCCACAGCTCAGGAAGAAGAAGAGCTATGAAGCACCACCCCCAAGCATTCCTACCTGTGATACTAAGTACCTTCCTGACCCTTCTCTTAGTCTGGTCTCCCATTGGCCCCCATCCAGCCATGCCATGTTGACACTGATGACGACTTCAATCCATCCTCAGCCCCGAGAAGGACAGCTCAGGCTGTCACCTGCACCTGCCAATGGTGCTCCCCAAACCACAGGGCCCCCAGGCTCTGGGGGGTGGATCAGTGACCACAGACTCGCAGGGCATTAGCCCTCTGAGGGCATCTAGTCCAGCCCACCCCTCCCATTTCACTGGAGATGAGACTGAGGCCCGAAGCGTGTTAATCGTTTGATCTGAGCCCCACATTATGTCAGAGAGTTAGGGTTGGTCCTAGGATCTAGCGAGGTGGTTACTAGACCTTTGCAAGTTGAGAAGCTAAGGAAGACCAAGTGATGAGAAGGACTTGTTCACGGTCAGATAACAAGTCACTGGTGCAGCCAATAGAAGCCAGGGCTCATCGGAGGCCCCTGGAGCCAGTGGGTCTTTCTCACCAGCTGCAGGACGGTAAGATGTCGCTTCCACCACAGGTAGGGTCACAGGCAGGGCCCCAGACCGGCCAGTCCATAGTACAGGTACATGAAGACATGGACCAAAGAATTTAGCATCCCGGCGAAGAAGGCTACAGAGTGGGGTGGGGAGATGGAGGGAAGTGAGTGGAGCTGGGCCTGGCTGTGCTCTTGGGTTTTCTCTTTCAGGTTTCAATCTTCCAAGGTGCACCCCTGCACACCCCACAGACAAGAGCCCCGGGAAGGTCCTATCATGAGGAGGTCCCGCATGAGCCGTCTGAGGTCACGATGGTGGGCTGGGGTTAAGAGGATGTGAAATGAGGATGCTTACAGCCCCCTCCGCCCTCTCTGGGCTGATGGCTATGAGCATCTCCTGGCAGCCTCCTCCTGCACACTAGGGAAGGGTGGGTAGGATGTGCTGTGGAGCAACAGAGAGAAAACGGGAGCAGAGGCCAGGAGTCATGGCCACAGGGAAGGGGAACTGGGAGCCAAACCATGATACTACAAGGATGCAAGCCTCCCGAGATGGCACGCAGTCCAGCAGACACAGGCCTGCCCCACAAGTCCTGGAGCAGGGATGCCCAAGACCCTCACTCACCTTGACCCTCCAGCACATATGTGACCCCAACTTACCCGTTGAGGAGCACAGTGCCATGGTGGTAGACGTGCAGGAAGGTGAGCTGTTTGGGCTTCTTTCGTAGAATAAAAAGACCTGGGGAGAAAGAAAAGAGTCAGCTCTGGGGCCATTGTTCCTCCAGACTCTTCTCCTGGGGCCTCAACTACCAAGGACAGGGTGATTCTGCCAGCTGTACTGAGGGGAGGCTAAAACCCAATAGGGTTTAACACCAGTCAAACACCTGTACAGCCCCTACCGTGTGCCTGTATGTATAAAAACTTATATATATAACATTCATAATGGTATGTGGTTTACACTCATCTCCATTGTATAGACAGCAAAACTGAGGCACAGTGTTTAAGTAACTTGTTCAAGGTTATACAACTAGTAGGAAGACAAGCTGGGATGTGAACACAGCCAGGCTTCAGAGCTCGGGCTCTTTCCAATATTACCCCACCCCCCAGGGCACTGGGAGAGAACTCAGGTGTGGAACACTCAGTCCAGGACCCAGACAATTATAAGGCAAATTCCCAAAGGTTTCCCGCGTTTGAGAGAGAATTTATTACTACCCCTGCAATCCTGCAAGCCTTCTGGGTCCACAAGAATTCACAAGGGGTTCTTTCCCTCATAACACTTAAGGATGGCCTTTGCTGTCTGATGACCTTTGCCACACAGCAACAGGTTTTTAAATTTGTTTAACTTCCTATTTTCACTTAACCTAGAACCTGGTTGCTAATGGGGGCAAACGCTTCATCAGTGAGCATCCTTCATCCTCCAGGTCGTGAGACCAAGGTTCGGCTCTAAGTTAAGCCTTAGAGTGGCCCATAGGGATGCTGGAGAGAAATGTCAGCACACAGCGTCTTCAAAACCACCCCAGACCTGGCTGACAGAAGTAATTCTACACAAGGGACAGGCACCCACCGTGCCAAGCAATTCAACGGCCTTTGAGAAGCACCGCCAGCACCCGCTCGCCACCTGCTGGGCAGGGAGGGGACGTGCAGTCAGACCACTGTCCTGCTGGTGGTACCACTCGCCCTGGCAATCCCTCTGTACCCCCTGCTCCCACAGTGCCCACCTGTCTGCAAGAAGATGCCTGTTAGCACAGAAAAGAGGAAGAGAAGCTACTGGGAGTGATAACAGAAGCTCTCTCCAAACATGCCCCAGCCTGGAGCCATGACTTTTTTGTGTGTGTCATTCCTTCTTCATTTATTAGCTGAAAACTTTTCTTTTTTTCTTTTAATTTTTGAACTTTATTTTATTTATTTTTTATACAGCAGGTTCTTATTAGTTATCCATTTTATAAATATTAGTGTATCTATGTCAGTCCCAACCTCCCAAGTCATCACTTTTAACCAGCACACGGATCACCCAGGATCTTGTTTGTTGGAAAGCAGATTCCCAATCGGTGTCCAGGGACATGAGAGTCTGCATTTCCAACAAGCTTCCAGTGATGCTGATGCCGCTGGTCCGTGGACCACATTTTGAACAGCAGGACCTTAAGCCATCGTTCAGTATCCCTTGATTCAACACCCACGTCACTGCCTGGTGACTTGCTACGCCTCAGCTCAATTTATTTTTTGCTGCAAGGAAGACTTTTGTTCTGCTTCTGGTTGAAAGAGAGAACAGCTAAAAGTCATGAAATATGGACCACTGGGCTCTCACTCAAGGTGTGCCAGGCCCAGGGCTAAACACTTTCATACATCAGCTGGTTCAACCTTCTCCCAATTGTTTCCTTTTATGAAGTAGGTGTTATCATCCCCATTTTATAGATAAGAAAAATGAGGCCTGTAAAAGGTAATAAACTACCTACACTCACATAGCAAGGAACTGGCAGAGCTGGGATGCAAACTGAGGTCTTCTGAGCCTGTACTGAACTAATCAGGTCACTACCTCCCACTGGAATTCTTGGGTCAAGTTCTGGTTTTTATGAAGTTCATCCTATGAACCCTCTCTCCAGGCCCAGACCTCCCACTCCCCGCCATGCCCTTATCCCGAGCTCACTCTGGCTGTCGTCCACTGGCTGGCAGAAATAGCTGTAATTAGCCAGGAGCGGGGTGGCCATGAACTAACAGGAAGAGAACACAACAAGATTGAGTCATGACACCTGCCCCACCCTCACCGTGGTGGGGTCTGACCGGTTGAAGGCCCGAGAGGCTGCTGCCACCTCCGGACATGTTCTGGACACCAGCATCCCTCCCCAACCCCCACTGACACTTGGTGAACAATCGCCAACCGGGTAAACTCTGTGCACTGGCTAGATCACAGGCTAGGACTTGCATACATCTTGCTGGTCTCCAATTTTTTTTCTGATGGGGGCAAATATAGACCACAAACCCACGCTGGGCACCTACCATGTGTGAGACCGTAAGTCAGGAGGGGACATGAAGCCGTGCACACGTCAGCACCCCTGCCCCCGAGAAGCTGAGAGCTTCCCCGAGGATGCACGAAACCATCCTCCCTTTCAAGGTTGAGGCCAGATGAAGAGTAAGAAACAGGAGACGTCCCAGAAGTTGGTAGCCGGCTGAGAATGAGGAGGCCGTGGGCAAATGGAGGGGAGGAAAGGGAGCTTTCTGCCAGGAGGAGAGTGTCTGGACCTCTCCTAACTCTCCAGGGCTGCAAGTGGAGACTCCTACCAGGGGAGGGGCAGCCACAGAAGTTGAGAGGGAGCGGAATCGGTTCACGAGGGGTCTTGAAGCCTGCTTTAAGAAACTTGAATTTTATCATTTGTTTACTCATTTGACAATGATGCGTTGACTGGTCCTAAGCACTTCTCCACGCTGGGCCCTGCGCTGAGCCCCGAGCCACCTCGATGATAAAACAGATAAAAATCCCTACACGAGGGCCCCTGCATTCAGGTTATATTGGCAAAAGGGAGCTACGGAGGGCTTCTGAGCAGGACGCCAACATGGGCACAGCAGACTTTCAGAGGACCGCGGTGGCAGCAGTCATCTGTCACCACAATTAAATGGCAAATCCTAGGACATGTCTCACAAGGTATCAGCATCTTCCACGTGGTACCAGACGTGATGTGGGGCCTGTCTTTACAAAGAGAATAAGAGATGGCTGTGCTCCGAAGCACTTTGCCATTTGGAGGGGAGACAGACGAACGTGTACATGATGAAACAGGGGTGGGTCAGAGTGAAGGCTGCGGCTGGTCAGTGCCTAGCAGGCTCTCGGCGGGGAGGGGCTGACTGGCAGTGTCTGCCCGTTCCTAAGGTGTAAACCCTCCCACCCTGGCTGATTTCAAAGGAGGTCACTGAACTTGGAGCTGGGGAGATGCAGACACTCACATTTAGAGCTCGCCAGCTGGTGGGGCTGCCCGTCCACCACGGAGAGCAGAAGTGAAAAGCAAGTGACGGGACAACTAACCCAGCCGTGGGGAGTCAGGGAAATTTCACAAGAGGTGACAAAGGCCTGAGTCTATAGGACGTGCGGGGATTTGTCTGGGCACCAGGGGAGAAGAGCATTTCTGGCAGAAAAACAGTCAGGTGCCAGGGCCTTGGGCCTGACCCAGCGGGGCTGCAAGGCCGGTGAGCAGGGCGACCACGGGGTGTGGAGGGAGGTGAGGCTGGAAAGGAAAGCTGAGGCCAGAGAGGACCTGGGAGGCCCCGTACACCCAGTGGAGGAGACTTGCCTCAGCCCTGCTGGCCAGGAAGACATCAGGGCCGCTGGGGGCATGGCAGCACCCTTCCGGTGGCTGGGAAGGATCATTTGGGCAGCAGTGCGGAGCAAGGAAGGCAGGCCCATCACTAACGGAGAGATGGTGAATGAACAAGGCAGAGCTGTCCGGACCTGCTTCCTCAGGCTGGACCGCCTGCCTGGTCCCTGCTGGCACGGAGGCAGGAAGGATGGAGGCGAGCTTGCGGCCAGGGCGCCCTGCCACCTGCCAAGGTACTTACCTGCACCGTGCCCCGTGACAGAGGGTGGGATGAGCAGATCTTCACAAAGGCCGCAGCGCACGGCCTCGCTGCGGTGACCACTTTACATGTCAGCCGGCAGGACCACTTTCTCTGAAAAGCTTCTCCGGGCACCCCAGCGGGGTCCCTGCCGCTCCGCGCGCCCTGTCCCGGGTGCGTGCTCTCTGTGGCCCCGCTCGCGCTGACTTGCAACCGCCTGTTTCTGCATCCATCTGCCCCTAGACCTCCGGCACCTGGAGGGCAGGTGTGCTTCACGCAGCGGTGACCCTGCAGGTCCGGCACAAAGCAGGCACACAGTGCACACGGGCTGACGGACTATTTATTTGCCGAGAACAAGGCGTCAGGAAGGATCAGAAAACTGGGCTGAACTTAGCAGAGCCCGGCAGAAACAGGAGGTAGTGGTGGGCTTTTAGGTGCAGGTGGAGGACGAATTCCATTCTTGCTTGCCACCGACCTCCACTTTTTTATTTCAGGAAAAGGACAATGGGTGTAAGCGATGGGGATTTGTATCGCCATAGGGAAGATATCGCAGCCAAAAATAACCCAGGACCCCAGCCCCTGCAGATCCCCATCAAGGCTTTTCAGCTGTCTGCATGGGAAGATCGTGCTTTTAATTGTCCCCTGGCACCCCCACAAAAGAGACCCTAGGACTGCAGGGCCCCCCACCGGCCTTACCTCATAGAACATGTACCCCCGAGAGAAGCACCTGGCCCAGGTTGTAGGCCGCGAGGGGTCCTGCCAGCCTCAGAGGCTCCCGACGGGACACGAGGCGAGGACCTGTCACCGCCAGGAGCAGATAGAAGGCTAGGAAGGGGGTGACTGGCAGCGACCAGTGCACCAGAAACCAGGACTCCGGCCTCGGGTCTGGAGAAGCAAGGGGAGGGGGGACAGCTGAGCTGGCCACCAGGCTGGCCACCAGGCCCACGGCCACCCAGCCCTCCCTCACCTAGCTCCCCAGGCCTTGCTGGTCACCACCGCTTCTTCCTCCAAATGTCTGGCATTAGTCCGGGCGGAATAAACATAAGAAAGACGCCAACAGGTCACACCCCCTCCTACCTCTGTTTTCTAAGGCCCACGGGTATTTATTCCAAAGCTTCTCCAGGACCAGGGCCGTCGCGAGCACCTAGGAGTAGAACTGGGGTTTGGGGGTCTTGTGCAGACCACCTCCCTCCACCCACGCCCTCCCTCCGCCGCAGCGTGAGTTGAGGGGCTAGGACCCCCGGCCACGGGCAGGCAGCCCCGCTGTCCCACCCTTGGACACTGGACGACAACCCACGGTCCCCTTCGGGGAGATTCCATCGGCCATCACTCTGCGCCCAGATTGCGGGGCCCAGGGGAGGGGCGTGGCTATTGCGCGGCACGCCTCTGCGGGGAGGGGCAGAGAGGCAGGACGCGCCCCCCCACCCCCGCCCCCGTGTCCGCCTCTTCTCGCTCGGCCTGCAGCACTTCTGAGCATCGTGGCTTCTCCGCATCTCCCCGAGCCCAGCCCCACCCAGTGCGTCCAGGGCTCCACTCACCCCCGTCGCGCCTCCCCGGCTCCTCTGCTTGGTGCCCCACGTGCTCTGGCCGCTCGGGGTGCTGGAGTTGGTGGTGGGTCCCAGCGACAGGTCCTCGGGCTCAAAGGCAGGGCGGCCCCACCCGCTAGAAGCTCTCTACTCCCGAGCTCTCATCTGTGGGCGATCCCAGCCCCGGGCCCACACACACTCGTGCTCACACTCACACACTTACTGGGGACCAGGACGTGAGGCTGGCTTCCTCACCTGGACGGGTGCCCCGGCCACTCTCACGGCCCCAGGGAAGGAAAGCAGGAGGCCACCCAGGGGAGGAGGAGGGCAAAGGGTGGCAGCGGCAGCTCCGGGGAGGGTGGGGAGAAAGTCAGAGGGGTCAGCCCCCAGGGGGAGGCCCGGACGCCCAAGCCCCTCGCCCCACACTCTTAGCAAAGGGTCCCCTGAGAGAGGCAGGTGCGCGGGGACCTCACACCTTCAGGCCTCCCCCAAGGCAGCAAGGCCCCCCATCTCAGGTTCACCTCTCCCTCGTCCCCCCAGCCCTCCATCCCACACGGTGAAGGACTGAGTGTATTTCTTTCTGAACCTGCCAAACTCTCACTCTTCCTCCGGCTCTCTGCTCACCAATCCGCCGATGGAATATCGGGGGAATAGGAATTCCCACCCCGCCTTTACGCAGAAGCAATTTAAATGGCTGTTTGTCCCAATGCCCTCTCTTAAGTATATCCTTTCCTCCTCTCTGTCTAAGATACTGGGAAAGAACCAGGTTTAAAAGCCAGGTCACTGAATGAAGGGGCGGGCGGCCCCTGCTCTGTCCAGCTCCATGGTGACTCTGGGGCAGCTCCCAATCCAGAGCCTCCGTTTCTCCTCCTGACAAGACGACGGTCCTGTGAAGGCTTGTGAAACATCACGTGTATGTAAGACCTGGATTAGCCATGCTCGGGACCAAGAGGATTTAGGAGACTTGAAGAACTACACAAAGTAATGGATAATCCCCACGTGAGGATTTGGTTTAGCGACAGGGCTGGCAGGACACGCTTGGTTACATGTCTCTCCGCTTGCGTGAGCCACCCGTGCCCTTCTCTCCGCCTGGGAAAGTTTCCCAGCTAGACCTCAGCCAGAGGACAAGTCTGTGTGGCTTCCCACGTAAGTCCATGCCATTTCCTATAGAATCAAGTCAAACGATTCTGCTGGGACTTCAAGGCTCCCTGAGTCCAGCCGGACCCTCCCACCCTCAGCCCGATGCTCTCCTTTGCCATCGCCCTAATCTGGTCCCCTCGCCCTCCCCGGCAACTCACACCCACTTCCCAGCCTCAGAGGGGACAGGCCACTTCCTTCTCCATGGTGGTCTTCCTTGTTTAACGCCAGACCTTCCTCTGCCACAAGCTTCCTCTTCCTCCCTCCCCTGCAACAGGCACTGTGGGCACCACGGAGGTTAGCTTGTGAGGTTGGCCATGCAGAGTAAACGTCAGTTCCCCGTGGGAAACGACCTCATATGGCATCTACCAGGCTGATGTCAGGAGGACGTAAACACGGTGCTGAAGGCTGTGGCCACCCTCTGCAGGCAGCTCTCACCTGTGTCTTCACAATACCGCCCGTTACAGGTAGATAACCTCACACCTGTTATGGGAGACCCTTGAAAAGTCCCCTGTACAGGACCCAAGACGCCACGATGCCACCTAACCCCTGGGAAGCAGGTGGGATCCAGAGAACGGGACGATGACGTTTAGGCAGGACCACCTGAGTCTAGCGCCCTTTCTCCGAGCACGGCACAGACCTGCCCTGAGGGAGGAGACCATGGGTCTCCTGCGATGCCCACCCCCCCTCATTAAATACCCCTTGGGTCTATAGGTCATGGAGCTTAGGGAAAAGCTTACCTTCCAACATCCCACAACTGCAAAATAAGGTTGTGACCGATGTCACCGTGGATTCCTTCTGCCCCGAGCAAAGCAACAAAAGGCATAAAAACTTCACCTCCCCCTTTTACCCAGTTACCGCGAGACTCACAGAGCCCTGGCTGCCCACAACCTCACCTCCTCCTTACCCAGTTGCCCCGAGACTCACAGAGCCCTGGCTGCCCACAACCTCACCTCCTCCTTACCCAGTTACCGCGAGACTCACAGAGCCCTGGCTTCCCACCTGCAAGGCAAGCTAAGGCCTCTGAGGCCATGAGGTGGGCAGGATGCCTCCCTGAGGGCAGAGAGCTGTAACTCGTGTGGGCGACACCCTGTGTCACAGGGAATGGTCCACACACACTCTCACATACCAGCTACCATGTTAAGTCATTGCCATGGGCCACCCTCTGTTCTACACACCAGCTACACACTAACTGGTGTCATCCTCACAACCCAGGAGCTAAGTACTCTCAACAGCAGCTTTTACTGAGGAAGCTGAGGCACAGAGAGGTTAAGTAACTTGTACAGTGTCACACAGCTCCTAAGTAGCAGGGCCATGGTTCAAACCCAGGCAGCCTGGCTCTAGAACCCACGCACTTGACAAGAACTCCACCGTCCCCTCAGTCTCCTGGGATACCGTGGTTTGCTCTATAGGGACAAAAAGAATCAAAGGGTGGCCTTGCCCAATAAGAAGAGGGAGTCCCAGCTTACGCGACACAACTTTTCAGAGAGTGGCGTGCAGGAGGGCATCCAAATGAATAACCACACACAAGCATTTCCGAGCATCTGTTCCATCCTGCTGAGGGTGCAGTGGCTGCTCTGTCAGGTGGGCGCAGCCTCTGACACCTGCCTCTCTGGTGAGTTGGGGGGGGCGGGGCTCTTGGTTCTGCTAATTTCCCCAGAGCCCCGCCAGCTACGCGTCAGGCTAGTGGAGGTGCGTTCCTCAACCAGGACTCTGGGCAACTGGTTCCAAACCTGAGGACCTCACTCCTGAATAGAATATTCCTGGAGACAAGATAGGGGAGGATGCATGTGTGTGCGTGTGCGGGTGTGCCCACATGTGTGTGTCGGAGATGATGTTCTTTGAGGAGCTTCCCGCATTTCTGTCTGTATTTGCCTTAATCAGCCCTCCTTGCCTCAACCACACCCATTTCTGTCTAGTTTCCTTTCTCCTGTCTCCCTTCCTCTCCTGAGCAGCTGCAGGGTGCAGACAAGGGGCCAGAGGAAAGCAAGGCGCGGCTGGACGGTCACCCTTGGGAACAGGGAAGGGGGGACAGGAAAGAGTGAGGTGGACGGGAGCGATGCGGTGCAGAGGGGGCCACGGGGGAGGATGCCCAGTGTGGACAGCAGTGCCTGTCCAGCAGGCGGCGAGCCCTGCCCAGCTCTAGGGGAGCCTGACACGTCACCACAGTCTCCCCCCCCTGCCCCCCCCCCGAATCTGTCCCTCCAAGAGGACACAGCCGCGGCTCTGATGCGCTCTGGCCTCATTTCTTGTTTTGCGCTTAGATGCTCCAGCTCGGACGCAGTGCAGGGCATGCAGGGGACGGGCTGCACCCCCAGGGCCTCCCCCCAGAGCTGAGCTGAGAGAGCTCATGGTCCGGATGGCTCACCCCTGCCCCACCCCCGCAAAACACGAAGCAGTGCGCCTTCGTGCAACGTGGGCCTTTGCCAGCAAGGACAGCGACATCGTTCATTTCATTAATAACAGGATTTGGCACGTTGTCGTGCAAAGGACAGCGACGGTCACGCACGTTCCCGGAAGGAGTGTGGTTGGCTGCTTCCCAGCAGGGCTTCCAGGGGAAATAGGAGACAAGCTTGAAACCACCCCTGGGCTCTCTCCCACCCCTGGAACAAGCACTCCTTTCAGCCTGTGGCTTTATGGCTTCATGGTCAGAGCTGCAGACAGAGTTCAGATTTAGTCCTTATGAAACGGAGCAGGACCGTGTGGCCCTTGCCCCCCATGTCCTCCGCTTGACTTCTGTCTGTAGAAAATCTTTAGCCGAAGAATAAGTTAAATCAGAGAAGTGAGAACATGCAGAAGCAAAGGAAAGCAGTCAAAGGAGACCAAATAATAATAGTTTAGTCAGTAAGCAAAGTCAAGGACCTTTACTTCCTCCTCAAGGGCTACAGATAATATTCTGAGCCGTATCCTGTGAGCTGTCTTATAGACACTGAAACCTCCACCAGGTGGAAGAGTTAACTATATGATGACCAGAATGTAGCCATGACATAAGAGGCCACAGCTCTGAGAACTGGCCTCAAAGAAACGGGAACAAACCGACCCTGGAACTGGAGACTAACTGTACTTAGAACAATCAAGATGATGCTGGTCGGACCACCGCAGGACCAATTTCAAGACGACCGTCAGAGCTGACGGTGCTGTTTCTGCAGGTAGCCCCCTTCTTCTGCTTCTACACCCCTGAAACTCCACTTTAAAAGCTCTTGTCCACTGATTGTCAATGGGGGAGTCGGCCTTTGGACACGAGTCCGCCCTCCCCACCCATCCTGGTTGCCAGCCTCCGAAATAAAGCAAACTTTCCCTTCCACCAACCTTGACTCTTTACTGGCTTTTGAGCGGTGAGCAGCCAGACCCCACCTTTGATAACACTTGCACAAAGAGTCCCTGGATGACCTTGACTTTCCTCTCCTCATTAGCGGATGAAGCTCCCGATTCCCTCACGCCCGTCCAATTTCTGCCTCACCGCGCGCCTCACCTTCACAGGCCCTGCACGTAACCTTCTTCAGTCAGTGGTTTTGTCATGTTAGCAACTGGATCGGCAAATGGAAAAAGTTACTCGTCATTTATAGGTTTCAAGATTGGCTCAGAGTAGTCCTAAAATCCTCCCCAAGTGCATCAACTGATGAATAGATAAATAGAAGGTGGTCTATCCTCACAGTGGATAAAAATGAATGAAGTACTTCCTCAGAAAATTAAAACTAGAACTGCCATGTGATCCGGCAATTCCACTCCTGGGTATATATTTGAAGAAAACGAAAATGCTAATTTGAAAAGATACATGCACCCCAATGTTCATAGACCATTATTTACAATAGCCAAGATATGGAAGCAACCTAAGTGTCCATCATTAGATAAATGGATAAATATATATATATATATGCGCACACAATGGAATACTACCCAGCCATAAAAAAGATGAAATCTTGCCTTTTGCAACAGCATGGATAGACCTAGAGGGTGTTATGTTTAATGAAATAAGTCAAAGACAAATACTGTATGATATCACTTGTATGTGGAATCTAAAAATTAAAACAAATTAGTGAATATAACAAAAAAGAAACTGACTCACAGATATAGAGAACAAACTAGTGGTTACCAGTAGGGAGAGGGAAGAGGGGAGGGGCAGCATAGGGGTAGGGGATTAAGAGGTACAAACTACTACGTATAAAATAAGCTATAAGGACATATTGTACAGCACAGGGAATGTAGCCAATATTTTATAGTAACTGTAAGTGGAATATAAGCTTTAAAAACTGTGAATCACTATGTTGTACACCTGAAACTTATATAATATTGTACAGCAACTATACTCAATAAAAAGATGAAACACTGATTCAGTCTACAACACGGATGAACCCTGAAAACGTTATGCTAGGTGAAAGAAAATGTCACAAAAGGCCACCTATTGTGTGATTCCATTTATATGCAATGTCGAGAATACGCAGATCTGGAGAGACAGAAGGTTAGTGATTTCCAGGGTCAGGGGAACGGAAGGTAAGAAACTGAGAATAACTCCTACCGGGTATAGGGTTTCTTTTTAGGACGACGAAATATTCTGGAATTAGATAGTGGTGATAACTCTGAATACACTAAAAACTGCTGAATTGCACATTATGAAGAGCCACTGTAAGAGAGGTCCAGGTCCCTGCTGGAGACACCATGAAGAGAGAGGTGCTTGGTCCTCACCACCATCCTTTCTCCTCCAGCTGGTCCAGCCATCCCGGCAGGGCAGCCAGACACGTGTGTGAAGGAGCCACTTTGGTCGTTCCAGCCCCAGCAGAAATCATGTGAAGCAGAAAAGCCACCCAATCAAGCCCAGTCAGCCCACAGAAATCGTGAGAAATAATAAGACATCGTGTTTTTGGTTTTTTTGTTGTTGTTTTTCTATAAATTTATTTATTTATTTTTGGCTGCGTTGGATCTTCGTTTCTGTGCGAGGGCTTTCTCTAGTTGCGGCAAGCGCGTGCCACTCTTCATCGCGGTGCGCCGTCCTCTCACTGTCGCGGCCTCGCGTTGCGGAGCACAGGCTCCAGACGCGCACGCTCAGTAGCTGTGGCTCACGGGCCTAGCTGCTCTGCGGCATGTGGGATCCTCCCAGACCAGGGCTCGAACCCGTGTCCCCTGCATTGGCAGGCAGATTCTCAACCACTGCGCCACCAGGGAAGCCCCCATCGTGTTTTTTTTAAATAGATCTTTTTTGGATCATAATGGCTTCACAATACTGTGTTAGTTTCTGTTGCACAACAAAGCAAATTAGCCATATGCATACGCATGTCCCCATATCCCCTCCCCTTTGAGCCTCCCTCCCATCCTCCCTATCCCACCTCTCTAGATCATCGCAAAGCACCCAGCCGATCTCCCTGTGCTACGCTGCTGCTTCCCACTAGCTAACGATTTTACATTCGGTAGTGTATATATGTCGATGCTACTCTCGCTTTGCCCCAGCTTCCCCCTCCCACCCCGTGTCCTCAAGTCCATTCTCTATGTCTACCTCTTTATTCTTGCCCTGCAGCTAGGTTCATCAGTACCATTCTTTTTTCTTTAGATTCCATATAGTTAGCATACGGTATTTGTTTTTCTCTTTCTGACTTACTTCACTCTGTATGACAGACTCTAGGTCCATCTACCTCACTACAAATAACTCAATTTCATTCCTTTTTATGGCTGAGTAATATCCCATTGTATATACGTGCCACATCTTCTCTATCCATTCATCTGTCGATGGACACTTAGGTTGCTTCCATGTCCTGGCTATTGCAAATAGTGCTGCAGTGAACATTGTGGTACATGTCTCTTTTTGAAATATGGTTTTCTCAGGGTATATGCCCAGTAGTGGGATTGCTGGGTCATATGGTAGTTCTATTTTTAGTTTTTTAAGGAATCTCCATACTGTTCTCCATAGTGGCTCTATCAACTTACATTCCCACCAACAGTGCAGGAGGGTTCGCCCTCCACCACACCATGCAAGGATTCTTCAGCATATGCAAATCAATCAATGTGATACACCACATTAACAAATTAAGGAATAAAAATCATATGATCTGGCCGCTGAGCCTGCGTGTCCAGAGCCTGTGCTCTGCCACGGGAGAGGCCACAACAGTGAGAGGCCCGCGTACATCAAAGGGAAAAAAAAAAAAAAAAAACCTCTCAATTTAAAAATCATATGATTATCTCAACAGATGCAGGAAAAGCTTTTGACAAAGTTCAACACCGATTTATGAGAAAAACTCTCTAGAAAATGGGCATAGAGGGAAACTACCTCGACATAATAAAGGCCATATATGACAAACCCACAGCAAGCATCATACTCAATGGTGAAAAACTGAAAACATTTCCACTAAGATCAGGAACAAGACAAGGATGTCCACTCTCACCACTATTATTCAACATAGTTTTGGAAGTCCTAGCCACGACAATCAGAGAAGAAAAAGAAACAAAAGGAATACAAATTGGAAAAGAAGAAGTAAAACTGTCGCTGTTTGCTGATGACATGATACTATACACAGAGAATCCTAAAGATGCTAACAGAAAACTACTAGAGCTCATCAATGAATATGGCAAGGTTGCAGGATACAAAATTAATGCACAGAAATCTCTGGCATTCCTATACACCAACAATGAAAAATCAGAAAGAGAAATTAAGGAAACACTCCCATTTACCACTGCAACAAAAAGAATAAAATACCTAGGAATAAACCTGCCTAAGGAGACAAAAGACTTGTACTCAGAGAGCTATAAAATACTGATGAAAGAAATCAAAGATGACATAAACAGATGGATAAATATACCATGTTCTTGGATTGGAAGAATCAACATTGTGAAAATGAATATACTACCCAAAGCAATCTGCAGATTCAATGCAATGCCTATCATGCTACCAAAGGCATTCTTCACAGAATTAGAACAAAAAATTTTACAATTCGTATGGAAACACAAAAGACCCTGAATAGCCAAAGCAACCTTGAGAAAGAAAAACGGAGTTGGAGGAATCAGGCTCCCCAACATCGTGTTTTAAGCTACTAAATTTGGGGGTAGTTTGTTACGCAGCAACAGATGACTGATACACAGCACACGGTGAAGCTAAATAAGTTGTATCAAGCTAAAGAAATTGTATCAAATTAATTTTTATGAGTTTATGTCCTTCTCTTAATAATGAAGCAAAAAGAGTCTTTTATCACTCCTTCCAAACTCCAGGTGAAAAGCACCCCAGCCTCCGTGGCCACAGGTCATGTGGAGGTTGCTGTGCCCACATCAGCCCTGGAGAGCCCGAGGGGCCATGTGCTCTGAGCATCACTGGTCCATGAGCTCCCGGCACAACCCTGGAAGTTGACAGGTCCAGCTGGGTGATCAATGATGAGTCCCAGGTCCCAGGACTAGTGAGTGGGAAGCAGGATTCAGACCCCGTCCAACCAATTGTCCATTCAGTGCTCTTTCTTTTATGATGTATCATTTAATTGCTGGGACCATTTTAAAAAAGGAAGGGACATGAGAGGTCCTGGCATGAATCAGGTGCCTGGTTGGTGTCTTCTGGTTTCTTAACTCTAAGCCAGGGGAGGGTTGAGAAGCCTCCCACCCATGCCCGACAAACACCACACCCACTAGAGTGGAAACCCCAGGAGTGGGTGGACTTGCCTGTCTTGATCTCCATTGTGATCCTACTGCCTAGAACCTCCCCTCCCCATCCCCATCCCCACCAACACACAGGTAGTAAACACCCCATAGATGTTTGAATGAATGAACGAATGAACGGGTGAGGGAAACCTCACATCTGGGGCCTGGCGTGTGTCCAGGGAATGACCTCCATGTGTCGGTCTAGTTTGGGCTGCGGTGGGGCCGCCGCGTGTCCAGGTGACCACACACCGTCACCCACAGTGACTGAGGTCTGGCCGCAGACAGGCTGGCTGAGCCGGGGATGCCCATGCCTTTCTCTCTCCGGCCACTAGAGGGCAGGTGCGTCCTGTGGATTCAGCCAAGCGGGTCGGCGCCAAAGGCAACTTGGGCTCCCCGGCTGGACAAAATACAAAATAAAGGGCCGGGCCGAGATGCCTCTAGCTCAGAGATCACTCCGTGGGTACCAGGAGTAGCAAGGCATCAAGCAAGGTCCGGTGGCTCTCTGGGCACGGGGGGGTGGGGGGTGGGGGGGGGGGGAACAAGAGCCGTCCTCCGGTCCTCGGCTGCTCTGCGGAGAGGACCCCTGAAGTAATGGCTCTGAGCCTCTCTGCGCTCTGATCCAGGGCACATCCCCTTCTGGGAGACAGGCTTGGGGGCACCTTCCTGCACCCCACTCTCCAAAGTGAAGAAGGCGAATATTCCAAGCCGGAAAACTGCTGATGGGAAGAAGCAGGTCTGAGGAGGTAAGGGAGGGGGTCCCGGCGGGTGCCCACGGCTGTGTTTCAGGTAAAGGCCGGTCAGGGCCAGGCTGTCCTGGGTACTTGGAAATATGCCTCACTTCCATCGATCCTCAGGGCTCTGTGGGAGGTGGGTGTCCTTATGACACGTTTGCAGATGAGGAGACTGAGGGTCAGAGTGGTTAGCCTGCCCCAGACTCAAAGTCACACGGCTGGTATGTGACCGAGCGGGGACTCAGACACAGGGTGGCCTGGCTTCAGAGTTCCTGCTGTTTCCCCCACAAGACCGCACATCACACGGAGACCAGGGCTTTGGACAAAGGGTGAACTCTGGCTACTGGGCTTCGTCACCCAAGTCAGAAGTGCGGGTCGCACCTTCATCATCTCCCGATTCCTGGGGCACCGCACGGGTGCAGGTACTTCTGGTGGCCTCTGTTTCCTCATTTCTAGACCTCCACTGCCCTCCCTCCAGCTCTCCCAGAGGCAAATTAGCCTGTTCCACTTGGGCCGGAGACAGAAAGGAAACAACACAGCTGGCCTGAAACAGTGGGCAAGCTCTTCTCCTTGCAAAGGTTTCTGTAAGGACTAACATACGTTTCTAAGGGCAGATCCCAGGACTTTTCCTCTTCTCTCTCCTCCTCAGCCCCTCACTCATTTGGATTCCAGGCAACAGGAGGGAACCAGGCTCCTTAGAGACCCCGTGCTGGGTGCCGCGGGGGGGTAGCAGCCTCCCTGGGAGAGCAGCTTGTGTCCCGGCTCCCAGGGAGGAGCAGCGTCCGGGCAGAAAGCAGGTGCTGGTCATGACAGGTGTGTGGTGGGCAGTTTCCGAAGGTCTGAGACCACGTCTGGGTTAAGGTGAGGCTCAGCAAGGCCAAGGTCTCAGGCCCACAGAGCCTGGGTTCCTCGGAAGAGAGGATGACAGGACACCTAGACCCACGGGTCTCACTTCTCTGTCGCTGCCTCTAGGGCTGGCAGGGGCATTGTCGAGTCCCCAGGACACACTAGGAGATGGGGCTCCACGTTCCCACGTGGACCTCCCGCAAGGGGCTCCTTCCGGGCTGGCCAAGCGCTGCAGACCTGTATCCTCTCACCGGTGGGGTGACACAGACTTCTCCCACCCGAGAAACATCCCTGTTTCTCTACCTGTCGCATCTGCTCTGAATCCGCTCAGCCCACATAATCGTGCCTCCTTCTCCCGCTGCAAGAAATCTTGCAGGTGGACGTTCCTTTTCCCCAGGCACTCAAACGTCCCCAGTGTTCTGTTCACACCCGCCAGTGGGGCACACACCGTTCTCCCTGATTCCTGGGGCCAGAGCAGCCAGGACGGGAGGTGGAAACTGTGCGTTCTGCCGAGTGCCGTCTCTGGGATGGGCGGAAGCTCGCAGGTAACCTGCCTTCCCGGGCTGACCTCGCTCCTGAGCCGAAGATGAACAGAGGACGCTGCTGTGAGCAAATGCGTTTGCAGGCTGGGGGACGTGCGTGGCACATAGTAGACTCTCAATAAACGCGGGCTGGATGAAGGAACTGGAGCGGCTCGTTTCTGACAAAGTACAGGGAGCGTGACAGCATGGTAAACCTCTTCCTCTCGCCTCTTCAAGGGGAGTGCAAGGCTCTGCCCCCACGAGAGGCCCGGCAGCAGCGTCCCCTGTGGAGGGAGGGCAGGAAGAGGATGCAGATAGGAGCAGGTGGGAGGGGGCGGCTGCAGCCACGGGGCCAAGAGTCCGGCCACACGGGGTGCAGCCCATCCTCCTTGCTGTGGTCGTCCAGCAGGTCTGTGGCTCCCCTGCAGGGGGCACGAAGACCACCCTCCAGAGCCTCTTTCCGTCTGTGCATTCTGCAGCCCGTTAGACAGCCGAGCTCCAGGGGCTTCTGGTGGCGCCATGGGCAAGGGAGGAGGGAAGAGCCTGGATGCAGGTCAAAGGGATTCTGCTCCCTGTGTGCCCAGGGCCTCCGGACCGTGGCAGGAAGGCTCCCTCTCCCAGAATGACGGGAACGGCCGAGGGGACGAGGCCCAATGACCTGAACTGAGTGTCCCACAGGAGAGGCGAAGGGTGAGCCAGAGCAGGGCCTCCAGACGGCATGCCTGCTGCTGGTGGAGCTGGGCCTTAGCAGCCTGTTGTGGAGGACCGCGGGGACGCTGCCGCCGACGCTGCCGCCTGGGGGCTGTGACCTGCAGAGCCAGGGGCCGGGGAAGGGCACGTCTGCCTGGCAGTGGGTCCACCTGGGTTGCACAGAGGTGGGGGAGGCCTACCAGCCTCACACACTCTTCATCCTCAAGTCTGAGAGCATGAGGGCCCGTGAGGAAAGCAGCCAGTGCGCAGGGAGGGATGGGCCGGCCTCAGAGTTGGATGCAGTGACATCACGCACAGGGCCCGGCCACCGATTGGCCTGGGACCTGAGCACATCACTTCTCTGAAGCTGCGTCCACAGGATAGGAAGTGCCTTGTGCCGTCACTCTGCTCTAGTAATTGGCAGGACTTAGCACGGAGCATAGCCATCACAGCCACCAATATGCAGGTCTGAAACTCACTAGAACTAGATAAACACCATTGCATGAGGTCAAGGGGAGAATGACGGGGCGTGTCAGTTATTATAGACGAAGCGGTTCTCATCCGAGGGGGTTCCTTGGACCCTTCGTTCACGAAGAGCATCACCCACGGGCCCATTCTCCCTCCTCCCTGACTCAACCACGTACACACATAATGCCAGAAATTCCGGGCTGGATGAGACCTCACCCAAGTCCTTCCGGGCCAGTGCGTGCTTACAGAGGGAGGGCTTGTGCCCCAGGGCGCACAGCCACTTAGAGGGGAGACCAGGACCCGGTCCTGCCGAGTGGAACACACATGCTCACTGATCACCATTCTCCTTCTGTCTCTGTCTCTCTACTCACAGCTCCTAATCTCCACTGAAGTGGCCTTTCCTCGGCCTTTCAGAACCCCTAGAAAGGAAAGATAAAAGCACGGGGAGGGAACTCACATTACATTGTACATGAGAAAATGTGCCATTTCATATCAGTTCCTGAATCCCAACAGAGAAACTGCCTCTTCTCTCCGTGCCCTGCTGCCATAACTAAGCACACCTGCCAGATTTCCCCTACGACGCACATGTGCACAGGTAACGCACGTGACGCACACAGCTGGGACAGGTGCCCGCCCTTCTCCCCAGGGAGAGAGACAGAAGCATAGGGCTTGCAGTGATTAAAGAAAGACGTGAGCTGGGCCTCCAGGTCATTCAGGAAAACTCGGTTACACCACAGGCTTTAGGAAGAGGAGGCCCAGGATGTGAGAGGCTTGTCTGAAAGTCACAGAGTTAGTTCCTGCCCTAGGATTAGAACTCAGCTTTCCAGACACTGCTCAGTGCAGCAATTATCATGGTTTTAGGATGCTGTAGCCCAGTGTTTTTCAAACTGCAGAGAAAGACCTACAGAGAGTCATGAAAGCAATTTGGTGGGCTGCACGATTTTTAAAATCAAATTAGAACAGAGCAGAAAGAAAGAAATAGAATAGAAGAGAATTAGAAGATAGCAAAGTTTTGTTTACCCAAATATTTGTTTCACACACGTGTATATGTGTCTGCTTATGCACGTGTGTGTGTGTGTGTGTGTGTTCACTGCATTATGACATAACATGTTTTTCTTACTATGGGTTGGAATCAAAGTTTAAAATCTACTGGTTTAGCCTAGAAGTATAAAATGCTGGTTTCAATCCGGGTTCTAATGCCGCTAGCATTGTGCTTTTGGACAGTCGTTTGCATCTTTCTGAACTTGGATTTTCTCGTCTGTAAACTGAGAATCGTGGTAGACCTATCGCACAGGGTAGAGAAAATTAATTGAAATGGTCACAAACTAAGTGTCAGGTATGAAAGATCCATGTGATATTTCACATACATACTGCAAGGTGTCACCATAGTCCAAGGTGACGAGGACCCACGGCAGTCAGGCCAAGCAGAAAGCAACGTGTGTGGCACTAAGGGGGTACCTGTCCCCCAGCAGGGCCCGAACCCAACCCTTCCATCAACTCATCAGTCATGCGTGGTTCAGCGTCACCTGGTTCCTGCAAGATTCAGGTGTGCTTAAAGGCTCCTCTTTGCTTTTGCAAGAGGATAAAAGAGGACGGGGCAGAAAGAGGAGAGGGCAAGTCCTGGAGGTAAATTGTGCTCCTTCATAATTCCGTGAGGCCAGGCCCCCGTTTTCCTAATTCACCCATTCCTCCCAGAGCAGCTCCGAGAGCAGGAAAGGCACCGGCTTCAGAGACGAGCAGAGAAGGCCAAAGACGAAGAGGCGGGCGGCCCCTGCTGCTCTCTGGGCTTTATTTGTATGTTGCTCACAGTCAACTTCAGGGGGATCAACCGCCCCCGAGGAAGGACGGATTGGGTGGAAAGGACGCGCGCCTCTTGGCGGCTTTCGCATATGCAGGGAGAGAGCGGCGTTTTATATTTAGGAGATGACTCACCTTCAAGTGCATTAGTCATAGCCTCCCAGCTCCGTTCTGGAGGCTGGATGCTGGGTTCTCAGTGGGGTGAGATCAGACAGGAGATCGGGAGACAGAGCAAGGGAGCTCAGGGTGCTAAGAGAACAGAGCAGCCGGGGAGACCAATGCGGGAGGAGGAGACACGAGGCAGCCCAAGGATACAGGCGGCTGAGTCATGCCCTGCAGAGAGGTTCCAGGGCCCAGAACCCTCTGCCTCGGGGTTGCCCCAGACACCCAGTGCTGCCGGGCAGGGAGAGAAGGGGGGCCAGGCCCAGAGCTCCCGGCTCGGAGAGCACGGCTGCAGCCTGGCTCCCACGTCCAGGAGCCCTGCAAGGGGCCTCCTCTCTGCTCACCAGCCTGGCCCCACCCATGACCCACTATGGCGGTGACCAATAGGGGAGCAGGTATTTCAGAGGATGCCAGCAGACCACTCCCAGGCTGGGAGCCTGAGCAGGGCAGAGAGAGAACATCTAAGCAAGGTGCTGTGCGTCCTGAGCGGGGAAGGGCCAGAGGACGCAGGAGCATCTCGGGTCCTAGGAAAGGCTCTCAAACGTGGTCCCCGACCACCTGTGTCAGAAGACCTTGGGAGCTCGTGACTAGGGAAGCCCAGCCCTACACAGGCCTCCCACCCTGACTCCTGCTGAGTGGGTCAAGGGGCTGCTTCTAACGGGCCCCAGTGGTCCACAGGGACATTCTGGCTCCAAAACGTCCACCTGGCCTGGAGCCAGAGCCCCACATCCAGACAGTTGCTTCTGCTTCGCTGGGGGACACGGCGTGTTCATACTATTCTCTGTGCTTCCCTTTACCGTTCAGAAAGGAGAGCCCACTTAAAGGACTATTTTAACATGTTAAAAACACAGGGAAGGAATATAAAGTGAGTTTGTTGATTTTCTTCTCAACAAGACATGGGACAGCTTCTTAACCAGAACTGGGTCAGGCTGCAGGACAGGACCACCAGGGACCACCGTCCCTCGCCAGGTCCCACAGGTCCAGAAAATGCAAAGATCATCCCGGAGTAAACTCCAGGGGCCGGTGTCCCATGGTGAGGGCAGCTGGTCTGAGACCCGCAGGCTGGGATGTGGGCCACCCCTTTCTCTGTCCATCCTGGCACGCAGGCCTTGCTGCTCAGGGCCGTCTTCCACCAGGGTAGAAGGGTGCCTCCTCGTAGAAGGTGAGAGGACTATCTCCTCTAAATCTCTCTCCTGACATGTGGGTGAGGCCCTGGGACCCTGGGGAGAAGCCAGGCCAGGGGTGGCAGCAAAGGACAGGGCAGGCAGCCGGCATGGAGTTGCCCCCGCCCTCCCTGGGGACCGGGGCTGGGAGCGACATGGCCCGCCCAGGTTGGAATGTCTACACAGACCCAGAGCCCATGGTGTTTCTTCAGTTCTCCAGCTGCCCCTTCACTTTGTCGCCAGGATCCTCTAGGTCACTTAACTGACCTGCCGGGTTCTTGCCAATGCAGTCGGGGTACCGTTTCGGCCCACTCCCATCTGTCCATTACGGGCCTAATGTTGAAGAAGGCCCTTCTGGTTCTCAATACGTCACCCTCCTCCCATTGACTCCTGGGCCAGTGACCATGTCCTTCTAAGACCACACGGAGCTCATTTGAGACAGCCAGGCCCACCCCTCCTTCCCCCCCCTGCTGCCCTGCATGCCAGAGGCTGTTTCCCTAGAGCCTGGCAAGGGTTATTCCCGGACCCGGGGCTCCCTGAGCATCAGGATTGCACCTTCCTATCTTTCTGTCTCCTTCATAACTCAGTGTAAAGCTTTATGTCTAGAGAAATATACCTTGTTGCCAGGAATGTTAGCCATGAAAAGGAGTCTTCTGGAAGGGCCCCAGCTGAGACCCACACCTGTCCTTGAGATGCCCAAGGCTGCTGTCCTGGGCCTGTCTCCTTCCCAGCCAGCCTCGGCCGCTCTCTGCCCTCCACGGTGGAGGTGACCGGGTGAGCCCCGGGCTGGCTGCCACCGGAGGAGGCCCTATGCCAATAGTAAGAGAAAAGCACAGTCCTGCCCTCAGCAAGGACACGCCACCTCCTCTCTTGGTAATTCACCCTCTCGCCAAGCAGACAGCAGGCTACTGAGGACAGGGCCCTGGGCTTCCTCCGTATCCATCCCTGCACGCTGGCTTGTGCCGAGGACACGTGAGGACATGCACGGCCAGTTGTAAGGAGATAAGCAAATCATCAGGAAGCAGATGTGAGAGCCGATGGGAAGGGCGCCGGGGAGGCCTCAGACGACCTGGTTTCTCATCCCGGACCTCTGGCCTCAGCGATCCTATCTAGAAAATGGTGAAAATAGTATCTACATCGCAAAAACAGTTGGCAGGGTTAAATGAGACAGTCCTGGCCCATAACACATGTTCATACAGGGGCAGCCCGTGAACTGAATTAACTCCATGTGAGTGCAAGTTCTGAGTGTGAGAAGAAATGAAGTTACTGCCACGTGGTAGATGCCTTGTCCATGTCACCCTAGAGTGCTCAGAGCAGCTCTGTTTTACAGAAGACAGTGAGGCTCAGAGAGGTTAATTTATCTACCCAAAGCCACACAGCAAGCAAGTGGCTAAGTCATGCTTTGAATGGCTGCTTATCTATTCCCCAAATTAGAGCTCATTCCTTTAAACAATGGTGCTTCAAACACTTAGGGCAATTTAGGGGAGGGAATAATTTGTTTTCAAATGGTGTTTTGAAGAAGGTTGTGGGAGGGTCAAGGGAGGGAAAAGGGAGGGAGCTGAAGCCTGGGGGAACCCCTTTGAGATCGGTTGGCTAAACCCCAGAGAGGAGGCTGAACAGAGCACGATTGTCACAGGAAACTCAGAGGCCACGTCAAGGCTCAGCGTATCTGGCAGGTGATCAGGGAGTGACTCTAAAAGTAATGAGGACTGGTCATGTCCAAGAAGGCCCCCTGGTGTCAGAGGTTCCATGGGCCAGGAGACTGGGTGGGGTGGAGGGTCCTGGGGGAAGGGGGAGGTGGCAGTGGTCCAGATCCAACAGTGCACATGAGTGTGATACCGGATCCTGGTAACAAAATTCCAGGGAGAGGGCTTCCCTGGTGGCGCAGTGGTTGAGAGTCCGGCTGCCGATGCAGGGGACGCGGGTTCGTGCCCCGGTCCAGGAAGATCCCACATGCCACGGAGTGGCTGGGCCCGTGAGCCATGGCCGCTGAGCCTGCACGTCTGGAGCCTGTTCTCCGCAACGGGAGAGGCCACAACAGTGAGAGGCCCGCGTACCGCAAAAAAAAAAAAAAAAAAAAAATTCCAGGGAGAGAACGATCCCTCCTCTCCACATCTCTTCGGACTCCCTTAAAGATCTCTCCTCAAGGTTTAATAACTGTTACCGTCTGGAATACGTAGCTTATCCAACCAGTATTTCTCCCGCTGTAACTGATGCACAAAGTCCACAAGGAGTGAACAAATCCCCAACTAACTTTCTTCCTGGTCCAGTGGCTCCTGGTCCAGTGGCTCCTGGTCCAGTGGCTCCAGTCAGTCGCCTGGCAGTTGCTGCCTGGTATGGTCGGTGGCCTTTTCAAGGTGCCCCCTGCGTCCCCCATCCCTCTGAGTGCCCCTGGAGGAGCTGGGACCCAGGGCTTCTCGGTGATTTCCAATGTGCCCAGCAGAGCCCTTGGCATATAGCAGGCATTTAATTATATTTATGGAGAATCTATTATGGGGAGAGCCATTTAGCATTTCTAGAAACACAGGAGACGTCACAATGCCATCCTATCACTTATTGATTATTATTTACTAATTTGTGATTAACTAATTAATAATTGAAAATCCAGCCTTGGAAAACAGAATAGGCTTGGGAGACTGGGAATAGGCTGGGAGGTTCTGAGTTCCCCATCTTCTAAGTGTTGTCCCTCATACACCTTATGAGCTGAAGATGTCAGGGATGCCCTCACAATGTTCTGAATAGGAGGGAGGGAAGAAAGGCATGTAAGTGGCCTCAGCTCTTTTCCATCAGGTGGACTCTGAGGTTTTGGTTGTACATTGTGGTTTGGCCAATACAGAACTGATAGAAAACACTTCTGTTCTTAGAAATGCAGGACGCTGTCACTCTTGGGAGCCACTGTCCCTCTTGCCACCCTTATCTGGAGCTTCCCATCATGGGTGTTGAACCACCTGGGCTAAGCAGGTAGCTTCCCAAGGACACAGTCTGTCAACACCTTCCTCCTTAAATTTGCATCTAGATGTCTTCGAGGCCATGAACTGCCGTCCATGTGTTTATGATTTGCTGATGACTCATCAAGATGTTCTTGGCCTTAAAAGCTACTAGATGACCCAAGATGCCCAAGGAGCTTTTCTTTATTTTATTTTTTTTTATTATTTTTGCTTCTTCAAGTTTCTCTCTGCACAGCAGGGCATTTTGCCAGACGGAAGCAACCACCGTCACACTGAGTGAAGAATGGGACCAGCGTGGCCCAGGGACCAGGCGGCAGCTGCAAGATCTGGTGCAGGAGGTCCGATTCTGCCCGCCTCCCTCCCTTATTTATTTAATTTATTTATTTCTGGCTGCGTTGGGTCTTCGTTGCTGCGCACAGGCTTTCTCTAGTTGCAGATAGTGGGGACTGCTCTTCGTTGTGGTGCGTGGGCTCCTCATTGCAGTGGCAATGCTCTTTGTGGAGCACAGGCTGTAGGCACGCGGGCTTCAGTAGTTGTGGCACGTGGGCTCAGTAGTTGTGGCTTGCAGGCTCTAGAGCGCAAGCTCAGTAGTCATGGCGCACAGGCTTAGCTGCTCCGCGGCATGTAGGATCTTCCCGGACCAGGGCTCGAACCCATGTCCCCTGCATTGGCAGGCAGATTCTTAACCACTGTGCCACCGGGGAAGCCCGCCCCACTATACTGCAATTTTATAAATAATGAGATCATCGGTTTGGGCATGAGAATTCAGCATTTCAGAAGGCCGTCCTAAGGACAGTCCACGTTTGACTCAATTTCAACCTCCTGTTCCTTTCCTTTCATATGTTCTCAGAGCTGCTCTGAGCCAAATAGTGCTCTCTGGAATAAGAAAAGCCAAAACAGCAATTGCTACCACACGCAGGACACTAAATCCAGGCAATTTATTGACATGATTTCTGACTCTAATTATAGCCCTGCAAGGTGAATACAATCACCTCTATTTCTGCAGACCAGAAACAAAACCAGGGCTAATACAAGTTGTCAGGTTGCCTAAAATCTCATAGCCTGTAAGTGGCATTAAAAGCCGAAATCCAACTCTAGATTCGTCTCATTCCAAAATCCTATTCCTTTAGGCTTTAATGAGCCTCTGTCCTCAACGAAAATGAGCCTTCGTCATTAGACTAGGTTCAATTATTTGTAATTCTCACTAAGGCAAAAAAATGGGTTAAAGCCTTATAGAAATATTTTCTGTAGCACGGGCAACTGGAAAAAAATGTTCTGGTTAACTTTCAGAAAACCTAGAAAGTTCTTTAGCCAGGATAGCACAGCTCCTCGAGAATTCAAGTTTGGTTGCTCAAGTCGTGCTAGCTATGTGCGCTGTCACAGGGGGATTTCAGAAGATCAGAGGTGCTTGTACCTGCTGTAAGCTGTTTTCTATCTTTCTGAAGCCTTGAGCCTTCAAAGGTACACACGTGTGCGTGCACCTGAGTGTGTGTTTGTGGGTGTGCATGCACCTGCCCAGGAGATGGAGAGAGATGATGCTCAGAGCAGAATTTCAGACATAATCTAGTCATGTGATTGGTTTCATCAAGAACAAAGACATAGATCGTATTGCAAAAGGATCGGCAGGATGAATTAGATGAAACATTAAGCACTCGATGTGTCTTGGTAACTGAATAGCAGAGTGCTGAAAAGAAATTAAAAGTTGACTTGTACCTATAGAATTGGTTGTGCAAACAAGCATGGCCTCAATTACAAATATACAGCTAAGAATGGAACCACCAATGGGTTGTTTTCCATGTATGGAAAGGACACATAAGGCCTTTTTTTGCAGCATGGCTCTCATTTAATTAGATAGGCACCCTGTGGATGGCCATACAGATTTTTCTTCCAAAGCTTGGCCTGTCCATATATCACCAACATCTTCCCTGCTGAATAGCCAGTCCTGTTCATCTCTGCTCTGTCCCACAGAAGTTTACAGCTCCAGGTGAGGACCAAGGCATTTATGAGGGATGGAGGACGGCAGCCTCCCTCTCACAGACATCCAAGCTCATCTAAATAAGTCACATGTCAACCACTACAGCTTCCCACTCTGTTTCCCCAAATTAGGGCAGGGGTGGATGGATGGATGGATGGATGGATGGATGGATGGATGGATGGATGGATGGATGGATAAATGGATAAATGGATAAATGGATGGATGGATAAATGGATGGATGGATGGGTGGATGGATGGATGGATGGATGGGTGGATGGATGGATGGATAGATAAATGGATAAATGGATGGATGGATAAATGGATGGATGGATGGGTGGATGGATGGATGGATGGATGGATGGATGGATGGATGGATGGATGGAAGAACAAATGGAAAAGATGAACAAATAAACAAAGAGATGAACACAGAGCTCCCAGTCGATGCCAGGAACAGGGATGGGCACTTTCCTATAAGTTCTCTATCTGTCTATGAAATAGAAGCCCAGCTTCCAGGGGCTCATAAGGAAGTAACACCTCAAAGTATCTGTAAACAACTCCTGGTAAAAAGTCCAGCCAGAGAAATTACATTTAGGGAAGAGAATATGGTCACACACCTACTCCGCTGGGCATTCCAAGTTCTGTCCCCTATCAAGCCACAGCCTGGAAGCACTGTCCGCCCTCAGGAGTTTTGCAGATCTGTCCTCACCAAGCTGCAGGTTAATACTATGTCCTCAGCTTTCATTAAGATTTGTTGTAAAAACCACTTCTGCATTTGTTGTAAAATTGTGGTTGGGGAAATTGTCCACTTTGTCATTCAAGGTCACAAGTAAAAATGTTGTCCTGTGATCTTGTCCTCTTTCCTTTTTTACATTGGCCACCTGGAAGCTCAGAGACACATGATGATTAATCACAGTGATTAGAATAGACTGAAGAATTAACATAATTTTTAATTCTGTTATACAAATATATTCTTGCTTTAGTAAGCTTACTATACCTGTATCTATACCTTTATTTGTATCATCCAATCCTTAGTGGTGAACTGTCTCAGATTTCTTTTTGGGAAAGAGGCAATAGGTAAGTAAAAATAAATGAGTGACAAAACATGGTATTTATAGAAAGCCAGCACCTTTACCTCTAGTGGAGACTGAGAAACACAAAACACAAAATGAGACTAAGCCCCAAAGCACTTATATGTGGCTTGGGAAACAAATTCACTTGACGACACCCAGTCTTACACGCACATTACATGCCCTACAATATCCACAGCGGTGCAGGCACACTCGCCAACCAGCGCCACTGCCCCATCTCTGACGCCCCCTGCCCTAGGGCTGAGGTTTGGCAAAAATCCATGACTCAGCGTGCAGACAGGCGAGCAGAACACTTGGGACTGTTTTGTCTAGCATGCGTTCTGACTCTCTGCCTGCAATGATTGCATCTTCAGTGACACTCTTAGATTCCCAGTATCACACTTAATTCCTCTTCCTGGTCACCCAGTGTTAACAGGGGAAAACAAACAAGCCCTTCATAGAAGTGCTGGTGCCTATTACTCTGTTAACTGTCATTTCCTGAGCACCCACTCTGCTTAGACCCTCGTGTGGTTAGACGCCTGGGTCCGTGAAACTGAGGGGAAACTGAGGACAGAGAGATGAACTCCCTTCCGAAGGGCACCCAGCCAAGACCCAGGCCCATCTAAGTCCACAGCCTATGCCTTTCCCCATATAATGCCTGACTCTGACCCAGGGGCGAGGGTAAGGATGGCCAGGATGCGGTGTGACCCCAGGGAAGACCCTGGCTCCCCACCCTTCACCTGCTAGATCACAGCCACCTGTTAAACCTCTTTCCTGCTGAGCACCCCTCAGATCCGACGACAGTGAAAGGTAGACGACAAAGGCGGGGCATGGGAGAGCAAGTTACAGGGACACTCATTTTCAGGGGGTCCTATGAATACGCCCCAACCCCTCACCCTAAGGCGAGTGTTCTCGCAAAGTCCAGCTGGCCTCCTTGTGGGTCCAGCTCTCCGTGTCAGCCCGGACCCCCTGGACACCTGTCTAAGGCAGGGATTCTCAACCTCAGCACTAATGATGTACTGGACCTGATCATGCTTTCTTGTGGGTCATCCGGAATGATAACAGGATCGTTCAGTCTTGTGCATTGCCACATCCCTGGCCTCTACCCAGTAGATGCCAGTAGGGCCTGCCCTGAGCTGTGACAATCAAAAATGTCCCCAGACATTGCCAAACGTCCCCTGCGAGCAAAATCGTGCAGAGTTGATAACCGCTGGTCTGGGGCCCTGGGGCTACGGCTGCAGAGCAGGGTTTGTGATACACAGAGGCTGTAGGGGGCGGGTGGACGGTGTGAGACCGCTGCACCCGCCAAGCCATCATGCCGAGGGAAGCCTGCACTGAAAGGGGGTTCAAGAATTCCAGGCACTGGGCTTCCCTGGTGGCGCAGTGGTTAAGAATCCGCCTGCCAATGCAGGGGACACGTGTTTGAGCCCTGGTCCGGGAAGATCCCACATACCGCGGAGCAACTAAGCCTGTGCACCACGTCTGCTGAGCCTGCGCTCTAGAGCCCGTGAGCCACAACTACTGAGCCCGCGTGCCACAACTACTGAAGCCCACATGCCTAGAGTCTGTGCTCCGCAACAAGAGAAGCCACCGCAATGAGATGCCTGCGAACCGCAACGAAGAGTAGCCCCCAATCGCTGCAACTAGAGAAAGCCCACACACAGCAACAAAGACCCAACGCAGCCAAAAATAAATAAATAATAATAATATTTGTTTTTTAAATTAAAAAAAAAAAGAAGTCTAGACACTGACCCCTACCTGGCTCCAGCCTGAGCGCCTGTCTTGGTGGGATACACCCCACTATATCTTGCTCTGAGGCTGCAGAGACAGACCTTAATGAATGGTACAGAACCTTCAGTTTTCTGGGGGTTTCAGTTGGGAACCCTAATGATTTGGGATTTGCAAGAAGTAGGGCAACCTGGGCTGAAGTTTACCTTTTCCTCAGCTGAAGGGAGGACCATGGAGCTGATGATGGTGTGAAGGAGATGGCCAAGGGGCAAGTTTCACTCCCCTCCCCACAAGGACCAACTGTTTACAATCCAAGAGGCTCCCATTCCCAGGAGCGCTCGTGGTGCTGGTGCAGGTGACACTGTCCCAGGAGCGCAGACCCCCCGACACCCCCAGGGGCACACGTTCCAAACGTCACAAAGGACAGCTGTGGACTAACTCGACAACCTGGGCTTCTCATGTATTCAGAGCCTCCTGCCGTCCCCAGAGTGTGTTGTCCTTAACAAGTGAGGCTGGAAGGTGTGCCTGATGGAGAAAGCGAGAACCACATGCCCCGCCCCCGGTGAGGCTCCCCACCCCCTCGGGAGCCAGTCTGGAGGCCAGGCACACAGGAGTCTGTGGGGGTTGGGTCCTGGGCTCATCTGCTGAACCAGACTCTTAGTAGCTCTCGGCTCCTCTTGCAAAGACAGAATCCACTCTCCTCCCACGCTTGGTCCTCACCTCTTCCACCCCCAGATACAGACCCCAGGATTTAAAAAAAAAACAAAATCAATCTTGAATCATCACACCTGAGTCTGGAACCCCCTGGCTTTGGAGAGACCCTGCTGCCTCTCTCGCTACCTCCTTGCTCTGATGTGGGGTCCTCAGCCCCAGAGCAGCAGGCAGCCCTGGGAGCTGGTTAGAAATGCAGATTCAGAGACCCCGCCCAGAGCATCAAATCCCAATCTGCATTGTAGCAAGACCCCCGGGGATCTGGGGCAAAATCTGAGAAGCACTGCCCCCTGCAGGGGTGGAGAATACTGTCCCCCGGGATCCAGATCCTGGTGAACTGTGCCCTTCGGGATTCACTGCCCCCTCTTCCTGGAATCCGATATGTCCATCCTTATTCTAAGGGTCTACAGAGGAAGATGCCAACAGTCACAGGTCCCAGCAGCCAGGAAGAGTTTGTCTCGTCTGCTCTCTCTTACAAGAACTGCGGTGAATTGGGCTTGTTCTGTCCTCAGCACCTCACGGCTTCAATAACACTTCACTTGCTCAATGACAGTGAGTCACTGGCTGTTTGCTGGCTCAGTTCTGGTTGTTTTCAGAGAAGAAACCTGAGACCTTTATCCATAGGGGTGGCAGCATGTCCTGGCCCCGGGCATGGAGTAGCAGGGAATGAAAGTCAGCTGAGGGGAGTGGGCAGTTCTGTCTCCCCACATTGGGTCCTGGAGACTCTGCTTCCAGAGAAAGGCCTGGGAAGCTCCAGGAACAATGGCTCAAGCTGTGCCTGAGATTACAATACAAAGACTCGCTTTTGCCGGGAAGCTCAGAACTCAGGGCAGAACTGAGGGTGGGTGAGCGTGTAAGACGGTGCCCTGCAGCCCATCCTGGGAGCTGCTGCTTCCTCCCTCTCCCGGGGCCGATGGACCAGGGAATGCTCCTGGGTTTCCCAGGCCTGCAGGCAGCGTTTCCCAAAGGTTCCCGTAGCCCCACTGCTACCGGCCGGAAGCTTTCTCTGTACCATAGCAATCTGAGCGGAGCCTTAATGATCCCCATCTGCGAAATGGGAGGGCATCACCCTGCTCTTTATAATAATGCAATCATTTGCATATACAAAGATATCCATGTCTTTGTAACAACCCTTCCTGAAGGAGCTGGAAAGACAACTGGGAAAACCACGAACTGGTCCCCTCCACTGCCCTAGCCCAGCAGGCTCTAGCGCATTTTCTGCCAGTGGACATCGTCCCACGGAACTGCCTTTGGGAGCCCGGCCAAGATTTTAAGGACCAGCTCAATTTCAAACGCATCTAGGTCACCTTCCCAAGCTCCCTCGTGAGACTTCATTCACCTCTCCCTCTCCCTCGGGCTCCATTTGGAACTGGTGTCTCCTTCTTCCTGGTTCTGCCTTCTATCTGCATTATTTGTGACAGTGAGTATCTTGACTCTAGAATCAGCCAGACGCGAGTTACATACTAGATCTATTACATACCAGCCCAGTGCCTTGGGCAGGTGGCTTCACCTCTCCGAGACTCAGGTTACCCACCTGTAAAATGGGTCTAATGATATCACCTACCTCCTAGGAGTGGTGTGAGGAATACACAGGATGAGGCACTGTACGCTGTACACTGCCTGGCACGACATACGAGCTCACTCAGTCACCAGGACGTCGCTGGCATATTGCCACGATGATGCTAATTACCACGGCAATAAAGCATCATGGCCTCTAGGCTGAGCTCCTGGAGGGATGCAGCCATTCTAAAGTCACCTTTGGCCTGTGCAGTGTCCAATCAGATGCCTTTCATACAGTAACTGACCACAGCTTTCTTTGAGGATAAAGTGAGATAATAAAGTAAGTGAAAGCAATGAGTGCAGTGCCTGTCACCCAGGAGCTCAAGAAATTATAATATCCTCTTTCTCAAAAAAAGAAAAAAAAAGGTCTGCTGTACTGATGCTTCAACAGCCTGAATTAAGGCTGCTAGTAAAAAGGGCTTAAAGATTAGGGGCTGGGGACCCCAGGAACTGAAAAGGGATCTCTAAAGAGAACAAGGCATTGTAGCTCTAAACAATTCACTGGTTGAGGCGATATCAGCTGTATGTTTTCAGAATCGATTCAGATCAAATCTTTCATGCCCGGGTCTCGCCCTCGAAATGCCTGCAGGAATTCCAGAGGGAGGTGGTGATGGTTCTGACGTGCTGCAGGAAGGCTGCAAGGGGGGGCATCACGGTGGCAGGTAGGGACTTCCGAAGGATGTGGATGGAATACCCAGGAAGACCCCTTAACCCCGGTGAAGGAGCTTTGATGTTATCTCAGGGGCCTCAGGAGACTGAGCAGGGGGAGAAACTGAACGCCCACCTCTCCACCCCGATGCCTTCCCCAAAATAACCTTCCCCAGGTAATGCTATCTGCGGTGCCAGGGGGCGAGAAGGAGGACTGCTTTCTGCTCTGCACCCAGGGGAGAACCAGGCCGAGCCCAGAGCAGCAGAGCCCCTGCACGGCACCCAGACACCCACCCACGTCCCAGCCAGAGCCCTGGACCTGCTGCTCTCTCCCACAAATGCTCCAAGCCGTGGTGTGTGCTGTCAAGAAAAAGAAACAATTCCATGACAGAGGAAGAGGAAAGCGTGGCTGATAAACGGGGGACACAGCTGTTCCCCTCTCCTTTCTCCTTCCTTCCCCCGGGGCCTCACCACTGGCCACCTTCCTCCATCGCACCCAAACAGTTCAGGTGCGCTGTGATGAACACAGGCCTCGGTGTAGCAGAAGGTCTCTGCTACCTGAAGACATCTTGGGGTCTACCTGGAGAGAGGAGGGGGAGAGCTTCCTGAAGTCTAGGACCCCTGGGCTCAAGTCCTGGGCCTTTGCAGCTGGGGGTGACCCTGGCCAGGTCCCTGTCTTCTCCGGGTCACAGTTCCGCCTTGTGGGATGGAACATGGAGAAGAAGGAGGGGGCAGGCTCTGGAGTAAAGACCACGTCACCACTCGGCTAGCATTAGGGGTCACAGCTACGACATGGACATTGCACCTTATAACTGTGGCATACGCTGGTTGGCAGCTCACTAAACCCGTCTTATATACCTGGAAACACAGCTAAAATGCATTTCCCAGCGCCCTTGTGTGTAGACGCAATCTGTCTATTGCTCTCACCAATGGGATGTGTGTTACAGTCCCAGCTAAGGCAGCTGGGAGTGGATGTGTTTTCTCCGTTCTTTCTGCCACAGGCTGGAGCCCCCTCGCCTCTGTGTAACTGCCCCAGAAGCAGAGAACCACCCAACCTATATTGGGCTGTGATGAAGGGGTGAGACACTCTTACTGTGTTAGGTCACTGATATTTCAAGGACTGCCTACCCTAGCCGCTGGGGTTACTCTAACTGGCTCCACCCTCCATCCTGGGAAGGACAAACCAACGGCACCCCACTACAATCCTTCAGATACTGGGCGGAAAGTTCACTGAGATTCAAGGTAGGAGACCTGTCTCCTAGTCCAGGCTCTAAAAGCATGGAGCCATGTGAAACAGAAGAAGTCACTTCCTCCTCTGGCCCTCAGTTCCTCATTTCCATGGCCAGCGGGTTGAATTAGATAATCACTACCATTCCCTGCTGCTCTAAGACGTCCGTGATGCCAGGCACAGGGGCTCCATCCACTTACTGACATCAGCCTGTCCCTGAAATGTGACCTAATGATGTGTCCCGGGTCTTAGGGGTGCTGACCCTCCGCTGGTCAGGATGACTGAGTATTATTAGAGGTGGTCTCCGTGGCCCCTGCTTGTGGAGTGGACAGGAATGGCAGACATACAGTAAAATCCCAAGTACTCAGTAGTTGCTCACCCAGCGTTTGCTGGGCGACTCCTCATTGATAGCCAAGGCAGCAGATGAAATGAACGTGAGATCTCCCGAGATTCCTGGCCACACACCCACCCTCCTGTGTATCCTCTGTCTAGCGCCATTTTGCCGGACTCCATGCATATCACAGCCTGGATAACTGGCCTCCCTGGGGTTGTGCAGGGCATGGCAGCTGCAGCCACGGGTGGCGGCCTTGGCCCTCCTGTGTCCTCCATGAACACACCGAGGCAGGACATACAGAGGCTCCAGGTTAGGCATTTACAGCCAGCTTCCTGTTTACACTTCCGGATAGAAATAACAACAGACACAGGGTAAGTAGCTGGACTTTGCCTCTGGTGGACCCTTTAAGACAACAGTAGTGACAGGGGCAGACAGGAGCTGAGTCCTGCCCAGATAAGAGATAAAGAAACCACATATCCCTCATTCTCGAGGTCAAGGAGACCTTCCTGACTACACATGCGCAGAAAGGCTCCTCGGGGGTCAAAAAGCGAGGGGGCGCCACCCCATAGTAGGTGGTGTCAACCTACCCATAGGCCTCTTTGCTAGAATGATCTTGGCTAAGACATATGCTCGCACAAAGGGGAGGACCCTGAGATAAACCAAATACGGACTCAGAACCAGGCAAAGGAAGACGACTGGCCAAAGGACACCCGGAAGAAATGCCCCATAAAAGTGATTCGAACTGCTAAGAGGGCACAGATCTCTCTCTGAGCCCTCCCGCGTGAGTCTATTCACACGTACTCTTTTCCTCCTAATAAACACTTTACTTGCTTCACTACTTTCTGTCTTTGTGGAAATTCATTTCTACAAAGTTGACAGGCCAGGGCCTTGTCACTGGCCACTGGTCCCTGGTGGTCTAGTGGCTAGGATCCGGTGCTCTCACTGCCACAGCCTGACTTCAGTCTCTGGCCAGGGAACTGAAATCCTGCTTCAAGCCGCTGCATGCTGAGGTCACCTGAGATCAACACCGTGCCTTCCCACACCTCCTTGCTTTTGTCTGAGTGGCTCCCTTTGCCTGGAACAATTTCCCTCTCTTCTCCAACTAGGGAGATGTAGTGTTCGTCCTTTCAAGGCCAGCTTGAAAGATTCCCTCCTCTGGGAGTACTTCCTTGATCATCATCCTTGCAGAAGAATTAATTGTTGACTTCTGAAGCTGAATCTGGCCTCTGTACCCCAACACTGAATTAATTTTCGGAGACAGAGTTTTGGGTGAGGTAGAAGAGAACAGCTTTATTGCTTTGCCAGGCAAAGGGGGCCACAGGGAGCTAATGCCCTCAGAACTGCGCTTCCTGATCTGGAGGGGATCGTGAGGAGTTTTACGTAATGGTTCAAAGAGGGCGTGATCGGCTTGTGGACATTCTTCTGAGTGGTTGGTGGTGAGGTAATCAAGCGTCAGCATCACCACCCTGGTTCCAACTGGTCTGGGGTCTATGTGCTGGTGGGCAGCATACCATTATTTTCTCCCACCTGGTGGGGTTTCAGTATCTGCAAAACAGCTCAAAGATATTATGATGTATATGCTTTGATGAGAAACCAGGACCCTGCCCCAAGGCTGCACTATTGTTTCTCTTAACTGTTCCACCCTTGTCTCTGCATCCCCTCACTTCCCTAATGAGCAACGGTTTGAACCTGCCTGTTGGAACTCAGGGAAGGTCATGGAGGCTGAATGAAGCCTATTGCCTGTAATCAAGAAATGGGGGACGCAGAAAAGCTTTTGTGCCCAGGAGCCCCACAGGGCCCTGCTCCGTATCACTCTCCCTTGATAGCATCCGTCCCTTTGCTGCCTGGTCTGTTATTTACACGCCTGTCTCCCTTACTGGACTGTGTGTTCCTCAAGCACCACGACCTTGTCTTTGTCATCTTTGAACTCCCAGCACCCCCACGGTGCCGGGCTTATGGTAAATTTTCAATGAATATTCATGAATTGAGTGAACCCCGTTGTCTTTTACTTGCTGCCCTGGAGTCATACACAAAGAGGCCAAAATGCAGTTTTGGGAAAAAAAAAAAAATCACACAATGTAAAAACATAAATCCACTTGAAATCCCCCTCCCTCAAAGAAACATCATTGATTATTGAGTTATGGAAAGGTGGTCGCTGACATTGGTGCCCTGACCTGAGAGCAGGGGAGGGGTCTGTTGTTTTTTTGGAACAAATAAAGAATTGTGGTAAGTGATGGGCTGCCCACCGCCCTAAAAGAGGCACAAATGAACTCCGGTGGTGAAACTCTGAGGACATTCGATCACAAGGGCCCCCCTGCAGAGGGCCATGTCCAGATGTGGTCTTTATGGTCCCCACTGACACTTGGCTGTCCTCCTCCTGAGGCCCGTTCTCCGCAGGCTGACAGGTGCGACCATCCCTCAGAATTGATCTGATGAAGCTGCTGACTCCCAGGGACCCAGAGAGGGAACGTGAGAACCAGAAACAGAACATGAAATGGATGAGAGTGGAGGGGAAAGGGGTGATGAGCTTCACGTTCCATCAAGATGTTGACGGTGAGGCCACAATAGCAGAAGAAGCGAATTCCTGGGAGTCGTGAGAGCTGGGATGAGTGTGGTGGAGACCACAGCATGGCCAGTGGGCAGACTTAGCCAAAGAGCACCAGAGGGTGTTCCCCTGAAACAGGAGGGAGGGGGGCAGGGCACAACCTTTATAAGAATGACATAGTCATAGGACATGACAAAAACTGGTTAGAACAGTTCTAGGTCCAAGATGGCAGAAGATTCAACTTCCAGTGGACCCTGAGCCTCATTGTACGCTCATTGTAACACATTAACATCTAAATGACACACCCACCAGCACCAGGAAAGTTCCAAGGCCGACAGTAAAGGGCCAAAAAGTGGGCGGTGGCTCAATTCCTGGAAATCCCCGCCCCTTCCCTGAACTATTTGGAATAATCTTCCCACTCATTAGCCTAGGAAATTACCCAGCCCATTAAACTAACCAGGCCATATCTTGAGGCCTCTTGCCTTCTGAGAGGGCCCACACTCTGTCTGTGGAGTGTGTTTCTCTCTAAATAAATCCACTTCTTACCTATCACTTTGTCTCTCACTGAATACTTTCTGGGACGAGACATCAAGAACCTGAGCTTTGTTAAGTCCTGAAACCAGGTGTGTGATCTCAGTTGGAAGACCGTGGGTTTTGGCCAGGTTCAAGTCCCCGGCAAGTGGGTTCAAGCCCCAATCTGAGGTACACGGTTTCAGGTCCACCCTCCCTGCCCTCCAGCCCCCAAGTCAGTGAGTCAGTGAGGTAGGCTAAGTGTGGAGATCCTCTGGGCCCCGGAGAGCCCATCAGTGTGTCTGAAGCAGTCAAAAAACTATCTAGAAACGCTCACCTTGGGACCCAAATGCCACTCATCAGGACCGCCTCCTCCCTATGTCGCCAGCTCTGCAAGGAGGAAGCGCACTGCAGTCCCTCCAAGGGTCACGGGCGGCTCTGCAGCCACACTGGCTGACTAGTGCTGGTTTCCTATCTTGTCTTTCCCAGTGGACTCTGAGCTCTTTGGGACAGGGGCCAATGCTCCCTTGTCCAAGGGATAGGAATACTAAGAATAATTATTCTTAAAAAGAGTGGAGATATGTATAACTGATTCACTTTGCTGTGCACCTGAAACTAACACAATATTGTAAATCAACTGAGAAACGGAATATTGCCTGCCTTATCAGTAAACAAAGGATGTCACTGTCATCGCCACAGCGGATGGTGAGCTGGGAACCCTGAGGGAACTCAGGAAGGAAACAAAGAATACCTGCCACCTAGCAGCCCTCAGACTGCAGCCACTCCCCACGGTGAGCCCTGAGGAAACTCAGGATATGAAAACACAGGATACTGGCCCCAGATAGCTGAGGTGCATATCAAAGGAATGATTTCAGTGAGCCCAGACTCTTGCATCTTCCCATACAAAGAAAAGCGCTAACTTCCTTAACTTGACATATCTGGTTTTCTTTAATTAACAATCATTTTTTGATGTTCAGACGACCTGCTCTTTGTTACAAAACTCCTATATATCCTAGCTCTCCCTCACCTCCTCGGAGCAGTTTTCTCAGGGCTATATGAGATGCTGCCTCCTGGGCTTGAAGTCCTAAAAATTCCTGCCACATAAAACATAACTTTCAACTTCTAGCTTGTGAATATTTTTTAAGTCAACACAACTATACTTCAATAAAAATTTTATTTAAAAAACACTAAGAATAACTATAAAAGTAGCAGCTAAAAAGGACCGAGCACTTTCTATGTGCCAGGAAAAATTCTAGGTCCTTTGCAATCATGATCTAAACCTTCACTACTCTGTGAGGTCGGTACGTTACTATTGCTATTCTACTGATGAGAAAACTCAGCGACAGAGAGATTAGTAACTTACCCAAGGTCACACAGCAGGCACAGAGCAGACCCAAGAGTCCAGCCCAGGCACTTTGACTCTGGGGTCCCGCTCTTAATACTGTTTGTCCAACCACTAGATTCCGAGGTGCCTGGAGTCTTCCTGGATGGACAAGTCTGAATTGTCTATGTCACACAGGGGACAAGGGCTTATGTCCGTACAGATAAAGTTAATTTAGGAAGAATCGCCTAGGCACCGAGTCAAGCAAGCTGTTGTATACGTGGTATCTGATTAATCTCCAGCAAGACTCTGAGGAGGTACCACTCCACCATAGAGATGGGGGAAGCTCAGTGGTATCTGATTAATCTCCAGCAAGACTCTGAGGAGGTACCACTCCCCCATAGAGGTGGGGGAAGCTCAGTGGTATCTGATTAATCTCCAGCAAGGCTCTGAGGAGGTACCACTCCCCCATAGAGGTGGGGGAAGCTCAGTGGTATCTGATTAATCTCCAGCAAGGCTCTGAGGAGGTACCACTCCCCCATAGAGGTGGGGGAAGCTCAGTGGTATCTGATTAATCTCCAGCAAGACTCTGAGGAGGTACCACTCCCCCATAGAGGTGGGGGAAGCTCAGTGGTATCTGATTAATCTCCAGCAAGGCTCTGAGGAGGTACCACTCCCCCATAGAGGTGGGGGAAGCTCAGTGGTATCTGATTAATCTCCAGCAAGGCTCTGAGGAGGTACCACTCCCCCATAGAGATGGGGGAAGCTCAGTGGTATCTGATTAATCTCCAGCAAGGCTCTGAGGAGGTACCACTCCACCATAGAGGTGGGGGAAGCTCAGTCTGCTTTGACAACGTGAACCGCCCTCCCCCAACAATGTTCTAGATCCTCTCAAATCAAGTAACCTGTGTTTATTTGGCACCTTTGATACATTAGGTTGAACCTTAAAATATTGCTGATACTTGACCATTTTGGACCAACACAGATGGCAATTCCATATGGTTCAAGGTAATATACGTCAGACTACGTAGGAATAGGAATAGCTATGATTAATATGACAAATAACAAATATTTGATCGATGAGGGACCAAAGGCCCTCCACCTTAGGGTCTCACCTGCCTATTAGCCCTTCTAAAGTATTGGCGCCTGAGCCACCAATCATCCTAAGCGCTTGTGAGCATGTGACATGCCAAGGGAGGTTTCAAATACGGCATATGCTATGTCTAATGAGAGTCCAGGAAAACTAGCACAAGTATACGGTTTATTAAAACTCTTATAAACCAAAGACCCACGTTAGGGTTTGAAGTTCCGCCTTTCAGCATCTATGTGACCTCCAGCAAGTGACTTAGCTTCTCTGAGCTTCAGATGAAAAAAAAAAAGGAAAAAAGGAATACCTTTTGCTCCCAGGCTGGCTGTGAGGACAGTTTTCAGGCTCTCAAGTGCTGTACAAAAGTTCTGTGCTGCACGATCTCAGGCCACGTCATTCCTCAGAGGCTGTCACTCTTCCCTCTGCACTCGTCCACCTGACCCAGTTTTAGGTGGTAACTTTTCAGGAAAGCCTTCCGTGCAAGCTCCACATCACCTGGTCACCTGTCCGACACGCCTGGTATCCTACTGTGCTGAGCAGGGCTCGGGACATCCGGGAAGTACGATAGGGAGGACACCCAGAGCCCAGAACTCCTTGTCTCCCACCCCTGGGCCAGGAGAAGGGGAAGAGGGGGTGGAAACAAACACACCGCAGCACCCCTCCTTCCTGGCCTCAGTCCTGAGGGAGAAGTGAAGAGACAGCCCCGTCTGCAGAAGCCAAAAGAACAGCTTGCACTGCGGGAGAAGGCTGGTGCCAGGAGGGGCTCTGAGTCACCCTGTGATGCAGCCAGGGTGCAGCGCCAGCCCTTCCCACTGCCCCGCCACCACCTCCGCCTCTGTGAGCTCTCCTCTCCAGCAAGACAACCGACAACATGCAGGGGAAAATCCACCTCCCAGGAACAGGGCTCCAACCCTGCTTCAGGCCATTGGGCACGTGGGGACAAAGGGGCGAAGACTACCTTCCTTAGGTCATCACCTTGTGATGCCGGGGTCCCTGGTGGCTCTCTTGACCTCAAGCACCTGAATACTGCTGACAAGTGACCACACAGCTCTGCTTTATTTTACTTTATATACGTCATGTGTGTTACCTGTAAAGAGCACATCTGCCTTATCTCCCTCCCAAATAAGCCATAAGCTCCTTGAAGGCAGGAACCATGTCTTATAGGTCTGTGCGTCCCCAAGACGTATCGAAATACCCAAGACTCCACCGTGCCCACAGCCGACAGCTACTCAACTTTGCTGCATTCCATCTGATTTCCTGGTTGGCCTTTCAGTCTGCACCCAGGTCAGTGGTTCTCAACCCTGGCCACACATTAAAATCACCCATGAAGGTTAAAAACAAAATCTCAGGCTCCACCGCAGACCAGCTGACTCAGAATCTCTGGGAGGGGTGTGCGTACAAGGCCCCCGGAGCACCCTGAGAGGAGAACCTCTGACGAGTTGGTCGTACACCTTCCAAAAGAGCAGGAGGGGCGTCGCTAAGTGTTCCGATCTGGCCTCTGATCGGGGTGAACCACTGACTGGGGTGTCCAGTTCCTCCATCTGCAAAATGAAGGGCTTCCACGAAAGGCCTCCAGACCAGCCCTTGACCTTGACCTTTACATGCCTCTATACGCCCTCGGCCCAGAGGACATGTCTCTGGTCTCGGCATGGTCCCGTGGTGCTTGCTCAGTACTTGACGGCATCGGCCACAGGAGGCAGCCATTGTCCATCATTTTCTTAAAGTTCTTCAGTAAGAAGCCTATATCCCCCGTGTCTCCTCCGAGTTTCAGGTGTGGTATAAGGGGCTGCCTCCCAAGAGGCTCTGGTCAATCATCTTCACACAGACCCTTAAGAACGGAAACACGCTGTCTGGGATGCTATAGGTGTGCTCTTGCCTGGAAGCAGAGGGCATGATGATTCATCTGTTTCTAGGTAATTTTCAAGGTAAGATGCATTGCACCCCCTCCACCTCCCCTCGAAGGCTCGCGTGTGTTTTCTTTTAAGCCACTGCAATCCTGAGCCATGGGTTCTCAGACCGTGGAGAGACCATGCTGAGGGTACAAGCCAGGGAGAACAGGATGCCACCACCACACAAGATGCCCAGATGGCACTCATGAGGGGGGAGGCACGCCAGCACGCAGGCAGCAGCCCTGCCACCTCCCCCAGCCTCAAGGGTAGCCTGGGAAGGACCAGATCCTCTGCTCTGAGAGCGTGTGTCTGGTGCCTGTCTGAACTTCAAATCTGCAGAAGGAAGGGACATCTCCTTCTAATGGTCACCGCCCAGACACCACTCAGCCTGGCCACTCAGCCACTCCTTGTGTGACCTTGAACATACCCGGGTTAGCCATTTGTGAAATGGGCCAAAATATCCCTGTCCAGTTCACTTTTCCAGACAGTTAGGGACATAACTGAACAGTTAAATGTTAAGGATTACCGTTTACCATCTACCTATCTAATCATACAAGTTCTTGGGCCAAATACAACCAGGCTGGAAGATATTTGCTGAATGAAAACTACACACGTATCACAGCCTCGGGGCCACTGGCTTTTTGGAGAGGTGTACGTCCTAACAAGAAAAAGATCATGAAACACACACAGGTTCAGATCCCAGGGCTTCTCCTTACCTGCGGAGCCACTGGAGCATCAGCCTTCCCACCTGTATGATGCTCACATTAATGTCCAGCTCACAGGTACGTCTGGCCGGCAAGGGGACAGGGACACGGGGTGTACCAATCCGCAATAATGATTAAGATCATTATTTAACCGTAAGCCTTGTCATTGACTGGGGCAGAGAGAGCTGGGGGATTATCTCAAGTTGGTTAAGTGTGTTCCAGCTTGCCTGCTGAAAAAACTCTACCTGGGACCTTGCATTTACCTAGAGAAACTCACTCCCTTTCATCATATTAACGCTCATCCTCCCACACTCTCAGAAGGCAGAGGAAAGAGCTTTTAAGCCACGGCCCTGAGAGGTGAGAGGTCTAATCAAGATTCCAGAACAAGCTGAGACCACAGTGAGAGACCCCAAGGTTGCTAAATCTGACCATGATCCTCTGGGCTCAAAAGAGAGAGAGAGAGCTCTGGTGGCATTGGGCCCTGCTAGCAGCTGCTTCCTCCCAGAAGTCGCCCTGAATTCTGCTCTCAAGGGCCTCCCAATTCTGGCGCTGCCTCCTTGGCCTCCAGGCCTTCCGGCCTCCAGGCCTCCCGGCCTCCCGGCTGGCCCGCCGGGGAAGCAACACCCGCTGTTACGAAAGCAAACACTTCTCTATTTCAAGGCCTCTCGGTTTTCAATCCACGACCTTCGATGCACTTAAAATACTGCTCTGCGTCTCGCAGCAGCCTTTACGTAAGTGGGCAGAAGAGGGCTGTGCTGCCAGCCTGGCTCTCTGTGTGCCTTGCTTCCAAAAGCCTCCTTGGAAGGTCACCTCGCCGCAGGAGCCTCTGACAGCTTCTCACCGTTTGCCGGGGGCTTCCTCAATTCTTAAAGTTTCATTCATTTGTTTAAAAAAAATACCAGCATGGGTCTATGCATTGATTCAGCCTTTTAGGCTAATGTCCCCATGCTGGGTACCCAGGGGATGCACGAAGGCGCAGACCTGGGGGGACCAAGACTCAGGGGAGATGCAGGAGCAGGGTCCCCACCGAAAGGAGGGAGGGAAGTTCCAACTCAATTCAATTCAGTTCGATAGTCACGGCTTGAGGGCTTGTTCTTCCGGGCCGTGGTCAAGGTCCGCACCGTCCAACAGAAATAGAACGGGAAACACACAGGTAATTTAAAACATCTTAAGAGTCACATGAAAAAGTACAAAGAAACAGTAAAATTCATTTTCATAATCCTTTAGTTGAACCCAGTCTATCCAAACTATAATCACTTTGACATGTTCTCAATGTAAAATTATTATGATGTTTCATGGTTTTGTATTAAATATGTGAAATTCATGTATATTTGACACTTCCAGCACATCTCAGTTCAGACAAGCCACATGTCAAGTGCCCAGTGACCACAGGGGGCTAGAGGCTGCCGGAATAGGCAGCTCGAGGTATTGTTATTCTGGGGATCAAAATGGGTGAAGTGTGGCCCTGGCCTTTGAGGACCCAAGGACAACCACATAGACAATTCCAGCCAAACGCCAGAAAGCGAGAAGAGTGAGGAGGTGCCCACACGCACTCTGGGCACAGGTGGGGGACAACTGATGCAGCCGACCCTGGGGGCTCCAGAAAGCTGCTGGATCAAGCACATTGGAAGATCAGAGAGGCTGGGGAAACAGCGGCTGAGAACAGGCCACTGCGCATGGCAACTGGGAGAAGAGGCGGGTTCCTGCTGGCAGGGGGTGTGGGGGCAGGGTGGATGGATCACAGGGGGTTCAGAATCAGGGAGGGGGGAGAAGGTGCAGCAGGTGGCTATGATGTGGACCACAAGGTCACGTGACCAAAGGGAAAAGGCAATAGTTTGAAAGAGCAGCAGTAATAGTTAACATGGTGATCGTTAAGCCACTACTACGGGTCTGGCTGAGAGGAGATTTTCTGTTTTGATTTTAGGAGGAGGAACTGAACATGCCTGTAGGAAGAAGAGTCCAGCCAAACAGGAAAATGTGGGAAATGCAGGGGAGAGAGAAGCTGATGAGGACATAGGACAGAAGAATCCTAAGGGGACAAGGTCATGAGTTCCATAGAAAAGTCGGCCTCAGGCTGTGTGGGCAGAAAGAGGCTTGTTCCCTGAAGCAGGAGAGAAAACGGAGAGTGAGGATATAGGGAGACCCTGAGTATGTCGGTCCCCCCCCCAAATCTTCCCCCACTCCTCGATGACGAGGGAATAAAACCCAAAGTCCTTAACACGGTGGCATGATTGCCCTTGACCTGCCCATCACCCAGCTCTATTTTCCATACTCCATCCCTCAAAATTTCATTCCCCGGTACCACAGTCTTTTTTTTTTTCTTTATTAAAAGGCATAATTTGGGCTTCCCTGGTGGCGCAGTGGTTGGGAGCCCGCCTGCCGATGCAGGGGACACGGGTTCGTGCCCTAGTCCGGGAAGATCCCACATGCCGCGGAGCGGCTGGGCCCGTGAGCCATGGCCGCTGAGCCCGCGCGTCTGGAGCCTGTGCTCCACAAAGGGAGAGGCCACAACAGTGAGAGGCCCGCATACCGCAAAAAAAAAAAAAAAAAAAAAAAAAAAAAGAAAATGTATAATTTGTATTGGACATGTATTCCTGATATTATGGAAAACATCCCTTTGATTTTCTTTTTTTTTTAATTTTTGAATTTTATTTTATTTATTTTTTTATATAGCAGGTTCTTATTAGTCATCCATTTAATACACATCAGTGTATACACGTCAATCCCAATCGCCCAGTTCATCAAACACACCCCATCCCCCCCGCTGCTTTCCCCGTTTGGTGTCCATACGTTTGTTCTCTACATCTGTGTCTCAGTTTCTGCCCTGCAAACCGGTTCATCTGTACCATTTTCTAGGCTCCACATATATGCATTAATATACGATATTTGTTTTTCTCTTTCTGGCTTACTTCATTCTGCATGACAGTCTCTAGATCCATCCATATCTCAAAAAATGACCCAATTTCGTTCCTTTTTATGGCTGAGTAATATTCCATTGTATATATGTACCACAACTTCTTTATCCATTCCTCTGTTGATGGGCATTTAGGTTGCTTCCATGACCTGGCTATTGTAAATAGTGCTGCAATGAACATTGGGGTGCATGTGTCTTTTTGAATTATGGTTTTCTCTGGGTATATGCCCAGTAGTGGGATTGCTGGATCATATGGTAATTCTATTTTTAGGTTTTTAAGGAACCTCCATACTGTTCTCCACAGTGGCTGTATCAATTTACATTCCCACCAACAGTGCAAGAGGGTTCCCTTTTCTCCACACCCTTTCCAGCAACTGTTGTTTGTAGATTTTCTGATCATGCCCATTCTAACTGGTGTGAGGTGATACCTTATTGTAGTTTTGATTTGCATTTCTCTAATAATTAGTAATGTTGAGCAGCTTTTCATGTGCTTCTTGGCCAGCTGTTTGTCTTCTTTGGAGAAATGTCTATTTAGGTCTTCTGCCCATTTTTGGATTGGGTAGTTTCTTTCTTTAATATTGAACTGCATGAGCTGTTTATATATTTTGGAGATTAATCCTTTGTTGATTCGTTTGAAAATATTTTCTCCCATTCTGAGGGTTGTCTTTTCGTCTTGTTTATGGTTTCCTTTGCTGTGCAAAAGCTTTTAAGTTTCATTAGGTCCCATTTGTTTATTTTTGTTTTTATTTCCATTACCCTAGGAGGTGGATCAAAAAAGATCTTGTTGTGATTTATGTCAAAGAGTGTTCTTCCTATGTTTTCCTCTCAGAGTTTTACGGTGTCCAGTCTTACATTTAGGTCTTTAATCCATTTTGAGTTTATTTTTGTGTATGATGCTAGGGAGTGTTCTAATTTCATTCTTTTACACGCAGCTGTCCAGTTTTCCCAGCACCACTTATTGAAGAGACTGCCTTTTCTTCATGGTATATCCTTGCCTCCTTTGTCATAGATTAGTTGACCATAGGTGTGTGGGTTTATCTCTGGGCTTTCTATCTTGTTCCATTGATCTGTGTTTCTGTTTTTGTGCCAGTACCATATTGTCTTGATTATTGTAGCTTTATAGTATAGTCTGAAGTCAGGGAGTCTGATTCCTCCAGCTCTGTTTTTTTCCCTCAAGACTGCTTTGGCTATTCGGGGTCTTTTGTGTCTCCATACAGATTTTAACATTTTTTGTTCTAGTTCTGTAAAAAGTGCCATTGGTAATTTGATAGGGATTGCATTGAATCTGTAGATTGCTTTGGGTAGTATAGTCATTTTCACAATATTGATTCTTCCAATCCAAGAACATGATATATCTCTCCATCTGTTGATATCATCTTTAATTTCTTTCATCAGTGTCTTATAGTTTTCTGCATACAGGTCTTTTGTCTCCTTAGGCAGGTTTATTCCTAGGCATTTTATTCTTTTTGTTGCAGTGGTAAACGGGAATGTTTCCTAATTTCTCTTTCTGTTTTTTCATCATTCATGTATAGGAATGCAAGAGATTTCTGTGCATTAATTTTGTATCCTGCAACCTTACCAAATTCATTGATTAGCTCTAGTAGTTTTCTGGTGGCATCTTTAGGATTCTCTATATATAGTATCATGTCCTCTGCAAACAGTGACACTTTTACTTCTTCTTTTCCAATTTGTATTCCTTTTATTTCTTTTTCTTCTCTGATTGCCATGGCTAGGACTTCCAAAACTATGTTGAATAATAGTGGTGAGAGTGGGCATCCTTATCTTGTTCCTGATTTTAGAGGAAATGCTTTCAGTTTTTCACCATTGAGAATGATGTTTGCTGTGGATTTGTCGTATATGGCCTTTATTATGTTGAGGTAGGTTCCCTCTATGCCTACTTTCTGGAGAGTTTTTATCATAAATGGGTGTTGAATTTTGTCAAAAGCTTTTTCTGCATCTATTGAGATGATCATATGGTTTTTATTCTTCAATTTGTTAATATGGTGTATCACATTGATTGATTTGCGTATATTGAAGAATCCTTGCATCTCTGGTATAAATTCCACTTGTTCATGGTGTATGATCCTTCTAATGTGTTGTTGGATTCTGTTTGCTAGTATTTTGTTGAGGATTTTTGCATCTATATTCATCAGTGATATTGGTCTGTCATTTTCCTTTTTTGTAGTATCTTTGTCTGGTTTTGGTATCAGGGTGATGGTGGCCTCATAGAATGAGTTTGGGAGTGTTCCTTCCTCCGCAGTTTTTGGAAGAGTTTGAGAAGGATGGGTGTTAGCTCTTCTCTAAATGTTTGATAGAATTCACCTGTGAAGCCATCTGGTCCTGGACTTTTGTTTGTTGGAAGATTTTTAATCACAGTTTCAACTTCATTACTTGTGACTGGTCTGTTCATATTTTCTATTTCTTCCTGGTTCAGTCTTGGAAGGTTATACCTTTCTAAGAATTTGTCCATTTCTTCCAGGTTGTCCATTTTATTGGCATAGAGTTGCTTGTAGTAGTCTCTTAGGATGCTTTGTATTTCTGCGGTGTCTGTAGTAACTTCTCCTTTTTCATTTCTAATTTTATTGATTTGAGTCCTCTCCCTCTTTTTCTTGATGAGTCTGGCTAATGGTTTATCAATTTTGTTTATCTTCTCAAAGAACCAGCTTTTAGTTTTATTGATCTTTGCTATTGTTTTCTTTGTTTCTCTTTCATTTATTTCTGCTCTGATCTTTATGATTTCTTTCCTTCTACTAACTTTGGGTTTTGTTTATTCTTCTTTCTCTAGTTCCTTTAGGTGTAAGGTTAGATTGTTTATTTGAGATTTTTCTTGTTTCTTGAGGTAAGCTTGTATTGCTATAAACTTCCCTCTTAGAACTGCTTTTGCCGCATCCCATAGGTTTTGGATCATCGTGTTTTCATTGTCATTTGTCTCTAGGTATTTTTTGATTTCTTCTTTGATTTCTTCAGTGATCTCTTGGTTATTTAGTAACATATTGTTTAACCTCCATGTGCTTGTGTTTTTACATTTTTTTCCCTGTAATTCATTTCTAATCTCATAGAGTTGCCCTGGTATCACAATCTTTTCCCAGCCTCTTCCACCTCTGGTTCTGGCAAATTTTTCTTCCTTTAAAACTCACCCCAGCCACTCCCCATGAACTGTATTACCTGCAAAATCCAGACTTATAAAAACATCATGTCATCTTGGACTTCCCTAGTGGTCCAGCGGTTAAGACTCCATGCTTCCACTGCAGAGGGCACAGGTTCAATCCCTGATTGGGGAAGTTCCACATGCCATGCAGTGTGCACACACACACACCCGCCCCCCCCCCCAAAAAAAAATCACATAGTCTAGAAAGCCCATATTGATCCTTCCTAGGGGAATCATCTCCCATTCTCTTTGCTGCCACAGGATTTGGTACATGCCTCCCATCCAGTAGCCACCACTGCATGCCTGGAATGGGGTGACATAGGTCTCTGTCTACATCTTAGCCTTCACCATGTCCCCCTGGACCTTTCACAGGGCTAACATGAATTTAAGAAATGAGACCTCCATGAAGGCAGGGATTCTGTGTTCTCGATCACCACTGTTAAACCCATCTTGGGTTTATAGTTCTGAGGTAGGCACATCATGGATATTTGATCAATATTTCTTGAGTCAATGAATAAATGAATGGATTAACGGATTAATGGATGGATGAACATCTGTCTACACAAATAGACCAAATACTTAAAGCCTCAAATATAGGATCACAGAGTAAGATTCTTTTTTTTCATTCTTCTTCAGCATATGGTATGGGACTCTATCCATGGGAGCATTTAAATAATGCCGTTGGATCATTAAGTGATTGATGAGAATAACTTGGACTTGTCTGCTATCTTTCCTCCAAGGAGAAGCTCAAACACTTTTAGACTAGAGTTTGTAAAACCATGGCTTGAGACATTTTTAATTTGAGAATCTTTATGTGGGCCTTGAACTGTCCAATTCTCTTCACCTCCTATTGGACTACACCTGGCCCACTTCTCTCAATGGCATTACCCACCTGGTCCCTGAAGGTGTATGAGTGTTTTTGGTTTGTTGGCCATGCTGCACAGCTTGCAGGATCCTAGTTCCCAGACCAGGGATTGAACCCAGGTCATTTTCAGCAATGAAAGCGGGGAGTCCTAACCACTGGATCACCAAGGAATTCTCAGTTTATGAGTATTTAGAAACCAGTGTCTCCTCTTTACAGATGGGGAAACAGAAGGATGGAGGGCTTAAGCATCTTGTTCCAACACAACACTCTTCCAAGAAGCCCGCGTCCAGGTTTCTTTTTCTTTAGCCTTATGATGCTGTGGGGTCCAGGTATAGGCCAATGTTTCCTAAGGTTGTAATAAACTTGGCTTCCCCAGACCAGCTTCACCTCCCACAGCCTGAGATGCATGTAGATTCCTGATGCCTGGTCAACTCCAACAACCTCAGTGACAGCCTTTCCCAAAGGGGTGAAGTCTTTGCAGAACGAATGGCACTGTCCCCATATAGGCACCTACAGTCTGCTTGGGCACACTCACAGAGGGTAAGGGACTGACTCAACCACGTATATCTAAATAAGCCATCTCAAGAGATCCAAGGAACTTTGTAATGTTGCCTTCATAGCAGCCTGAGACTTTGGTAATAAAAATCCTGACCCAGACTAACCAAACCAAGTATTTCCCCACCTCTAGTCCCAGGCAGCACCCACCCTGGGTTCCCCATCCCATCCATGTCTTTGACCTAAACAGAAGAGGTCACGTCCCACTCAATCCCTGGGGCTCTCTCCCTACTATGGGACATCAGTATTCTTCCCTCCATTCAACAGCTTACTGAGTGTTCTCTTGAGGAAGCACTCAACACCCACACAGACTACACCTGCAAGATACAGAACAACCACAGCTGGACCAGCACAGGCCCTCAGATGTGGCCACTAAGGTACCGTGATGCTCTGCTCAAAGACTCCAACTTAACTCCAAGTAGGAGAAATTCTATTCAACAAAGGGCCTGAAGAACTCAAGAATGGTCAAGTAACATGGGAACGAGAAAAGCAAACACTCAGCTAGAGAGGTTGTGGGCGTTGAGGAGAAACTCTAGGTCAGGTGGTGGTGGATGGGTTCCTACTCCTTAGGGTAGAAGGCACTTGGGCATCACTCACAGTGCCCCCCTGAGAAGGGCTGGTTTGGAGACATGAACCTGGCACTCTGGGATCTCAATTTATACGTATTTATTGAGACCTTTAAACCTAGCATGGAATGTTCTAGGCTCTGTGGAGGGTATAGTGATGAAAGCACCATGATTCTCTCCCTCAGAGAGCTTAGCGTCTCGTCAAGAAGATAGGGCATGGAGGCATATACCTCTAATCCAGGGCACTGTATGGGTGTGATAGGAAACATACAAACTAACTGCAGAGGGGGCACAAAGGATGGAGACGCAGGTGCTATTCTGTAACGTTGAGATGACGGCCATTTGGAATTACGTCGTCTATTCCAAGAAAGCTAGGAAAAAAGGAAGTGAGGGACATCCATTGTGGGGATGACTCAGGTGGAAAAATGATGTCGATTCAACACACAGATACACTGAAGATTTTCTTTTTAGGAACCAAGTGAAAGGAAATGCATGCATCTGGGAAGTAAGTAATATTGAACAGAGGCAAATTATTGACCCAGAGCTGGTAACAGAACACCCCAACGTGTGCAGATGAGGAAGTGAGAGTAAAATATCTTTAGGGACTGGAGAACTGGCCAGAAGACTCATGGATTCCTAATATTGTTTATTTGCACTAAAATGTGAGTGGAAATAACACCAGCTAGAGTTCCAAAGGATGAGCCAATAATTGACTTGCTCCCTTTTATTGGCCTTCGATTCAAGGGGTTCGAAGTATTTCACGTTTTTATCTTTGGACCCCCACAAACTAAGTCCATGCTAGGAACATAGTAGGTCTTGTAAATGTCAATGGATGAATGAATGGAAGCACGAACAAACAAGCAAACAGCTGAACAAGAGTATATGACGTAGGATCCAATGGTCGAACCCATACCCTCTAATACTTATTTAACTTTTGGTCAAGAAGTTAATGTCTCAGGGCCCTGGTTTCCTCATCTACAAAATGGAGATGATTATAGAGACCTCCCAGGGCTCTTGCAAGGATTAAATGACCTGGGAAAACACTTTGTCAACTTGGAAAGCACTAAAATAAATTCCTTTCCAAACTGCTATCCCATTTACACAATGAAGATATGTTTTATTGGGGGACCAGAGAGTCACTTTCAAGCCATCCCTGTCGTGTTTGCCCTGTCTGGGAAATGTCCCACCAAATCCATTACTGGAGGGAAAAGTGCCCTCACCACTAACTCCTAGGCAAGGAAGCAGTAACAAAATCTCTGACGAAATGCATTAACCAGAGATACCTTCATGGCCATTCTTGCCACATGGAGCTTGTAAGTAGCTTAGTCTGCTACTCACAAGCAGGAAGTTCCATTATCCTTGCTCTGGGTTTGCTGAGCCCTAGAATTAGGATGTCAGCTGGAGATGCAGGCTTTGTTCACATGAAGAAGCTGCTGATTTATCAACAACTTTTATACACACACTGACCCAAGCATGCACGGCTGACACTTGCCTGATCTTGACAGGGTAACTGGGCCATGTGGTGACAGTATTAATTAGACAATTGCTGCTGAAGAAGGAATCTCTACAACTCTCCACCTGCTTTCCCATGATACTCGGTTTGCCTACGACAAAGAGCCAACAGGGTCTGAAAGGTCAAATGGGACGGGTGTAGTTTTCTCCAGGGTAACAGTTCCAGAAGAAACATTGGAGAAGCGGGCGACCTGACAGACTCCTGGGATGGAACCTGGCCTCTAAGACCAAGGCACCCATTGTCCAGAGGTTGAACACCAAACCCTAAGGTCGACATTCAGGGCTCTCTGGTGGTTTTATTGGGGAAGTGAGTCAGTGACATGGTGGTAGTCTTGGCTTCCACGTAGAGCTGGGTTCAAACCCCAGGTCTGCCTTGTGCTAGCTGTGCGATCCTGAGCTATTTACTTTACTCTTCTGAACTTCCTTCCATACCGTGAAAATATTTTTACCTTCCCTGTAAGAACTTCCCTTAGAACTGTCATGAGAATTAAGTAAAAAGATACACATGTAACTTTCCTACATGGGCTGTTTTCCCCTCTCCTTGCCCTCCGAAGTGCGCTCACTATGGTTACTCTCTCACACATGCGCTTCACTCCATCATGTACCATCCCCTGGAGCATGCTCCCCATTCCCACCTCCAAATTAGACTCATCCCAGAAGCCCCAGCTCAGAGCCTTCATCTTGGCCGAGTCCTCCAGGACTCCCCAGCTGAAGGTGACCACTTAATTTTCTGAACTGCCACAGCAATAGTGTTAGTGACCTTTCCCATGTCTGTGACCATGACATCGAGGGAGGTAATTGGTCTGTATGCAACTTGGGACTCCGTTTTAGACTGAGTTCCTTTGCCTACTCTTTTGTGGAACTGAGACCATGTCATACGCCACTCTTTATAGACCTTGAACACAGAGTGACCAAATCTCAGTTTCCCTGACTGTAGATCTGCAGGAAAAGCCCTCTGCCCACTGTCTTTCAGAAGAATGTAAAACTCATCTCCTCTGTGCCTGGAAGTAATAGAAAAGGCACTTTTTAACAAGCTCTGTGCCAATCCACTCTGCAGAGCACAATATGCTCATTTAGCCAACAAGAGTTTTTTGAGTCCTGCTGGGTGGCAGAACCCATGTCTCTCTCTGCAGTCCTTTAAAGTCTCTGCTCAGATCATGAGCTGGTTTCCAAGCGCTCCCTGAACTAGAATTCCCAAGGGAACCGATCCAAAATGCACACAGCCTCCTGGCCTCAGCTCCAGAACTTCCGAATCAGAGTTGAGAGGGCTGGAGGCTGTAATGTGCATTTTACCAAGCTCCCTTCGTGAGTCCCAAGCACGCTAGAGTTTAAGAACTAAGGCTCTAGACCACAGAGCTCACAGTGGCCGTGTCGCTCTAAAAATGTGTCTGAGACCAGTCACGCAGGGTCTGAAGGAGCGACGGGAAACGAGCAAGAGGGATTGTAATGTAAAGGGATTTCTGGGAGGATGAGTGGAAGGAATTGGGATTTTTTTTTTTTTTTTTTTTTTTTGGAACACGGGCCTCTCACTGTTGTGGCCTCTCCCGTTGCGGAGCACAGGCTCCGGACGCGCAGGCTCAGCGGCCATGGCTCACGGGCGCAGCCGCTCCGCGGCATGTGGGATCTTCCCGGACCGGGGCACGAACCCGCATCCCCTGCATTGGCAGGCGGACTCCCAACCACTGCGCCACCAGGGAAGCCCAGGAATTGGGATTTTTATGTGGGGAGAAGAGATGGTTGTGGAGCTTTCTTCAGAGCATCCTGACAGCCCCAAGAGTTTCACAGGGAATTCGATATTCACAGATCTCATGAGGAGCCCACAGGGGACTGTGGATGTAACACGTAGCACGGGTGGATTGGGTTGATATTCCAGGGTCACTAAATGGAAGAGTCGGTTACAGAAAACCAGGAAAACTCTTTTCCATCCATAGGCTTCCATCTGAAGGTCACTGAAGGTTAAACCACAGACAGACAAGGTGATAGACTTGCAAAGGTTCCCTTCTCCTCCGAGATTTAAGAAATCAATCTTTAACCTGGGAGCCAGTATAAAGACCAGTTGACTCTTTAGGGAAATGGCTCTAAGGCAATTGAATGTAGATGCTGAGTGGCGTCATGGTGGAAGGAGCAGAGGACCAGGAACTGGGCTGTGTGTGACTTTGAACAGGTGCACGTCCCTCAACTCGAAGCGACTCAGTTACCTGGAGAGCACACTGGATGGGGGTCAAAGGGCAAGGTTTGAGGCCAAGTTTTTTCTATTTACAAATGTAACATTTTGGCTAAATCCCTTAGCCCATGGAGTTTCAGTCTCCTTATCTAGAATTGTAATCGTTAGATTTTGCAAAATGTAAAATTGCTTAAGGAGCACCAGCTTGCTCGTTACAGAATTGTCATAAGAGTCAATAAGAAAACATACATGAAAGCACTTAGTAATCAATACATTGTTTTAAATAGATTTTTATAGTTCAGTAAGTGTAATTCTATGGGCATTCCATGCTTGCTGTATCTTCTAAGTTCTTTAATCATATGGAAGAAATATGGGGTTTGTGTGATGTGAAACAGTGTTTCTTTTTGAATCCTCTTCTACTGAGACTCTTGATAAGGGACTTTTTTGCTGGAGGGAGGCTAGGAGATCCAGTACAACATAATCTTAGAAACTTTAGGGTTTGGTCCATGAATTTCCTTTTTCTTCCAGTCCATTTACGCAAGTCAGAAAGGCACTGACCAGCAGAAAAGGGCTCCCTCATGATAGCAAGGTGATGGAAGTGTGCCCTCAGGGGACCATGGCAACAGGAGGCAGCAGGGTCACTGGTCCCGAGGGCTGATAACAGCTCTTATAACTTCTCAAGCCAGGACAGACTTGAGACTTTAGCGGGAGAGAACACACCACTTTGTTTTCTTCCATATTGATTCCAGATATGATGTATCTCGCTGAAGAAATCAATACCTTCCTGATTTGCTACCGTCTCATTATAGTTCTTCTCTGATTACAGATTAGAGAGCGGCCAAGCCCTCTGCCTCCTCTGACCAGGGACAGACCCGCAGGCCTTCCCTCCGGGCCCTGACCATGTGAAGGAGCCCAGGACAGGAGGAGGGGGGCACAGGGAGCCGGAAGGGCAAGCGTTTCCTTTCCAGGATGCCTGGGTCCCGTTTCTCATTCTAAGAGTCATTACCGACCTGTGGCCACCGAAGTCATGATTTTCCAAGCTCTCCGATGGAACTAGTCGCATATGCCTTAACCTCATAATAAAATGCTTTGAGGCCTTTCCTGTAGTTTATTATCATTATGACTATTACCTTTACTATTATTATTACTATTATTAATTAAATTGTATGCCTTTACTATGTGCCAGGTAGGATAGTTTTATACAAATTATTTCATTCCGTCTTTATTGCACTTTGTGCAGGGATTCTTATAATTCCTTCACTCTAGATGGATAACTCAGGCTCAGAGAGATTGAGTAGTTGATAGAGATTTAACCAAGAGCCAGAACTCAAACTCCAGTCTTTAACTACTAGCCATATATTGCCTCTTCTGCAAGAAGTGCTATGAAGCCAAGGCTGCTTTTGCAGTGTGGAGAATGGGCTTTTTCTCTCAAAAGGAATGAGTAAGAATATATATTTACATTTTAGCTTTTCCTGAAGCAGTGGAGAAATAGTGGGAAAAGGGGGAGGTACCCTCCCTGGTGTTGTCAGGTGTGGGGTGAAGGAAGGGTGCGCACTAACCACTGAGCAACACAACCTTCCCAGTGGATGCTTTATAGAAAAGATTTTTAAAGAATAACAGTCTTAGGCTTCCTTGGTGGCGCAGTGGTTGAGAGTCCGCCTGCCCATGCAGGGGACACGGGTTCGTGCCCCAGTCCGGGAGGATCCCACATGCCGCGGAGCGGCTGGGCCCGTGAGCCATGGCCGCTGAGCCTGCGCGTCCGGAGCCTGTGCTCCGCAGCGGGAGAGGCCACGACAGTGAGAGGCCCGCGTGCCGCAAAAAAAAAAAAAAAAAAAGAATAACAGTCTTATTCCATTGAGGAAGCAAATAAATTAACCAAAAATTTTTGGTTGCTTTATTCTAGATTAGTATAGTTTATGCTATATCCCTAAATTCTAGATGATTATATTTTGTACTATATCCCTAAAAGAAGGAAGATTTTAAATAATTCAGTTCAATTAGGCAAAACAAACAGCAGCTCGCCATCGCTGTGAATACCTAAGACCTACATTTCTAAGTGGTTTGCAATCTCCAATTCGTCCACACAACCTCACCAGTGGAGAGTTAAAACTAACTCTGAAGAGGCGGTTCGTCCTATTCAGGCCTGACCCAGAGAGTCCGTTGAAGCCAAGAAAAAAAAATCTGAAACGCATTTTCTTTTTCTAGTTCTCTTTTCTTGCATTTCCAGAGTCCCTGTGGATTCTCCCACCTGTCTACATTCAGGAGCCTGAGTTTCCTGAAAGCATCTATAGGAACCTAAAGGGAAAACGGTACAGTCAGCAGCAGTCGTGCTGGGTCAGAGGGCTCTTGAAGGCCGGGGGTGTGGGAGCAGATGTGGGTGAAGGAGGGTGGGTCTGCAGAAAGTACCTGCACCCGTGGGTTCTGCCGAGTCCCAGGGAGAGACTGGTGGGGTTGAGGACCGCGGCTGCAGACCAACTGTGCTCAGAGGGCCAGCTCCGACGGGACATCAGGTAAGCACACCTTTGCAGCACCTCTGACGGGCGGGCACCCTACCCTAGGAAGACACACCCCACCCTCCAGGCCTCCAGGCAGATACTTTCTTCTGGAAGCCTTCCTCAACCTCCCAAGACTAGATTCGGCGTTTCCTGGGCTGCCCATCCCACATTGCAGTACTTACTACACTGCAGTGAAATTGCTCGGTTTTACCCTTCTGTTTCCCCTACTAGACTGGCATCCTTGAGGGCACAGACTCTGTAATCTTCAACACTGCATCCCCAGGAACTAGCCCAGTGCCGGCCCGTAGCAGCTGCTCCCGAAATGCCAACTGTATGACATAGGGCTGCATGCAGAGCTAAACGTGTGTTTGCCCTGCTGGTCCTCACAGCAGCACCAGGCATCACGGCACCTTAGGCCTCTGCTCCCCGAGGAGAAGCAGTGGACATGGAGCCAGGGCGGAGGGGAAACACTTTGAGTCCATCTGCCTCCATCCAAATTCTGCTGTGGCCCTTCAAGTCACTTAACCCCCCCCCCCACAAAGCCTTTCTCCTCTGCTTCCTTGTCTGTAAAATGGGCACCTTATAGGGTTGTGATGAGGATTAAAGAGGAAAGCTATGAGAAGTGCAGGAGCCAAAAGACAGTAGAGCTGAGTGGGGAGGTGAGGAGCACAGAGATGCAAGCCGGCATGTAACCTCAGGCAGTGTATTTAAACTAAGCCTCAGTTTTCTCATCTGTAAAATGGGGCCAATAGCATAGCTGCAGTGCTAAACTGCCTCCCTAAGACAGGGCAAGGAGCTTCCTCCTGCCGTGGGGCACAGGGAGGAAGGGCTGAACTGATGCGTGAGTCTGGACCAAGGAGCTGAGCAGCTGTGGTTCAGCTCTTCTGACATTTCTCTTTCAGACCTGCCTGGCTGCAGGACAGATTTCTCAGGGTGCACCTCCTGAGCTCCCACTCTGTCAGGTCCCAGGGCTAGGCACCAGCAGAACATCAGTACATCAAACAAAGTTCCAAACCAATAAGCATTATAAGTAGCTTAAAAATAAGCCAGACCGAAGAAAAGAGAGTAACAGAGAGTGCAGCTATTTTAGCAAGAGTGGGCAGGGGCGGCCTCTCCAACGAGGCAAACAGCCGAGCAGTGACCTGGATAAATTGATAGCAAAGATGCTCCCAGAGAGGGAGCAGCATGTGCCAAGGTCCTGAGGCAAGAGAGAGCAAGGAGTGCTCAGGTGACCCCAGAAGGGCCCGGTGGCTGGGGAGTGAGCTGGGAGGTTATGAGAAGGTAAGGTCAGGGCAGTAGGCAGGGTCTCCACGCAGAGCTTTAGAGGCAAAAGTGAAAGAGCCTAGATTTTGCTTCTAATGGGAAACTATGGCTTCAGAGCAGAGGAGTAACATGACCGGATTTACAGTGTTAAATCCACACTCTGGCGGCTGTGTTGAGAGGGGGCAAAAAAAGAGCCAGTGGGGAGGAGACTTAGGTTGTCAGAGCAAAGAAATGAGGATGTGGGGATCGGGCAAAGGTGGTGGGAGAGCTGAGGGGTGGTCGAAAGGGAGACACTTTGTTGGGATATATTTATTCACTGTAATTTCTTTTTGTGTGTGTGTGTGTGGTATGTGGGCCTCTCACCGTTGTGGCCTCTCCCGTTGCGGAGCACAGGCTCTGGACGCGCAGGCCCAGCTGCCATGGCTCACGGGCTCAGCCGCTCCGCGGCATGTGGGATCCTCCCGGACCGGGGCACGAACCCGTGTCCCCTGCATCGGCAGGCGGACTCTCAACCACTGCGCCACCAGGGAAGCCCCACTGTAACGTCTTGTCAAATTAGATGTGAGATGGGAAGAAGAAGTCAGGAAGACTCGAAGGCGTTTGGCCTGAATAACCAGGGCCTCAGTTGTGCTTGTCCTGAGGTGGGAGCCCCGGGAAGGGGCCGGTTTGGCTCTGGATGGGGTGATACGAGGGCACAGCTGCCTCTCTCCCCTTCCTCCTCTTGCTCCACGTGGCAAGAGACTTGACTGTGGGGCAGAGGCTGGGTGCATCCAACCCGGGCTGGGACCACATGGGCAAGTGTGACTCAGGGTGAAATATCAGAGGGCCCATTGTGACCACAGCCACGCTTGCCCTCTAGTTCAGCTTTATCTCTAAAATATGCCAACGGTAACTCCTGATGGCCCGGCCATCAAGCACCTTAGCCCTGACCCTCTAGCCCCAAACTTCAAAGGATCACAGCGCATGCGAGGAAGAGACTCCTGATGCAATTGTCCGACGATGCAGCCAGTCTCTGGATGGATGGTAGGGAAGGGCAGGGGGACTTCAATAGCAGATAATCCCAAATGCATTTCTTTTCAGCTTTAGGAAGTATTATAGGATTTTTTAAATATTTTTTTTTTTTACTGGAGAGTAGTTTTGCTTTCTAGATTATGCCTCAAAAATACGAATCAGACTAAATCTCTCCTCTGTTTAAAATCCTTCAGGGGCTCCCCAGTGCTCTCGGGGAGGCTGTACTTGCCTGGACCTTGCCCTCTGTGCTCCATCCCCTGACATCCCATGCCCTCTCCTCCCCACATCCACAGCCTGCACCCCAGCTACATCCGTGAAGCAGGGCGTGGCGGCTGTATTTTTGGTCTTCCCAGAATGCTCTGCCTGCCTCTTTTCTTCAGGTAATAAAAGTCCTCTTTCCTGTGGGAACCTGTTCAGTGGGGTCCAGGGGGACTGACTCTGGACCTGCATCCTTCCCAAGGAGAGGTCCGGGCCAGGACCTTGTCAAAGTTTCTCCTTCTCGTCCCGGCTGGGAGGGCCTGTGATCTCGGCAGAACTGACTTCTTGTAATATTGGCTGTACAGAGGCTGGGAGAGAAGTGTCTCTCTCTAGATTCACACGTTCAAAGAAACACATGAGGCCAAAACTACACAAGTGATTCCTCCCTTCTCCTCGCCTCCATCATCCCACCCTCCACAGCAGAGGAAGCTGCCTGGGATCAAGTGAACCTCAAAACAACAGAGGGACCTCCCTGGCAGTCCAGTGGATAAGACTCCGCACTCCCAATGCAGGGGGCCCAGGTTCCATCCCTAGGCAGGGAACTATGTCCCGCATGCTGTATCTAAGAGCCTCCATGCCGCAACTAAGACCCGGAGCAGCCAAACAAACATTTTTAAAAAGAAAAAGAAAAGCAAACAGAAAACAGCAGAGCTGAGATGGACGGAGGGAGACACAGAGCCCTGATGATTATCTCTGCGTACCTGGCCCAGTGACACCTGCAGCCCCTCGACTTCTTAGCAACTGGAAGCAATACGTTTTTTCTCTCTAACTACTTTGAGTTTGGGTTCTACTATCTACAATCACATAAGAACCTGCAGTTCTGAAATATGCCTTGTGGTTTTCACTTTCTGTGATGCCTCTGCACGTGCCGGTCCTTCTGCCTACAACTTCAGTACTAACCTTGTCCACGGACCTAGTCAAGACTCACGTGCAATGTCTCTGCTTCTGGAAGCTTTCCAGGTCCCTGCAGACTTTCCTCACCATGCAGTAACCCCCGGGGGTGCAGGTGCGTCCCTGCACTGGACTCCGCTCCCTGAAGAGACCGGGTTCTGACCCTCCATCCTCAGTCTTTAAAGGATGGGAAGGAAGAAGGACTCCCAGACCCAGAGGGACGGCCGTGTGGTGCTGTGACCTCGGGGAGGAAAACGGCCAGCCTACAATGACCCAGCAGGGGACGAGCATGCAGCCCCACTGTCCTGCTGCCCTTACCTGAGGCTCAGCGGTCCAGGTGATATACTCCTTATCACCTTGAGGTTACAGAACAGGTGTAAAAGCATGGACAGGAGATTTAGAGGAGGAAAGAGAAGATACCCAACAATCCCGAGACTCCCCTCTGAAGGGATAAGAGAGACTGCAAGGGGGAGATGGAGGGGCTCTGCGACCTTTGGGTGCCCTTAACCTGATCGCCCCCATAGAAAGTGTTTCTCTTATTGAGGTTTCTTGAATGACCTCCCTTGAATGCGCTGTTTCGTCTCCTGCCTGGACACTGATACATGTAGACACCCCAGGTTTCCTCCCCCTCCCCCCCGGCTCTGGCACACCTCACTTTGAAGAGGCAGGACTGGCCACGTCCGAGGCAGGTGCAGGATGCCAGGACGCCGAGGGCTGGTGGAGCCGAAGGGAACGAGGAGCCTCAACGTCCTGCCTGGCATCCCATAGCAACGGAGCTAAGAATAGACCTCGGCCTCCTGCCGTCCACCCCTCAGAGCATGTCTCCATCATTTAGAGCGCACGCAGCTCGGCAATCACCACGGGAGCCCCACCTCCATCCCGAGGGAAGCCGCTACGTTTCATTGAGCTCACTAACGTTTCTCCTAAACGTAGAGGCCGTTTGGGGGTGTTTCCTGGAGGAAGGAGGAAAACGCGAGCAAAGCAAGCAGACCTCTTCCTGGATCGGATGCCGCAGCCCCAAACCAGCCCGAGCAGCAGCGAGCCTAGCAGTGAGTCAACCCAGAATTGCAGATACAGCCAACCGCCCGAGTGGCCCTGACAGCCTCTGCCCACCCACCCCAAGCGTGGTCGATGCCCGGCGAGCCTGCTCTCGCGACCGCAGCCCTCCCCTCCCCATGTGGCACCGACACTGCAGAAGGCTCACTGGGCTGGGAACCCGAGGGCTGGGCTCCCGTCCCAGCTCTGCCACCAGCTAGCAGCGTGACCTGAAGCAAACCACTTTCCTTTTCTAGGCCAAGGTTTTCTCCTCTGCAAAAGGAGGGTGTTGGAATTCTGGCCTCTGAAGGGATTTCCGTCTCTCTCTCTCTCTGTGGTTTTATGGTTTCCCAGCTCGGTTTCTCAGCATTTGGGGTGCAGCAGTTTTTCACAGTGCAGATTGGATAAACTATAGCTGAATGCTTAACACTCCTGGCTTTTGGCACCAATGACAATCCCAAACTTTTTACTCATATCCAAACACCCCCTAGGAGGGCTGTTCTGCCCTAGGTAAAGATTTTGTCCAGAAAGGGCCAAAAGAGTCAGGGGGAAGTGTCATTTTTCTTTACAATCCCCTGGCCCCTGCTTCAGGAAAGGCAAGGATCTGTCCATCTCTAGGAAAATACCAAATAATTCAGTCCCATGCAGGCAGATTACCTCGGGGAGTTAGAATGAGAGGGCTAATAATGTCTGTATGTTGGATTCCATCCTTGTGGAAGAAGTGTTTGATTCCAGAGCTCCCAGCAGTCTTGCTGACACCAGTCAAAAAACTCTGGGCTGTGGCTCCCCGGGGATGGCTACAGAACATTATTCATCATCCCAGCCGTAAAAATGCAAACTCAAAGACCTGAAACACTAAGACTAGACGATATTTCCTTCCTATAGCATCCTATACTTTTGAAAATGACGTCATATGTATTTTCAAAATGGAGCTTTGCCATGAAGAAGGAAGGGCTGGTCTTACAGCTTCATCTTACGGTTGCTGTGAGGGTGCTTGTCCAGGGTCCCACCAGAATCTCAGTCTCCTGGGCCCCTGTTTTATGTTTGTTCATGCTTCAGAAGGAAGAGAGGCAGGGGCACGGCAGAGGGAAGCTGGGGCTTAGGCCCCGTAATGAAATTGGGGTGAAATGGGGGACTTCCCTGGTGGTTCAGTGGTGAAGACTCTGTGCTTCCAATGCAGGGGGCACGTATTCGATCCCTGGTTGGGTAAATGAGATCCCAAATGCCATGCGCCACAGGCAAAAAAAATTTAAAAAAAAAATGGGGGTAAAACGGAAGGCCCTTCATCTCTGGTCTACGTAGGGCATGACGGACGGGGCACAGAGAAGCCTGGGCTGCAGAGGGCCAGCCTGATATCAGGCCCCAGCAAAAGGGCCAGTGGTTCGGAAGAGCCAGACTTGGGAAGAAGTGGGTAAGTACTAGAGCTGATGGAGAACACAAGTTAGCAGAGCCCATGGGAGGCTGCTCCCCGGAGAGCTGGAGGCTCCTGGGGAGATGATAGGCCCAGGAGGGGGATGAGGGGAGACGATGGTCCCTGAACTGCCTTGACTCATCCTGCACGGTCAAGGTAGGAAAGCAGCTTCCATGGAGATGGCCCACAGGGTTCCACTCCCGGGCCATCAGTACAGAATGAATCCTTAGGAGACCCTCCCCTTCCCCGTGCTCTCAAGGTCACTCCCTCCCCACTTCACTCCAGGCCACTCTGATCTGAAAGTCTGGGGCTCCAGCCCTGGGGCTCCCTCTCATCATACTTGAGCCCCGAGGTCACGGACTGATGCCTCTATCCCTGGTCTTCCTACTGCCGAGATATCTACAATCTGACGTGGGCAGAATAATCCAGAGGAGGAATGCTGATGTCCACAGAGATTCACCGAGCTGGTGATTAAGCCACGACCAGCGCACCTCACCGGCTGCAGTCACCAAAAACTAAGGGTCCCGACTGCGAAGGCGCTGCCCTAACCCTTCACGGGGGAAAATCCATCGGGCTTCCCTGCTCCCTGCCAACGTTTTATGAATGTGTTTATTAGGTGCGAAATCTCCACTTTCCCATGTTTGAAGAGAGGAGGGAGAAGATAGAGGAAACCTAGACTTCCTCTCCTCCATAAGGCAAAATTTCAAATAATCAGCAGACCCACAACAGATGGACTGTGCTTTAGCACTCCTGAGGGGGAGAGGATGAAGCAGTCTGGCTCTGTCTCTCTCTAAATCGAGAGAGAGGACTTGAGCCAGTGTGTGTGTGCGTGTCCGTGTGTGTGTGTATGTGTGTGTGTGAGAGAGAGAGAGAGAGAGAGAGAGATGAGGGGGGAGGGGAGGGAAGGAGAGAGGAGCCAGACCATGAAAATGAGAAACAAGAAGCAGAAACCACTCAGAGGAGAAAAAGGAATTGAGGACCCCAGGAGGCCAACCCGGGAGAAGTCAGTCTCGGGGCAGCGGGCAGGATGGGGAGAGGAAAGGAGAAAAAGAAAACCAGGAAACAAAGCAAGACACAAACCAAAAGACAAACTGTTAGTACAGGGACTCACCGATTCTGCATTGGTAACTAACCACCTCACCGGTTATCTAAATAGAACACGTCATAAAAGCAGACTTTGGGTAAAGCCAGCTCATTAAAGGATGCTGGGCAGGACTCAGGAGAGCTGGGATCTCCTTCCGTCCCTGCCACCCACGGGCTGGTGGCCCTGTCCTGCACCTCTCATCCTAGGACTGTTTCTACGTGGAAACTTCTTTCCAATTCTCACGGTCTATGAGATCATGGAAAGCATGAGGGTCAGACCTCGGAAGCAGTTGAAGAAACGTGGATCGTGTCACAAAGTCCTATCCTAGCAAAAGAAGCAGCGGCATCTTCTCCACGCCGTCCCTGGGGTTTACGTGAGCAGAAACCTCACATGTTGTGAAATGGGTGAGTGCAGTCAAAGCCAGGCTGGGCGTGGAGCAGAAGACCTGAGGAGGGGTCCACCGGCCCAATGCCCTGTGACCGTTTCTGCCCTGGGACTCCTGGGCCGGGGATGAACTGGTCTTGCACAGTCAGGCTTCAGCCATCAGGGCAGAGAGCCCTGGAGATGGGGCCTTGGGGAGAGCACACGGCAGTGGCCCTGCTGTGCTGACACACGCTCTCCTCTCAGCCCTTCCTGCCCACCCCTCCTCGCCACGAGGCCCAGCCTCCCTGCCTCCAGCAAGGCTACGCTCTGTCATTTGTTTGTTTTCCTTTGGGATTTCCTGGTTTGGGTTTTCTCGTGTGGATTTTCCTAAGACCCTGTTACCCTAAACGCACTCAAGATGTTCCAGCTGCTCGGGAACAGCTCTGGCCAGCTCACATATCCGGTTCTCCATCCTCTACCTGGCTTAGCTGGCTTACCTAGATCGTCTCAGAGAAGGCTGAGCAGTATGGTTGAGAATGGCCCTGGAGCCACTGTCTGGAGTCCCTGCCGTTCACTTCACTTGTGTGACCTTGGGCAAGTGACCTAAGCTCTGTGTCTTTGTTTCTTCATCTATAAAACGGGGATGCTAATAATAAGATCTACTTCCTGGGGCTGCTGTGAGGATTAACGGTGCGACACGTGCAGCTCTAAACACTGTACCTGTCATAGTCTAGGTGCTTAATAAATGTCAGCCCTCAGCCATAAATTCCCACACCTTTGCAGCCCAGGACAACACCATCAAAGATGCTGTTTCCTAGCATGTATTGTGACCAAGCTGCTGCCTGAATCATCACTGATGGTGACAGATGACCCGTCAAGGTCCACCCTCCTCGCTGGTTACACTCGGTATCATCCCCAACACTTAGCCTGGGTCCACACACAAGCGGAAATGATTTCAATGCAGGTTGTTGAAATTCCCCTGTCCGTTTCTTGTCTGCAAGCAGCCACTACGCTCTCCTCTGCTATTCCCTCCTGAAGAGTCAGACGCGTCCTCTCTGACAAGAGTTCACATTTCTGCTACAATCCATTGTTATTCTGCACACTTTTCCTTCCTCCGCTCTCTGCCTGAGATTTCCGGGCTGCCTTCTCTCACAAGATCTTTTCACACACCCCAGAGCAGCAGCTCTCTTTCTCTTTTTATTCTATTAACTCTTCCAAGCATCTATCCTAGAGAAAGAGCCTAGGAACAGCTAGCTCCCAACCGTGGGTATGGGGCGAGCTGGGCTTGGCGTCCTGGTCCATCGTGAACTGTCCGTCCGACACAGCAAAGTGTGTTTGTGTCCCTGTGGGAAATGGAGGTCCTTGGTTCTTCTCAGCAAACAGCTCTGACCATCTCAGGGTGAAGGGTCTCAAACGACCTGGGTTTTCTCCCAGCTTCCAATCCTTCCTTTTCCGTGCTGCCCACACACCTACCCCACCTGGGGTGGCCAGGAGTCTTGCAAAATCATATACAACCCCCCATCACCTGGTGATCTGAAAACCAGGAGGTCCTTCGAGATCTGCCGGGTCCCTGCCTCTCCTGTCTCATCCCTGCCCTTCCGCTCCTCTCCCTGCCAGGCTCCCAAGCCCATACTTTACCCACACGGGTGAAAGCAGCAGCAGCTCTGCAAACGCACCAGGGTCTCTCACACTTCCGGCCTCCTGGGACGTCTGCCAGGCTAACTCCCACTTGTCTCTCAGCTTTTCACCTCCTCCGAGAAGCCTTCTTGGTCCTCTTTCCATGCTGCCCACCCACCCCACCTCGCACCAGCCCAGGCAGGCAGCGCTCCTGCCTTTTCTTTGCTCTCTGTCCCAGCACACAGCACACAAAACCACTGGACTTGTCTTATGTAGCCTCTCTGCTACTTGGAGCTTTCTGAGGGCAGAAACCATACTTTCCATCAAGTCCCAGGGTCATCACAGTCACTGACAACCGATGACGGATTTTCCTACTGGAGTTCAAATGGAACTGAATTGAACAGGAGGAAACAGAGCTGGATTTTTCTGCTGGCCTAAGAACTAACAAAATCACCTTAGGCAGAACAAACTTCAGAGGAATGGGAGTCAGCAGGTCCCGACGGGGACACACAACAGCTGACTCTCAGCTGTGTGGTCCATCTCCTCTGCTCCCTGGTGGCCTGTGAGCTACAGACGCCAAGAGATTGAACTGGGCCCAGCTTTTTTGCTAAGAGCTACCCGCCACAGATAAGCACACGTCAAGACAGATACAGAGAAGAGTAAATGTCAGTTTCAGCTCAGGTCTGACACATCCTGGAGATTATCAGGCGTATGCAATCTTTGGGGGGCAGCAGAGGTTCTGGGCTCATCTGCGGTTTGGGCTGAGATCCGGGCTTTGGGGGCCTGGGTAGCAGAGAAGGGTCCCCGGCTGTCCACTGAATCTGCAAACTCTCCCCCTTTCCCATGGCTTGGCCTCTCCTTCTCTTCACCCGGCTTTGCTTCCCAGCCAGATTCTATGACCAGAGCCACAGAAGCCTTCCCGTCCTCCTTCCACATCCTAGCGTTTCCTGTGGGCCCTGATACCCCAGAATTCCCCTGTTAAGATTAAAGGACCACGTGGGACTCCCCTGGCGGTCCAGAGGTTGAGACTCCTAGCTTCCACTGCAGGGGGCACGCGTTCCATCCCTGCTCGGGGAACTGGAATCCCGCATGCACGTTGCACGGCCAAAGAAACAGAAAAAGATAAAAGAAGTATGAGGTTAGCATTGGTCTTGGGCCAAATGAGCTCTCGGGGTATCAAGAACCTGATCTTGTACAGACAGTGCTAAGTTCTTCTGCACGTATATCTAAATGAAACTGGAAAAAAAGAAACCATAGTAAATGTTCATAATTCTTGCACATTTCCTTTGATAGGCTACTCGGAAAGTCCCATCCCCTAAATCGTCGAGACAAGAAGAGGGCTTGGGAAGGAAGGAAGGAGTTAAAGGAGCAGCTCAGAAACCGCTGATGTCATTTAGGTACAGGCTTCCAGGCTGGCAAATGTTAAACCTCAGCATCTGAAAGCCAGGGGCAAGAGGATCCATTTCCCAGCCTGGGGGAGACTGATATCTACACAAGTGACTTCTCCCAGAGTAGAAGAGACCAGACACCAACCTTGGTCTAAAACGGGATGAACAGACGGTTCCTAGACCACATCTGAAACCAGAGCACAGCAAAGTGGGCTTGAAAATCAATTGTGACTTGGAGGGAAGAATGACACCCTGCAGAAAGCTGGCTATGATCTCCAGCAAGAGGTGACAACGGAGGGCAATGAACTACGGGAGGGAGAGCTAGGCAGCGTGGGCAGGAAGGGCACGCTTCTCCTGGGGCCGGGACCCTCCCCTGGTATCCTCCTCCAGGGTCCACGGATGGGTGTCCATCCAAGATCACAAGTGAAGTCACAGTTGGGCCAGCTAGGATGGAGAGATGGGTGAGAAGCTGATGTCGTCATAACAATATCTGGGAATTCTGGAGTTTTCATGCCATCTCAACTTCTAACCTCTTCCTCTTTGCTTCAGACCTCGTTGGGAAACTATTATGCATAGTTGACATTTTTCGTGTGACCACGCATGCGAGGCACTGTGTTGAGTGACTTATCTCCTTTGATCCTCATCAGAACCCTCTATGGTCAATATTATCATTAACCTCACTTTACAGGTGACTAAACTGCTGCATAGAAAGGTGAGGTAACTCCTGTAAGGTCAGATGGTGAGTGTCAGAGTGAGGATAAGACCCAGCTCAGACTGCCTTCAGAGCTTGAACTCTGAATTAGTAGAATTGGGAAAAAACAGAGCATCAGGAAATATGATACAAATAGCCACCAATGGGAAGACACATTCTGTAAGGGACAAGCTCTTACAAAAGCATCCGAATTCTCTAACTTTTGCCAAGAAAAAACACTGCAAGATGGTTCGCCTGGGGAAGCATAGAACCTGTGGTCCTAAAACAGAATAATTCTCTAAATGAAAATAACTGTTGCACACAGAGACACAGGTACTGTGCCCAGGACGCTTGGGAATAACCCCTTGGCTGGAAGTGGAAGATGTAAGGTGGGGGAGACAGTGGGAAGGAAAGAGAAGAAGACCCTATGTTCTCCTTTCTTTTTCATTCAAACTTTGCAGAGAAGTGACATCGAATTATTCCCTCCTTCCTCTGTAACCAACAGAGGACAGAGACCACCCAGATCAAATCCATCAGGAAAATACTTTCCAAGGGAAATAATCATCTCAATCACAGGACTTTGGCAGGCAGGAGAGGTTTGGAGGAACATCAAGAAAGATCTAAGGATAATGATACTGGTCAGCAAATTAGATACGGCATTGCAATCCAATAAGACAGCAAGATCCAATGCTAATGTGACTTGCAAAAGTTTCCCAAGCCAAGGCATCAATCACACTGGTAGGAGGAGTGATGAGCTCTTGTTTATACCCCTGGCCTTTCACCATCACAGGATGGTATTCGATGTGTTCTGGAAAGCTATCAACCAACTGTCAGTGATCCTACGAGGACAAAAGATGGAAATGGGATGAGCAGGAAAGATGTGGGTGGAGGGTCAGCAACTATGTAAATGTTTACTAACTAACAGGTGTGAATAGATAGTGGGTGAGGTGAGCAGATGAAAACTAGAGGGTTAATGCTAAAAAAAAAAAAGCAATAGTTAAATTGTTTATTCAGTGGAATATGTAAAGAAGAAGACGAGAGAGCTTCAGGCTGCCAAGATTCAAAGGGACCCTGCTCTAGATTCGAGGTCATTCTCATCATCCCAGACACACGACTTCACTTCGTTAAAGGTTTCCCATGAACTGTGATTTGACAACTTTCCTCAGGAACGTAGGCTAATTTCTTATCATCGTTACACACACAGAAATGCCTTTTTGGATTGAACTCAAATCTTTCCTGCTCAACTTAACCCATTTCTTTTTCTATTGCCTCCAAAAGAGAATAATTTCTTTGTCTGCTACTCTATGTGGAAAAAAAAAAAAAAATCCGTGCTTCAAGGCTAGTAAGGATCCATTCAGTTTTCTCTTTCTCAAACTAAGCAATCCTCATTTCCCAACTTTTTCATGTCTCTCATCTTCCAAATCCCTGCCCATTTTTTTTTTTAAGGAAAAAAAAAAGCCAAGAGCTAGGTAGGGACTTAAAAATCATCTAGCTCACAGCTCTGTGACTACAGATGAAAACTCACGTTAACAAACGACCCAGCCCTCATCTTCCAGAGCAGGGTTCCTCAGCCTCGGCATTTTGGATCAGACAGTTCTTTGTGGCAGAGGCTGTCCTGTGCATTGTGGGAAGACCAGCAGCATCCCGGGTCTCCAGCCACTAGATGCCAGTAGCACCACCCCCCCAGTGGTGACAACCAAAAAGGTCTCTAAAGAATGTAAATATCCCCTGAGGGCAAAATAAACCCAGTTGAGACCGTATCCAGTGGAATTCATCTCTTTCCTCAGATTGTGGACCCTTCCGTGTATCCCAGGTTCAGAAGTAGCAAGGTTAAGTCCACCCAGGACTTAACCTCCTCCAATGCTGGGACCATGTCCTCCTGACAGCATGTGAGCTACTGCACTGGGCTTTGGCTCTCTTCTCCAACAACCATGACTGGAGACTAACCAGCCAGCCAGCACTGTGCTACGTGCTGATGAGAGGACCAAACGGGGCTTCTGCTTTTCCTCCTCAGCCGCAGGTCAGGACCAGAGTCATCATTCCCTTTCTGGGGTCCAGGTTCTCTGGAAGCCAGAGATCTGGAGCGCATGCTCCCTGGGGGAAGCGAAGCTCTTACCACCCAGTCACTTAGCCCTTGAGCCCCACTCTGAGCTCGAAAGATGCTAAGTGTCTAGCGCTTATTATGACCCTATTGTCTACAAGTCTCTGTGAGCCTCCTCAGTGCCCTGCATCAGCCCCATCGGCAGGCTGCATGCACTGAACCACACACAAAAGCTCTGCTTGCAGACCAGCTTCAGGATCAGGTCCCTGGTCTGGAGATGCTTGTAGTCTTTTCAATGGCACGCCAGGAAAAAGAACAGAAACAAATCAAACACGCACTGTGCAAAAACCACGTCGTGGCTGGAGTCACCGCACTCTCCCTGGAAGGCGGGAATGGAGAGGAAAGAATCCGGGTCCCGCCCCTCACTCACCCAGCCACCTACACTACTGCCAGTTAAAGACAGCACAGCTCAGCAGAAACCACGACTTCAATTCAAATGAGGTCAACCGAGCCCAGCTCCCCCATCGAACGCAAAGATGATACACTTATTAGGGTTGTTATTCATCGTTGTTAACCCTGGTTAGTAATCCTGATTAGTATGGTGTTTTTTACTCTAAATAAGCCTTAGGAGAATCACACCCAGGAGGTACATCCAGATTGAATAGGGAAGAGCTGGGCTCATTACCAGTTTGCAATTTGAGGCCGTCAGGAATGAGTGTTACCTGTTCAGAACCACAGTGGATCCGTAGTCTCGATGTCCCCCATTTGGTGTCAAAGACGATGCTACCCAGGGAGGTCCTATCACTTGAGGTACAAGCTCAAGCCTTGGGAATTACCATACTCTCCCCCTTTGCCAGGGGAAAATAACTTCCAAGTCCAGACACATGGTAAGTCTGAGTGTGAACCCGTTTTATGTGAATTCTTTTCCAAGCCCTAGATCCTTCAGCATTAGCTTGAAGAAGCTCTTTTTTTTTTTTACAAAATAATTTTCCAAATATATTATTTTCAACAAAGTAGAAAATAGATTTGCAGTCGCTTCCCTGTTGGGAAAAATTAGTCCCTGTGTTTTTGCTTCATTTATAATTTAATCACCGAACGGTGTTTTTAAACCATCATTTGATGATGAGGATCCTGCTTAGCTTTAATGAGCTTTGGGAAAACTGAAGGGTTTTTTTAACAGAGTAATTTCTATTTTAAAATAATATACCAACAGTACATAAGGTTCAGAAAGGAGAGAAAAACACCCAGAATCCCACCATCCAAACAAAACATTTGAGGGGATCCCCACCCTACAATGGGTGAGCATGTTTAATGAGATGCTCAATGGATGAAGGATGCTGATCCAATCAGGATTTTAGGAGGAGGGCAGGGCACTTAGGTTGCCTGAGAAAAATCAAAGCACAAAATAGCCCAGCTGGGAAGATGCGTTTTGAAGGAGTTTTGGAAAAACTCACTATCATCCCATCTGTTTAAGCTATAACACGGTAAAAAGTCTCTCTCGCCTCTGATACACACTCTTGCTGGCCTCCTCTCTCTTCTCGGATGGGAGTCTTTCCTTTATTTTTCTCCACTCTGTCCCATCAAGGCTGTGTGCTGCCTAGCCCAGAGTAGGCATTTGTGCACACCCCAGAGAAGGCCTTTAACCCCACCACCTGCCGGCGCACCAAGAGAGCAGAAACCCCAGTGTGAATCACTTTGCAGACCAGCTCTGCTGAGAGTTTAGTCTTCTCACGGGCGGGATGCAAAAGAGTACCTTGCACGAGTCTCTTCTACACAGCACAAGATGGAGACTGGGCCACAATTTGTCTATTTAGGTCGTTATAAACAACGTTTCAGAATAACGAAATCATCTGTAATTAGAGCACAAAGGGAAGTTGAGAGCTCTACGGCTCATTAAGCCCACCAAGATAACCAACTGCAATACTTTAATCCAAAAACATATCCTCACACAGTTTTAAGACTAATGTTTCCCAAGTCTTTTTTCAGTCCCGAATGAAGATATGAACTGGCTGAGTTGCACTTAGATCAGTGGAGGGGAAGACGTCCCCCCATGTCCAACCTTCCCCAGTCTTAGCAAAACCCATGCACATGCACATTTTCCTTTCTTCTGCCCTTCTCCATCCCAGAGTCCTCTGTCCACCATACTCATTCCACAAACTTGAAAGGATAAAATCCCGTGGAGGAAATTTAGAACAGTCATCCCACCTGGGACGTGTTTGCGATGCCTGGTGTGTGGTGACACACAGGCAGGGACCCGGTGCTACAGCCGCTGCCTGGAACAAAGCCGGTTGCCTCAGATATGTTGGGATGACTGTTTCAGACCATTTGCCTACATGGAGTAAGTATCCTTTATCCTCTCTCTCTCTCCCTCTGTCTCCCCGTCTCTGTTAACCAAAATACCATCTGACTTTACTCTGAAAACAGAGTGGGGATGACAATGTATAAGGACAACGTATGACTAGCTGTGGACTTAAAAGGGTTAGGTAACCTGGTAAGAGTCCGATAAACGAAATCCCATAATCCAGCTCTCCACTGTTGCCAAGGGACATTGTATTTGATAGAGCTTTCCAGCGTTTCTTTTCTTCAAACAATGCTCTCATACATACTGCCCTTGTCTCCAGTCAGCATCTGAGTCTATTTGTATCTACATGTTCCTCCTCTGAAAATATCACAGACCTCATACTTTCCAAGACACCTAAGAAACATCAGTCAGTCATCTCTGCTGGTTCCTGACTCATCTTTCAGTCAAAATATTTTTCACGTGGCCAGGAAGGAAGGACAGAAGAAAGGGAGTGAGGATGGAGGGAAGGAAGGAAAGAAAGGAGGGAGGGAGGGAGGGAGGGAGGAAGGAAGGAAGGAAGGAAGGAAGGAAGGAAGGGAGGGAGGAAGGACGGGGAAGGGAGGAAGGTAGCCTTCCTCTTCTCCTCCTCCCCCAGCCCACCCAGAAACCTTCTTGAGCTTTACACCACTTTCTAATATTGGTCCTTTTAGTCCGCGGCTTCTCAGAGACAGTGATCCTGGATGTAGAGACTCTGGTCTAACTCCCCACTTTCCAGGTGAGGAAACGTCTCAGAGCCCAACCACACACAGTCACTATTAACATGTCCTCTGCCAGGCTCTAGTATTTGTCACCTTCCTATCTCCCATTTCCCCATCATCTCAGTGCACGCTCATCTTGGTTAAATAATCCAGACCTAACAGCAGAAGCGCTGAAACGGCTTGGCCTGCGCAGTAGCAAGTCCCAGAGGCCCTGGGATGGAGGTGCCTCTGGCCTAACGTGTCTTAAACGCTCCTTCTCATCCTGGGCCCCGAGATGGAAAGGGCACAAGTGACAATCCGTCGGGCAGGTCTGAAAAAGCCCTCACTTATGCACAGGCCTCACAGTAAATAGGGAGCCTGGGTTAATCCCCTTTGAAAGTCTCCTGGAGGCACGTTTGGTGTTTTGATCAGGAATCTGAATCCGCTGACTATTGGAAAAACATATGTCAAACAGAATGAATGCACCCCATCACTCTGACTGCTCATGGGTCATGGGAACCTGGGGTCCTCAGGGAGGGAAGATCTTCACCAGGCCGGACCTCTGGTTTTGGAGGCCCCTACTGATGCCTGATGAGAGAGAAACTCTGCAGCCCCAAGCAAAGACCGTGGAGCTGCAGAAACGGGGTGTGGCCACATTTCCTCTCTCTGCCTTTGCACTGAGCGCGGGCGAGGTGCTTTCCCAAAGGTCTGCTTGTTAGGAAGCTCCCTGTCATGAAGTGATGGGGAAACACAATGATGCCGCAGGGCTGACAAAGTACACACACAATCAACTGCAAGGCAAAAGCTCTCTCAGCTGGCCAAGTGTTTCCCACTGACCTACCAACGCATCTCTCTCTGGAGATCCCTGGATGCAGGGAGATCAGCTCGGCGCTTTGTGACCACCTAGAGGGGTGGGATAGGCAGGGTGGGAGGGAGGGAGACGCAAGAGGGAAGAGATATGGGAACATATGTATATGTATAACTGATTCACTTTGTTATAAAGCAGAAACTAACGCACCATTGTAAAGCAATTATACTCCAACAAAGATGTTAAAAACAAAAAAAAGTTCATCAGAAGACTCACATCCACCGAGTCCAGACACGGGGCTAGACGCAGAAGTTAAAGTGCTTTGTATCCAGCAACTCAAATGCAAAACACTTGAATTCCTTTTCCGTAAAGGGGCGCAAGATCTTAGTGAAAAAGAAAAGCTCCCCCTTTTCTTTTCATGTGGGAATGGAAGCAATAAAGTTTCAGAAGCCAGTTTCCACAGGCTTTGACCCTTTGGATTTTGAAAATAAAGTGCAACATTAGCTAAGTGTTGGCTTACGGGTTCTGTCGAGGTTCCCCAGTTGGGTCCCACAAGTCAATGTCAGTATCCTGTCTGCCTTTATGTCTCTGAAAAGCCTATCGTTAGAGAACCAGGACATGAAAAGCAAGTGCGGATGAACAGCATCTCCAAACAGTCTCTCCAAAACTGTCTTTGGAAAAGTTTGCAAGTGTTTCTCCCAATCCCTTCCATTGACACCATGTGGAGAAAAAGCACCTGTGGTGGCTCAGTAGGTAGGTGCCCCGACCTGCGTCAGTGGGTGTGTCTGCCGGGGTGTGTGAGCAAAGAACTCTCAAAGCGCCGGACTAGGGGTCCAAGTTCAAGCCCTGCCTGATACCTGCTCAATCTTAGTCCTTGAGAAACCTATCTGAGCTTCAGTCTTCACATCTATAAAATGAAGGTCCGACGTCGATGGCCAGAGGAGAACACTCGATCCAAGAAATACTCTTAGATTCTCTGAACACGTCCTTTAATCCAGGGAAAGGAAAAATGATCAATTCTCCACTTTACTCTCTGTGGTGGCGAAGCGGGTCAGAGACCCTCTCTAAGCTGTGCACATCTGGAAAGATGGACTAAACTCAGTCTGGTTTTGGTGAGAGAAGAGAGGACGAGGCAGACATCTCGATAACGAGGCATCCAGTGGTTAAGAATCCGCCTTCCAGTGCAAGGGATGCTGGTTCCATCCCTGGTCGGGGAACTAAGATCCCATAGGCCATGGGGCTACTAAGCCCACGCGCTCTAGAGCCCATGCACCACAACTAGAGGCTGCAACTAAGACCTGATGCAGTCAAATAAATACATATTTTTAAAAATAATGAGGCGTCAAATACTGTTCCTGAAGCTGAAGAGGAGACAGTCTGAAGGATCAGTCAAATCTAGTTGATGTAGCAACGCAACAACCTCACAAAGATGGGACCCAGAGCTGGAGCAACACAGCAGGTCAAAGCCACCCCTTTCTGCCCTAGAGTTCAAAGCTACCGCACTCTCCTGGCTCTGCGCCTCGAGCTCAGTCCAACCATTACATACGGTGTCCATTAAAGCCCCCCAGGGTCCTCTTCACTTGCTCTCTCCTTGGGGTCAAGTCATGCACAGGGTTCAGTTACCGTCTATACACTGAGGATTTCCAAATTTGCATTGCCAGTGCACGTGGCTCTCACTACACATCCAGGTCCACACACTCAAGTGCTTCTTCCATGTCTCCATGGATGTTCCAAAGCTACCAAGAGCCAGATCCTGCTTCTCCCCACCAAACCCGTTCATCCTCCTGATTCCACGTGTCAGAATTCAGCACCAGGGTCTTCCGGCCGCTTGAGCCAGAAACTTGACTGTCGTCCTTGTATTTCCCACATTCAATCAATCACCAAATTCTGTCATTTCACCTCCTATCATGGTCCCAAATCCACCCACTTGTCTTCACATCACCTGGCTGGTCCAAATCTCCATCACTGCTTCCCCAGATGACCTCAACAATGTCCTAACTAGTCTCCACCTGACAGATCGTCCACCGCTCTGCAGCCAGAATGAATGACCTTCTCAAAATATAAATCTTATCATGGCGTTATCTGGTGGCTTCCTACAGCGCCCTTCCTGATCTGCCCCTCTCCACCTCTTCAGCTTTATTTCGTGCCACTGTGCCCACCCCTCAATCCCCGTGTTCTCTACATCCTAGCCATAGTGGTCCCTCACCATACATCTAGGGTTGAGAAGGTGCAGTGTTTGCCCGGCCTCAGTACCCTCCCACATGCAGCTTCTTCAGCCTGAAATGCTCCCTCCATCCCCTCACCTGGCTGCCTCTTCTCAGACATCAGATTTCAGCCTGTGTACCCCTTCCTCCAGAGAGATGCCTTTGGGCTCCCAGACCAAGTTAGTACGTATATCATATTTCACATCCATCTTCCCATCATTCTGCAAGTTCTGTAAAAGTGAGGACTCCATCCACCACGCTCTTCACAGCATCCTCAGTGACTGGCGCTAAAAAGGTTCTTAATAAAGATGTGTTGAATGAACGAAAAGGAGAAGGTAGTGCCCAGGTAGACTGGAAGGGGAATTAACATGGAATCTGAGCTACAAGGTCTTGCCCACTCTTGCCTTCACCTAGGACATCTGGTTCATTTCAAAATGCAGTCAGATAGAGTAGATCCATTCTTGTCTTTGTAAAACAAAGTCAGATGTTACTCGTTGGCTTATAACCTTCCAATGGTTTCCCGTCTTACTCAAAGTAAAAGCCAAAGTCTTTACAATGACCTATAGACGCAATATAATCTGGCCTCTTTGCTATTCTCTGAACAAGCTAGACACACGTCTGCCTCAGGCCCTTTGCATTTGCTGTTCCCTCTGTCTGGAATGCTCAACCCCAGATATCTATGTGGACCACTGCCTCTTTATTAGGTCTACATCTAAATATCACCATCTCAGTGTTCCTTTTCCTGGCTTCTCTATTTAAAGTTAGAATTCTCTGACATTCCTTTTTGTCCTTCTCTGTCTCATGATTGTTCTCTATATACCGTCTATATATTTTAGTTATTTACTGTTAACTGTCCATGCCATCCCACTAGAATATAAGCTCCCTGATGGCAGAGAATTTTTTTGCCTCTACCATTCACTGCAGTATCCTCAACATTCAGAACAGCCACAGAGTAAATAGATCTTGGTGGAATGAATGAACGTCTTTTCTTGTCTCTGCCTGGCCGCGGCATTTCACATGTGATGGCGTTTTTGCCTCGGTTCCAGAGCCTTCTGGGGATCCTTCATGAACCTTTTTAGAATATCCTACCATCTGCCACGTCTGCAACAGATCTCACGAGTGATTGAAAGTTTGAGCTGAATACAATCTATCAGGCTTATTTCCTGCCTCCACACATGCTCTAACTCTTCCCAATATAGTAAGTCCCATTATATAGAGAGCCTAATTATAGGGGAGTGTAACAAAAGCAGTTTCATGTTGAAATAGCATTCACGTGTGCCCTCCAGAGGGGTATTGAAACATAAATGACAGACTAGGGATATTATAGGATATGCAAGAGACAGTTGGGTTGGGGCTGAACATCACTAAATTGAACTGAGGAGGTAATCAAACCACTTCAGTTGAGAAGAAGGTGAGAGAATACCTTCCTAAAACAAAGAGACATTTTCCAGGGACCCACCAGGATGTGGGTCTTCATCCACGTATTCATTTATCTATCGATAGATATTATTCAACATCTTTTATGGGACGGGCACTGTGGCGAGTCTATTCAAAGACAGCTCATGATTTAGAAGAAGAGACAGGGATGTAAACAGATAACTTACCCCTCCAAGTCGTAAGGGCTACTGCAGAAATACGGGAAGCAACTGGGTCTGCCGAGGGAAGTCAAAAACTTTCGTTAAGGAAGTGACATTGGAGCAGCGTCTTGAAGGATGACTAAGAATTGTCCAGGTGAAGAAGCAGTTCAGCGTGGCAAGAACCCACCCAGAGGTTGCCGCCCAAGACGTAGAAAGAGATGAAGTTGCTGAGGACCACACTGAAGTTGTAGTTTAGGCGTTTGGTGAACTCCACTTCAGAAATGAAGACGATCTGAATTCCTCCATTTTGAAATAAGGGCTTGAGGAAAGGGGTGGATAGAAATGTCCTCTTCCCACCCCAATATCTAGCTCTTGGAAAAGTGGAGAGACCAGACTGAGTGGGCAAGAGCGGATGAGAAGAAATCATCAATGCCTCTCCAAAGAGCTATTCTCCTCACATTCTCAAATTCGATTCATTTGAATAAACAAACGCCTTTTAATCTGAAAGCATCCTCTAGGAACTTTAAAAGTCATTGTCATCTAAGCCTGATTGAATGAATCGGTCAGTCAAGCATTCCACAAAGAATCAGTATCTGCTATGACCTTGGGGATCTACTGATGAATAGGACGTGGACCCCGTCCTCAGAGAGCCAAGAATCAATCAGATGGAGAGATGAGGAAATCAACACCTTGTCACAGGAGGCCAGAGGAAGGCGAGGACATTCCAGAGCCAGGTCAGGTGGTTGGGGGGATACTGCTACAAGTCCCATACATGTGACATCTGAACATCGAGGACACGAAGGAAAGGGCATCATAAGCAAGAAGTGAAAGAACAAAGCCTCTTCTGGGCGTGGTGAAAGCACATGGCTTTCTTCAATCCCATGTGACCTCCACTCTCTACCCGCTTCTCCCCCACAAGATTCTTCTAAACATGGTCAACCTTTCCATGCCTCTTATTCAGGCTCCAGCCCACTGCTGTCAGGACTCCCAACCATTCCACTGACATCGCTCTCAAGAGTGTCACTGTCAGCTTCCCCTGTGAACAAAGTGAGGAGATGGACTTTTGATCTTACCAACGGCCACCTTGCCTGGATGGCCATGTTCCAAAGCCCTAAAAGGCTTCTCTACCAGTAGCCCTGGCCCCCTCCAGTCTGCTTTAAGTGACAATCGGATGAACTGTAAACTGTGCAGCTGACCCTGTCATGGTCCCATTTAGAACCTTCTTTCCCCATTGCCTTTGGGATCGAATGTGATGTCTGAGGCTCACCTGGCAAAGCCGGTCACCATCCTGCCGGGGTCAGCCTCCTGTTCCCTCTGCTGTCTCTGCACTCTGTCCACATGGACCCTCCAGTAGTGCCTGAACTTCTCAGCGCTCTCTCTCTTTGCTGGACCTTAACACATGCTGCTGCAGAGCCCTTTCTTGATCTTTGCTTAGCTGAGACTTGCTTATCCTTCAGATCTCAGCTTAGAAGTCACTTCTTCCAGGAAGACTTTCTGCATCTTGAGTCTTAGGTGCCTCCACTACGCACTTGAGAGGACCTTGTGTTCCTCTACCGCAGTGCTTGCCAGGCGCTAGTGAAACCCCCTGATGACTTGTCTGTGTTTCCCCCAAGGCTCTGGTCTCCTTGGGAGCAAGGAGCTCTGGGCTCAGGCCAGGCACAGAAGAGGCCTAGGTATTTTCATCAGTTACTTTGGTATCTCCATTAGTCAATTACCATAGTCTGCTACTGCCTGATTCACACATGACACCGGTGTCCCATGAGTAGAAACGTTATCTCATCATATAGAGAGACAATAGAGCAAAGTATCCGAGTGACCTTGGGCCACTTACCTATATTTTCTTTGCCTCAGTTTTCTCTTAAAATAGAACTAATAAGAGTGTCCTGGCTAGGGGTGGGCACAGCAATGCTGGTAAATTTTTAACAACTGGCTCTTCAAGTAACAAAAAGGAGCCCATAGCGTTAGCCAATTTCTGTGGTGTAAATACTCCCACCATGGCCAATTTCAAAGCTACCAACTTGACATCACTGATTATGGAGTTTTTCCACCGTATGGCTATAACAGACATAAATAATCCCAAGAGCATAAATAATAATGAAACGTAAAAAATAATTGGAAAGCAATCAGTTGTGAATGTCACCTTTTAAAATATAATTTCCTGGGCTTCCCTGGTGGTGCAGTGGTTGAGAGTCCGCCTGCCGATGCAGGGGACACGGGTTCGTGCCCCGGTCCGGGAAGATCCCACATGCCGCGGAGCGGCTGGGCCCGTGAGCCATGGCCTGGAGCCTGCGCGTCCGGAGCCTGTGCTCCGCAGCGGGAGAGGCCACAGCGGTGAGAGGCCCCCTTTATATATATATATAGATATAGATAGATAGATAGATATAGATATATAGATATAGATATAGATATAGATATAAAATTTCCTTAATTGCAAATTTATAAAATTTGATATTTTTAATAATGGCTCTGTTTTACAACAGGCTTGCAAAATTCCTGAAAACTTAACAATTGGCTCCCTTGACACTGCATTCATAGGCTCCAGAAAACCCTGGGTGGAGTGTGTGTGGAGAAGATGGAGGGACAGCTCACAACTTCTCTCCCCGGGCCTGGGTGCGCAGGTTCAGTTCACCGTGATACAGAGGGGAAGATGCTCCTTTTGGGCTCCAAGTCTAAACGATGCGGGACCTCAGGGAAGAAGCGATACTGTGATCCCTGTTTTGGCCCCATGCTTTGTGTCCGTACCTTACCTACCAAAAGCACTCTGGAGAAGCAAAGGGATTTGGAACCTCAAACCTTGGCCCTAACAGTTGCCAATCAGCATCAAACAGCACAGCATCTCTCTGAAGACTGCTGGTCCATTTATGCGTCATGTCTTATTATTTTAACATATCTTTATGGTATTAGTCAATGTTTATTGTCTATTAAACACACGAATCCAGTTGATCATTTCTTACAATGATTAATTCATCGATGGCATCACATTTTTGAGCACACGTTATATTTCATAAGTTCCTATTGAAGTTCTAGCCTTATGCTCTAAGGGAAATAGAGTTTCTTGGTTCAGTGAGTTTGGGAAATAGTTATCTCCGTGGGCTTCAAGAATTAACTTTTCTACTCAAGCCTACATCCCTAACTGGGAACAGTACACCTCATGGGGGTTTAGCTAACTTTATAGTTGTCCTCACTTTATTTTTCATTTTTTTAGTTTTTTTTAACTGAAGTATAGTTGATTTACAACGTTGTGTTAATTTCTGCTGTACAGCAAAGTGATTCAGTTTTATACATATTATTTTTCATATTCTTTTCCATTATGGTTTATCACAGGATACTGAATACAGTCCCCTGTGCTATACAATAGGAACTCATTGTTTATCCATTCTACATATAATGGTTTGCATCTGCTAATTCCAAATTCGTAATCCATCCCTCCCCTACCTTGGCAACCACAAGTCTGTTCTCTATGTCTGTGAGTCTGTTTCTTTTTTTTTTTAATTTTTTTAAAATTAATTTATTTTTGGCTGCGTTGGGTCTTTGTTGCTGCGCGTGGGCTTTCTCTAGTTGAGGCGAGCCGGGGCTACTCTTTGTTGCGGTGCGCAGGCTTCTCATTGTGGTGGCTTCTCTTGTTGCAGAGCACAGGCTCTAGGTGCACAGGCTTCAGTAGTTGTGGCACGTGGGCTCAGTAGTTGTGGCTCACGGGCTCTAGAGCACAGGCTCAGTAGTTGTGGTGCACGGGCTTAGTTGCTCCACGGCATGTGGGATCTTCCCGGACCTGGGCTCGAACCCGTGTCCCCTGCACTGGCAGGCGGATTCTTAACCACTGCGTCATCAGGGAAGGCCCTTTTTAAATTTTTATTGCAGTATAGTTGATTTACAACATTGTGTTAGTTTCAGGTGTACAGCAAAGTGAATCAGTTATACATATACATATATCCACTCTTTTTTAGATTCTTTTGCCATATAGGTGATTACAGAGTACTGAGTAGAGTTCCCTGTGCTATACAGTAGGTCCTTTAGTTATCTATTTTATATATAGTAGTGTGTATATGTCAATCCCAATCTCCCAGATTGTCATACTGCGTGAAGTAAGTCAGAGAAAGACAAATATCATATGATATCACTTATATGTGGAATCTTTAAAAAAATGGTACAAATGGACTTATTTACAAAACAGAAATAGAGTCACAGATGTAAAAAAGAAATTTATGGCTACCAGGGGGAAAGGCGGGGGAGGGGTAAGTTGCAAATCTGTTTCTGTTTTGTAGATAAGTTCATTTGTGTCATATTTTAGATTCCACATATAAGTGATATCATATGGTATGTCCTCACTTTAAATGTCAAAATCTACCCTTGTTTGAAATAGTTCACAGCCCACTTTCCTATCACATAGAATGGACAGCCGGAGGGTCAGAATGCAAAGGAAACTTTTTAATTGCACAGCAGAGTGTTGACTTTGCCAACAACTTGCCCCGTGGCTAAAGCATATGGTTACCTTTTCTACCAAGAAAGCTGGATTTTCTGTACATTTGGCATTCAGATAGTAACCTATCCAGCTCCTATCAAAATCCTGCAGGAGACCATTCATCTCTGAGACAGATAACATGAGGAATATGGTAACAAATTGTTCTCTCTCTAAGCTCTATCCCTGTATCCAGTTAAACTACCAAAATCCCCAGAGAAAAACAAAAACCTATGCACTCCTTTATTTTACGACAATAGAAATGCCATCATAATTACAAATGCATGTACCGTCAGCTTTATCTGAAGGTCAATTAAATGATGGTTTTATGAAATAAAAATTCTACAGTTGTTGTAAAAGCATGAATGAAAGTTGAGGAAAATGTCAATTGGCGTAAATATCGGATAGTCAATTGTTCTTAGAGTTTAGCGTAAGAGAAAAGATGAGATCAAGACACAGCATTACCTCCAGGCATTGAATGCTTATTTTACTGGATGATGAGACCCACGTGACTCATTACATTTCCTTTCTCTCCTTGGCTGTCAGGAATCTCAAAGGTAAAGTTCGTGCTCAACTGAAATAAAGACCTTCCACCCTGGCTTTCTTTTACTGTGGTCTCCCCTCCCTTCGTTACATGGCTCTTTTACCTGTGGTTTCACTGTTCTACTGCAAATGGAATTTTTATTGTATAGGCTTCCATGTTATTTTTGGAAAAAGTCCAACTATGAATAATTAATAAATGAATAAATGTAGCTTACTAGGTTTGCTTTAGCTCGCTACTACCTCATCACCATGCCTTTGTAAGTACCAGAAAAATTCATTATATTAAGCATCACCAAATGTCCATCTCATCCCCGTTAAAAGAAGCTGTCAATTTCTACTTCTTCAGACTAACGGGAAAAGGAGTATAAAATCAAATCCACAAAGAATTTAAAAGTTTTCATTAAAAAGCCAATGTCAGTCTTCTTCCCCCAAACCTTACAAGAAGTGTCTAGAAACAACATTTGATTCAATCCCCCCCCCTGCAGCCCCGCCACTTTCCTCCCCACCCGCAATCATAAAGATGCATGGGAGGGTAGGAGAAGCAGGAGGTCTGAATAATCACAGAGTGAACACAAAGCCAGTTATGCTTTGAAACCCTTAGACTGTGTTGACTCTTCACAAGAAGGACCCTGCTTGAGTTTGTTTCCCCTGCATGGCATCCGCAGAGCTGAAAAAACACCTGGAGATCAAGACTGGGAATGAATGGGAAACTGAAGCCCAGAGAGAGGAAGTAACTAACCCCGGATCGCACCACCATTGGTGGCAAAACCAGCAATAGACCCCAGACGTGCAGAGTCCCACCTGATTTTGTTCCACTGAACGTGCTCACTCCACAAATATCATACTTTCTATACTTTCTTCCTGGTATTTTCATTCCCAAGCAAAAAGAAGAAATAGAATTACATTCACATTTACATCCTGGTCAACCATTATCCTCCGTTTAAAATACCAAAACACTAAAAATAATAGTAAAATAAAATAAAATAATACACCAAAATGGGATTTAAACAGCTATTATAGAAGGCAAGTGGTATGAATATACTACAATACTACGACGTAAGAATGAAAGAGAAATGGAGAGAATTAGAGGCCAGAATGATCTGAAGAAAGATGAGAAAGTTCTGTGCGTATTTAAAATGCCTTTTCCTTTCAAGTTTAGATGAGCGCTTTAAGCACTGGATAAGTCTAAAGGCAAGCGTGCCAAAATCCATTCTAATTCCAGCAACTACTCTGGCATCTCCCTTCCGAGATGCAGAAGCTGGCAGCTCACAGGAGCTGAGGTTGATAAAACGACGTGTGGACAGGTTGGGGAAACAGAGTAAATGAGAAGTAAGAGGACAAAACACGTTCTATTTTTTAAAGTGAAAATGATTGATGCTCTTTAAACCCATATGACCTTTTTTTTTCCTGTTTTAATTGACGTATAGTTGATTTACAAAGTTGTGTTAGTTTCGGGTGCACAGCAAAGTGAATCAGTTATATATATATATATATATATATACATATACATACATACATTCTTTTTCAGATTCTTTTCCCTTATAGGTTATTCCAAAGTATTGAGTAGAGTTCCCTGTGCTATAGTAGGACCTTGTTGATTATCTATTTTATATATAGAAGGGTGTATATTAATCCCAAACTCCTAATTCATCCCTCCCCCACCCCATTTCCCCTTTGGTAGCCATAAGTTTGTTTGCTAAGTCTGTGGGTCTATTTCCATTTTGTAAATAAATTCATTTGTATCTTTTTTTTTAAGATTCTCTATATAAGTGATATCATATGATATTTGTCTTTCTCTGTCTGATTTACTTCACTTAGTATTATAATCTCTAGGTCCATCCATGTTGCTGCAAATGGCATGATTTGCATAACCCATGTTGTCTTTTGATTGGATTTATCTACTGTAATTTTAAAGCAGAAAAGTGAGAGGGAAAGGTGTCAAGAGAGAACATGATTTTCAGTTTCCCTGATTTTTAGTTGGGAGAATATTCGGATACCCACTCCTCCACGCACATGCCCGTTCACTTATGCACAGGGCCATCCGTTCATGCGGCACAAACCTGCTACCACTCCGTGAGGCATGCTGTCAGTTTGGTGGGGACCGCACAGGAATACCCAGCGTGGCTCCTTCCTATAAGAACCTTACAACGTTGTGGCGGAGAAAGACATGAACAAATCGTTATTAAGTGTGAACTACCATAAAAAGGGTAAATCTAGCGCTTCGGCAGTTCCGAGAATAGAGAAGAGATACTTGGCTGAAATTAATCTGCAGATTCACTTTGATCCAAGGGGCATTATAAAGAAAACGCTTCTCCACCTCTTACGGTGTATCCGTGCCTGAACATAGCGTGCAGTTTGGGTAACTGTCACTCACAAGAGGTAGAATATGGACAGACACACTAAAATTAGATCGCTGACCACAGGTAGGAAAAAGAACGATCTGTACTGAGAAAACGTAAGGGTGTTTCCTGGATTCGTCACGGGCCCTAATCCAACGACCGGTATCTTTATAAGATAAGGGAAATTCAGACACAGACACACGGAGGGAAGACAAGCAGAGATTGCGGTGATGTTGCTTCCAGCCAAGGGATGCCCAGAATTGCCAGCAACCACCAGAAGCCGGAAGAGGCAAGGAAGTCTCCTTCCCTAGAGCCTTCTGAGAGGGCAGAGCCTTGGCAGCACCTCGATCTCAGACTGCAGCCTCCGGAACTGTGAGAGAATATATGTCTGTTGTTGAAGGTCCCTCCCCCGCAAAAATAAGAATGCTTGAAGGCTCAGTCTATGCTCCATCCCCGGCCCCCAGCAGCCCTCCAGACGCTCCCATCAGAACAAATCACTCCTCTCGGTCTCCTCTACCAGTGGTGAGCTCACCCCATCCTGTTGTCGGTGGCCAAGTCTTTCTCACTCCACTGAGTTCTGGGCATCCTTGTTTTTTAATACTCAGAGTCTGAATATTAAAGTCAGATAAAATCCAGTCCCGCGAAAGGACCCAGGGAGTTTGCTCCTTATCCAATGTTTGGGAGTCAAGGGCGACTGTGAGCCTATTTTTAAGCCACAAGGAAATGAGTAAGTGTGTATATTTCTGTAAGTGTCTCTACATATATTCTGGGTTGACGAAAGCTGTTGGCATGTCTTTGGCAGATTAACTGGCTGCACTTGCCACTCTCTTGGCATCTGGCTCCTGGGTCGACTCTGCATACCGTCTATTTCTTCCCTGGAAAAAAATCACACACACACACACACACACACAAAATCAGCCCCCAAGCATTTGTATTCCTTCTTCATCAAATCCCTTACTTCTCACCAAATTCCCCTTCCACTGAACAAAGGCTCTCCCACTGCTTCCAATACAGCTGAAAAGTGCGGGACTCTGCCACCCTGGTGAACGAACGGCAAGTTGGCTGGGACGTAAGCGCTGCCACATGGATTAGAAACAGTGGAAAGGATTGTAAACAAAGGGGCATGATAAACGGTTATGTTGCCATGGGTGGGAGGAGGTGTTTAGCAGGGTGTTTCGTGCATTGGTGATGGGCCCAGTTTCCCCGAGCATCTTTATTAATGATGAGGTAGGAGGGGAAAACACTAACGGCACGTTCATTAAAGGCAAGAGGGTACTAAATTGGGAGGCATTGCAAACACCACAAAGGACAAAGGGAGGCATTGCAAACACCACAAAGGACAAAGGGAGGCATTGCAAACACCACAAAGAAGCAGCACGCGATGGGGATGGTGGACAATCTGGACAAAGGAGAGAAGGACAGGGTTCCCCTGGGTGACAAGGGACCTGGCTCACCTAGAGGAGAGACCACCTGATTCTCAGCAGGGCTCTCACCTGAGTCATCCACTTTAAAAAAAAATAAGTTTTTTAAACTCCAATGTTTCCATAGTTTTTTGGGTAAGGGGGAGCCTTGGGCTGGTTTAATCCTGGAAGCATTAAAAGAGTTAATCTGCTTCCACGAGCCGTGAAAAATCAAAAGACTGCAACGGAAAAGCCCGCACGACCCCCGGACTTGGGTGAGGACAGAAAGACGAAAGGCAGTCCCCCACTGCACTATGAATAGAGTCAGAGCCTGACTTCTCAGAGAGAGAATATTTCAACCCTGTTGGGCCTCCTGGCTTCCAGTCTTAGGTCTGCCATTAATTTAGTGTCATTTTTAGAAGGTTCTCTTCCTTTTCTGGGCTTGTTTCACTATCTTTTCCAGAAAGGACTCCCTGTCTCCTTCCCTCTCCCAGGGATGCTTGAAGCAGTATGGTTGCAACCCACTTAGGTAATGTTTAATTTAATGTATCAAGGCGAAAGTTCATAAGGAAGACCTCGACGGGCCATGTGAAGGAGAGAAGTCTGTTTCCTGCCCACAGGAGTAACAGATGGAGAACTATTTACCCTGTTTTCCAAAGTCAGATGGTAAATCTGGAAGGATAAACGGAGCTAAAGACTTTGGAACATTAAGCTCCTTGAAGAAAGTTGTTGCGTAAATAATATATTATAAGCACTTAAAAATCTTACCTGCTTGAGAAATTTTCTTGAGGTCTCCCCCACAACATCCAACAGAGCAAAGTATTATTTCCTACCTCATTCATTATTTACTGAACATGAACTGTGTACCAAACATGACTCCTGACCCCTGAGGAACTCAATGTAATAGGGGTGATGGGTGACAATCACAATTGGTTAAAATATGTTTTTCAAAGTGTTATGGGGATACGGTGGTGCTGATGTCTGAGCTGGGTCTTTATGGATTGAATAGTTGTCTATTAACAATAAAAGTGGGAGGGACTTCCCTGGTGGTCCAGTGGTTAAGACTCTGTGCTTCCACTGCAGGGGGCACGGGTTCGATCCCTGGTTGGCAAACTGGGATCCTACACTCTGCGTGGCACGGTCAAAAAATTAAAAAAATTTAAAAATTAAAAAAAATGAAAGTTAGAGGGCAAGGTAATATCAAGCACAGGGCGATCCTGCAAAGGTATAATGACTTAAAAATAAATATATCATTAACACGATTTCTAGAAATGGTGAGCAGTCCTGTGAGGTTACAAGGCAGGGTGCACGAAGTGAAGTAGCGTAAAATGATACAAGGAAAGAAAATTTCCTGGGCGCCAGCTACTCTGGAGAAAAGAGAGGCGGTTCATTCCTTTCATGGGAGTTTCACTGGCTTGGATTTTAAGGTCCTTTGTTACTGCACTAAGGAATTTGCTTTACAGACCAGGGGAGCATTCATATTTTTAAATTAGAGAATAATGATGCCAAACTGCTGAGAAAGTAGACCAGTCTTGTATGTTTGCTAAAATCCTTATTCAGCCAAAACCTGATTTTATTTCCTTTTTGCCAAAGTGCTTGGACTAAGATAACGTATGATACGCTAAAAAGTCATTTTGAATCTTTAATATTACAATATACGGCACTGGCAAGATATGTAATCATGTACATCTTGTACCACGAAGACCTCAACAAACCTGTTTTTAAAATGAATGTGTGTAAATCACAAACATCTCCATCTGTAAAAAAATGCCTTTGGGGTTTGTCTTAACCGAAAGTTCTTAACATCACGCTAAACAGTCACTGTGTCCCAGTAGGATGACTTGAGATGGGCACATGGATAAAATACATGAATTGCTATTTACACCGTGTTTCTAAGCATGCATCAGATCATTTATCTTTACAGCCGTATGAGCCCACAGGACTAAATCGTAGGTAGAGAATCAGGATTCCTGACTTCTGTGTCTTCTACCACCCTCCTCTCTGACCTTGAGCAGTTGGACATCTTCCATTGCTCTGCCCTCTCCTTCAGTAGAATCAAGCTCATGATACGTCGATATAATGGTAAAGAACTGGATTTGCAAACAGATAACCAGGAAGCTCTTCGAGGACCACAACACAGAAAAGATGGGGGCCGGCAGGGAAGCTGTGGAGGTGAATCAAACACAAAATAGGTGAAAGAAATAGATGACTTCAGAGGTTCATGTCAACTTTGAGACTCTATGATCCATGGCATGTATCCCAGGCATTATTAGTACCCGATCCTGTTATCATCAGCTTACAGGCAAGGTCCACATAACAAGTTAGGCTTCTCTTGACCTAAAGATCTCTGTCTCTAATGGAAAGGAAGACTTGCCTCTTTAGAGTTCACCAGAAAAAGGCCAGCTATGAAAGCAGCAGGGTACACTCACTCAGCAACACGGTAAATGGTTTCTGAGTCCAGATTTGGCTTCTGAGTAAAAAACCCAGATCTAAACAAAACAAAATCCACCTTTCTGACTGTGCCAGAACCTCCGTGATGCCTCCTCTGAGATAAGAAACATTGCCCAAGATGCAACCAGGAAGCCCAGGGGCTGCCACAGTCCTGTGGCTGCAGAGACCCGGAGAGAAAATCCTCCAGTTAGAACCAACTCCCTTCTCTTCTCTCCCGAGTAGCTGGCACCCAAGAAACTTTCATTCCATAGTAACTAGAACATTCCAGATCTCAGATGTTGTCTAGATTTTTTGTCTATTACGGCTCTGCACTGGGCTTATGCTCACCAAACCGCCTCGGTCAGTATGGATTGCCATGTCTCCCACTATGGCACTCAAAATCCCAGCAAAATGTAACAACTCCAGCTGATGCAAACCTAGATCCTCTGTCACATTTGGGATCTCCCTTGGTAGTCTGTGTTCAAGATTCCAGTTTTTGTGTGACCTGAGACCAATAAAATACATAAGCAACCATGTATATGCGTCCCCCTGTTATTCCACCCTTGAATGTGGATACACAGACATTCTGTCTAAATAGAAGCTGTGCTGTACAAAATAGTCATCCTGGATGAGCAGGACTCGGTAACGATGAAGTCAGGGTAAGGTTTGCTCCCTACAGGGATCTTCACACTTCGCGTAAGGGAAGATGAGCATCGTCTGTGCCTCTCAAGCCCACTTACATGTAGACGGCATTAGTCACAAGGGAATTCAGCAAGAGGGCAGGTAACTCACAGACTCACATCCCCACAAATAACTTTCCGAGAGTGGATGAGTAGAGCCTTAGGTAGGAGCAAATATTTTTATTTGCAAAATCTAATCTATCCCTAAGTTCCTTATGTCTATTGAGTTCAGTCCAAAGAAATAACTCTTTCCTTCACCAGAGGACACTGAGACGTTAATGACCTCCTTGTTTACAGCCCTTTAGATGTGGTGTCCTTGGGAGAAGGGAATCCATTTGGGGACACTTGCTCACATTTCTAGAAGAATCAGACGACAGCTACGATGTTTCTAGTGCCAGAAAGAAATTGACTTTTCTGTTGCAACTCAGCTTTTCCCAATAGGCCACTTTTCTAGAAGAGTCTGATCTGAAATAGGGTCATACTTAGCTATTTTTTGTACTGGTGGCTAGAAATTTTTAATTAAAAAAGTAAGAATGAAAAGTAAGTAAAAAAGCCAAGACGCTGCAAAGGGACACCCGGATGCACACAGACAATACTTCCAGCATGGCGGTGGGAGAGCCAAATCTTGGACATAACAAACCTCTGTATCTTCCCATTCCTTTTGTTCAGAGACCTGCAGACTTCAGGCAACAGCATGGCCCCAGTGATCCTGGAGAAATCTAAATATCAGAGGTCTTTGACACCTCTGGACCTGGCTTGCCTTAAACACGGCTAATCCAATTTTATTCCTTAAATGGTTAGTTCATAAACTGCGGGGATCCATGGGGTTATATGATTTACTCTCTACGCCAAAAGAACTTGGCATTTTCTTCTAAACTTCAAGTATTAAAATGTTAAGGTTTGGGATTCAAAATGTAAAACCTAGATTTCCAATGCAACTGTGATTCCATATGACAGAATGACAGAAGTTTGGAAGATCATGTTTGTTCTCCCAAGAGTTTCAAATCTACTTCGGACCAGATCTGTTTCTTATGCAACAAGCTGGACTTTTTAGCAAATGCAAATTTCCTGCTAGCAGGTTTGAGACACAGAATCCTAAGAATTACCATTAATCACATAGCCTAGAGGGTTTTTTCCAGATCCAAGTGCAAAGCTGCCCAAACAATTAGTTCCCCTGAGATCTGTTTTCAGATGAAAACTCTAAATAATCCTGTCATTTCTGGACCAAAAGCCAAGCTGCCTCTCTTAACGAGGTTGCAGGTGTATAAACCCCAGGTCGAGCAGTTCTAAATCAGCCACAAAACCACTTAGGAGCATGGTGCTAGTGCCACAAGGTCTGAAAGTTTCCTTTTAAAAGCCCCCTTCCCACCAGCTCCCTTCCAGGCACATCTTTATCATCCGTGTGACACATTAAGAGGAAGCCCTAATGTTACTCAGATGCATTAAGTTGCACAAGCGGTTTCATGCATTTCGCTGGGACCTCAAAGCATCACACCACCGAGGTGTGCAGACAAAGCAAGGAGCAGACCATGTCGATACCATCTGAACCTACGCTCTGAACACACAAAGGAGCGCAATTACCCAGCCTGTGCCATTAGCCAGCATTAGCCGGCATCCCCATCCCTCCTGATTAATAATTGAACCCAATCCATACAGGAGAGCTCAGGCCAGTCTGGAAGATGCCTTCTAGCATGCATTAGAAAGGAGCATCTCCAGGGGCCTCAGAGCACTCTGTCCATTTCACTAGTCAATCTATCAACTACCGTCAACTCTTGATTCTTAGAAACTGATGATCCTGCTTCTGAATGTTCCTCTGCTTTACTGTTCATCTTTCTCCCTCTGGGTGCCTTCCCTCTGGCCACATAGGAGCGTATGACCCCCACCCCTCGTACTGGGGCCTCTGACGTATCACCCAAGCCTCCTTCGTGCCTGGAGAACTCATTTCCCCAGCTGCTGGGAGAGCGTTCAGCCATCATCCCTCTTTGGGAATTGTCCCTCTGATGAAGAGAGTCACCTCAACCAAGGTCATGCTCCTTCCCAGGGCAGCCTCATCCAAAGATGGGTCAATGAGAACATCTAAAGGCCTGGCTCCCAGGCTCCCAGCCAAGACAGCTCTGAAGGACCGTCAGAGCTCCCCGCAGGATGGGTGGGCTTCTGTAGTGACTGCGCCGTAGCCCAGCTTCTCCCGGTTCATCCGTGTTCTCTTCTCTCTTCAGGTACGATAGCGATCGCACCCCCCAACAACCTGCCTGCGCATCATCTTCAACCCAGACTTTGTTTCCCAGCGGATTCAACCGGCAACTGGAAAGAAATACCTACATCTTACCTGCCACCTCAAGAAGCTTTCATAAGAGTCAAATAAAATAATGTATGTGAAAATTCCTTATAAATTGTAAAAGAACACTTACTACAGGCCCCCTTTAACTAAGACACCATGAAATGACGTAGTTTTTGTACATGGAACAAACAAAAGTGAACATTTAGAGTTTAAATAAAGCTAGAGGGTCCAAGCTTACTAAGGCTTGAGTTGAAATAATACTGACACTGCATACCTTGTGTGTATTATTATATCACTTACATTTTCATTCATTTATGACAAGTCTTCCATCTTCCAAATTTGAGGAGTGATGCAAGTCTTGGTGGGGGTAAAACACCCTTCTGCAAGAAGTATCAAAATATTTTGGCATTTTCCAGTCAGCTAAATAACATCGCTGAGACAGATACTCTTGTCACCTGTATTTAAACCCACACATAAAAACTTAGAGTAGTAAAGACACACGCCATGGGCCCACAAACCCAAATTCTGCAAATCCAAGGCCATAAGCTAGAGCTTTCAGCCTAGTGTCCACTTAGGAATGTCACTTCCTCAGCAGGCCATAGGACAGAAAATACACACCCTTTGAACTTAACAACGTAGCGGGAAATGGCCCAGGCAGGAAGAGACCAGTGTTCAGAGATGACCATGTCTCTAGCCCTACCAGAGATCCACCCCAGGCCACTGTCTATCCCTGAGCGCCTGAGCTGTCCCAGGAGTGACGGAGTATAAACCCAGGCAGGAGAGCATCAGAGCCACCCTCATCGCCCTCACTGGGGTAATAAGCACCCCGAGCCCAAAGGAAAATATCCCGGGACCCTCAACTCCTGCTGTTTGGTTTTTTTCATTCGTTTCCCTTTCATTTAAAAGGCAGTTCTTTAACTGCAAAATGGAAAAGCCTTATCATGATATTTATGATTTTTTTTTGTTTAATTAAAAGGGAGTGATGACAAACGCTCAGAATCAATTGAAAGTGCTACCCCATTTGGGCTAACACAGGGCTACAGCACAGGTGATACCTGCAGGTTCACAGATGAACAGGTAAATGAGTAGAGGTCAGAGTGCAGAGGCGTGCGTATGTGTGTGTGTGATTGCATGTGTACAGGTGTGTGCATGCTCGTATGCATGAGCTGGGGTCGGGGATAGGCATTTTCCTGGCGATACAGATAGCAGGGCCCCTAAATAAATCATATACAGGTTTTCAATAGTATAAGCAAGGGATAAAATATATCTGACATATGATTCCCAGTTCCATAGGTCTTTCCAGCAGCACTTATTTTTATGACTGCTATTTCTGCATCTTCAGGTTAAGTGCCCAGTTCCCTTTCCCACTTTTAATTCTTGAAGAGAGCATACACGGAAGAGCCAGGAAAACAACTTTTAAGGCTCTCAAGAAATATTCGAACTTCTACAACCATCACATCAAACCCCAGACAGTCTAAGAATATGAACAACAATTTTCCAGCAAAATTACCTGCTGACATCTGACCATTACAGGAAACAGAGATATACATGGATAATGTACTAATCCAGTCTCAAGCAGAACAGATGAAAACAAAATGTATTTTCTGGAAATGCCCGGGCTTCAGGTCTTGGGAGGGAACCCAGCTGACTATTTTGACTAAACTTACAATCCATTCCAAAGGAAACCACAATAGAGATTTGTCCCCGAAGGAGAGAACACCAAAAACAAACAGTTTTTGTTGAGAATCTCACTACTATGTTTACTGAACTGGGGAACTGAATCCAACACAATGAGGGTTAAATGTCAGTCCAGCTGGGGAGTTCAGGAATTTCTGTAACAGGCTGAGAAGTTCAGAATTTCCATTCACAGAGTAATTGTATAATATATGTGAATGGTGGAAATTACACCTAATATAAAATCATCAGGTGTAAAGGAAACACATTTAAATGGAACATGGTTACTGTTATTCACTTTACAAGACTTTGTCTTTTAAAAATCATCTTGAGGGACTTCCTTGGTGGTCCAGGGGTAAAGAACCTGCCTTACAATGAAGGGGACGCAGGTTCGATCTCCGGTCAGGGAACTAAGATCCCACATGCCGTGGGGCAACTAAGGCTGTGCGCCATGGCTACTGAGCTCACACGCCTCAACTAGAGAGCCTGCATGCCGCAAACTACACAGCCCACGCGCTCTGGAACCTACACGCCACAACTAGAGAGAAGCCCGCACGCCACAATGAAAGATCCCGCGTGCCGCAACTAAGACCCGACACAGCCAAAAATAAATAAAATAAAATAAATAAAATGATAAATAAATCTTAAAAAAAATAAAAATCATCTTGAATCATTTTCCCTTTAGTTTGGTATGTAGGTTTGGGACCTACAGAAATGTTGTTTAACTATAGAGTTCTGAGAATTCTCAAGATCCTACCCTAAGGTCATCTAATGAACTCCTCGTCCTCTCCTTAAAATTCTGTCTAAATAAACTGTGATAACGAAGAGTCTACCTTACCGAACACCAGCAAACTTCCTGGATAATTTAGTGCAGAGTCCAACACCATTTCCATCACAACCTGGCTGAATGCTGAGCTCATTAAGTTGACCTATGAGACGATTTATATGGCTTTTTTTAAACAGCATTATAGTCCATTGCATTAACTGATGCACCCTTATTTCAGTCACCATAATAACCACAGGTAATTAATGAGTGACTAAGACACTGCTTATTCTATAATAGATGAGCCAAGGTCTCTGATCTCCTCAATGTCAGCCCATCTGCTGATCGTCCATCTTAAACCTACAGACCTGAAACTCACCCTAAACCAAACTTCCCGCCTTCAGGAAGCTGAAACGACATTTTTCTCATTTTACCCATCATACTCTTCACTGCAAACCCTTGAGAATGATATTAAAGGCAAGTAGTTGACCTCTTCATGCTAAATAACCTCCTTTCACCAATCCAATGGCATCACTGCCTTGAAACACTGCTCTGATACACCAAATTCTTGCAGTTGACAAACATTTTTCTTCCCACACCCTGATCATCAGGTATGTTATAAAGTTACATTATTCCGTTTTTTGAATTTCCAACATTGTGATTAAGCGATGTTTAGAGTACTCATCTTTATCCATTAAAGATAAGCATTATTTTTTTTTTGAAATACCAAAAAATGTGATCTTCATCCTCCAGGAACTTAAAAGAAAGCCCTTCCATCTTACCTAGAAACGTCGTTTAACAATAAGCCAATCTCCAGTGATCTTTCAAAAACTGAGTTGGGTGTCCCCTCTTCTAGGACTTAGAGAACATACAAAGTTCTCTAAGATAAAAAAAAAAAAATGTTTTGCTTGTTAATGAGATGACTTGGTAGGGTTGATCTTAGATCCAGAGAGAGTCTCTTGGAAATTCACTTAAAACAAAATTACCCCTTTTCTGAGACAGTGAAATAATGATATTGTACAGAATGCAAAAAAAAAAAAAATCACTGTAGAGATAATTAAAGTATCTTAGATTTCTAAACACCCTTAACTTAAGAGTTGAAGAATAAGATTTTTAACAAAAGTTGGATTTGGCCCTGTGCTCAGAACTTAAATTATCCTAAGCTTAAGCACCTACTCACTCATCATCCTCTGATTTCAATTCTGAAAAAAATACATTTCAACTGGAAGTAGTTTCTCTAGAAATGTTCCTAAAATGCACTTAATGTTCAGCACTTCAGACAAGAACACGCTGTTACAGCAAACATGAACAGGCCATGTCAAATATATTTTTAAAAAACCATAAGAGGTTAGAGAACTCAATCCAACCCCTTAATGTCACTCTCTAGAAAAATGTTCCATGAACCGAAGATACTCAACTCCTCACTTAATTACTATGAAATTCCTTAAGAAAACCAGATAAAGTCTTACTGCTATTTAAATCACAGCTCCTTCATGCAATCAGTTTTATGAAGGAAGGGCTGGACCACTGTAGGGATATTATAACTTATAAATTTCCATAAGCATCTTTGTAGTAGGTGCTAGTCCAGAAAAGGCTGTATCGACTCATATATGCTCGTGAGGGTTATTTTATTTCTAGCAAGGGAAGCTAAGAATAGGTTTTATATTTATATGATGTGTCTCAGACAAGCATATGAGAAAACTCTGCAAACAACATCTTGCTTTATTTCTCAATATTCACAGGTGGAAAGAAAAAAACATCAAATGGCACAATATTTTGCACAAGGGGGAAATGAGGCAAAGAGGAGAGATGAAAATTATTAAAGACGACTTCTGGTCCCTCAGCTTATTGCAAGGCAGTTCACTCTTGATATTTAGAGTCTGAAGAGGTAAAACAGTATTAAGTCGCAGGCAAGAGGGAAACAAAACTAGAAATAGGGGCTTAGCATTCCATGAGGCTGCTGCCTACCTGGTGTTGCACGCAGGATGCACTGAAGATTCCTACCAAAAGCATTTCTTTCCAAGTCTTCAAATTCCACCACTGTGCAGTTCATCTTTGAATTGAGCATCTGATTCCCTGGAGTCTTCCTTTAAAACACATTTCCTCCCCCTGTTCCTCCTCTCATCATTATATTTAATAACATATCTATTAATTTCTCACATTTATAGAACACGTTCAAATTTACCAAACGTGTTAACCTATTATCTCATTTAATCCATGCAACCCTATGTGGTATTATATTTCCATTTTAGATACAAGCAATTTAAAGACTCAAAGAGCCTATGGCCCTATGCACAGTTCACTGGACTTTCCTTACCGTGTGACATTCCATGTTCCAGCTTTCCCCCAGTGAATAACCATTTAGAGTCCCTACCACATGTCAGACACTGGCCAGGGGATCATGAATAAACCTAGGCCAGTTCCCTCCACCCAGAGACCGTGGGCAGGTCCCTTCCCTGTAAAACACCCATAGCAATATCAGCCCTACCTAATTCACTAAGTAGAGTAAAGCAGTGTGGTTAATAGAGAAGAGATTGCTAGGAGCTGCTTACTGGGAATGAGTGTCAGATTGCCTTTAACTTGGTGGATGCCAAGGGCTGCTGAAGGTTCTGTAGGGCTCATAATAGAGGGACTGCTATTAAGGGGTAAGGGAGGGTGGAGCAAGAACTAACCTCCTTCCAGACATAATGAGATCGAAGGCCCTCACTGGGTAAATGATGTCTGGATGCCAAACAGCATGAGGACAGGGAACACCGCGATGTATCAGCACAAAGCCTAAGGTAAGGGCAGAACTGAGCAAAAACACTGTTGCATAAAAAGATAATTCAAAGAAGCCCTAAAGGTTCTAGCCAGGGTTCAGGAAACTCCCATATTTAATGGGTTTAGAATCCAAGCCCATTATCACACCAGGAAACAAGGGGAGGACATATATTAGAATCCTTATACTTCATCAATTCGAAGATTCCTTTCTTTTTTCAAATTAATTGAAAAACAGTTGACTTACAATACTATATTAGTTTCAAGTGTATACCATGGTGATTTGATATTGACTCCTTTTGTTTTGTGTACATTTTTTTCATCTTAAAATTGGGCTGGGGACTTCCCTGGTGGCGCAGTGGTTGAGAGTCCGCCTGCCGATGCAGGGGACACGGGTTCGTGCCCCGGTCCGGGAAGATCCCACATGCCGCAGAGCAGCTAAGCCCTGCGCCACAACTACTGAGCCTGTGATCTAGAGCCCGTGCGCCACAACTACTGAAGCTCGCGCACCTAGCGCCTGTGCTCCGCAACAAGAGAAGCCACCGCAATGAAAAGCCCGCGCACCACAAGGAAGAGTAGCCCCCGCTCACCGCAACTAGAGAAAGTCCGCGTGCAGCAGCGAAGACCAAACGCCGCCAAAAATAAATAAGTAAAATAAATAAATTTATTAAAAATAAATAAAATTGAGATGAATCAATGCAATGGCAGGTCATACTGTCAATGTTCTCTCTGTCAATGTTCAAATATGCCAACCATCTTAAAAATCAATGGCATATTGGATTCAATTAATTAAATAGAATTTAATTCATTAATTCAATTAATTAAATAGAATTTTTCAGTTAACTGGGTTTTTTTCTTTTTTTCCAATTATCCTTTTTTAAGCTAGTTCAAAGGACTGCTTTCCAGTCCTGCGTCACGACCACGCTGGCTTATCTGCATAGGACTTCGCAATGGGACTCACTCTGACCAGCCTCGGGGCTCGCCGTCCCCCAACAGTCAGGCCTGGAGGAGCTCTACAAGTCTAGACGGAAGGCAGGAAGCACCAGCCAGCTTCCCTCCCCAGCGTGTCTGGGCTCACATCGCACCAGCCCTCTGCTCTTGACTCCCCTGGTTGGCCTCCCTTAAAACTGACCTGACTGGGCTTCCCTGGTGGCGCAGTGGTTGAGAGTCCACCTGCCGATGCAGGGGACATGGGTTCGTGCCCCGATCCGGGAAGATCCCACATGCCGCGGAGCGGCTGGGCCCGTAAGCCATGGCCGCTGAGCCTGCGCGTCCGGAGCCTGTGCTCCGCAACGGGAGAGGCCACAACAGTGAGAGGCCCGCGTACCGCAAAATAAATAAATAAACAGTACCATACTACACCACCAGTTAATAGCTGTCCTTTAAAAAAAAAAAAAAAAAACTGACCTGACTTCATTTGGAAGCTCTGTAAACAATACATTCCGGGGACAGCCCTCCCCCTGCAGCCACATGGATCTGTCTGCCTCTATTTCAAGAAGACAGTTCCAAGGCTGAACTCTGAGAAACACACTCAGGGCTGTGAACGCTAGTTTACGCACTATGATTGACGTAGTTCTAGCTCTTTCTTACCGTCCTGTCAGAGCTCAGCCTTGCCTGTTTTCCAACCACAGCAGAAAGATGATGGGCAACCTGCGCAGCCCCACGGTCTACCTTCAGTAGCCACTTCTACAGCAAAAGCAAGATTCATCTCCGAATCTTACAATTTGAAACTAGCACAATTCTAAGGCGATGCACCAGCCACCCAAGGCATTTGGCGTATAACAGACACTTGTCATAAAGCGTGGAACCCTTTCCTGTGACAGCAAAGAGCTTGTACAAAATGGGATATTCACAAGGAAGAAAAGAAAACCTCGAAATCGCAGGAAGAATCAAAAGAAAATGTACCAATGAGTAATTTAAAAAAAGAGGAAGAAAGAAATGTTAATGGAGAAAAGTATACGTAAAGAACATCTAGGAATCACTTTGGTTTTCCACGTCAAAATCACTTCTAACACCACAGTGTAACTATCAAGGTATTGGATGTCAGACCACGGCACTATTACACACACACACACACACACACACACCCCACTATCCTTCCTGAAAAGCTTGGGCTGTGGACGAAGAATACAGTTTCACATCAAAAACAATTTAAGCAAATATAATCAATCGCGTTAGTCCCTTGGGCCTCGTTTCCTTTTTGTCTTTTCAAAGCTTGATCCCCACTGTTTGCACAGGCCAAATTCCAACAGCCTCTCCTCGGGATCCTACCCGCCCCAACGGAGAATCTATTGTCAAAATTCCACCTCGGTGTATTTCCTTGTACAGAAGAAACAGTCCATGAGTTTCAGAGAAAATGAGGTTGCTTCAATCGTATCTTGGATTCACCGTGTCATTTACAGAGACCCTCACAAGAAAGGGCTCCCGAAAGACCAGTTACACAAGAAACAAAGAACCAGTCAGGACATTCCTTGCTAAGATCCTTAAAAATTATCTTTAATCGATGCCAAATATGAACAGATCATAAAGTGACAGAAGCGAGTAAAATTGCATAGATGGAAACTATGCGCTTCAGTTAGGTTCTCAATTCGTAACATTCAGTGTCCTCTACCCGACCTATGAAACGGTTAGGGCAGGGGAAGTGCACAGTAGGTGAAAATGAGACACGTCCTTAACTCAAGGTGTCAGCAACTGGCAAACTCAAGAACTGAAACAGTGCTTTTTCAGCTTAAATGGTTTGTTGTCCTGATGGTGCACTTCAAATTAAGACTATTCCATTGGGATTTTTAACCTTGGTAAGACTTTATCTTTAAGATTAGAGGTATGTCATATACAGCCCATGCTTTCTACCTACAGCTACTGAAAAAATGGCTCCTAAACAGTGCAGGAAAGAGAAGAAAGGTATGTCTGTTGGTGTTGGAAGGGAGACAGCTTTGACCTGGAATACCTCACTAGGGATTTGGTGTTTCGTTTTCCTTTCTTTCCTTACACTATTTCTCCTTCTCTGATTGTGGTACAAAACTTTTCTCTCCTCCTTGAAGTCTCACGTCATAAAAAATTAACTCCTACTCAGTCCCTAAATGAAGATCACTGCAACTCCGGCAAATCTCCTTAAAGCTAAGAGTCTTGAGGGCAGCAGAGCCTCCCCTTCACATAGGCCTGGGCTTCCCGAGAAAGCCCAGGGTCGTTTTGCCTGAGCAAAGAGACTGGCATTCGATCCCCTGACTTCCAAACTTTACGTATATACCCTGAACGAGTTCGCACAGTGACCCAAGGTAATGGAACAGTTGTGGTTAACAACTCAGCTGCTGTTCGTGTCTTTACAAAAATGATAAGTAACGTACATTCTTCTAAGGTTTACCTGAGTCATGCTGGACATGGTTGTGTATACCCTGAAATTCCATGTATAAATAAAAGCACTAGTACACCGCATGGTGGACCAGAGGCCACCTCCTGAGATGGTGATTAACTTGGGTTGTGTCGGGTTTAAAAATTTGTGTGTGTCTTCTGAAAATGAACATAAACATCAAAAGACTTCAGCCTTTCTTGAAAAAGCGGGAAGATAAAATGGCTATTGAGCAGTTGATGTCCTAACGAGTTTGCACTCTAGATGGTTATCCCTCACCAGTTCTCCCCACTGCCAGGAGTGAGCCGTTCCCGGGGGGAAAAGTTGGGGATTCTTCTCTTTCTCATTTTGTTCAACCTCATCTACCAAACGAGGAATTCGACTTTTAAAAAGCATGTGTTTTGAGGTCTCCTATATTAAATGGGAGGGTTAGGAATCTATTCCTACTGGCTCTTCAGAGGTTAACTCCTTTGAAAAATCTGTAACTATGCACAACGTGAAGAAGGCCCTTGACGGACTAAACCAAATTTCTACTTCAAGAAATCTATTCCTCACTCACCATTTACGTGTATTCTCTTTTCTTTATTCTCAAGTGAGTCCAGCCTCCCTAGGGGAATCTAAGCCAACCGCACGATTTCATTTTAGAGAAATGACCGCTGTGTGGCAGCCACATTCCAGGAGAAGACTCCGCTATCGGTGTATTTGAGTCTGCTAGGCTAACTCGCTAACACACTCCCGAAGAACTGTGTTAACTGATCATTAGAACTCAGTTCTCCAGCGGGTAGGGAGAGAAGACTGGGCACAGATGGGGAAGAGGAGATGCAAAAACAAACGCCTTTCTTGGCTAGGACCTGTCTTCTTTGAATCTGAGGACAAAGGAAATGAATGTCTTTGGTCTCTCTAATTCAGATCACTCGAGCTGAGTTAACCACTTCAGAGATTCTGGGATGGCTAACAGCCCCGGGGTGACCCAGCCCCTCCACTGCCACCCTATGGAACTAGGGCCTCAATTCACCAGAAGAGCTGAGCTATGGCTATCGGCACGTCAGAAGTCTTCTCCTTCTGGAGAAAATCAGTAATCAAGACAAGAGCCATGAAAGCTCAAGACCTAGGAAGGGGACGGGAAGGTAAAAAGCCCGATAAAATAAATACAAGGAAATAAGCCAAAAAGATCATCATTCCGTAATAGGCAGTTTTGTTAAGTGCACCGTCAGGTCCACAAAAACATTTCAGCTCAGTCCTGTGCAAGGGGAAAGAGCTTTGGCAAACTCTGCGTGCCTATGCTACACAGATAATTCCCGTCCTCCCCTCTAACTCACTTGGTTCTGATGAGCTCCAGGTGCATAAGTGACCTCCATTTTCCCCAGACCACCCAACTCATGACAGCAGCTCCTTCCGTCCCAGGCAGACAGGTTCCCTGCATGCAGCACTGTTCCCCGTAACAACACATGCACAAGTTTCCACCCAGTGCCACATATGGCTGTGACAGGTGTACCCGGTAGCCAAAGTGAGGCTTTTCAGTTCTGGTCCTGTTTTCTCATCCTCTGACCCATCCGATCCCACAGTACCGAGCAGATTATTGCTGTTGACAGAGGGTAGCGCTTCAGGTTCGGGGTGTCCTAGACCTCAAAGTCTCAATAAAAGATCAAGGCAATCCCCGGAGATGTGGGCGAGGTTGGCGTTTTCTTTCCCAACGGGAGACTAAGGAGCAGGTAGGAGAGGAAAAGCCAGGATGAGTCAAGTTTCCAGGAGACATCACAGGGAGGATTGAATGCCCTGCAGTGGGACACCGTACCGTCCTTGGCCCCTGTCTTCCTTGGTGTGTGTCACGTCTGTCTTACAGATTCACAGAAGCCGCGCAGGAAAATAAACTTCCACGTTCTTTCTTTCAAAGGAGTCAGCCAGCCTGGGTGTAACTCTAGTGTCTAGGTTTACTGCCTCACTGCTCGTTCTAGGCTAGGATGGGAGGTGGGGCGGAGTCACGGGGAAGATTTCCAGAAGCAGCAGCGCAGGAATGAAAGACGGTGAGCAGCTGGCAGCCACGTGCTAAGCGCAGAATGAGGATCCCCACCTTGGGTCCTTCAAAAAGCTATGAGTGCCTCCCCGTCGGTGGGCGGCTGCTGGCCTCCAGAGGCCCAGGTGATGTGGCTCTCTTTCTGGTAAGCACAGGGTCCCCGCCATTCTCTGGACTGGGTGCCAGGGGCGACAGAAGTTAGATGTTCAGCCTGCGAGGTGACTGCCAGGATGGGACTCTCATAGGAGCATCCTAGGAACTAGCTGAAGGGGTGGGCCGGGAGGGAAGGCCCGGGAGAGCTTACTCTGAACCGACTATTCCCACATCCACAACGATGCCTGCAAAGATCAGACTGTCAGAGTGGCAACATGCTTCTGCAGGCAGAGGGGGAGGATGGAACTTCGCTAGGACCGTGAGGCTGGACCCGAGGAAGCCTTGCTTGTCCAGAGTGACCCCTGATAGGAAACAAATTCCCCAAGAGTTTTATATTGGCTTCTGGTAGAGAAGAGGAAAAGACAAGTTCGAGGTTCGTGTCAAGTTCAAAGATGGGTCTCGGGCCCCAGTTTCCATCCCACGTCTGGCTGCCAAAGGGACCGAGTCCAGCGGATGGCCAGAGAGCACCCTCCCGGGTCTCTCCTGCCTGGGGCGCAGGATGGCGCGGTGTCCCCGCAGTGCGAAGTGAGAGAGCGAGGGTGGAAAAAGGAAAAGCGAAATATCTGTGCCCCAGCCTCCCTCCCCTGTGTTACATAACTTCTCAGCTGTGCTAATGGAGGCGCCTTCTGCAGTTCGCTGTGGGTACAGGATAAAGGCACTAAGCAACTATTAAATCAATTGGTTGCGTTTCTTCAGGGAGCCTCAGGGGGAGGGCCGAAGTCTCTGCAGACTTCAAATCATGACTGCAAGAAAGAAATCAGCTCTGCTCTGGGCGCATACGATGGAGAAACATTTTCATTTACATCTTAAGAATGCACCAAAAAGCATGCAGTATTGCACCTTTGTTTGTTTGTTTGTTTGTTTTGCTTGTGTTTCTCTTCAGCTAGAAAGAATACGTGTTCTTAGGTGTTGCTCTATATACCTTGATAACTTAAGTTTTCCACAGAGCTTCGCTTTAAGGGATGGGCATGTTGGTCCTCTCTCTGCCTACATCTGCACAGAAACCTGACATTTCCCTGAGCAAAGGCAGGAAGATTGACTGAGTGCCCCCCCTCACCCTACCCCACCTCATTGTTTCTTTTGGGCCCTTCATCCCACAAACTTATAATTTTTATTATTTTTTAACGTTTTTACATTAAATTAATCATGCACTAATTAATTCAAGGTACACCTTAATCAAGTCGGCCATAATGCTGAATAAGAGAACATGCTTCGAGCTCCAAAAAGTTACTGTTCCCAGCTGACTAACATAGGTACTTAAATACAGTACTTTATTTACTAATAAAAATAGTTCGTAAATGAAGGAGTGCACTTTTGGTGAACGCAAATGAAGAAGGATCTATTTTTAGAAGAATCGATTCCAAAGTAAGCTTACCCTCTATTGTCTGCGTTAACGTTCTCGGCATGCGATTGTAAAAGAAATGATGATCAGACTCAAACATGCTTACACTTAGTTTCATTTGTGCTCTGTTGCAATAAGGAGGCGAAGGTTTTACATCCAGTTCTGGAGGCCGGGGTTCAGGGTGCAGGACTGGTGAGAAAAGACCCATTGGGCGCATCTGCAGTTGAGAATCGTAGCAGCACTGCAGATGGATCAATGAATTGCATTCAGTGATCATTTTTTCTTAGAGAAGAGTTTGAATCAGAAGGAAAGGGGGCAGAGGGAAGAATCCCTACAGACCAGGCCCAGTATCAGATTTCTAAGGTGCTTGGTGAACCAGTCTTAAGTAATTTTTTTTTTTCACCTTGGAATATGCAGTTCGGTTGATCAAAGTAAAAACATCTGTTCGTTGCCCGTTTCGGCTGGTGTATCATGTTACGCGTAATACGTCTGATGCACCATCTTAAAATGCGCTGTGCAGTTTGCCAGGATTTCATATCGGAGTCCCATGCAAATTTTAATTTTATATTTCTAAGCGATCATCTGATTCTTAGCTAAAGGAAAAAAAAAAATTTTAAAGAAGCCACCACGGATTAAAAACGGGGAAGCATGTGAACCTTATTTTACCTAGACAAGTTCACGGACTGAGTGATTTTAAACCAGGTTTAGAAAATACACTCTCTTTTCCCATTTTTTAATACAATGCAAATAGTTTCTCTTTTCATGGCTCCTGAAGGCTTCGGGTTTGCCACCCCCCAACACTGGCAATGCAACACTGCACTGACAGTTCGAGAGAGCTTTCAAAGACTATTTAGTGAAGTATCTACAGCGAGTGACCTGCGTCACTGGGGGTTTGGTTTGGTTTGGTGTTTTAAGTCTTTCAAGCTGCTAAGTGGGGGCTTTTTAATTTCTTTGCTTTTGGCTTTTTAAACATCAGTCAGTAGCTTGCTCTTATTAACGCAGTTTTGGTCAGCTGCGGTGCAATTACCAGTTCTGACATTGGCCTGTCTAAAGTGGGCTATGCTATTATTCATATCCTCTTCGATCTCCATGTACTCAGATTTGCTGATGGTGGAGGAGCTGCGCCGACTGAGGTCACTGTCAGAGGCTAAATTAGGGGCGCTGACGTGGAGCAACTGAGCCTGCTCTTCCCCCTCGGTTTCTCGGTGGTAGAAATAGTTGAAATTGGACACAATGACAGGTACGGGCAGGGCAATTGTCAGCACACCGGCGATGGCACACAAGGAGCCCACGATCTTGCCTCCAATTGTCACAGGGTACATGTCACCGTATCCCACGGTGGTCATGGACACCACCGCCCACCAGAAAGCGTCGGGGATACTGGAAAAGTGCGACTCAGCTTCTTCCGCCTCGGCAAAGTACACTGCGCTAGAAAACAGTATGACCCCGATGAAAAGGAAAAAGATAAGCAGCCCTAGCTCTCTCATACTGGCTTTGAGGGTCTGGCCCAGGATCTGGAGGCCCTTAGAGTGGCGGGAGAGTTTGAAGATTCTAAAAACCCTTACCAACCGGATGACCCTGAGGATGGCCAGCGACGTGGCCTGCTCGCCCTTCTGGTTCCCCTCCTGCTCAGCTATCTCGGTGCCCAGGGTGATGAAGTAGGGGATGATGGCCACGATGTCGATGAAATTCATGATGTTTTTGAAGAAGTCCGTCTTGCTGGGGCAGGCGAAGAAGCGCACCACCAGCTCGAAGGAGAACCAGATGATGCACAGGGTTTCCACGATGAAGAAGGGGTCCGTGAAGATGTTGACGCTGTAGACCACCGTGGTGTTGTCGAGGCGGTGGACGGTGCCCGTGAAGTCCTTGTCATCCTTCAACTCGGGCAGCGTCTCCAGACAAAAGATGACGATGGAGATGAGGATGACCATGACGGAGACGATGGCGATGACCCGGGCGGGCCCCGAGCTCTCGGGGTACTCGAACAGCAGCCACACCTGGCGCTGGTACTCCTTGTCGGGCAGGGGGCGCTCCTCTTCCTTGATGAAGCCCTCGTCCTCCCGGAACTTCTCCATGGCCTCCTCGCCCAGCTCGTAAAACTTGATCTCTTCGGAGAACATGTCCAGCGGCACGTTGACCGGCCTCCGCAGCCGGCCCCCCGACTGGTAGTAGTAGAGGATGGCGTCGAAGCTGGGCCGGTTGCGGTCGAAGAAGTACTCGTTCCTCAGCGGGTCGAAGTAGCGCATGCGTTTCTTAGGGTTGCCCAGCAGCGTGTTGGGGAACTGCGCCAGCGTCTTGAGCTGCGTCTCGAAGCGCAGCCCGGAGATGTTGATGACCACGCGCTCGCAGCACTCGTGGTCGTCGTGCTCGGCCGGCCGCGGGTAGCTGCCGTCCTGGGGGTGGCCCGGGGCGGCCGAAGCCTCGTCCACGTTCTCTCCCGACATCACCGTCATGGTGGAGGCAGGGGGCGGCGGCGGCGGCGGCGGGAGACCCGGGGCGGGCCCGGGGCGGGGAGGGGCGAGGGAGGCGGGGTGGGGGGGGACCCGCGCGCCCCCCCCACCTGCGTGCGCGGCTCCCCCGAGCTCAGGGGGCGGGGCTTCCGAGCCAGCAGGTGGAGGGATCTGCCACTTGGAGACCGTCTCCACCCCCCCGCCTGTTTCTCAGTTTGGAGTCCCCCTCGCCTGCCGCCCCGGGTGCAGCTTTTCTCCGGGGCGGGGTGGGGACTGGGGTGGGGGTGGGGGGACTGGGGGTGGCGATGGGAGGAGGGTTGGTGTTTCTTCCTGCTCCGAGGTGCCTTAACGCAGCGCCGTTCTAGCGGCCCGGGCCACCGCTTGGGGGCCGCCCTGGCCTCCCTTCCCCTCCGCGAGCCCTCCTAGGACCCGGGGCAGAGCCAGCTCGGCAGATGCCCTCGCCTGCCACCCCCTCTGCTTCTCCTCGGCTCTCCCCCCTGCTAGCCCTCTTCGCCTGCCGCCTTCTAAGCTCCCACCGGGGCAATCGATGGACGCTGCAGAGAAATAGAAAGTGATACGGGGGCAGAAGATCAGAAGCGTTCATATGGGACGGACCCACAGACACGGAAGAGCACAGACCTCTAGCTTTTTGAGAAAGCACGAGACTTTTGCTAGGGTTATATCACAGACACGCAGACAGACACACGCAGACACCCGAAATCCAAGTTTGGGGCTCCTCCATCCCACTTTCCCCAATGCCCAACAGCCGATCTGTTTACAACTTCGTTAAACTAGAGATCGGAAAAGCGCCCAGAGACGCTGGCGGAGCTCCAGGTCCAGGCAGCATCCCCGCGCCCCCGGCTCCCCTCACCCGCCGCCCCAAGCCCCACTTCTGAAGCCCCGGACCGGGGAACCCCCTACCTGGCCAGCCGGCTTGGCGCAGGGGCGGTGCTGAGTCGGCGGAGAGCCCGAGCGGGAATGCGGCAGGTCGCCTTTGCGGTACCCGGGCGCGAGCCGCGGCCGCCACAGCATCCGAGGGGCGCCGGGGCCACCGCGCCGCCCTCGCACCTCGTCCTGCTTTCCTTCAGTTGGCCACTCGCCTAACTGGGCAGCGACGGCGGAAATGTCCGTTCCCGACCCCCATTCTCGCCCGTGGCCGGCAACCTGGAGACGCCGCTCTCGCTCTCGGGTGCGGGCAATTCCGGAGGCTGCGGGGCGGAAAAGCGAAATGCCACCCTCTCCCGAGCTCTGAAGCGAATGACGATGCGGAGCGCTCTCGCCCCCTCCCAACACCGTGGGAGCCCTTGATTCGATCCCGAAGGAGGAGAGCGAGCAAGGGCCTGGATCTCCGTGCCTCGCAGGTCCCCTCGGCTTCCCGCACCCCGCGCGGACCTCGGTGAGGCTACGCGGCGCGCCGGGAGCCGTTCGGAGCTCCGAGTGGGGCAGGGTGCGTGCGGCTCGGGTCCGCTCGGTCCATTTCTGGGCGCTGCAAGATCAGCAGAAACCTGAGAAAGCGCCCGGAATGCGGAGCAGCGATTGGCCCACCCGGGCGTGGGTTGGGGAGGGCGGGGGAGGGCGGGAGCGAGGAGGTAGATGGAAAATAGGAGGGGGTGGCTTGGCAGGGGGGGCCTGTCATTCAGTTCCCACCCTTGCCAACACGGCTTTTTCCTTCTCCTGCCAGAAAAGCCGACCGCCAGTTCTCCTTCCCTGTGGTCCACAGCCCCGCACACGCACGGTCCTCTGCCGCGACCTTTCCGGGAATTTCACATCGGAAATGGTCAGGTCCGACGCAATGCAGGCGGTGGTGTTCCTGGCACAACTACTCTGATGGGCTGCCGTTTGTGCAGTCCCACAATAATCCGCTTCTCTGCGCGCTGTCCGGCCGCTCCCGCAGGGGGCTCTGCAGGGCAGACCCAGCTTGTCCCCGCCGGCCTCGGAGAGATGCGGACTTCGGGTTGGGCTCTGCAGTTGAGGATCACCCGGGTCTGTCCTCCGTCGCGCTACTGCGAGGCAGTGGTGCTGAGAGTGTGTCCCTCTTTGACCTACGACGGGAGTTGAAGTTTCCTTGCGATCAGACTATTTTGAAATACCGAGAATGTGACTTGTGGGAAACCAAAGGCTTCGTGGGTTTATGCGCTTGTCTGCCAACTTGGTGCTAATTGGAACGAATCTGAGAAGCAAGTCGCCTGCCCACCTCCCACCCACGTCCCTCTTCCCGAAGCCTCTTTTTCCGGCCTAGGGCCTTCCCAAGGCCCCTTGCAAGGCTGGCAGCTTCTCGGGGACAGGGTCCGCACAGAGGCGCAGGGCAGCAGGAGCCGGGGGCGTGCGCGGTGCCCTCGGAGTGCGGCTCCGGCTGCGCCCCTAGAGGCGCTGCGCCTTGGCGCCTGCAGCGCGAGAGAAGGCAGCCAGCAGCTCCGGTACTTCAACTGCGGCCGAGTCTCCAAGGAGGCTGCAGGAGCCCAGAGTCGCCGCCCATTGGCTCCCCGGCTGCCTTGGGACCACCCCTTAGCACCACCGCGACCGCGAAGCCTCCCGCCGACACCACCCACGTCTTTAATCAAACCGAAAGATTGCATCCTCCCCACTCTGTTGTGGCTAGTGAGAAGCAGGGGCCTCGGCGCGCCCTGCACCCAGGCAGTGCAGCAATCCTGGGTACCGAACTAGTTAAGTCCCTCCTCCAGATACCGACTCCAGCATTCCTTTCAGAAAAAATAGGTATTTGTTCCCTCCACTCCTCCGGAGCCATAGCCCAGCTTTTCTTTTACAAACAAAGAGTTCTCTTAAACTCCGCCTTCCCATATTAAGCGCTGCCCTTTCCCCACCTTCCAAACACATATTCCTGTATCCCACTGACTCCGCGGTTCCTTTCCTTTCCACCCTACTGCTTTATTGGAAAGAAAGAAAACAAAAACCCACGAAGCTCTGCATTGCAATGCTGTCAAGTCCCTTGTTTTCTTTGCTACTGCTGCCGGAGGCTGCTGCAGCCCTGAGAACACCCTACTACTAGATCTGATACACGTTTTCAGACCCTGTCCTAGCGATACGGGGCTTCCTACGCTGCTCCTGTACCTCCCTCTGCCTGTAGCCCCCCTCCTCCTTTTAAAGGTTTCTGAGACTGTCATCTCCCCAGCCTCATGTGGATGCACTTGCCCTGATTCAGCATTGGGAGGTTGCCTTAGTAGAAGAGATTTACAGACTGGATGAGATCCCAGGTTCCTAAACCCAGGGGGTTATTAGGGGGCACAATAAGATCAACAGGTTTTCAACATCCCTGAAAGATGTTTTTAGAGCCGGACTGGACCTCCATGGAATTGGAAGAAATTTGCTGAGCTAGGAACTCATCATTCTTGATGCAAGCCCACCATTGTTAAGAGTCTGAAGGTGTTTATTTATTCAACAATCTGCTTAGCTCCAGCTAGGTGTCAGCCTAATTCTAGCACTGGAGACATAGTAATAACTAAGACATGAGGTCCCAGACCCCTTGGAGCTCACATTCTTGTGGGAGAGACAATTAACAAATAAACCATTGTATATATGTACCACATCTTCTTTATCCATTCCTCTGTCGATGGACACTTAGGTTATTTCCATGTCTTGGCTATTGTGAATAGTGCTGCTATGAACATAGGGTCATAGGGTGCATATATCTTTTCGAATGAAGTTTTATCTGGATATATGCCATGGAATACTACTCAGCCATAAAAGAGAAATGAAATAATGCCATTTGCAGCAACATGGATGGACCTAGAGATTATCATACTAAGTGAAGTAAGTCAGAAAGAGAAGGACAAATATCATATGATACCACTTGTAGGTGGAATCTAAAGTATTACACAAAAGAACTTATCTACAAAACAGAAACAGACTCACAGACATAGAGAACAGACTTGTGGTTGCCAAGGGGGAGGGGGTATGGAGGAGGGATGGATTGGGAGTTTGGGATGAGCAGGTGCAAACTATTATATGCAGAATGGATAACCAACAGGGTCCTACTGTGTAGCACAGGGAACTATATTCAGTAGCCTGTAATAAACCATAATAGAAAAGAATATTAACAATATATATACATCATATATATTATATATGTGTGTATATGTAACTGAATCACTTTCCTGTACACCAGAAACTAACACAACATTGTAAAGCAAATACTTCAATAAAATAAATTAAAAAAAAATAAACCATACATTATAATTTAGGTAAAAAAAATTTTTTAAGGGGATACAGACTGACAAATACAGGTTTGCATGGATAGGAAAGGTCTCTCTGCAAAGGTAGCATTTGAACAAAGAACTTCAAGAAGAGAGAGGTCAAGGAAAAGGGAGACCAGAAGGACGAATATGAGAGCAAATGTAAAGGTTCTAAGGCGAGGACAAGCTCAGCATATTTGGGAAACAAAAGAGGCTAGAAAGAAGTGACCAAGGAAGAGTGTTGGAAAAACTAGGTCAGAAAAGTAGGCAGAGGCCAGCTCATGCAGGGCCTCTTAAGCTACTTTAAGAATATTTCATTTTATTCTGACTGCAGTGGGAAGATATTGGAAGACTTGGATCCGTGCAGTAACATAATATGGTTTGCCTTTTTTTTTTTTCTTTTTCTGTTTTTCTTTTTTTGGCCACACCACGTGGATTGTGGGATCTTAGTTCCCTGACCAGGGATTGAACCTGGCCCTATGTAGTGAAAGGACAGAGTCCTAACCACTGGACCACCAGGGAGTCCCCTGATTTGCCATTTTTAAAGGTTATTCTGACTCCTAGAAACAAGCACGAGGTTGGAGTTTATCAAGGAGTACAAACAAAGATGGCTTAAACAAGGAAGATAGTGGTAGGAATAGGATTACATTTTGAAAACAGAGATGGCAGGATTTGGGATGTGGAGGAAAGAAACATTGGAAGAACATCTCCTAGGTCTGTAGCCTTAGTAACCAGGTGGATGGTGATGTCATTTCCTGGACATCACCTGTCCCACCAGAATGTGAGCTACTCGAAGTCTGAGACCTGGTGTGTCTTAGTTATTACTGCGTTGGGCCATGGGGGCCTTTCCTCAGAGTCTCCCTGCCCTGCCATTCTTCTTGCCCTTTGGCCACTTGACCTGCCTCAACTGCTGCTGGCTCAATCAGTTCTGTGCAGGCAGCAGAATTCTGCCTAATGAGGTGGACCACACCGCAATGTGTGGCATCTGGAGTCCTCAAGGTGGCAAAAAGGTCCAGGTAACCAACACAGCCACATGGAGACATTAACTCAATGGACCAGTGGGAGTTGCCCAGTAGGAGAGATGGGATAGGATGGAGCCTGGAGGTAAAGTCCCCCTCACTTTATTCTTTTCAAGGACAAGGGACCCTATGGTCTGGTGACAGGGCTGCATCTCTTTGTGGCTCATGAAGCAGTGGCCAGCTTCGTAACCCGCTACATTGCATTTGCACCTTATCCTTCCCTTTTCCCTTACTCTCACTGCCCAGGGGTCGCGCCTCCCATGAAAGCCCAAGTCCTATGCCAGGTTCTGTTTTCTAGGCAGAGGGAGTCCAGACTTCAGTTTGAGACGTGTTAAGTTTGAGTTATCTGTTAAACATCCAATGCAGACGATAAATAGGAAATTGAGCATCTCGTCGATTCTAGGGCTCAGAGAAGAGGTCTGGGTGGATCTGGGTTTCTCAGCCTCGGCACTTGGTCTGGATGCTTTGTAGTTGCGGAGGGCGTTTTTGTTTTGTTGTTCTGTGCACTTGGGGAGGTTCAGCAGCATCTCTGGCTTCTACCCGCCAGCTGCCAGTAGCACCTGATCCCGGTTATGACAATCAAAAATGTCTCCAGACATTGCCAAATGTCTCGTGGGGGGCAAAATCACCCCCACTGGGAACCACTGGGGTAGATGGTAGTTAAAGCCAGAGCTCTAGACCTGGGCACTTGGACGTGAAGGCAGAAAGAGAAGAAACAGTTCAGAGACCGCAACTCAGGATACTCTAATTCTTAGAGGTCGATAAAATAAGGACGTGCCAGTGAGGGAGACAGAGAGAGTGACTGGAAGGTAAGCAAACCAGAAGAGTGAGGGGTCCATGCAAACAGATGAGTACAGTGCTTTGCGAAGGAGAGATTTTTTTTTTTTTTTTGAACGCTGCTAATAGAATGAGTAGAATGAGGAAATTAGAATTAACTCCCGGGTTTAGAAAAACTTGAGTTTAAAAGAGATTGAGAGAGACGAATTGATGACAGTGGATAAAATCAACTCTTGAAGCTTTGGAGTCAATAGGGGGAAAATGGAAGAATAGCTGAAGCTTCCTTCAAGGAAGGATGACAAGACTTTTTTTTTTTTAAGATGAGACCTATTACGTTATGTTTGTATGCTGATGGGAATGATTAATTAGAAAGGGAAAAATTGTTGATGCAGTAGAAAGAGAAACATTGGAGCAATGTTCTTGAGAAGGCAAAAGGAAACTGGGATCTGAGATTCAAAGGAAGAGACTGGCCTTGGAAAAGGACAGTAAATCCATAGAAAGGGGAGTGAGAGCAGAGGTCAGACACAAGTAGTTTAGTAGATGTGACTCTGGGAGTTTGTGGACATTCATTTATGCAATCAGAAGCAATTTTCACTGTAAAAAGGGAAGCAAAGTCATCAGCTGGAAGCGAGGGTAGGAAGGTGTTCTTGGAAGTAGAAGGAAAAAATGTGAAATAGCCACCCAGTAGAGCAGGAAGGTGAAAGGATTCAAGAATGTAGCAGGATTGCCTGGCAACATCATGGGCTCAATTTTGGTGAAAGAACATGTATTTCAGCGATCAGGCCCTGATTGTTTAAGATAAACTTGGAAGTGAGTCATGATAGAATTAGTTCTGATGATTGTTTATGGGAAATGTGAAACTAGTCTAAACATAGCTTCCTTCTTAGCATTGGTTTCTTAAGTGTTATGTAGTGGTTAGACAAGGCATGGCAAGAAAAGCACTGGTTGTACCAGGCAGGAAAATACCCACGTGGACTCACCTTAGATCCTGTTGAGGGCAGTGTTACAAGAAGGGGATGAATGGGGGATCTCATAAGGTATGAAGTATAATCGTTAAAAGGTAGTATAGAACCACTAGGAGGCAGGAAGGAAACTTCGGAAGTTCACCAAGCATTTAAGATGACACTGAATGGCGTGGATGTCCACGTTAGCCAGGGGTCCTCTTGTTGGGATTTGTGGCTGGGCTTATCTGTAGATAGGCTCCAGGGGCCTGTGAACCTCTAAAATTGTTTACACATTTTGGTATATGTCAATAATCTTGTTTCTGAACATCCAGTCTATCAGTGATTTTTATCAGAATCTCAAAGGGAGCTTCCCCTGGAGCAGTTAACAGCCTCAGTTTTTACATCACAGATGAGTTCTAATTCAATCACTCTGATATTGGACAAGTCACTCCATTATTTTACATCTTCATCTCCTTATTTGTAAAATGTAATATCTATATCATTGTCTGCTGTGAGGATAAAAGACAAATTGAGTAGTGACAAGTACCTGCCATAGAGTTAAACTTGGTGAAATGTCAAGAGAAAAGGACCAGGAAGGTCAGGAACCATTCCATTAGATGCATCTTTAAGAAACATTCACCAAGGACAAAGCAGTCCCTAGACTGAGAATCAGAGAAAAGAAGACGTGTAATACCTATGATCAAGAATCCTTACGGCCAACTTCAATATTCAGGCACAGCAGGATAACAGGTACTAGACTTTTCTCCCACCACGAACAACTAGAAAACTGGATAAACTGCATTAAGTCAGCACAGGGCAAGAGGCAGGGCAGAACTGAGATCTCTTATAAAAGGGAAACAAATGAGATGAGCTCTGTGATAGGCTGACTTTTTTCTAGAAAGTACCTGGAGGTACTTTCCAGAAGCTATGCAAGGAGAGGAGAGCCAAGCAGAGCCTGGAAATCTTAGTGAGCTGAAGAGACAGGGGCTGGAGTCTGGTGAGGCAGAGGTGGCTGCAAGTTATGAGACAAAGTACTGAAGGGAAGGAGCAACACAATGAAGTACACCAGAAATCTGCACGGGGTCCCCTTGAGTCTGTTGGTAAATACCAAACTACACGTGGGTAGATAGGGTAAAACCCCAAGGGGCTGGGTTGGCTTAATATTCAAACATCAGTCAATGCAACTCACTCTACAGGGCTAATCAAAGGAGATTCTTAATAGATGCAGAAAAGCTATTTGACAAAATTCAACACCCATCCATTATTAAAACAAAACAAAGAAGGCACTTTTCTGGCAGTCCAGTGTTTAAGACTTTGCCTTCCAATGCAGGGGGTCCAGGTTTGATCCCTGGTAGGGGAGTTAAGATCCCACATGCCTCGGGGCCAAAAAATCCAAAACATAAAAAAACCCAGAAGCAATATTGTAACAAATTCAATAAAGACTTTAAAAATGGTACACATTGGGCTTCCCTGGTGGCGCAGTGGTTGAGAGTCAGCCTGCCGATGCAGGGGACGCGGGTTTGTGCCCCGATCCGGGAAGATCCCACATGCCGCGGAGTGGCTGGGCCTGTTAGCCATGGCTACTGAGCCTGCGCGTCCGGAGCCTGTGCTCTGCAACGGGAGGGCCCACAACAGTGAGAGGCCCACGTACTGCAAAAAAAAAAAAGGTCCACATAAAAACAAACAAACAAACAAAAAAACCACCTTAAAAACAACAACAACAAAGAACAACAAACCTCTTAGCCACTAGAAATAGAAAGAACTTCCTTAACCTGAAAAAGGACATCTACCAAAAGCCTACAATAAACATCTTACTCAATGGTAAAAAGGTTGAACACTTTCCCTCTAGAATTGGGAACAAGGCAACAAGGCAGTAATATGCACTCTGATCACTCCTACTTAATATTGTATCAGAGGTCCTAGTCAGTGCAATAAAGCACTAAAAAGAAATAAAAGGCATACAGATTGGAAAGAAAGAAGTGAAATTGTTCTTATTCATAGACAACATGAATTTGTATATGGAAAATCCTGAAGATTCTACCAAAAAACTAGCAGAAATATTAAGTGGATTTAGTAAGGAAACAAGGGGAATATATAAAAATCAGTAGTATCTCTACCACCTACAACAACATCAAAAAACATAAAATGCTTAAACATAAATGTAAGAAAATATGTTACATATAAGACCCGTACATGTAAAACTACAAAACATTGCTGAGAGAAAGTTAAAAAGACCTAAATAAATGGAAAGCTATACCATGATCATGGATTGGAAGACTCAGTATTATTATGATGTCAATTCTCCCCAAACATAACTTCAATCAAAATGCCAACAGGCTTGTTCACAGAAATTGGTTCTAAAATAAAGCTGATTCTAAAACTTATATGAAAACACAAGAGATCTAGAATAAAAGAAGTTTAAAAGAGAACTATGTTGTAGGACTTATACCACCTCATTTTAAGACCTACTATAAAGCTGCAATCATCACAACAGTGCAATATTGGTGTAAAAAGAGACATACAGATCCTTGGAACAGAACAGAGAGTCCAGAGATAGATCTACACTTATATGATCAATTGATTTTCAACGAGGTAATTAAATGGGGAAAAGAATCTTCTCAACAAATGGAGCTGGAATAACTGAATATCCATAAACCTTCACACTTACCTCACACTTACAAAAAAAAATTACTCAAAATGGATCACAGACCTAAATGTGAAACTAAAACTAACTTCTAAAAGAAAATGCAGAAGAAAATCTTTACAACTCAGAACAAAGACATAAACCATTAAAAAAATTGAACTTCATAAAAGTTAAAAACGTCTGCTCTTCAAAAGACACTGTTAGAGGGTGGACTTAGAGACTGTCATACAGAGTGAAGTAAGTCAGAAAGAGAAAAACAAGTATCATATGTTAACACATATATGTGGAATCTAGAAAAATGGTATAGATGATCTTCTTTGCAAAGCAGAAATAGAGACACAGACATAGAGAACAAACGTATGGATACCAAGGGGGAAGGGGCAGGGTAAGATGAATTGGGAGATTGGGATTGACATATATACACTACTATGTATAAAATAGATAACTAATGAGAACCTGCTGTATAGCACAGGGAACTCTACTCGGTGCTCTGTGGGGACCTAAATCGGAAGGAAATCCAAAAAAAGAGGGGATATACGTATACATACGGCTGATTCACTTTGCTGTACAGCAGAAACTGACACAGCAGTGTAAAGCAACTATACTTCAATTTTTAAAAATATATACTGTTAAGAAAAGGAAAGAGCATGCCACAGACTGGGAGAAAATATTCACAATGCACATATCTGACAAAGGACTCATATTCAGACATATCAGCAACTCTTACAACTCACTAATAAGACAAACAACCTCATAAAACATGAGCAAAAGATCTGAATGGACACTTCACGAAAGACACATCCTTTATGATTCTATTTATATGAAATTCTAGAATAAGCAGCACAGATCAATGGTTTCCTGGTACCAGAGAAGAGAGGATTGACTACAAAGGGTCAGGAGGGAACTTCTAGGTGATGGAAATGTTCTATATCTTGATTATGGTGGTGGTTACACAGTGTATTTTCAAAACTCATAGAACTGTACACTTAAAATAAGTACGTTTTATTGTGTGTAAATTATACCAAAATTAAATTTATTTTAAAAATTTCTTGTCAAATAAATAATATTGATGCATGTTGAGGTGACAGAAGAAGGTTAGAAACAGTAATATTTTTCTAGAGCTTAACCTGTGACAGTTTCTTAAACTGCTCTGAGTTGTCCTTGAAAGGAGGAATATATGAGGTGTGAAGGAACAGAGGAATTTCCTATCTTACTAGGACTATCTGGGCAGGTTCACAACTTGGAGAAGAGAACTATAGCATTTAGGAATTCATTAAAAAATAATTATTGAGCATCTATTGATTGCCTCAGTCATTGTGCAATATATCAGAGACCAAGACAGAATCCTTGCCCCCAGTGAGGTCCTATTCTTATTGTGGAGATAAAGATGTAAATAGGTAATTACCATACAGTATGAAAAATGCTTTAATGACACCAGGTATGGAAGAGTGGCCCCTAAGCCAGCCTTGGGAGATAGGGAAGAACTCCCAGGAGAAATTTCAAGGTAACAAATAAGAAGAATCCTAATAGAAGAGTAGGAGGTATGGCCATTGGAGTCCCTTGTGGACCAAAGTCAGGTTCTGGATGTACAGGGGAGCCAAGAGCATATCCAGAAAAATAAAACTTATGTCAGTAGACCTGGAGGATTGAGTATAAAGAGGTGAGCAGCAAAAAAAATGAGGTCAGAGAAGTTTCCAGGAGCCAGGTCATGAAGTGCCTTGCTGGTCACCGTTGTGGACACCACTGGTTTCCTCCTGAGTGTCCAATCCTCTCTTTCTTCCCCCAGACAGGACTCCCTTGTACATAGCCTGAAGGGAAGCTCACTGCTCCAGGGTATCTCATCAGGAATCAGACTGTGCCCCACCCCTAACCCAGGAGATGCGAGGGGAAGCCTTCTGGAGGGCTTCAGAGAAAGGCTTCCTCAGTGGTAAGAAAGAGCCATAGAAAGATTTTGTCTTCATCCTCAAGATGTCATGTCTGATGAGTCATAGGTATACGCATCCTGTTTCCAGACTGAATGATGAAGCCAACACTGAAGATGTCATAGCAAAAAAGGAAAAACCTGGATCCTGGTGACATCGTTGAGCAGCTGAATCAAACAGCCATGAAGCTTCCTATCCTAGAAATTCCTGTTATGAAATTCAATGATTTTCTCGTGGTCAAGTGAGTTTGAGTTGAGCTTGCTCATTAAATCTTATTAAAGGATTTTTCGTTAAGGATTTTAAACAGACTTGTAAAATATCATGGACAATATATGGAAATGATGTAGATGTAGATGCTTGTGTCAATTATAACTCTTTCTGATTATAGAAGTACAAACTCAACCCCAAATGGCTTAAACCAAATAAAAGGGAGGGGCAGGGGGAATAGAGGATTTGGGGAATAGAAATGGAGCTTCAGGAAGGCTTTACCCAGCACTCAAGGTCCATGACCAGGACCTATTTTTTTCCTTCTCCATTTCCCTTCCTCAATGCTCACTCTACACTCAGATGCTTTTTTTTGGTGGGGGTGGGGGGTGGGGGGGCGATGTTTCCAGGATGGCTGTCAGAAAGTCCAGAAGTTCTGTACCTCATGGCTGGTAGGAAATATGTCTAATTTCCTGGTGGCTCAAATAAAAGTTTTGGAATTGAGCCTTAGTGATCCTCAATTGGCCTCACTTGTGTTACTTATACATCTTTGAGCCCATCCCTGCAGTCAGGAAGATGGGATGTGCCAACTGGTTTAAAGAAATCAAGGCCCTTCCCTGGAGATGGGATGGAGTCAATCTCACCCAAACTCTATGGTGAGAAATTTCAGAGTACTGGTAAAGATTAAAAGAGGACTGCATGCTAGGGAGATGATCATCAAATGTCCAGAAAGGAGGTGATAGAGTGAGTTAGGAATGGCTCCTAGGTCTCTGGCTTGGGCATCCTAGAGAGAAATGCACTTCAGGAAGCTGAGTTAAGATGAGCAGGATAGTGAGATGCAGTGACCCACGGGTCATTGCTTGTCTTGAAAACAGAAGTTTCAGTAAAGTAGTGGGAACAGATGCCAGACTGCAGTAGTCAAGGGATAAATGGAGTGAGCAAGGGAAGTGAGGGCAAGCAGGCATTCTTTGAAGGATCTTGGAACTAGCGGGCAGGAAGGAGATAGAGGCAGTAGCTAAAGGGACCTGTGAGGTCAAGGGCACTTTATTTTTTTAATATAGGAGAGATTTGAGCATGGTTTAATGCTAAAGATGATAAATGAAAAATATATAAGGAAGAACAAGATTGAAGATATAGGCCAGAAGTGGGGTAACTCATGGAGGAAGATCCCTAGGAAGAATGTCAAGAAAGATACAGAGCACAGCTAGAATAATTAATCTTAAAGAAGAGTGAGGGACTTTTCTTCACTGTGATAGAATGGAAAGAGGAAAGGACTAATGGGAATGCACTGGAAAAGTGAATTCAGGAAACTGAGGGAGATTCCATCTGAAGGTTTCTAGTTTCTCAGTGAAGTACCAGATGTTACCTACTGATGGTCGTATGACAGGAGACCATGAAAGGTCAAAGATGGTCCCGAGGAAGAAGAGGAGAGATAGTGGATTGGGAAAACATATGGGACTTTGCTGTTTTGTCCCACATCATCTAGAAGGTGTGTAGTCTATGCTCATAAAGACCAAACGAATTTTTGGCCTACCCAATACAATCAGAATCCAGTGACTGGGACCATGTATTTTTTATCTGTTACCCAATAGATCACCTTCCAATCCAGTCAGATGCCACCTCAGATGGGAACTCAGAAGTCCTTTCTCCCCTGATTACCCCCTTTCTTCTTTGCCTCCTTTCAGGGTCCTGCCTTTCCTCTAGGGCAGACTGGAGAAACCATTTCTTCCCTTGTGTCTGAGTCTGGAGGAACCCATGCTTATGCCTATCCCAGCAGGGCAATTGTGGAGCCTTCTGCAAGGATGCCCCAGAGAAAGGCTGCTCATGTTAATCACCTCTCATTGTCACCCCTGAATGTGTTATTTTGGGAAAGGCCCCCTCCCCAACAGAGATAAGAATGGAAGAGTACAGGGGTGAAAAGGGCACTTATAGAAGGACCACAAGAAAGCATCAAAGGCCCGACTGAGATCAGAAACCAGGCATGTGAAGAAATGCCAATATGTGCGCTTTTGTGATTTTTCTCCAAAATGTTTCAGCATCTCAGATGTTGAAAAGAAAAGGCAGTTGGCAGTGTTGGTTTAAAAAAAAAAAAAACTGTTAAAATGATGTGCTTGTCATAAGGTACAAATAGATTAGGGCATCAGAACACAGATTATAATTTCTAACCCAAAATACATACACTGGGGGTGTTTACATCTCAAAACATTCTGCATTAAGAGTATATCTGCCCAATGGCATAGAGCTTTGAGGCTTCTCTTGCCTAATTTATTCCATCTTGCAGCAGACTCAGAAATGCTTTCCGAGGTAAATTTTCTCTGCTCTAAATATTCTCTTAACCCTGTAACTTATCATAGCTCAGTTATAAGAAATAGTTTTAATGAAAGATTGTTGGAAAGGCATACAATACAGACCTCTTTCTAGAGCTGCGCTGTCCAGCACGACAGCCATTAGCCACACGTGGCTATTTACATTTAAATGAATTAAAATGAGAATTGAACTTCAGTCCACTGGCCCTGTGTTAAGTGTGTAATAGCCACAAGTGGCTGGCGATTACCACGTTGGGCAGTGCAGGTACAGAGCATTTGTACCACCGCAGAAGTTTCTATTGGGCAATGCTGCTTTAGAGCTTCGACCCTTGGGTCAATCCAGACACTTGGTGAAGGCAGTATGGTTTGGGTCGCTTGTATAATTGCTCTTATGCCTTTAGCTTGCACAGAGGAACATTATCAGAAAAAGCCCTGTAAGTTCACGGTGGTAACTATTGTTAGAATTTTGTGAAGGACACCATCCACCACGGTACACGGTTTCTTCTGTGAGGGCCCCTGGAGGAAGTCTTTATTATTTTTATCTTTTTTATTTTTGGCTGCATTAGTTCTTCGTTGCTGTGCACAGGCTTTCTCTAGTTGTGGTGAGTGGGGGGCTTCTCTTCATTGCGGTGCGCGGGCTTCTCATTGTGGTGGCTTCTCTTGTTGTGGAGCACGGGCTCTAGGCACGTGGGCTTCAGTAGTTGTGGCATGCGGGCTCAGTAGTTGTGGCATGTGGGCTCAGTAGTTGTGGTGCACCGACTCAGTTGCTCCATGGCCTGTGGGATCTTCCCAGACCAGGGCTGGAACCTGTGTCCCCTGCATTGGCAGGTGGATTCTTAACCACTTTGCCACCAGGGAAGCCCCTTGGAGGAAATCTTAATCTCAGGCTTGAAGTAACCTCTGCTTCTCTTTTTTTTTTTTAATTTTTATTTTATATTGGAGCCTAGTTGATTGACAATGTTGTGTTAGTTTCAGGTGTACAGCAAAGTGATTCAGTTATACATATACATGTATCTATTCTTTTTCAAATTCTTTTCCCATTTAGGCTGTTACATAATATTAAACAGAGTTCCCAGTGCTATACAGTAGATCCTTGTTGGTTATCTATTTTAAATATAGCCATGTGTACATGTCAATCCCAAACTCCCAGTCTATCCCTCCACCCACCCTTCACCTCCACCCCCGGAACCATAAGTTCATTCTCCAAGTATGTGAATCTGTTTCTGTTTTGTAAATAAGTTCATTTGTATCATTTTTTTAGAGTCTGCATGTAAGTGATATCATATGATATTTGTCTTTCTCTGACTTACTTCATTTAGTATGATAATTTCCAGGTCCATCCAGGTTGCTGCAAATGCCATTATTTCATTCTTTTTAATGGCTGAGTAATATTCCATTGTATATATGTACCACATCTTCTTTGTCCGTTCCTCTGTTGATGGACATTTAGGTTGCTTCCATGACCTGGCTATTGTAAATAGTGCTGCAATGAACATTGGGGTGAATGTATCCTTTCGAACCATGTTTTTCTCCAGATATACGCCCAGGGGTGGGATTGCTGGATCATATGGTAGCTCTATTTTTAGTTTTTTAAGGAACCTCCGTACTGTTCTCCATAGTGGCTGTACCAGTTTACGTTCCCACCCACAGTATAGGAGGGTGTCCTTTTCTCTGCACCCTCTCCAGCACTTACTGTTTGTAGATTTTTTTGATGTTGGCCATTCTGACTGGTGTGAGGTGATATCTCATTGTAGTTTTGATTTACATTTCTCTAATAATTAGTGATGTTGAGCATCTTTTCATGTGCCTCTTGGCCAACTGTATGTCTTCTTTGGAGAAATGTCTGTTTAGATCTTCTGCCCATTTTTTGATTGGGTTGTTTGCTTTGTTTTCATCTTGTAGTTACTGTGAATTGTAAAGCTTATTCCTTTGCCTTATTGTCTTCAGGCAAACCTAGAGCCTCTCTCTGTGTGTGTGTGTGTGTGTGTGTGTGTGTGTGTGTGTGTGTGTCCTGCCTTCATTTCCCTTCACGATTGATTTTATACTTTTGTCTTGCATTTTTTTAAAAACTACCTAAATCCTTCCTGTTAGAGAAGAATATAAGTAAAGGGAGATTATATGCATAAAATTACCTTCCAGTCACCACCCAGATATGTGTCCTAGTCATGAGAACATTAGTCAAAACCCAGCCCCTAAGTGCTCTCATTTATCATTCTGGGGTCATTCTCAGCCACGGTACCCTAAACCATTACTTTGGGGTACGTAACAGATAACCGAGTCATAACCGAGGTGTCAGGGTCATAGGACAAATATTCAAATCTAGGTTAGAGCATGAGGCTTCCAAAGGCTTGTCCTATAGGATATGCAGCTGTTACTGACAGTAATAGGCAGAGCAAAGGTCTAGCCTGCATTGTGGCAACTGAAATGGTTTCCAGTGTGGTTTTATAAATATGTGTGTTTTTTAATCCCAGTCATATAGAAGCAAAATGCCTTTGCTCTGACTTCATACAATGGAGCCTCTAACATGCTGCTCTCACTGATGACATGACATACATCTTACAGTCTGTTAAGCCATAAATAAACACCATGCTTAATTATCCAGTCTAGAGATGGATAGGGATGCCACAGAAAAACTGTATTCAGAATTTCCAAGCCAGTTTTGCTCCTTTTCACAAGAAAAAAAAAACAAACATTCTGAAAGCTTTGCACTTTTTTTCCTTTTATTCTCCATATGAATTCACTCTTTACAGTACTGCATACTTACTAGGAGCATGTTTTTTCAAGATGGAAAAGGCAGAAAATGCATTGTCCATACCCTTGATAAATGTATTGTCTTCTTTGTTGAGGAGACAAAACTTATAGGAATGTAAAACGACAGCTTCCTAAGGCAGTCCACTGAGCAGCGCGATCTCACACGTTCTAGCGGGAGTTTGGGATGGAAGGACAGGGGTCCATCAGGACAGCCACTGGGCAGCTTGCTGGAGAAGTGATCTTTGGAGGACCTGCAGAGGGGCAGAGAAGGGGGCCCTTCATGAGGGAGGGAAGGCTAGAGCAAAGATGCGGTCATGGGAATGTACAGACCTTTCAGGGGACAAGAAGCAGGTCAGTCTGGCAGCAACACACCCAAGAGGAGATGCTAATGATCGGCGGAGTGACGAACCGGGCTAGAGCGGGGCAGGGGCAGACCAAGCAGAGGACTTGCTAGATTATGTTTCCTTCAAAAACTTGCTATATATAATCCTAACAGATTTAAGTGGGAAAGTAATGTTTCTTCTCATGTTCTATCACGGAAAAACATAAATTTGGGATTCAGATCTAGAGAAAGAAATTTAAGGTAATAAAACTCCGATTGCACAAATTTCCCCATGTAATTACCTTTGTAGAACTGATACACCACTTCCTATCCCTCATTCCAAACCCCTGCACGTTCAGGAATTCACTCTTGAACAACCAAACGTCGTCCGTCAATACTACATCAATTGTGGCCTCGGAAGGAAAAATAAGAGCCAGTTTGCAGCCAATGTTCAGTGAGAGTGAAAGAAGGTGGACTCATGACAGCAGCTATTATCCAACACATGGTAATGAATTGTTTTAGATTTTATCTTTGTACCATACTTTATGCTTTTCAAAGCTCTTTCTTGTGCATCGTTTTTTAGTCCTGTGACAAAACCTTGGAGATGGGGGGAGCAAGCATTTATTATCCTAATATGATAAAGTCACTGACCAGGAAAAACTGATTGGGGCTTGAACCCTCCATGTTCACGTGGGCATCAGTGGACGCAGGCAGCAAACACAGGTCTTCCGCCTCCCATTTCCCTGCTAGCACCACACTGCCTGAAATTGCTGCTACTTCATTTTCAGACATTTGCAGCTCGGAGTCCATTGTCACTGACTTGGGGGATTTTCTCTTTAAACAACACGTTCCAGAAACACACTAATTACAGTAGGAGGAGGGTGGGTTATTCAGAACTTTCTTAGTTTGAGGGAAATGGTGGCGCGGTGGTTGAGAGTCTGCCTGCCGATGCAGGGGACGCGGGTTCGTGTCCCGGTGTGGGAAGATCCCACATGCCGTGGAGTGGCTGGGCCCGTGAGCCATGGCCGCTGAGCCTGCGCGTGCGACGGGAGGGGCCACAACGGTGAGAGGCTCGCGTACCGCAAAAAAAAAAAAAAAAGAAAGAAAGAAAGGTTGGTCATTCCATCTTCCTGGATTTTTCAGGTCTAGGAAACATGCCTCTTTATCAGGCCGGTTTGGATTCTATCCTGCCTGGAGACAAAAGATTGACTGTTTGATGTCCCGGGGGCTCTGTAAGCTGCAATCATTCTGTGATTCTTTCCTCTAACGGTTGTCTTGGTATTGTCAGGAGTCCAAATCTCTTATTTAAGTGCATCAGAGAGAGATGCAGCTGGATGTGAGCAATGTGTGTGTGTAGGATAATAGTGTAAATATTTTATAGACTGCAGGACAACAGGATGAAATACTTCTGCTTGGACAAATGAATCCCATCTTCAAAGCCACTGCAAAGAAGCTTATGTATTGGGCACAGCAATTTTGCAAATAACTGAACACACTGTCCTATTCACAGAACTCAGCACTTCTCCAAAGTCTTAGCACCTTCTCAGCAGTGTTGGGAGCAGCCCTACCTATTGTTCTGAGGAGGAAATCTTCTCTCTTGGCAGTCTGATAGATTATGCAACTCTATTTCAGTAATTAACTAATTGAGTCACATGTGTTTGTTCTTTCTGAGCTGTTAAGCCTCCTTCCTGCCTTTACTCTCAGAGCAGCATTCAGCTACTTCCCCACCTCAGAGCAAGGACCCATTTGACTGACCCGGTTCTCAAAGGTGTCCTCATCAACACTCTCCCTCCGACTAATACCGACATCTCTTAGAGGTCACTCTCCAGCCCTCACTGCAGACTTTGACCCATGGTGCTCTCAGATCTCAGATGTCAGACAGATCTCAGATGTCAGACATATCTCAGACATATCTCAGATGTCAGACATATCTCAGGAACTAGCAGCAAGTTAAGACTGACTACCAGCATCCTCTCTCATCACTCCTATTCAACATAATCCTGGAAGTCCTAGCCAGAGCAGTCAGGCAAGAAAAAGAAATAAAAGGCATCCAAATCAGAAAGGAAGAAGTAAAATGGTCTCTGTTTGCAGATGACATGATTATATATATATATATATATATATATATATATATATATATATATATATATATATATATATATATATACCCTAGAGACTCCACACACACACAAAAAAAAACCCATATAAAACTAATAAATAAATTCAGTATCGTTGCAGGATACAAAATCAACGTACAAAAATCAGTTGCATTTCTATACACTAACAGCAAACTACCTGAAAAGGAATAAAGAAAACAATCCCTTGCACAAAACCATCAAAAGCAATAAGATACCCAGGAAAAAATTTAACCAAGGAGGTAAAAGATCCGTACACTGAAAGCCCCAAGACATTGATAAAAGAAATTGAAGAAGACACAAATGAATGAAAAGATATACCGCATTCATGGATTGGAATAATTCAGATTGTTAAAATGTCCAAAGCAAAGCAAAGATTCGCTACCCAAAGCAAAGCAAAGATTCACGGTAATCCCTATCAAAATTCCAATGGCATTGTTTTACAGAAATAGAAAAACATCCTAAAATTTGTATGGAACCATAAAAGAGCCAAAAGAGCCAGAGCAATCTTGAGAAAGAAGAACAAACTTGGAGGCATCCTGATTTCAAACTATATTACAAAGCAATAGTAATCAAAACAGTATTGTACTGGCATAAAAGCAGACAAATAGACCAATACAACAGAATCAAGAGCCCAGAAATAAACCCACACATACACAGTCAACTAATATTTGACAAAGGAGGTAAGACCACTCAGTGGGGAAAAGATAGTCTCTGCAATAAATGGTGCTGGGAAAACTGGGTAACCATGTGCAAAAGAATGAATCTGGATCCCTATCTCACACTACTTACAAAAATTTATTCAAAATGAATTAAAAACTTAAACATAACCATAAAACTCCTAGAAGAAAACATAGAGAAAATCTCCTTGACATTGGTCTCAGTAATGATTTTTTGGATATGGCAACAAAAGCACAAGCAACAGCAGCAAAAATAAACAAGTGAGACTACATCAAACTAAAAAGCTTCTGCACAAAAAAAGAAACAGTCAATAAAATGAAAAGGCAACCTGTGGGATGGGAGAAAATATTCACAAATCATGTATCTGATAAGCGGTTAATAGCCAAAATATATAAGGAACTCATACAACTTGATAGCAAAAAATAAATAAATAATCCAATTTAAAAATGGGCAAAGGACCCGGATAGACATTTTTCCAAAGAAGACTTACAAATGGTCAACAATTTCATGAAAAGATGCTCAACATCAGTAATCATCAGGGGAATGAAAATCAAAATCACCATATCACCTCACACCTGTTAGAATGATTATTATCTGAGAGAGAGACATAACAAGGACTGGCAACGATGTGAGTAAAAGGGAACACTGGTGCATTGTTGGTGGGAATGTAAACTGGTGCAGCCACTGTGGAAAACAGTCTGGAGTTTCCTCAGAAAATTAAAAATGAAACCACCACATGATCCACCAATCCCACTTCTGGGTATATATATCCAAAGGAAATGAAATCACTGTCTTGAAAAGATATCTGTACCCTCATGTTTATTGCAACATTTTTTAAAATACCCAAGACATGGAAACAATCTAAGTGTTCATCAATGGATAAGTGGATAAAGAAAATGTGAGATTATATATGTATATATATATATATATATATATATATATATATAATATGAATGTATAATACATATAATGGAATATTACTCAGCCATAAAAAAGAATAAAATCTTGCCATTTGCAACAACATGGATAAACCTAGAGGGCATTATGCTAAGTGAACTAAGTCAGACAAAGACGAATACAGTATGACCTCACTTATACGTGGAATCTAAAAAACCAAACTCCTAGAAACAGAGGCAGAGTAGAGAGAGGGTTAACAGGGTGGGAGGAGGGGGAAAGGAGGCAGTGGTCGAACAGGGAGATGTTGGTGAAGGGTACAAACCTCCAGTTATAAGATGAGTAAGCTCTGGGGATGTAATGTACAGCATGGTGACTCTAGTGGACAATACTGTACTGACACTTGAAGTTGCTGAGAGAGTAGATCTTAAAAGTTCTCAAAACAAACCAAAAAATAAGAACTGTGAGGTGATGGATGTGGTAACTAACCTTATTGCGGTAATTATTGTGCAATATATACATATATCAAATTATCACATTGTACACGTTAGACTTACACAATGTTGCATGTCAATTAGACCTCATAAAGCTGGCAAAGGGGGGAACACTGAGAACCCTCCTGTTTGGCGTCCTCTAGGCTTCCCAGTCTCTCCCTCCCATGCTCTTGCCCAGTTTCCCTTTTCTTGCTTCCACATTTTTAATCATTTCTGACATGACCTCCTGTCCTATCCCTCACTCTCAGAAGACACCCTTGCTTTTTACTTTACAGAGAGAAACAGAATCTATGGGAGGAAAACCCTCATACCTTACTAACATCCAACACACAGCTGGACTCAGCCACATCTGTACCTTCTCTTACCTGGGCTTTGGATCCTCTGCCCCCTCACCTTCTCAGGAACCTTCACCATAGATTATCTCCTTCTCCCCCTTGTATTTTCAAGTTCCCTCTTAAGTAGATCCTTCTGGAAGGCTTTCCCTCCATAAGTCCTTTTTGAAAAGTCCTTATGTCTCTGTATTTACACAAACGTCTACATAGATGTGGGTTATATAGACATCCACTTGTGCCATAGTTGATTACCTCTTAATATATTGCCCAAAACACCTGTGGGCTGGTGTTGAAAAACGTGTCTCTATTAAATATTGAAAAGAGACTAATTAATATTTATAAAACGTGAGACATAAAAGTTTTTCAGTATAGCTTTACTGCATTTGTTTTCTGCTTTTACACAGTGTATTATATAATTATATGGGCTTCTGACTTTATATAATAGGATCTCTTTACAGAATATGTGTTGCTTTGTCACTGACCTTTTTTAGTCAACGTTATGTTCCTGGAATTCAATCATGTTTCACTGCTGTGCAGTACTTCATATCACGAATATATAACCATGTACTTATCCATTCCACTCTATATGCATATGTAAGATATTTTCCATTTGTTTGTTTGTGTTGCTATTATAAACAATGCTGGTATGTCCTAGTGTGCTATGTGCAAGAGTGGCTTTAAGGTCTACCTAGGAATGGAAGAACTGGGCCATCAGCTCTTTCGTTTAACAAGACAATGCCAAATTATTTTCCCAAAGTTACTGCATCAACTTGCACTCCCACAAGCAGTATCTAAGTATGCTGCCCCGCATGCTCACCCCCACTTGCTAATGTCCAAACTTTAAATTTTGCCATTCTGATGAAATGCACATAACAAAATTTACCATCTTATTTTTAAGTGTACAGCTCAGTGGCATTGAATATATTCACACTGTTGTACAACCAACACCACTATCTATCTCCAGAACTCTTTTCATCTTGCAAAACTGAAACTCTGTCCCCATTAACCAGTAACTCCTCATTCTTCCCTCTACCCAGCCCCTGACAACCACTATACTTTCTGTCTCTGAATGTGAATACTCTAAGTACTTCATATAAGTAGAATCATACAGCATTTGTCTTTTTGTGTCTGGCTTGTTTCACTTAGCATAATTTCCTCAAGGTTCATCCATGCTGTAGCACGTGCCGGAATTTCCTTCCTTTTTAAGGATGAATAAAATTCTGTTTTACATAAAATAGGTAACTAGCGGGAAGCAGCTGCATAGCACAGGGAGATCAGCTCAGTGCTTTGTGACCACCTGGAGGGGTGGGGTAGGGAGGGTGGGAGGAAGGGAGATGCAAGAGGGAAGAGATATGGGGACATATGTATATGTATAACTGATTCACTTTGTTATAAAGCAGAAACTAACACACCATTGTAAAGCAATTATACTCCAATAAAGATGTTAATAAAAAAAATTCTGTTTTAAGCATAAAGCACATTTTGTTTATCTATTCATCTGTTGATGGACACTTGGATTGCTTCCACGTTTTGGCTATTGCAAATAATGCTGCTATGAACATGAGTATTCAAATATCTCTTTGAGATTCTGCATTCAGTTCTTCTGCGGATATACTCAGAAGTGGAATTACTGGGTCATAAGGTAATTTTATTTTTAATGTTTTAATAAAATGCATACTATTTTCCTTTGCGGCGGCAACATTTTACATTCCCACCAACGGTGCACAAGGGTTCCAAATTCTCCACATTCTTACCAGCACTTATTATTTTCTGTATTGGTTGGATTTTGTTTTGTTTTGTTTTCATAGTAGCCATCCCACTGGATAACTCATTGTATTTTAATTTTTATTTCTCTGATTATTAATGAAGTTGCAAGTCTTGTCATACTGACCATTCTCTCAGTGAATACCTGAAATTCTTTGCCCATTTTTATTTTCAGTTTTCCCATGCATATTGATTTGTAAGATTTCTTTATATATGCTGGATATCAATCCAGTTCTATTGTTACAAATTTCTTTTCCCAGCTTGTGGCTTAATTTCACTTTCTTTATACCACATTTTTATAAATAGAAATTCTTAATTTTAAAATAAACAATTTAATGAATATTTTCCTTACAATTTGTAGTTCTTCTGAATTATTTAAGAAAACCTTCCCTAGCCAAGGCAAAAGAAAAAAAAAGTATCTTAAATTATCTTCTAAAAGTTTTATAGTTTAACTTTTACATCTAAGTCTTTGCTCTATCTGTAATGAATTTGTTTATGATATGAAGTAGAGATCTACTTTGTTTTTTATGCATATGAATATCATACTGTCCAAGTAATCCTTACTGAAAAGACCTTATTGTTCCCCATTGAGCTACTGTGAGACTCTGTTATGCACTAATTGTAAATATATGTGTGGGTTTCTTTATTTGGGGGGTTCTAGTGTCTTTGTTGGGAAGTCCAATGTTGCTCTTACTGTTGCTCCTTTAAAGGTAATGTGTCTTTTTATTTTTCTCTCTCTTTTCAGACTTTTCTCTTTGTCTTTAGTTCTCTGCAGTTTCCCTCTGATGAGTCCAGGTGTGGATTATTTTTCATCTTGGGTAAGTTATTAGGTATTTTGAATATGGGGACTAGTGTCCTTCATCAGCCTTTTTCTCCTCATATATTATCTATGCCTCATTTGCTCTTTGCTCTTTTTGGAACTCTTTTCTCCAAATTTCTTTACTCTCTTCCGTATTTCCACCTTTTTTGTCTTACTGTGTTACATTTTGAATAATGCTTTTAAACCCATCTTCTGGTTTACAAATTCTCCCTTCATCTGGATCTTATCTGCTGTAAATTCCAGCTATTTCATTTTATTTCTAGTTATTATGTTTTTTGATTCTAGAAATTATATTGGACTTTCTTTTCAATCTGCTAGGTTGCTTTTTATGATTTTTACCACTTACAGACAATTGACTGCTTTTGTATTTTTAAGCCCAAATGAGACATAGCTCTTTTATAATTTGAGTCAAATAATTCCAATATCTAAAATCTTCATGGGTCAGTTCCTGCTGTTTGTCATTTTTGCTGGTTCTCATTCATATTACCTTGATCCTTTTTTTCCCTTAATTGTGTTTTATTATGTGTTTTTCATTATCCTTAAAAAAGATATTTGTGGGGGATTCTTTGAGGTCCAGGATAAAGAGTATCTTTATCCAGAAAGTACCTTTGTTTGTTTTTTTCCAAAATCTGGGTTGAACTACCATTCTAGATCCACTTCAACCAGATTCACTGTTTCAGGTTCTCTGGACCACCTAGATGATACCAATCCCAGCTGCAAATCCCTGGTAAGGCATCTCATATCCACAACCTCCCAGGAATAATCGTTGGACCTCTTTCCCTTTGGGCCTCTTTCCCTTCAGCCTCCGTTCAGCTTTCTCTGGGTTGGACTTGTGGTCAAACTTCTCATTCCTCTTACTCTGATGCTTTATCCCTTTGGATCTCAGCTCAATAGAGGGAAGGGTTTCCTATTATACTTCACACCTGAAGTTCCTCACTTCCTTTCCCCTCACCATTTATATCTGCCGAAACTGAAGCCCAGATTTGCTAGGCTCAAGAATACTCTCAGAGCAACTTTGGAGCTCTGCCTATCTGTTTCTCACTTTTCCTTAGATTTTTCCTAGTGTTGATTATTACCTTGTCAGCAACTTTCACCTATAAGGACAATTTTATTTAATATTGTAGCTAAACTTTTAATTGTATTTCATGGAAGTGTTGGTTCAAATAACCTAATATACCATAGGAATTGGAATCAATCACTATCTCTTTTCTCACTACTGCCTAAAGAACAGAATAAATAAATTCTTAAATGTCCCTTTAGAAAGGTTTTTGCTCCTGAAAATCAATTCTGTAGAGAAGATATCTCTCAGCGGAGGAAGGAAGACACTTTGAATGTGCCCTTAGAATTTCTGTGTGGTTAGTAGGTGTCAATGGGAGAGGAGGGAGGAAAGAAGAAAGGAAGGAAGGAGCAAAGGAAGAAAGGAAAATAGATACAACTAGATATATGCATCTCCTATTTTAAAGTCTGATAGAGATTGTAGAATTGAACCAAAGCTATCAAGGCCTTAAGCCATTATTTAGTGATGAAAGTGAAATCACCATGTCCCAATAAACAGACCCTATCATATCACAATTCTTTCCTGGTACTCTGACTAAATATTTGTAACCTGCTTATGTAAAGCTTATTAAATGTGCTTGCGAATCTAAGACATTGACTTAAGTTACAACAATGGAATGCAAGGAAGGTAGATGGAAGAATTTCATGGAAGTGAGTATTGTTAAACCAGGAAATACAAACATTGGGTGGAATCTCCTTCACAGATGGTATTTAAGTTTTCCCATGATTCTTTGATTCTCTCTGTATCTATAATAAAATCATGTTCTCCTGCAGAAAGAATGGGAATGGGCAAGATGCCTTTGGAGTTTCCTTCCAACCTAACGATTATAGTAATCTAACTCTTTAAAAATCAATGGCCGAACCTCAATTTGGATCAAAAGGAAATCTTCCTAAGAGGCCATGAGACAGTTTTTAATAGCTATGGGCAATGGAGGAAACCCTGACATTGTCCTCAGCTCAAATTTCATTGTCACTAAGGCTGCTGCACCAAAATGGCATTTTAAAGAGTCTTAAAATAAGTGCCGATCTGAACAAGTGGCCAAAATCAGCCTACATTCCGAGATTCTCTGAGCTCCTTGGGTCTCTGAGTTTATTATTATAGCATAGTGTCTGTTTTGCATATTTTTGCTGGCATTTCCTTTGGGCAACATCTTCTTCATCCATCACGGCTTGGTCTGCCGCAGTTGGTGGGAAGGATTTTGGCTTCGATCAATGGGTTCTCTCTGCAAAAGGGTCGTGGTTGGTTAGTGTTTTTGGACACCCAGAACATATCCTTTCTCTGGAGACCAGCAGACTTTACCAGCATGCTAGAATTTTTCAGTGTTATAGGTAGTCTTCAAAACACTTTGGGTTTGAGAGACTTTGCATGAACCCATAAAATCTGCGTTCACCCCAAGACCTTGAAACCTTCTCTAGGATTGGTAACATCTACTGTATAGGTGTCCCTACCTTCCACGTCTCTTTTAACTAATCTGTCTGGCAGGCCACAGTCAGATGAATGTTCCTGGAGATATTCTAGGCATGTCTTTTTCTTAATTAAGAATATCTCTTCATTGGGAATTCCCTGGAATCTGGTGGTTAAGCCTCCACGCTTCCACTGCAGGGGCATGGGTTCAATCCCTGGTGGGGGAATTAAGATCCTGCAAGCCACGTGGCATGGCCAAAAAAAAAAAGAATATCTCTTCATTATCTTTCATTTTTTTAAGGTTCCATCCATCCAATCTTTTTCCCCACATCTGCTGTTCAGCTCCACCAGCCACTTCGCTCAGGTAGGTTCCCCCACTCTCCCACTCCCATGCCACGTTTATCGTCATTTCTCACCTTTGCTCTTGTGTTTAGAAAGGGATGGACATTGATCCAGGACCTCCTTGCTTCTTTCTTCCCTCCACCTCCCCTCTACCTCCCGCACTGACCCCCGTCACCCACTTCATCAGAACCAGACTTGCTCTCTTTGATTCTTTGTCATCATCTTGATTGGTGCCTGGAAAACACCGGTCTGCAGACGAATGGGGTAAATACTGACCACGTCCTGCCTTCTCTCTTCTATACCCATTCTTCAGGTAGAATAACAATAACAGCAACTAGTAAGCGTTTGAATGATGTCTTTTAATCCTTGCCACATCTCACTTTACTGATGAAGAAAGCAAGGTTCGGGGAAGATACCATTTTTCAGTTACTCAGCTGCAGAGCTGAGACTCAGATCCAGAAAAGTCTGGCTCCAAATCAACTACCCTTCAAGCCTTGTGATGACCAGAGAATTTTAGTCCCCTCCATCTCCTCTGTTTTCCTTCTTTCCAAGATTCCCAAGTAGATAATTAGGTTATTTAAGAGGCAGTGCAGGGCTTCCCTGGTGGCGCAGTTGTTGAGAGTCTGCCTGCCGATGCAGGGGACGCGGGTTCGTGCCCCGGTCCAGGAGGTTCGCACGTGCCGCGGAGCGGCTGGGCCCATGAGCCATGGCCGCTGAGCCTGCGCGTCTGGAGCCTGTGCTCTGCAACGGGAGAGGCCACGGCAGTGAGAGGCCCGCGTGCCACAAGAAAAAAAAAAAGAGGCAGTGCAGTATAGAAGAAAGAGACAGGTTTTGGAACCACTCAAACCTGCATTAGAATTATGTCTTCAAGACTTACTAGAGGACTGGCTTTGGGCCAATGGCTTAACCTCTCTGTACCCTGATTTTCTCATCTCTTTTTTTTTTTTGTATGATTCGATGGTTGATTTTTTTAAGTTTAATTTTATTTATTTTTTTATACAGCAGGTTCTTATTAGTTATCCATTTTCTACATATTAGTGTATATATGTCAAAAATGAGGTTACAATGACTTAGTACTCAACACAAAGTCTGGTATATCATTGACGTTCAGTGAATATATGTTGATTCATTTTCTCCCTCTTTCTTTCCCTTACTACTTTTCTTTCTCTCTTCCCTCTTTTTTATTATTTTCTTTAACTCTATCTCAGATTGACACAAACATCCAGGACTACTAGAGAACAACTGGGGAAATTCGAAGGACTGTGTATTTTTAGGTATAATAATTGCACTATAATTATGTTTTTAAGGAGTTCTCTTTTTTCTTGAGATACGTACGAAGTAGTTATGGATGCAGTGTTGTGACGTCTAGGATTTGCCTCAATAAAACCCAGGGAAGTTGGAGATCAGGAGACAAGAGTGAGTAGAAGTATGGATGAAACAAGATTGGCTTGAGTCGACACTTGTCGAAGGTACATGGGGATTCATTACCCTCTCCTTCTCTACTTTGGTGTATGTTTGAACATTTCCAAAACAAAACATTTTCTAAAGTGTCCAGTGCAGAAGGTGCAAGCCTCATATCCTCCGCATCTTCACCAGAGTCCCCAGTTCCCCCCGACGGCATTCTGGGCAGCTTTCTCCTTGCTTCCCCAGCACCTCCTGGGTTATTTCAGCCTCCAGGCCAGCCGAGCACCACACTGCCTCGGCCTCCACAGTTGGCGTCTGGACAAATATCTCTTCCTGACCCCAGATGGCATCACAGCTTCCCCAGTCTGATCCTGTCAGCATATTTTTTCCGGGCACCTGATTCCTGGATGTGGCAACAATAAAGCCCACTGAGGTGTTTGGCTGGTCCCCCCGGGAGCAGGTATTTCCCATTCTAACAGCGTCAGCCATCTGAGCACGCTGCTTCCAAGAGCTCCCAAATAACCGCCGGGTAAGAATTTCACAGACTGCGGTGCTTTCTGGCCACAGTGTCCCTGAGGGATGGAGAGCCACTAGGGTAGGCGGTATAATAATATTACTGATTATTAATGGAAAAGCAGGTGCAAATAAGCAATTTGTTGGGTTGCATTTTACTGGGAAGCTGGCCTGAAGGAGGAGAGGAAAGCAAAGAGCAGCACACACGGAGGTTATTTACTCTGCTGTTGGTTTTCCTATACGGACTCTTTAGGTTAAATAGATATCAGATTGCAGTTTGATCGAAGTAAAAAGACAAAAGGCTGAGTTATCCGAGTCTTGGTGATTTTATAAGGAACAAACAGAAAAAAGATAAACAGGTAGGTCCGACCAGGTCAACCTGGAGGGCTGGACCAGTGATCTCGTGGGTGGTGCCCAGGTAGTGCTTCACGAGCGGGCCCTGGCAGATTTGTGGGTGTTCTCCACGGTGTCACACATTTACTGGGTGTGTTGGGGACCTGGCCCCGCCCATGGGGGTGTGGTTTACTCCTCAGATCACAAGACAAAATCCCAATTTCCTTCATGCTCCAATGATGCTTTCAAGATGAAACACTTGGAGAATAGGCATCCCAACAATTCTTTTCTGAGACAAAGATCCACCCTTGCTTCCAGCATCACGTGTCGTTTCATACCTTGGAAGTACTTCAAGTCTCTTCTCTCATTCGAGCCTCGCAAGCCGTGATAGAAGGTAGGTACCGTTACCCCTACTGACAGCTTGGGAAACTAAGGCTGAGAGACATGCTGACAATGTGAGGTGTCCAAGGCCATGGTCTCGGTGGTTGCCGTTGGAACAAGAACCTATGTCTCTTGCCTTCTGATCTGTGCTTTTCTTCTGACACCAAAATTAACAGTTTTTTATGCCCAAGGCCATCAGGATCTTTAAGGAAATGGGCTAGGGACAATGGCCCCAAAGCAGACAAAGTGGACTTCTATCAGGCTCTCGCTCTGGGACTCTTACCTGACAAAACCCGGGCAACATTTACCACTGATGAGACCAAGAACAATAGTGGTCTTGGATGACTCTGTCCCCTGGTCAGTGCTGAACGGAGCCCATGCCTCCCTCTCTGCCAGAGAGTGACAACCTTTCAATGCAACAAAGTCGCAATGACAACCTGGCATGTCTCCAGCACTGGGCTGGCAATCGCTGTGCTTTCTCATTAACCTAGATGCAATGTTCCTGCTCCAAACTTTCCTCCTTTTTTTTTCTCCCTCCCTCCCCAATTTTCTCCAGTTACCATATATTGAGTACCTGCTCTGTGCCAGGCACTGGGCCAGGCCCTGAGGATACAGCGGGGACCACGACCTGTGTACCACGATATGCTCAGGTCCACCTTGGTCAGGATTTCCTGCCTGGAACGCCCACTTCCCTCCTTCCTGTTAATCCGTCCCCTCCATTCTTTTACAACGTTGCTCAAAAGCAGGCTTCTCTGTGAACCTTCTCCCTCCCTGCTTCTCCTACCAATTCAGGCCACTCTACCCCCCAGCACGGCTCTGTCACTTTTCGTTACAGGTGGCACCGTTTTCATCTGGATACTGATTAAAAGAACACACATGAGGAGGTCTTTCAGGTTGTTTTCTTAACTCCATTACTATCTACTTGTGTAGCCTTAAGCAAGTCACTGAAACTATGTCTCAGTTTAACCCAGTGTAAAGGGGGGATTGTAGAAACTGCCTGATTGACATAGCAGATCATGAACACTGAAGCCGATGGAAAAGTACAGAGGACAGGCCACATTCATTGGTTTAATATTTATGGTGTTGCTATTGACTATCAATCACGCCTCTAGATGCTAGATCGGATATAAAACTGTGCTGTCTAAGACTTACCAGACAGATGGGGAGAGAACAGCAATACAAAGCCATGAAATGTGCCATGGAAACTTAGGGGAGGAAGAAAGAAACTCCGATTGCGCAACTCAGAGTTGCTGCCTTGGAATAGGTGGTAGCTGAGCGGGATCACGAGAGACGGGTGAGACGTGGAGGAGGACGGGAGGAGGTGGAAAGACAGCTTCCCCTTTGGGGAAGGAATATCACAAGCAAATGGCTGGACATGACGAAGGGGGGGTAGCTTGAGACCCCGAGTGGCATGTGGTTTAGTTTGGCTGGAGTGTAAGGGTGCACGCGGAAGAGTCATCCAAGGTAAGTCCAGAAATGGGGACTTGCAACACTGTTGAATTCTGGGTTTCGGAGTTTAGACATCATCTGAGAAGCCCCATAGAACCATTGAAGATACTTGAGTACGGACGTGCTCGAATCACGAGGAGGTGCTTTTGGAGGATTCCTCCAGCAGCTAAGTAAGGACAGCCTAGAGACGATGCTACACAGCAAGTTACAAAGTGCAGTAGTCGTAATTTGCTGGCTTAGTAACTGTATCTTCTTGTAAATGGGTCTCCTTCCTCTGTATCTTCTCACAAGTCCCATGTATTCATCGTGGTACGTGGTGGAGGGCTGTTGATCCTAACTGGTCGGTGGGTGAATTCCAGTTCTGTGTTTATCCTCTGAAGCCCCGTGCAGTTGCTGTGCAAGGTGTCAGCAAAAAACTGGGGGAGGGGAGCAAGCACCTCTAAGCTGAAGATGGGTGTGTGCCCCTCCTTCCCCTGTTCTGTTCAGGCTGTTCGCGGAGTCTTACAGCTTCATAGTCACTCACAAATAGAGATGATGAGACAGCTGCTGGAGAAAGCCTCTGGCAGGGCTCTGAGCAGATGTCCCAACCACTGGGATACGGAACCTGAGACCCTGGCTGGCATCTGAGTATTGGAATGCTGAGCCTTCTCCACTCTCTGGTAACAGGATCTGCTGGACTCATTGTAAGATGAGAATGATTAAAAAAAAATACTGTTTGCTTTACATATACAGTCAGAGTCGATCGTGAATGTTCCAGCATCCCACGGGCAGGAAATGAAGGGCTTAGCTACAAGCCTCGGAGAAGAGCAGCAGACACAGAACAATAGTTTGTTGTTGGTTTGATGCTTGTTGTGTTGGGGAAAGGACACGGAGCCTGTGAACATCAGAGCCCCACTAGTCAATGGATGCTGACGTAAACTAACTGACTACTTTGTGTGCTGGGTCCAGAAAACTGGGCCGATTTTTCTCATCCCATACACTATGACTCAGTATGAGGTCCCCAAATGACCTTCAGGGCATCCCAGTATCCTGGGTTTCCTCTTTCCTGATTTTTGACTGGAACGGGGAGGGGAGGGAGTATGGGAAACCAAGAAGCAGAGAGAGCAATTAGTGAAGTGCACATCGGTATACGAATTATACCGATTATATACGGTTATATACGGTTATATCGATTATATACGATTATATACGATTATAAAGCAATAAAACAGCTACCATTTATTAAGACCCTATTATGCATCAAGGACTCTGTCAGATACTTAACAAATGTGACTTAACTGAATATTGATAGCATTCCATATGTATTTCTATTCCCATTTTAAAGACAGGCAAACTAAGGCTCAGGGGAGCTTGGCCCTTGTTCTATGTAATATTACATTAGAAAATAGGTGTGAAAGGGAGAAGTTATACCATAAATATCACATAATAGGAGCAGTAACATTTCTGCAGGATTTATATTTACAAAATTCTTTCACATGCACTGGACCAGATCCCCAAAAGAAAAAAGAGGAAAATCAGGAAATGAGATCAGAAGGGAAAGAAGATGTACTGAGACATTTTCAGGCACCAGGCATGTGTTTTATCTAGTTTAATTTTTAGGTGTTATCATCTCTACTTTGCAGAGGAGTAAACTCGAGTTCAGAAGAGTTAAGTAAGCTGTGAGATGCTTATCATTCATGAGTGATAGAGTCAGGATTAAATTTAATAGTGAATTTGATTAAAGGTGATTAGGCCAGAGCTGGGAGAGACACTCTCTGCATCCCAGGGAGTTCCTGATTATTGCGATTTAAAAAAATCAATCAAGTATCTATTCAGAACCTGCTACTGGGATCAAAAGAATTGCTGAGCCCAATGTCCACACTTCCAGTTTGCTAGAGGGAAATATTCATGTAGACCCTCGAGTGTGAGGCAGAAGTATTGGTGGACAAGGGTTCTTCCAAGTGGCAGTTTGGAGGTGAAAGTGACCTGAGGTGAGACGTGGGTACAGTGCGGAAGGGGGAAGAGTGGAAATGTCCTGAGATCCTGCCGCTTTGCGAAGATTATAAAGTAAAGCCTGGGATTAACCACAAGTAAGGAGACTTAACTGGTAGTAATCTGCATAGATCCTTGATAACTGCAGTGTGAGACCAGCTCACAACAGAAAATCTAAACTCTACAAGGATGCTGACGATAGTAAACAAAAGCAGAAAGATATCATTGTCAACAGCATAAGAGGGGCTCTTGGGGAAATTAGTAAAACTTTTTATTATTTTTGTAAAAAGTATGTCTTTTATGATCCTTCTGAGAAAGTCAGGAGGGTGGCATATTGTGCTATCACTCAATTTTAGGGAGAAACTATCGATACATACCAAACACACACAAAAAATATGAACACTTGGTCTACTCCTAATTTGCTCTCAGAGCAGGTGCATAGTAGTAATAATTATAACTTGAATATTATAAACAGAAGATCAAATAATGCATCTTCATAATTATTAGTCTCAACTTTCAAGATAAGCTCCTAGGTCCACTATTTTCCCCATTATTTTCTCTGAAATTTTGATCCCTATTGACAAGGGATTTAATTTAAGTCATCCTTTCCTGCTAAGGAAAATACTCCTGTGAGTGATAATGGCGGAATTTCAAGTCAGTAGGGAAAGGATGGACTACACACACAAAAAAATGATGTTACCTCGTATCATAAACAAAATGATTAAAGAGTTAAATATTTAAAAACCCAACTATAAAGTTCTTAGAGAAACTATGAATGGACATTTTTTATAATCTTGTGGTAGGAAGGTCTTTCCAAGCATACACAAAATCCAGGAGTCATAAGAGAAAAGATTAAGTATATGAGTCTCTGTAGGCAAAAAATTCAGTATAAAGAAAGATTAAAAAGCATGCAACAGTCTGGTCAGAAATGTTTACAGCACACATAATAGACAAAGTACTAATATTAAAGAACCCAAAACTCAGAAAAGATACAAATAACCCAGTTTAAATGTACAAAAAATATGATAAGGCAATTCACCAAAAAAGAAATCAAATGACCAATAACCTTAGGGACAGGGGCCCAAACTGACCAATAATCAGGAAAATGAATATTAAAATATTAAAATGTTTTTCCCCATCTGACTAGAGAAAAAATGTAAGTGTTTAAAATACTTAGTGTTGGTGAGCATACAGAGAAGTAGATATTCCTACATACAATTGCAGGATGTTAAATTTGACAAGCTTTTTTTTTGAAGAATAACCTGTCAGTGTCCATTAGAATCTAAAACATGCATATGCTGCTAAGAAGTAATTTTACTTTCGTCATCGTTCCAGAGGAATTACTGCACCTATGCATAAAGATGTCCAACTATACGTAATGGCTACAAATGTGCAAGAACTAGTAGGAGAAGGGATAAACCATGCTGTTGAAAATTATGCAGTTGAAATTAACTAAAAATAGAGTTACCATATGATCCAGCAATCTCACTCCTGGGCGTATATCTGTAAAAGACAAAAACTCTATTTCGAAAAGACACATGCACCCCTAAGTTCACAGCAGCACTATTCACAATAGCCAAGCCATGGAAGCAACCTAAATGTCCATTGACTGATGAATGGATAAAGAAGACATGGTACATAGATACAGTGGAATACTACTCAGCCGTAAAGAAGAATGAGATAATGCCATTTGCAGCGACATGGATGAACCTAGAGATTATCACACTACTATATATAAAATAGATAAAAAACAAGGAGCTACTGTATAAGCACAGGGAACAATATTCAGTACCTTGTAATAACCTATAGTGGAAAAGAATCTGAAAAAGAATATACATATATACACACATGTATTTTTTTCAGATTCTTTTCTGATATATATATATATATATATATATATATATATATATATATAACTGAATCACTTTGCTGTACACCTGAAACTAACATAATACTGTAAATCAACCATACTCCCTAAAATATTTTTTAATAGAAAGGAAAATTATGTAGCTGTGAACAAGAATGAGATTGTCCACCTGTACCAACATGGAAAGGTCGCCAAGACAAAGGAAGGTAAAAAAGTAAGATGGAGTACGATCCCAAGTGAATTTTTTGAAACTATGTACTTTGATGTAAATATATATAATAAATGCATACGTAGTAAAAGGGCAAGGGGGCTACACATCAGCTTGTTCACAGTGCTTGCCTCTGAGCAGAGTGGTGGGTTGGAAGCAGTGGGGAAGGAGGGGAGACTCTCACTTTTTACTTCATGCGCCTGTGTAGCCCGGGTTCCCCAGAAAACAGAGGCTGAGGCAAGTTTACATGCTAAAGCTTAACAGTAGGTTGCAAGCCAGGGAAAGAGAAAGTGAAGGAAGAAGAGGAGAGAGAGGAGAGAAGGTTGCAGAGCATGTACAATGGGGTGTGTTACCAAGCAGGCCAAAACCACACACACACACACACACACACACACACACACACACACACACACACACACACACACACACCATCTGGTTTCACAGTAAAGCAGAACATCTCCAGAGAAGCCCTTTGACCCACTGTCTGTGTTGGGGGAAGCAAGGGCAAGCAAAGTGTGTACTGGCTCTGGCTACGCTCCCATGGGGCGTTAACTTCCCAGACCTTCTGGTTGGATTGTCTAGCTTTTCCAGGCAGGTGCCGGGGAAGCAGAATCTCTGTGAGTTTGGCTGGTCAGACCTCAGAGCTGGAGCTGCTGTGGCTCTCGCTTAGGTAAGTGAAGTGGAGGCTTTGAGGAAGAGAAGGAGACAATGGTGTCAGAGGATGGAGTGACTGCAGTGGCTGCAGAAGCATAGGCACCATCACTGATGTCCCCCTAGCTGGGAAGCAGGGCCAGTGTCCAGGGCCCGGGGGACAGGTGGAGCCCATTAGACGCTAGAGGTGAGTAAGTGATATTCGCAGGATTTGTGAATTTTTACTTTTTTACCGAAGACTATATTCAAGGATAGCATGTATTATCTTTAAAAATGTAAGACGTTGAAGCAGCATTAAAACAGCAAAGAGATAGCATTTTTAGCCTTCTAATTTGAAAATATTTTAAAAATAATAACAGCCACTCTAGAGGGAAATGTGATAAAATAGGCCTTTCCACATGCAATTGGAGGAGAAGTCAGTCTCTGTGGAAGGAATTAATTCAGGATGCACCAGAAGTCTTTAAGATGTGTGTACACTTCGATCCAGTGCAGAGATGTTCATTGCAGCATCACTTATAACAATAAAAATTACAAACAACTGAAATATCTAACACGATTAAATAGTTTGTACCCTCTGTGCATATTCTATACAGTCACTAAAAGTCATGTTTATGGAGAATAATGACTTTATTTTATGCTCAATATATAATTTTAAGTGACTAAATCAGGATATGAAACAGTGTACATTCCCTGCTCACACACTTTAACTATACTTCTCTATTGATTCTCTGAATAGAGCAGATTTTTCCATTTCCCCTCCAGAGTGTGTGTGCAGAATGCAAGCCCGTTCGCTGCATGTATTATTTTTTCCCCTAGTCTCTCCTGGCTGGCTGTTCATTGACCACCTTCTCCAAGAAACCTCCCAGACCAGATTCTTAATCTGCGTTCACTGTCCATCTTACACATTCTTTAAGCTCCTTGTTCACTCCTCTATTTTAACAGTTCTCACCTTATACTGTAATTATCTGTTTGCTTCTCCGTCCCAGCTACCTACCTTCATACACATGCGTACACATTTTCACATACACAAACATGCAAACACACACACTTTCCATTCCTTTTGATCTTCATATTCTTAAATTTTTACCAAGTGCTTGGTACATGAAAGGTGGTACTCATTAATTTTTACTGAATGAATGAATAAATTTCCCCAGACACTTGGAAAACAGAGGAAGGGCAAGTTCTCTAGGTGTGCTCTGGGTAGTTTTCCCAGAGCTGAACTAGGGAGAAAGGGCTGTGTGCTTTTGTTCTATGAACAAGGGCCAAGGGGGACCTGGTAGCATTTCAGCCCCAGAGTTATGAAGATGTGCATTTGATCAACAAAAGTCTTGTCATAATCCCAGCCCCAGTCTTTTCATGGAGGTTTTCATAAGGAACTTGAAGTATAACTACAAATTAGAAGAGGGACTTATCTTGTTGAAAAACAGAGCTTTTGCCTTGAGATACAAACCATGGATTTTTTTGTCTTTGTTATACACACATTTTAAAATTTTCTTTTGGAAGAGGAAAAAAATATAACATTGTATCTCTAATTGCTTGTGAAGTAGCATGGGATGATACACAAGGGAAAAGATATTTTGCAAATCATTGATCCACATTAAGAATTATGTTGCCCATTGATAAAGCACCTTGTATATTGCAAGAGAGCAGAGCAGCATCCTCTCCCATACAGATCATCAGAGAATGTGTTTTGAGGAAAGCCTTTCCTTCTCCGGGGTTTCCTGCAATATTTTTTATCAGATCTTCCATCACAACAAGTGGGGCTCAAATATGCTCTGTTGAAACCTCATTTATTGAAGCTTCATTTTCAAGTTGGAGAGAGAGTTTGGTTCCTATTGGACTAAAGGAAACTCTGTCTGCTTTATTCAAGCATTTTCCTCCTTTACTTCTTCTCTTCCTTCTCCTATCGCTGCCAATTATGTGAATAAAGATGAGATGTTTCTCCTCCCAAAACCCTCGTCATCCGCAGTTGGTACTGTGCTTTAGCGCAAAAGCTGGAGAATGGTGGAGGTTTAAAAATGAGCAGAGCACTCTTCCATGTGTTTGTTGGCAGTCTGTATATCTTCTTTGGAGAAATGTCTATTTAGGTTTTTTGCCCATTTTTGGATTGGGTTGTTTGTTTTTTTGATATTGAGATGCTTGTAAATTTTGGAGATTAATCCTTTGCCAGTTGCTTCATTTGCAAATATTTTCTCCCATTCTGAGGGTTGTCTTTTGGTCTTGTTTATGGTTTCCTTTGCTGTGCAAAAGCTTTTAAGTTTCATTTGGTCCCATTTGTTTATTTTGGTTTTTATTTCCATTTCTCTAGAAGGTGGGTCAAAAAGGATCTTGTTGTGATTTATGTCAGAGTGTCCTGCCTATGTTTTCCTCTAAGAGTTTTATAGTGTCGGCTTTACATTTAGGTCTTTAATCCATTTTGAGTTTATTTTTGTGTATGGTGTTAGGAAGTGTTCTAATTTCATTCTTTCACATGGAGCTGTCCAGTTTTCCTAGCACCACTTATTGAAGAGGCTGTCACTTCTCCATTGTATAATCTTACCTACTTTATCAAAAATAAGGTGACCATATGTACATGGGTTTATCTCTGGGCTTTCTATCCTGTTCCATTGATCTATATTTCTGTTTTTGTGCCAGTACCATACAGTCTTGATTACTGTAGCTTTGTAGTATAGTCTGAAGTCCAGGATCCTGATTCCTCTAGCTCTGTTTTTCTTTCTCAAGATTGCTTTGGCTATGCGGTGTCTTTTAAATAGACATTTCTCCAAAGAAGATATACAGATTGCCAACAAACACATGAAAGAATGCTCAGCATCACTAATTATTAGAGAAATGCAAATCAAAACTACAATGAGGTATCATCTCACACCAGTCAGAATGGCCATCATTAAAAAAATCTACAAACAATAAACACTGGAGAGGGTGTGGAGAAAAGGGAGCCCTCTTGCACTGTTGTTGGGAATGTAAATTGATACAGCCACTATGGAGAACAGTATGGAGGTTCCTTAAAAAACTAAAAATAGAACTACCATAAAAACCAGCAATCCCACTCCTGGGCATATTCCCTGGGAAAACCATAATTCAAAAAGAGTCATGTACCACAATGTTCATTGCAGCTCTATTTACAATAGCCAGGACATGGAAACAACCTAAGTGTCCATTGACAGATGAATGGATAAAGAAGATGTAGCACATATATACAATGGAATATTACTCAGCCATAAAAAGAGACAAAATTGAGTTATTTGTAGTGAGGTGGGTGGACCTAGAGTCTGACATGCAGAGTGAAGTAAGTCAGAATGAGAAAAACATTGTAGCCACACAACAATACTTTTCACTTAAGAATGAATTTGTTCTATAGTTTGCAAAGTTTGTTCTGGGATGTGCTTTTTTCATTTTAAAACACGATTATCTTATTAAAAAAAGAAACATTAGAAGAAAAGAGAAAAACAAATACCATGTGCTACACATATATACGGAATCTAAAAAAAAAAAGGTTCTGAAGAACCTAGGGGCAGGACAGGAATAAAGAAGCAGATGCCGAGAATAGACGAGAACATGGGGAGGGGGAAGGGTAAGCTGGGACGAAGTGAGAGAGTGGCATGGACTCATATATACTATCAAATGTAAAACAGATAGCTAGTGGGAAGCAGTCACAAAGCACAGGGAGGCTGATGCCCTATGGACATTGTCTCCCCTTACGGAAGACATCATTTGGACTTCCTGGCCGAGGAATTTAGTATCAAAGTTCTGTTGTTTTTCCTCTTTATTCTCTGATGCAGTTTATACAAGATAGGGATTGTTTCTTCCTTGAAGATTTGGTAGAATTCTATGTAAAAACTACCTGACTACATTGTTTTCTTATTTATTTGTTTCGTAGGTAGTTTTTAAACTACTGATGCAAATTCTTTAATAGTTTTAGGTTTATCCTTAGTTTCTTTTTATTCACTCAGTTTTGATGTTATATTTTGTCTGGGTTTTCAAATATATTGGCATAAAGTTAATCATTGTTATCTCATAATTTTTAAATCTATACTGTAAATACAATTAATTCTTAGTTTTCATTTCCTTTATTTTGTTCTTATATGTTCTCTTTTATCTAATCAATATTGCCTAAGGGTTGTCTATGTTTTTACTTTTTCAAAAAAGAACTGTTTTAGTTATTTTCATTATTTTTTCTTATTTCATTAATTTTACTATTTTCTTTATTATTTCCTTTTTTTTTTTCTATTTCCATTAGATTACCCCATTGCTTTTTCATAAATTCTTGAGTTAGACTCTTACTCCATTAGTTTCAGCATTCGTTATTTCTAATATACATCACTAGTGGCATACAAGGAGATTCTGGGGATACTTTCAAATATGGACTTTTAAAAATGAGCACTACTTATGTACTTAATAAAATGTGTCTTTCAAAGAAATATAATAACTACTACCTCAAACTTAATAGTTCACGGTTGGTATTGCTTAAGATAAGGCAAGTAGTAAGTTAAAAGTCAATAAATGTAAATAAACATGAAAATAATAGTAAAGTTGACCACTGTTTCATGTTTAATTGAAAAGACTTTGAATTCTCTAATTAAGGGTGAACATTCTAGATGAGGACATTTGGCAAAAGTTGTTAACCATGTTGCTTAAATTTTCCACACCCTATTATTTTTTTTACCTGTTCGATCTATTAGTTTTCAGAAAGATGTTAAAATCTCGCACTCTAGATGTATTTGCCCATCCCTCCTTATAATTCTGGCAATGGTTGCATTATATAGTTTGAATGGGAACTGCTAGGTGCAATTCAGCCTAGAGTTATTTTATATTCCTCATGAATTATTCCCTAGTAATTGAAGAATGATCGTGATCTCCAAAACTCTCTTTCTCTTGGGTCTTCTTTGGCTTCCATTCGTATGGCCACCCTGGCTTTCTCTGAGCTATCATCTTCTTGGTATGTATTTTGCCAGTCCTTCATTTTCAACCTTGGTCTGTCGTTAGGTTTTCGTATTCTTCCCATCACATCAGGCTGTTCTTTTTCTGGTTCATTCTCCTCCTCCAAGGTCTTTTGCAGTCTTCGGTTCTGGAATGCTAATGTGTCTACATGACTCACATATCCAAATATCCAGATGGAAATCAGAAGTCTTTAAGGGAAGTTTGGACGGTCATGAGAGCAAGTGAGAGCCCCTGGTTTGCATCTCGAGATGGGGAGTAAATAGCATGAACTCTGCAGACTCCTACCGGCCCGGGGAGTCCATGTACAGCTCGTGTGTGGTGGCCAAAGTCACCCCAGGAGCTAGATTGTCCTTTCCTTCTCCGGTTCATCCCTTTTGTTTGTTTCCTAGGAACTCAGGAAGGTTCCTGCTGCTGTAAGCATAGCCTAATGAATTCAAAGCTCACGTCTGCATTTCCAAATCAAGCTTACGGATGACTCAACCATACTAAACAGAAAACCATAACCAAGACAGGTGCCTGATTTGGAGGGTTCCATTTGGTTAACCTGTGGGTTTGGGGTCAACATGAGTCGCTATCAGATCACACGCTACTGCTTGTCACCCTCCTCCCAACAAATGGCACCGACCCCAGACTCTATTTGCTGTAGCTAATGAACAGTTCACATCTTATGCTTCCTTCATTCAACACAGGTGTCATTCCTCACCTTCAGAGAAGTGTTCTGTGGGCCTTCTGCTGAGTGGTTGCTTTCAGAGCCGGGAACAAAATTGGCTCAGAGGGCCTGGATATATTACTCCCTACAAACAAACCTTTTTGCTGATGACAAGGAATCACTCAGAAAGGACATTCAGGAAGCTGATATATATCAATTAACCATGGCATAGATCCTTGCTTCATTGTTAGTTTGATTTGGGGTCCTTCTGTAGAATTTTTCTTGGTGTGGACTAGCCGGACCTCCTGTTAGGTAAGGGGCACCTGAGACCTCATAGCTGGCACAGAGGAAAGAAGAGTGACCCAGAATCAGGATGCCCAGGTTAGAACTAGTTTGGGTTCCACGTGGACTTGGAAGTGTCCCTTGTCTTTATGGTCCCAAACTGAACATCCATAAACTGGAATGTACAATCCATGCTCTATTAACCTCATCAGTGTGTTGACTTTTTTGCCTGTCTCCTTATTGAATACTGCTTAAGCACAGGCCCATGACTCTGGGGTCTCTAAAGAAAGGAGATCAGGATCCTACAGAGCCTGGAAATCACAGGGTTAATAAACTGAACAAAGACAATGACTAGGGGACTCATGACATGGGCCCAACTCCTGCATCACGTGGAGCCGTAGGGCTGGTTGACAGAGACACATCTGATCAGCAACAGGACAAAGCCCAGGTGCTCTGTCTCCTCTAAGAAGGATGAGCACGTGAATTTTGTCCAAACTGGGAGCTTTCTGAGAGCAAAAGCAGACAATATTAGTAAGCCTGGACATTGGGTGTAGACATGGCCATCCTGGAAAACCAAGATTGGTGGTCATCTTACTCATGAGATGAAGAAATAGTAGGAGGTACTTTCCTTTCACATCTATGAACTTCTCTATGTAGAGTTTGGTAGAAGTGTTAGGAAATCCCTATTAGGTCAGAAGGCCCTGGAGAAAGGAAATGTCTGGAGTGGCCTGCTGCCTTAAACTCCCCAGTCTCAGACCTCATACCCTACAAAATGCCAACCAACTCAGAGCCAATTAAGCCTCCAAGCCTCGTAAATGCCTGGAACTCAGGTCCTGAGAATCTCCCGTGTGGGGGCCTGAGTCATTTGGATGAGCAGAATGTAAATAAAGGCCCATGGAGCCAGTTCATAAGAGGCCTCAGAGCCCTTGTTACAGCGATTTCCTTGGACGATACCGGCCGTCCAGATGGCGAGCCTGGTAAACAAGAAGTCCCTGTTCTCCATCAGCGTCAGCGTGTGCCTCGCTCCCGGGCATCTGGCGAGCTGGGGATGGGAGCTCCGTTTACAGCTTGGCCCTCCTCACTCGCCAGAAATGTGCCCTTGTGTAAACACCAGAGCCTCTTCCAGGAGGACACGTGGGCCGAGCAGTGGACACCTTGCCCCCGGGGCCTGGGAGAACAGAAGTATCCCTCCCTCTTCTCCGCCAGCCCTGTCCCCAGCCTTGCAGGCCATCAGCAGCCACGGGGCCCCCCAGTGCAGGGAGACACCCAACTGATTCCGTTTCTATAAATTCCACCCGCCTGCCAATTTTTCTGAATCTGTGTTCAGCTGCTACCCTCTTATACTCCTTGGTTCTGCCTCTTGCCAGCTGTGTGACCACAGGCAAGTCATTAACCTCTCTGAGCCTCCCTTTCCTCAAACAAATAATAAAATAATACCACTGATCTCACATGGTTCTCTCCTTGCCACTAGGATTCAGAAAATACATGTGACAGAAGGACATGGGTATGGGTATGGTAAAGTAGAGTTAGCATATGATCCTGCAATCCCACTCCTGGGCATATATCCGGAGGAAACTCTAATTTGAAAAGATACATGCACCCCAATGTTCATAGCAGCACTATTTATGATAGCAAAGACATAGACATCAGCAGGTGAATAGATAAAGAAGATGTGGTACATATATGCAACGGAATATTACTCAGCCATTAAAAAGAATGAAATAATGCCATTTGCAGCAACATGGATGGACCTAGAGATGATCATACTAAGTGAAGTAAGCCAAACAGAGAAAGACAAATATCATATGATATCACTTACATGTAGAATCTAAAAGAATGACACCAATGAACTTATTTACAAAACAGGAATAGACTCACTGACATAGAAAACAAACTTATGGTTACCAAAGGGGAAAAGGGGAAGGGAAAAATTATGGGGGTTGGGATTAACAGATACTATTATATGTAAAATAAACAACAAGGTCCTACGGTATGGCACAGGGAACTATATTCAATATCTTGCAATAACCTGTAATGGAGAAGAATATGAAAAAGAAATATATATATATATATATATATATATATATATATATATATACGTATGTATGTAACCGAATCAGTTTGTTGTACACCTGAAGCTAACACAACATTGTAAATCAATTATACTTCAATTAAAGAAAGAAATAAAGAAAATATATGTGAAAAACTCATACATGCCTGATGTATCCCAGGACCTCTCTATAATGTTACTTCCTGTCCCCTCCCTGGCATTACCTCTTGTCCCAACAGGAAATGGGTAAGAACCCAAGGGCTGGGTCAGTCTGCGGTCTCAAGGGCAGGTCTGTTGTGAGCAATATTCTCTGCTCACTGGTCCTGAGCGCCCCGTCCTACCTGCTGGTCCTGAGCGTCTCACCTGTTGATTCTCAAAACTCCAGTGACTGCGTAGGGAAGGAAAACTTGCCCCGTGAAATATGAGACTCCCTGACATGACCAAAGCAGGCGGCTTTTATACTCTTTTAGACAAAGAAACAATAAGTTTGTGAAGAACTGACAAAACAAAGGGGTTTGGGCTTGAGGTGGCAAATTAGGGAAGACATACCAAGATCTGTCTACACAGCCTTCCCAGTCCTGAATTTCCTGTCTCTGGGATGCCTTCTACCCTCCTGGGACAGGGAGGGTAATTTCACATGGGAGATTTATTTCCTGCTTTCAAGGGGACAAAAGAGGGTCCAAGTGTTTTTCTTGCACTTGCTTTCTCAAGTAACTTTTATTCATAATGACCAATGAAAGGCAGTGGCATATTTTGGCTTGTATAACCCTGAACCCCATCCACTGCTTACTTTTTAACTTTCACCTTGCGTGTCAGGATTCGTGGTCTATTGCCTGCTCCCACCTCTGACTTATTGTCAGTACCTAACTGGTGGTCCTTCTCTTCTGTTGCCCATAATCTCCAAGCCTGGGCTCTCAGTTTATGTCGGATGAATGAATGATCAAATGAATACCAGGGCAATAGAAGTACTTTGGAAATTGAACAATGACATATAATCTTCTAGCATACGCACGGGATTTGAGGCATTCAAATTCATCCATCACAGCAGGGGATTTGTACTCACAATTAAAAATACTCCCTGGGGCTTCCCTGGTGGCGCAGTGGTTGAAAGTCCGCCTGCCAATGCAGGGGACGCAGGTTCGTGCCCCGATCCGGGAAGATCCCACATGCCGCGGAGTGGCTAGGCCCGTGAGCCATGGCCGCTGAGCCTGCGCGTCCGGAGCCTGTGCTCCGCAACGGGAGAGGCCACAACAGTGAGAGGCCCGCGTACCACAAAAAAAACAAAAAACAAAAAACAAAAATACTCCTGACATTATTTTTCCAGTTCTGGCAGGAGGGTGTGACCCATAAGCCTTAGAAGCCAGAGAGAAATTTTGCTACCACTGAATATAAAATCCCTTCTGAAGGGGATCCAGGCAGAGATCAGACTTTGTCCTCCTAAACAGAGCCTGTCCAAACATGTGGCCCAGAAGACAAGATGCCAGTTTCCACCCCTCATTCAATCCCTGGGTCTCCAAGTGGATCAGCCTGGGCAACTTACTCTGCCTCTCTTATCAGTGCTGGCTCGGGGTGACCAGTGTCTGCGGGGGAGGACACAGGGGTGCATGCAGAGCTGTGGACCCCACTCCCGCTGGCTTGCTAGAACCAATTGTTAAATTTTTCAGGAATTCTGCAACCCCGTTTATAACAATTCAGTTGCTTGAGATCGGCCGTAGTGGGGGTATTTATGCTAATGAAATTCGCAAATGCTCCAAACCTGGGCTTTTTATCCCTAGAGGGCTGGTTGTTTAACATTTACCCACGCCCTCTGGCTGCACAGGAACATCCCCTCTGAGCACCAAGAGAAGCCAAAGCAGCATGCAACCTGTGAGCTGAGCTGCTGCTTCTGCAAAACAGAGCAAGTCGCCTCACCTCCCACCTCACGGGCGGGCACAGCCTCATCCACGGGTGCAAGAGAGGGCTTTCTTCCTGCTGGCAAGGTTTGAAGGAATACGGAGAGGGTGGCTCCCTCCAGACCTGAATCACTGCAGGTGCCTTCCTAAATACAAACGTGATCTTGCTATTTCTCTGCTCAGAAACCTTTGATGACTCTCTATTGTCTCCCGGTTACTGTCAAGTAAAATCTCCTTCATTCTCTTATCCAATCTACCTTTCGAGTTTCCTCTCCTCCCACCCAACCTTCCCCTCCTCTCTACGCCCCAGTCACCAATTCTGACCACTTTTCAGACATGCCAGGTGGACGGCTCCCTCTGCCCCTTTTCTTGGGTAGGAGCACCTTCACTTTGGGGGAGAGAGTTGAGCCCATTATCCGGATTCAAGATCTGCAATGAATGAGGGGCGGCCAGGGACTAAAAATCTGATAGAGGTATTGCTTCAAGGCTGGCTCTTGAGACAGGCTTCCTGCATGAGAGACTAAGTTCCACCACTTCCCTGCTATGTGATCTCAAGCAAGTTACGTAACCACTCTGAGCCTTAGTTTCCTTATCTTCAAAGTGGGAACATAGTAATACCTGTCTCATGGGATTGCTGAGAAGATGAAATGAGCTCTTGCACATCAAGAGCTTAGCTCAGTGACAGATACGGAGTTAGCGTTCAATAAACACTAGATGACATCACCATCATCGTCATCACCCCCATCATCATCACCATCACCACCATCATCATCATCATCATCATCGTCACCATCACCACCATCATCATCACCATCATCATCACCACCATCATCATCATCACCATCATCATCACCACCATCATCATCACCATCATCATCATCACCACCACCATCATCATCACCATCATCATCACCACCATCATCATCACCATCATCATCATCACCACCATCATCATCACCACCATCACCACCATCATCATCACCACCATCATCATCATCACCACCATCATCATCACCATCATCATCACCACCATCATCATCACCATCATCATCATTACCACCACCATCATCACCACCACCATCATCATCACCATCATCATCATCATCGTCACCACCACCATCATCATCATCATCACCACCATCATCATCATCCTCGTCACCATCGCCACCATCATCATCACCACCACCATCATCATCATCATCATCGTCACCATCACCACCATCATCATCATCATCACCACCACCATCATCATCATCATCGTCACCATCACCACCATCATCATCATCACCACCACCACCATCAGCAGCAGCAGCATCTTCACCATCAACATCATCAATGTCATTGCTTTTATTAACCTCAGATCATCATCATCACCACTATTATTCCCATAAGCAGCATCCTGGACTGTACTCAGTCTCTGCCCATGCATTCTTCTGTGTTCTTCTGTCCTCAGTTGGAATGTCTTTGGACCAGGAAAATCTCCAAAAGGGTGGGGTCGGCACATGGCAAGTGCTCCCTAAGTGTTAGCTGCATCTCCACCACTTCCATCATCATCAGAGAGAAGAAGACTGGCACGAGGGTCCAGGACCCAGATTGTCAGGGTTGGACTCCAGCCCCTCCCCGCTTATCAATTGTGAGATGCTGGGGACTTAAACTCCTCTGTGCCTCTGTTCTCTCTTCTCTAAGTGAGGATAAGTACTAACACCCATCCCATAGGGCTGTCCCAAGGATTCAGGGGCCCACGTCAATGGCTCGGATCTGGTTCACAGGGATCACTAGGTACCTGATAGTGGTGTCCGAATTCATAGCTTTTGTTCAGCATCTGGCAGTCCCGCAGATGAGTCCCAGCAACTGTCCCCAGCCCCACACGTTGCACCTGACACGCGACTGCACTCAGCTCACTGCAGTGCACCAGCGCTGCTGCCCCTCTGCATGGAACACTCCCCTTTTCCCTGTTTCTCCAGGGTAACGGGTGTTCAGTGTGGTTGGAAGTTGGTGCTACTGATGCACTGGCTGATGGACTGCTGTCCCCAGAACGAGGGTCCTTTATTGCCTCGTCCCCACAGCTGCCCCTTGACAGACACACAGGCCACCGCAAGTGTGATGAAATCATGTAGATCAGTCCCCCCGCCCCGCACAAAGACCCTTGGTGAGGACTTTGGCTTCACTGGGAAGAAGGGGACGCAGCCCTCAATCGCCTCCTGGAAATGCAGTGTCTCTCTCTTTGCTGATGTGGGTTCTTTACTGCTCGTGGTCTGGGTCCTGCTGAGAGAAGACATCTTCGTGGGCAGACTCCCAGAGCCCTCCAGCTGGCCCGCAGCCTGGGATGCTGATTTGCTGATCTGTCCACCCCGAGTCTGAGGGCTAATCCTACCCCGCGGGGTTGGGAAGGCCGTTGCTCCTGGGCCTGGGAAGGAATATAATGCTTTCTCCACATTTTGAGGCAGAGACAGCTGATGGCTGTCTCTGGAATTCTAGCCTGGGAGCAGAGTGCCCAGGTTCTGCTCTCTGTGACTCACGGGCTGTGTGATGCTGGGCAGGTTACCTCACCTCTCTGGGCTTCAGCTCCCTCTTCCGCACAAATGTGGGGCTTAGGTCTGATGATCTCTTCAGCCCCTTCCTGCTAAGCTTCTGAATAGATTGTCATTCTGGGGCCAAAACTGATCTCCTCTGTGTGTGTTGGGAGGGGAGGTGTCCCTAATTTGTCACCTCCCTGAATGCTCTGCTGGTGGGGGCCAAAAAGACAGCCTCCCCAGGGATGCCTCTTCCATGGCACGTTTTGCTTCTTTTATTAATTCGTTCGTCAGATATACATTCAGTGCTGCTCTAGGCATTGAGGGATTTGTTGTGAACAGAGGAAAGGAAATCCCTGTCCTGATGGAACTTATGTTAAAGGAGTCAGATAATGAACAAGAGATGGGAAGATGCATGACGTGTCAGATGGTGAGGAACTAGAAGCTCAGCGAGGAGGGGCACTCGGGTGCGGGGAGAGGATGGCAGTCTTACAGGGAGGGGCAGGGGAGACCCACCAATGAGTCAGAGTGATGGAGGGGAGAATCCAGGAAAAGGGGGTCCCGGGGCTCAGGTGGAGCCTGACGGAACAGGCGAGGCTGGCCTGACTCTGGGCAGGTCGTAGTGGGGAGGCGACGGAGTGTGGGGTCCATTTAGGGGCGCGCAGTCCCTTGCCTTCCTGAGGCAGGGACGCCCGGCTGACCTGTATGGTCCGCAGTGCTGGCAGAGCCCAGGGAGGGCTGCCTTAGCCGGGGCTCCTGCCAACCCCAGGTGGACCCACAGCAGCCTCCCCAGCCGCCCTTGGCCGACCGGCCGTGCAATCGTCTGCTAACCAGCTGGAAGCAAGGACCCCCACCCCCGCCTTCCCTGTCTCCTCCTTCTCACCTCTTGGACGAGGGGGCGTCAAGCACCCCAGTCGTTTCCAGAGCAGCCCGTGGACTCAGTTCCAGGAAGAGAGAGAAAAGAGGGGCGGGGAAGGCTCAGGACCTCTCGCGAGGCCGTCCTCCGTCCTTCCCTAAATGCAAAGCAGAGAGAAAGGAGGCTTCAGTCCAGCTGGGGAACACTTTCACCAACTCTGTCTGGAATTTTCCATCCTGTCTCCTCTCCCCACCTGCTCCATCCATCCAGCCCCACAGGCCTTGTCAGGAGAGGTTAAGTGCCTGGAATGGGCGTGGGAGGGCAGGGTCTTCCAGACGCCACTGCACCTCTGCCCATTAACGCCTCTGTCCAGGCGACTCTGAACAGAACCTGGGCTTTCCTAGAAGCAACCCTGCCCTGGGTCCACGGTTCCTCCACCTTCTGCCCCTGCAGTGGAGCCTGAGGCCACCAGATCCTTGCCCAGCTGCTTCTCCACCCCCGGCCACCTCCTGGGGCACCCCTGGCCCCTTTCCTCACCCAGGGCCAGCTTCCTGCCCGACCCATTGTCCAAAGCCTTCCACAGCCCAGCTCACTTCTGCCAGGTGGGACCATGGAAGGGGGCGATGGGGAGAGACGTGCGTGTAGAAATTCAGGGAAAGGAGAGGAAAATGCAGTAAATTAAACCAGTGGCCACATTTGAAGGCACTGTCATCGCAGCTGCTGGGCTGCCAGAGCCCGCTGCCCTGTCCCTGAAGCCGAGCGATTTTGGAGGGAAGAGCAGAGTGGGTCTGCGTGGACGGGCCCCCGCCCCCGGCTGGGGTCCAGCCTCTGCCAGCCCTCCCTAGGACAGCCCTCTCGTCTTCAGGAAGTTCCCCCCCACCCACTGCCCTGGCCTCTCCCACCTAACTCCAAAATCCCTTTGGGGGTCACTGGACGATATGGCCTCCGTAAGGGCTTTATAAATAGACTGTGGATCCCCTGCAAAAAAAAAAAAAAGAATCTGTGGCTAAAAATAGCTCTCAGCATCTAAGGGAGGAAAAAAAAAAAGAAACTGCAGCAAAATTCAACTGGAGCAGTGACTTTCCTGCCTCTGGTGTTCCGGGTCAGTTACAGCACTCGGGACGGCACCGAGCGAGGGGAGGGGGGTTGGAGGCTTTCAAGGACAGCCATCAGAAACTCAATCTTCGGAGAACGTCGCTCGCCGCTCCCTGACTGCTGGCCGTTGGACTCGTTCTTGGTCCCAGCAGCCAGGCTGAACTGGAGGCAGCAGCAGGGAGCCCCAGTGGAGCTGGGCAGGTGGCAGAGGGGACCTGCGGGCAGGGTCTGCAGAGTCCCCAAAGATGCACGTTCGGGGGCAGCTATAGGTTGCCTTAGGATCCGAGGCTGAGAGTTCCTGCCACCCGAACAGCTGCAGTAGGGGTGACGCCGATGCTCCGTCTTGTGGAGCAAAATCGTTTGCAGTCAACAAGGGACAAAGAAGCCCTCTGGGAAATTGTCTCTAGGAAAGTCAGAATTTATATCCAGATGTCAGTGCAGGGAAAGGGGAACCCCCATGGTCTTTCGCTTAAGATCGTCTGGGTGGCTGACAGTAAAGAGAGCTGTCTAAGGAGTGAGGGGACAGTGTGGGGATGCACCTCTGCTCACTCTTAAAGATGCTTTCGGGGGGGGGTTGAGGTGGGAGCTTGAAATCTAAACACACACACACCTCTTTGTTCATATCTGTAAAAGAGGAAGTCTGCTCACCTGCTCAGGCCGAAATGCTATCACAGTGAGCTGCAGAAAATTTCAGGCCACAGGGTTAGACGCGAGGCTTCCAGTCCCCCCAATTAATTGTAACAGGGGGCTCTCTCTGAGGATGCTCTGGGAACGCTGGGGGACCAGCGCCTGGCCAGCAGGCACTGTGTCGGCGTGGCTGTCTGCGTGATGCTCAGATGTACATGCCCAGATGAGACTGGCTAACGGTGCACAAAGGAGGCGCTCGATAGCTCCCGGACCGTGCTGCTTTGCAAGCGCAGGGCAACTAATACCCTCTGGGTCATTTCATCTTAGTCCGAGGATTGCCTGACTTTTTCTCCCTAAAAAGCTGCTTCACCTTCCCCACCCCAAGAGCACAGCCTGATCAGGACCGTGACCTTGGGGTCGGCAGAGACCTCGGGGCAGACCAGCATCCCCCCCACCCACCTTGGCAAGAAACATGCTGGTCCAGGCAGCCCAGCGCTGCTCACTGGCACCTCACACAAGCTCCTTTCTCTCCCTTGTCCTCTTGCTCCATCTTCGGTACAGGGAGAGCGATCTCCCTTTCATCTCAAGCCACGGTCACCTACTGCACAAGGGGGTGAACGGGGATGCACTTTGGGATAACAGGAAGAAAAGCAAACAGCTTGAAAAACCAACAGCATCCCTTCCCCGCCAAAGCCTAGTTCTGGATGGTTGGTGCACTCGGAGATTGCAGCGTTTTCTGAAAGGCTCTGCTACCATCTCCTCAGTACTTTTCCTCTTCCAGCCCCTCGGGCCTGGGAAGAAATCATCCTGCCCCACCTGGTGGCCAGAAGTGGCCAGAACCTCAGAGCACTAACCTGGGATGCTTCCCACCAGCGTGGTAATTAGCCAAGGGTTTAGTCACCACCACAGTCTTGTGAATGACAGTGGGGGGTGGGGGAGCGTCTGGTTCCTTGGAGATTTAGCTGTGTTCGCATCCACTGCAGTGAACTGTTCCCCATGTTCCCTGTGAGCTCGACAATCCCTGGTTCGTATCTGCACGGGGCTCACCGCCCTGGGTGTAGATAGCACGTCACTGTGCCCTAGGACAGTGCCACCCACAGCCTGGTGTCCTGACCTGCAGCCTCGGTATTACCCGGAGCTTGATAGAAATGCACGTTCCTGGGCTCCTTCTCAGACCTACTGAATCAGTATCCCCGGGGGTTGGGGCCCAGGAATCTGCATTTTAACAAGGTCTTCAGGTGATCTGGCTCCACAATGAAGGATGAGAAGTCCTGCCCTGGACCATGCAGGCCCCAGTACCCTGCTCCCATTAATGTCCACAGCCTTTCTTGACTATTAAGTCACTAGACAAAAACAAGACTGAAAAACACAACTTCATTATTGCAATCAATAATGTATTGACTGGAATAATGTATTGATCGGAAGGAATCCCTGCTCCTTGCCTCTCAGGAAACCCCTCCAACCCCTCCCATCGTCATCGACTTTCTTTTCCACCAAAACCAGGTTTGGAATGGAGTTTTAGTCACTGAAGCATCTTTGAGAGACTAAGCTGTGCGTGGAAATTCAGAGTCATGAGGACCCTGTCACCAAGATGCAATGCGACATCACAGAGCCCCGACGAGCTGGCCCCAGCCCATCAGAAGTCAGCAGGGCCAAAAAGGAAGCCAGACAGCAGGCAAGTGACTGTTGACATAGAAAATGTAAACTTTAGCCCCACCCTTGAGATTTTCCAGCCTGTTGCTGTGAAATGACCCATTACTGCTGACACTTAAGCACGGAGGACTCAGAACTGTTTTGATGAGTTGACTGGTCCTAAGAGGTCAATCTCATTTTATTTTTATGGGTATTTTTAAAAGCTGCTTATGTGGGGAAGGGCAACGACTTTCCACATGCTTCGAACTGCGGACAGCAGAGAGCTGGTGACAGATGAGCCACAGTGCAGGAGGACAAACCCGACAGACCACTCTTCCTTGCAGGGGGTGCTTTGGAGAACATCCAAATATAAACCCCCTGCTTGACAGAGGAGGAAACTGAGGCCCAGAGGTGAAGACTCCCCCTGGAGGATAAAAGGTTATGCACAAGGTCACTATCCATCTGTCCCCTCCTGACCCCAAGCCCAATAGCAGGTAGGAGTTCAGGATAATTCAGCCTGACTCTTAGCCTGGTGGGATTCCAGAAAATCTCTGTGACCGAGTGGTATTTGAACTGGAAAATCACTTTTCCAAAAGACACCTGATCTCTTTGCCACATCATCCCCTGGCCCCTGTGGGTAATTTCCCACCGCTGACAGCAACCTGGGCAAAAGTCCCTGGATATCAGGCCTCTGAGCGCAGTTTCCAGGGCAGTTTCCTGCTGCTTCACGCTGCTCTGTTGCATCTTCCAAGAGGTTGGGGATACCCCCTGGCAGGGGCCCCTCAAGTTGCCCACTGGAATTCTCAGGCCAAGGATCTGGGGGCCTTTGAAGCCTCGGCTCCCCCCACATCTGCCCTGGATCTCTGAGTAGCACCTCCTGGGGCTCCTGCACGGATGGACAAGGGGCAGGTCATCCTCCATTCACTGGACGTCCAGCTACACCAGGACTGCTGGGTAGAGACCCCAGCAGACTCTCAGCCCTGAACGGACTCACACATCACATGTGGCTGGACACGCAGGGACCCCGTGGAGTGACAGAGGGCTGATGAAGAGCCCTTCCAACCAAGAGGTGCCCGGCTCCCAGGGCAGCCCCAGGTTTTCCCAACCCACCTGCGGGAGAAACAGGAGCAGTGGTGGCTCCCTCTAGTGGCGCTGTCGGCAATGGCAGGTGGCTGGGGAACCATAAAGGGAGCAGGTACCTGCGGGAAGGGATGGAGCTGATGAGCGTGGCCCAGATTCTTATAGATTTTGGAGGAAGTTATTTTGCTTTGTTTTGGGAAAAAGCACTGGCGATCTCTGGCTGCAGGCCTCAGAATCCGCAACAAGCCCAAGGGCCCCGAGCACTACCCTCCTACCCAAGACTCCTCTTCCAGCCACTCACTGCCTCACCGTGGACAAACCCTCTTCATTTCTCTGGGTCTTGTTTTCCTCCACATGACCTCCCATCCCTGAGATGCTCTGAGTCTCAAATGAGCCCACAGTCTACTGCTCACCCAGGAGGAAACTCAGCATTGCTCATACCACCTACACCTGGAGGGGGCCTGACAGTCACCAAGCACTGCCACAAAGAGCACAGTGACCGTCTGACGCTTGATAACAATTGAATCATTACGGATCTCCCTAGGCAAGAGGAGAGGGCTCTCGTTTTCCATCAGGGGCCTGGAAATCAATTTGCCCTCAGTTATCCAAGTGATGGAATTAAAGTCTATCCAAGTGGGAAGAGACATTGGCGATCACTGGGTCCGATTCTTCATTTCTCAGGCAAGGTGGAGGACCAGGGGATAAAGACATGCCAAGTGTCGACGTGCATCAGACGGTGAGTTTAGTGGCAGAGCCGGGACTGGGCCCCGGGTCTCCAGCCTCTCGGCCCACAGCTTCTGCCGTTCCACCGTGTTGTCACGTGGCTGTCCACGCGTGAGCTGAAGGATGGCCCTGAGACCTCCCCTCGGGCGGCCCAGCGGGCTCCCCGGCCACGAGCCAGCGCAACTGAGCTCAGGCAGCAGCGTCCTCTGACATCAGCCCATGGCGCCCACGAGTGGCCTGGTGAATCAGTTTTCTGCTACCTCACCTCAAAACAAAGACAAGAGTCACTCCTGGAACTGTGCCTCCCAAAGGCAGACCGATGGCAGAGAGCAGGACAGTCTGAGGGCGGCCTGTGACATCGGGCCTCCTGCTGTCCATCCATCCACTCTGGACAAGGCCTCCGTGGGCCCCTCCAGGGGCCAGGATAGAGGTGTCCTCAGCCTGCCACTGATGTTTCTTCTTCTCCCAGACCGATTCCGGGTTCTCCTACTGGAGCGCCCCATGCACCCTGGCTTTTCTTCCCCCATTGTCTCGGCCTCAGGTGATTCTGGTCTCCTGCGTCCCACTCCAGTGCGACTGCCCGGGAGGTGACAATACCTTGCCTGCCAAGGCCAAGGCCAGCCAGGTCCCCAACCTTCCCAGGTGCACGAGACTCAGAATAAATCATGGAAATGCAGATGCAGCCCGTCCTGGATGTGCGGTCAGGGAGACAGACAGCGGGGACGGCAGCAGATGCCACTACCCACCCACCACCCCCCCTGCTGCCATCCACCCCCGGATTCCTGGAGAGAAGGAAGTGGGGCTGGGAGGCAAAGCCAAGCTGTGCCTGGGGGCAGAGTCTGGTGGGTGACGTCACCCGCAGGCCAGCTTCCGGGAGCGGGTCGCTGGGTCTCCAGCACAGCCACAGAGGGTAGTCTGGCCCCTGGGTCTCCCCTTTCTCCCCCGCAAGCTGGGAGTCATCCTCGCCTTCGCTCTTTCTCTCTGTCCACTTCTCACCAACCCCACCATGGACAGCCTGGTCCACCCACCAGCCGCTCTCACCAGGATTATCCCACCCGCTTCCCAAATGGAAATTCTGTTAGAATTGAAGTCCAGACATGTCCCTTCTTCCGTTCAGAACCCTGCAGGAATGGCTTCCTTTCCAACTCCACATACAAGCACAGTCCTTTCAGGGCCTCTAAGGCCCTGGCTGGACAGAGCCCACCCTCAGCACCCAGTTAACCCTGACCTCGCGTCCTGCTGGCTCACTGCCCTCCAGCCGCACCGGCCCCCTTGCTCTTCCTGGAACACGCCAGTGAGGCTCCCACCTCAGGGCCTTTGCACTTCCTGTCCCTCCATCTAGAACGGCGCCCTCACTCCTTGACCCCCTCTGCTCTTTACTCAGACATTCCCTTCTAGGTCAGCCTTCCCCTGTCTCCCCTGCTTTAATCTGGTCCTCACACTCCCCTACCCGCTGCTGTATTTCACGGGCCCCTTTCTGGATGTTCCTCGGTGGCGTTTGTACTCACCTAGCATAGAGTGTATTTTAGTTACTTATTCTATCGATTGCCTATCTCCTCCAGCAGAAGCTAAGCTTCTTAAGAGCCTGAGTCCTTGGTTTTGTCCATTGGCCCACAGCAGGCACTCAACGAACACTTGTTGAATGAAGAAGCAAACAGATCACAGACACAGTTTGGGAAACAGACCTTCACAGGAGATGTCAGAGTTGCGAGGCTTCTTCGGTAAGAGGAGAAGCCTGGGAGACAAAAGTGTGTGTGTGTGTGACGCAGCGATGCTTGCGGCCACCCTCACTTACAGGAAACAACGTGTAAGCGCTTGATGACTTATACGCGAGCGTGTTAACGGCATATATTAACCAGAGCCAACATTCATTCAATCACATCCTCACTCACTCATTCACCGGACACTTTGTGAGTGACAAGTCCACGTCCGGTGCTTTGCTAGAGACATCGGGTGGGCACTTCGCTGAGGAGATGGTCCCCGCTGCCGGGGCTTCTGCAGTTTGGTGACGAAGCTCCCTGCCCAGCACACAGATCTGGGAGGGTCCGGGCATTAAAGCAAACGGTAACCTCAGCAACACCTAATTAGGAAAGTAAATTCAAGGCAAGAAAATCAGCCTGCGTTTTGTCACCAAGAGGAAAGGATACTTGGATGAGTGGCCACTAGCGGGAATGTCCCCTTCCAGAGCGCCCTGGAAGGATGCTGGCGGGAGGGAGGGAGGGAGGGGGAGGAGGAGGAGGAGGAGGAGGGATTTCCCGGAAGTAGAAGCTTCTCTCCTTCCCCTGGGGAAGTGGGTTACACACTAGAAAGGAGCCTCCGCTGTCCTGGGACGCCCTGCGCGTGGCATCATATGGCCTTGACATCTGTCCACAGGCACGTCTATAGGAGAGGCGGGCCGCTCCTCAACCGTGGGTGACACATCCTGCTCCCTTGGAAGACGTCCCCTGTCCGGGGTGGGGTCACGGCAGAGGGTGATCAAGCGTCCTTTCTGATGCCATCTGTGGGTGGCACCTGGGGCGCTGGCTGGGTGCCCAGGCACCTTGGATAGCTGCCTTTGTCACGACTTAGCATGACGTGTCTGCTTAACTTAGCTGTTGATGTTGGCACACAGCGAAGCGCACGGCCTCCGAGACTCTGCGTGTGTTTATTGGCGGTCCTCCATGGCCACCCTTTTCCTAGACGGGCCTGCAGCACAGCCATGCACTTGCCCACATCGCTCGACCCCTGACCTCTCCACACCTGGTCTCTTCGATCCACACCACCAGCTCTCACCTCCCCGCCCCAGCTTCACCCCCATATCCTGGGCCCCATCTTTAAATTAGCCAGTGGGTCGGGTCCCAGCTTTTTCCAGCCTGGCCAAGGCTCGCGGGAGGCCACCGGAGGGGGTCTCGTCTTCTGGAGGAGCTGAGGGTCCGGACCCTCTTTTCCCAGCCACTATCAGAAGTGGAGGTGTAGGTCTCCTGGCTTGGACCTCTGTGCCAGCCTCTTCCCTTCCTTCCTGCCAGGGATGAATCAGAAGAAAAGGAGGTGAGTTAGTGGTGGGGGGCTGGGCTGCACGAGGAGAGTGGCCCCAAGAGGCCTTGGACGGACGGCCAGCCCCTTTTCTTAGCTCCTGTGCATGCTGGTCCCCCACCTGGCCCCATTCCCGGCCTCTCTGGTTTACCCAAACCCTACCTGCCACCCCACAAGCCCTCCAAGGGTCCCTGCAACCCATCAGCAACTGCTGAGCTGTGAACGGCTCTTGCAGAAGCTGCCTTTGTATACCGTGGTCATCAACACCCCACCTTTAATGGCCTCTCAGACCCCAAAATTTAGCCCAAGCAATCCGCTCAGCTTCCAGGCCCAGGAAGGTGACGTTTCATACAATTTACTAGCTGGGCTCCCTTCTCTCTGACACCTGCACTGTCCTGCTGGGTCCCAGGGCCAACTTTGACCCTCAGATCCATCAGGCGTACGCTTCCTCCGTGAAAGAGTCCTTGCTACAGCCTGGCTCTCCCCTCTGCCACCCACTGGAGCCTCCTGCCTCCCCCTCCCACTTTCCTCCATCCCCCATCCCTCCCAGCCCAGCCGAGCCTCAGCGCCGCCCGTGAGCCCCTCTGGCCGCACCAACACGACTGAGCTCTCTCTTCCCTGATTTCCTGCTGCCCTTACAGTCAGTCCCCCGTGATATCAGACGTCAGTGTTTTCTACTGGAAAGTATGTGAGATTTGGGGCCCAGTGTTCTGTGTTCAAGGTGTGCCTCTACCGTGCCCTGGGCTGAGAAAGCCAAGTCCCAACTCAGCCACCGGATGTGAAGGCGCGTTGCTGTAACTCCCACAAAGCCCTTCAAGAACAGGCCAGGGTTGCCTTGGACATGCTCCTCCAGGTCTCCTCCCCACCTCCACAGAGCCAAACATCTATCCCTCTGCCTCTCAGTCAAAAGGGGGGAAGTTTATCTAACTTGAGAGGACACATGTGCCCCCATGTTCATTGCCACACTAAGAGCCAAGACATGGAAGCAACCTAAGTGTCCATCAACAGAGGAACGGATAAAGAAGATGTGGTACATAGATACAATGGAATACTACTCAGCCATGAAAAAGAATGAAATAATGTCATTTGCAGCAACGTGGATGGACCTAGAGATTATCCTACTGAGGGAAGTAAGTCAGACAGAGAAAGACAAGTATCATGTAACATCACCTACGTGTGGGATCCAAGCAAATGATGCTGACAGTGCAGGGAATATATTTGCTAGTGATGATGTGGAAACACTGAGCACCGACTTAACCAAAAATTGTGGCAGAAAGAGGGCATACAGGTTCCTCTCAAGACAAGAGGTGCTGTCCCATCACACCTAGTAGAAGTCAAAGTTGCTACAGCAGCCCGTGAGGCCCTACCCCTCGTGCCTCCCCACCCTACCGAGCTGACCTCATCCCCATCGCCCTCCCCCGCCCCCGGTGCTCCAGCAGCAAGGACCCCTCTGCTGTTCTGGTTCTCAGCTACACCCTCTGTCCTCCCACCTCAGGGCCTTTGCACCTGCCGTTGCCTGGTCTGGAATGCCACCTCCCCACACACCCACGGGGCTCTCCTTCCCATCCTTTGGGTCGTTGCTCAGACGCCATTTCTCAGTTGGGTCATCCCTGCCCCCGCTCCCTTAGTGAACACTGCGTTTCTTCCCAGCACGGCCCACATCACTCCCACGGGTGCTTACTCCTCTCCATATTACGTATAACCGTCCCTGTAGAGCACTGCCTCTATATAATGAGAGGCTGACAGCGATGTTTTCTTTCAGTGTTTCCTTACCCTCCCCACTGGAGTGAGAGCTCTGTGAGAACAGAAGCGTTTACAGAGAAAAACGAAGGAAAATACCGGAAACTAACTGTTCAAATAATTGAAAGCGGTTGCCTTATCTAAGGACTTGAGTTCCTGGGGAGGAGAGAAGCAAGGCCTGCCGAGTTTCCTCAGAAGCCTTACAGTATTATTGGGCTTTTCAAATCATGGGCGGGTATGACTTTAACAAAAATTAAAATGATTCCTAAATATACTGTTTTTCACCTCCCCCACCCCTAATCATATTTCATTCCAATGCCAAGGAAGTGAGGGCTAGATTTCCTATTTTTTGTGTTATTAGTCCTAGATGTTATTTCCTTCCTCTCGTCCACCTCTCTCTCTCTAACCCACCTCCTCCGATCCATCCCCAAGGCCGGAAGCTCCCACCTCCTCCATCGCTGTCAAATCCAATCACTTCTTTCTATCTCCATCACTATCATTCTAGTGCCATCTTTCACCTGGATGTTGGCAAAAGTTTTGTAACGGGTCCACCTGCATCCATCCAGTCCATCCAACCCACTGTCTTGTGCTGAGACTGCCTTGCTCCAAGCGTGCCCTTTCCTTTGTTCCCTTGGCAACCCCGTCTCTTGTACTCACTATAGGGCCTTTGGACATACTGTTCACTCTGCCTGGAATGACATTTCTGGAACCTTTGCCTATCTAACCTTCTTTATATAATTCACATATCATTAAGTCAAAACCTCCCATTTCAGGCTCTTATAGAACTGGTATGTGAATGTACTTTGTAACGCTTGTCACAGTTGCAGTTTTATACTGGGGTTTACTGGATGAACAGGTGCCTCTAGCCCCACCATCAGCACTAACACACACACCACATCATCATCATCATCGTCGTCATCAGTTCTGTTAAAGGAGGAAATCATTTGTTCCGTTTATCATTCTATCGCCATTGCCTAGCACACAGTAGGAGCTCAGTAAATATTTATCAATAATTTGTTAAAACACTACCTTTTGCTACTGCAGCAGGCAATATGTATTGCTTGGGTTTGAATAACGTTTATTAATCTGCCTCACCTCTGCCCTAAAGCTCTTAGGACTTGGAGACTGCATGCTTTTTTAAACAAATAAATTTATTTAGTTACTTATATTTTACATTTTGGCCGTGTTGGGTCTTCGTTGCTGCACGCGAGCTTTCTCCAGTTGCGGCGAGCGGGGGCTACTCTTCCTTGCAGTGCATGGGCTTCTCATTGCGGTGGCTTCTCCTGTTGGGAGCACGGGCTCTAGGCACGCAGGCTTCAGTAGTTGTGGCTCGCGGGCTCTAGAGCGCAGGCTCAGTAGTTGTGGCACATGGGCTTAGTTGCTCCACGACATGTGGGATCTTCCCAGACCAGGGCTTGATCCCGTGTCCCCTGCATTGGTAGGCGGATTCTTAACCACTGCACCACCAGGGAAGCCCAGCACGCTTTTCTGTAAAGCCCTGCCACTCACTCCTCTATAAGCCTGTGGTCCCCATCTTTACACATAATTTCTGGAAATGTGTATTTATGTAAAATCTGCAACAGGTTGTGTTGTATGGGGTTTCTATGCTGGAGCACTAGGTATGATGAAATCCTTCCTTACACTTTGCCTTGTAGATATAACATCCATATCTATTTCCAGCACTTCACACATGATCCTTCAATATGTTACCTTCCTTCATAATTCAACACACATTCAATTGGCTGAATCCCAGTGAACAACTGATACAGCACTTTCGGCAAACCTAACGATTTTTTTTTTCTTTTTTTTTTTTTTTTTTTGCGGTACGCGGGCCTCTCACTGTTGTGGCCTCTCCCGTTGCGGAGCACAGGCTCCGGACGCGCAGGCTCAGCGGCCATGGCTCAGGGGCCCAGCCGCTCCGCGGCATATGGGATCTTCCCAGACCGGGGCACGAAGTAGCAAAATTATTGCACATGCATAACTATACAGAAAAGATGGTGGCATGGGCCGGCTGACAGGGCCGCCATGAGAACGACCATCTGTCAGCTAATGCACAAAATAACAAATCCAACATAAGATAGGGCATCGGGGGATCTAAATTTGAACACCTAATTTGAGCACCACTTGTTTATACTGCCTGTGCAATTAAGGACTACCTAGTAATCCTGTATTAATTTAACCCTTTGCTGAGTAAAGCAAGTTTGAATTCATCCATTTTTCCCTACTTATTCAGAAGCGTATGATAAAACAAACATTCTTTAACGTTCCTTCTAAAAAGAATAAGGCTGCCAGGTTGTCTCCTTTAAATTAACTCCCCTTCAGACACAAGCTAAAATAGTCAGAGGGAGTCTTAAGTTTTTTACATCTGCGATATATTACAATTGAACAACGCAATTTGAGGATCCTCATGCGTATATTTTTAAAACACCCTTTCCTTTGCCCCCAAAATCAGCTCTTGGCAATTGCTATCGGGGGAGTCACATCTTCAAATGGGCTGCACTTCCCAGAGCTTGGGCCATGCCCCACGTGCAGGGGAAAGTGAAGACCAGAATCTGGACGATCCTGCCTCTTGCTGGATCCAGTGCGAACCGCTGACCATCTCAGTCTCGTGTCTACACTGGCTGGTCTTGTGTCGTGTCTACACCGGCTGGTCTAGACTCAACAGCTGTTTCCCAACCGTTCCGGCATTCCTGTGAGTGATGTGGAATTTGGCATCCCCTGAAACCTTGAGCTGGATCGAAGTTGCTGCTCCTCTGGGGTACGTCACCAAACCCTGTGCAACCCCTGAGAGATGGGGAGGCCGCATGCAGCAAGGTGAGGGCTACGTCAGGCTCCAGACACCCACAGGGAGACTGTCGGTCTCTCCCAAGTCTTAGGGTTCACCATTATCTTTAACAGCGTGCGGCCAAGACATGGAAGCAGCCTAAATACCCATCGACAGAGGAATGGATAAAGAAGATGTGGTACATATATACAATGGAATATTACGCAGCCATGAAAAAGAATGAAATAATGGCATTTGCAGCAACATGGATGGACCTGGAGATTATCATATTGAGTAAAGTAAGTCACACAGAGAAAGAAAACTATCATATATTGCTTACATGCAGAATCTAAAAAGAAATGATACAAATGAACTTATTTACAAAACAGAAACAGACTCACAGACTTAGAGAGCGAACTTATGGTTACCAGGGGTGGAAGCGTCGGAGGAAGGGATAGATTGGGAGCTTGGGATCGACATGTACACACGGCTATATTTAAAATGGATAACCAACAAGGACCCACTATATAGCATAGCACAAGGAACTCTGCTCAATGTTACGTAAAAACCCAAGTGGGAAAATGTAAAACTGAACCACTTCGCTGCACACCTGAAACGATCACAACCTTGTTATTCAACTATACTCCAATATAAAATAAAAAGTTAAAACAAAAGAGCATGTGGACATTATAATTAGCAACAAAAGGCAAACTACACAAGATGCCACTTAATGCCCGTCAAGTTAACAGCCACCCTTCCCAACTAGAACATTCAGAGCTGGTTGGTCACATAAATACTCTCACAGAGAGCTGGAGATCTCTTCTGTTTGTCTTTTCATTTCTATCCATTGACCAAGGTGGAAATAATCCTTCTGATTCTAAAACGTACACACTCTTTGCCTTTGGAGTCGCACAGAACCGGTTTTAGCCCAGTTACTTATGTGGTGACCTCGTCTGATAAATGGAAATAACAATTGAAGCTGTCTTACAGTGTGACGGTTTACGGTAATATTTTTGTGCAGCACAATGTTTAGTAATTGGTAGCTGTGTCTATTATTGTTATTAACATACCTCTGGTCTTTTTCCTATGCATATATACATGTGTATAAATGTCAGTGTGCACTTTTTATGTTCCCACAAGGTGCTTTTGTGTGCCAAAAAGATTATTTAGAGGATCCATGGCTTTGATAAACAAATATTCAATTTATGAAGGTTATAAATCTTTCAATTGAGTTCTTCCGGAAGCTTCTGAGTTCAACGGACGCATTTTACTACCTCATTCATAAGCAGAGGTTGCCTGTGTTGTTTTTCGAAAGCCTGAACTCCTTTAGAGTCTTGGAAAGCAATAAGAGGAAAGCACCTTTAAAGATACATGTTATGACTGGAATGTTTGCGTCGCACCAAAATTCATATGCTGAAGCCCGAGCTCCCCACCCCAAGGGCAGCTATCTTTGGAGACGGGGCCTCTAAGGAAGTAACCAAGCTTAAACGAGGTACGAGGGGTAGGGCCCGGTCCTGTGGGATTGGTGTCCGTATACAAGGGACACTGGAGCTCGTGTGTGTGCCAAGAAAGGGTGATGTGAGGACACCGCCAGAAGGTGAGAAGGCGGCGGTCCTCAAAAAAGGGAAGAGAGCCCTCCCCAGAAACTGAATCTGCTGGCACCTTGATCTTGGACATCCAGCCTCCAGAGCTATGAGAAAATAAATTTAATAATTTAATTACTTGTTTAAGCCACCCAATCTGTGACACTGCATTATGGTAGCCTTAGCAGACTGCTACAATATGAGAAGTAGAGATTCCTCCCTTACATCCAGAAAAAAAAAAAAAAGTCAGAGGTCAGAGTAGGAGAAGAGCAGGGACCCAAACCCACTAGATGGTAGCATCCCCAGAGATGGCCAGACTTCGGAGGGAACGGCTGTTGGTGCACTAAGGTGGCCAGACCTGAGACTGGGGTTCCCAGGATCCACAGGTAAATTTGAATTTCAAATGATTCTGCAATATTTGGGACCTTCTTATACTACAAAATTTCACTGTTATCTGAAATTCGAATTAACTGGGCATCCTGTATTTTATCTGGCAACCTACCCAGTACGGGTACAATTTTCTGAAGGGCATTTTAGTAATACAAAATGTCAGAATCCTTAAGGCATACACAATTGTTAGCACAAAAATTCCACTTCTGGGAATTTATTCACAAGAAATCATCAGCAAATAGATAAGCATGTACAGGTAAGGATATGTGTTGCTTACAATCACGAAAAACATTTAATAGAAGAGTGGTTAAATAGTAATGGTATTTTTGTGTAAAATCTAAAATTTTGTTCTAAAAAATTTTGTTCTAAAATCTACACTTTAAGATGAAAAGATTTCCAGAATATATTATTGCATTTTAAAAGGTAATAAAGTTTATGTTTGATTTCATTTTTTAAAGTATTTTATATGTACAAGACACATAAATACACACTCACAAATCATCTGGAATAACTATACCAAGATGAAAGGAATGATCTCTGGATTGTGGGATTATTGGTGACTTATTTTGCTCTATACATCTTTATTCATTTTCAGCTGAACTTTGAACAACTCAGGGATCTAGGGTGCTGACCCTCCACACAGTCGAAAGTCTGAGTCACCCTCTTCCACATCCTCGGGTTCAATCAGCCTTGGACTGTGTGCTGTCGTGTGCATTTACTGAAAAAACTCTGTGCAAAAGTGGACCCATTCAGTTCAAACCCACGTCGTTCAAGAATCAACTGCATTATCTTCATAATCTGGAGGGGGGGCGGGGAAGAACCAGTAACTTAAAAAAAAAGAATTATGCAAAAGCATTCTTGGATAATCTTAAAATCTGCAGCAGCAAGCCCATGTGTGGATTTAGGAATTCCTCACCTAAAGTCACGAACATGTTCCTTGTCCTAGTTTGGTGTTGATTTACCTAAGCTATGACATTTTTCTTTTGCTAAAGGGTGGCAAAGAAGAACCTGGATGTAATAGATACTTGCTGTTTTGTTTGTTTGTTTGTTTGTTTGTTTGGGGAGGGAGACTGCTGCATTTTTGGTTACCCAGCACCTATGCTGTCTCTTCTTTTCCTTTCAGAGAACAGCTCTCCTCTGGAAAAGCAATCTCCACACTCCACACTCAGCCCGTAGGCTTTGGGTGAAAGTGACTCCAGCACTGGCTCCAAGGCTGTGCATGTGACCCAGATATGTCCAGTCAGAGCAGACCATTCCCCTGGCCTAATAATCGGCCCAGATAAGAGAATGAGGTGGAATTCTGACCAATGAAAATCAGATCATGGATTTTTCCAGGTCAATAAAAGACTCTGTTTGTTGGGCTAGAACCTGGGAGGATAAGTCTGGAGCTACTAGCCATCTTACCATCATCTACAGTCAACATGGACAGCAGAATTACATTAAGAGGGATGAAAAAATGTCACTTCCTGGATCATGCTGGACTCGGAGACCAACTTTTTAAAAGAATTCTATTATTTTCAAATAACATACTATGGATCTTAGACTTATCTTGAATTTTCCAGCACAGGCTCTGGATAATTTAATTGATATAGGAATTAAATTAATTGAGTCTAATAGCACTAGCTAAAAGCGCTACTTATAGGTATGGGTAGAATTTCATGGGCGGAAATACCCTAAACAAGAGGAGGGTTGCTAGGCAACCTGTAGATTTAGGACATGTTCTACATTTAATGATTTTGTCTTGCTTCCCGTATTGGTCTTCTCAGGACAGCCTAAATGTCTCATACTCAGCTTTTTTCAATACATTACAAAACTTCAGCAGTTAGAGCTATTCATTAAATTACCTGGGCATCCTGGACTTTCATTTGCTAAATTTGGTAAAATTCATTTGCTAAACGACTACGAAAGAGTCATTCGACCCCTACAACCTTCCATGCTTCGTCCTGTTCTATGGTATCCTGCTAAGGGAAGCCCAGTTGTAAATGAACTTTTATTAAACCCTTTTTGATTAAATTGGTTTGAGCCAGCGTTTTAGTCTCTTGTAACCAAAAGAAAGCTAACTGGCCCCATTTAATTATAGAACCACCAACACCTAAGTTCTATAGTCTAATTAAAATAATAACTATACTTTATTCATCACTTCCTGTGTTCAAGATATTTTAAATACATTATCTCATGAATAAGCCTACCCAGCCTTTGAGATAGACATTATTTTCTCTATTTCACAAATAAGGAATCTGAGGCTCCACGAGGTTAAATAATTACCCCAAATCACATAGCAAGATGGAAAGAACCAGGATATCAAGACACCAGCCCTACATTCCGCCACTGCGCCATGCTACCTTCTGGTCTAGACTTAGAATTTTGGTCTCACATCACAGACAGAACCCTTTTGTTGGGCTTGGGTTCACTACTAGTTGAGCTAAAATAACCCCCAGAAAGTCTAACTTCCCACAGATAGCTCTGGTTGAAGCCAAGCACAGGAAAAGCTCACAATAGAATCTCATTTAAAGTGGGTGGAGGAAGTCTCCTCAGTGCTACCATTTTCCTCTAACTTCCCAGAAGCTATCAAGACCTGAGAGCAAGTTTGGGGTTCACCTGAGTCGTGTCAAATGCCCAGCAGCATCATGCAACCTCCAGAGCATTAATCAAAGCTGACTCCATCGGTGACGTTGGCTGGATAACTGCAAAGTTTCCACTTTATAAGCACCCTGTCTTACGCCGTCTAAGATGGACATGAGCTATCTCCAGATTTCCAATAAATCATTTCTGTTTCTTATACTTATATGAAAATATAATAAAATGGTTCGTGTGCATTTACCTGTGAGATGACATTCAATATGCAATTCATCTCGTTTGTTATTTCTCACAGTAACCCAACATCCCTCCCAAGAAACCGAGGTACAACACATAGGTGAGACTGTTCAAAGTCAGGCAGGCCAATGGCAGACAGATGAATCTGCCCGCTTTTCAGAGGCAACTGAGTCACCTGGACCATGGAATCACATTTCATTTAGGCTGCAAAGCGATCGGAGGTCAAGGGAAGCGCTCTTGCTGTCCCCAGGTTCTGCTCTCCACCGAGAGCACCCACGATAATACCTGCAGCCTCTGGTGTGTGGATGTTGCGATGTTACAGTGCCCCAGGACAGCAAAGGTGGGAGATGGACACCTGTAGAAGCCTGGAGGGATGGAGACTGGCAGGCAAAGCTTTCCCTTCTGAATAACTCTACTTGTCAAACGGCTCCCCTTGATAACTTCCTGGCAGCCCTGACTATTTTATGGAGGAAGTTCCAGGCACAAAAGAGACGCTGTTCCTTCCCACCTGCTCCCAGCAGCCTAAGGGAAGGCATCTCTGTCTCCCTGAGGGTCAAGGGGAGCCAACGTGGCCAGAAGAGATGGGGTTTGTGAGACCCATGCCCCTGAGGTCAGCAGGATGGTGACACCTACCCCCACCCCACCTTCTCTCCACATCCTCCAAGAGCACGTGGGCCTCTTCCACTTTCAAGAAACTCTTAGAGGCAGACAGTTTCTGCAGCCTGGTGCAGCAGCGTCCCAAATACGACGGCTCTTTTCAAATCCACCTCCAACCCGCAGAGCCCACACTCAGCCCGTCCATCCAAAGCTCCCAGCAGATGCTCAGTACGTGACCCAAACCTCTTCCACTTCGTTTCCCACAGGCGCCTTCCCTCAGGAGCACATCAGGGGCACTGCTTTGAGAGAGGTCTGTCCCCACACAGGCAGTGAAGGATCGCCTCGTCCACAATAATAAAACTGACCCCAAACAGCTGCCATCCATGATATACAGTGTCAGCGATGAAACATCCCTCCCGACTACAGTGGACCACTCCTACACCTCTCTCCACGATGTGCTGGGCCAGGGCCCCCACTCTCTAGCCTCTTTCCCACTCCTGTCCTCACATCAGCCAGCATTTGGGATCATTCCAGAACAGCATCTGAGCAGGTCCTGTCTCTGATTGACAACGTTTGCTGCTCCCACAGGCATCAGAAGTTCCAATGAATCGAACTCCTAACAGCTTCATGGCTCTTCACCATCTGAGTCCAGCCTCTTTCTCCAGCCTCCCCTGCACCCTTTGCCCCACCCCATGTGTCCCAAGTTCCCAGTGCCTTGAACACATCCTCCTTTTCTTGGGTCCCCTTGCCTTTGCTCAAGCCGTTCCTGCTATTAAGAATTTTCTTTTTAATCCTGAAAACTCCTACTCATCCTGCAAGGCCCAGCTGATGCATTGACTTCTTTGGGAAACCTCTCCCGACCCCCTCCAGCCCCCAGAATTCCCTACTCTTCCTTACCAGGAGCACCTGCCTCCCAGGAAGGTTAAATTCCTGATTCTTTTGAGTTGCCAAGGTCTAGCTCATCTCCCTCTATGTCTGGGCTGCCTGGGCCTGAGAGGCATGACCACAGGCTGCAGGGTGACACCCAGCTCTTCGCAGGGCCATCCCCCTCGGGGCCTGGAGAGGTGAAAAAAAGAAGGCCACCCCTCCCCCGTTCTCTGCCCCCAACTGCAAGCATGAAGGCACTAAATAATCCCCAAACCAAACCAGCTTCAGAATTAGAACCCAGGGGAAGAGGGCAAGTATTATTTATTTTGCCCAAGGACAATTCTTTCTTTCATTGAGCAATGATTATGTGCTAAATATATCTTATCTCCATTAGAAAACCCTCACGGTAGTTCTATAAAATAAGTGCAATGATCCCCATGTTATAGCTGAGGCGCACCAGGCCCCAAGAGAGAAAGAAAGGTGCCTGAGACCTCAATGCTAGCGAGTAGGAGAGGCAGGATTTGAACCCACCAGGTCTGAGGCTGCATCCGTGCTCTGCCCGTGAAGCCCTCACACGGTGCCAGGCGACCATGACCCCTCAGAGTCGGAGCTACTGCACGCTTTCATAGGAGATTCGTTGTAGAGGCATTGTGTCTTAGCACTTTAGACTTCAGACCCAGCTCTATTACAAAGTGGCCACCAAAGCCATGTGGCCTTGGGCTGATCAAGTAATATCTCTGGACCTCAATAGACATTTCTCCAAAGAAGATATACAGAGAGCCAACAAACACATGAAAGGATGCTCAACATCACTAATCATTAGAGAAATGCAAATCAAAACTACAGTGAGGCATCACCTGACACCAGTCAGAATGGCCATCATCAAAAATTCTACAAACAATAAATGCTGGAGAGGGTGTGGAGAAAAGGGAACCCTCTTGCACTGTTGATGGGAATGTAAATTGATACAGCCACTATGGAGAACAGTATGGAGGTTCCTTAAAAAACTAAAAATAGAACTACCATATGACCCAGCAATCCCACTCCTGGGCATATACCCAGAGAAAACCATAATTCAAAAAGAGTCATGTACCACAGTGTTCATTGCAGCACTATTTACAATAGCCAGGACATGGAAGCAACCTAAGTGTCCACCAACAGATGAATGGGTAAAGAAGATGTGGCACATATACACAATGGAATATTACTCAGCCATAAAAAGGAACGAAATTGAGTTATTTGTAGTGAGGTAGATGGACCTAGAGTCTGTCATGCAGAGTGAAGTAAGTCAGAAAGAGAAAAACAAATACCGTATGCTAACACAGATATATGGAATCTAAGAAAAAAAATGGTTCTGAAGAACCTAGGGGCAGGACAGGAATAAAGGCACAGACGGAGAGAATGGACGAGGACACGGGGAGGGGGAAGGGTAAGCTGAGATGAAGTGAGAGAGTGGCATGGACATATATACACTACCAGATGTAAAACAGATAGCTAGTGGGAAGCAGCCGCATAGCACAGGGAGATCAGCTCGGTGCTTTGTGACCACCTAGAGGGGTGGGATAGGGAGGGTGGGAGGGAGACGCAAGAGGGATGGGATATGGAGATATACGTATATGTACAGCTGATTCACTTTGTTATAAGGCAGAAACTAACACACCATTGTAAAGCAATGATACTCCAATAAAGATGTTAAAAAAAAACATGAGAAAGGGAAGCTGGATGATGGATCAGACCCCTTCCCGCTCTCATGGTTGGGAGGTTTTCCATCTCTTCCACCGAGAGACTATAGCCCAGACCACACTAGGGCCTTCTGTCCCAACTCACAGCTTTTTGGAAAGAGGCTCAGGGGGGTCACAGTGACGGGCCCTTGGACCCACTAATAGCCATTCTGTCTGATGACACCCAACCAGACGGTAAAGGTTCACCAAGCCATTCCAGGCCCTGGGAAACTATACCTTTGCTTCCTTTGTTTTGGGAAAGGAGAGCCTGTCATACACCTCTTCCCTCCTTCCAAATCCTCTCTCCTCTCTCCTGGCAGAAAAGGCTGCACAGAGTTTTTGTATAAGAGCAGCAGGCCAGAGCGGGGGCCCGGCCTTGAGAGCAGAGGACACGCCTTTCCTGAAAGTTGGTCCTCGGGGATCAAAAGTCATGAGGACGTTAACTGACCCTCCACACCAACCCTCCAAAGCAATTAACCTGCGGTGGGCAGGCCGGGGAGAGAGAAAGAAGGGCACTCCGAGGGCGTGTGCCAGGTGGTGGTGTCACGTGTCACAAGGCTGCTGAGCAGGTGAAAGGAAGGAGGGGACCTGCACCTGCACCTCCTCCTGCGGGGCAGCACTGCAGCCTGCAGTGCCCAGAAGCCAAACCCCGCCTCCTGCCCGCCCCGCCCCCCTCCCTGCATCCCAGGGACCAAGGAGGCAGGATTCTGACACAGAGAGCCTGCAGTCCCTGGGAGCCAGTCCAGGGTACAGCCTGCACGAGGGAAAAGGTTTGAACAAGGAGAGGAAGAGGAACGAGAAACAGAGGTCGTTGCTTTGAGTCGGGGGAGAGTTTGAGCCAATAATTGGTGTGCTGGGCAGAGGACGGCAGCAGGCGTGTGCAGGTACCTACTTCTGTCTTCCTGTCCCTGGTCCACGTTGTTAAGCGCCAGTCCATCCCAGATGTCCAGAGAGGAGACCCACCACTGCAGGGGCTCACAGGAAGGACTCAGGTGGGCCTGAAGGTTGTTTTGGGGGCGGGATGGGAAGGGAGTGGGTGCAGGAGAGAAGCTCTGGTGGTGAAGAGGGAACTGGGATGGGAGGTGCCAACTAGGGAGAAGCAAAGGGGGGCCCTGGGCGGCTGCTGTGCTGGAGGTAGCCCTGCCCACTCCCGCCAGGCGCTAATGCAGAGGATCAGCCGTGAAGGGCTAGGGCTGGGGCTGGGGGTCAGACCCCTGTGTCCCTCGGGGCCGTTGTCTGTTACGTGGGGTGGAGCTTGCAGAAAAGATGTGTTGGCACATTTCACGAGGAGGCTTTCTGGGGAGGAAGAGGGGCTGCGGTAGAAGGGATTCAGATAAGAATGGAAAGGAAGAGCCTCCACGCTAGAGAGGCAGCTGGTGGAGGCTAAGATTCTCTCCTGGAAGATCCTCTGGGAGGGGAGGCTGCCCTTTCCAAAAGGGCCTGGCAGGACTGGGCTGGGCTGGGCAGGGAACCTCCACTGTGACTGAGGAAGAAGCTGTGCAACCCTGGCCAACTCAGTAAACCTCTGCGGGCCACGGAAAGTTATAAAAATGCCCGCTCTACTGACCTTAGTGGACTGTTGTGATGTTCCGTTGTGAAAGAGCTTTGTAAAATGTCAAGGGCACTTAAATGTGAAGGTGTAAGTCATTATCGCCAGAACCTCTTAGACTAGCGGTCCCCAACTGTGGCTGCACCCTACAATCTCTTGAGAAGCTTTTTTAAAAATGTTGCTCTTGGGGGCTTCCCTGGTGGCGCAGTGGGTCCGCCTGCTGATGCAGGGGGCGCGGGTTCGTGCCCCGGTCCGGGAAGATCCCACATGCCGCGGAGCGGTTGGACCCGTGAGCCATGGCCGCTGAGCCTGCGCGTGCGGAGCCTGTGCTCCGCAACGCGAGAGGCCACAACAGGTGAAGGGACCGCGTACCGCAAAAAAAAAAAAAAAAAAAAAAAAAAAATGTTGCTCTTGGACCCCATCCAAAATTAGTGATTCAAATTGGGCTGGAGCAGGAAGGAGTTAAGACAGCAGAGGGGGCAGGAAGTGATACTTTTTAAAAAGATTCTCAGGTGATTCTGAAGCCCTGGAAAGGTGGAGACTCACCACCTAAGACCTCCCCAGGCTTCCTGAAGATTATCACGTAGTGCACACGTATTAGAGAGGCTGATCCTCGGCTTCTCCCAGATCTCCTGCATCAGGCAATCTCTGTATTGAACATGCAATAAGGCAGCCTGGACCCTCATTCTGTGATAAGTCTGTCGATTCCCTCCTTCCCTGCAGGATGCATAATCACACCCGCGGGTATCACACTGCTCCAGACAGCGTGGGCGGAGCTGCTCTGGGAGGGGACGTGCCCTCCTCGAGGCATATGACATGTGTTTCTGGGACAGGGTCGTGCTAGACAGCACATCCCATCCCATTCCTGCTCCACTGGGATGACAACCCAATTATAACGTGACAAATTTCCCAGCCATAGAGGCTGGGAACCTTAAGGAAAGGAGGATACCATGATGAGTTATCCATAATAATAACACCCATTCGCAGGGTTTTATTGTTTTGTCAATAGATGTCAGGCTTTTCTGCTCCACACTCTCCCTGCTGGCTCTGTTCCATTCCTGAGATCATACAAGCGCGTGTGTGCGCACGTGTGCGCGCACACACACACACACACGCATACAAATGCACATAAATGCAGGGGTGAGGAGGATTCAAGGAGCGGGGGACTCACACTAGGCAACCGTGCTACTTGGGAACGTGGCTGGTGGAGAATCACGTGATGCAGATGACCTTAGGACCAATGGCTCTCTGGGGATTGTTCCCCATCTCACGGAGGCAGTATTAGCATCACGGTTGAGAGCAAGGATGCTGGAGCCAGGCTGCCTGGGGTGAAATCCCAACCCCCACTTTCTAGCCGTGTGATCCTGGACCAGTGGCTCCCCTGGGCTGGGGATGCTCACAGCGCTGCTGGGAGAGTAACTGAGTCGGTATACGCGAAGCTCATAGAAACGTGGCTGCACACACTACGCTGGGGAAGTGTTTGCTGCTCTTAATTATTGTTGTTTCTGTTGTTGTTCTATGATAGGTGAGGAAGCTGAGGCCAAGAAAATAATTTGCTCCATTTATTCATGCCGCTTGACCCTTGTAGGAACACAACCTAAGGAGACAGTCATAAATGCGAACACTTATCTATAGGGAGAATGTTCACTGTAGCATCATTTAGAACAAAAAGCTAGAAAACAACCTGAATGTCCCACAGTAAGGGATAGGTTACCAAAATGATGGTGCACCTATGTGACGGTTATATAATAATTGCATGAGAGGGACTTCCCTGGTGGCGCAGTGGTTAAGAATCTGCCTTCCAATGCAGGGAACACGGGTTCGAGCCCTGGTCTGGGAAGATCCCACATGCCACGGAGCAACTAAGCCCGTGCGTCACAACTACTGAGCCTGCGCTCTGGAGCCCGTGCTCCACAACAAAAGAAGCCACCACAATGAGAAGCCCACACACCACAACAAAGAGTAGCCCCCGCTCGCCGCAACTAGAGAAAGCCCACGTGCAGCAACGAAGACCCAATGCAGCCAAAAATAAATAAATAAATTTATTTAAAAAATAATTGCATGAGAAAATAGAGACATAACATGGAGGGTTTTTTTTTAATGAAACACAAAATGGTCTCAACAGAGATACAGATGCAGAGACAGAGCTAGTCTGGAAGAAAAACCCAGTAAAATACCGACACTGAAAGTCTCTGGTTGTGGGATTAGGGGTACTTTCATTTCCTTCCTTATATTTTTCTGAATTGTACTAATTTTCCCTAATGAGCAGATACTACTTTTTTTTTTTTTTTTTTTTTTTGCGGTACGTGGGCCTCTCACTGTTGTGGCCCCTCCCGTTGCAGAGCACAGGCTCCGGACGCGCAGGCTCAGCGGCCACAGCTCACGGGTCCAACCGCTCCGTGGCATGTGGGATCTTCCCGGACCGGGTCACGAACCCGTGTCCCCTGCATCGGCAGGCGGACTCTCAACCACTGCGCCACCAGGGAAGCCCCAGATACTACTTTTAAAGTCAGTAAATAAAATGTTTGTTTCAAGCCATCTGCTCAGGGTCAGACAGTATACTCGGAGCTCACATGGGCTTTCTCTATCCACGGCCAGGTTCTGCTGCTCTGTCAGGTGCACCAGCAGGAGGAAAGGAGACTAAATGGGTGAGGATGGTGAACAAACACCAAAAGGCACCAGGACCTGGTGCGCCCGTGCAGGACTGGGACCCGGCTCGGGGGGACCCTGGCCCCGATGTGCAGCCCCAGCTCCCGGGGCTGAGCTGGACAGGCGGAGCTGGACAGGCCTTACTACTTAGAACCCCTGCACAGTTCAGTGGGACCATCCCAGCATACAATCCAATGCCTGCCCTTGGTTTCCCAGAAGTGGAAAAAGCCAGCTTCTACTTTGAAGATACCAGAGAATTGTACCAACTTTTCTTTGCTTTGTCTTTTCTACGGGCTCCCTCTGCAGCTGGGGAGCCAGAGACCCAGAGGATATAGGTCAGCATCCCTGCTGGTCTGCATCCCCTGCTTTTCCATAACATAGAAGCGTATCTCTGTGCCCAATGTTTTTCCAGTCATAACGCCAAGGTGCTGATGCAGCCAACACCGAGGAATGTTTATTTGATACTTTGAAATTTAAAAGATCTGGAAATCACTGAATAACTAAGATAGACTTCATCTAAGAAAAATAGGAAAGCAGGGAGGGAAGCAGGGAAGAGGGAGAGAGAAAAAGTAACAGAAAAGCAGAAGGAAGGGATTTATCATACTTGGTATCACATAAAAAATTAAGACATTGCTTTCAAAACTTTGCTATAACCTGCTCAGTATATATATATATATATATATATATATATATATATATATATATATATATATATATTTTTTTTTTTTTTTTTTTTTTTTTTTTTGCGGTACGCAGGCCTCTCACTGTTGTGGCTTCTCCCGTTGCGGAGCACAGGCTCCAGACGCGCAGGCTCAGCGGCCATGGCTCACGGGGCCAGCCGCTCCGCGGCATGTGGGATCTTCCCGGACCAGGGCACGACCCCGTGTCCCCTGCATCGGCAGGCGGACTCTCAACCACTGCACCACCAGGGAAGCCCTGCTCAGTATATTTTTAAGTGTTAAGTTCTGATCTTGTAAAATAAGAGACTGGAGTAGATAGCCTCTGAAATTAAATAATTCCATATAAAGTTGAAATTTTAAGTTAACTCCAACTCTCTTTTGAAAAGATCACTCTGGTGGTAAAAGCCAAGCAATGAAGTTTGCCAAGTTATGGAGGGAACCAGCTGTACATGTAATGAACAGGCTTGAGCAACCATAGAATTTCCAAGCAAAAGCTCAAAAATTGTCTAATGCAACCACCTTACTCTACAGATGGAGACACCAGGACACAGGATAATACCGACAGCTAATGCCAGCCCGGTACCAGGCACACAACTTGCTCAGGGTCACAGCAAGTTAGTGACAGACCCAGAATTAAATGATGCCCGCCTTCCCCACAGTCCAACTGTGTCATCTCTCCCATCCCGCCTCTCCTGACACGGCGATAGGCATGGAAAACGCAGTGCTGCACCTGGCAGATTCAGCACCTCGAGAGCCAAAATGCAGTAAGAAAGAGAGGAAAATGGTGAAGAGTCTCTTAGAGTTCTCACTTTTGAACATACATTTTGAAAAATATACCCTTCTTCTGCTAACAAACAAAAAGGCTCTTTCTTTCTCAGATCTGGTCAGCGATCCCCACCCTTTCTAATACCAGAGCATTCCTTTTCCCACCACTGCAGGAAGGAATTAGGATGGTAGGTAGGATGCCACAAACTAGCTGAGGTGCATTTTTCTATAGACTAGGTATTCTCCTGTAAATTTAACTATATTTTGTTTTTTTGTTTTTTGTTTTTGCGGTACGTGGGCCTCTCACTGTTGTGGCCTCTCCCGTTGTGGAGCACAGGCTCCGGACGCGCAGGCTCAGTGGCCATGGCTCACGGGCCCAGCTGCTCCGCGGCACATGGGATCCTCCCGGACTGGGGCACGAACCCGTGTCCCCTGCATCGGCAGGCGGACTCTCAACAACTGCGACACTAGGGAAGGCCCTATTGTGATTTTTTTAATGTGAAAAGGCCCCCTTCTATTGAAAACACCTCTGATAGGAAGTGACTCTATTATTTTTTTTATTTTATTTATTTTTGGTTGCATTGGGTCTTCATTGCTGTGCGCGGCATTTCTCTAGTTGTGGCGAGTGGGGGCTACTCTTTGTTGCGATGCGCAGGCTTCTTATTTTGGTGGCTTCTCTTGTTGCGGAGCACAGGCTCTAGGCTCAAGGGCTTCAGTAGTTGTGGCACGCGGGCTCACTAGTTGTGGCTCACAGGCTCTAGAGCGCAGCCTCAGTAGTTGTGGTGCACAGGCTCAGTTGCTCCGCGGCAAGTGGGATCTTCCCGGACCAAGGCTTGAACCCATGTCCCCTTCTTTGGCAGGCAGATTCTTAACCACTGTGCCACCAGGGAAGCCCCGAGTCTATTATTTTTATACGTGTGTGCATGCGCGCGCACACACACTCATGGCAAAAACAGCAACTTTTTAGAAGTGCATCTATTGGAAAAAGTGAGGCCGACAAGCATTAAGATGGAAGGCCATGATGGATTTCCTTTAAGCCTAACCTGATTTCATTTTTTCCACACTCCTGGAAACGGTAAATATTTGGGGGGAAGGGGAAGGAAAAGGGTTACAGCATCCTTTTAAACTTGGGTTTACAGCAGTGAAAGCTGTCCCCGGTGAAGGATGACCAGCGTGAAATCTACCCCTCTCTTGGAATCCTGAGGATTTGGGGCTGACGGTAACTCAGAATGCTTTTCAGACTCTCCACTTGAATTCTAGCCCTGAGATACTGTGATGAAATGATACACATAAAGCAATGAGAAGAGGAGAGACTTTCTTATCTGTCTCCCAAAGCGATAATGTTGGACATGATTCCAACTCTACAGTTATTTAACTTTCGGCTAGTAAATCTCCCAGACATGAGCTTTCCCCCGGGAGCTGAAACTCGCTGGGAAGAATCTCAGAAGAGGGGCAGGAAGGGATCTGGGGCTGACCGTGGGGTCATGATGTCGCAGACAGCTGACAGATGTAGAGCCCGTGCTGCGGGGCCTATGTTGACCCAGGAAAGCCACATGGTCCCCCCTTAGGAATGCCTGCTCTCAATTCTCTCCAGTCCCAGCCAGCAGGCATGGGGGACGCCTAGTTATCTGACATCAGGAAGTCATCTTCAAATCGGAAATATCTAAACACTGCAGTTTGCCTTTTTCTCATTTTAGACGGAAATCCTTAATTGTTTCACACATCTCCCTGCTTACATAATTGGACAGAGCACATAACTTTTTTTTCTTCCAGATTGAATGATTTTATTGCAATAATTCTAACATCGGGTGCTGAGCGCCTACACAAGGGTGATGGTAGACAGCCCCAGGGGACAGAGGCGGTGTCGTATTTATACATTGCCTTAGTGTGTTCTTGATCGCTGCGAGGCCCCCTGCTCTCCTGCAGCCACATGACTGTCTCTGTCTGGAGCTGTGACTGTCTCCTCTCCCGCTGCCAGCCCTCGCCTCCATCCCCACTGTCTATGTCTGACAGCCACCCTCCTCCCACCCCGACCTAACAGTCCGCTGTGACTCAGTCCAACGCGATCCCACAGGAGGGCTTCCGAGAGCGGCCACACGCGCCAGAGTCCACCGGTCACCAGATGAAGAAGGCCGGGTGCCACCTGTCCCTGCACGGGGTACCCGTTCCATCTCTGATATTCCCACCTGCAGTGGAAATGCACACATAGGGAGATGTCTTCCTCCTACAAGGAGCCCAAGGCTGTGGGCACAGTGCAAGCGACAGGGGCCCCAGCCTCCGTGGGCACCTGGCAAGAGCACCCGGCCCTTCCAAAGGGACAGGACCAAGGAGACCAGACCTATTGTTTTCCAGAAGAAAACAGATATCCAGGTCTGCACGTGAAATCTCCCAACTTTTCTTGTATTTTGTTTTATTCTTTTATTCTTCCCACCTTTATGGAAATGTAATTGTCATGTCCAATATTTCTCAGTGTCTCATCATATTTGGCCCACACATTACCAGCGTAAGACATCTGGTCAGGAGTAACGTGCAGAGTCTCAGGTTAGGTGCTTTGTGACAGCTGTCTGGAATGCTGCACAGACATTTAGCATGACCCATCCTCTAAAGCAGAGAGCAGTCCTGCACGGGCCACAAGCTTTTTTCCCCCAGCACACCAGACTTTTGTCTCTTCCCAGAAATGCCAAACTGCCCTAAAGCAGCCGGCGAGCATCTGTCTGATTTATGGCTCAGCTACCACGGCCTCTGGAAACTTAGTTCTTCCTGCCCCTAGTCCTGTGATTTATAAGTGATCTGTAACCCAACAGTAACTTCTCTTTCTCCCCCAGGGCAACAAAAGGCAGAGAAGAGCCTAGAAGCGGATTTCTGTTTCCCAGGGCATCAGAAGTCAGCACTGCTGGGTAAGAGGCCAACCTTCTGTATTCCTTCCTTCCTCTATAAAATACAGAAGTCTCAAATAACCTCCAGCTTTCCTGGTTTCTAACCTAAGACAGTTTCCTGCAGCCCAGGCACTAAATTTAACAGAAAAAGTGAAGCCCTAAAAGGTTAAACTGCCCCCTGGAAAGTCAGGGGAGAGAGATGAAATTAAAACGCACGAATTCTATGTCCTCCTGGACAGCTCTGCGGAGGAGTTTGGTTGGGTAGGAAATGAATAAAGTTGTTTTTTTTTAATGTTTAAATAATCCTTAGGTTTCCATTTTCCATAGAAAAAGATACTTGCATTGGAGTCAGAAAACATTGAGCTCAGCTCTGCCCCGACTGCCTGTGTGACCATGGGTCAGTCACTCCTCTTGTCCACATCAGACCCCTCCTTCACGAAGGGGGGCATTTATGACCACTCCCAGCTCTCTCATCTGTCCATCTATGACCCTGGACACTGCTCTACCCAATATGCCAATGCTCATGGGATGGGGTTGAGTGAGACGCTGCATCGTATTTGGTTGGAAACCAACCAAAAAGATTACCGGTATATCCACCATATTCTTACAAGACATATTCAGATGACTTTCTCTATATTTAAGTGATGTCTTAAGTGTAATTTATTTAAAGAGATTCTGCTGTGAATCCTTTAGGAAAAGAGCCTTCTAGTTAAGCGTGCTACCCTGAGTCTATTTTTATGTCATATTTCATTTCAATGTTGGTTTCAGAGAACAAAACTGCAGTCAACTGGGACCCCCTGTCTTTGAGGTGCAGGTGGCTGGTCACCCCAGGTTGCTGGTCAGTGTCGCTGAGGCCCCCTAGGCTGCCTGGCAAAGGGGAGAACGGGGCTCTGCTGAGAGTGTCTGGCCTGCTAAACCCTTTCCCTTGCAACCTCACGACAACTAAGTGGGGCAAGTGGAATCTGCTTCCTTATTTTGCAGATGGCAAAGCAGAAGCTTGGAGAGGTTTAAACGAGGTGCAGCTAACAGACAGTGATTCAGACCCAAGTTCTCTGACCCCAAAAGCAAGGCAGCTCTGAATCCAGGATGGGGAAGGCAGTGTCGCATGGGACACTGTGGTGGCTGTGGGAATGAGCTGAGGGTGCATACGGCATTCTGGCCGGACTCAGGACCCCCAGTGCAGCAGCGGTCCTTCAGTCACAGTGGAAGCAAACAGAGACCCACAGGAGTCAGGGGAGCAGCGTCTTCCGACTCCGGGGTCTCCTGCCCTCTGCCTGAAAGGAAGAAAGGGTAGCTGGAAAACAGCCCAGGAATGTCAGCGGGTACCCCACCGGCAAAGGGGAAAGGGTGCAGTGGGACGTGAAAGAGGGATGCTGAGGGCGAGGACGGGGGAAGTGGGAGTTTGAAAGCCGCTAGAACAATGGATGAAAACTCTGAGCTGGGTCCAGCTTCTGGGTTCTGTCCCGAGGATTAACTGTGAGAGCCTGCATTTGTCCCAAGGAGGAGGACGTGAAGAAGTGTGTGAGGAAGGCTGCAGGAGAGTGACCCGCCGAGGTTGCTAAAACGTGAGGGGAGGAGAAGAGTGATGGAGTGAGGAAAGGCCCTCTAGAGAGATGCGGACGCAGCTCCGTGCCCTCAGAGCCCCAGAAAGAAAAGAGCATACGATGCTCGCTGGGTTTCCATCAAAAAGACAAGCTGGCACGTAAATGAAAGCCTATGGGGGACTTCCCTGGGAGTCCAGTGGTTAAGACTTCACGCTTCCAATGCAGGGGGCCCGGGTTCAATCCCTGGTCAGGGAACTAAGATCCCACATGTCGCACGGCGCGGCCAAAAAAACAACCAACCAACAACAAACAAACAAAAAACAGCCTATGTACACATTTAGGAACCACGAATTCATTCTCTCTTCTTGCTTAGTACCAATCAGACCCTCACTGCGTTCTGTTCATTACATCTCCCCTGAGGGCGATGGACCACAAGGAAGCCGGGTGCCCTTGAACCTGCCCTCTGCGCCTCAACTGTCTGATCTGCCAAAGAGGAAAGCAATGCCTAGCCTTCCCACTGCATTTGGTTGTTGAAGGATAACAGCATTGATCATAATACCAACCTCTGGGTCGTGCTCACATATGGCTGCCTATCACACTGTGGACATAGTGTCACATGGTGTCACAGATTACATAACATTGTACCTAAACTACCTCATCTAACCCTCAAAACAGCCCTGTGAGACTGGCCCCGTTGTGCCCCCATTTTACAGAGAGGGAAACTGAGGCACAGAAGGTTTCAGAACTTGGTCTACATCAGCCAGCAGGTGAGTGGCAGAGGTGGGATTTGAACCCAGACGATCTGGCTCCAGAGTCCAGGCTCCCAACCTCTGTTACACGACACGACGTCTGAAAGGACTGAACGTGTTCGAGATGCTTTTTTAAATGAATGGCGCCATTCTCATTCCTGTTAGGACCACTCCCACGGGAGAGGATGGATTCCCCGGTGGAGGCGGTACCACAGCCTCAGATCCACAACGTCACCGGACAGTGCCAGCCCCCGGGAAGAGAAAGAAGGCGTGGTCCCGGCCCCCGGCCCCTCCTGGCCACGGGACTGTCTTCCTTTTTTTTTTTTTTTTTTTCCAAAGCACAATGTCTCTGCTGCCAAGAGCGGGTTTGTCTGTCTCCTGGAAACCGCGGTTGTCAAGTCCTCGAAGCAAGAGCAAGCGTGTCAAAAATAGCAGGGCCGCAGACGGCGCGGCTGCAGCTCCTTTGACATGCTGGTTTCACTCTCGCCAAAGAGCCGGGGTCTGTCTGCGTTCCCTGCACCTGTGACAGAGGCTGCTTAAGGCTCCGGGATTTTTCTAGGGCCGGGCAAAGAGTGTCCGCCAGGCGCGGGACAGACGAAAGGAAAAGCCCCTCCACGGTAACAAGGGTGAGGTCGGAGGTGTGCTCAAAAAGGAGAAAAAATTGTCCCAGATAAACCATAATGGAAAAGAATATGAAAAAGAATATATATGCATAACTGACTCACTTTGCTGTGCAGCAGAAATGGACACAACATGGTAAAGCAACTCTACTTCAATAAAATCCACTTTAAAGAAATTGTCGTAAACCCCATCAGGGCTAGGCCCCCAATAGGTTAGGTGACAGCCAAGGTGCGACCAGTCTTGAGGGCACTGACTATGGTGTCTGCCTCTTCTTTCTCTCTTGTTCTGGGAACGAGCAGTCACTTGTTTTGGATAACCTTTCCCAAGGGCTCACTGAGAGGTCTCCACTCCTTCTTTAGGGAAGCAAGGGGATGAGGACCAAAGATAACTAATGAGGACCTGCTGCACAGCACAGGGAGCTCTACTCAGTACTCTGTGATGACCTATATGGGAAAAGAATCTAAAAAAAGAGTGGATCTATGTATATGTATAACTGATTCACTTCGCTGTACACCTGAAACTAACACAACATTGTAAATCAACTAGAAGCCAATAAAAATTTTTAAAAATACATGGGACCGGGCTTCCCTGGTGGCGCAGTGGTTGAGAGTCCGCCTGCCGATGCAGGGGACACGGGTTTGTGCCCCGGTCTGGGAAGATCCCACATGCCGCGGAGCGGCTGGGCCCGTGAGCCATGGCCGCTGAGCCTGTGCGTCCGGAGCCTGTGCTCCGCAACGGGAGAGGCCACAACAGTGAGAGGCCCACATACCACAAAAAAAAAAAAAAATATATATATATATATATATATATATGGGACCAAGGGGTGGTATGAATGCCTTTCTCTAGGAGTTCAGAGCAAAAGGAAGGGAAAGAAATGACCCTCTCCAACCCCACAAGGACCTCGAGCCCAGAACAGGAGAGCGGTTCATCGGGGAGACACGGTAACACGAGAACTAAGAGCCCATCTGTCCTCATCCCCAGTGGTCTGCATCCAGAGGTTCCCTTTCCCGAAAAGCCCTAGGCTCCAGTCTTATTGTGGTCCAAGAGAGCCGCGCACCCCGGGAAGCCCGGAGTCAAGTGGGATGGAGAGAGGAAATCTTTTGGTTTAAAGAATGGATTTCTTTTCCTTCCCTAAGTGACCTTGACAAGCTAGAATTAGACCAAACTTTGCTTCCCGGGGCAATAACGCACAGTCAAAGCCAATCAGAGCCGGCCCGGAGGTCCCAGCCAGATTGTCCCGGGAGGACGGTGTCCTCTGGAAATGTATCTTGGCATTTATGGAGAGATGCCGGGGGACAAAACACTGCCAAAAGCGAGGGCTCAGCCAGGGGAGAGAAGGCATGATAAACAGCAGGACCGGAAGGTGTCATGTGAGGAAAAGCAGGGCAGGGGCCGGGGGTCGTGGTGAAGGAAGGGATTGGCGAGCGAAAGGCAAGTAGGAGCAAGAGAGGAACGACAGGGACTTCCCGGGTGGGCCAGTGGCTAAGACTCCGCGCTCCCAACGCAGGGGGCCCGGGTTCGATCCCCGGTCAGTGAACTAGATCCCACATGCTGCAACTAAGACCTGGCTCCGCCAAATAAATAAATAAATATTTTTTTAAAAAAGAGAGAGAGAGCGAGGAATGACATCCGATGAGCGCTCTTGGAGGAGGACGAACTAAGGGAAGACTCTCACCCCTACTTCTTCTGTTTCCTGGAAGCACCACAGCCTGCGGGGCCCCAGCAGCAGCTGGAGGGTGGGGACCCGGCCAGGAGAAAAACACCTTGACTCCTGTGTAATTTCTTAAGGAATTCTGAGTTTCCAGGTACAGAGGTAAGGTGGCGGTTTCTGCCTTTGGTTCAGTACATGCTAACCAGGCTCTGTACGGACCAGGAATGGCTTGGCCTGTCTTCAGAGCCAAAAGAAAGGGGCATGTCAGTCCCACAAAGGTTTCATTGTCAAAATTCAGAACAAAAGAAAACAAACAGTTCTTGGCACTGGAAGGGAGGAGCAGGCAGCAACTGTATGAAAGTTCTAAAGTGTCCCCGTGTGGCAGAGAAAAAAAACTGTCATTCCATCCTGAATACGCAGGCTGGTCCATCTTTAAAGAGGCTTAACCTCTAGATTTATAAAACCAAAGCATCTCCCAGACAAGAGGTGAAACTCTGAGGTTATTAGTCTCACGTCACTTTTTTTTTGAACAATTCAGTGACTTTTTTGGGTTGCCTTATAGAGCTGTACAACTGTCACCACAATCCTCTATCAGAAAATGTCCCTTACCCTCCAAAAGCCGCCTGATATCCTGATGCAGGTGGGACTCAGCCTACACGACCTCCAGCAACGAGATGCACAAGCTTCCCTCTGGACCGGTTGGTGAATCTTAACCCATCATGCCAAGGAGTGTCCCCCGCACCTTGCACCACTGACATTTATGTCCTTTGCTTTTCTTCTGCCCTTCAGGGGACAAGAGAGACAGCTCTGAGACCCTTCGAGTGAATTAAGGGCAGTCAGAAGGTCGCCCTTGAATGAAGACTGTTTCTAGTCTAATTCCACGCTATGCCTTCCTCCTAAGCCCTCTTTTCTGTGTTTATTTCACTGTTTCCACTGTGCCATTGTCTTGAACCTTTCTGTAAGCTCCTTAAGGTTGGGGGACCCTGAGGTGAGCATAGTCCTGTGCTACACAAAGTATTTCTCTGAAATGTACTGCTATCAGGTTCCTTCTCTCTCTCTCTCCTTCTCTATTTTGTCCTTGCAGATTCAAGAAATTTTGTCCGAGACATATTCTAAACCCACAGCAATCTCCCCTTGCTCCAGAAGCTCGGGACTCTGCCCACAGAGGTGAGTACCCTAGGAAAGGATGCTGTACCCAGATGACAGGAAAAAGGGGGTCCTCCAGCTGGAGAACAACCTTCTGAGCAAACACCCTAGGTCACAGCCGTCCTAGAGTCCAACGAGCAACCTCAAGGGAAATGCCCAAGGTGCTCCCAGCCCCTGAGAATGTAAGAGAGAGACAGAGAGAAAGATACACAGAGGAGGAAGAAGAAGTTCAAACAGCAGATGGGGGAAAATCAGAGACGTGAGAACGAAACACAAGGCAGAGGAAGTGACACTGAATAGAAGAAGGAAGGGGAAAGTACAGAGAAAAGGGGGTGATTAGAAGGGGATGAGGCGGTACTTCCCTGGCGGTCCAGTGGGTAAGACTCTATGCTTCCAGGGCAGGAGGCCTGGGTTCAATTCCTGGTCAGGGAACTAGATCCCACACGCGTGCCGCAACGAAGACCCGGCGCGGCCAAAATAAATACAAAAATTATATATATATATATATATATATATATATATATATATATATATATATATATATATGAAGGGGATGAAGGAGGGAGGTACCAGTGTGGGAACAGAAACAGAGAAGGAGAGCAAAGTACATGCAGACAAAAACACACAGAGAGCGAGGTGGCCGCTGAGGAAAGGAAACCAAAGCCTCCCCCTCCCCCAGACACACCCTCTCCCGCCCTCCCTCTGGCCCTTCCCACCCCTGTTCTCATTTGGCCTGAAGGATATTCCCCAGCAGGAGAACCTACCTCGGGTGCCAAGACGGCCAGCTGTCCCCTTCTCTCCTGGGGCCGATCTGGCAGGAGTCACCTCCCACGTCTCAGCCGAGCTTCACAGATCCAGGAAGACCTCTGGGCGCTCCTGTGGGCCCGAGTCAGGAGTAACGATGACCTGAACCCCTCTGCTGGCAGCTGCGAAATCGCCACCCCAGCTGTCACAGCCACACCGGGCGCAGATTGTCGCGGCACTCAGGGAGCAAAATCCACGTCAAGAGGCTCAGAGTCAGAGGGGGTCACTTGGCAGAATCCTTCACAGGAACTAGGTCAGGTCACCGCCTCTCAGTTTTTCTTTGACATCTTAAGATGAACCACCTATGAGATTCCTCCCAAGAGCTAGACTGTTCCTTGGGAAGCAGAAGCATCATTTCTCTGTCTCTCTCAGCACTGGGAGGAGCCTCTCTCTGAGGACGTGAGTGCCCCGCAGTGCTATTATGGACTAAAACTAGTATGACCCTTGGCGAGGCCCAGCTTGACTACCTCGGGAGAAGCTAGTCCCCTCCAAGGCCATTTCAAAAACAGTAATATGGACATTGCTTTCACCGGCAGTTGCTTGGCATTCAAGTTTCTGAAGACTCAGGGGTGGGATGAGGCAGCTTCAGTGTCTGGGTGGGGAAGCCAGGAAGAAAGGTCCAGATAGGAAGCTTTGGGGACCCGCTTCCCCTTCATTTTCCGAAGGTCACGCATCCCTGTCCTAGCCCTACCAGCCCCTAAAGCCATATGTGAGAGGCGTCCCCCTTTCAGAAGCTGGGAATACGTAGTCTCCTGTTCTCCCTGGCTGCCCAAATCAGAAGATAGAGAGAACAGTCTGGAAGGTTGCTACGGCAACCAGAGTCCCTGGAGAGCCCAGCTCTCCATAAACCCTTTACTTTCGGGCATGCTCTGACTTGAAAAGGAAGTGGTGATGAGGATGACACACACACACATACAGAGACACATGCATACGTGTTCCAACATTACCCTCGCCGGGAGCATCGCTTTTGCCTCTGCGTGGGCCTCCTCTTTCCCCCGAATTGCCAGGAGTAATATTCCAGAAGACATTTGGAAACCTGGCATTCTATGGGCTCAGAGCAAGTGTCTGAATCATGAGCATCTCCTCCTGCATTTCAGGTTTGGAGAAGCCAAGCTCCCAATCAGGATGATGGTGTCTGGCCCCAAAAGGATCCCACTGGATCGCTCCAAAGAGAGCATCCTCCTGGCCAAAAGGTAAGAAGAAAGACCAAGACCCAGTCTGAGAGGCTAGGGAGGGATTTAAAGAGCTAATGGCCCAGAATGGCCTGTGTATGGGCTCTGGATCCAAGGCAGGAACTCTCAGGGGAGGCCTTGCCTGTGGGGGATGGGGAAACGTGGTAATGAACTAGAAACCATTACGGAAGTTCACACATTTGCATAGCGTCATCCCCAGCCTCCCAGATGAGTTCACAGGCCGTCCCCCATGAGGTGGGGGTGGGGGGAAGACATGAATGTTCCCATTGAATGGGTGGGGAGACTGAGGCACAAAGAGGGACTGTGGCACCCAAGTTACCCTGTAAAGTGTGGCAACATCCGGACAGTGTCTCTCAAGAAAACCCTCAAGAGGCCGTCCCTCATAAGTTTGCTCTTTGAGAAAAGATTTTTTTAAAAATTCTTATCAAGGAGCCATAAAGCCTAGTTTATAAAATTAAAAACTCATTAACAGTCCTTCCGGTTTCTGAACTGTACCCAGGAGAGCTCAGAACAGTGCATCACAGTTGATCAAGGCAACAAATGAATGACGATGTGATGAGGGGACAGAAACAGGGGTTCACAACGGAAGAAGATGACTTGGTCTAAGTGGCACCTTACCGGTGGGAGCTGTGGGCTGCAGCTCCAGGGCCAGAGCAGGAGAATGTTTGCTTGACTCAGCAAAAGCCTCTAACAGTGAGGCTGTCAGCAAAGGAATAATGCTTCTTCCTTACTCTAAACCACCTGTCTCATTGCCCACGAAATGGAAAGGAGAAACAAAAAGCCCACGCTAGCATCCAATGTGTGCTGCTACCTGTCTGTGGGTTTAGGCTGGAGTCTGCTTTAGAAAGCCTTCAACAGCAATCCTAAGTCAGACTCCCAGGAAGAAGGGTGGAGGACTAGAGAGGGTCGGGGGAAGCGAGGGAGAGAAATCTGCTGTCTGCAGAAGACTCCTCTGCCCCCCTAGACGGTACTGTCTCCGTGGCGCCTCTCTTCTGATGAGCGGTCAAGCCAGGTGCTTGATTATATCCGGCCATTTCTCCCAGCTCTGTGGGTTCCCCTTTGCCAGTTCCTCTGCACAGGAAGAGTATTTGGCTCTGAGAAGGAGCCTTCCTGGAAGATCGAGAGGGTCAAGGGATCAGAGTGGGGAGAACGAGGTGCAGACCAAAGACTGATGTGTCTACCGTGCCAGCTCGCACCTGGAAGAATCCATTGGCCCCTTTGGTCCAGGACTGACTCTCACATCCTCCAAATGGCCCAGTGTAATTGTAGTTTCTCTAATTCCATCCAAGATTAGAGATGTATAGCGTAGTATCAGGCTGGGCAGCTGAAGGCTCTCCCAGGGGTCCTCTTCAGGATGAGCAGCCGGTGTTACAGGGCGCTGGAGGAAAACAAAGGAGGAGTACTGTTTCTGTCCACCCGTTTCTGCCAGTGACCACGTGGCCAGAAGCTAAGACTGGTGCATGCCCCAAAGCCACAGATGCTAAGGAGAAAAAGGACCCAGGTGTGCCTGGTTTCCATCTTGTCAACATCGCTCTTCCTAGAGATATTACAAGTCCCAGACATGAAAAATCAGAGTCTTGAGGGACGAAGGTCAGATGGAAATCTCATCCATGTGACAGAAGATGGGCACGAATGGGTGGCACCGTTAGAGTTTGGAAAATGCCACTTAGATGGAGAAACCTTGGATGCTGCAGGGGTCAAGTAACAAGATTGAGAGTCCAGGTGTGTGGTCCTGGCGCCAGCCACTGGGTGTGGGGGGGGGGGGGGAGTCAGGAAGTCACCTGGAGCTGGGGTGCGAGTAGTGGAGAATGACAAGGAGCCCTAAGGGATTGTTTGTCCAGTGTCCTTCCTTCCGTGCAGGCCCGGCCTGCATCCGTCAAACTTCGGTGAGCATCCTCTTCTCTGCATATGCCCGATGTGGAGTGGGAAAGTAGCTGGGTCTCCGCTCCCGGGTGGCCTCCGAGAATTCAGGCTTGCCAAGTCCGTTGTCGGCTGCCTTCAGGTCCGGGGCAGGCTGCCCGCAAGTGACGTGGGTGTACTGGCCTTGTTCTTCCTGCTCGGTCTCCCGGTGGTAGAAGTAGTTGAAGTTGGAGACGATGACGGGCACGGGCAGGGCGATGGTGAGGACCCCGGCGATGGCACACAGCGAGCCCACGATCTTGCCCCCCACCGTCATGGGGTACATGTCCCCGTAACCTACTGTGGTCATGGTGACCACGGCCCACCAGAAGGCATCCGGGATGCTGGGAAAGAGCGAATCGTCATCGTCGGCCTCTGCGAAGTAGACGGCGCTGGAGAAGAGGATGACTCCGATGAACAGGAAGAAGATGAGCAGACCCAGCTCCCGCATGGACGCCTGCAGGGTCTTGCCCAGGATCTGCAGCCCCTTGGAGTGGCGGGACAGCTTGAAGATGCGGAACACCCGGACCAGGCGGATCACTCTGAGGATGGCCAGGGACATGGCCTGCTGCCCGTTCTGGCCGCCGCCTCCACTGGCGGACTGCTGTCCCTGCTGCTGCACCAGCTCGGTGCCCAGGGTGATGAAGTAGGGGAAGATGGCCACCAAGTCGATGATGTTCATGATGTTGCGGAAGAAGGCTGGCTTGCTGGGGCAGGCGGAGAAGCGCACCAGCAGCTCGAAGGTGAACCAGACAATGCACAGCGTCTCCACCAGAAAAAAGGGGTCGGTGAAGAAGGAGCCCCCAAGGGTACTTAGTGGGGATGAGCCCCCTGCCACCATTCCCCCCGCGGTGATGCCAGGATGAAACGTATAGGAATCGTCTTCATCCTCCTCTTCCTCCTGGCTGCCCCTGGACACCGGGGAGACACCACCACCATTGCTTCCACCTCGACCATCTGCGCGGAACTGCGGCAGCGTCTCCAGACAAAAGATGACGATGGAGATGAGGATGACCAGCACCGAGACGATGGCGATGCCCCGGGCGGGCCCCGAGCTCTCCGGGTACTCGAAGAGCAGCCACACCTGGCGCTGGAAGGGCTGGGAGGGCAGTGGCTTCTCGTCCACGCCACCCTCGGGCAGGCAGCCCTCGTCCTCGCGGAAGGCAGCCAGGGCCTCGTCCCCGAGCTGGTAGAAGCGGATCTCCTCCAGGAAGATGTCCAGCGGCACGTTGACCGGCCTCCGCAGCCGGCCCCCCGACTGGTAGTAGTAGAGGATGGCGTCGAAGCTGGGCCGGTTGCGGTCGAAGAAGTACTCGTTCCTCAGCGGGTCGAAGAAGCGGACACGGCGGCCGGGGTCCCCCAGGAGCGTGTCGGGGAACAGCGACAGGGTGCGCAGCTGCGTCTCGAAGCGCAGCCCGGAGATGTTGATGACCAGCCGCTCGCTACTACAGCAGCCGCCGCCGCCGCCGCCGGCCTCCGGGAAGTCTCCGGCATCCTGTTGCTCCCCCTCCGGCCCACGGGCCTCCCCCGGCGCCGCCAACGTAAGGGATTTCTCCGATCGCATGTCCCCTCCGCGGTGCGCTCCCCGCCACTAGGACGGCGCCCACGACACGACCTCCCGGGCGCGGCGCCGCCTCCCAGCTCTCGGCGGCGCCTTCTTTTCGGGGTGGGGCTCGCGGTACGACCGACGTCGGGTCCCTAAGCCCCGAAGCCCTGGTCTTCACCGGGCTAGGTCTGGGGAGGTGACCTGGGCGCGGAGGGTTCGGCTCCGCGCCCCCAGTTATCCGCGCCTGATGCTAGATACAGCTTGTGGTACCTGGAACCGCAGCCTGGCGCGTGTGCAGCTGGACGCCAGGAAAGAAGCGTGGCTTCGCGCCCCCGCCCTCCCCAGACTGGGCTCCGGGACGCGGGGGTCCGCCCTCCAGACCGGTCAGCACGTCCCAGCTCCCGCGGCGCTCCTCCAGCAGCTCCAGACCCCCGGCCGCCGCTGGGACCCGAGCGCCAGATGCGCCTCCCTCCGGCTCGGCCAAGACGCCTGGCGGGGCTCGGCCTCCGCCCTACGGCCACCGCGGGCTCCACTGGCCAAGGTCGCCGTTCCCGCCGCCGCGGCCGCCACCGCCTCCCTCCGAGCCGCGCCGCTGGCCTGCGAGAGGGCCCTGGGGCCGCCCCGGCGCCGGGGCGCGCGGACCCACCTCCCCGCCCTTGTGCCTTCGCTGCAGCCGCGGCAGCTGCAGCGGCTCGGCTCTCCGCTCTGCCCTTCCTTCCCAACACACTCTCTCCAAGTGACGTGGCAGGCCCCGCCTGCTGCCCCCTCCCACCCCACTCGCGCATCACACCCCTTGCCCGGCCAGGGGCCGCGCGAGCCAGGGCGCGGCGAGCGGACGCACCCTCACCTCTCCAGTAATCTTTCCCGCGCTCTCCTGGCACGCCTCTCCCTCCCTCACGTCCACATCCACGGCCCTCTAAACAGGCGCAGGTACCCTCATGCCACACCCCCCCGCCCCGGCAAGTCGCTCTTCTCTTTTCGGTTTAGGGAGCTGACCTGCGCAGTGCATCTCATCAATAAGAAAACACCCCTCACCGCCCCCCCCCGCGCCCCATGGCACAGAGTTCTGTGCCTCCACTCACCCAGAAATTTAATGAAAGAAATCAAATTATATTTTGTCCTTCTGTATTTACGAAGACCTATTTGCCAGCTTCTCCAATCTCTACTTAAAAAAAAAAAAAAAATTGAGGAAGCATGTTTTGATGTCTTGAGAGCTTCCAATTTAAATTGTACTCCAATGTCAGTCCCCAGAGAATCCCATACCTCCGTTTGCAAACCCGGGAGGGCGAGGCCGCCATTCTCCCAGGATTGCAGGGAAAAGGGTAGGAAGTCGCTGGTTGCCTTTTCCAACAGAAGTTTTCTAAGGGAGTCCTGGGAGTTTGGGCAGCAGCCCCAGTGAAGAAAGAACCAGAAGATGGTGGCATCTCAGAGGTAGCATAGCCCAGGGAAGTGCATCCTGGAATTCATAATCTCCCAGCCTCCCTGGGAAGGAATCCGGAGTGAATGAGAAAAGGGGGAAGAGGGGAGTGGAAAGGGCATGTTGATTAAACTAACAGCTGCACTTCCTGAGCACTTAACATGTACCGGCCACCTTCCAGGTGCTTCACCTGCACCACCTCTCTCCCTCTTCACAATCCTACGGGAAAGATGGCCTCTGCTCCTCAGTACTGTTACAACGAAGACCCACCTGGCAGTATTTGGGTAGGGACCCAAGTTTGCTGTAGAGACTCTTCCCCTAACTCTCCAGGAGGGAGAAGGTAAGAATGGTTTTCCATCCATTTCTACCAGAGGCCCTATCGTCTTCCATCGCTGGATCACACAGGTTGGGGTCTGCTGGGGGAGCTATGGTCTGATCTTTTCACACTGCCACTGCCAGGTAGGGTTGATGTTTGCTTCTCTTGCTTCATTTTCCCCCTTTTGGGGTGGCTGTGGACAAAACAGGTTGCTGACGATCAGAAGGTGTTCGTGTGTAGCTTCTTGTGCTCTTAGATCATTGGTAAGAGCTCATGGACAGTACCGATGGAAATGATACATAAAGGTACTCTCAAACGACAAGATTCCTGCGAGAGTTCTTTGTATAGCATGGAGTGTTTTAAAACCACAGTGATTCACTCCCAGCGCGGTGGGGGCGGGGGGTGGGGGGGAGGAGGGAACTAAGTGTCCTGGATGTTTAGGGCAGAGGTCAAGTGGTGAGTGGGTAGGAGACAGGCTGCCACATCACCGCTTCACTCTCCAGTCTGGTCCCTCACCAGACCTGCAGGGCAATCGTTCTTCCGCTTCTTTTCTTTGCTTATCCAGTCCATTTCCACTCCCTCCTCTCAGCTTGCATGTTTCAGTGAATGGCGAGAGAGCAAGTGTACCCAGTCACTCGGTCAATATTTTTCCTATTCACAGGCTCTGTAATTAATCAATTTAAACTTTGCACTATTAAGTTGCTCCGTTAAAAAAAAAAAGAAATATTTTAAGGAAAGAAAGGGAACCTAAAAAACCTATAGGTTTTTAAAGAACCTATTTCTTAAAAAAAGAAATATTTTAAGGAAAGAAAGAGAACCTACACATACGCTGTGTTATATGATATAAGTATATCATATATTATATGATATACTTGTATCATATAACATAAGTATTATATAACATAGAAGATACTCTTTTTTACCCATGGCCAATTATCTGTAATTCTTTTCCGGGTGGTAAATTGACTCACTCATGATCCCTTTTGTCGTCTTTGGTGGTCAGTTTTTACAGTGAAATATCCATTCGCATGTTTGTTTTCATCATTGCCATTTTTATCCACGAGGTTATCAACTAGGTCAGTAACTCTTCCAAACAAATCTTGGAGAAACGTGGGAAGGAACCTGCATTCTGCCAGGAGGGTGCACAGTCTAACGTGGTGGAAGGAATAGCCCTTTGAATACCACTTGGGTTAAGGCTGCCAAGCTACAGGCAGAGCTGATGCTCCGTGGTTACTTTGACATGCACCCCACAAGGCTCTGCCCCAAGACAGGTTTCACTGTGCACGAGGAGTTTCCCCTGGAGGGAAAACCCATTAGCAAGTTCATGAATCAGAGTTCTGTTTTTAGTTCTTTTGTGAAAGAGACTCCTTTCTTAGCTTTAGAAAAGCCCTTTTTTCTAGATCTTTCCTCTCAAGCAAATATTAAGGGTGAGTAAGATCACACCTTTGGAAGTGCCAGTTCCTGTGTGAAGGAAGCATAACCCCATCCACAGACGGCAACGCCACCTCCAGTGACCGGCGAACGCTTCCCCGGAGTTCACTGAGCCCCAATTTCATGAAACCGTAGGCTTTTCTAATTGTATCTAAAACCACACATTTTCGTTAATGGTAGGAACCATTCATTTATTTAACAAGCTTTCATTGAGAAGCTCCTGGCTGCCCACCATGTGCCAGGTGCTGGGGATTTAGAAGTGATCTGGACAGCCCACCCGCTCTTATGAGCTTACATTTTCGTGCAATAAGTACGTGACGTTCTAGATAGAAAATGTTAACAGTAAACAATAAAGAAGATATTTACATATTGTAGTAAATGCTCTGATGAAAATAAATGGGATGCTGAGTCAGAAATGAACCTGGGGATTCTGCTTTGAAGAGGGTGGTTGGGAAATTTCCCTCTGAAGAGGTAATATTTCAACTGAGAAGTCCAAGATGAGAATAAGCCAGACTTGCTAGAAGCAGGGAAGAGCATTCCGGGCAGACAAGTTCAAAAGCTCTGAGCTAGACAGGTCATGGGTGTTCAAGATGATAACAAAAGCCATGTGCTGGGAGGAGAATGGGCAGCAGGGAGAGATGTACAAGATGAGGCTGAAGAAGGAGCGAGGGGTAGGTCTTACAGGGGGCGGTGTTCAGGTGTTATCTTAGGATGTTGGTTGGGAAGCCAATGACGGTTCTCAGGAGGAGAAGAGACATGACATGATTTACATAGAGGCTGTGGGGGAATGAATTACAAAGCCACAAAAGAAACAATCGGGGGACCAGGAAATTGCAGTGATTTGGGGAAAAGATGATGGTGACTTGGACTAGAGAAAAGGTAGGGTGTATAGAGATACAGAGGGAGGGGGTGGGGTTGGGGAGATGTTTAGGAGATAGAATTAGCAGGAACTGGTGACGGATAGGACATGAGAAGTAAACAGTGGATGCCAGGTTTGGGATTTGAGCAACCAGGTGTGTTGGTGGTACCATTTATTGAGAAGGGGAAGATGAGAGACTAAACAGCTTGGGATCAATCAAGACCCATGTCGTTTTTAGACGTATTCACTTGGAGAGGCAAATGACACATGTGGACGAAGACGTCAAGGAGGCGCTTGTTTATCCACGTCTAGAATATGGTAGAGAAATGTATGATTTACGAATTTAAAATATTTAGAAGTATTTAAACCCCTGGCATTAACGTCTCCTAGAGAAACAGAATATGAACGATGAAGAGAAACGTAATCAGGACCAAGTCCTTCACAGCAGTCTACAAGTTACCATTCAAGTTCAGGAAGAAGAGGAACCAGCAAAGAAGACCAAGGGGTTTTCAGTGGAAAGGAAAGGAAACCAAGAGAAAGGATTGCCCTGGAAACCAACAACTAGGACCAGACCCCAGGGGTCCCATCCTCCCACACCCATGCAGACCTTCCAGCTGAAAACATATCTACGTCAAATTAGGAGCGCATGGTGGGAATAAAATGGTACCAATAGGGAGGAACCACCTAAAAATGGACGTATGTGCCAAGATGAGCAGATAAAATATGGCAGATAATTTGACAACCATTTACATTTTTATCTTTGCCTTAACATGTACTTACCCCAGGTATATAAATGATCGTTCTCCTCGATTTCACAGGTTTCTTTGATGCCATTTTCTACTTTGCTCTGTGTATGCGTGTATGTGCTTATCATCACCCCAGGAATAAGATCCTTGAAGTTTTCCTTTGGGGAGACTTAGCCTTGTTTCTCTGAGTAATCTCTGCGAATGGTCCTTCTCACTGCCCTGTCTCTCACAGACACCTGTGGAAGGAAGGAATGGTAAGTGGTCAGCTTCCTCCGTTCCTACCTGTGCACAAGTATGTATGGATACACACATCCTCCCTAAGAAGAATCACTCCCCTCTCTAGGTTTCCACTGCAGATGGTTTGGGAAAGGGATGATGAGTCAGACCATGTGTCTCATGACCATTTCCCTCCCTCTGGGCTTTCCCTGGGACTCAAGTGACAAGGGGAAGGACAAATGTAAACACGTATCTTGTAGATAAGCATCAGTTATAATTAGCTGCTTAGCCAGTTTTTGATGATGATGATGATGATGATTGTGATGGTGATGAACTCAGCTACAAAGTGTGATGGAGATAATGATGCTCCAGGATCCACTAGAGGAAAATCTAACAGATTTCAGTTGAGTGAAGCTGTATATTGGGAAAAGAATGCATTAGACATCTGTGTCTTGCAAATCATCAGCCCTAGGAAATGACTAACCGTGCCAAAACATAAATCTATAAAGAACGCTTGGGACTTCTCTGGTGGTCCAGTGGTAAAAAATTCACCTTCCAATGCAGGGGACCGGGGTTTGATCCCCGGTTGGGGAGCTAAGATCCCACGTGCCACGGGGCAACTAAGCCCGTGTGCCACAACTACTGAGCTCATGAGCCTCAAGGAGAGAGCCCACATGCTGCAAACTACAGAGCCCACCTGCCCTGGAGCCCACACACCACAACTAGAGAGAGAAAACCCGCACACCACAACTAGAGAGAAGCCCGCGAGCTGCAAAGGAAGATCCCACATGTCGCAGCTAAGACCCGACGCAGCCAAAAAAAAAGAAGAAGAAAGAATGTTTTACCAGTCAAGGAGGATCCAAGAGCACATGTTAGTATTACAGGTTTGCAGCTGCTTCTTCATCCCATTTCCCTACTGTGGCATCATTAGTGCTATTTTCCAAATGTCTCCAGCTCTCTCCCTTTCAGGAAGGTGGGGAACTGTACACTCTAGCTCAATTGTGGTTGGACCAGTCCAGTAGTTCTAACCCATGAGTTGTAAGCAGAAGTGATGCGTGTCATTTCTGGACCCAAATATTTAAAGCCTCTAGAGCTTTCTTTATCCCAGCCACAATGGCCATAATCACCCATGATGGTGGCTGCCCTGGCAGAGTGAGGTGGGTTCCAGAGTGAGGTGACGTGGGATAGGACCCCCAGACAAAGGAACAGGAACGTAGCACGAGTAAGAAAAAAATCTTCTGTCGTTCTAATTCTCTGATACTTGGGGATGGATTTGTTACCGTGGCATAATCTAGTCTATCCAAACTGATCCACAATGATACCCAGAATCGAGAAGGTGCTATAACCAAAAGCTAAAATTTGTGTCATTGGTTCAGGGGCCAGATAATGGGCAGTAAAGACACTTTATTGGAGGCTGTTATGGACTATTTATGTCCTGAGTGGCAAAATATTTGAAAAATTGTTGCCTGTGATAACTTAGAAGGCAGATAGCGTACCTAAAAACAGACACATCCATGAAGAGGTTAGAAAACAGACTGTTAGTATCACAGGGTGGCTACCATTGGCAAGCAGAGCTGAAATGGACAAGAGAGAGTCCGGAAATGTGGGGCTCTTCAGGGCTGGCAGAGGCAACAGCTGCTATTCCCAATCAGATGTAAACAAAAATTGAAAGACCTCTGTGGCAGAAGGGCTGATCAGGACTCAGCCTTGCTTCGTGGAACAACTCTATCGTAGAGCAGTCATGCCCATTGTTAATACCTCTGAAGGAAATAAGCTGTTTTACAAAAACCTAATTAAAGTTGTGGCTTCCAAAAACATTATTATTTGAATTAAACAAAGTGGCTTGTGGGGAGGGGAAGAAACTAGCGATGTGTAACCTCCCACAGAAAACTAATAGGCTCAAATTATCCACTGTTAGGTTGATCTCAGGAAGAACCATGGGTGTGGTTACTGACTAGGGGCACAGAGAGCTGCCTGGACAGATAGAAGAAAGTCTAAGATGATTTACATCGGTCATACAGCCAAAGGAACCACGACCTGGACTAGACCATTCAGGACTGTTCAAGACTTGAAACAACTCTTAGGCCCCTAAATTTTGTGCGTGTGTGTGTGCGGCACGCGGGCCTCTCACTGCTGTGACCTCTCCTGTTGCGGAGCACAGGCTCCGGACGCGCAGGCTCAGCGGCCATGGCTCACGGGCCCAGCCGCTCCGCGGCATGTGGGATCTTCCCGGACCGGGGCACAAACCCGTGTCCCCTGCATCGGCAGGCGGACTCTCAACCACTGCGCCACCAGGGAAGCCCAGGCCCCTCAATTTTTATGGTCAGGAAGCAGACAGAGAAACCTGCTCAGTCCCCAAGAAACATATCACCTGCAATGCCCATCTCAGACAGGACCAAGGAAGATGACAGAGAAAAAGGGTGTTCCAGAAGGAGAAGCCAGGGGATAGAGAACAGTGAGCTGGGAATCCCTCCCAAGCAGCCACATGAGGTCCTAATTCTGCTAAGTGGAGTTCAGAACCACAGCAGTCCAGTGATGGCCGCACTGCTTCCATCTCTCCCCCTTCTGAACGGGAATATTTATTAAGGTTATCTTATTCCAAATCAACCCTTGTCCATCGCGTTGTGAGAGAGGGAAAGTTAACATGTCTTTGGTTCTCTGAGTTTCTGAACTAGGAGGTCCACGTCTGTAACTGATGTGGAGACCAGAACATGTCCCCCTGAACACAAAGACCTGCTACCCGCCGCTGAGGTCCTAGACTTTGAGCTTGGTACCTGGAATGGATAGGACTTTCGTGTTGTCTCCCTTAGAGAGTGAGTAAGTGTATTTTGCCTGTGAGGGTCAAACATTTTACGATCAGGAGGGCAGACGATAGTAGGCATTGTTGCTATTTACCGAATATTTCCATCTCTCTACCTTCTGAGCACATGGTAGGTTTGTGCCCTTCCTGGTCCACGTACGGCGGGCCAGAGTCACGTGACTAGCTCCAGCTGATGCGTTGTGACACGTGTCACATCTGGCCTGCAGCGCTGAGTTTCCCAAACTCTTTTCCTCTGCCATAACGCTCCACAGCACTTGCGAGAGTGGCCGCTTCATCAACCTAGGGCCGCCAAGAATGCCAGTGAAGAATGTGTAAATAATCCTTCAATAGAACCCACTGAGAGGTCTGGGATGTTTGTTACTACAGCTTAACCTAGCCTCTCCTGACTGATACACCTGCTTGTTTCCCTGCTTGGAGATACATACAACAGAGGTCATTAATGTTCTATTTTCTATGGCCACAAGAAAAACATTGAACATAAATCATGAAATTCATTTCAAAAGCTTAATTTTGGTCAACTCTTTTGTTTTTATTGTTGGTTACTTCTCCCCCCACCATATCACGCTGCAGAGGGTATACTCAGAAAAGATAGAGAAAATATTTTCTGGCCTCTTCCACCACTGGAGTGAAGTACAAGTTCATGAAGAGATGGATCTGGAAACTTTGACACAGTTGAAGAAATTGTATCTCTTGTTGATTCTGCTCACTGCGGACTCCGTGAAGTAAAGAAATTCTCTTAGGTCTGACGACAAATGAAAGGACTTTATGGTTATAAGAAAAATAAAGCCCAGGATACAGTTTGTGATGTAAGCTTAAGGCAAAGGAAGTTCAATTCTTTGCATCAAAACAGAAGTAAAATGGTTTTCCGTCTCCCCCCAGGGTCAGGAATTGCAGGAACCTAAAAAGGAAGAAATTGCAAATTCCCTGGCGGTCCAGTGGTTAGGACTCGGCCCTTTCACTGCCGAGGGCACAGATTCGATCCCTGGTGGGGGAACTAAGATTCCACAAGCTACTTGGGGATCTAAGATTCCACAAGTCGCGTGGCATGGCCAAAAATTTTTAAAGAAAGAAAGAAAGGAACACAACATTGTAAAGCAATTGTACTCCAATAAAGATGTTTTTAAAAAAGGAAGAAATGAAGAAAGGAGAGAAAGGAAGAAAGAAAGAAAGAAAGAAAGAAAGAAAGAAAGAAAGAAAGAAAGAAAGAAAGAAAGAAAGAAAGAAAGAAAGAAAGAAAGAAAGAAAGAAAGAAAGAAAGAAAGAAAGAAAGAAAGAAAGGGAGAGAGAAGGAGGGAGGAAAGGAGGGAAGAAAAAGAAAAGAAAAAAATAAAAAGGAAGAAATTAGAGAAGGTTGTCTGTCGAGTAGGACAGGTCCCCAAAACAAGTGGGCAGGCAAGGTCTCAAAGGCCTTGTGAGGTAGCCTGTCGGATGCAGGAAATGGAGCTGGCAAGTCTAATGTGCACTTTTAGGCTGTTTTCTCTTCTGGGCTTGGCTTCCCGTTCCAGTCTTGGAGAATGAAGGGGCTGCTTTGGAAGAAAAGATGGGGGACATTAGGGAGGCGTCTACAGAAGGAGGAGACCCCACTAGCATCCCCCGCTCCCCTTTCCCCTTTGGATGCAAATAGACAGACAGGAGCAGTAGGGTGAGGCTGGGGCAGCCTTGTGCCTGGTCCTTTCCAAAGCGTTTATGCTTCCCTCCCCCCAAGCACACTGCAAACAGAGAGCCACTGTCCCTTGCCCAGTGAGTCTAAGCTGGATGTAGCGGGGCCTCCAAGGTGCTGCTTCCCTTCCTGAGGAGCTAAGAGTGTGATTTTCATGTTCTGGTTCTTCTGCTTTCCCGATGGAATGAAATAGCTGGGGCTAAATAATGCAACATTCCCAGTTCACCGATGGTAGCGTCTCTCTTTTTTTAACTACAGCCTCTACTTCGTTCTGAAGAACAAATTATGTTTTATGGCCTTTTATAAAATATTCATCCTTCATACCAGTGCTCTCGGTGGCTCAGGAAGCCTGGAAATGGCCTGGGGTGAGGAGGACCTCATTTCCCCCAAGACACAATTCCCAGAGGCAGGCGGGCTCCGACCACAGGGGCCACTATGCTGGCCGCCAGGTTGGGAGCAAGGATTCCAGCATCCTGCTCCACAGAGCTGGACTTTCAGGACACCTGGAAGTTGGGGGCCTCGGGGGCTGGAGGGGAGGAGGGTGAAAGGGAATCGTGCTGCTCTTCCTGGTGTCCCCACGCTTCGTGCCTGCCTTCTGAAGATGCTGGAGGTTCACCAATCATCACACGATTCCTTCTCCGCACCCTCTTTTCTGAAATGCATGTGTTGCTGCCCCCCAGGCCCGGGTCCAGGACAGCAGCAAGGGGGCCAGAGTCCAGAGGAAGGGAGGCGGCAGTGCCCGGAGGGTGTGGTCGGGGTGCAGGGGGGAAGAGGGAGAGGTGACAGCTGTTTTCTCTCCATGTACGTTTCCCATCCAAGTGACCAAGGGACACGGGTTCATAATAACATGAATAACGCCCTCAGTTGATCGTGGTGCCTTACAGTGTGCAAAGGAATGTCACATCCAGAGCCTTGAGCACTGAAGTTGGAGTTGGGGAGCCTGACTTCCAGGCCTGGGGTGTCCAGTGATCAGCCCACATGACTGCACTTCCCTGGGCCTTGGTTTCCTCACTTGCACAGTGAGGGTTTATACAAGAGGACTCTGGGGTCTAAGGTAAATTATAATCCTGGTTCTGCAACGCTCAGACTCTGGATGTGTGCCCCTAACCCTAGGTTGGTACCATTTCAGAGGGTCTCCAGGCATCTGCCAATCTAGGTAGAAAGAACCCCATTTTCTCCAAAAGCAACAGCATGAGCAACTCCCGAGTAGAGCGGTTTTCCAACGCTGGTCTCACACGGCTACCCCAGGTGTCACCCACCAGACCTTTCCCACGGCAGAGCGAGGAGTGGGTTCTAGGCACCCCTTCCCGCCGGCCCAAGACCTGATTCTTGGAGGTGATGCCCAGGAGGACGTGTGTCGCCAGCTGCAGGGACACGGCCACAGAGGCAGCAAGAGGATACACACACCCTCATCACCCAGATGCCACTTGCCCCCATCTTCGCACGCATCCCTGCACCACTGCCTATGGAGGCATGCTCATCTGAGGATAAGGTGAAGGACCTTACACTAACAGCCCAAATCTGGAGAGGTGAAAATTACAGGAGAGGACATTTCCAATGGATTTGTCATCACAAAGTCTCAAAGTACTCTGTGTCTCTCATTTATCCCAAAACCTATCCAACTGAAAAGCGCAAATTAGCTAACGCGCACATTTTCTATTAGCCAAGGCAACCGTATAGATAAGAACCTGCGCATCCTGGGCTCCTCAAGCTGTATTAGCTGCTAAATAGATAGAATTCTCCCCTCAGTCCAGGGTGACCTGAGCAGAATCTATGAGTGGGGAGAGGACAAGACGGCAGCTCCTTGGGAGGGCTGTCTCTGTGCTGACTCATCTTGTTTTCATCACTTGCTGCCCCGGCCATGCATACTGGTGACCTGAGAGGTAGTCATTCATCCGCTTAACAAATAATCATTGATCAGCTTCTGTGTACCAGGTACTGTGTTAGGTACTGGGTATAGAGTGTTGAATGAAACAGGCCTGACTGTGACCCTGACCCCCAGGACAGTCTATCTAATGGGGGGGGGGGCAAAGTATATACATACAGACATGAGTATATAGACATATGCGCACACACACATGTATTTAGAGACAGACTCCTCAAGCAGCCCTAGCTGTTTCGGGATTCAGCCATTCAAACCATTCCAGCTGAGACCCCAGACATCACGGAGCAGATAACAGGACATCCCTGCTGCAACTTCTCTGAGTTCCCGAGCCCCAGAACTGTGAGCTGTAATGATACCAAAGTGATATTGGAAGACAGTAGGTGTCGGGTAACTTGTCTTGCAGCAAGAGATAACCGAACCCCTCGGAGAAGCCATGTGACCTGCAGAGAGTATCTCAGCTAAGAAGTTTTACAGTGGAGGTTCCAACCCAGCTGAGCTGTGAGGACAGACCACCTCCTGGGAAGTGAGTGGGATGGTAGAGCTCAGAGGAGCCCAGAACTTTCCTGAATGCAGAGTTAACCCTCTGCACTTGCTCTTCACACACACATATACACCCACACCCACATACACACATATACACACACACAAACACACATATACACACACCCATACACACACACACACATATACATACACACTTATACACACACCCATACACACATACACTCACACACACACACATATACACACATATACACACACCCATACACACACACACATACACTCTCTCTCTCTCTCTCTCTCACACACACACACACACACACACACACACACACACCTGGGCATCGTATTTCACTATCTCGTCACCAGAAGGGAATCCTTACAGGAAAAGGACAGGCATGAAGTCTCTCATTTAGGGAGAAAGCATCAGCTTAGCTAATCCGAGTCAGCAGACTTTCGGAATCCGGGTCTGGCTGATGTAGGCCACACTCTAGCCACGCTCTGCGGCACAGAGAAACCAGACATAAGGTTCCAATTTGAATTCCATTTCCATGAAAAACACGTCCAGCCGAATCCTCCCAAAGCCAGGAAGGGGCCCTGCACTAGGGAAGAGCCCCGCATCCTTACAAAACAGGTCGAAAACAAGGAGATGGAGAATGGGGAATGGGGGGCAGGCGGGGGGCGGGCTTCACGCTGTCTCGATGTCGTCGGCTCAGGAATTGTCAAGGGAAGGGGCAAAGTGACGTTTCGGAAACAGGAAAGGGAAGTCGTGACTTCTTTTTTTCTGGGGTGGGAGGGGCACTGCGTGGCATGTGGGATCTTAGTTCCCTGACCAGGGATCGAATCCACGGCTCCCGCAGTAGAAGCGCAGAGTCGTAATCACTGGACCACCAGGGAAGTCCCGGGAAGTTGCAATTTCTGATACCTTCCATGTGTCCTGATTCTATTCTCACCTGGGGAAATGGCAAACCACGGGAGCATCCTGGGTTCCCTTAGAGCCCCGGGCAGATTGGGGCCGAGCATTTGGGACTTGCGCCACGAATTGTAGAGAGAAATCAAGAGGACTGTGGAGTAATTTACAAGGTCAGAGAGAAGGCCTCTGACATTCTGACTGCAGCCCCCATACCTAACTGGGTGGCTGGTACATAACACACACTCAATGTTTGTTGAATAAGTGAAAAAAATAAATGATCTCCGTACAACTGCCCTGATGTCAAGTTCCTAACATATTAGGAAGTGGGCAGCCTGTTCCCCATCCAGATGCCTCTGATCTTCTGAGGAAGGGGAGACGCACCACAAGGGCGGGGCTCCTTTGCCCACTGGTAGAGCACAACCTCGAGGGAGGTGCTGTGGAAGGAGCACAGGCCAGGTGCCACTCCCCAGCTGTGTGACCCTGGGTGCATTTCCCAACCTCTCTGAGCCTCGGGGTTCTCATTTTTTAAAATGAAGCTAAAATGTCTCTCGGTCCCAAATGAACGTGAAGAAGTTTGGGATACTTTTCATCTAGTAGAATCTTAATAACTATAGTTCCTTTCACTTTACCTTGGGTTGGCACAACTCCAGGGATAAAATTCTGCCATAAAAATCTAGAGCCCTAGGTTTCTTACTCTTCCTTCCACCTCCTTGCCCTTGCAATCTGGGTACCTGACAGCCCAGGCATGAAGATTCACTTTGGGTTGAGGCTGTACATTGGATTTATATCCCATCTCTCCCACTGCAGGCAAGTTACTTAACTAATACCGACTGCCAATTCCTCATCTACGAAAAGGGAGTCCTGACAGTACCTCTGTCTTCATGAATTGGCAGGTTGTACCCCGTATGGGGCAGCCTGCACTCCATACCCTGCACCGTGCACCCTGGCGCAGCTGCTCCACAAATAATGAGCAAGGGGCGTCTTTTTTTGATTTGTGCAAAAGTTCTCTATGGGCTAAAGCTGGCCCTGAGCAGTATAAAGATTAAATGAGATATAGCAAGAATGTCACTCACGCTTTTTCATCATAGGAGGAAGCTTTAAAAATATATCCCCAATCTGATTACTTTTTCTCACTGCTTGAGAGCTCTAGAAGTCTCTCTGTTGGTCTCCTGCCAGTGATGTGCTGGAGCTCATACTGACCCACAAGAGCCGACCGCTAGCAACCCAAGTGTCCATCAACAGAGGAATGGAGAAAGAAGATGCGGTACATATACACAATGGAGTACTACTCAGCCATTAAAAAGAATGAAAGAATGCCATTTGCAGGAACATGGGTGCACCTAGAGATGATCATACTAAGTGAAGTAAGTCAGAGAGAGAAAGACAAATATCATATGATATCACTTATATGTGGAATCTCAAAAACAGCACAAATCGGGCTTCCCTGGTGGCGCAGTGGTTGAGAGTCCGCCTGCCGATGCAGGGGACACGGGTTCGTGCCCCGGTCCGGGAAGATCCCACATGCCGCAGAGCGGCTGGGCCCGTGAGCCATGGCCGCTGAGCCTGCGCGTCCGGAGCCTGTGCTCCGCAACGGGAGAGGCCACAGCAGTGAGAGGCCCGCGTACCGCAAAGAAAAAAAAAAAAAACAGCACAAATGAACTTATTTACAAAACAGAAACAGATTCACAGACATAGAAAACAATCTTAAGGTTACCAGAGCTTCTAGCACTTTCCTCCCACTCTCTGCCCTCTCCCCACTTCTTCCTCTCACTCCCTAGTCATCTTGCCTCTGCTTCTGGGGGTCACCCACAGATGACTCCCCATGTTTGCCTAGACTCTTACCTCTCACAAGGTGTTTCCAGTTTGCCTGACGAACCCTAATGGAAACCCGTGTAGCAGCCAAGCAGTCAGCATCATATTTCTAACACGAGGACCTGCTCCTGAAATTCTTACTTGAGCCGCTGCAGGTCCCGCAGCTCGTCAATGGTGGCACCATGACTAGGACCCAGGTCTTTGGCCTCCAAATGGGGGCAAACCTCATGAAAAAGGCTTTCCATTTGCGTTTGCACGAGGACAGCTTTATCATGCTGTCTGGGACGCCTTCCCCAAATTTCCAGTCATCTCCTTGATCAAACTAAGCATTTTTCACAGCAGCAGTTAACTTTGACAAACGATTGCTAATGAGCTGGACACTGTAGGGGTTTTACATACATTATCCTTTTAATCCTCACCATTCTCTGAAGCTCAGAGAGGTTAACAAACTTCTCCAATTCACCAAATGGACAAACGGTGGAGTTGGAATTCAAACCCAGGTTTTTAACAACACACATTGCAGCCCTCTTCCTGAAGGAGATCCACCATAAGGAAAAGCAAAATAATCAAACAGAAGGGCAGTCAGAGCTCTTCTCCATCCAGTGTCTTCACTGATCAACTCTGAATGGTCCGCATCCCTCTCCTTCCTGGAACAGGGACCCTAGAGGCTCTAGGACCGGGATCCTGAGTCCTGGGTTCTCCGTACTCATCGCCAGGCTCCTTCTCTGACTCCTGGGCCAAGCTTTAACCTCCTCTCTGCCCACTCAGCCCCAGACCAGCCCCCTCTTCATGTTCACATCCTCACTCCGAAGCAGAAGCAGCCTACAGCCCTCCCTCCTGCAAGCAGACCAAGAATAGCTCGTGGCTGGATAAAAGCTCCGAGTCCTGAGCCACAAGCTTGATTCCTCCTTCACTTGTCACGTCCTTTCTTTCAAATGACCCCCGTTCATCGCTCTCTGCCGCCTACCCCTCAGCCCTCACGCACACGGCGCACCAGCTCTCTTTGGATGACTTTTTCTTGGGGATTATCAGCGAGGGACTTGCTTCCCAAGCCACTCTTAGAGACCCCTCCCAGCCAGCCCCCAGCTTTCAGATCGCAGAGTTCATTACCGAGCCCACTGCAGCTCTCAAAATCTGGACACTTAATGGAGATGGATCTGTCCCCCGGGCTGGCTCTGTTAGCAGCATGTTCACTAAAGAGTTTCTTCTTGTTGTTTTTTCCAAGGTAGGGCTTGAACTGAGAGAAAGGGAGAAGAAATAATCTTCTTATTATGTCTTAAAAAAATAAATACTTGCTCTAATAAAATCACCAGCCCTGAAATATGCAGGCAGGGAGATGGAATGTCTTCCATTCCTAATTAAGTTCCCATAATGAGGAAGGGGCAGAGCAGGACAGCGGATTGGAAAGGCATCAGGGCCCTAACACTTGGAAGAAACACTGTCTCGCTTCATCACAAGACGTTTCCATGAGCAGTCTCTCTCTTCTCTGTTCAAGTGATTTGCATACTCCCTTACACAAGCGTCTGAATTAATCTGGACCTTTCTCCTAGGCCAAAAGGCATTTAATTCTCCTTTTGATGACCTAGGTTGCCTTATTTATTCTTCTAAATTATCTTGTCCAACTTAACCCACCCCTCTCCTACTTATCGCTCCTGAGTCAGCTCCTATGAGCCCTCCGTGAGGGGAATCAGTGTGTTTAGTGAGTTTAAGGAGTGGGGGAGGGGGGCAAGTAATCGGAAAAGAAGCAGCAAAGGAAGATGAGGAAGGCCAGGGACTCTGCTTCTATCAGATCAGACAGGAAGCAGCACCTCCTGGCAGAAAAGCTGCTCTGTCCTAAGTGTGCCGGGGCTAAGGCACTATTTTCTTTTGAAGTGTGTTTTGCTGCTGCTAATGGACTGGTTCTTACTGAATCTTGTTTCCTGATAGATTTAAAGAGACCATGAAGGAGGCGTGCTGTCACAAGCCACAATTCACCTTTCCTTCCTGGAGTGTTTGCTGTTTTCTGAGGCACTCTCTCCAAGGCTCAAAAGCCCACATTCAGCCCTCACATGTATGAGGCACTGCTCTAATTTAACTTTCGAAACTGTTTTATCCTTAGAGTCAGATAGTTGGGGAAAGACTGACCAGGTGTGCAGTGAACCATCTCCTTTTCATCCTGGGCACGCAGCTGGACTACATTTCCCAGCTTCCCTTGCAACTAAGTGGATGCAGCACCACGTGACCACATTCAGCCCAGTGGAATGTGGGCAGAAGGGATGTGGGTCCCTTCCCGGGCTGGCTCATAGAACTATGCAAACCTGAACACTCTCTCTCCTTTCCCCATCTTTTGACCAGCTAAGGAGGATGCCGAGGACTGCAGGGTGGAGGGGGTTGAGGGAGCCATAAGTTGGAGGGATTTTGAGTCCCTGAGTCACAAAGTGGAGCAGAGCTAAGCAGAGCACCTGCATTGCTGTTCTATGAATAAGACATAAACTTTTATACTGTTAATCTAACTAAAATGTTGGATACAGCAGTTAGCCTACACTGGCTAGTACATCCCCCATTCTGCAGACTGTGGATTTGAATTATGACTGAATTTCTGTGTCTTCCTCAAGTTCTAATGCTATTCAGTGGCACAGCTGGGATTCACAGGCAGATTTTCTGGCTAAAACCAGTGCTTTTGCTGCTGTTCCACAGCTGCTTCATCATCGCTCTGCCACTACTTTCAGAGAAGCAACAAATCTGCTGAGAGAGGCGATCATCTCGTGCAGATGCACTTACAGCTCATTGATGCTGTCCTAATTAGGATCGTAATGAAGATGACTCTGGGGGAAAAAGAAACGGAAAGCAGGGAAGTAATCAGAGCCACGTCCTGGGCATAATATGTGGAGAGATTCTGCAAAGTCACCTTTGAGGACCTCAAAACAGCCTTAGCAACAGCAGGCACCAGGGTTAGCCCAGGGAGGTTGGCAACAAGGGTATTATACGGCTGCAGTGTGCTCATTTGAGAAAAAGGTAGACCATGTGTATTCCCTGGCAGGAAGGAAGCCCCAGGCACGCAAGGAAGAATCCCTGGAATGTCACCATGCATGTGGCCGGCACATCAGCACCATGGCTCCTCTGTTTGAAATCCTTCAGTGGCTTACTTGTGGCTACAACATAGAGTCCAGCACCTTAACTGCACCCACGGTCCACCACGATCTGCCCATTCTCACCTATCCAGCCTCAACTCCCTTCCTTAAGGACAGCACAGGCAGAGTGTGGGCAAGCACCTTATGCTCCAGCAATTAGACTATTCTTAACTCCCATGCCTTCCAGGTCTTTGCAAACGCGGTTCGTTCTGCATGGTCCCCCAGTCCCAGCCGCAGCCCCCTTAAAGCTCAGGCCAGGTGTCCTCTCTTTCTCCAGCCTGGGGTGATGCCCCTGCTCTGTACCCCACAGCCCCCCTTTGCACACCCACATTACAGGGCTTGTCAGATTGCTGTGCAGTTGCTCACTCCTGTCTCCTACCAGGCCGTGCATTGGGCACCCCTGATCTCCCAGCTCCCTGCAGAGCACATGGAACACAGTAAGAGCACAAATGCAAGGTGAGTGCAGGGGTGGATGGCTGAATAAACAGGATCCTTAAATAAATTTCCTTGGCCCCATAGTAGATAGAACCCTGCATAGTAGATAGGACCCCTGCAAAGGTGTCCACATCTTAATCCCTGTAAACTGTCACTACGATATGTTACACGGCAAAGTGGAGTTAAGTGTGCTGATCAACTGACTTCAAGAAAGATGATTCTGGAGTGTCCAGAGGGGCCCAATGTCATCACAACGTCCTTTAAAGATGGCAGAACAGTCAGTGGTGCAGTGACACAATGTGAGAAAGATTTGATCAGCCACCACTGACTTTGAAGGTGGAAGAAGCCACAAGCCCAGGAGTGCAGGCAGCCTCTAGAAGATGGAAAAGACAAAAACAAAACAAACAAACAGAAAAGAAGGGATGTACCCCTAGGACTTCCAGAGAGGAACACAGCCCTGCTCACACCTTGATTTTAGCCCAGGGAGACCCATTTCAGACTTCTGGCCTCCAAAACTGTGAGATAATACATTTATGTTGTTTTCAGCCACGTTTGTGCTAATTTGTTGCACAAACTAGAGAAAACAAACACAGACACTTTTAAACTGCATGCAAAGTTCCAAAAGAGAAAACAGCTATTCATCCATCCACGTTATTTGAGCATCTGCTATGCACAAAGAACTGTGCTAAGATCTAGAGGGGTGCAGAGCTGAATTGGAACAAATCTTACCCGTTCGGGGAATGTGGGTGTGGGGAGGAGTGGAGTGGGTCTTGACCTGCCACTGAAAGACACCTGAAAGCATGGAAAGAGGAAAGGAGCCGAAAGTGGGAAGGAAATATCCCAGACCTGGATCTGAGACCAGATCTCTCCTTGCCCAACAAAAGCAAATGTGCAGACGGGGTCACTGCAAGAGAAGGGGCTTTGAAGGCAGCCATGTAATGGGAGCTCTGCAGCATGCTGTCTGGGAACACATATGTAACTCACATGTAGTTTCCTACTTATGGGAAATAGCTGTCCTTGGTGACAGCCCTGTGGAAGATAAGGGAATGAAAATCACAGAATGCCAAAGCCACAAATCACTCTTGTCCAGTTCCTTCAGTTAACAGGTGAAATAACCAAGGCTCAAAGGGGGAAACACCACCTTCATCCCAAAGAGTTCCTAGACTCTGGCCGAACAGGTGTAATCCTCCTCTCATGGATGTTTCCTCAGCCCTGGGTTCAGATCTCTATGGCACTAATCATTACAGGTGTTATAGTGTGTATGTGGCTGCCACATCCCATTGTCCTGTCTATGTCTTGAAGGCAGGGTCTAAGTCATATGCATTATTTTATTCCCCTTATCAGTGACTAAACATAGTAATCGAAAAATAAATGTCTGTTGAATGACTTCATGTAAGATCCCGACAGGGAAAATCAGATAAGCAGAGACTTCCCAAATCAAGTGACCAGAGATAGAAAGACATTGGTAGCAACGTTCTTTGATAAATACGTATCACTTTTGAGTCTAAAGGAAAGTTGTATTTTAACAAAAGTGATTCAAATTCATGTTTTCTGTTTGTTTCAAAGCCTATATTTTTCGGGCTTCCCTGGTGGCGCAGTGGTTGAGAGTCCGCCTGCCGATGCAGGGGACGCGGGTTCGTGCCCCGGTCCGGGAAGATCCCACATGCCGCGGAGCGGCTGGGCCCGTGAGCCATGGCCGCTGAGCCTGCGCGTCCGGGGCCTGTGCTCCGCAACGGGAAAAGCCACAGCAGTGAGAGGCTCGCGTACCGCAAAGAAAAAAAAAAAAACAAAGCCTATATTTTTCTATCCTGCTGCCCTCTTGGAAATGCAAGCTGTAGTCCTCGTCCAGTCACTTACTGGTTGTGTGACCTTGAACTGGTAAATTAACCTCTGAGAGCCTCAGTTTCTGCCTTTGTAAAGTGTGGATAATGATGCTTATCTGTTCAAGTTGTTTGGAGGATGACGAATGGCAGTTGCACAGCCCCCAGTGCCCAACGCCTAGTAGATGCTCAATAAATGTCATCTCTAAGGGGCATCCTCCAAAGTGGGGAATCCCTTTGTACTCAGCTGGGAGGCACTGACCCCATCATTACAAACCAGCCCCAGCCCTGTGGGCTCCCTCCCACCACACCTGGGAGAACAGAACTCTTTTTTCTAACACACCTCCCTCTGCCTTCTTCCTTCTTCCTTCTCGGTGGGCTGGTCAGCTGAGGAAGTGCTCTGTTCCACCTAAAACGTGCCCAAAAGAGACTCACCCACACCATCGTTCCAGAGTCATCTTCTAAAGCCTGTACTAGAAACTTCTGTCTTTCAGCAGATAACTCCTCTATATCCAGAAATAATGAAAAATGCTGGATTTTTTGGGTAAAATATTAAATTTAAAAAATCAAGCTACAACCGTATATAAAATAAGGTCCTAATTTTATAAAGTGTATAAACATATTCAGACACATAGATTCAAAGAAAAAAGATGAGAAGGAAATAAGGAGAAATCTATAATTATTACTCCAAAGTGGTAAGCTGATGCAGGCTTTTGTATTTGTTTATTTGTTTGGCTTTGCCTTTATGTGTTTTGGAAATTTTTACAATGAAAAATAAAACTTGAGTATTATTTATTCATTTGTTTCTCTATGCATTCCTGAGGGAGAAGGCAGGATAAAGGACGTTTCTGTGGGTTGCTGTGTTCCTCGCAGGTCTACACTGTTTCTCCCCCAGGGTGGGCCCCCATCTCTCCTTTGCCCTTTCATGCCGTCCAGGCAAATTCATTTTTGGCATTTTTGCTCCCAGTTCCACGTCTCTGTTCATTTGCCATCACAACCCTGGGACCATGTCAGGCTCTGGAGCAGAAAGAGTCCCCCTCTCCTCACTCGCCTCCTCCAATCCCACCTTCCTCGGGAGGCCTCCTGAGCCTGAGGCAGACCTGAGAGCCTCCCCCACCCCCCGCCCACCCTGTTAGCCCTGCCCCAATCCACGTGGGCCTGCTTCCCTTTCTGCTCCAACTATATTGATTCAACCAAGTGTCAGAGAAGTAGAAGTTAGGACAGAAGGTGGGAAGGGTGGGGGAAATGGATGAAAACCATAAAATCCCAAAAAAGCATGATTAAGTTTGCATAACCCTAGTGAATCCAGGCCACACAACTGGCAGCTACAGTCTCAAAAAGACACAACCAAAAGGGATTCAAATGGTCCTTTTTCTCTGACCCCTAGCAGGAGACAGGAGAACGTGCATCCAAAACAGAGGAAACAGGTGCTTCCCCTTCCATGTGGACACGTGCTCTCCAAAGAAAAGCACTGCATTACAAGGTCCCTTCCAGACAGAGAAAAGAAACACCCAGTCTCAGGGTAAGCAGAGCCCTGTCCCAGAGCCATCCCTGCAGGGACCTTATTTACCTTGGCTTTTCTGTCCTCTAACTCACAGACTTACTTAATTAAGCTCTCTCTCTCTCTGACTATGAGTCTCTTTGTTATTATTCAATGTATTTAACTAAAATAAAACCAAAACAGTTCATCCATTTCTCCCACCCCCCCCAACCCCCTGCCTCTGACAACCACCAATTTGTACCTATGAGCCTAGTTTTGTATGTATTTATATATGTATATTATATAAATACATATAATATACATACATATATGGATTCTACATATGAGAGATCATACACTATTTGCCTTTCTCTGTCTGACTTACTTCCCATAGCATAATGCCCTAGAAGTCCATCCATGTTGTCACAAATGGCAGGATTTTATTCTTTTTTACGACTGAATAATATTCCACCACATGTATGCACACACACACACACACACACACACACACCTTATTAGAGATATATATATATATGGAATTTATCCATTTCTTCTAGGTTGTCCAATTTGTCAGCATATAATTTTTCATAGTAGCCTCTTATGAACCTTTGCATTTCTGTGGTATCAGTTATAAAATCTCCTTTTTCAGGGCTTCCCTGCTGGCGCAGTGGTTGAGAGTCCACCTGCCGATGCAGGGGACACGGGTTCGTGCCCCGGTCCGGGAAGATCCCACATGCCACGGAGCAGCTAGGCCCGTGAGCCATGGCCGCTGAGCCTGCGCGTCCGGAGCCTGTGCTCCACAATGGGAGAGGCCACAACAGTGAGAGGCCCACATACCTCAAAAAAAAAAAAAAAAAAAAAACTCCTTTTTCATCTCTGATTTTATTTATTTGAGTCTTCTCTCTTTTTTTCTTGGTCAGTCTAGCTGAAGGTTTGTCAATTTTGATCTTTTCAAAGAAGCAGCTCTTAGTTTCTTTGATCTTTTCCATTATCTTTTTAGTCTCTTTAGTTTCTTTGATCTTTTCTATTATCGTTTTAGTCTCTGATTCATTTATTTCTGCCCTAATCTTTGTTATTTCCTGCCTTCTACTAATTTTGGGCTTTGTTTGTTCTTCTTTTTCTAGTTCCTTGAGGTGTAAAGTTAGGTTGTTTGAGACATTTCTTGTTTCTTGAGGTAGATATTTATCACTATGAGCTTCTCTCTTAGAACTGTTTTTGCTGCATCCCGTAAATTTTGGTATGTTATATTTCCATTTTCATTTGTCTCAAGGTATTTTTTTATTTCTCTTTTGATTTCTCCTTTGAACAATTGCTTGTTCAGTAGCATGTTGTTTAATCTCCACACGTTTGTGAATTTTCCAGTTGACTTTGTGTGATTAATTTCTAGTTTCATACTGTTGTCAGAAAAGATGTTTGATATATTTTTAATCCTCTTAAGTTGATTAAGACTTGCTTTGTGAACTAACATATGATCTATCTCAGAAAATGTTCTGTCACGTGAGAAGAATATGTATTCTGTTGCTTTTGGATGGAATATTCTGTAAATATCTGTTAAGTCCATCTGGTCTGATGTGTCCTTTAAGGCTGATGTTTCCTTATCAATTTTCTGTTTTGGTGATCTATCAGTTGATGTAAGTTGGGTGTTAAAATCCCCTACTATTATTGTATTGTTGTCTATTTCTCCCTTTAGATCTGATATTTGTTTTTTATATTTAGGTGCCTCTATGTTGGGTGCATAAATATTTACAAATATTATATCTTCATGTTGGATTGACCCTTTTGTTATTATGTAATGCCCTTTCTTTGTCTCTTATTACAGTCTTTGTTTTAAAGTCTATTTTGTCTGATGTAAGTATAGCTACTCCAGCTTTCTTTTGGTTTCCATCTGATGTTGTCCCATAAGTCCCTTAAGCTATTTTCTCTTTTTTTCATTCTTTTTTTCTTTTCGCCGCTCTGATTGGGTGAGTTCCACTGTCTTGTCTTCAAGTCCACTGATCCTTTCTTCTGCTTCATCTAGTCTGCTTTTGCACCCCTATAGGGTATTTATTCAGTTTAGTTATTGAGTTCTTCAACTCTGTGACTTCTATTTGGTACTTTTGTATATCTTCAGTCTCTTTGTTGAAGTTCTCACTGTGTTCATCCATTCTTCTCCCCAGTTCAGGGAGAATATTCATGACCATTACTTTGAACTCTTTATCAGATAAATTACTTATCTCCATTTCATTAAGGTTTCTTTTCCCTCTGAGGTTTTATCTTGTCCTTTCATTTGGAACACATTCCTCTGTTTCTTTGTTTTGCTTCCTCTGTGTTGGTTTCTATACAGTAGGTGAAACAACCACCCCTTCCAGTCTTGAAGGAGTGGTTTCATGTAAGAGATGAACATTTTCCTTCAACCCTGCCTCAACTCCTGGTTGTCTTTTAAGCCTCTGTGCTTGGCCAAGCAGCCTGTTATATTTTTAATAGCTCCCAGTAGTTGAGGGTGTGCCAAGACCTGTGAGTGTCCCAAAGGGGAGGATCTCAGTCACCACCTAGATCCAGGCTAACTGGAAACCAGACCCTCAGGCATCAGCTTTTAAACATATGCAAATACACACAGTCTTCTGGGACCACAAGCATAAGCCTCACTGTCCAGCAGGTCCAGGTGGTCTGGAGGTGTCCCCTGTGCGGCAGTCACAGATATCAGGGCTCAAGATGAGCGTATAAACTCTCTTCTGGGTGATACCTGTGAGCTGCAGCAAAGCAGAGGAAGAGAGCCAGGACGGCACCCACAGCCTACATTCCTTGAGAGCGGTTCCACAGGCCTCTAAATGTGTCAGACCTGAAAACTGCCTTTCAGGCCAAAGGACACGCAAATAGTCCTTCTTCACAGAAAGACTGGGGTGTGTGCCTCAGTCCACAGCCTGAGTACCCTGGGGGTGGTAGCCTGCTGAGAATCATCTCTTCAACCACCACAGTCCCATGGGACTCAGGAACGCAAGCCCCCTGACCACGAGAGCCAGGTGGTCTAGGGGCAGACCCTGGGTGGCTACTGCAACATCCGAGATTCCAGGCACAGAAACCAGGGTGCTGGGTGCATGCAAAGCTCCCCGCAGGAGACACTGGCCTCTGGAGCACAGCAGAGGATGAGTGCAAAGACAACGTCACCCTCCGAGGTCTCAGGAAAGGTTGACAGTCAGCCCTTAGCTGTATGTTTAATCAGAAGGCTGCTCCTCTGGCTGTAGTTATAATAATCAGCTGATAGGCCTCCAAGCTCCAAGGGGCCTGTTGCCTCTTGCTGTGCTCTGGGGGTGGCAGCCGTTTAAGAACTCTTTCTCTGTCGGTCACCGTCCTGGGGGACCCAAGAGTGGAAGCCCCACTGGCCGCCAGGTCGTGTGGAGGAGGGCCCTGGCATCAGTCACAAAAATCAGGGTGCCGGCCTGGGTTGTGAGCTCCCTTCTGGTGACACCGATTATTACAGTCCCTTGGCCTCCAGGGCCAGGTGATCAAGAGGTGTGCCCCAGGCAGCAGCCACAAAAATTGGGGCATGGACGTGTGCAAAAGCATCCATCCTAGAGACACTGATGTTCGGGGAGCCCAGCAAAGGGAGCGAGGAAGACCGCACCCACCCATCTGCATCTTGGGGAGCGTTCCAGCAGACTCCTAGACGCAATGCTAAATTAGGTGCCGGCCCCTCCAGCCAATGCTTTAATATAAGCAGGGGAGTGTTCTTCCTTTAAGTCTGGAGGCAATGGGCTCCTCTGAGCTGGGCCCTGGGATGGGCAAGTCTAAGTGTGGGAGTCCTTTAAGAGCCAGTTCACAGATTGTTAGTCTTGTGGGTGTCAGGACCCAAGACCCGTGGGTTTTCAAAGCCAGAGGTTTTGGGGGGTTCATGCGTTCCACATGTCAGGATGCCTGATGTGGGGTCAAAACCCCTCATTCCTCAGGGAGGAACTCTGGGTTCCGAGTTCCCTCCCGGCTGTGAGATGCACACCAGGGGTAGGGTTTGTGCGAGATTGTGTCCCAGCCTCTCCTACCTGCCTCGATGTGGTTTTCTTGTTTTCCCAATGTGACGTTATCACTCAACCAGCCTTTAGGATTTTTAAAAGGAAATGGTTCCACGTGTACCTAGACTCAGTGTATTCATGGGAGGAGGGGAGTTCAGCATCTTCCGGCATCGCCATCTTGAACCAGTCACGCAAGGACTTCTAATACACTGGTTTCTTTTATTCCAGCTGTGGCTTCAGAGCTGACTTGCATCCCCTGTCTAGAGGTCATTTATAATCACAAATATCAGAAGTGATGACAAAGTTGAAGGTATTACTTATTAGAACACGAGTACAAGAGAATGCCTGACTCAGTCTAAAGTTTTCTCAAGTTGAAGGTATTACTTATTAGAACACGAGTACAAGCGAATGCCTGATTCAGCCTAAAGTTTTCTCTTATTAAACTTGGGTTATTTGTCTCTCTTCTTGCTGCTATTTCAGGGGAAAGCACTGCCAGGTCGAGTTTTTCCGTATTTGACTCAAAGGGATTTGACGGTGGAAGTTGATCCTTGTTTTCACACTGGTGCCAACAGTTGGCCTAGTGTAAGTGTTCACAGCCAGATTTTCAAATTCCAGTAACCAAGAGCCCGTAATGAAAAGACTCTTACAAATCTCTCTCTCTGAGGCCTCTGGCCAAGAAAAGCAGGAACCTTTGATATCCTCTGGAGCCAGAAGGATCTAAGGATGGAGTGGAGACAGACAAGAGTCCTGGCGAAGAGCTCAACTGGGTACACTTATTCAAAGCCTGTCTGAGACGAAGTCTGTCCCCTGCTGGGCTTGCCAGACCACTCCAGCCTGGGGCCAGGGCAAGCTGGATTTCAGAACAGTTGCCTGTTTATGCTACCACATTGCACTCCGTTAGTGACCGGCCAGTGGGTCTATTTGCCCAAAGAGGCCCGACCCAGCCACAGCCAGCACCACCGCTCCCCCAGGGGCCTTGGCTGTTCCAAGTGGAACCGGTCCTGGACTGCTTTTATTTTTTCAAACCTCTCTGTACATAAGCAGGATGTTTAGAAACCCTCGAGATGGCCAGGGAGCTGCTGTGTTGGCCATCGATTCTCACTTGGAGAGTGGTTCTGATCAGTATCAGTGGACCTGCTTCTGCCATGGCTCTGGATATAGCCCAGGACAGCTGAAACCTCCCTCTCTCTCTAAGAAAACTTGGCTACAGGGAGTTCACACTGGTAGGGGGGAGGTAAAAGAGATGCCTTCACTTTTTAGGGGTGTCTCTTATTACAGCCTTAAGAAATCTTCCCTGATCCCAGAGTGTTCAAGGGAGAAAGGTGAGTCTCATACGTGGGGACATTATTCCCTTTGGAGAGTTCTTCTCAGCCCCCTAAGGGCTGGGGTAGGATCCAAAGAAGAGTCCTCCGTGGAAAACAGCCTGTCTGTGATTAAAGGTCTGTTGGGGGGCTTCCCTGGTGGTGCAGTGGTTGAGAGTCCGCCTGCCGATGCAGGGGACGTGGGTTCGTGCCCCGGTCTGGGAGGATCCCACGTGCCGCGGAGCGGCTGGGCCCGTGAGCCATGGCCGCTGAGCCTGCGCGTCCGGAGCCTGTGCTCCGCAACGGGAGAGGCCCCAACAGTGAGGCCCGCGTACAGCAAAAAAAAAAAAAGGTCTGCTGGGCAAAGTGTTCATGAGTAAAGACCCCCTATTGTTCCCTCTAGACTGAACAGAAAATGCACACGAGCAGGGTTGCCATTGATCAATAGAGCCAGTGCCTGCTCCCCTGGAGCTGAGTTCATCCCAGATGCAAAGGTCCTAACATCTGAGGATGGAGACTGGAAAACCTCAGGCACATTGAGAAAGCCAGAGTCCTCCTGCAGGGAAGGGACTAAGGGCAGAGGCAGCCACACTTAGAGGCCCCTTCTCCTGGCTCTTTCACACATTCCTGCTTGGCCAATCCCCAGGCTCAGCTGCCAACATTTCACTACCTGCCTTTTCCAGAGCTCCCTGAGGGCTACCCAGCACCACGGGGCCTCCTGCAGCAGCTACTGCAGGCAAGACTAGCCCCCTGCCCACCCCGCCACTTCCATCACCCTGCAAGATCTGCTGCCCTGTTAACCCTGCTGGTACCCACACAGCCACATCCGTGCCGCAGGGTCCTCCATCACCCAAATTGGCTGTGCAGTGGCCACCCCTTTTGCCCCCGAGTCAATTCCTTTCTGCCCCTTCAGTCTATCTTCCCTGTTCCCTAAGCCATGATGGGCAACTCCGGAAGTGCAGTGTCCTAGCCCAGTGCAGCAAAGCAAGGCTCGGCAGGTAGCCAGTCCCCAGAGCAGTAGCCCTCCCAGGACCCAGTGTCTGGCTCCAACTGGGGAAGGGAAGCCCTCATGAGAGTGGCAGGACCCATGGCTTAGGAAGCAGAGCATCTGTCCTAGAGCCTCTTCACAGAATCTGTGGCACCTCTGCTGCACCCTCTGCAAATCTGTGCAGAAAGACCCCAGCAGGTGGTGAAGGGGTTCCATGATGGGGTTTGGGGTGGGATTTTTGGAAGAAAGGGGTTCCCCAGATTATGATGCTGGATCTTTGTGCTACTTACAGATTCCTCTTCTTGCCACCGTCGTCGTAACCCATGGTCCTAGAGTTTGACCTTTCCCCCACAGATCAGAGGAAAGTGGGGAAGTACACTTTACTCCACCTTCAGCAGAACTCTCCTGCCCTTGAGAGAAGCTCTTGATTAAAAAGTCACTGGCAACAAATTGTTGAAGATACTTATAATCGTGAGAACCACTGTGCCCCAGCAGGAGCCCTCCACACACTGTGTCTAAGCTGCTGTCCACGCAGCCATAGCTCTCCCGGCCAACCACAGCCCAGGTACACACAGACTTGAGAAGAAAAGACCACTGGGAAACTCGTTTGTCAAAGGCAATTTTAAACGCTTGGCAAATGTGTGACAACATGGATAGACCCGGAGGACATTATGCTAAGTGAGATAAGCCAGACACAGAAGGACATATGATCTCATTTACATATGGAATCTAAAAATAGTCAGATGCATAGAGGCAGAGAATAGAACAGCAGTTACCAGGGTCGGAGAAGGAGGAAATAGGGAAATAATGGTCAAAGGGTATAAAGCTTTAATTATGCAAGATGAATAAGTTCTGGGGATCTACTATACAGTCTAGTGCCTATAGCCTACAATTCTGTATCTTATACTTAAAATTTTCCTAAGAGGAAAAATCTTATGGTGAGTGTGCTAGTAATAATAATAATAATAATCATGGCAAAAGAAAACCTTGGGAGGTAATGGATATCTGTAGCCTTGAAGGTAGTGATGGTTTCCTGGGTTATACTTACGCCAAACTCGTTAAATTGTCCGCATTAATTGTGTACATGTGATTCATACCTCAATGAAGTGGCTTTAAAAATTTTGGCAAAAAAGAAAAAAAGGACAAAGGTTTTATAAGGAAATCCTGAAAGAAACTTGTTTGATTGCTTAATGGAAAACCCAGGGCGATACATTGGGGGAGACCACCCTGTAGGTTCCAGCAAGGTTAAGGTAGTATTCCCAGTAGTTGACCAACAGATACTATCTTTGGGTTTCAGGAACAAAAATTAGAACTCTTGAGAATTTTCAGGAATTCCCCAAATCATAAGTTATTCTTTAAGTGTTTCTAAAATTAATTATACTCTTTACTCATGGATATCTAAAAAGCTGTATAATAAAGAAGAAATATTAAGCTTAGTCATATTTATGAAAACTATAGTCTTAGCAAATATTCAAACACTAGCAAACATTACTGTGTATTATTTAAATAATGTAACATTCAGATCTCCTAGTGAGAGGTTAACAGCGCTAGTCAGAATCATACGCTGAAATTGCTCAAGACATATTTCGCTCCCCAAATTTATTATTTCTTGGAACACCATTCCAAGATTTGTATAAAGTACACAGTGCATAAAAATGTATCAGAAATTAGTAAAATTCATTCATTATTATTTTATTTGCAACAATTACTCACCATTAGAGACAGGCAGGTCACAGACACTTACAACATGGCTATAGCTTATGGATGGCAAACTGGTTAGATCATCACTGCTTTTCTCCTGAGTGTTCCTGTCCTGGTCTCAGAAACTATCACCCTTAGCCTTGGACTCTGTGTGTCAGTGGTTCCTGCACTCACATTCCATTGCACTTCAATGGATTCCTTCAAATCAGTAACATCTCTATGTCACGTATAAAGCTTTAATTCTTGCAGGAGAATTATAGAGGTTTTTCTTGTTTTCCTAACTTTTCAACTGGGTTTTTTCTTGAAATTTGGAAAAACACAGAAATTTCCCAAGCAATGCTGGGAAAGAATTCTCACATGGAAACACTAGTCAAGATGAGCTGCAAGCCTGGTGGGGAAGGCCCACCGGCAGGGCCCCTGGAGAGGAAGTAGAGAGCTTGATGGGGGTTGGAGGCAGAAGCTGGGACTTGGGGGTTACAGCCAGCCTCAGGACAAAGCACCTGTGAAAACTGGAAAACATAAGCCCGTCTTCTGCAATTTAGCCTTGGCTAGAAACTATACTGGAGACAGAAAACACCAGCCTCATTTAGGAGTTAATGAAGAACCTTTAAAGAATGAAGAACATTGACAAGGTACTTGGAAAAGACAAGTCCTGCCCTTACGGTAATGACTTGTCAGAGAAAGCAGGAAAGTATTGGGAATATGGACACAACCTCTTACATCAATTAAAGTGAAAACTACACCTATTTCTTATCTTGTTGTCATAAAGTTGAGTTTCTGCCTAGGGCTTTTTTTAAGAAGGCCAAACACCTTTCTGGTAATATTGAGAGATTTGATTTTTATAGTTCCATGGACAGTAGACTTGAAATCTTGAGACAGGTTTGTTCCTTGAAACTACACTTATCAAAACGTTTGCAGGAAAAAAAAACTGTGTTTTTAAAATTATAACAACTTAAAGTCATGAGAAGTTGATTTATTCACCAATCCTAGTGATAATTTTCACCAGGACATTACTGGCCTAACTCTATTTCACTTAATTCTCTCTAAAAGGACTTTGCAAGTTTCCTTAAAATTAGGAAATTAGCTAAAAGCACATTTCCTATTGTAAAAATGGATTACAAGGAAAATAAAAGGACTCTATAAGAGATTAAATTTAGAACTTCTAGAATCTCAATTTGTTATGACCCAGCCCTCAGCCCTTTAGCTCTTAGGTTTGGCACAAATGAGGAAGGTGCTTGTTCTGAAGAGCATTGGGATGTTCGAGGCTGGTATGTTTAGGTTGGGGCCTGGAGCAAAGGGACCACCAAGCCCAGGATACATGACCACAGCCTCAGGCGCATCTCTCTTGAAAAAAGTGCCAGAATTCAAGAGAAGCGGCGGTGCAAACACGAGAGGTAAGTCGGGACACCTGTCCTGTCTCTTTAATCTCCTTTACTCTGGGGCAGTTCCTCAGTCTGTCTTTTTTTATGACTGACGTTTATGAAGCATAAAGACCATTTATCTTGAAGAATGTCCCGCAGTTTGGGTTTCACTGATATTTCCTCAAGATTATAGATTCAGGTTCTATATTGTGGGCAGGAATACCACAGAAATGATGTACTCTTCTGGGAGCGTCATATCAGGAGGCACATGATATCCATTTTTGCTGTAACTGATGATGTTAATACTGACCATCTTGTTAAGATGGCGTCTGCCCGGTTTCTCCACCACGAAATTATTATTTTCCCTTTGTAGTTAACGAATATCTTTTAGGGAGTTACTTTGATACTCTGTATGTATCCTGTTTCTCATCACCCACTAGTGTTAACATCCATTGATAATTCTTGCCTGAAACAATTTTAAGTATGGGGGTTGCCAAATAAATTTCTAATTCCATAATTTCTCCTACATTTGTTAGCTGGCTTTCTACTATCAGAAAGAGCTTTGCCTTTTCCCCCTTTCATTCATTTATTCGTCCATCTATCTATCCATCCATTTATCCAATCACTCATTGGTATGGACTCAGGGATTCTTATCTTATTCTATGGCTTACAGTCCATATAATAAAATCACTGTTTAGTTTAATGCTCAAGTTGTCTTAGATTTGGCCAGTGGGAGCCCCTGGAACCTGGCTGCTGCAGTCTATGACTTGTTCCCATCATTCTTTGAGAAGTTCTTTATTTCCCAATACGGGAAAATGTCCCAGTCCCCAAGCCCTACAATCAGCTATTTCTCCAGGGAGCCCTAACTCCTTTTACTGGAAAATATTAAGAAACCAAGATCTGGATGCTAGATGCTAAGTGTTCTCGGAGGGTATGTGCATTCAGTTAAAATATCAAAATATAGTTAAGTTCACTTGTTTTTATTTGTACTCCATTTGGGGTTTCCTCTAACCTTATTGATTTTACCGTATGTGTGTTTTGAGCATATGAAATATAACGTGGTTCTAAAAGGCTACAATTATAATTGTAGTTCGAAAAGTGTCACTCCCCTGCCACACCCCTTCTATCCTGTTCCTATAGCCAATCCTTTCTATCCTATTTCCAGCCACCACCACCCATTTGTAATCAATCTCATTAGTTTCTGGTTTATCATGCAGATTAACCAGAAATGAACAGATACATGTATCTTTCCCCCTCATTTCTTACCTAAAAACCCATACTCTAGACTGTTTTTCTTCTTTCACACTGGAAATCACTCCATATCCATTCAAAAAATGGTCCTCGTTCTTTTTTATAGCTGCACCCCATTGGGTGGACCACTCTCTGATGTTTGAGCCTACGGTCTGTTTCCAACATTTTACAATTACAATCAATACTGCAAAGAATTATTTTGTACGTAAGTATTTTCTTGTTTATGGAGCTGTAAATACCTAGAGGTGGAATTACTGGCACAAATAGAAAATGCACATATAGTATTTTTAGCTATTGCCAGATATCCCTCCCGAAAGGACTGTACCAGTTTGCATCCCTACCATCAAAGTATGAGATTGCCTGTTTCCCACAGCCCTGCCAACCAGGATGTGCCGTCATATTTTTTAATTTTCACCAAGTTAACTGAGGACTGATCTCAGTACAGTTTAAATTTGCATTACTCTATGAGCGAGGTTAAACATTTTTTCTTTTGCTTAAGAATATTGTGTCTTTTGCCCGGTTTTCTGTTGGGCACATGCTTTTATTAAAACATGGCTATGAATGTTGGGCAGAAGCTAGAAGTTGTACATTTGCTTAACATTTATCCTCTTCCTTAATTTTTGCACCATAAAATCTTAAATTGTAGTAACGCTTTAGTCCTTGATATGGGCGTGGTCACTGCGAAAATTTTATCAAGCTGTATATTTATGACTTGTATATTTCTTATTTGAAAAACTCTTAGCTGATTTAATTCTGCACTAAATTATCAGTGTCTTGTCTGCCTAATGCTTAAAGGAAGGCTGGTAATTCCCAGAATCATACCCAAGTAACCCTGACGTGAAACTAAGAGGAAAAGGTGACCCTCTGGAGAAAGGACATACTTGAAAGGTGAACCCAACAACACAGCGCACACAGGGTCATCCTACTTCCTCTCCCACCGTGATGCTCGCTCCCACCAGCCCCTAAGACCTTGCCAAAGCTGGCACCCCTAGACAGATCCTCCTAACTCAGCACTTACAGGAAAGGATTTATCCAGTGGGCAGCAGTAAGGACCCCTGGTCTTTAGTATTTACCTACAATCCCTTCTTTGTTTCCCAACAAGTGATGCCTCTCTGTTTCAAGCCTCATTTTCTCCATAATTTTCAGGGATGGTAGAAGGAAACAGTTAATCAAGTCTATTAAATGTTATAAGCTCCTTAGAGAAAGACTTGGAAGGACTTGGATTTTTCCACCATTCTCATGTACTAGGCAGAGTGGGAGTGGTCCGTTAGGTGTGTTCTCTCCTATCCTCAGCCCCTGGAGTCTCTGTTATGGGAGAGATGGGATAATCCGAAGAAAGCTGCTGTGAGGGGATGGATGGAGGGATTTTTTTTTAAGATTACGGGTCGATTTGCTGCACCTTTCAGGACAGTCCTGGCTGAAGTCACAGTGAACACACACACACACACACACACACACCTTCTTTCTCTCCCTCTCCTCCACTTCGAGCAGCACTGGGGGCAGAGCCCATTCCTGTGGCAAGAACCCAGGCTCTCTGAGGATCCCTGGGCGTTGTTTGACCCCCAGTTTCCGACCGTGTACTGGAGCGTCCACACGTGTGTGGTGCAGGTCTGCAGAGCAAACATGTAGCCGCCTGAAGTGTACCTCTTTGTCTCCAGACACCGTTCGGTGGTTCTGTTTAGGACGGCTCTTCCCTGGATGGAAGGAGAAGAACTGAAGGTATTGAAGTGCCCTGGTAGAGCATCATCTCCCTGCTGTGCTCAGAGAAAAGCCCAAGGGCTCCCTCAATCCTCTGCGAGTCATCCAGTGGAGAAACGAAGCCGAGTGCTGAGTTAGATCACCCGGTGCTTTCTCTCCTAGTCCCACCGCAAACTAACCCCAGACCCGGGAGTAAAAATGCTGTGCTGGGTTCCTATGTTCTCATCCGTATCTCCTGAGCTGGAAGCATCAGGTCAGCATGGCTGGCAAGACAGGGTGCAGCTTGAAGAGCCGTGGCCCTTCTCCACTCGACCTCCTTTCTACGTCTTCATCCCTGAGCCCGTGAAATCCATCAGAACTCTCTCCCACCCCACCGCCTCCTCAGCAAGGGACTCCAGTGGTGGGACTGGAGTATAAGCTCTGTTCAGGACTCTCAGCCTATTTTCTCCACCTGTTTTCTCTGGGGAGGGAGGCAGTTCCTGCCTCCCCTGTTGTGGGAGCTTCACCAAGGTTTACTGCTGGAAACATTAAGGGCGTTAAAGCCAAAGAGTCTGGGTTGGATCTCTGCTCCACTGTGAAGAGAGAGATGTGGGCAAATTACCTATCCTAAGTCTCAATTTCCCCATCTCTAACATGGGTCTAGAGTTGATATCGGGGTTAACGTTGGGGTTAATATTTATTGAGCTCTGTACCTAACATGGAAGATGTGCAATATATATTAGTTCATCTCCATCTCTCCCCATCCTAACGGGGAACGGGGGAGGGAGGGCATCCTTCTCTGTGCTCCCTTGTGCCACCTGCAACGCCCCTGGCCTCTTTGCTCCTTATCTGCTCACCTTGACACTGACGGTCATGCCATCTGTCCTGTTCCATTCTCCTAACTCTTCCCTCCCCATGCCCCTCTCCACCCCTTTGCAGGAGTCTACCTTAGTATCTGGGTGAAGTGGTCCCCTTTACCCTCAGAGCTCACAGCATCCATGTGGACGTCTGGTGAGAAGCCCGGATCTCACTGCTCCACCTCGATGACCTGTCCCCACCTCGTGCTTGCCTAACACCAAGCAGGGCTGCAGCTCTACGTCCAAATCTCTGCTCCCTCTCTGACCCCACCTCCCTTCCTCTCATCTCTTCCAATCGCCAACGGCCCCCACCAACCCTGCTCCCCCAATCTCACCTGCCCCCGTCCCTGGCCACCCTGGACGCCCTCTGTCCACCACCTCCCACCTCCCTGGCTGCATCCATCCAGCATCGGTCATTCAGGGCTCTCCTCCTATTCTTTTGTACTTTTTTTAACATCTTTATTGGAGTATAATTGCTTTACAATGGTGTGTTAGTTTCTGCTTTATAACAAAGTGAATCAGTTATATGTATACATATATCCCCATATCTCCTCCCTCTTGCGTCTCCCTCCCACCCTCCCTACCCCACCCCTCTAGGTGGTCACAAAGCACCGAGCTGATCTCCCTGTGCTATGCGGCTGCTTCCCACTAGCTATCTATTTTACATTTGGTAGTGTATATATGTCCATGCCACTCTCTCACTTTGTCCCAGCTTCTCCTTCCCCCTCCCCATGTCCTCAAGTCCATTCTCTACGTCTGCGTCTTTATTCCTGTCCTGCCCCTAGCTTCTTCAGAACGTTTTTCTTTTCTTTTTTTTTTTAGATTCCATATATATGTGTTAGCATACGGTATTTGTTTTTCTCTTTCTGACTTACTTCACTCTGTATGACAGACTCTAGGTCCATCCACCTCAGTACAAATAACTGAGTTTTGTTTCTTTTTATGACTGAGTAATATTCCACTGTATATACGTGCCACATCTTCTTTATCCATTCATCTGTCGATGGACACTTAGGTTGCTTCCACGTCCTGGCTATTGTAAATAGAGCTGCAATGAACATTTTGGAATTATGCTCTCCTATTCTTGAACTGCCCGCGTCACTCCCACCGCTCCTTTCTCTGGGCCCCATTCCCAGACCACAGATCGCTCCTGGAGAGGGTCCACCAACTGAGCAGGCCTGGCCCCTAAAAAGTGCTTCGAGCAGTCTGGCCTCAGAACTTGGCTTACTCCGTAGGGTTGCTCTTCCAAGCCTCCTTAGCATGCTGTTTCCTTCTGCCCCAGCCCTTGTCCCTCACTTTCTCTAAATGCCTTTATTTTTCCCTTTGTCAAGAAGACCTTGCTCCCAGCCAATCTAGCCCCTCCCCAATGCCATGAGCAATCTCGGGGTACTGCTCAGGGGTGGTCTCAAAGGAGCTGCCCTGCCTCTGTCTCTACTATCGGCCCCCTGTGCTTGGAGCCCAGCCATCCTCGATGCCAGAGAAACAAACACCCTTCCTGTCTAACATCCTTCTCTTATTTCTCCCTCTTGGCAGATCCCTTTTCTATGACTTTAAATACATCCAAATGTCCAAATATTCGAGGTGAAAAAATGTTCCTTAACTCTATCATCTTTTTCAACCAGGATTCAGTGTTTTTCTCCCTTTCAGAATCAAACTTCCCAAGCAGTGAGGCAAAAACAGTGGATAAGATTCTGTGTTTGAACCCTGGATATTTACATGCTATGTGACCTTGGAATATTATTCGACTTCTCTGTGTTTTAGTTACTTCATAGGTAAAGTAGAGCTAATGGTGATACTTCTCATAAGATTTGAGTAAGGACTAAATTAGGTAATGCTGAATCCAATGTCTGGTACATAATATGTGATCAGTAAATATTGGCAATTACAATTTATTGTGACCTTGCAGATAAAATCAATGGTCTTTTTTTTTCTATTTTCTCTCCACTTCCATGTGACATGTACTTTGGCAATATTCCTTACATGTCTTCAGACTCTCCCCCTCTGGATTCTCTTACGTGTGTTCATCTGGGTCTTATACATTTTGGGTTTGGTTTTTTTTTTTTTTTTTTTTTGCGGTATGCGGGCCTCTCACTGCTGCGGCCCCTCCCGTTGCGGAGCACAGGCTCCAGACGCGCAGGCTCAGCGGCCATGGCTCAAGGGTCCAGCCGCTCCGCGGCATGTGGGATCCTCCCGGACCGGGGCACGAACCCGTGTCCCCCGCACCGGCAGGCAGACTCCCAACCACTGCGCCACCAGGGAAGCCCTGGGTTTGGTTTTTATTTCAGGGGCATGGCCTGCCACTTTTTAAACGATTTTTTGATTCTTTTTCACTTGTACAAAAAGAACATGTGCTCGTTTTTTTAGCTTAAGACAACATTGTCTATCTGGCTGCTATGCCCTGTTTTTGAAACTTAACATAATATCATGTGCGTTTTCCAGTGTCATTCACTTTTTAGAAAACACACTTTTTGAGAATATCATTTGAATGACTATATAATATTCAGTTCAAGGGATGAACAAAAATCTCCCCTACTTTTGGACATTTAATCTTTCCTAATATTTTGCAATAATTATTAACATATTTTCTATATTACTCTTGATCTACATTCTATATTATTCCTTAAATTAAAGTATTGTCTTAGAATTAGCAGGCTTCCCTGGTGGTGCGGTGGTTGAGAATCTGCCTGCCAATGCAGGGGACACGGGTTCGAGCCCTGGTCTGGGAAGATCCCACATGCCGCGGAGCAACTGGGCCCGTGAGTCACAGCTACTGAGCCTGCGCGTCTGGAGCCTGTGCTCCGCAACAAGAGAGGCCACGACAGTGAGAGGCCCGCGCACCACGACGAAGAGTGGCCCCCGCTCGCCGCAACTAGAGAAAGCCCTCGCGCAGAAACGAAGACCCAACACAGCCTAAATAAATAAATAAATAAATGTATTTGAAAAAAGAGAGAGAGAGAATTAGCACCTTAAAAGGGGGCCTGATCAATTTGGGGGTTCTGGCTAGTGTCAGACCTTTCTGGAGCTGTGCCCTCCAGCACGCGTGAGGGCCGTCCCTCAGGGATCTCTTCCTGGCCACTTCTCAAACCCAACTACGAGTGGCTTCCTCCTTCTCACGACCTCTCCCAGAGATCCTCTGCTGTCACGCTATCCAGAAAACTTCTGAACAATGACTGTCACTCAAATTCTCCATTATATCAGCTTTGTCTCTCCTCTCCCCTCCGTGTTCCTCATGTGAAAGTGCAGATACCTCAAACTGGCCTGTCTCCAAACAAGTCCCTTCTCAGTCACTGGCACCATCTCGCCTGTGGTTTTCAGAGGTCAGAACCTCTTTTGGTTGACTCAAAACATTAATCATGGAATTGGAAGACAACAAAGGAATTATCGAGCCTTCCCTCCCTCTCAGTTCTGGGAAACATCTTTGGTAACTTTTTAGTAGAATGAATGTGCGATTTGTGTCTACAAAGAAAACAGAGCACAAAAGGGACCCAAGATTCCAACAAACATCATTTTCACATCTGAAAGAGCTGTGGTCCTAAGAGATAAGATGGGTATGAAGAGATTAGATGGAATGAAGGGACTTAAACCTGACTTGAAATCAGGAAATGCACCGTGAGCGACACAAATGTCTCCCTCTTTAACTTTTGGAATTCTTGACATAGTGATCATACAAAGGGACCCAGCCTGGACATCAGAGTGGTGGGCTGAATTCCCCTGCATGTCCCGCAGCTCCAGATCTCACACCAGCCAAGATGTCTATTCTATCAGCAACTTCAACCCGCTAAGAAAGTAAGTGATCTTCCAAAATTCTTTTGGAAAGACAACCTTCAAAATGTTTGGGATGTCATCATTGTTTCTTTAGCGTAAGTACTATCTGGAGGTTTAGGATAAAGTTGAGATGTGAAAGGAATCAAACACATAATAATTGCTAAAGACTCTGTGTACATTTACTATTTTTAAGTACTTACAATGTTTAAGAAAAACTGTCTTACAGATTAACCTTTTGATACCAATTTTAAAATGTGTAATTAAATAAATCTGTGATTGTATGTTGAAATTTACTGGATCGCAAACACTTTTGAAACATTTAACAGAACTTAAGAAATCATTCAGTTTAAAGTCAAGATAATTGAAGTTCTTAAAAAAGAAAATTTAATGTACTAAATTTATAAATACAGTCTGTAATGTTTAAGGGAATTTATTAAATTGAAAAACCCCTTTAAAGTTCTCATCACAAGAAAAAACATTGTAACTGTGTGTGATGATGAACATTAACGAGACTTACTGCGGTGCTTATTTCGCAATATACATATAAATCATGTTATTATGCTGTGCACCTGAAATTAATATAATGTTATATGTCCATTATATCTAAATAAAAATAAGTAAATGAATCAAATGCTACAAATAACTTTATACTCATAAATTTGAAGAAGTGGAACAGTTCCTCAGAAACCATAAACCACCAAACTCAATCAAGACGAAATAATCTGAATAGCCCTATATCATTTTTTTTTAATTCAACTCATAATTTAAAAGGTTCTGAAAAAAAAAATCCAGGTCCATATGGTTTCCCTAAAGAATTCTGGTAAAAATTTAAAGAGGGACTAACACCAATGAAAGACGATCTCTTCCAGAAATTGGTCTCTTCTGTAATATTTGTCAACATGACTAATTTTATCAACAGAAAGAAGGAACACTTCCCAACGCACTTTATGAGACCAGTATCAACCTGCTACTAAAAACGAAGACAGTAGCAAAACAAAAACAAAAAAACTGCAGACCGTTATCTCTAATGAACGTAGACAAAAAAAAAACTTCAGCAAAACATTAGCACAATTGTTCACATAGTGCCTATATATCTTTTCCTGGAGACAGTCCATAGCATTCCTCAAGGGGTTATTAGCTTTAAGTGAGCAATTACTGTTAGACTGTCCATGTCTCTTACAATGTGAACGTAAGCAAACACAGCACCAAGATGCTCCGAGATACATTCACAAACAAAGCATTACCCGCCCCTCTCCCTCAGGACATCCCATTCCTGCCAAAGTGGCTTAGGAATGCAGCTCCAAGGCACAGTTAATTCACATGTAGACGTGGTCAGCCATGTCCCTCATGCCACTGTCACGTGACTTCTGCTGGATTCCCTCCACCCTGTTCTTAGTCAATTGATGATGATGGTAAATCAGGGCTTTTACATCAGTGCCTATCGAATTTCATTCTAGTGTTCCAGACTCTCTGATTATCATTAATAATAAGGCTAATCACGACAGCTAATAGTATTGAACGTTTTCTATGTGCCGGGCACCATGCTAAATACTTTACATATATTATCCCATTTAATCATCTCCACAGGCTCGTAAAGGAGAAACTATCATCTCCACTTTAGAGATGAAGAAACTGAGTCTCAGAGAGGATAAGAAAATAGCTAAAAGTGACTGAACTAGGATTTGAAGGCAAACTCTTAACTGTTAAGTTACAACACATTCCAAAATCTTTTCCCCTTGGCCACCCCGCCTTAGTCAACAGACTCAGGATTTCATGCCCAGACTAGAAAATTTTCTAGTCTTTTCCCTATACACTGCTACAAAATTAATCTTTCTAAAACACTACTAGATCAAATCTGAACCTCTCAGACTATATTTTAATATATCCATCTTTAAAAAAAAACAACACTTGACTCACCGGTTTAAAATCCCAGTGTATGTGCAGTCTATTTTTGACTGCCTTGGAACATGGCTGTAAAGTAGGTTTCTCCCCTTTGCCAGGGTGTGTCAGGCAGCAGTCATCAATGTCTGTCTCAGCAATCAGTGGTCCCACATAGACTTCCCCAGTTAGGTGGTAGTAGACATTCTGCAAGAGGACAAGGGGATTTGCCATGGAGACTCAGTGGTGATGCCCTTGACATTACAGAGGGCATAAAGACTGCTCTTGGTTCCCTAGACACCCAGTCACCACGGGGGGACCACTGAACTTTCGTGGGTAACAAAGAGTGACCTCTGCACCCTTCTCTGACCACCCCTCATCCCCAGCTGATTCTAGAAAGACCAGGCATGAGGGAGGGACACTAGCCTTCTTCCTTCCATACAAAGGCTCCAATAGAATCAATTCCTGCATAGATGAGGGAGCTTATCTTTGAAAACAAAAACAACACAACTGAACTTCAGAAGCTGTCATTATAAGTCTCAGCTAAGGGCTTGTTGTCAGGAAACCTTTCAAGTTCTCAGTCTCTCACCGCCTTGCTCAGTGAGCTCGGACAAATAGGTTGTTTCTGTATCTCCATTTTTTTCTTTTCTCAAATGGAAATTCAATCTGTCCTGCAGACCTCAAAAAGTTCCTGTGAGGGCCACATGCAAAGTCACGTGATAGGCGGAAAAAGTCCCCTGGGTGCCCCCTCCACGTGGTACCAGACCTCCCTTACCCCATGGAGGCACTTCCATTCAGCCTCTCTGTTTCCTTCTCTATGGAAGGAACCACACGTAGCATCACCTGTCCACCTTCCAGGGCATACAAGGGGCAGTGGGTGGATAGAAGGGGCGGTGGGAGGAGGGGAAAAGGAAGAGACTGGAGGTTTTCTTCGATGAAGATATGACCATGGAGAATGAACGTGCCAGAGCACAGCCTTTCTTCCTATCCTCCCTGTACCTGAAACGCAATGACTGCTCACATGAACTCGGAAGTGCTTAGTGACAAGCATGGGTTCAGGCTTCCTCCTTACCCATTACCAGGGATGCCCAGCACCTTCTTCTCCATCGTCTAACGCCAAGTCCAAATCTGGCAAAGGCTACCAGGGGGTGAGCCACAGCAGACTCACCCTGCCGGGGCAGGGAAGATACCTGGGAACTGTACCGATGGAGGTAATACATGATCGGCTGCTGCCTGGAATAGCTCCCTGGTCCAAGCAGACACTTTCATCCAATGGGTTTTTCATCTGAAGGAGCAAAACACAAGAAAACACTGTTGGAAAGAGGCAGAGAAGGAGGGTCCCCAAGCCTCCCCAGGCCCTGCATTTTGCCCGGTTCTCTAAGGATGCCAAAGGGAGTGGGAATTTGGGATCCCAGCAGCTACTTTCTGAGCTGAAGTGAGGCTCTGCTGTGATGCCCACTTCCTGGGAACACACACCCCCTCAGAGCATCAGACCATATATAAAGGAGCGGCTCCTACACTTGCAGTCAGGTGGGTGAGGCCACACGCCCTGACTGGCTGAGAAACTGTGAGGGTCAGAGCAAGGGCTGTGGTTTGCAAAGTAAGGAACCAGAGGCAGAGAGGAGGAATAGACGGGGACCGGGGAGCAAGAGAGGAAGGGAAACTAGAGGGCTCAAGCGTAAGAAGTTGAGGAAGGAGTTGGGGGCAGGTAGGGAATCGGGGAGGACGGGTTTTGGAAACCCTTGTCCAGGCAGTCATGAGATGATTCAGGTCTCGTGGTCTTTTACATCCAAACATTTAAAATCTGAAATGCAATTTCATGAAACCTACTCTTCCGTAGCCCGCAGTGCTGTGGACTGGCTTCAGGACTGGATAAACATTTTTCAGATACCAGTCAAAAGTTTTGCATTTCAGTTTCTTCTGGAATGCCATTCTGGGAGAAACGTCTCCAAAATCGATTCCAGAGCTCTGCAAATAAAACACGGAACATGTCTGTACCTTGCAACACCCTTGACTCCACCAAAGGGTATGGATAATGCATGAGGGAACTGAATGTTTCCCTAAGTCCCTGTAAGATATCCTTAATTATGTATAGTTTTCCAGGGAAAGTGGAAGAAGCTTGACCCCTAGGAATATCTGCTAGTTGCAAAGGCACTTGCAACGCCTGCGTAGCGGGGTTTACGTCTCATCATTAGCAAGCTGATGCCGACTGCTCCTGTTGGAGATAATATTCACATCAACCAGACACAAAGTATTCCTCATCATGTCCAGAAAAGGCTTCCAAAAGGAATATTCTGGCAGCAAGATTTGGAGATTCTCTAGAAGTGGTATCTGTGGCCAATCAAAGTGGAAGAATGCTTCAGCCCAGAGCCACAGCTCGGGAACAGAGACGGCATGTCATGCCGGCCTCGAGGACTAGGGCAAATGATGTGACCTTAGCCAAGAAAGTCACCTTCGTTCACGTGCATCCAACAGGATTCCGGTGCCTGCTTCCACCATCCCACACCCCAACCGCCATGTTTATGTCGTCTTTAGACAGTGGACCCATGCCCAACCCTGCCCCACAAGGAATCCCCCAGTATAGATGATGGATGAAGGACATGGAATCTAGAAGTTTCCTTGGTTTGAATCCTATCTCTGCTCTTTCGACCTTATTACCTTAAGCAACTTCTTTTCCACTCTGTGCTTCAGTTTCTTCATCTGAAAACTTAAAATAAGTTGTGATGCGTCATGAGTACGTTGTGATGCGTCATGAGTACCTGGAACTTAGTCCTGGGACACAAATGCTAACGTCACTATCCTCACCCTATCGGGACTTGACTTAAATTCTTTAGGGCTGGGATGGTACTTCTGCTTGATCCCTTCCCATCTCCTGCCGTGACCACCACCTCTTCCTTCTTCATCCATCTCTGCTTCTATTCAAGTCCGGGACGAACCTGGAGAGGTATGTTCCAGGCCATGTAGACCATGTCTTTGTACTCATCCATCCAGCTTTCAGCTACTCTCAGGGCATTATGCTTCAAGAGAATACTCAGGTCCAAGGAGTAGGGCTTGTGGTGTCTCTCCAGGTGGGCAACCCGGGAACAAGGCAAGACCTTGATTCTCCCACTGCATTGCCACACCTGCAAGAGAAGAAAAAAGCAAAATCGCCTGGGCAGGCGGGACCCATGGCTGGAAAGTGCACAGCCTGTTGACTCAGAGACCACACTCTGGAACCACTTTTTTTTAAATTTCTTTTTTGCGGTATGAGGGCCTCTCACTGTTGTGGCCTCTCCCGTTGTGGAGCACAGGCTCCGGACGCGCAGGCTCAGCGGCCATGGCTCACGGGCGCAGCCGCTCCGCGGCATGTGGGATCTTCCCGGACCGGGGCACGAACCCGTGTCCCCTGCATCGGCAGGCGGACTCTCAACCACTGCGCCACCTGGGAAGCCCTGGAACCGCTTTTTAAAGAGTGTACATTCAGTCCTCCTACTCCCATCTCAACGCACCCCCAAACTATTCATATAAAACAATCTTCCTCAGACGTCTACCAAACTGCTTCTCTCCTGTCGCTCAGACAGCGCCAGAAATCCTACTTCCTTCAGGAAGTCCTCCTGAAGGGACCAGAGGAGGACCCCTGCTCCTTTATCCCCGGGGAAAATGCAGAAGTCCTGAGGTACGCCATGGCCTGGACCAGTCTCGCTGGACTTAGCTTCCCATGACTGCTCTCTGCCCTGGTGCTGGTTGTAAGGCAACGTGGTGGACAGACTCTCAGGGGCCCCCATGAGGCCTGACTCCTGCCATTCACAAGTCTTCCTAATCCCCTCCCCTGAGGGTGGGCTTGAAACCTCCTTCTAACCAACAGGCTATGACAAAGAGGACAGCATGTGCACGACTACATGTGTGTCATTACGTTACATAAGCAGGTAGTGTCCATCTTGCTGGGAGATGCACCGTCCTGCTGGCTTTGAAGAATCAAGCCACCAAAGGGAGAGGTCACATGGCAAGACACTGAGGGCGGCTCCCGACTGAGAGCCAGAAAGAGCTGAGTGCTTCCTCAGTCTGGAAGACTTGACGGAACTGAGCGCTGTTAGCAAACACGTGAGCTGGGAGCAGACGTATCCCCGGCCGACCCCAGATGAGAACACAGCCCTGGCCAACACCCTGACTGCAGCCTTACAGCAGACCCGGCTGAGCCAGGCAGGGGCTCCCAACCCACAGGAGCTGTGAGATGATAGCTGGATGTTGCTCTGAGCCACTAAGTTTGTGATGATTTTATTGCACAGCAATTGGTAACTAATCCAGGTAATTCTTGACCAAGAGATACCATGACGTATGATCTAATTATAAATGTTTGTCATCCTGATGGACGCCTGGCAGCCCACACATTCTAATATGTGGCTTAAAATGTATTCTTTATGCCAGTAGGTGATTGAACTGTCTAGTGATGTTAGATCGACACAATGGCTCCTGTGTGTTCTGTTCACGGCTGTCCAAGTGAGTTGCATTTTCTGGGAGCTCTTAGCCCATCCAGCAGTGGTTAGCAAGCTACCACACTCATGTCTGTGGGACCCCCAGAGCAACTCAGGTCCTGCTGGTTCAGTTAACACCCAGGGTTGGGAAGGGGGATGGGCAGTCCCCTTATCTGACTTTCAAATTTTTTTCACCCCTTCCTCTACTTCTGAACCCACAGCTTCCCCTCCCTCACCATCTCTACGATCCAGAATAGCAAAGTGAGAAACAGCCAGGCTTTGAAACCCAAATGTCTGTATCCAATCCATCCCTGCACCCCCGGCAGCGAGGGGGGGGAAGCCCGCCCCCTCCCTGAGCCTCAAGGGGCTTAGCCACAAAAGGGCTGCCAGGGGGACTAAATGGTACCATCTTCTAAGATGATAAACTCGAAGCACATCTTTTCTTCATCCTTCTCCTCCATTTCACCTCATTGGTTCCCAGCATCATGTAGAGGTTCTATCTAGCTTGTTTTCAGACTTTATTTTCTGTAGCTAAACATTTAAAAATCCCAATACAACTTTCCTTCCATTTTCCTAAAAGAGTTTTCCAATCCACAGGCATTTAAGGGAGAAAAATGAACAGTGGGCACAAGAAACCTTAAATCCAAGTGAAAAGAGAAAAGTCAGAATTGTCATTGATGAAGCAATTTTAACTCTTATCCTGAAACAATAGGTTTCAGATTTTTCTCTCTCAATTTATTCCCACTTGCCAATTGCCCCCTCCTCATTCTCTCTGTCTGTCTGTCTGTCTGTCTCTCTCTCGCTCTCAAACACACAGAGACATGAAGCTTCTGCTTATAGTTACAATGGCTTACTTTGTGTCACAAACTATCCTGATGTTTCAGGAATTTAACCCTCACCATGTAAGTATTATGATTACCCCCACTAAAGTAATGTGCCCACGTTTACCAGCTAAGAAATGACAGAGCCTGATTCTGATCTCAGACAGTGTCAAGCTCTGGTGCCAGGAATACACAGGGTGCTGGACCAGTGCTGAGGGCATCAGACTGACACTCCATCTCTAATTATATGCATTCATGCGCACCACCACTGCGTGGCCTCTAGATGTCAGAATAAAACACCCCGTGCAGCTCTGATGTTCTCCAAGGTCTGCTACTGTTAGGAGAAATATATGTCTTAACAAGTGCTTGGAGGTTTGAAAAGGCAAATGGCCACACACACAAACAAAGGAAACTGGATATGGGTAAACCGTTTTATCAAGAAAAGGAAAAGAATGACCCTTCCCTGACACTCCCTCTATTTCCAGCGAAATCTGTTTTTCTGAATCACAACATATTGAAAGAAATAGGATTTCTTGCGGAAGATGAAATGAGATGCAGAAAGGAGAGCAGAGAAAAGCGTGATGAACTCAGAAATGGTAAGAAGGGCTTTGGGTCCTAAGTTGGAGAATTGAGGTTCCAGGCAAATTCACGGGATGCTCTGGTGGGTAGGAAAACCCAGCCACGAGGAACTTGGGTCATCCTCAGGACTTTGCTAAGTACCGTGCATAAAATAATGATTTCTGCACTTACGTTTTTTGTGCTAGAGGCTAATTGTACTCCTAATGTCTACTCCCCGCCCCCTATATCTGCCACTGCCACCACCCTTTCTCCATGTTCTCAGACCTTCCGTCATTTTTGACACAATGCTCTCCTTCACCACTAAAGCGAGGTGGCCAACTGTCCAGAGATGTGTGCTTAACACATTTTTTAAGTGTCAGAGTTTATATTTATTAAATGCTTTACCGTATGCTAGGCACTGCCCTCTTCTTTTTTTTAACATCCTCATCAAGATATATTTCACATACAATAAAATTCACCCATTTAAAAGTGTATGGGGGAGGGATAAATCGGAAGATTGGGACTGACACACACACACTACTATATATAAAATAGATAACTAATGAGGACCTGCTGTATAGCACAGGGAACTCTACTCAATACTCTATAAAGACCTATATGGGAAAATAACCTAAAAAAGAGTGGATCTATGCATATGTATAACTGATTCACTGTGCTGGACACCTGAAACTAACACAGCATTGTAAATCAACTATACCCCAGTAAAAAAATTTTTTTAAACTCTCCAGAGGGAAAAAATAAAATTAAAAAAATGTACAATTCATTGTTTTTAATATTCACAGAGTTGAGCAACCATCATCACTATCTAATTCTAGAACATTTTCATCACACTAAAAAGAAAGTCCATACCTATTAGCAGTCACTCTATTTCTCCCCAACCCCATCCCCCCTCAGCCATAGGCCATTGTTAATCTACTTTCTGTCTCTATAGAATTGCCTATTCTGGACTTTTCATTTAAATGGAAACATACGATATGTGGTCTTTTGTGTTCACCTAGCTTAATGTTCTCAAAGTTCATCAATGTAGCATATATCAGTACTTGATTTCTTTCTATTGTCAAGTAATATTCCATCACATGGGTATGCCACATGTTTATCCATTCATCCACTGTTGGACATTTAGGATGTTTCTCCTTTTGGTCTGTTATTAATGCCACTGTGAAAATTCTCGAACAAGCTTTTGTGTTGGCATATTCATTTTACTAACATACACACCTAAGAGTGAAATCGCTAAGTCATGTGGTAACCCTATATTTAACAATTTGATGAACTGCTGTACTGTTTTCCAACGTGGCCACACCATTTCACATTACCACCAGTAACAAATGTTGGTTTCAATTTCTCCACATCCTGGACAATATTTGTCATTACCTTATTGTGATGATAGCCTTCCCAGTAGGTGTGAAGTATTATCTCACCATGGTTTTAATTTCCATTTCCCTAATAACTAATGATGTGACCATCTTTCCCTGTGCTTGTTGGCTATTGGTATATCTTCTCTGGAGCAATATCTAAGGACTTTATTCATTTTTAATTTGGTTATTTGTCTTTTTATTATTAATTTGTAAGAGTTACTTATATACTCTAGATTCAAGTACCTTATCGGATATATGGTTTGCAAACGTTTTATCCCACTCAGAGATCTGTCTTTTCACTTTCTGGATATTATCTGCAGCAAGAAAAAATTTTCAGTTTTGAAAATTTTCAATCATCTCTTTTATCACTTAGACTTTTGGTGTCATATCTCAACATCATTGCCTAACAACACCTGATCTTCAAGATTTACTCATGTTTTCTTCTCAGAGTTTTATCATTTTATCTCTTACATCTATGACCATTTTGAGTTAATATTTACGTCTGATGTGATTTGAGCACCCACTTCACCTTTTTGCATGTAGATGCCCAATTGTCCCAACACCATTCTTTCCGCCATTAAATTGTCTTGGCACTGGTAAAGAAGGAAACTTCTTGGGTGTCTCTTTCTCTCTACTTACAGCACGATTCACAATGAAAACTTCAGTGACCAGAAGTGTACGTGTGGGTTTCTGGGGCTCCCTACTGTGTGTCTCCTGTGTTACATTATTATCACACAGAACACTTCATTTTTGATTCTTCTGGTCACCAAAGGCGTGGGAGTTTTTCCCACACCAAGCAATTCTCTGTGATACGAGCTGGGTGTCCTACAATTCCATTCAATTCTGACAGTATCTACCTGGTGATAATCAGATTCCACATGGCAAGGGCCCAGTCCGACAAGACTGCTCCGCACTTCAGATGCCAACCGCAAAGAACAGAATAAAGGATACAGTTCAACAGTCAGACGAAGGCATAAATAGAGGAGATCTGGGAGGGTCCTGACCGCAGGAGTTTCTGTCCCCACAGAGCTGGGGTACATCACCCTCCCAGTGTGGATGTGCTCACCAGCCTGGAAGCTCCCTGAATCCCATACTACTGAGATTTTTATGGAGGCTTCCTCATACCAGCATGATGAAATATTAATTCGATTGTTCAACCCTCTCCCCTTTCTGGAAGATGGAAGGTGAGGCTGAAAATTCCAAGCTTCTAAGCATGACTTGGTCTTTCTGGTGACCAGCCCCCATACAGGAGCTCACCCAGAGTCACCTCCATGGAACAAAAGATGTCCCTAGTGTTCTTATCACTTAGGAATTTGCAATGGTTTCACAAGCTCTGTGCCAGGAACTGGGAACAGAGACCAATATATATTTCTATTATCTTACAATAGTATTATTATGAGGGTCAAATGCAATAATGTATATAAAATGCTCAGAATGGAAGCAGTTCTCAGCAAATGTGAGCTGCTGTTGCTACCGCCTTGGTGGTTATAGCTGTTCTTGTTGTTATAATTATTGCTTGAACGATAACACCATTCACATGAGAGGAGAAGAAGAAATAGGTACATTTAAGTTTGGCCACATTGAGTCTAAACCATCTGGATTGGAGACATGTGAATTTGGGGGTCATCACCGTGTACATGGTGGTTGACTTCATAAGAGCTGGATAAAATCACTCAAGTTACGTGCAGATAGAAGCCTTCGGCTAAAGCCTGGGGATCATCAATATTTAAAGCAGAGGAGTCTGAGAGATGAACTTTAAATTCTTTCAAGCTCAGTGGCCATTCTTAACGTCTAATGTGTTCTCAAGAGATTAAACTGTACCCTTTCTTAATCGGTTACAAATATCTGTGTAATTTCAGAGGATTCATTCATCTGACAAGGAATAGGGTTGATAACAGTGGCTAAGAAAAAGCTGATTTGTGGATTGTGACCATGTGTTGGAGGGAAAAAGGAAATAAATATTTTGTAAGCACCTTCTATGGGCCAGCCAGTGTTAGGCACCATCATAACCATCCTTTGATGCAAGGATTATGACCCCATTTCACAGATAAGGAAACTGAGAATCAGAAGGTTAAGTGATATCTACTCTGGATCAGGTTGTATTTGTTTCAGTGTTTTAATCACATTTTTTTTATGCTATAGTTTTGGGGGTTAGTACGGATAATCTGCAGAGTTTTTCTTTTGCACAGATATCTATTTCCTAACGTCCTTCCTGACCTCCTGGACTGGTTGCCTATATATTTATCATTATGCTAAAGTCTATATATGATGCAGAAACAAGGGTTCCATGACAATAGTTTTTCACTTCAGCTGCTCAGCCAGGAGTGAGAATATCACATAGGAAGACCCCCAAAAAAACCACAAGGTAAGCAAAATTGCTGAGTAACAAACCCACTTTAAAGGTGGTCTTTCCCACCAATAATCAAGAGGCTTAGACAAATCTTTTTCACCATAGCAACAGAGGAAAGAGAATCTTGCTGCAGAATTAGCATCATAAAACCTAATACATTTGTACCTAATTAGGAAGAGACAATGGTGTAGTCAATAAAATCGATAAACATTTAACTTGGAGAAATGGCAGAGCAACAGAATTCTTTGCAATTATTCACCAGCCCTGAGTATCTATAAAAGAGCAGAATTGGCCCAAGGGAAAAAAATTAGCCTGGAAAATAGACCAATACAGATTGCAGAACAAAACAGCAAAAGAAGAGGGGAACTGGAATCACGACCAAAACATGAGTTTTGGGTTGTTTTTTTTTAACCACACCTGATTGTGAGTTGCATCAGTGACCTGGTAGGGAAGTCTTGGTCATTACCATCAGAACTAGAGTAGACGCAATTTTTAGGCAGCCCGCACTTGTCTATGCGATTCACTTTCATAAGCCTTTAAATTCAGTTCTTCAAATGTTATCTCATGGATGATGATTTGAAGCACTACGTTACTTACCAGCTGCCACCTGCCAGCAACAGCTCAGTTTCTGTTTCATTTAGGCATTCCAGTGAGACTTTAAATAATTCAAGGTGAAACTATCCATTAGAAAAAAAAATTGGAAGAAGCACTTAAAAAAGATATTCTGGAATTTCAGGCAAATGAAGGTTAATTTGATGAGTTCCAAAAGGGGTATCTCTACCTTACGTCAAATTTACTGAAGAATCAGCTGAAAATAGATGGAAAAGCACCATAATTTTTTTTTTTTTTTTTTTGGCTTTCTGGAATCAACGTCTGCTTCCAGCTATGATGGAGTAATTGGAATCAGTTTCCCTCCTGCCAAGACTCTAAAACTGAACAAAGTATATGAGACACCTGTTTTCAGGCAATAGGCAGCAAATAACTGTGATCCCTGAGAGAGGGAAGCATGAGTTGAGTCCTACATTTACCCCATCTCTTGATCTGGGGACAATTTTGCAACTATGGCATAGGATGGTCAGCCCCAGGCAGAGAGTGATAGTCTCCTGAGCTGAGGAGTCAGAGAGCTAAATTTGGGAGCTGCTAAAGCATCTGTAAATTTCAGTGCCGGGTACCAAAATTAAAGGAGCTACCTAGAAAGAGGGTGATTTCCGAGGATTCCCTCCAGATTCCCAGACATGGGATAGACTTAATGAGCCCAGGAAGAAACTCCACAAGGTCTAGCCTAGCACAACTGCTACAGGGTTAAGAAATAACAAAGATGCTAGAGGTCACACAGTCTTAGCAGATACAGGAATTCTGGCTGAGTCACAATGGAGACATCTTAGTGAACACCCTGGGTATCCTGCTAAGACAATAGAAAGACCACTGCTTACGTGTAAGAACCATGCCCTAGGGTAAGGGCCACTCTAAACCCACTCTAACAAAGCCCAAAAGCAAGTCTCAACAACATCAAAATAAGCTTCCAGTATATTAACGGTTGGAACAAAATTCAACATTCTTTAAAGGAAAACAATATAAACCAGATGCTTTACAAGGATTCATTCATAATGTCAAGGATATTATCATGAATTACTGGACATGTGAAGAAGCAGAAAAATGTGACCCATTAAAACATAAGTCAATAGAAACCCACCAGAAGATGACTCAGATGTAGTCATTCAAACACTAGGACTTTATAATGGCTATTATAAAAATGTCCAAGAATTTAAAGAAAGAGATGGACATAATGAATGTAGAGATGGTGAAATCTCAAGGAAAAACTAGAAACTCTAAAAAAGAACCAAATGGGAAACCTAGAATTGAAATTTATAGTATCTGAAATTAAAGATTTACTGGGTAGACTTAATAGCAAATTGGCAACTTCAGACAAAAAGGTCATAAATTTCCAGACATATCAATAGAAATTATCCAATGTGAAGAAAAAAGAGAAAAAAATGATTTTTAAAAACCATTTTCTTGAGCTGCAATCTCTTCTCCCCTTATTCATTTCCTTTCATGCATCTCTTTCAATTCTCTCTCTTTCCTTTTAATTTCCAGCTCAGCAATGTGTTTTATGGTCTGTTTGTATACTGCTTCTTTGAACAGCTTGAGATCATCCTCCTCCACATTTGTAGGTTTTCCTTCCTTCTTTAATTGCCCTTTTTAATCTTTCACAGTGTGTTCCAGGTATTATTTCCCTGCCTGAATTACATCCAGGGCCCTCGTCTTTTGTTCCTTGTCCAGTAGCAACTTGTAAACATTGTCCACAGCTTCAAAAGGGTTTTGTGCTCCATCAGCATCACCCTCTTTTTTCTCAGGATGCTCCAATATGAATAACTGCTGAAACTACTTTCTTACTTCTTCATCTGTCACTTCAGGATCTATCTGAAGAACATCAGGGTTCAAGTTGAAGTAGGAGGAACCAGGACAGGTCAATCTTTCAATCTCATTTTTGGACTTTAGAACGGAATCTCTCTTCTTTATTTGTTTCACCTCACAGTAGAAGGTCATAAATGCTTCCTCTGTGCTACCCCCTCCACCCCAAGCCTGCTCACTCCTACAGCCACCATTTCCCCAACTCGTTCACCACGTGACTCTTCCTCTTCTTTTCTATTATGTGCATTTAATGCTATACATTTCCCTCTTAGCACTGCTTTCACTGTATCTCATAAATTTTGATGAATTCTATTTTCAATTCAATTTAGTTCAAAGCATTTTAAAATTTCTCTTGAGATTTCTTCTTTGACCCTTGTGTTATTTGGAACTACATTGTTTAATCTCCATGTATTTAGGGATTTTCCAGCTCTCTTTTTATTTTAATTCCACTGTGATCTAAGAGTACGCATTGTAAGATTTCTAGTCTTTTAAATTTGTGAAGGTGAGTTTAATGTCCCAGAATGTGGTCTACCTGGTGAATGTCCTACACAAGCTTGAAAAGAATGTGTATTCTGCTGTTGTTAGATGAAGTATCCTATAGATGTCAATTATATCCAGTTGATTGATGGTGTTTTTGAGTTCAACTATGTATTGACTGATTGTCTGGCTGGTAGATCTGTTCAGTATATGCAGAGGGGCACCAAAGTCTGCAAGTGTAATAGTGCATTAATCTATTTGTCCTTGCAGTTCTATCAGTTTTTGCCTCATGTGGTTTGACACTCTGTTGTCAGTTGCATACACATTAAGCATTGTTATATCTTCTTGGAGAGAAGAGACCTGGTGTGGTTATGTTAATACCAGACAAGGAAGACTTCCAAACAAGGAGTATTATCAGAGATTAAGTAGAAATTTTATAACAACAAAAGGGTCAATCAGTCAGGAAGGCATAACTATCTTACATGTATGTGAACCTTAGAGCTTCAAAATACATGAAGCAAAAACTGTCATAACTAAAGATAAATAGGCAAATCTACAATCCTGGAGAGAATAAGTGATAAAACTATTGGACCAAAAAGTTAGTACATGCGTTAGTTTTCTCTTGCTGCATAAAAAATTTTCACAAAGAGGTGGCTTAAAACAACATAGTTTTGTAGGTCACAAGCCAGGGTGATCTTAAATGGGTTCTCTCCCAAGTGTCTCACAAGGCCAAAATCAAGGTGTCAGCCACTCTGGGCTCTGTAGCCTCTGGGAAAAGTCACTTCTAGGGTCGTTCAGATTGTTGGCATAATTCAGTTACTTGAAGCTGTAGGACTGAGGTCCCTGTTTCTTTGCTGGCTGTTAATCAAGGCCACTCTCAGCAACTAGAAGCTACCTGCTTCCCTTGCCACCTGGGCCCCTCCATCTTCAAAGCCAGCACCTCTTCCTCACACTTGAAATCTCTCTGACTTCCTCTACTTCCGCTACTAGCCAGGGAAAACTGTCTGATTCTAAAGAGTTCATGTAAATGGAGCACATCCACTGGGATAGCCTCCCTAATTTTTTTTTTTTTTTTGTGGTACCCGGGCCTCTCACTGCCACGGCCTCTCCCGTTGCAGAGCACAGGCTCCGGACGTGCAGGCTCAGCGGCCATGGCTCATGGGCCCAGCCGCTCTGCGGCATGTGGGATCCTCCCGGACCAGGGCATGAACCTGTGTCCCCTACATCGGCAGGCAGACTCTCAACCACTGTGCCACCAGGGAAGCCCAGCCTCCCTAATCTTGAGGTCAACTGATAAGTCATTTTAAACGTGTAGGGGAAGAAAAATACCTTTCCCCTAGCCTTCTAAGTTCTGGGGTTACTATAATAAAATACAGATTAAGAAGAGAAAAACAAACTAAAGTTTATTACATGTATAGCTCTTGGGAGAGATAACCAGAGAAATGAGAAATCCTCAAGGAATGGGCTTAGAATTCAGGCTTAAATATCATGATCTTCAGCTAAAAACAGAGAAAGAAGGATGTGGTGGAGGCCAGTTATGGGAGTGATCAGGAAAAGTAAGGTAAATAAAAGTAAGACTAGTTATGCAGACTTAAGCTGGTACCTCATCCATTGATAAGAGTCTCTTGTGATTTATAGTCATCCTTCTCTTCCAGGTACAGAGAAGGAGAAACTCTTACAAACGGAGATTTCCTTTGTAAATGTAAACTCCTCCTGTAAAAGGGTAACTTCTACTTTAGTTTCAGAGCTTCTCCTATGTCTTCTGTTTCTCAAAATAATCAGTTCAAAATAATCCTTAGGACAAGGAGGCGTATTCTGGGGCGCCATATTTTGGTCTCTTCTACAATTGCATCTATAAAAGCCTCTTTGTCACGTAACGTAATTTAATCATGGGAGTAACACCAGGGAGTGGAGGTCATAGGGCCCCTCTATGCGTCTTTCTTCCTATCCCAGTAATCATGATATGGCAGATCTGAATAACACAATCAACATGACCCAATTGGCATTTATAGAACACTCGCTCCTGAAGTTAATTATAAGATCTAGCTATTCCACTTCTAGGTACCACCCAAGAAAAATGAAACCTTCTGTCCATAAAAAGATTTTTATATGAATATTCACGATATTGTATAATTAACAAAATAAAAGATTTTAATGATGCCATTAAAGCATATGCCTCCTCGTAATAAAAATAAAGGCAATTAGAAACTCCAGGAAATTTCTCTTTTTCTGAAGTCTCTGGAGAAACATGAGAGAGCCAGAGAAGCTGTTAAATAAATGTTTGGGAGGATGCCCTGGTGCTCTCTTTCTTTTCTTCCTTCTTTGGACGGTCTTAGCTACAGACTTCCGTCTAGCGGTAGCCAGACGGGTATCGCATTTCGTCCAAAGTCGGGATGGTGCACATCTTCAAGGCAGAAAAGAAGTGGTGAGAGAAGCATCCACAGGTGATGGGCAGATTCCACATGTGTGGTGGTGATGCCACTGGTGGTGGTGTGCGTGTGCGTGTGCTTCTGTGTGATGGGAGGAATGGACTTTGTTATTGGAACCGAGCAGGACCCTGCAGGGCCTTCCCCGGTGCCAAAGTCACTCCATGTCCCATTTCTTGTTTGTATAAAAAGGCTTTGGTCTCCTAGGCCTTCCTTGAGTTCCCAAGAGCAGATTCAAGCAGTTACTGATTAAGGAAGTGAGGCAATGCAGGAACAAAGGAAAAGCAGTTAAGCAAGAAAAGTAATGAGAGCTTAAGCAATAGTTCAGTGATAAAACAGAGTCCTAGTTCCCCTCAAGGGATGTACGTAACCATCTGACACAGATCTTTGAGTTGTTCTGCAAAAACTGAGACCACCACCCAGGTGGAAGACGGTGACCACATGCTGACCACAAGCACATAGACCCCAGACTAGTTGGAACCAGAAGTTTAATGATTAAGATTCTCAAAACACCACCAAAAACAACCAATCAGAAGAGAGACCACAAGCTGCAACCCTCACCCAAAACGTTGCCTTTAAAAACACTTTGCTGAAAACCATCAGGGAGTTTGGGTCTTTTGAGCATGCGTTGCCTCTTTTCCTTGCTCGGCCCTGCAATAAACGCTGTACTTTCCTTCACCACAACCTAGTGTCAGTAGATTGGCTTTGCTGCACGTTGATCGAGGAGACCCAAAGCCAGGTTCGGTAACACTATTTCCACTATGGGTGGGAGGCAGCCTGGGCTATGGGATGCTTCTGGGACAGCTGTAACTACTGCTGTGATTTCTCTTAGCCATTTTTAATGTTGCCACAATGGGATTATTATTGGTGGGGGGAACGGGCAAGGGGAGGGAGGGACATGTTTGCAAAATCTTAATTAGGGATTTTGCCATATATCTAGCTCTTTAGGAATAGGGTCCCCTGCACCCCTCTGGAGCTACAACCTATAAATTGTCTCACCCCTTATGTGCCTAAGTAGGAGAAAATAGACACATAATTTTAATCGTGTGCATGTGTGCCTATGATTGGTATCTCAGCTCGATTCTAAATCTAGCTGATTCATTCTGCAAGTGACAGCAGGGCTTTCAAACTGGTAGAGTAGCTCTTGGAAAAGCTCTGTGCTTCAGGGCTGAAGTGGGTCCTGGGAAGGAACTGAATTCTCCTCTCCTGTGTCCCTTCTCTCACTGCCCACAGCTGGAGATAAAGCCTTCCTGGTCCACTCTTCCCTAGTCTGGGCAGTTTGCAATCAGCACACTTCCCTCCTAGTTCTTTGGGCTAGTTCTACCTTTCCAGGGAGCATAGCTTTTTTACCCTATTGCTCTGATGGGTTTTTCCAACTACCTCTGAGAAGACTAGGGACCCCATACAGATGCATTCGCAGCTGATTGTAAGGCTAGAAGGTGGACAACAGGCTAGCAGAGCCCCAGACCCTCTATCCCCCTCACCGCTTCCTGCCCCCATGGAGTATCTTGCTTTTATCTGTTTCATATATAAGCTGTCACAGAAGGGAGATATCTATTGAAGAAAGCATTAGGCGGTTCTCCCCGCAAAATATTGAAACCAATAATATTCTAATGTTTGAAGACGGTCTTCCTAGAATACTTGTGAAGAAAATCATACTTCCAGAAGCTTCTGCTTATCTCCAACCATACGTGTTTCTTTCCTTATGCAAAGAATTTTTACTTACTCTTGGGCATAAATACTTGATGCTTATCTGAGGACCAACTTTTGATTAGAGCTTTGTCATAGAAAGTACACGAATGTATATACATACCAGCAAAAAATTGTTTACAGTTTCAACCGAATGATGAACCCTGTCCTCGTACTCCAGGCTTGTCCTTCCGTTTTCAGTTTACCTGGTCCATGCTGGCATCAGTGTTTAAATACCGTCATGTTCTGGCAATGCTCTTTAAAATAGCTGTGACAGCTTTTTACAATTTAATTTTGTTGCTATTATTGTATTTATTAGTTTTATTATTATATAAGTCAAATATTACAGAAAGCTTATAAAATAAAGAGAAGCAAAATCAAACAAATACTTAAAACGCCTGTAATCCCAACGCCTGGGGAGAAGCAGAGATGACATTTTGATTACTTCCTTCCAGTCCCTTTTAAAAACATTTTTAACAATAAAAATGGGATCATGTGAAGTTTTAACTTGCTTTTTTTTTTAATTTAGTGATATAGTTGAGTATTTTTCCATTTAGTACTCTTCAAAAACCTTATTCCGAATAGCAGGATGGAATTTTATCAGTCATTCATCCAAGCCTTGCTGGTTGGTAGTTACTTCCAATTTTCTACAACTATGAACAATGCAACAATAAACGTCTTTGAAGCAAAATTTAATTCTTTGCCTACATTCAAGATTACTTCCCTAAGGTAAATCCCTTGCAGTGTTATTTTCGTACGTATTCCCAAAGTGCTCTTCATTTCATTTTATATACCACCGCCTCTCACCCTCCCAGCAGTACGGAGGATTACCATATCACTGATCTGTGCAGAGTCTGTATAATAATAATAATTATTATTATTTACTAACAGGATAGGCAGGAAATAGCTTATTGCCATTTACACTTGTATTTCTTTGGTTACTAATTATACTGCCCTTTTTCATAGGCTTATTAGTCAAATATCTTTCTGCTTTTTGGATATTTCCACTTGGACGTTCCCCAGGCACCTCCAGTTGATACACCCAAAAGTTAACTCAGGGCTTCCCTGGTGGCGCAGTGGTTGAGAGTCCGCCTGCCGATGCAGGGGACGCGGGTTCGTGCCCCGGTCCGGGAAGATCCCACCTGCCGCGGAGCAGCTGGGCCTGTGAGCCATGGCCGCTGAGCCTGCGCGTCCGGAGCCTGTGCTCCGCAGCGGGAGAAGCCACCACAGTGAGAAGCCCACGTACCACAAAAAAAAAAATAAAATAAAATAAAATAAAAATAAAGAGCTTTCACACATTTACAAAAAAAAGGCTGAAAAATTTTCAGCTTTCCTTGAAAAGCTGAAGATCTGGTATCATTGACCGACTTCCGCATCCGGAAATACTCTTCTGGAGGGAGCTGGCGAGGAGCTGGGAGCTGCCCATATTCCCCACAGTCCTTTTGTCCTTTTAGTAAAGGATAATTGTGAAGCAAGGGTAACAGTCATGACTCTCCGGCAGATATAAAAATGAACACATTAAAGATTGTGTTTAATTCATTCCTGAGGAGAATGGTGAGGTGTTACAACCAGTACAAAGGAGAATCCAAAGCTCAGGAATCTTGAAGTAAACATGCCATTGGTGGCAAAACTGGGAGAGACAGGTCAGCTGAAACTCCATGGCAGAACTTACATGTATATAGACAAGAATTACTTTGCATTGATAAACAGAATATTGCCTGTCATATCAGTAAACAACGACGTCATAACCATCAGTGATTGCAGCCCTCCAACAGTGAGCTGGTGAGCCCTGAGGGAACTCAGGAAGGAAACAGAGCATACCTGCCATCTAGCAGCCCTCAGACTGCAGCCACTCCCCACGGTGAGCCCCGAGGAAACTCAGGATGTGAAAACAAAGGATACTGGCCCCAGATGGCTGAGGTGCATATCAAAGGAATGATCTCAGTGAGCCCAGACTCTTGCATCTTCCCATACATAGAAAAGCGCTAAATTCCTTAACTTGAAATATCTAGTTTTCTTTTATTAACAGTAACCTTTTGTTCCTACGACTTGCCCTTTGTTGCAAAACTCCCGTATATCCTCGCTCCCCCCTGCCTTCTTGGAGCAGTTTTCTCAGGGTTACTTGAGATGCTGCCTCCTGGGCTTGAAGCCCGAAAAATTCCCACCAAATAAAACATAACTCCCAACTTTTAGGTTGTTGAGTATATTTTCTTAGTCAACAGCATTGTTATTGGTTATCTACAGCTTACGGAGTTGTAAAGCATCTCCCTAGAATCAAAATCAGCTAACCTGGACCTCATCCAGTCTAGACTCCAGGCAATGCAGTTTTCCACAGAAGCACAAATTTTCCCCTATGCTTCTGTTTCCCATTGTCCTATTTACGGACTGCCTGGACTCAGAAGCGTTTGTCCACCCGGATCCTACAGAGCTGTCATTTCTCTCGTTTTTACTCAGTTCCTTCAATTATAAAATGTACACATTGGCATAGATAATCTCTAAATTACCTTACAGCTCTTTAATTCAAATATCTTCTTTTTTTGTCTGCGCCGCACAGCATGCGGGATCTTAGCTCCCCAACCAGGGATCGAACCCGCGCCCCCTGCATTGGCAGCGCAGAGTCTTAACCACTGGACCACCAGGGAAGTCCCGTAATTCAAATTTCTTAGGGCAGCTTCCACCCAACACTCCCAACACACATCATCTCCATAAATTATTCTTCTTTATTCACATGCTTGTCAGTGAGGTGTAGCTACCCTCATTTGTGCTAAGGTGTTAATGGGTGATGTTTTATTAATATGATACTGTATCCTCTGCAACATGTATTTCTACAGCTTCAATTACCACCCAAACCATCATTTTTGTGAAAACACCTCACAACACTCAGCTCCAAACACCTGCTGCTTCAGACATCTAAAGTCAGCAAAGATCTTCACCCCATAAGACTGTACCCTTTTCCCCAATCCCCGGCCCCCCGGCCCCCCTTGGCCCAGTCCCAGAGAGAGGACAGCCTCTGTTGGCAAACTGGGGATGAAAATAAGTGAAGGCTGAAAAAAGTACCAACCACACTATCTTCCTGGACCCCAGCTGGGGGGCAGAGAAGAGAGTTAGGGTACCAAGCTAGAATTTGAATGATTACACAACACCGGGCATCCTGATGACCAAATAGAGCCTATTATATCTTGGGCTTTTATTACAAAATTGAAATGATTATTACCTGAACAAGACCAGAACAATCTGGGGTCAGATGGAGTTTTCACCTAAGAATAAGGAAAGAATCTCCCCACCCCATTCATTCATCAATTCATTCACTCAGCAAATATTTATAGAGCGCCGAGTAGGTGCCTAGGCCTGTCTTCAACTCTGCTTTCCATTCCTTCTACCTCCCATGCTCCCCACAGCCTTCCAGAATTACATCACTGTGTCTGAGGCATGAGACAGATGGGCTCCAGCCTAGGCATTTACAACTGGTCTCCTGTTTACATTTCCTGAAGAAGGAGGCAGGTGGGCTCTAGGCTAGATAGTTACAACCAGCCTCCTGTTTGTACTTCGAGGTGGAAATAACAACAGGAATGGGGAAAATAGCTGGACTTTGTCTCCTGTGGACACTTTAAGATAGCAGTCATGGCAGGGACAGAGAGGGGCTAAAACCTTGCTTGAGCAAAAGATCAAGAGGTCTCGTATTTCCCATCCTTGGGGCAAGGGAGACACTGCACATGCGCAGAAAGGCTCCTTAGGGATCAAAAAGGCGGGGGCTCCACCCCAGAATAGGTGGTGACAAGCCTCCCCCCACCTCCCCATAGGCCTCCGGGCTGGCATCCATCTCGAAAAAAGTTGCGCAGGCATGTTGAGGAGTGCCCTAGGGCAGGGCAGGCGTGGAAAAGAAATGAGATTATTGGCCAAAGGTAAACAAAGACCCGGAAGAACTGCCCTGTATAAAGGACGTAACCGTCTCTTTACTGCGTTCCTCCTCATTAGGGAGGATGCCCACAGCCTTCCTCTCTGGTGTGTATCTCTGCTTTGCTCTGTCTTAACTAAAGAAACTGTTTCTCCGTGAGCTCTCCCACATGTTGTGCTGTGTCTCTAATAATAAACTTTGTACTTGTTTTTACAGTTTTTGCCTCCTTGAAACAAGCTTGCTTTCAAGCAGGGGTAAGAGTCAGGGAACCTTTGCTTCTAGCCTCTAGCCCTTGCTGGTCTAGTGGCTAGGATTCCTGGTTTTCATCCAGGCTATCCAGGTTCGATTCCTCAGCAGGGAGCTAAGATCTTGCTTCAAGCCACCACTCACTACTGTCTCTCCGAGATCATGAGCATGTCTTTCTCCTGAGTGTCCTTAAGTCAGAACCAGCTCAGCTACTTACTAATGGGATAAGTTACCTTCATTAAGCTGCTGTTGCCATCACTTTGAAAACAGGGATCCCTCCCTGCCTTAAGAAAGGCAGCTACTACTTATTAAGTCAGGAAATGAATGTATGGACTCAGTCATGGCATTGCTACTTAAATGATAACAGCTAACATTTACCTAGTATTCACTGTGTGCCAGGCTCAGCACTCAGCATCATCTCATTTAATTCCTCACCACAGTCCTCCGATGTAGGTGTTTGTAGGTATTATTATCATCACATCCATTTTACAGACAAGGAAATTGAGGCTGAGAAAGAGAGGTTAGGGATTTGTCTCCCAGCTAAGAGGTGGAGTTTTGCATAGAGCTTACCTGCTAAACCACTGGGCATCACCCCCAAGGTAAGGGCTAAACTCCTCTCTCCTTCCCCTCCCCCAACACACTGTAACCACCTGACTCTCACACCCCAGTGCATCTCTTGAGCCCCCAGTGCATCGCTCACGCTGTTCTCTTCACGCTCAGTGACAGCTCCCTCCTCACCCAAACACTCACACACCAGCTCACACCTGTCCCCTGGTGATCCCTCAAGACAGCTTTAGAAATCCATTTCTGGTGGTTTTCTTCTTCAAGCTCTCAGAGCCCTTCATAGGTATGCCATACACACTTCCACTCTAGAACTTCTATTTGTCCTTAGGATAAAGGTCAATGTGACCTTAGAGCTGAGGCAGGAGATAGGTGGGCCCCAGGCTGAACAGCTGTAGTCTGTCCCCTGTGGACAGATACTCCAAGATGAAGAGGAGAAGCTAAGCCCCGCCTAGATAGAGACCACATAGTTCTCGTTCTCGAGGTCAAGGAGACCTTCCCGACTATACATGTGCAGAAAGCCTTCCTGGAGGTCGAAAAGGGAGTGATGTCACCCGACCCATAGGCCTCTTCGCTAGAATCCATCTTGGCTAAGAGATATGCTCGCATACATGGGAGACCCTGAGATAAAGCAAATACGGACTCAGAACCAGGCAAAGCAAGATGATTGGCCAAAGGACACCTGGAAGAAATGCCCCATATGAGCGATTCAAACTACCACGCGGGCACGACTCTCTCTCTGAGCCCACCCGTGTGTCTATCCACACATACTCTTTTTTCCTCCTAATAAACACTTTACTTGTTTCGCTACTTTCTGTTTCTTGGTGGAAATTCGTTTTCTGCAAAGCTGTACAGGCAGGGCCTTGTCACTGGCCCCTGGTCTCATGAATAGGATTCAGTGTTCTCGCTGCCGCAGACTGACTTCAATCTCTGGCTGGGAACCGAAATCCTGCTACAAGCTGCTGCAGGGCAAGGCCACCGGAGATCAGAGTCAAGCAAAGCCAAGGGAGATACACAGGAGGGCCCAGGAAGACAGGAACTTAGAATCTGGACTAGGAACTTAGAGTAGGATCACAGGATAAATACATGTAAGTAAAGTATAAATGACAATGTCATGATAAGAGGGGCGGTTGAAATCAGCTTTGATGATCAGGTCATATGCACCTTGAATCCAGAGAACATGGGCCACAAATGCACCCCTAGGAGAGCAGGAATTGAAGTCCCTGTAGGAAGAGCCCCTATAGATGGACACTCAACTCATCCCTCCTCGCCGTGGAAAGAATCACCCTGGACATGTGTATCCCAGATCTTGCGCCCAGGACACATCCCTGGTCCCACGCGATCTCCGTGCACTGAGGAGGGAACTCCTAAAAGCTTGGGATGGTACAATTGTTTCCTAAGTCAGAAAAGGTCTTCAACCTCCAGACGACTTAAAATTAAATACACAGAACGAATTCAAATCTCAATTCATGTTTATGCTAAATTTGAGGATAACTGCACATATTTGCTATTGAAAGTATTTGTAATTTTAAAGAATTGAGCATTTTGGAGTCTGACAAATTTATCTTAAGATTCCAATTTCAAATGTGTACTTTATTAATTCAGACTTAGATTTTTAAGTTGAAACGGATGAGAATTTTGCTAAGTTTGTAAATAGTATCATGATTGCCAGACTTGAAGGTTAATATCTATATAATTATTAGCTTCACTACAATTTTTTAAATATGTGGGAAGGCTTTGTATATTGGTCAGTTGCAAAACGTAGCCAAAAATGTATTAAATTTAAAAATGAGTTTAAAATAACTAAGAAAATTCAAGTAACTAAATTATAAGAAACGCTTAAAACTAATCGCTAAATTCACTAGCTTTATAAACAGTTAGAATTGTGGGCTGAAATTTTAAAAGTTTAAAGGTTAGTTTTATTTATTGCTTCAATAAATGACATAATTTGAAAATTTCTAAACTGATAAACTGCCCTTTGGGAAACTGAAAAATCTAACAATGATTACTGTTTATATGTCTGTTTCCTGCCACTAAACAATGAATTCATTGAGTAGAAAGCAACTTCTTTCTTATATCCCCATCAGCTGGCACAAGAAAGGCCAGAAGAGTAGGCCACCCATGGTAAGTACACCAGCAGTGAATGTTTATTGCTCACTAAATGCCAGTGTGAAGTCAAATCAGGCTACACGTTGGATCTGTTTCTTTTACTTGAACCTTTGCTCTCCGCTGCTTCTGTTCACTAAAAGGATACTGTCTCTACATAATGGCCTGCCTCGGGGAACCCTGCTCTTCTGCCTGAATGTTAAACCAAAGTGCCTTTGTTTAGGGAAACATCCGGACCTGTCTACCTGTGGATGGCTGCAAGAAAGAAGAAATTAACACATTCCCTCCAAGAGGGGGGCCATTCCAGGGTATATTTGCAAAACTTATAACCTTTTTACTTTACTTCCTCATCTCCTTCCCCTCTCTGTGCTATAAAAGAAACTGGCATCCAAACCCCGATAGGACGGTTTTTGGGAGACACTAGTCTGCCATCTTCTGGGTCTGCTGGCTTTCCGAATAAAGTCGTATTCCTTGCCTCCACACCTTGTCTCCAATTCATTGGCCTGTTGTGTGGCGAGCAGAGAGAGCTTAGACTTAGTAACACCAGGACTGTGATGTGTGCTTTACTCACAGGATTTCACGGGATCCTCACCACAACCTGTGACGACCTGAAAAAGTTAAATCAAGGTCAATTCACAAAGCCAGGGAGTGTTGGAGCCAGGGCTGAATCCGGGCTCCCTGACTTCAGGGCTGCATCTTCCCTTAACTTCTCTGTTACTAGTTGAGTGGATGAAATTCTTTAACGGTGGGACTTTTGACAATCGTTTGAGCTGAGGAAATCGCATGCGTGTGCTGGAGACATGGGTGTGATTGTCCCGTGTGAACAAGCGACCAGGACAGCGACAGCGGATCTCGGTGGAGCTTCCTGGGACCGAGCTGAGGAACCGAAAAAGCTGAGTTTCCTTTAAAAGACAGAGAACGTGGAGCTTCTGGAAGGAAGGAGGTAAGGGAAGGGATGGAGAAGAAAGCCACCTCATTTAGGGTTGGTTGACGTGAACCGAAAGCTTGGTTATTGTGCTAATTTGTGGCAAATGACGAACAGCAAGTCCACGCTTTAATTTACCGGCTAAGTTAGCGCTCAGAGATGGACAGATACGACGGTGGCCTTTTGCATTTTGAACCTCAAGCGTGTCCTCTATTGAAGAGTGTGCCGTTGGGGAGAGAATCAGACGTAAAGTGGGACGGCTGGCTGGACAACGGGGTGCCCTGGGCCCGACGGAAAAGCCAACAGAGGCGTGTGTTGCACAGCTGGTAGCAAGTCAGGGGAATACCACACTCTGCTCAAATGGTGTTTCAGGTGTTGACCATGGTTTACCATTAAAACATGGTCACCTTCCTACCGTACAGCACAGGGAACTCTACTCAATACTCTGTAATGACCTATATGGGAAAAGAATCTAAACAAAGAGTGGATCTATGTGTATGTATAACTGATTCACTTCGCTGCACACCTGAGACTAACACAACATTGTAAGTCACCTATAGCCCAATAAAATTTAAAGTAAACAAATAATTTTTAAAAATTTTAAACAAAACCAAACCATGGTCACCTTGCCTAAACCCAGCTCCCAAGACACAATGGCAACACACTTTCAAAGATGTCCCCGGCAGGGGTCCCAGTGGTCGTTCTCAGCAGGTGTGACACAGCCCCTGGAGGGCACCCCGGAAATCTGTGGGTGCAACCTTTATCACAATGATGGAAGGGGACTGTGGGCATTTAGTGGGGGTGGACATAGCACAGTAAGTCAGAACACACAAATCGAGACTTGAAACATCTCACGTGACTTAAAAACCCATTTATACTCACCTGAACTGCAAATTTAACTGTTTGACAGATACAAGGGATTTCTGGTACGGGGTTAATACATGCTGAGTTTTCTAAGAATGTGATTTACTATATAAATCTAGGGCAAATTAGATTTTGTTTTGTTCTGAACTTTACAAGAAGCTGCTCACTAATGCAGAAGCTGACATCAGGAAGAGCAACGAAGCTCTCGGCAGTTAAGTGGCCAAGATAGACGGACCCTCTCTGCAGCCCTGACGTCAGGGAGCCTGGATTCAGCCTTCACCCCAACACTCCGTGGCTGTGTGAACTCGACCTTGATTTAACCCTTTTGGGTCATCACAGGTTGTGGTAAGGATTTCGTGAGATGGTGCGGGTAAAGCACACATCACAGTCCTGGCATTTAGTGACCAATAAATATTAGCTGCTAGTGTATCATGCATGGGTGACCTACTCTTCTGGCCACATCAGGCCAGTGTACCTGTGTGCCTATGGTGACTGCCCACATGAAGGCAAGCAGTTGACCACTTCACTATGCCCTTCAGTGCAACTGTGCTCACATCATCACTGGAGTACATGTTATTTTATTATGGGTGTATTATTCTCCTTTAATGCCTTGTTTATATGAGATAAGGCATTATGTTTTGATTACATGTTAGATAGGTTATAATAATACAACTTTCATAAAAGAATAATTAATAAAGGATGTATTACAAAATATAAAAAGGGGGCATCAGGTGTGACAGGAAAGAACCATCTTGGGTAAATTATGGTTTTAGAGAAAGCAAGTATGCAACATCATGAGTTAGGATACAAACCGATGAGAAATAGCATTGCTAGAACACACAGATACTGTACATCACACAATTATCATGTTTTCAAATCAAATCCACCCATCTGTGTGCCTGCTGGCTGGCTTGTGGCTGGCAGAAGTATCCTCCAAACCAACAAGATATCTCTTAACTGAAGAAAAAAAGGGAAGCAGGGTTGGACTCCTTTCCCTAAAAGACTGATTCTCACATATTAGTGTGCATGAGGATAAACCGGCATGTTTAAGGAAAATAAAACTCCCAGGCCCTTTCATCAGATTCTTTTTTTTTTTCAGATTCATCATGTAATATTGTTTTATTTTTTTCCTCCAGTTTCACTGAGATTTAATTGACGTGCATCACTGTCTCTAGAGGTCCTGACTCAGCAGGTCTGGGGTGGGGTTCCACCGCTTGAATTAGTAACGGGAGTCACACTCCTGAGATGCAGCGTTTCTGCACATCAGTGCTTTTCACACCACTGTGCACAAAAATCTCCCGGGGACGTTTTAAAAATGCAGATCCTGATTCAACAGATCAGGATGGGCCTGCCTTCCCGACAAGCTCCCAGGGGGTGCTGACGCTTCTGGTCCAGAAATCACACTTTTGTCCATCCGGGGACAAAAGATTCTGGAGCATGCAGAGGGGTCAGGGAGAGAACGCACGTAAGCACTCACGTTCCTCACTCCGCAAGGCTGAGGCGGACATTACTGTAAATGAACAGGGCTTTCACTGACCTTCCCACCCCACAGACTGAGGCGCTGCACCGCGGTCGGCTGCATGACCAACCCTGGGCCGCCGAGGAAGGTGGTGCATTAGCTTCACCACAAACCCTGGGAGTCTGTCATCACACTGTCCTGAGGGACTTGCCGCCACTGAACCAACTGTGCACCTGGATCTCGGCTGTGAGGCTGACAACTTATGCAAACAGTCCTAATTCCGACGCGCTGGCGCTCCTTTACGCGGCAGGGGATCCCTGTGCACCCACGTGTCTGAAACCGTCTAGAGGCTGCCCTAACCGCAGGCGGGCAGAGGCCTCGGCAAGTTCAGAGCTGGGCAGAGGACTATGGAATTATTGCAGGTAGTCGGAGGGTCCATGGCTACAGACAACGGTTTTCCATGTATGTCCTATATTTTAAATGTGTGTAGAGATCATTAAGACAAACGTTTAAAAATACCCAAAGTATGGGTAAGTTCAGATTAGTTATGGGACATTGTGTCTTTTCTCAATTAGCGTTTATTAAAAGGCGTCATATATCACAGGGGGCTTCACAATATTCCGACCTTAAAAAGCGGTTCTCATCTTCCGGAACATTCACAACAAGTGGCCTGACAGAAGGACATTCAAATCTTCCAGGATTTCAGAGAATAAGATATATAGGTGTCAGCATTAAATATATAAATTTAAAGAAAATAATGCTCAAATTCTAGATGGCTGAATCTCTCCCTTTGTAAATCAAGAAAGAAAATGTTGGCAAAGAATTTGATCTCAGATGTTTTAATAGGGGCTCTTAGGCACTATGTACAGGATTCTCTGCCAAAGGTGGCCTGGTCGCTAGTGACCCGAATGACACCAAAAAACAAGGGCAGCTCAGGGGCCACTAAACAGTGGCTGTCTTGGCCGGCTTCACATCTTCAATCTCAGAAGACAGCCAGCGGTACGTGCGGTGACGTCGCAGCACCTCGATGGCCTTGAGCTCCAGGGGCGTGGCCTGAATACCCAGGTCTTCCAAGCCGGGCAGGTGAGGCAGGGTCATGTCTGTGATGTGAACCTGTGAGTAAACAAGACGCGCAGAGAGCACTGAAAAGCGGCCAGGGACACGGAGTGCTGGCCTCGCAAACACTCCAACCCGCAAACCGGCCTGAGTCCCGCTGCTGAGACTTCACAGGGTTCAAAGGATACGGGGCAGGGGTTGATGCCCAGAACCACTGAAAGCAGACCACAGAAAAGGGCTTGTGGAGGGAAAGGCAAGTGTCAGCTCAAGGTCTATCCGCGAGGACAAAACACAGGCTCCGGTGAGGGTTAAACAGCAGTCAGTCTGGGCTGGAGCAGACAGGTCGTCACATCTGTGAGGCTCAGTAAAGAAACAGGGGCTGAGGCAAAACCAGCCCGTCCCGAGCATCCCCTGGGCCTGTTCTCCGAGCACAGCTTTCCGCCTCGGTTTTGCTGAATCAAGATTATTCCGCGACAATCCAAGAACCTTTGTCTCCAGCTCTGGCTGACTAATGACTACTGACTAATGACTAACCTGGCTGACTAATGCTGACTATAGATCTAAAAATCCAAACCCACCTTGTTTGGAGGGAAGGAGGGTGAGTCCTGAGATTCCAGAGACCCCGGCTCATCCACAAGCACACGAAGAGGTTCGCTCCACACCCAGAGCCGTGTGCACCCCCCTCCTCCCACCCGAGCACGTCTGCCATCCTTCCACCAAAGAGCCGTCGAGCTGCCTCCCCGGATCAAATCCCAAACCCAGCAGCCTGCTGCCCCGACACTTCCTCGGCGACACACGTAAGACATGCATCCGTCAGACACGCGGAAGCGTCCTGGCCACAGTTCTCCCGCCCGATCTTTCCTGAACGCAGAAAGGACACCTTGGGATAACAGCTGCCCGCTCACATCTGTTCCCCAAGGACTGTGTTTCCATCTTGCTAACATTCTAGCTTTTAAGTTAACATTCAGAGGACACCCTGGCTGTTGCTTGTCGGTAAAAGGCCAAGAGATTTTCAAAGGGAGAGACGGCAGAGCGTGTGTATTTTATTTTGTGACCTCCCTAGAAACACTTCGACACAAACACTTCTACACACAGTGGGCAAACGATCAGTGAGGGAGACCGGCTTGGAGACAGCGAGATGGGAAGGGATCAGCGCACTGCAGGGGACGAGAGGCAGCGGGAGCTGGTCCAGAGGCTACGGAAGGGATGAGCTACCCTCCTGGATCAGAGTGGGTAGAGTGGAGATGACTATTTCCTCTACCCTTCTGGAAGTGGAGAATTTTCCATGCTATTATAAACATTTTCATAATAAAAAGCTGAATAAAAAGGTAGGAAGAGGGAGGTGAGACCGAGCATACAGTTGGTTTCCCATCAATACCTGCTGATGGGCCAGACCTGTGCCGTCCAACACAAATTTAATAAAACTCACATCTTATTTCTGCAGTCACACTAGCCATATTTCAGGCGTCCCACAGTCACTGTTGCTAGTGGCTACCTTCTGAACACTAGAGATGACAGAACATTTCCACCACAGCAGGAAGGATGCGGCAGTACTGTTTAGATGGGTAAGGAAAGGAAGAAATCATGGAGGATTTCCAGATTTCTGGCTTGAGCAACACAGAGAACAGTGGTATCATTAACTGAGCTGAGAGGGGCTAGGAGAGAAGCGGGTTTGCCATTGTACTCTCGGACGAGCCGTGTTTTGGATAACTATTACACAGCTAAACAGATGTGAGGCCTGCCACTGGGTGGGCGGGGAGGTCATCCAGGGCTGGAGTTGAAGCCGCTGCCAGGAGCTCACAGACAGCAGCCGGAGCCCGGGGCGAGATGAGGGTCACTCAGAGAAAGAGCAAGGACAGGAAAGGGCTGAGGACAGAGCCCTTGGTCCCCACCGTCAGAGACCAGGGACGGAGGGTGAACCAGGGAGACCGAGTGAGCACGAGAAGCAAGAGAATGTGGAGAGCGCAAGTGGAAACCGGGGTTTCAAGAGGACAGGAGCAGCGCCTCTGACCAACGTGGCTCACAGATTGGGTGAGGGCAGGTCAGAGTGCTGACCGCTGGAGTTGGCGGCACAGAGGTCACAGGTGGCCGGGAACAGAGCCAGGTTCGGGGAGACAAGGAAATAAAAGCCAGGAGTGGGTTAAAGCGAGAAGGAGGTAAGAAGCTGTCAACCACGGGTAGAGACAGCTCTTCTGAGGCGTCTGATGCACACGGACACAGACAAACAGGGCAGCGGCCAGACACGATGGGCCCAGGGAGGGACTTCGGCCTTTAAAAACACACAGAGCTAGCGTTAGGGCTTGTCTGTCTGTACGTGGATGGAGATGATCCAGCGGAGAAAGGAAAATTGAAAATGTCAAAGATAGGACCCCGGAGAGCCTGGGCCTGGGTGCATTTTGTGCACGAGGACGGCAGACGAGCACGTGGCGCTGAGACAAGGCGAGCCCGGGAGCTAGCTCGACACTCACTCCCCCATTTCCGCGGCTCTCTGCCCGGCATCCGCCCGGGCCAGTGTCCATCACCTCATACTCACCCGCTCCACTTTGTCCCTCGTGGTCCAGGGCTCAAACGGACTAATTTCGAAGAGTCGACCTAGCCATCTGGAAAGAGGAATGAACATGGCACATGTGGTGAGCGTCTCTGCTCGATGCTCAAGCCAAGCAAGCACGGGAGGCTGCCGGGGAGCCAGGAAGTCACCGCAGGTTTTTAAAGAAACGAACAAACATCCGAACCTCCTGGCCCCAGTGCCTGGGAGGTCGCCTCGCCTTCCACGCCAACAGCCGCATCACCTCCCTGTGGCTCTCCTAGGCACCCACCAGAGGGACAGTGAATCGGGAAAGCTTACGGTACAGCTGCCTCAGCAACAAGACAAACGCAAAAGATCCAACGTTCAGTGACACCTGTCACATTCAATCAAAGTTAAGCCCCAGACGTTCAAACAGGCTTCCGTCAAGGACACAGGGCGAGCCAGGTGGTATGCAAGATACAAAGCATGAGCTTAAAAGTAGGGGACCCGAGAGAACCAAAAATCCAAAAGTAAGGAGATGCCTAAGATCTACAGTTCAAATGAGGAAGCCAAGAGAGAACCCGGACAAGAGGGGCCTCCTGCTTCCTCAGCATCATCTCTTCACCCTACTGAAACCCGGGGTCTCCTTATCTGCCACCTGAGTTCCGTCTCACGTGTCTTCAGGACAGGGAGGCCCCTAGGAATTCCTCGGGGCCCCCACTGAGGACTGGAGGCAGAGCTGGGAGCATGTGCTTTGAGCAGCAACCATCCCTACGGCCAGGCCGGCTCTGCTCTTATCTGATTGTCCTAATGGGCCTTTAGGTCAAAAGTCATCAAACCCAGGGTTCCGCAGCTTTTTAAAAACCTGAAAAACATCATCCCAAAGGGAGGTATAAGAAAATGAAAAAGGAAGCTGAAGACAGGTCAGAAATTCTCCAGGAACATAGCAAGCCTCAGAACCTGTTCCAATGGCCAAAAAAAGGCCACTTCGCTGGCTTACAAAAACGAAACAAAACACACCGCCTACAATCCTCTGCTCTGGTCCTACGCTAACAGATCACCTCCAGTCTGTATTTTCGGGTCCTCAGGGGCCACGCCATGGGCATACGCAGCTCCAGGAGAAGCCTCAGGCGTAGGCACAACCACGAAAGCAGCTCCCTGCAAACTGGCTGATACCCCTCCACTGCCCCGAGGCCCCCACCACAAATGACCTCACCGCTAGCCCCAGTGCATGCCCTTTTGTCTTTATCTTACCTGACTTTTCTACAGCATTTCATTCCATAAACATTAACAAAAGGCCTACTGTGTGCCTAACACCGTTCTAGGTGCTGAAGACACAGATGTGAACAAAATAGCAAAGCTCCTCTCCTTAAACGGCATTCCCTCCTTAAAGCGTGCCCTTTCCTTTGGTGCCCAGGAGGCCAAAGTCTCTCCCTTCCTCACTTGAGCCTCTGGTTACTCTCTTCCGGCCCCCCTGACAAACTGCTCTTGCTCCGCTGGTCCTTTAAACGGAGATACTCCTCAGTCCTGCTCTTCCACTCAGTCCCCACTCTGCCCCGCTCGCCTCGGAGTCGCGCGAGTGTTGAATGAGATGAAGAAGGCAGCCTGAAAGACGGAACACTCCCAATAAACATTACCATCACACTGCCTTCTAACTGTCATCTCTCTGATACTTCTGTTAGGCCAGAAGCTTTTTTGAGGGTTTACTGTAACATCCTGAGTGCCTGGTACATTGCCTAAGACACAGCTGGCAACAAGAAATGTTTGTTGAATCACTGAATGACCAAACGAATGAAGAAGTGAGCTGCCGTGCTGCTTCATCAGTCAATCTCTGGCAAACTGGATGTGAAAGTCTCCCTGACCAGGACCTCAGTGTGTGATCATTCCAAGATGCTAAACCTACAGAGGGGAGAAGTGAAGCAAGAAGCAGGAAGAGCAAATAAGGCAACTGCAGGAAGCGGCTGAATTGACCTGTCTCCTTTCCCCAACCCCGGGATCAGACTGCCTTAATGAAGGAGGGGCCCTTTCCCCTCCTGGGTGAGTGGATGAAACAGAGGGAAACTTGATTGCTCCTTCACATGACCTGCCAAGCAAGACGCTGCCAATTAAACCCAGTGGCTTCTAACAGGAGAATCTGAAGACCTGCAGATTCAACCTTCCAACACAGTGTTTTTCTCACCCACAAATCAACATTCCCTTTCTTAGACTCCTCTGGCTCTTTCCTAGATGACTGTCAAGATAACAGAAGCACCTCCTGGTTAGAGATTCCCAGATTTCACCGCAATGGACGTACTCCCTCTAACCCCTGGGTGGGAGCATTACAAACGAAGTCTCTAGTTAGCTCTTTTCTAGAAGGCACAAAAAGTAGCGCTTTACTTACCGATAGACAAAATGTGGCAAAGGGTATGCCAGGAAGGGTCTGTGAGCCACGGCAAAGATGTACTGCACCAGGTCAAAGAGGACGTACCGACTGGGCCTACAAACAGAAAATTCACACTTCTTCAGATTATTTGCTCCTCACAAACTTTCGCTCTTAGTTTTACAAAATAACATCTTTCTTATGAAAAAGGAAACACATACGCACTATAGTAAATACAGATTAGCACAAAGAAAAACCACCCACCAAAGATGAAGTTAATAAACTTAATATATAATAATAAACTTAACTTCTCATCTGCTTATATTTAAATTTAATTTAATTTATTTTAAAATTTCATTTATTTATTTATTTTTATTTATTTTTTGGCTGCATTAGGTCTTCGTTGCTGCGTGTGGTCTTTCTCTAGTTGCAGCGAGCGGGGGCTACTCTTCATTGCAGTGCGCGGGCTTCTCATTGCAGTGGCTTCGCTTGTTGCAGAGCATGGGCTCTAGGTGTAGGCTTCAGTAGCTGTGGCACACGGGCTTAGTTGCTCCGCGGCATGTGGGATCTTCCTGAACCAGTGATCAAACCCATGTCCCCTGCATTGGCAGGCGGATTCCTAACCACTGAGCCACCAGGGAAGTCCCTCATCCCCTTATACATTTTTTGCTTTTATAAATATAAGATCACACAGGTCATCATATTCTGTAATGTCTTTTTCATTTAACGTTAAATCCCAATCACCTTTCTGTGTCACTAAACATTCTAGTGCATGCTTAATGGTTGCCCGTATTGTACTGCAGGTAATCATAATTATTTTATCACCAATTCTCAGGTTTTGGATATTTCAGCTACTAAAAATATTTTTCTTTTTTAAAATAATGTTTTAATGAACATTCTTGTTGCAAATATTTCTATATATCCATAATTATGTATCTGTAATATATTCCAGAAACAGAACTAGCTCAAAGTATATTTTGACATTTTAAGGCTTTTATCAAACCTCTTCCAAAGAGGTTACATCAACTTAATAGAAAATGCTAGTAGTCCCCTCACCAAAAATGAGTTTAGTCATAAAAAAATGAGCAAACGTAATTTTGTCCATCTGCCAGGTAGAAAAATGTACCTCAACATTTTAATTAGCATTACTTTAATATTAGAGATTAATTTTTTTCTTCATATATTTTTGGCCATTTACATTTATTGCTTTTCTCTCTTTCCTCCTGGAGTCTCTTTCTATAAGAATGGTTTGTAAAAATTTTTATATTTTAATGATATAGTTGGAAATGTCTTTTATTGTTTATATTACTGCCTTTTAATGTTTAATTGTCTTGTGGCATACAGAAGTTTAAACAGTTCGTTTAATCAAAACTACTGACTTCTTTTACTTCACTGTTTGGTTTTATGTTTAGAAAATCCCTCTATAGTCACTAGTGACATAAATAAATTTCCACATATTTATTCTAATGCTTTGTTTTTTTACCCAGAAAATAAGTCATCCTGCCATGTATTTTTGTATTGATATAGGATAAAGATGTTATCAACATTTACTGAAAAATCTACCCTTTCCCCAAATTTTGAAATATTACCCTTATCACACTCTATTCTTACATATATTTGAGACTGTTTCTGGACTTCCTGTTCTATTCCACCGATCTGAATAGTTCTGTACCAGTATAACCTAGCTTTAGTAACCATTATTGCTTATAATACACTTTAATATCTCTTCACCCATTTCCTAATCTCTTTGCCTTAGAAAGCCTGTGACAGCTGAGAGCTGAATTAAGGCAATTCTGTGAGAACCTCATCATTCTGACATTTTCACCAAAAAAAACCCACCCCAAAACAAAAAAAAACAAAAAAGAAGAAGAAAATGTCAGCTAGAGGAACTACCAGACAAAGCCCTCAGATAGCTTCCTTCAAGTTCCAGAAATCACTGCATATAATACATGCTATGCCAAAGAACAACTGCAATCTTCATGATGACAAGCAATACTGGTATCTTGGGCAAACTAACTATGTCATACACTTGCTCTTCAGCTCTTCTAAAGCCCTTTGTGTTCCATTAACTGTGACTCAAAGACTGGTCTATGTGCCCCTGCTCAGAGAAAGGTACACTGAAGGCCGTGTCCTTCCCAGCTTAGATTTCATGGTTCCATACTGTAGTCATTCCTCTGCAAATATCCTCAGCAAAACCTTGTCCCCAGCACCTCTCCACTATCCTAGCACAGCAAAACCCCTTCTCGGGTTAATCCAAGTATCTGCCTTCTTTGTGCCTGAACCCCCAGCAAGACACAGTTGCAGAGAAAACAGCCCTGGGCTAACTGGCTTCCCCTTACATTTCTGATCATGAATTTCAAGGGGAAGGCTCAGCTCTGCTTTGCAGTCCTACTGTGCGCTCCCAGGAGTGCTCTTTTCCTCTCCTCTCAGGGAGTGCTTCCTATCTTCTTCTCCATCCTCAAATTGTCCATACACCTCTCTCACCCACCCCATCCTGCCTTTTAGCTGATGATCTTGTCTTTTCATCTTTTTCTTAATGATGTCTCATGAAGTATGAAAGTTTTTAATTTCAGCGAAGTGTAATTTATCCATTTTTTTCTTTGATGGAGTATGCTTTTGATGTCGTATCTACAAAATCTTTGCCTAACCCCAGGTCTAGAAGATTTTTAAACGTTTCTTCCAAAAGTTTTATAGTTTAACCCTTACAGTTAGGTCTTGGATCTATGTTAATTTTTTGATGTATGCTGTGAAATCAGAATCTATGTTCATCCTTTTGCATGTGGATAGTACCATTGTTGAAAAGATTATCATTTCCCCATTGCAATATCATGGCACCTCTGGCAAAAATCTATCGTCCATAAACATAAAGGCTGATTTCTAGACTCTCAATTCTGTTTAATTGACTTCTTTGTCTATTCTTATGCCAGTACCACATTGTCTCTATAATTATTGCTTTCAAGTAAGTTTTGAAATTGGAAAGCTTAAGTGCTCCAACTTTATTTTTCTTTGTCAAAATGGTTTTGGCTACTGTGGGTCTTTTGCATTTCCGTATAAATTTAGAATCAATTTGTCAATTTCTGCAAAAAAGCATGGTCAAATTTTGATAAGATCGAGTTGAATATACAGATCAATTGGGGGAAAATTGCCATTTTAACAATATTGACTCTTCCAACCCATGAACATGAAATGTCTTTCCATTTACTTAGGTCTTCCTTCATTTTCCTCCTCAATGTTAGGTGATTTTCAGTATATAAGTCTTGTATTTCTTTTGTTAAATTTATACCTAAGTATTTTATTTTTTTGATGCTACTGTGAATAAAATTATTTTCTTTATTTTATTTTCAGACTGTTCATTTGCTAATATATGGAAATTGATCTTTATATATTGACATTGTGCCTTGTAACCTTGCTGAACTTGTTTACTGGTTCTCAGTTTTGTGTATGTATGTGTGTATCAATAGATATTTAAATGGACGGTTGATAAAATGGACCAACATCATGTAACTAATAACTACAAGAAAACTACGGGCAAAATGAAAGTCATGCCTCTGCCTTAGCCTCAGGGAAATAAACCAAGTTTTCCCTGGGGCTGAAGAGAAGTGTGCACACACATTTACAATGTTGCGAGGAAAAATGCCTACACTGCCCTGTGTATCTTACTTTTCCCATCACTGTGTCAGATAAGTATGACCTACTGCCACCTGGCACAGAGGCTGGACTGGCTGGGCAAAGGTAAAGAGGACAATGGCTAACTCATCCCAGAGCATCTCCACTGAGCAGTAAGCAAAGTCTATAAAACCATTTCTGCTCCTCTATTCCTTGGAATCCTGGTCTAAATATCTCTTGACTAGAACCTGGTATCTTTTGAGCCTAGTGTTTTATGGAAACCGTGCTGAACATTTTTTTTGTAAATAATTTTCCTAGAGTATATAACTGATTACACACTAATGTACTAAATTGGGAACTCAGGGAGACATACATCTTCCAGCAGCTGGTTGACATGGAAACACAATACAGAGTTTTTTGCACTGAAAAAAAACTTTACTAAACTAAATCTATAGTGATAGTGAAATGTGACAATATATGAATCCATAATGCTGGGAAAATATACCATGTCTCCTGGCTTGGAGAGAAGAATGTCTTTTCTCAAGAAGCAAGTAGGATTCTGGGCCAATTATTAGGTGAATTTGGTACTTTTCCACTGGGCAGATTGAGTCTTAGTGTTTTGTTTTGTTTTTTTAATTTATTTTATTTTAATTTATTTATTTTTGGCTGCGTTCGGACTTCGTTGCTGTGTGTGGGCTTTTCTCTAGTTGCAGTGAGTGGGGGCTACTCTTCATTGCTGTGTGCGGGCTTCTCATTGTGGTGGCTTCTCTTGTGGCGGAGCACGGGCTCTAGGCGCGTGGGCTTCAGTAGCTGTGGCTCAGGGGCTCTAGAGCGCAGGCTCAGTAGTTGTGGCGCATGGGCTTTACTGCTCCACGGCATGTGGGATCTTCCTGGACCAGGGCTCGAACCTGTGTCCCCTGCACTGGCAGGCGGATTCTTAACCACTGCGCCACCAGGGAAGCCCGGGTCTTAGTGTTTTAGTTTTAATTAATTCAGTAAAAAGGTCCTAAACCTAGCTGTGAGATGATTGAATAATTTCAGGTAAGTCACATAGCTTAACTGTGCCCCATTTTTCCTGAGAGCGAACTTCAACAAAGAGAGCATATAACAAATGATCAGTCTTGCAAAGCCCTAGAAACTGTACCCTAAGCCAGCCATTTCCAACCTTTTGGGGCATCGTGATGATCTAGCAAAATTCATTTGATTTTGCAACTGTACTTATTCCCTAAAAGTGTTTCGTTTGATTATCCTTTGATAGATTAAAAACATCACTGGAGTAGCACAAAACCATCCTTGGGAGTCACTGGACTATGGCTACATAACAGTCTAGGGCAGGGGTTCTCAGACTTTGGTGACAGAAGAATCATTTACTCAAGCGGACTCCTAGGTTCCCTCAATTCGGACTTAATATAAGCATTCAGGAGCTTCTGATAATGATGGCCTTTGGATGGTTCTTTGAGATATACTGGCCTCAGGGCCAAGACAGTAAGGTTTCTGGAATAAATATCATCCAAGAAAGACACTGAAAAATGTAACCAACAGACCTGTGAGCAACAGGTTTAGAAATCATTGTTGTTGTAAATCACGGTTCTTTCATTTTAACAGGCTGCGCTATTTTAAAGTCAAACTCCAGCCACCTACCCAACAAAGGCAAAAGTTTTCCCTCTGGCATCTGGATCCTTAATTGCATTAATAATTCCTTTGGTGACATCCACAATCTACAAGAAATTATAACACATGTTTAAGTAACTGTTGAAAGAGAGAGAAACAGAGAGAGATGGGGGAGAGAAAGGAAGAAAGAGAGGAGGGGAGGGAGGAAGGAAGGACAGCAGGCCACATGGATCACAACAACAGAATGATAAGATTAAGATGACGTCATTGTCTGTTTTCAGAACCCTCCTAAAAGAACCCACATCTCAAGAGCTCAAATAACCTCCACATGGGAGGGTCATCTGAATACCTTCTCCAGTCGGAGCGCGTTAGCTTGGCGGGCATCCAGGCCTCTCCCACCGGCTCCAACCTCACCCCCTCCTCCTCCTCCTCTCCCTGTCACTGTGCTATCACAAAGCATTAGTCCAAACCACACGGAACTGCCAATATTCTACCATTTTGACTTTTAAAAATAATAATAATCTTACATGATTTCAGACCCCCTGGTTTTCACTAGGGGTGATTTTGGCCCCCAAGGGACATTGGCAAATGCCTGGAGGCAGTTTCAGTTGTCACAGCTTGGGGGGTGCTACTGCCACCTGGTGGCTGGAGGCCAGGAATGCGGCCACACATTCCACAGCAGCCGCCACGGCAAAGCGTTACCGGCCCAGGAAGTCCACAGTGCCCCAGCTGAGAGACCCTGGTTCAACACAACGTGGACTCCGACATGCTCTCTCACCTCTGGGCCCCTGTACACACCGCTCCCTCTGCATGTGAATCATCTTTAGGGTCTCACGTAAGATGTCCTTTCCTTGGAGGCCTTCCCTGACCCTCAAGTCTGGAGTAGGTGTCCTCTGACATATTTACGTAAAACCCTCTCCTGTCACAGCACTTATCACGCTGCATGACAATTGTTTTGCTGACCTGCCTCTGACCATCTTGAGGACAGCAACGTGTGTCTGTGTCATTAGCATCTCAATATTCCCAGTGACGTGCAGTGTGCCTAGCACATTAAGGGCTCAACACAGTTTTCTTAAATGAATGAACAGGTGAAGACAGAGAATACATGTACCTCTTAGGTAAACTGAGAGGCAACCAGTCAAAGCAAGCTGACAAAGATGAAAATGATGGAATTACAGGATTAGGATAAAACTGGAAAACTGATCACCTGACTCCTGAAGTCAGAGAAAGCTCCTTTATCCAGGGTACTTACATATACTGGTTGTTTCACTGTCTTCTTGCCCAAGGAAATAAGAGGGACACCACCAAACCATCGAATACCTGGCGGAAGAAAGACAACATTCTTAGAAGGCCTAGGCTGCCTGAAGACCCACACATCTCCAGGTGCCCCAAGCTGGAATAACCATTTTGCGTAGTAAAAGTAAGGAAATAAATGTAGCTGACTCTGAGGCAGTTAATGGTCCTACAAGGGGCAGCCATTTGTTTTTCACACAACAAACATAGAAAGTAAAAGGGCCAAATACTTAGACACAAAGAACAAGGGAAAGTAGTCAGGTGGCTTGTCTACCTGTCTTCCACTCTGCAGTGCTAAGCGCACGGCCACTCCCAAGACTGCACTCTACCTGCACCCTATTCTAATCAACAGATCAACAATAAAACTAACCCAGAGAAAGATGCAGGTGAAAATAGGAATTTAGTGTATGATGAACGCAGTACCACAGATACGTAGAGAATGGAAGTATTTAATAGATGACGCTGAGATAATCATTCTACTCTCTGAAGGAAAAAAACAAAAAAGAAATGGCTCACATCTTGCCATAAGCCAAAACAAAATCCCAAGTGGCTTAAATGTAAAGGTAAAAAAAGATTTTCTTAAAAAAACTTTCTTTTTTTTTTTGGCCACGCCATGTGGATTCTGGGATCTTAGTTCCCGGACAAGGGATTGAACCTGTGCCCCCTGCAGTGGAAGCGTGGAGTCCCCACCACTGGACCACCAGGGAAGTCCCTTAAAAAAAACTTTTAAAAGTAGAAATTATTTATAAGAGCATCCAAAAGAACAAAATACTTAGGGAGAGACTAAACCAAGTTGGTTAAAGACTTGCACACTGAAAACTACAAAACATTGCTGAAAGAAATTTAAAAAGACACAAATGGAAAGACATCCCACGTTCATGGATTGGAAAACTTAATATTGTCAAGATGTCAGTACTACCCAAAGCAGCCTACAGCTTTAATGCAATCCCTATCCAAATCCCAATGGCGTTTTTGGCAGAAAGACAGGAAACTCCATTCTAAAATTCATATGGAATATTAAGACATCCCAAATGGCCAAAACAATCTTGAAAAAGAAAAGAAAAAGAGTTGGAGGTTTCACACTTCCTGATTTCAAAACTTACTGCAAAGCTACAGTAATCAGAACAGTGTGTAGTGATCAAAACAGTGGCATAACGACAGACATAGACCAATGGAATGGAATAGAGAGATATAATCATTGCACATCTGGCCAAAAAATTTTTGACAAGGTGCCAGCACCATTCAAAGGAGAAATGATAGTCTTTTCAACAAATGATGTTGGGAAAACTGAATATCCACAGGCTAAAGAATGAAAGTGAACATTACCTCACACCATACACAAAAATTAACTCAAAATGGATCTAAGAGCTAAAAGTACAAAACCCTTAGAAGAAAACACAGGGGAAAAGCTTCATGACAACGGATTTAGCAATGACTTCTTGGCTAGGACACCAAAAGCATAGGCAACAAAAGTAAAAATAGATAAACTGAACTACATCAGAATTAAAAACTTCTGTGAAACAAAGGACACAATTAACAGTGTAAAAATGCAACCTATAGAATGAGAGAAAATGTTTGCAAATCATATGTCTGATAGGAAGGGGGTTACTATCCAAAATGTATAAAGAACTCCTACAATTCAACAATAACAAAGAACCACCCAATTAAAATATGAGCAAAGGACATGAATAGACATTTCTCCAAATAAGATATACAAATGGACAACAAGCACGTGAAAAGATGCTCAACATCGCTAATCATTAGGGCAAAACCATCAGATATTACCTCATACCCATTAGGATGGCTACTATCAAAAAACAGAAAATAACAAGTCGTTGACGGGGATATGGAAAAATTGGAACCTTGTGCACTGTTGGTGGAAATGTAAAATGGTACAGACATTAAGGAAAAACACATGGTAGTTCCAAAAATTAAAAATAGAACGATATGCTCCAGCATTTTCACTTCTGGATATACATCCCAAAGAACTGAAAGTAGAGTCTCAAAGAGATATTTGTACACCCGTGTCCATCAGCATTAATCAGATAAAATAATGCAAAGGTGGAAGCAACCCAAGTGTCCACTGACAGATGAATGGATAAACAAAATGTGGTCTATACATACAATGCATTATTATTCAGCTTAAAAGGAAGGAAATCCTGTCACATGCTACAACATGGATGGATCTTGAAGACATTATACTAAGTGAAATAAGCTAGTCACAAAAAAGACAAACACTGTCTGATTCCACTTATATGAAGTACCTAGAGTAGTCAAATTCATCGACAGAAAGTAGAATGGTGTTGCCAGGGGCTGGGGGGAGGGGGGAATGGGAAGTTTTTTGATGGATACAGAGCTTCAGTTTTGCATGATGAGAAGAGTTCTGGAGATTGTTTGCAGTACAACGTGAATACACATAACGGTACTGAACTGTACACTTAGAAATGGTTAAGACTGTGTGGTCTGCTCGGGCTGCCACAATAAAATACCACAGACTGAGTGGCTTATTTCAACAAGAGAAATTTATTTTCTCATAGCTCTGGACGCAGGAAAATCCAAGATCAAGGTATCGGCTGATCTGGTTTCTGGTGAGAGCTCTCCTCCTGGCTTACAGGCAGCCGGCTACGTTCTCACATGGCTTTTCCTCAGCGCACACAGGGAGGGAGAGGATGATCTCTCTCTTCCTCTTTTCCTAAGGCCACTAATCCTGTGGGTTAGGACCCCACTCTTATGACCTATCACATGTGTCTGACAAAATAGGATGCTACCTCTTTGTCTTTCAAAACCAACACCTAAGTGACTTGGAAAACAGACTGAAAGTGAGGCAGCACTAAGAAAAGCGGGGCTTCGTAGGCCAAGTACAAATGAGGCACTGACCCCATGCCAGGTGCTGTAACATAAGCTAGCTACTCCATTAACCAGCACACTGGTCCTCAGGGGGACATCATCATGTTCATCTTAACAGATGAAGAAGCTGCGGTATTCAAAGACCTGCCAGAGTCCCAGAGCTGGTCAGTCCCAGGACCCAATTCATAGTCAGGTCTTGAACTCCCAAGTCCAGGCTCCTTCCAGGCATCTAAGCTGCTTCTTTTGATACAGAGTGACGAAGATCAAGAGAGGGACCATGCTGACTGGAAAAAGAGAACCTTTGGGGAGAAAAGGGCAACTCGAGGAGAAAAAAATTCAACCTCCATCTTCCAGCCAGAGAACATGGTTTGCTTGTGATTAACTTCAACCTGGTTAACCAGCATTCCCCCTCCTACTGTTAAGGAAGAAGACCTACTTGCAAAATAATTGAGGAATCTATCCTCTCTTCCAAAGATGTCCGATGGCTTTATGATGGTAGCTTCTGGAAATGCGTCTCTCACTTCTTTCTCTCCAGCAGCCTTAACAACCAAACACAGCAGAGTTCTGCGGTGAGTTAACGAAGCTCCCACTCCTTCCACTACGGGGACGCTACGCATATTTCAAGGTCGTGCTTCCTCCAGGTTAAGGGAATCATATTATTCATAACACTCAGCTACAGTCACCCCCCCGCCCCCGCCCTTATATTCAGTTTCGCTTTCCACAATTTCAGTTACCCACGGTCAACTGCGGTCCAAAAATATTAAACAGAAAATTCCAGAAATAATTCGTAAGTTTTAAATTGTGTGCTGTTCTGAGCGGCGTGATGAAATTGCATGTCATCCTGCTCAGGCCTGCTGGCACGTGAATCTCACATCGTCACAAGAAGGGGGAGTACAATCAGCAGATATTGAGTGAGAGAATGGGGGGCCATCCATGAAACATTCATAAACATTCATGAAATTTTTATTATAGTCTATTGTTATAGCTGTTTACTTTATTAGTAGTTATTGTTGTTAGTCTCTTACTGTACCTAATTCATACACGAAGCTTTATCACAGGTATGTGCATATAGGAAAAAGCAAAGTATATATGGGGTTTGGTACCATCTTCGGTGTCAGGCATCCACTGGGGGATTTGGAATACATTCCTCATGGTAAGGAGGAGACAAGTCTACACGGAAATTTTTTAAAAAATACTAACACATAAAAACGCTCCACCTCTTATAGCTCTTGCTGGGTTTCTTCCCATATTTATTCTAAGGAAGTTTATGTGGAAGAAGAAAGAAGAAAAATCAGAGTAGACTCACTTCCTAGACAAGGTGCAGATACCAGCACCTGGTTCAGCCATCCTGCCTACCCGCACCCGCTGGGGGTGACATCAGAGCCCCGGTGGACTTGGACCTCCGTTTCTTGAGCTTCTCAACTCCAGGGACCTCGTCTTCACCCCACTTCAGCCACTCTCCACTTGGAGGCCTCAGACCAGAACAACCCAAGTGCCCCTCCTCTGAGCCCTACATGAAGACGTGCCGCTTTCAGAGGACCAGCTCCTGGGCCGCCAGCCTGTTCTCTGCTCCTCTGCTCCTGAGATGTGTTCCTTCAGCTTCTCGGGGACCCCATTCCACTGGGTCTGCCCTCCTCCACACCAATCCCTCCGAACGTCCCTTGCCCCACATTAGATTCCATGGCCCAACTTGTCCATCACTCTCTTAGCGATACTGTAGACTACCTGTCCCCTTGTCCTCTACTCCACCCACCAGGCAAAATCCCAGTCCTGGAAGAACCTACTAGCCTCCTTCTTTAAGCCATGCACTCCTGCTGCCTTCAGAGCTACAGGAAAATAAACAAGTACAAATCATCAATTGGTAACACATAAATTCCTGTCCCCAGTTTTAACCGGGCTCGTAACATTTCCCAGAAATAGGGTTTCCTTCTAATTAGTTTACATTTCCAGTTGACAAATTTCAAACCTTTTCTGTTCTATTCAAATTTCTCCCTTACTTTCCCCTCTTCCTTCCAGTAAATGACTTCATCTTCTAATTCAAGGAGAAAGTACAGCAGCAGAGAAAAACCACCTGGTGTTCCCAGTGCTGAATCTACAAAGCCAGGGGCACGAAGCAACATTCTCTCCTCCTTCCTGACCAGAGTGGAGGAACTCACCTCCTGTCACCTTCTCAGAAACCTGCCCATTACTCCAGCCTACACATCTGCAGTCAGGCTCCCCTTACCTGCACCTTCCCACCAGCTTTCAACGTCAAGATCGTCTACCTTAAAAGAAAAAAGAAATTCCAACTCCACATGCCCCTCCAGCCTCCTGCCCCCTCCTTCCTCTTAGTAAACCACCTGAGAACAGTGCTGTCTTACTGTCCCTGCTGCCTCCGCCCCTGCCTGCTCTTCACTCACTGCTGCCCCGACACCTGCTCAAACTGCTCTTGATAAGCCCACCGAGGACCTGCGGTGTAGACCCCGGCTGAACCTGCAGCTCTGACTCACCTCTTCATCTTCCCCCCGCTTCTGTAACCTCAGACTCTCCTGGCGTCCCTCCTGCCCCTCCGTCCGCCCTGCTCAGTCCTCTTGTTTGCTTTTGCAGGAGCACCCTTCTCCTCGTCCCCCACACCCCCGTCAGTGCTCCTCTGGGTGCTGTCCAGAGCTCTCTGCTCTCGATTCATCCCCATGAGGCCACCTGGTCCCCTCGTGTTGCTTCAATTAACAACAAACAGTGGGGACTCCCACGTTCATATCCCCAGCCACGCTCTTTCTTCGGAGCTCCAGGATCTTAAACCCCATTCTCCACTGGGACCTGGCTGACTGACATGCACTTGAGCTGCAACCTGAGTCCCAAACTGGATCATCCTCTTCCATTCTCCACAAATAACGCCTCTCAACTTGTGCTACACGCTGGATTACACAGGGGGAGGTGTAAACACTGATGTCCGAGCTCTACCCCCAGAGCCGCTATTTCCGTTGGTCTGGGTGCCCTGGGCATCAGGATTGTTCAGTCCCCTCCATGATTCTAATGGGCCACTAAGGCTGAGAACCCCGCCCCCAGCACCCGGTCCTTCTCAAGGGTTCCTCGTTTTGTTCAACAGGAGCGCCATCCACGCAGGGGTTTAAGCCTGCGGGCTGGGCACCGCCGAGCCCTCCCTCACCCTCACCACTGACTACCGCACCTCCGCCCCCTCCAGACAACTGCGAACGCGGGTGATTCTCTGAAAGCTAGGGCAGAGGCAGGCACGGGCTTCACTCTCTCACTCCCTCTCCCTCGCTCTCATACAGAGAATAGTGTGTACGCTGACTTATGACTTATAGTAAGCCTTACGTTAAGTACGGTAATGACGGTGAGCAGGCCTGTAAAATTTTTAAAAAGTATTAATTTTGACTTCAGGTTAAATCGTTGCTACTTAAAAGTGTAACTACTGATATATGAATTCCAGCAATAGTATGAAAACCAGCTTATCACAGAACGCTTTGAAATCCCGAGTCAGGTGTTCTGCACCAATTCCTATTTGCCTTCCAGGAACTTTGGTTTTGAGGATGTTTCTGTAAAGATTCCCCTAGTGCATCCCCTAGTGCAACACCTAGTGCATCTGGAATTGTTTCCCTCAATGGACTAGAAACTAGATGTGGGCTAAGACCATGTGTGTTTTATTTACCCTGTATCCCCAGCGCCTACTACAACATGGAGCACACAATAGGTGCTTAACAAATAATCTGGTCAATTAAAGAATGCAGTGGAACCAAAAGCTGGAGCCGGTGTCAAGGAACTCTGCGTCCTTATCAATCTGACCCAAAGCGGCTCCTTACGGCAGGAACCAACTGCTGAAGGCATTCCCGGGCACCACAATCCCTACTGAGTCCCTGATGATAAAACACTGCAGGTTACAGACCGACTCCAAACCAGGCTGCTCAATCCCTAGGCACGATCTGGACCGCAGTGGGGTTTCTGGGAGTCCAAGAAGCCTGACTACAATGTGAACAGCCATTTTCCCTGGCAAATACTTACCCTGTCACCCCCAGCCTTCACATTACCCCTCAAGCATGGCATAAGATCATGGCTATGCAAGGGGTCAGAGAAAGAAGGATGGTCCTTTAGCTTTGGTGGCTGACACAGGTATGACTCTTATGCAGGAAGCATACTCTACCTTTTGTGTTTACTCTGTAATTCTGTGATGTGCCAAGAAACTTTACACCCTGGAGCGTGGGTAATAGTATGATCTACCCATCTTTGAGGCCGCTTAGCACAGTTCCCTGCAAACAGAAGGCACGCAGCTACAACTCGGCCACACAACAATCACATCCTGGATATGGAGAATTAGAAATCCCCCTTGATTCTGGATACATCAGTGAGAAACCTTTCTCACTTAAACTCACATTTCCAACGGGCTAAGAAACTCAAGCTCTGTGAACCACTTCCCAAATCAACTTGTTACTTACCTTATTTCTCAGATATTTAGAAGAGCTTTTAATATCGGCATTCAGATGTGAAACGTGAATAAATTTTTCAACTCCAGCTTCCTTGGACACTTGAGCGATTGCTTGGGGAATCTTTACAAAAACATCCTCAAAACCAAAGTTTCTAGCAGGAAAAAATAGGGATCGGTTAAGAACACCTGACTCAGGACTCCAAAGCATACTGTGATAAGCCGGTTTTCATACTATTGCTGGAATTCATAATATCAGTAGTTACACTTTTAAGTAGCAACGATTTCACCCAAAGTCAAAACTAATATTTAAAAAAAATTTTACAGGCCTCCTCACTGCCATTACCACACATAATGTAAGGCTTACTATAAGTCATAAATCAGCATGCATACTATTCTCTGTCCTCAAGGAATCCCAAGGCTGAGGCCCTTTAAAAACATCTGGCTGCACTGACTGGGCGGGGAGGGGAGAAGTGCTGGGTGCTGGAGGGGAAATCACTGCTCACCCCCAGGCCTTTGCTCTCCTCAGGGGAAAACAAGGAAACTAAACAAATACATCAGTGCTTGCTTCCGCAGCACATATACTAAAATTGGAACGATACAGAGAAGATTAGCATGGCCCCTGGGCGAGGATGACACGCAAATTCATGGAGCGTTCCATGTTAAAAAAAGAAAAAAAATGCATCAGTCACCAACTAGATCCAACAACACGAACGAAGTGTCTGCCCTGTACAAAGCACTGCTGGTCATCACGGGGGCTATAAAGTTGGATAAGACCCTCCAAGTCATCAAAGAACTTAAAAATATGTGATGAGGCAGACGTCTCTAAATCAGTCTCAGTCAAACTCTCATAAATTTGAAGAAAGAGGCGTGAACAGAGTGCTGCGGAAGCACAGGATTCAAGCATTATTTGTTGATAAACAACCCACACAAGGGCTAAAAAGAACTGTTCAAACTGGTACTCATGCCATCTTTGATTAAAAACGTGGAGAATAGATTGAGAACGCTGTTCACGCGAGAAAACCCAGTGTTCAGCTTGCCGGTCAGTGGGACAGGAAAACCCTCCTTCCTGACTCCACCCCAGCTGGTGATGACTGGCATAATCACTGGCACAATCCGCAGTGGCTTTTTATTGCTTCTTACACCAGACTTACCACCAACTGAACCCCCGGCGGGGGGAGGTTTGGGGTTAGGTGGGGAGGGTGGTCACTGGCTGTGGAAAGGTTGTTCAGTCAATACTCATTGATGAACTAATGAAAAATGTCACAACTACAATCCCTGGCATGTTACGTGCCCAACAAATGTCTACTGAACCTTAAGCCAGCTTTGCAAAGGAGAAACGAGGGTCAAAGACTTACTTGGTTTCCCATTCTCGCCCAACGAGATTGATGACCACGTTGCTGTGCTCCACAGCTCTTCGGATCGAGTCCTTGTCTCTCCCGTTCCATTCCTATAACAGCAGGAGCCAGTCACATGAAAACATCAGGGGTGCGCCCTGGCACAAAACACGTCTGTAGCTCCCCCCATCAGCAAGACTCACAACGGGCCCTCTGTTGTCGTCAGGAGACGGTGCCCTTTCACACCGGCTCCACTGACTACAACAGATTCTCTGGCTCTTCTGGAAACAAAGAGGTCAAAGCACATTTTATTCAGCTAATAGCAGGTGACAGAACTAGAAAAGACACTATTCATTTTCACGGGGCAGAGCAATTTTTGTCCTCCCAACGGCCCCGCAGAAGCCTGTAAAGGAATCTAGCAATCCAGTCTCCCTTCCTGAATGAAATACAGCCAAAGAACCGAGGATCATTTGGGAGGCAAACTGACTTTCCCTTGTTAGCACCAACCAGTTAGACGGAAGATAGGAGGGGTGTCTCTCAAAGGTTAACGTTAAATTGGGAATACTCGTGACTACTTTCTTATTTCTTTTTAACTCTTTACTCTTTGTAATCCCAGATCTGGTCATTTTTGCTTCAAAGACATGAAAACAGCACTCAGAGAGAAGTGACCTGCCTATCAGTTCAGGGTGAGCTGATGGCAGACTTCGGTGGAGACCTACACTTGTGAGCAGGCGTTTAGGACTTAGGTCAGATCAACGTGTCTTGTCCAAAACAGTGACAAAGGACTAAAGACCCCCAGACAAAGGCAGAGCATCTTCTATGTTAAAATGAAAACAAAATTTGAAAGCATTTTGAAGGAAGATAATAAGTAGTATGGATTTCTTAGTTGTATCTGTGAGTGAGGGGGGTGGGAGGGAGAGTGAGAAAAGAGGGGAGAACGGAAGAGAAGCGGGGGGCTGGGGGAGAAGAAGAGACAGCGAGCAATAGAATGCCTGTGCAATTTAGAAAAGAGAGAGAGGGCTACGGGAATCAGATTCAAGAGCAAAAAGATGAAGCCCTCGCCAGGCAGCACTGGTGACAACTGACTGTGGAGGATGCAGTACAAGAGACAGAACGCAAATTCCACCGTGCCATGTACTATCAGTGTACAAATGCTCTCTCCAGACGCCATGCAAAACTTGAAAATACGACCTACCCCACGGGGTTGCTATGACGAGTAAGTGAAATATACAGAAAATCTGCAGCACAGCGAGCAACACACTCAACGAGAAAAGCGCTCTACACATAATGAGCTTAACACGGCCTTTTCAGAGAAGACGACACAGGCGGGAAAGGGTGAACCCAAGAAGACTCAGAGGGGAAGAGCTTGCGGCATAACTGCGTGAATGGCCCAAGAGTGATGCTCGGAGAGGAGCAGTCAAAAGGAAACCAAGTTCCCAGGAATAAAGGCCCAGGGGCACGATCAGGCTGGTGAACCAAACGGCTGTTCAGACGGCAGTTTCCAACAGAGACTAAAGTAGGGAGATCGGCACCCCACACCCCATGTGGTCCCTCCTTCTCAAAAATAAACAACAACGATATAGTGAGGCCTCCCCCCTGTTACAACTTTCCTGGGCTTCCCCTTTCATAAACATGACCGTATTCAAAGTTATGCACTTTGTGTCTGTACGCCCTGTTAAGACTGAGTTCCCCGTGGTCTTGTTCAACAAGACACACTCAGAGCTTAGCTCAACGCCAGGAAGGGAGCAGACACAATAAACACCCATGGAAAGCATGGAATACATGTCATTCAGCTTAATTCCAATGACTCCACATTTGCAAGCCGGTAAAAGTTTTCATCCATCACTTGTGAAATACGTCAGTTTTGAGGACTGACAAGATGACTGATGATCTTCAGTCACAGAGAACTAGGAAAAGGCTAGGCTCCTCTGACTGTAACACCAAGCAGATACTTGAGAAAAAAGATTGTGGAAAAGAAAAACACTTCAGAAATAAGAAATTTCCAATATAAATATTATATTTAGCTTGTGAAACTTCAGTAAAGAATAAATGAAAATGCCGTTAAAAATAAGTCAAAATTTAATGAGGTCACAAATAATCTGTGTGAATAAAATAGATTGTTTCTCCACAGGAAACTGCAGGCACTGGGACAGCGTCATTCTCTGTGGAAAGGACCTGTGCACTGTAGGGTGCTCTGCATCCCTGGCCCCTGCCTAATAAACCAGTATGGTCTCCGGTCACTGGGACAGCCAAAAGGGCCCACACGTTTCCCGTCACTCCCTTGAAGGCTCTCCCCACACAATTTCCCCTACCCTGCTGGCAACTAACTGTTGGCCTAAAGGAAGAACCTGCAGGTTGAAGAATAAGGACAGTGACTGCTCAGGAAGAAGTGCTGGAAGTCAAGTCCAAGCCAACCAAGTCATAAAACACCCTACTTGTGATTTTCTCTATCGAAGCACTGCCCAAGAGAAACATAACACGCGGCACATATGTAATTCTAAATTTCCTCTTAGCCACTTTTAAAAGAATAAAAAGAAACAGGTGAAATTCATTTTAATAATATTTTATTTGACCCAATTTATCCAAAATACTATTTCAATAGGTAATAAATGTAAAAAATTATTAACAATATATTGAATATTATCTTCTTCGAACCAAGTCTTTGAAATCTGATGTGTAATTCACACTTACAGCGCACCTCAATCCACACCAGCCACATTTCAGGGACTCAAGAGCCACACATGGCTGATGGCTACTGGCCAGCACAGGTTTAGAGCAGAGGTTGGCAGACTATGGCCCACAGGCAACTCTAGCCTGCAATCTAGCTTTGTAAACAAAGTTTTATTGGAACACAGCCATTTGTTTATATATTATCTGTAGCTGCTTTTAGGCTACAAGGGCAGGGCTGAGTAAACATGACAAAGAGCCTATGACCTGCAAAGCCTAAAATATTTCCTATCTGGCCCTTTAGAGAAAATGTTTGCTAACTGCTGGACTAGGGTTTACAAGAATGGCCTGTGAATGGAGGATGCCCTTGGTCCACTCCGGGATGAAGTTGCTGCTTTATTATACTGCCTCTCTATGCTAAAAATGACCTTAGTAATTTACATTTATCAACTCCAATAATCAGTAACAGGGGCTCTTACCAGAAAGATAATCTGGCCCAGGTCACCCATTGGGCGAAGGTGCATGGTATCATATGGCTCACACCGGTAGGGGACGATCACCTGTGACCCCATGCGACCTAAAAAAGAATGGATTGGAACAAGGGTCAACATTAACATAATATGGTTACATTATACAACAGTGATTTTGTCACATTTAAATTCTAGTATGATAGGTGAATTGATTCTATTTTTAGTAAGAAACATATTTTGCCATGCTAGAGATGTCATAACTTTTCAGAGCCCCCTTTCCTGTATTAACGTCCAATATAGGAAGTCTGGGCCTGTTCATAACATACAGCAGACCAAAATCACATAAATCCAAGATAGGAGTAATTCAAAACACCGTTACAATGAAAAGAAACAGTTCTCATTAGGCAACTGTAATAAATGGCTTTGGAGTACGTTGAACGCAAGGAACTTTACCAAGGTGGTTGACAACATAGCGGCCCAGGAATCCCGTTGCTCCAAACACAGTGGCCACAATCCCACTGACTGAGGAACGCCCACCTTTCCCATGAGGTGTGAGTGCAGGATGAAGCTGGCGCTGGGGTGGGCCACGAAACACAGATGTGGCTATTGTAGTAACAGAAGAACCTTAAAGAGAACCCCAGAATATACATAAAATTGACCATGAACTCAAACAGCTTCTTTTCCTAGAAACACGACATTATTTTGCTATCAGTATTTTCATTTACTTAGGTTACAGTTTAAATTTAACTTTTATAATTTAAGTAACAACAGCAATAATAAACCAAATTATTGCAACAAACAATCCATAGGACATAAGGAAATGTATAAAAGTTAGAAAGCAAACTCCCTGCCCTATAGGATATAGTTTACCTAAAAAGATAAATCACGTTGAGAAAGGTAATAATAAACAGTTACAAATTAAGAGTATAAATCTCTACATGAAAGGAGCAGAGAGAATGCAAAGTAAACATGCCATGTTAGAGAATCATGAGGAAGGACTCCTGAATAAAGGGTTTTGAGAAAGATCTGAAAGAGTAATAACAGGAAAGATAGATTTGCACGTGAAACACATAACACATCTAACAACGTAGGGGTGGGAATGAATAAGCCCAGCGCAGGGAACAGCAAAAGACGTACCTGGAACAGACTGTAAAACTGATGATGAATGAAAAACAGAGTTGATGATATGGGTTGGAGGTAGAGGTAAGAGATTATTATTATTATTATTATTTTTTGAGGTACGCGGGCCTCTCACTGTTGTGGCCTCTCCCATTGCGGAGCACAGGATCTGGACACGCAGACTCAGCGGCCATGGCTCACGGGCCCAGCCACTCCACGGCATGTGGGATCTTCCCAGACTGGGGCACGAACCCATGTCCCCTGCATCGGCAGGCGGACTCTCAACCACTGCACTACCAGGGAAGCCTAGAGATTATTTTTTTAAAAGAGTACAGTTCAGGGGCTTCCCTGGGGGTGCAGAGGTTAAGAATCTGCCTGCCAATGCAGGGGACACAGGTTCGAGCCCTGGTCTGGGAAGATCCCACATGCCGTGGAGCAACTAACTCTGCGAGCCACAACTACTGAGCCTGTGCGCCACAACTACCGAAGCCCGCAGGCCTAGAGCCCATGCTCCGCAACAAGAGAAGCCACCGCAATGAGAAGCCAGCGCATGGCAACAAAGAGTAGCCTCTGCTCACTGCAACCAGAGAAAAGCCCACGCACAGCAACAAAGACCCAACACAGCCAAAAATAAATAAATTAATTAATTAGTGTTAAAAAAATAAAAATAAGAGTACACTTCAGACTTAATAAAAAACTAATGAAAATCATCAAAAGTAGATAAGTAAGTAACTAAGAAAGTATCAATAAGTCTGTTCTGCTTTCTAGAGCTGACTTTCCAGTGGCACTGTGCCCAGAAACCACTGATTTTCCCATCCAAAAGTATGGAATTGGAGAAAAAGCCTAGCTTACCGAATAGTTACTGCAACCATAGAGACTAGAAACAAACAATGCAGATCAGACACATAATAGTAACAAAATAATAATGTATAAATAACAGCTAAACTTACAAAGGCACCTGGCATCATTCTTAGCGCATAATAGATATTATTTTATTTCACACTACCTTTATTGCCACTTTACAGATGAGGAAACCAAGGCTCAGAGGGGTTACATGACTAACCCAAAGAGCCTGCAAAGGAAACTGAAAAGTGGCCCAGTGAGGTGAGAGGAAAGAAACAAAAGAAAATGGTGTCCAGAAGCCAAAAGAAGAAAGTGATTGATGGAGAGAATAGTCAACTCTATCAAATGCTGCTGAAAAGTGAAGTAAGAGGAGGGCAGAGGACCCTAGGATCTAGAAAATGTTGGCTGTAAATGGCCTGAACAAGAGCAATTTGATTGGATTAGGAGAGTGCGGCAGGGAGGTCCTAAGAGGAGTATCGAAAATTCTTCTCTGGGGATACGATGTAAAGGGACAAAGAAAAATGGGACTAGAGGAACAGGAAGACAAGGAAGGGTTCTTTTAATATGAAATATTATAACATATTTAGATGTTGATGGGAACGACCCAGTAGAGGGGAAATGTTAATGACTCAGGAGAGGGGAGGAAGAGGGGAGGGAGGATGGGATCAAAGGCCAAATGAGGGAACTGGCCTTCCATCAGACCAGGAGAAGCTCATACACTGTAAGAGGGGGGAAAGCAGAGAATTATCCCAGCTCAGCTATTAGATTTTCATTGTGGGAAAAAGATTGTTCCCATCTGATTCCTTTCCGTTCTCTGTAAAGCTAAGAATAAGACAGAAGCACGTGTTAAAAGTTTTAGGAGAGTGGCAGTGTTAACTAGTCATATGGAGAAAGGGAAAGCAAATTTCCTAGAAAAAATGTGCTGAAAATCCACTTGAGATTTGCATTCATGGATTTAAAATAAGGACACTCAATTCGTTTGGGGTTTTCCTTAGCTTAGCTCTCAGCCGCTCAGGGGCAGGCAGGAAATACGTGGAAAGCATATGTGGAAAGCTTGCTTTAATCAGTATTGATTTTTTTATGTCAAAGGGATAAGGGCTGGGGAGTTGAGAATGTATGAAAGGGAATGATTAGAATGATGAGTAAGGAAGTTAGGGCACAGGATAAAGGACAGAACAAATAAAATGAGAATTACTGGAGTCTAGGTATGAACATCTGCAAGGACTGTTATGAGGATTGGAGTCAATGTGTGTAAAGCACACACTAAGAATTCCAGGAGTGTTTTACTATTACTTTGAAATTCCTCAGAAAGTAATATTACAGTAACCTCACATGGTTATTTGTTTTTTCAACAATTACCAGCCAAGCATTATTCTAGAAACTGTGACTAACATAGTAAAAAAGACAAAGTCCCTGGCCTCATGAAAGTTACATTTTAGAGGGCTGATACGAAAATTAATAATAAATGGGTAAGGGCTTCCCTGGTGGCTAAGTGTTTAAGAATCCGCCTGCCAATGCAGGGGACATGGGTTCGAGCCCTGGTCCAGGAAGATCCCACATGCCGCGGAGGAACTAAGCCCGCGCACCACAACTACTGAGCCTGAGCTCTACAGCCCGCGAGCCACAACTACTGAGCCCACGTGCCACAACTACTGAAGCCTGCGTGCCTAGAGCCCATGCTCCACAACAAGAGAAGCCACCATAATGAGAAGCCCGCACACCACAACGAAGAGTAGTCTCCGCTCACCGCCACTAGAGAAAGCCTGCGCACAGCAACAAAGACCCAACACAGCCATAAATCAATTAATTAATTAAAAATAATAATAAATGGGTAAGTACGTCACGGTGCCTTGCACACTGTAGGTTCTCAATAAATATGTTATTACCCTCTTTGGCTCCAGCCTCTCCATTTTCTTCCATTTATTAGGAACACCATTAGGAAAATAATATCCTTTATTCATTAAACCTACTTTGGTTTCCTACTGTTAGTATCTAAACCAATAGCCTCCAAACATATTTGCTTCCACACCGCGTAAGGGTTTTTTTTAAAGTATTTATTTGTGAATTACATGCACGTTCTATGTAGTACCAAAATGTTATACACATTTTGCAACACACATGAAAGCCCTTAGAACAGTGTCTGCTGTATAGTTTGAACCATGTGTTAGCTATTGTTACTACTACAGAAAACTTTTTTTCTTTAAGTTCTAATGCTGTATTTTTATACACCATTGGTTCCTCTTGCAAAATCCACTTGGAAAACCACTGGTCTAAACTCTGCTTGGCTTTCAAAGGCCTCCATTATTTGACCCCATCTAACGTATTCAACCTCCTTTCCTACTATTCCAGATCTTCAGGTAGTCATCTCACTGCCTCCATTCTCACCCCCTTGTCCTTGCTAGTGCCAGGAAAATGTCCAACCCCTCTGACTTTCCAGATCATAACAACCCTAAAAAAAATTTTTTTTAAATCAATGGAAGCGCTGCAATTCTCCACTGCCCTTTCAATCTTCCCTCCCTACTTCAGATGATCTACTTTTTCCCTTTTCTGATTTCCTGTGGTACTTAATAGTCTCGCCACATTTCACTATATATGTTTTATACAGTTCTGTAGTGTTTTGATTATGTTACACACTAGACTTGCCTCTCCCGAGTTCACTCAAAAGCTTACTTTACCAGAGAGTGTAGAGCAGAGTGGTAAAGAGCACAAGCTACCGTGTCAAGTTAAAAAAAAAATGTTAAAGGAAAAAATTTTATGAAAATGTCTAGAACTGTGGTTAGCCGACAGCAGGAACTCAGTAAATTGTCGTTATTACCATTCACAACCTACACTATGTGGCACCAATGTAACGGTTTAACAAGAACCAGCAAATGTCTTTGCAAAGAAGTGAGCGCTACGAAACCATCCATTATAAGTGATGTGCACCAACCACCTGCCCAGAGGCGTGGAGGAGCTCTACCCAAGATGGAAAAAAAAGAATCCTCCAAATACTCCTGACTCTCACCTCTGGCTGAACATTAGAAGTACCTGTGGAGTTTTTTAAAATTTAAGGTACAAGGAGCCAGTCTCAAAAATTCTGATTGAATAGCTCTTCAATGAGTCTACATTTCTTTTTTTTTTTTTTTTTTTTTGGTAGCGCTCGGGTCTCTCACTACTGTGGCCTCTCCCGCTGCGGAGCACAGGCTCCGGACGCGCAGGTTCAGCGGCCATGGCTCACGGGCCCAGCCACTCCGCGGCATGTGGGATCTTCCCGGACCGGGGCACGAACCCGCGTCCCCTGGATCGGCAGGCGGACTCTCAACCACTGCGCCACCAGGGAAGCCCTCCATTTCTATTTTTTTTATAAAGCTCTAAGAATGATTCTGACATGCACCTAATTTTGAGAGCCAATGATATTCTGTAATAACTAAAATACACTATGGAAAAATGCAGTTTCTGGAGGTTGATGCAGGGCATGTTTGTGAAGGAGAGGAGGGTGAAATAATGATGATGAAGTGTAACTATATTCCCAGTTTCCTTGCTTTTCTAGCCTCTCTTAGTGAGTGTAAGAGCAAATGCGTGTTTTCAACTTGAGGACCACAGCAGATCCGATCAGAGTAGAAGGGAAAATAAACTACACTTAGACAAATCCTAAGATATTCTTTTATTCTTCTTCCTTTTTTTCCACCAATGTCCTGATTCTTCTCTGTCCTGAGCATCCCTCGCTCCCCGAGGCCTCAACGCCTCCACATTTGTAGGAATGGTTTTGATTTAGAAAGTGCTTTTACAAATACTACTTCACTGAATCTTCTCGGAAACTCCCTGACGTTGTAGTATGATCATTTCCACTGTGATGCGCAGAATCTGAAGTTGAGGCCGATTAAGAGTTTGCGCAACGTCATAAAGTCAATTCATGAAGAACCTTTTCTCCACTACCCTTTTTTCCCCCCATCATTTTCAGATTCCTCCCCCGCCTTCCCCCCAATATTTCTTATAATCTCAAACGCTTACAACCCTATCAGTACTTTCTCGGTCTTTCACATGTCCCCCTTTTTCCTCTCCCCTTCGCGTTGCTCACGTTCTCCCAGCGAAGACCCCTTCCCAGGTGCACAATTTAATACGTGAGCCGGGGAAGGGGAGAAAAAAGAGGAACTGGACAGAGGCAGCTCCGGACCTGGAAAAACCAGGGTGCCCAGGGACTCAGCGTGACCGCTGCACCACGGAGCCACTCCCGAAACTTTAGATCCGCATCTTGGACTCCCGATCCGGGGCCGCCGTTCCCGGTGACACTTACGTGACATTGGCAGGGCCCTGACAACTCGGGGGTGAACGGCGGCTGCCATCTTCTCCCACAATGCCCCGCCGCCGGCGCTCGGCCGCCTACGGCCACTAAGCTGGGTCAAAAGGTATCTTTCCCGACTGTCTGCGCAGGCGCTAACCGGGAACGGAAGGGGCGGGTCCGAGGCTAGGGTGAAGAGTGGGCGGGAAGAGTGTTGGGGAGAGAGCTGGAGGGGCTGCGGGGACGCGAGGGAGACGGGGAGGAGGGGAAGTAGAAAGAAAGGAGTCTTGGTGTCGGAATCCCCGGTCTGGAGTGCACCGTAAAGATAACCTCGTATTGTCGAGGAACCTGAAGTTCACAGTGGACCGGGGACTGACTCAAGGGCAAAATGGCAGCACCGCAGCTCTCCCGACTCTCAGTTCATCGTGCCCTGAAAGTGTCAAATGGGGCGGCCCCGGTGAGGTGGGGAAGGAGGAGGCGTGGCCCCTGCGCTCGGGACGCTCTTCAAGGAGAAAACTCGGGCCCAGGGGACTGGAGGGGGCGGGGACTAAGAGAGAAAAAGTGAGGATGAGAAAGGATGCCGTCGTGGAACCGGAGCAGGTTCCGTCCGGAGCCTTGGCTCTTGCTGTTCCTTTTTCCTGGCGTGTCACCAGCTCAAGTCTTTGCGGGTTGGTGACTTCGGAGACGACTTGTCTGACGTCTTCTATCATTCCACCTGTCCTTTAATTACTCTGATTTATCATAGCCTTTATCTCACCACCTGACATGAATCCAGGGATTCTTAACTTGGACTGCCACCCAGGAGTGGGCTTCAGGGGACTTCCCTGGTGGTCCATTGGTTAAGATTCCGTGCTTCCACGGAAGGACCCAACACAGCCACCCACAGGCGGTGCCCGTTCGAACACTGTTCTGGGAACTAAGGTCCTGCAGGCCGCATAGAGTGGCCAAAGAAAAAGGAGTGGGCTTCAGGAAGTCTGCGAACTTCCTGAAGTGTCGTGTCAAAGTTAGTGGGCGTGTATGCCATCTGCACGTTTTTCTAGGAGGAAACTTAAGATGGCTCTCTCTAGGGCAAAGGTTTGCAATTTTTTTTTTAAACTGTGGATCCGTTGGGAGTCTACATTGTTCCAGAAAGTATAATAGTATCCAGAGCTTATGGAAATTCCAGAAAGATTTGCATTTTTGAATACTTTCTTCGGGGCAACCTTTCAAGCTCCCTGAGTAGGGACAGCGATCAGCAACCTGTCCTGAGACATCTACCTAGGGCGCATCAGAAAACAGAATCGTTTGGGGGAATCTTTCTAGGCTCGGTCATTTCTTCAGTGCTTTGTGTTTTCAGGAAGAAAGGAATGTGCGTTGCTGGGATAGACAAAAGACATGTAGTGATCAGAAGTGGCCTGTTATTAGGCTTGTAAGGTTGGTTGGTCCCACTCTACCCCACCCCCTCCGCTTACTGAAACGTCATCTTCCACAGTGAATTGGAAGAGGAAAGAAACTCTTGAAGAAATTTTATCAGAGAAGTTTACTAATGCTACACTGTCATATTTCTTGGTCTCATCCTGTGTTCACTCAGCACTTACATTTTGCTAATATTTGATTCTGGAGTCGATATGAATAAAAACATACCTTCCTGATTCTGATGAATTGATAGATCCCATTATCATTGGCCGCATCCTAACACCTGTGTAATATTGCCAGTTATGTTTCATCTCCACGTCAAAGAGTGCTTCACGTTCTCAATACTACTTTCAAGGTGGCATGATATTGCTGAAACAGCATCGACTTAAAACTCAAAAACTCAGAATGTTAGAGCCCAGTTCTAGTCTACCAGGTATCTGTTGTGAGCTGGGTAAGCTTCTACATCTGTCTAACAGGGAAGAGAACACTTGTCCTGTTTCCTCAGAATGCTACCGGAAGGATCAAGTGACATGGACGTGAAGGCGCTTTGTCCGCTGCAAAGTGCTGTATGAGTGTACGTGTGTTCTGTTCACATCGCACTCAAGTGTCAAAATCACAGAATGTTAGAGCTGGAGGGGATCTTAAGAGATCAGCAAACTCAATTTCTTTATTTTAAAGATGAAGAAACTGAAACAATATAAAAGATTATCAGTAGATAAATAACCTTGTTGAAGGAAGCTTGTAAACCAGTAAGTCGTTTTTGAATTCATTAACAATTGTAATCTTTATCCTGTAGCGGTGTTCAGAGAGTCATTAAGAGTACCTAAGGTAACATTCCAAAGAGAGTGTACTGCTATTAAAGTCTCCTCAAGCCTAGAAATGGCCAACCAAACGCTCTTGGTCTGATCAATCTCAGTATGGATCCTCAGGTCGAGAATTGCAGAGGATGGATTAGTGCTACTGCATCTGACCATCTAAGATTTATTATCACCCAGAGATGGTCAGTTTAGGCAAAATATCTCAGAATTTTTTTTTTATATAAAAGTTAAGATGCTTATAGTCAAGAAGAGTCCAGGCTGGACCCCACAAAATGAAGTGATTCCATGGGCTTTGCATAAAAAAATTTAGTAGACCCTCAATTCCTTAATTTCTTATTCTCTGCACCCATCTGGATTTGTTCATGTGTAATACTTTCTTTGTTCTTTTAAATGGAATCCATTGGCATAACTTCCCCCTCCCATATCCCCTACCAAAATTAGACACTTAAATGAGAAAATTAATCTGGAGAAAGCAAGGCCAGTCCTTCCAAACTAAGCATCCGAGCCTTGGAATGTATCTTCACCCCTCCCCTTGGCCTTTGATCACTCAGTTTCTGGCAGCCTCAGCACTGTTGCCATGGAGACAGTGATATCACCAGTTGTGATTCTGATGTCACTCTCCATTCCCAACAAGGGGGAGGTACACGGAAGGCTGAGGGGAGGAAACAAGATCTTGAGCTGAGCACGAACATCCCAGCATCTTCATTGACTTTAAAAGTATATTCTGGAGTCTTCTGTGGTTCACTATTCCAGCTCTACAGAGGTAGGGAATCCCACTGGACTGAGAAAACAGCCCATTTTCTGATCCTCTGTGGTTAAAAGGGAGAATTCAGTGATAAGTGCTGGGCTAACTTTTAATGTTCAACCTCGCCTCCCTCTTTGCCCGGTCAATTTTAGTTTCACATCAGAATCTTCTGGAAATAAATGAGCCTCTCCCTCAGTACCATGATAGCTGAATGTACCATCTTTGCTGTTGAAGTTTTAATTTTGTTGCAGATTGATCAGATCTCCTTGGCCATACTTTTGGGTACATGAGGGTGTCTTACTGTCTGCTTTCCAATTTCGTGATGTGACTGGAAGCTTGACTGTGTGCTGACTTTTCCTATTCATGTGTGGCTGTTCCAAGAGTTGTTGTTTTTGTTTTTGTTGTTGTTCCCAGTGCTCTAATAGCAAAGTCAGACTGGTATAGCTTAGAGCCCCAATTCTCATCCACTTCCATCCTCTCACTGTTAGTTCTGACTCGGTGGCTAGACAACAGAGAACTGGGGGAAGGCAGGATATATGTAGCTCTGTGGAGAAAATGTCTGTACTAACAGGGCAATGGAGGAAGAGGTTATTACTAAGGGAAAGTGAAACTATAGGAGAACCACAGGAAAGCTGAACGGTGAGTGGTACCACTGAGAAAAAGATACACACACACACACACACTTTTCTAATCCTTATTTAAACAAAATCGCATGAAACTGATTTCATCAACAACCAAATTTATTGAGTGTCTACTATACGCCAGGCACTTAGAGAAAGGGAGTGAGAGAGAAAAAGAGAATGGATGTAATAGAATATATTCTTCCTTTTTTAAACTAGTAATAAAAACTAGTCGAGGGGTGGGCTGGGAAAAAAAAAACAAAACTAGTCGAATAAATTTCAAAACTTGATCAGATATGTATCAACCCTGCAAAAGCTTCATTTATGCTGCCTGTAAATTTGAGTTTTTCTGTGAGCTTAGGAACCTTGAGTAAACAAGAGCTCATCCTTATGATGAATACAGGAAACATGTCTCGAGAGGGAGCTGTGGTCTGGGATACAGCACCATAACCAAGCCCCTGTATTGTTGTGCACTCCTGATTCATGACAGGCACTCCTCAGTTATCTCTGAGGTAATAATCACATTGACATTTTTAAGGAACATTTTAGGTCAGTCCTTCCATTGTCCACAGGGTCCCTCTATTGGCCATAGAAAAAATTCTTAGCTTCCGGAATGTTAACCTGCAGAGCTGTAAATATTTCAATGAATATATCCATTGTGGTTTTTTTAAAACGTATTTATTTATGTATTTTTGGCTGTGTTGGGTCCTCGTTGCTGCGCACGGGCTTTCTCTAGTTGCAGCGAGCGGGGGCTGCTCTTTGTTGCAGTGCACGGGCTTCTCATTGGGGTGGCTTCTCTTGTTGCAGAGCACAGGCTCTTCAGTAGTTGTGGCACGCGGGCTCAGTAGTTGCGGCTTGCAGGCTCTAGAGCACAGGCTCAGTAGTTGTGGCGCACGGGCTTAGTTGCTCCGCCGCATGTGGGATCTTCCCAGACCAGGGATCGAACCCGTGTACCCTGCATTGGCAGGCGGATTCTTAACCACTGCGCCACCAGGAAAGCCTTATCCATTGGTTTTAATATTCCCTTTATGGGCCTCAATTTCCTAATCTTTAAAATGAGTATGTTACAATAAATGGTTCCTAAGGTCCATTTATCTTCACATTGTATATAGTTAGCCTTCTTTCCTCATCAAACTTAATAGATAACACAAAGCATCCTTTGCGTCTTTTATTTTCCACCCTAACTCCAGGATATTATTCACCAACTTTGAGGTTAAGAAATGGATGAATCCACTCCTTGGCTCCATTAGTCTCTAGACCCTCCTCTCTTTTCCATTTCGTTATGAGACAGGTATACAGATTCAGGAGTCTGAATATCACTATCATCCAAAGGTATTTAAGTACCTCTTTATATACACTATTATCCAGGACAATTTAGGGAATTTAAAGTCTAAAACAAACTTCATGGATGCAGACCAACATACAGAAGCTATAGAAAATAGAATAAAAACCTCAGGACATATGTGAGTGGAAGTGTTTGCTGACTCTATATAACTAGCAGGTGTGAAAGAAGTACAAGAGTGCTTTTGGCATATCGATTTATTTGTTTTATTGGGATAGGAGGTCTATTAGTAAATCATTGGATAAATATTTACACCTTCGATAAGTCCCTGGGGTGAACATATCCCCCAAAAGAGTCAAGCTTCATGCAGGTCTTAACCAGCCTAGCACACTTGAGCAAGTCATTTCTTTTTTTCTCAGATTCTCCACCTTAAGAAAGAAAAATTGAGCCATCTAGAATTAGAAATAGGCTGTATTCGTATAGTCATTTTTTCAGCAGGCAATTAGAAGGAAAATAATTGATCTGGAAGCTGGTTTTGAAGTTAATTATGAATTCCCTTTGTAACATGAGGATGTATATTTCTCCCGAGTCCTCAAAGGAGTGCCTACAAAGTGTTTCGATTTTTTGTTTTATCTTTTTGGCCGCTGCCATGCAGCATGCGGGATCCTTAGTTTCCCAACCAGGGCTCTAACCTGCGCCCCCTGCAGTGGAAATGCTGGAAGCGCGGAGTCTTAACCACTGAACTGCCAGGGAAGTCCAAAAGTGTTTTGAGATTCATGAACTCAGGGCACTTCTTCTCCATTCTAGCTACTTATCTTCTGACTTCCTATTTAAGCCAGGTTTGAGATTAGGCTAAAAACTTTCAGCGTCCTCGTTGTTAAATTAGTCTGTCTACCAACGATTTGAAGGTGGAGAATAACAGTAGTCATTTCAGAATTATTGGCCAGATGATGAAACCTCTGTTGTCACGTAGGAACCATCAGACTGCACCAAGAATGAGACCTGGAATTTGAATGTGAATGTCATTTTGTGCTCATCACTTATGTACCCCATGTGAAAAATAATAGGTCAAAATCATTATTTGGTAATAAGAGCAATAAAGTTCATATGTAAAATCAGCCATTTTTATTTGTGTCTTTCCATTGCAGGTTCCTTATATTTCATGGCAGGAGGGGTGGATAAACTTAGGAATAGTGAAGACAACAAGAAATTAGTCCAGAGCTTTCCTCATAGCTCAGAACCTGTCCTCAGTAAGAGTAAGTGATCACACAACTTCCTTCCTTTCTGTACTTCATTTCCATCCTTGCTTTTTAATTGTGCTATATAATCTAAGGTCAGTAGATCCTATTGATTTTGTCATTTTCTATTAGAAGTAACTCATTAAGATGAAATGTAAACTGGAGATTAAAAGACCTGCACTGTCAACAGTCCAGGACAGCCTGTTTCCAAGTCTTCTGATTCTTTGGCCAAAGAACAGTGCCCTCCCTTCCTTATGCATGGTAATGGTTCAAGGGTTCGAATATATACACAAAATAGTGAGCTGCTGAGAAACAATACAGGGTTTAACTTCATTGACATTAAAAGCTTCCTTGTTAGGGTTTAAAAAAAAATTAAAATAAGGTACCAAGAAGGTTAGGAAATCTCAGAGAAAATTTTTAAAGAAAAGAATAATTATCTTTCCGGAGCTTGCAAGTCTACTGCGGAGAGGATCTCTCCATATAAGCCCAGGCCCAGGGGTTCTCAATTCTAGATGTACATTAGAATCACCCAGAGAGCTTTTAAGAAATTCAGTGCCTACATTGCCACAGCCTAAAACCACTGAAATAAGATTCTATGGGGATCGGTCTCTCAGATACAGTATTTTTAAACAGTTGATCCTAAGTTTCAGTATTTTTAAACAGGGCGATTCTAAGGTCTAATCAGGGTGGAAAACCCATTGCTTATTCAAGGAATCTACTGTATTGCAGTGTTAGGAAGAGAAAAGAAAGCAGTTTCCCCAGCTCAGTAATCTAAGTTAGTGGGATGTGAAAACAGGAACGCATTCTTTTGGGAGCAAAGAACAGGTGGCTCTTGAAAGATCTTATATTTTCTTTTTAGTAATTACTCATAATGTTACGTATAACAAAAATAATAAATCCACTTACAATTAAGTTTAAATCATGTGTAATCTGTGTTTGAGTTGTGTTGGTTTTATCTGTGGGGGAGATGTATAGCCCACCACGATCTAAAGTCCTTTAAAGCAAATATTTCCAATTAACCAGATATTCAACCGCTAATAATGCTCCATTTATTTCAAGCAATTATTTTTACAACACAATTTCATTGTTAAAAAAATTAGGGTAAGCTTTTGGACTTTATTATAACAGAATTTTAAACCAGTATATTTGTTGGAATTAAAATATAAATATATATGCCTGTTTCACAAAGATGTTTGTGAGGCATTGGGGAGGAAAAATTGGCCATCTTATCCCATGTTGCTTATTAAGAAGTATAGATCTAAGCAACATTTATAACACAAGAAGGGAAACTTCAGTGTGGAAGCCTGGTAATGGCATTCTGTCATGGAAAAAGAGGGCAGAGAGAAGCTGCCCATACTTGTAGATGATCAGTGGGCAAATATGACAACTAGTCCTGTTTCCAAGAACTAGCAAAGATGTGGTGCTGCAGAAAGTGGATGAGACTAAGGCCAAAGGCTAAGGAGTAAGTGGATTAGGGACCATGATGCTCACTTGTGAGATGAGGCAGTGAGAGCAGCGAGTATAAGCAATTCTTCCAAGAAAAATGACTACACATGAGAGAAGAGAGAAATAGTAGCTAGAGGAGGCTTGGGAGGGAAGAATACATGTAAAATAAATTTCAGCTTTCTGGAAGACCAGGTAGATGGCGGTGCCATTACAGAGGTTAGGGAACAGAGCAAAGAGTCGGGAAGCTTATGAAAAAATCAACGTCAGCGAAAGGACATCACTGCCTCCAGGGCCCTTTGGATGGTGCATATGACGTCTCCCTTCTCCTGGCATTCAGATACTTGGTGGAACCTTGGAGAATGAGAATTCCTCCAGGACCCCTGGCTAATTGGAAGAGGGATTAAGGAAGCCCTTAATCTTAAGGAAGAGATACTAGACTTGCTGCTAATATAAGTAAGTTAGTGCTCTAGGAATTAATTACAGTGAAGCCTACGTTACTGTAAAAAGTTGGTGGAGGCAAGAACAGAGAGGGACAAGTAAATTAATTCTACTCTGATCACATTGAGCTTTGAGCCTGTACTGAAAATCCAAGATCTGGAAGGTCTGTCAAGCCAGGACACAGAGAGCAGGACACGTCTGCTTAGGTTCATTCATGAGCAAATCTATATCAAGCACCTCTAGAATACACCAGCCTCTGGCCTCTGCACTAGAGATACATATGCTTAAGAAATCTTCCTGCAGTTGGGAGCTGAGGATGAAAAGGTCCAGAGTTAAGTGGGTGTGGAGTAGCTCTTGGGACAGGTCTCTGTGGAGACCTGTTTTCCACATCTCAGCCTTTTACCTTATTTCTCCTTCCGTAAAACTAGCCCTTTTGATGACCCATTCTCACTTTTTTTTCTTCTTGCAGATGTCGGATAGGGTTGACTGGTTACAAAGCCAAACTGGAGTTTGCAAAGTTGATGTCTATTCCCCCGGAGATGACCTACCCCAGGACTGGAAAATGGTAAGTGTGAGCCGCCTTATAAGTACTGAGTTAGGAATCTGTGCCATTAAGAGTAGCTTTATTCTCTCCACCACCACCTCTTATTCTTGAAGATGAAGTTATTGGGGGAAAGATGAACTCCTTTAGAACAAGTGATATTGTCATTCTGCCTACATCATTCAACTTAGTATCAGGCACCGTAAGTCAGAGTCCTGTCAGAAGATGGAAACCGCACCAGTAACTGAATATTAAAAACCTGTTCAGTGAAAAGTATTTAACTAAATTAACTACTAAAAGCTGTGAAAGAAGACTCAAAGAGTTCCAGAAGCAGCAAACGCAGAAGGCAGCTACTACCCCTAGGCTGAAAGAGTAAACAAGGAAGAAACTAAGGCTCACGAAAGCTCCCTCGCCCTCAACCAAGGCTGCTTCAGATCTCCTTGGAGAGAGTGAGCTGCAACAGGACAGCCACCTGCATCCCAGTGGTGCTGAAGACACTTGCCAGAGGGTACAGGGGGGACAGAAGGGAAACGCCTCCCACCTGTGATGACCACATAGTGCCCCTCCAGTGCCCTAGGTCAACAAAGCCAGCTGCCAAAGGAGAAGTGTTTAGAGTCCAGTTCCAGAGTCACAAAGCAAGACAAAAAAGGGTGGACCTGGAGTTGAGAGACAACAATGAATAACTGGCACAGACACTGTGCTGAGTCTTAGGGTCAGAGATAGATAGAAAAATAAATTAGAATTCTCTCCCTTTAAGGATCTCACAATCTAATGGAATCCCCATTGTAATCCTCATCCTTAGTACTAGCATTTATCAAACATCTACTTGCATGTAATGTTACATGATCCATATTCTGTTTGTCCACAGTCTATTTGGTCTGCCTTACATAGCCTAAGAAAGAAAACATTAACAAATCTACATTAAGACATTCGGACATACAGATACTAGATATCCAATTAATGTAGAATGAGTGCTAACCAAAACTGCTTCCACTAGATCTTTTATTTACTCCTGCCCTTTTCTTTAGAAAAACAACAAAAAAATGAGTTTCAATATTAAATTAACAAAAATTTCTCAATTTTTCAATAAGTGAGAAGCACTCTAGCGGATGTAGTAAAGAATTAAAGTTTCTGTCCTCGTAGACCGTATCATTCATTTGGGAAAATAAAAAATACGCATGTGCTCTAAATAACTAGTAGACACCAATTATAAGAAGTTCGTGGTAGTTTGCCAAATGGATTTTCTGGACAGCAATTGCTCTGGGTGTTTACAGAACAGATCATTTAGAAGTGGGAGATAGGGAACATTTTATAAAGTATGTTTAATTGAGTTAGAGGTGAAGAATAGGACGGGAGGTGTATGTGTTGACTTAACACTAAGCTACTGAAGCAGAAGACGGCTGAGGAGAGAAAATTAAACCCCTTAACCCTTTTCATATTCTCCTTCAGGGCCATGAAAAGTTTCCCTGTTCTTAATTAAGAAAGACTCAGAAATAATGGGGCATCCACCTTCCCCAACTGTTCAAGATGCTAGTCTATAAGAAAGTTAAAGGATGCAAGAGGGCAAAAGGTTTGGAGGAGATGGGTGTTTGATTGTCAACTCCATCAACAGAAAAAGAAACAGGGTTAGTCTTTCCGCCAGTCACTCTGACTTCATCAGCTACTTCTGCAAAATTCTTCTGGATTGAGTGGAGTCATGCACATAGGGTGCACACATTTTAGTTTAAAAAACGTAAATAGAGACAATTGAAAAGCTAAAACCCACCAAGCTAACACAGCTCTTCAGACTCCATCACGAAGCTCGCTGCTGTGCTAGAGGGTTGTTTTTCCTTAACGTTCTGTGAAAAGGATTGAAAAGTAAAATCTACGTCTGCATTATAATAAGACTGTACATGTTACAGCCTAATTTTGGAAACATGCCTATTTGCAAATAGTGTGCCCATCTGTAAAAGTAGGTAACATTAAGGAATAATTTTCAAAAGGCAAAATCGAGACTCTTAATTAGATACAAAAATGAATGCATGTTAAAGATTTTTTCAACTAATTAATGAGGAAATTGGTGAGACGTATTACAGCCAGTGCAAAGGAGAATTTTTTTAAAAGGTATACTTACAGATCAGGAATGTTGAAACGAATGTGCAAATCAAGGCAAAACTGGCCTCTTCCACAGCTAAACCTCCACTGGACAGAAGTTACGTGTTTGTAGACACGTTGAATTATTTTGCATTGCTATCAATTATCTGCAGCTTACAGAGTTGTAAGGTAGCTCACACAGAATCAGAATCAGGTTATGTGGACGGCTATATGCAATGCTCAGTCTCCAGACTATGGACTATAGATAGTGCATAGTTTTCTATTGAAGCACAAATGTTTTTCCTACACTTACCTCCATTTTTATTGAAAAAATCTCAAAATAAGATAAATTTTGATCACAAAATAAGGCTAGTCTCGTCAGATTTGGTCTGATTATTTATATACTTGTAGCAACCAGATAAGCCTTAAGTTTGCTTTACTGGAACTTTTTATAAGGAGTCACAGATTGGCCTTTAACAGGATCTTTTATTTTATTTTAGTTTTGCCTGCGCCGGGTCTTAGTTGCAGCACGCAGGATCTTCACTGCGGTGCACAGGCTTCTCTCTAGTTGCAGCATGCGGCTCCAGAGCCATGGGCTCTGTAGTTTACGGCACGTGGGCTCAGCAGTTGTGGTGCGAGAGCTTAGTTGCCCCGTGGCATGTGGGATCTTAGTTCCCCAACCAGGGATCGAACCCATGTCCCCTGCATTGGAAGGTGGATTCTTAACCACTGGACCACCAGGGAAGTTCCAAATTGGCTTTTAAAGGCCTCCATTGTTTGCTGTCCTGAGAGCAGGGAGTCAAAACTAAGAAACTCTCTCCACCAGGTTTCACCTGCAGTCCCTAGAAAAATAGGCATGCATTCTGTTGGATTCCTGTGAAACTATTGTTCCTAAATAGAGTCTCAGCCACTTATATTAATCATAATTTTTAACCTAAATACTTTCCAATCTATTTCACAAAGAAACCTGGGAGAGAGGAGGTTTACAATGGTGAACTGTCACATAGCAGCTGAAGTGCAGACTAACAGAGCTTATGGACCAGACAGGACGACTCTCTACAGACATACACATCCCTTATACAATCTAAGTGGCAAAAACAAACACATTCATTAACAGACCCAAAGATTTAACCTCTCTATAGTAATAAAAATAGAAAGCAAAAGCATATAAATTATGCTTAGCTATTAGTGTTTCACTGTTCTATCTTACTTAGAAATGATCTAAGTATCCAGTGAATATCCATTAATTAGCTCAATTTAATACCAGTCCAGTGTTTTAAGTTACATAAAGATGTTGGAACTTTATCATCAAGCTGACATACTATAAAACATAATAACTGTTGAAACAAAGTTGGTCAGGATAAATATTCAATTTGATTAAACACATTTATATTTTTCATGATCTTAAACATTAAGTACAAGTAATACTAGCTGATTGGATCTGCATAACCTGTATAAGTTTATGAAGAGCACATCAACATAAAATAAAAACGCATACTTAATGTTATACCTAACTCTGGTAAATCAGAAAAGATGTAGCTGTTTTTATTAAACCAAAGTTATTAAACTAATCTTATTTACCAAAAATTTACCCAACTATGTGAACTTAGACTCCTAAAATATTTCTGAGTTAGGCTCTATAAGAATACTTTTTCCAGTCAGAATAGAGATTCTTTTGCTCAAGAAACGTTATAATATTAACTTGTTAATACCATGTGGAGGTAGGAAGACATTATTACTTACACTTAATGCTTTTCTGAATGGCAGACACGTAATGATTCAAACACTGATAAACAGCTTAGAGCCTCAATTCTAAACTTTCATCCAGTAGATTCAAATGTCCAGTGTTTTTTTTTTTTTTGCGGTACACAGGCCTCTCACCGTCACGGCCCCTCCTGTTGCAGAGCACAGGCTCCGGACGCGCAGGCTCAGTGGCCATGGCTCACGGGCCCAGCCGCTCCGCAGCACATGGGATCCTCCCGGACCGGGGCACGAACCCGTGTTCCCTGCATCGGCAGGCGGACGCTCAACCACTGTGCCACCAGGGAAGCCCAAATGTCCGGTTTTTAACCAAAAAAAATTCACAAGCCATACAGAGAAACAGGAAAGTATGGCCCATTCAAAGGAAAGAAAGAAATCAACAGAATCTGTCTCTGAAGAAGACCCAGTGGCAGATCTACTAGACAAAGACTTTAAAACGACTGTCCTAAAGATGCTCAAAGAACCAAGGGAAAAATGTGGAGAAAATCAAGAAAATGATGTATGAACAAAGTGGAAATATCCATAAAGAGATAGAAAACCTAAAGATAAACTAAAAGAAATTCTGGAGCTGAAAAGTACAATAACTGAAATGAAAATATCACTAGAGGGATTCAAAGGCAGATTTAAGCAGGCAGAAGAAAGAATGAGCAAAATTGAAGATAGGACAATGGAAATGATCAAGTCTAAGGAACAGAAAGAAAAAAAGGATTGAAGAAAAGAAACAGAGCCAAAGGGCTCTGTGGGACACCATCAAGAGAACAAACATGCAGCATGGGAGTCCCAGGAGGAGAAGACAGAAAAAAAGGGACAGAGAGAATATTTGGAGAAATAATGGCTGGAAACTTCCCAAATCTAATGAAAGATGTGAATGTAAACATCCAGAAGTTCAGTGACCTCCCAATAGGATGAAATCAAAAGACCCACACTGGGGTACATCATAATCACAATTTCAAAAGGCAAAGACAGGGCTTCCCTGGTGGCACAGTGGTTGAGAGTCCGCCTGCCGATGCAGGGGACACGGGTTCGTGCCCCGGTCCGGGAAGATCCCACATGCCGTGGAGCGGCTGGGCCCGTGAGCCATGGCCGCTGAGGCTGCGCGTCCGGAGCCTGTGCTCTGCAACGGGAGAGGCCACAACAGTGAGAGGCCCGCGTACCACAAAAAAAAAAAAAAAAAAAAAAAAGGCAAAGACAAATGGAATATGGGTAGAAGTGATGTTTGTCACTTCCAGGCCTGGACAACAAAAGTTTCTCATTCAATCCTCCACAGTCTCTGGTGTTTCCCATACACTGGCTCAAAGGAAAGATTCTGAGTCCCTAAGGGAGGGTGAAACCATGCAAAAGCAGAGCCTGAGTCCCTGAGTCACTGCAAAGAAGGCTGCTCATCAAATGCCCTCTCTAAATGACGTTACACACAGACACTATATACATATTGAATTGTTTTATTATAGTTTATGATACACATCATTCATCTCCCCTAAATCACCTCCGCAAAGTGGGCTATCAGGTTGGTCCCCCTGGTGAATAGTTTGTACACTGGAACCCACTGAGTTTTCCATTTCTTGGAAGTCTTTGCTCTGACTCCACCACCTTTTCTCTGTCCCTTTCTCAGACATGCATACAGGCAGCTCTCTTTCCTACAGCTTCTTCTTAAAACTAAATTTTGTCCTTTTAGAAGTTCACCCTTGTAACTGACCTTTGGTTCAGAAAAATAATTTTTTAAAAGATTCATATGGAAACTCAGTAGTGTCTTCACACCTCCCACCCAGGCTGATGGGAATGAATTGCAGGACACACCCCTAGCCATGCTCTCTTCCAGCACTTCTGTTTTCACCCAGAGCACTGCTTCCCATACACGTAGGAAGTCAAGTTATATTCCCTAGTACGCCACAGTTGGTTAACCGTGTCTCACCACATTACCCTACGATCAAGCGTCTTGACTTCTCCTCCTCTTCTCTTACCCTTCTGAAGTCTAATCTTCACTTGACATGTTTAAGGAGTACTACCTGTCTGATACATTCCATTTCAAGGGTACAGATTATTTTGCACACATTATCTCATTTAATCTTACAATCATATGAGGAAATTATTTAAAAATAATAGTAACTACCATATCCAGCAATTCCACTTCCTGGTATATATCTAAAGGAAACAAAGTCACCATCTCGAAGAGATATCTGCACCTCTGTGTTCATTGCAGCATTATTAACAACAGCCAAGACATGGACAACAACCCAAGTGTCCATTGACAGGCAATGAATAAAGAAAATGTGGTTCATATGTACAGTGGAATATGAGAAGAAGGAAACCTTGCCATTTGTGACAATAGCTGCTATGTGAAATAAGTAAGACAGAGAAAGACAAATACCATATGATCTCACTTATATGTGGGCTCTAAAAAAAAAAAAGGACACATAAACTCATAGGTGCAGAGAACAGATTGGTGATTGCCAGAGGTGGGTGGGCAAAATGGGTGAAGGAGGTCAAAAGGTACAAATTTCCAGTTATAAAATAAATAAATCCTGGGGGTATAATGTACAGCATGGTGACTATAGTTAATAATACTGTAGTATGTATTTTGTATATTTGAAAGTTGCTAAAAGAGTAGATCTTAAAAGAGCTCAGCACAAGAAAAAAATTTTTGAACTATGTGTGGTGATGGTGGACGTTTGACTTGTTGTGAGATGATCATCTCACAATACGTATACAGATATCGAATGATTACAGGTGTTGTACACCTGAAACTCATGTAATGTTATATGTCAACTATATGTCAATGGAAAAAAAAAAAACTTTTAGTCATGTGTCAAAGGTAAACATAGAAACCCCAAACTCACCTGTCCGGAGGTTAAAGAACCCTTCTCCTTCCAACTAGGCACAAAATTCCAAACTGATTTGAGCTTAAGGTAGGCAAAAAATACTAGCAAAATAGATTTTCTGTTGTCTGTCACCAACAGAGAATAGATCTCTATAAACCATTAATCCATTAAAGAAATCACCAAATGGTGATACAATAAAACCACATTCTCAAGCATTGCTGCCACTGGTGATTATTGGCCATGGAAGAACCAAAATGAAAACCAAAACCAAAATTCGTAGAGAGGAAAATTAAAACTAAAAAACAGAACGTCTGCAAAGTTCTGTTGCCCTTTGGATTCACCTCTGGGGGCCTAAGGAAAGACGCACCTGGTACACCATCCTCATGATGACGTTTACCTCTGTTAGGCAAAGCTGCTGGACATCTGGCAGAGACTTCCAAAACTGTTAAAAGATCATTTTCAGAGAAAGGTGAAATAATGACTTTCCTATGAATATAAAAATAAATCGTGAAAGATTTTATTTAACTCATTAATGAGGAGCTGGTGCAGTTCAAAGGAGAATCAAAGGAAAGAGACATATATAGATCAGGAATATTGAAGTGAATGTGCAAACGGAAGCAAAACTGACCTTTTCCACAGTGGGAGAGACAGTAAGTAATTCTTCCCTGGTCAGAATTAACATGTGTGTAGACAAGAATTATATTGCATTGCTATCAGTTATCTACAGTTTACAGAGTTATCAAATAGCTCTGAGAGAATCAGAATCAGAAAATGTGGAAAGGTATGCTATAGATTATGCATAGTTTTCTACTAGAGCACAAATTTCCTTATAGTAGCTATTATTCAAATTAGCAGAACCATTTAGGAGGACTCTGAACCAAGCTCGGTAGCCCACAAGCAACTTAAACAAGCCTGTAGAGGTCCAGCTGCTTTTCTCTTCTTCCCAAGTCATCCAAACATAACAGAATACTGTAGGGGTGGAGAGTGCCAATTTTAGAGTCCAAACTAGATTTGAATCCTAGCCCCCATCGTGTAGTAGCTGTGAGATGTTAGTCAGTATTTAACTTCTCTAAGCCTCTTTTCCACCTGTGAAACTGGTAGAGGGATACCCACCTTACAGGGTATGTATGAGAATTAAATAAAATAACATGCATAGAGCACTAAGCACAGTGCCTGGTAGTAGACCTAAGTATTGAACAAATAGTAGCCAGCAATTCTATGATACTTGGTAGTTAAAATAGCAAATTATGCTTTAAAGATGGGCAGTACCTGTGGTCCTCCCCAGATAGATATAACTCGTTATTACAACGATCCTTTACATTTGATGGTAAGTAGGATACTTTTACATACATTCTTACTTTAGCCTATGTTCAAGTGAAGATTGTAGATTACAGTAGGTGAACATATAAATATGTCCATGTGCTTATCACAGCTAATGTCCACCGAAGAATCTGCATTCACTCAAAACTAATAAATTGTCCACAGATACTAAGTCCTCAATTACAAATCAGATTTTTAACTTAAGTCACGTCAAAGAGTCCACTGGAAGCCATTGAACATATCAGATTGTGCTTGTGTAGCCCAGTAAAGCGATGAATTGGGCACAACTGTCCTTGAATTTTCTAATTTTTTGAAAACTATGCTGGAATAAAGAGACCTAAACAAAACAGATCAACCATAAAAAAATAACAATTAGTAGCAATACATGAAATCTCTGATTCAGCTCAAATGCTACCTCTGTAGCTGCTGACAGTCAGATCTTTTTTTATATATAAATTTATTTATTTAATTTATTTTTTGGGCTGCATTGGGTCTTCGTTGCTGCGCACGGGCTTTCTCTAGTTGCAGCAAGTGGGGCCACTCTTGGTTGCGGTGCACGGGCTTCTCATTGTGGTGGCTGCTCTCTCTTTTTTTAAAGTATTTTAAAAATTTATTTATTTATTTTTGGATGCGTTGCATCTTCATTGCTGTGTGCGGGATTTCTCTAGTTGCAGCAAGTGGGGCCACTTTTCATTGCGGTGCCCGGGCTTCTCATTGCAGCGGCTTCTCTCGTTGCGGAGCACGGGCTCTAGGCGCACGGGCTTCAGTAGTTGTGGCACGCGGGCTCAGTAGTTGTGGCTCTTGGGCTCTAGAGCTCAGACTCAGTAGCTGTGGCACACGGGCTTAGTTGCTCCACGGCATGTGGGATCTTCCCAGACCAGGGCTCGAACCCATGTCCCCTGCGTTGGCAGGCGGATTCTTAACCACTGCACCACCAGGGAAGCCTGCAGTGGCTATCTTGTTGCGGAGCATGGGCTCTAAGTGTGTGGGCCTCAGTAGTTGTGGCACACGGGCTCAGTCGTTGTGGCTCACGGGCTCGAGAGCGCAGGCTCTGGAGTTGTGGCGCACGGGCTTTGTTGCTTCTCGGCATGTGGGATCTTCCTGGACCAGGGATCAAATCCATGTCCCCTGCTTTGGCAGGTGGATCCTTAACCACTGAGCCACTGAGGGAGCCCTGACAGTCATATCTTAAGGACAGTTGTTTTTAGAGTCAGTATAGTGCAGTGGCCAAGAGCATGGGCCCTGGAGTCACTGCCTGGGTTGGAATTCCTCCTCCGTCAATGATTATAGCTGTATAACCTGAGGTAAGAAACTGACTTAAATCTCTCAGTTCTTCAATGTCCTCTTCTGTAAAATGTGGGTAATAAGAGAGCTAGCATTTAAGTTTACTGCCAGAATAATATTAAATGAGATAACAGGCCTAAAATACTTGCAGCAGTGCCTGATACCTAGTAAGCACTCAATAAATGTCAGTTACATCTATGGGGCTGACGGAGCAGTTAAGACTTGAGAGAGTGACCATTTTTGTAACTGCTCTTTGAGGTTGTCCTGAATATCCCATATCTTTGCGTTGTTGTAGTTGGATGAATCCTTGTCTGTTTTTCAGGAAGACTCACATGATCCCATCAGGGTGCTCAGCTGGCTCCGCAGAGACCTGGAGAAAAGCACAGCAGAGTTCCAAGATGTTAGATTCAAGCCTGGAGAAGCATCATTAGGTGGGGAAATGGTCCACTCAGGAGACCCACACAAAAGTTTCTGTGTGGACTATTATAACACCACCAGCAAGGGCAGTCCAGGGAGGTTGCATCTGGAGATGAGTCACAGAGAGAACCCTTGTCAGGGCCCCAGTGCCCACGCGGGTAACAGGAGCTCCATAGACGAAGTCTCCTTCTACGCCAACCGCCTCACAAATCTCGTCATAGCCATGGCCCGCAAGGAGATCAACGAGAGGATTGACGGCTCTGAGAGCAAATGCATCCATCAGTCAGTGTACGTGGGGGATAAGCCCGCACCCAAAAAAAGCCTGAGCAAGGTGGCATCAGAGCTGGTGAACGAGACTGTCTCCGCCTGTTCCAGAAACTCCACCTCGGATAAGCCTCCTGGCTCCTCTGACAGAGCCTCAGGAACATCACAGAGTCCCGTGAATTTAAAATACAAAAGTGCTTTGAAGATCAAGGACAGCACCAAGGAAAGCAGGGGTCCAGACGACAAGCCTTCTTCTAAGAAGTCTTTCTTCTATAAGGAAGTGTTTGAATCTTGTAACGCAAGTGATGCCACAGAGGGCAGAAGGTCCTTACCCGCAGAGGGAGAGATGTTGAGAGAGCAGGAAAAGCCCAATGACTTCACAGCTTCTGTCAGTCAAGGGATCATCACCTATGCTAACAGTGTGGTGTCTGATATGATGGTCTCCATCATGAAGACACTGAAGATCCAAGTGAAGGACACGACCATTGCCACCATCCTGCTAAAGAAGGTCCTGATCAAGCACGCGGAAGAGGTGGTCTCAGATCTCATCGACTCCTTCATGAAGAACCTCCACGACGTCACAGGGGCCCTCATGACTGATACGGACTTTGTCTCGGCCGTGAAAAGAAGTCTCTTCGTTCATGGAAGCCAGAAGGCCACAGATATCATGGATGCCATGCTGAGTAAACTCTACTCAGTGATATTTGCCAAGAAACCTCCTGAGACTGTCAGGGAAACCAAGGACAAGTCTGAGAGTTATTCCCTCATGTCCGTGAAAGGAACGAGTGACCCTAAAAACCGAAACGTCAGCTTTGCATCCATGAAATCTGAAGGTAAATTGAGGGAAAAAATAGGCTCTCCTGCACCCAAACCCGAGAAGGAGAAGACTTGTGTTGAAACTCTGGGCGAGCACATCATCCAAGAGGGCCTGTCCCTGTGGCATAAAAACCAGCAGAAAGAAGGAAAATCTCCAGACCTCCAGTGTGCACCGCTTGCAGCTTCCAACAAACAGCATAAACCTGCGCCAGACTCTCCCTCGGGAGTTCCTCTCGATCCTAGCAACCTCAGTCCCTCTACGCATCACCCAGAGAAACTGGAGAATTTTATGCATGACTCTGAGTCCTGGGCCAGGGACCTGATCGTATCCGCCTTACTTCTGATTCAGTACCACCTGGCCCAGGGGGGAAGCATGGATGCACAGAGTCTCCTTAAAGCTGCTGGCGGCACCAACTTGCAGGCCAACAACAAGTCCCCTGCAGTTTCTGATGAGTCCGGCCTTAGGTCTCCTCATATGGGGGTTGACCAAGAAGCAGCAGAAAAGAAGGATCTAATGAGCGTTTTCTTCAACTTCATCCGGAACTTACTCGGTGAGACCATTTTCAAGAGCGACCGTAGCTCTGAACCCAAGCCAACTAAGGAAGAAGACAGTCCCCAGTGTGAAAGACCTGTAAGTCCTTCTCCCATCAAACTAAATGAAGGCGATGAGGCTGGAGGTACTTTTGCTGGGCTGACCAAGAAGGTTGCTAACCAGCTAGATGACCACATGAACAAGCAAATGGTAGAACATCTGATGGACTCAGTGATGAAGTTGTGTCTCATTATTGCCAAGTCCTGTGACTCTCCATTGGCAGAAGTAGAAAGTAATAAGTCTGGGGACACCAACAGGCCAACTTCATCCTCCCCAGATAGTCTACATGAGTGTTTGTCAACCAAGGGCACAGGGGCAGCAGAGATCCTCCTGAAGAATGCTTATGAAGCTATCTACAACGAATTGAGAGGCATATCAGCACCGCTCCCCGAAGGGTCTGCAGCACCCAAAGTGATTGTCAGCAGTCACAACCTAGCCGATACGGTTCAGAACAAGCAACTCCAAGCCGTTCTTCAATGGGTGGCCGCCTCTGAGCTCAATGTCCCCGTGTTGTACTTTGCTGGTTATGATGAAGGAATCCAGGAGAAGGTAAGGAAGTAGAATCGGGAATTTGGGAAGATTTTTTAGGGGTTAATTAGGGTTTTAAGTTCTTTTTTTCTTTCTGAATGGAAAGAGAGCCACGAGAAGGGTAGAATGGGGACAGTAAAAATTTGAAGCTCATGCCTCATGGTAGAGATAATGGGTAAATTAAAATTCAATTTTGCCCACTAGGAGGCGTATCAAAGGGTAAAAGGGAGATAAATCATTTTTTTTCCTCTTTTTTTTTCTGCGTATATTGATGGGAGTGCACAAATAAGGAACCTCCAAGAGACTTGGTGAAAGAATCAGATTAAGGTCTGGGCTCAGGTTGAATTCTGCATGACAGCTTTGCCCAAAGAACGAGAAGGAGCTGCTGGGAAGCATCCCATCCTGGGGATGTGCTGCTGGGCCGGGGAGGCGGGGGGGGGGGGGGGGGGGGGGTGGGGGGTGGTGAAGGGTGGATTGATGGCCTTTTCAAGCCTGTCATTCCTCTCTTAGCTGGTGGTCTAGGAAGTGTTGGGGATTTGAAGGGATTCAATAAATAACATCCCTCTTCCCCTCACCGTGGGTTCTGAGTCAGTTGAGAAGTAAGACCAAAGAATAAGGCAGATGGAAAATCAGCTTATTGCTGTTCTTACTGGTAAAGGTAAGTGTGCCTTCTAACTCCTTTCTTCTCCCAGGTTAGGCCTTGGAACTGCTCACTGAAGGGAAATTTGGGGTCCAGAAAGCTTTTGTTTATGTAGTTGCCGTTTCATGCTAGTGTGGGAGAATTAAGAGAGGCCATCTCCACAGCACGCACGCACACACACACACACTCAGGATTTTTTATTATTTTCCCTCAATTGAGAAAAGTAGAACAATGGCATTTTAAGTAGTAGAAGGTGGCACGAGAGGCTGGGATTATTTATAAAAAGCATTCATCTTCTTAGAAACCAGAGGATGTGGAGAAAGAGGCTTTCTCTGTTTAATATGGGGTATTAGTAACCCTCGTAACTGGGTTACTTGGTTTATCTGATGACCGGGAAGACACAGAACTGTGTAGCATACAGAATAGGCCACACTCAGCCTAAGCGAGAAACTGTGTCATCTGTAGACTTGCTACTCGTGCGGTCTGTGGACCGACAGCATTGGCATCGCCTGGGAGCTCAGTACAAGTGCAGAATCTCAGGCTCCACTCCTGACCTACTGAATCAGAGTCTTCGCTTTAGCAAAATCCCCAGGTGATTTGTGTGCATATGTTCCACTTGGGCTAAAGGACAGAACGTGGAGATCCAATCTTAGGTTTATCCCTAAGAGTCCTCGGCAAGTTCTGTCTCTTTACAGTTTTTCCAGTCTGTACAACAGACAAGTGTTTTGGCAAGTAGTAATTAGCGGATGGGCCTGTATTCACAAAAGCTGTAGACGGATGCAAAAAATCTAAAAAGCCTAGCTTTCATGTGCACAGTGTGAAGCGGGCTTTGTTCTGACACCATCTTTTAAGTCATCCCCATCATACATAACACATTCTGATTTTAGGTTATTTTGAATCAGAATGTCTGTGATAGAATTCTCTAAAATGGGGACAGTGGACTTGCAGGCCTCCTTGTTCTACACACACGCACATCTTTGCCCAAAGTAAAGACTGTCATCTCTTTCCTTGAAGAGTGGAAGGGTTGGGCAGCAGCGTGTCCAACTTCAACTGAGTGGATTTGCTCTGAGCGTCAGTATATGTTTAAGAACAGCTGGACGAAGTCTACATCAAAGAAACTACCTAAAAATGAGTCACAATTTGTTTTTGGAAAGAGATTTAATTAACATATGCAAATATTTTCACACGATGCAGGTGATTGAACCTGGTAACACTGGGATGCCCATGAGCCCAATTCCTTTAAACAAATTTGCATCCATTTTTGAAGAAGTATGTGTGCATAGTTCAAAATCCAAAGGCACAAAAAAAGATGCACACTTAAAATTAAGGGCTTTTTCTCATCTTTATCTCCCATCCCATTGCCCTCCCTGGAGAAAACCATTCTGATCAATTTCTTGTTTATCCTTCCAGAAATGCCTATGCATGTACAAGTTAATACTTTTATATACTTATCTTTCTTTAAGTCACAAATGGTAGTCTTTTATCTATGTGTATATATTCTCTTCTGCAACATATAGAGTTGCCACATTCTTTTCTAATGGCTGCATATTTACTGTATGCAGGTGCTGTATGTCACCACTCTTCTATGGATGGACATTTCAGTTACCAGTATTTTGCTGCTATAAGCAATGCTGTATGCACAGATTCCAATGTATCTGAGCATGTGCTTGTAGATTGGATATGTATTCCCCAATGCCTTTTGTAGAGCTTGCACCAACAATATGACAGTGTCTACTTGCCACAGTTTAACCAACAGTCCATTCCAGACTTTTGACCTTTGCCAGGTGTCGCCTTACTTTTCACATATCTTATTAGGAACGAGGGTGAATACCATTTCATATGTTTAAGAGCCATTTTTCAGTCCTTTTTCATGGATGAATTACTTGTTCATGCCCTCTGCCCATTTTTCTGTTGGGTTGTTGGTCTTTTTTTCTTTATCTCTGAGAGTTTTTTTATATACAAGGAAATTAGCCTTTGTGATATTTTTATCATTTGACTTTTGATTGGTGTTTTTTGTTGTTTTTGCCATACAGAATTTTGAAAATGTTTATGTAGTCAAATATGACAGTTTATCTTTTATTTTTCCTAGATTTTGTGTCATATTTTGGAAAACATTCTCTACCACAAAATATTAACAAGACTTCCCCATGTTTTTCTTCTAGTATCTTTATGATTTTTTAAAAAAATGTTTAAAACTTTGATCCATGTTGAATTTGTTTTCACATAAGGTGTGATGTAGGGATGCAATCTCTTATTTTTTTTTCCAGATAGCTGTCTTTTTTTTTTTTAACATCTTTATTGGAGTATAATTGCTTTACAATGTTGTATTAGTTTCTGCTGTATAACAAAGTGAATTAGCTATACATATACGTATATCCCCATATCCCCTCCCTCTTGCGTCTCCCTCCCACTCTCCCTATCCCATCCCTCTAGGTGGTCACAAAGCACCAAACTGATCTCCCCGTGCGATGCAGCTGCTTCCCACTAGCTCAGATAGCTATCTTTGTTTTTTTTTCAAAGCCTTCTATTCCATTGAATCATTTGTCTATTCTTACTAGTTTAATACTATCTTCATAGCATATTGATTTAATTACTGTAATTCTATAATATGGTTTAATATCTGATAAGGACTAGAGACTCCTTATTTCTCTGTCTCAGAAATTTTCTAGGCGTTATTTCTCAGTTTCACCCCCAGCTGCAGGCAACCATCAACCTGCTTTCTAGCATTACAGATTTGCCTCTCCGACATTTTACATAATGGAGTCATAAACTGTGCAGCCTTTTACATCTGCCTCTGTACACCTAGCATAACGTTTTTGAGGTGTATCCATACTGCAGTATATGTCAGTAGTTCATTTCTTTTATTGCTGAATATTTTCTATGTTTTCTCTGTCCACTCACCAGTTAACAGACATCTGGGTTGTTCCCACTAGTTGGCTATTATGAATAACGCTTCTGCGCACATTCACATGCACATCTCTGTGTGGACATAACGTTTTCATTTCTTTTGGGTGACAAGGAGTGTAACTGCTGCATCTTACGGTAAGTGTACTTTCTTAAGAAGCTGTCAAACTGTTTTCCAAAGTGGCTGTACCATTTTACGTTCCTACCAGCAATTTTTGTTGATTTCAGTTTCTCATTATTCTTTTTTTTTTAAATTATAGCTGTTACAGTGGTTTCTGAGTGTGGATTTAATTTGACATACATACATTAAAATGACTAAAGATGTTGAACATCTTTTTTATGTGTTCATTAGCCATTCATATATATTCTTCGATGAGTTGTCTGTGTAAATCTTTTGCCTATATTTTGACTGGGTTACAAGAATATAAAGTTACAAGAATTCTTTATGTATTCTGGATACAAGTCCTTTATCAGATATGTATGATTTGCAAATATTTTCTCTCAGTATGTATCTTGTCTTTTTACTTAATGGAGTGCTTCAAAAAGCAAAAGTTTTTAATGATGACATCTAATTTATCACTTTTTGCTTTCATTGCTTGTGCTTTTGATGTCATATCTGATAAATCTTTGCTTAGCTCAGTGGTTCTCAACTGGAGGCAGTTTTGCCCCCAAGGGACATTTGGCAGTGCCTGGAGACGTATTTTCTTGTCACAACTGGGAATGGGCAGTCTAGTGGGGAGAGGCCAGGGATGCTATAAACATCCTACAGTGCACAGAACAGCCCCTCAGCAAAGAATTACCTGGTCATAAGGTCAGTAGAGCCAGATTGCGAAACCCTGACCTAATAACCAGGGTCATGAAGATTCTCTTGTTTCTTTTCTTCTAAATAATAATTTCAGCTCTAATATTTAGGTCTGTGACCCATTTTGAGCTCATTTTCATGTATAATATGAGGTAGGTGTCTAGATTCTAGATTCACACTTCTGCGTGTGGGTATGCAGTTGTCTTCAGCACCTTTGTCGAAAAGACAAATGGACATCTGGCCCTTTTGAATTCTTCCCCCTTTATACCAACAGAATCACCACAAATGTTGAAGTTCAAGCTCTCTTTTGATTGGTGTTTTCATGGTACGTCTTTTGCCATAATTCTACTTTTAGCTTACCTATATCACAAAATGGTACAGCCACTTTGGAAAAGAGTTTGACAGTTCCTTAAGAAAGTATACTTACCATAAGGTGGTTCACGTTACCATTTTCCATAGGCAACGTAAGTAGGGTCATTTTTTTTAAACTATTCTGACAGCAGTTGGTGTGTTTAGACCATTTACAGTTAGCCTAATTATTGATATGCTTGGATTTAGGCCTATTATTTTAATGTTGGTTATGTTTATTCTCTCTGCTTTTCCTGTTTTTCCTTTTGTTGCCTTCTTTTGGATTATTTAAACAGTTTTTAGTTGTCCATTTTAATCTATCGTGTTTTCGTCTGCATCTCTTTGTGTAGTTTTTTAGTGGTTTCTCTGGGGATCACGATAACATACCTAACTTTTCAGAGTCTAACTAGAGTCAATAGTTACCACTTAAATTGGAATGTAGAAATCTTCCTACCATATAGGTCCCTTTACTCTTCTGCCTTAGGTTGCAGTTATTTTATGTATTTAGTTGCAAAAATCCTTAGGCAATGTTATTTTTGCTTTCAACCGTAAAGCACATTTTAAAGAATGGAGGCGAATCGTTTACCGTTTATCCTGAGATTTTGACTGTCTCTTTTGTTCTTTGTTCACTCCTTACGTTCCCAGTTTCCTTCTGATACCATTTTCCTTTTGCCCGAACAACAAGAGTGCATTTTCTGGCAATGAATTCTCTTAATTTAATACGAATTTTTCTTTATTTGACCTTCATTCCTGAAGTATATGTTTGCTGGACATAGAATTCTGGTTTGATAGTTCTTTTCTTTTAGTGCTTAAAAAGTGCTGTTTCACCTCCTCTGTCCTCTATGGTTTCTGACGAGAAACCTGCTGTCGTTCGAATTGTTCCCTTTCACAAAATGTGCCATTTTTCTCTGACGGCTTTTCGATTTTTTTTTTTCTTTTTCTTCAGTTTTCAGCAATTTGACTGCAGCGGGTCTTGAAGTGAATTTCTTTGGGTTCATGTTGTTTCAGCTTCACTACGCTTCTTGAATGTGTCAGTTATGTCTGTTGGCAAATAGGGGAAGCTTTCACTAAGTATGTGTTCTGTACTCCCCTCTTTCTCCTCTCCTTCTGGGATTCTAATGGCATAGAGGTAAACCTTTCGGAATTGTTTATTTTCTCAGTCGTTTTGAAAGAGGCTGAATCAGTCTCTTACCCTGTTCAGCGTGACGCACTTCTTCAGGTTGACTGGGTTTCCTCTCTCATCTCCGTCCATTTAGTTTTCATTTGGGATTTTGTATTATTGTTTAGTTCCAAAATTTCCATTTGGGTCTTCTTTATATCTCCTCTTTGCGGAGACTCTGTCTTTCCATTTGTTTCAGGAGTATCCTCATTATTGGGTTGGCCAAAAAGTTCATTTGGGTGTAGCCGAAGATGTGATGGGAAACCCCGAACGAACTTTTTGGCCAACGCAATACTTCAGTCTGCACGGAATTTCCCCTGGAACAGTTCCTGATTTTTGGCCTGTTCATTTGCCCTTTGACTTTCTCACACAGTCAGGTGCGGAATGCACAAAATATAAACTTTGATTCCTTTGTTGCTGCGAGGATTCCGGGTGGGATAGCAATGGACTGTGCTCACATTAGAATACTTGCTTTGGCTCATGGTTTCTCATTTTAAGCTTGGGAAGAGACCTGGGTATGAGTATTACCTCTGCTAATTTCTAGCATTGTATTACTGACAGTCTTCACCTCTCCGGGCAGCGTTTTCGTGGGGGTTGAATGGATCTTTGAGTCACCTTCCTGCTCTAACATCCCAGTGTTGTCTGGTCTATGGGGCAGGGAAAGCAGCACCCACATTTGTCCTTTGTCTCTTTCTCTCCTGCCCTTGTCAGTCTTGGGACAATGATGGAGCCCGTTTTATGATGCTACAGTCAACTTAAGAACTTTAGAATCCTGAGAAGGCAAGAAGACCATTGACCAAACACCCACTGGGAGCAGGAGGTTTTTAGTCTTAGTGGGAAATCACATTTTCCGTATCACGGACAGGGGGATGTTACTTAAATCAAGGGCGATGTAACCACCTTTCTTCTGTCAGACAGGCCAGCGAGCGGCCCGGTTACGGACATCTCCTCAGCGTCCCCCTCGAGGCCCCCCCGCCGCAGGGGCTCTTTTGCCCTCGCCTCGGCAGCCCTTCCCCGCCCTCGGTGGGATGCTCGGCCGCTCACCACTGCTTTCCTTCCCTCCCTCAGCTACTTCAGCTCTCGGCAGCCGCCATGGAAAAAGGGCGCAGCGTAGGTGAGGTTCTGCAGTCGGTGCTGCGCTATGAGAAGGAACGACAGCTGCACGAGGCTGCGGGCAACGTCACGCGGCTGCAGCTGCTGGACTGGCTGATGGTGAACCTGTGATGGGGCCGCTGCCCTCCCCTCTTCCCGCGCTGGGCCCGGCCCTCGTCCCCTCCCTGCCTTCTCACCTCCGCAGCCCCCGCCTCCGTATCATCACAGAGCCCCAGCGTCACCTTCATACCACTCACATCCAAGACACGTCATCTTGTGCTAGTCCCTGGATTTCGCATTTTCCTGTCCATGTGAGCAAGGACATTAAAAAAAAAAAAAAAAAATGGCTTCGGGTATTTTGTTTCCTTGGCATCCAATGGGACGGTAAGGTGAAGCAATCTCAGCAAGGAGAAAGAACCCGATGGCTAATAGCAGAAGAAAACTGCTGCCGGCCTGAGAGACCCCAGCAGACGCCGTTTGGCCTGTTGTCTCTGGATCCCCCCCGTCAGTGCCTTGCGGCTCCCCTGCTCTCAAGTGGTTCCTAAAAATAAGCCACAATTCATCAAGCGTCATTTCAGCCCTTTATAACCTTGTAAGTATTTTTCAGTATCCGATCTAAATCCTCCTAATTAGGCTGCCAGGACTTGGCTCCTTGTCCTGTCTCCGCAGCACAACTGTCCACCTCAGCTCTATCCGTGGTTGCACAGTCGGTGTCAAAAAAGGTCCAGAACACCTGAGTTCTGTTGCCAGTTCTGAACCTTTCTGGCTGTAGGACCTGGGACGAGTCACCTCTCCTGACACTGCTCTGACTTAATGTCCATGTCACCCCGCTTTAGAAGCATTTTCTGAAGTTTACATTCTCCAGCTATTTTTTATTCTCCATCCTTCCTTTTAGAAACTTCCTCCTCCTCTGGTTTCTAGTTTCCCTATTTTTCTATGTCTCTCAGGGGCTCTACTCGACTTTGTCAACCGCTTACATGTTTGTCTTTCCCAGGACTTTCTCTTGACCCTCTGCTACTCTCTACCATCTTCCCTAGGTGATCTCATCCAAACCCATAGCTTCAATTACCTGGTGTCTCCCTTCATGGACAGTTACACGCTGATTAAAATGAAAACTACGAAGCCATGTACGATGTTTATGATGTTATGATCTTGAGTGCCTTGTACACATTTATCTGTACTATAATTACAACCATATACAGACTGAGTTCGTGTAGGTAAAGACTAGAAAGGCAGGTGGTGGGTGAGTGGATACATCCTGTAGTTGGCTCGTCTTCCGTCCTTTGGGAGAGCTGTTGTGTCCTACTCCACGTGGTCCTGGAGAAGCATCAGTCATGGCACTGCCACCACACCACACCACACTGTGGGCTTGTGACCCAGGCTGGCCAATCAGAGGACCCCAATATCTCAGACACAGTGATGAGTTCAAGTCCGACCAATCACCTCTGAGACTTTCCCACCAGCAGGAAGACTGCATCTTCTGACTGGCCGAGAGTGGTCACCTTAACTTCTGGGCAGAGCTTGTCTTCAGAGTGAAGTTAACCATAAAAAGAAGCAAGACTAACGCAGGAGAGGGAGTCTGAGCTCCATGATCTTGTCTGAACTCCTAGATCTTCCTGTGTCTACACTTAGCCCTCCTGATTCCCCAGTCACATAAACCGATAAATGTCCTTTAAACTAGTTGGAACTCAGCTTCTGTCATTTTCAAACCAGAATCCTGACTGTCTTGGGCAAGAGGAAAAAAGTGTTTTTTTATTATTTAGCGTCCTCTCAGTGATGCTGTAACACTGAGTACTTAACCCTCTCCCCACCCCATCTCCCCACACACGCACCCATTGTTGTATTTGATTGAGGGCATAAAGAAGGAGCATGGGTGCAAGGACATCCTTTCCAATCCCTCATCACAGGAATCATGCCAATAGGCCATGTGAATAGAGGGTTTTTTTTTTAAACCTTTATGCATTAAAAAACAACAGTCTTAAGTATTGTACAATAGAAATGCTGTCTCTAATACAAATCACTGGTGGAAAGGAACAGGACACACCCTCTCAGGTCACACAATAGGTGGTAAAATGTTTGTGTTCTCGGGGAAGCAGTTTTTGTTTTGTTGTCCTGTGGAGGCCTTGGACTCCGCTGGCCCAACAACTGCCTCAGGCTTTCCGGAAGCTTCTGCTAGATGAGGCAGCTGGACTTCAGCTGTGTGCTGGACAGAGCCCTGCTGACTACCTGAGTTCTGACCCTGTTTAGTGGCGCCTTCGTTGATTTTGTCTTTAGTCTCTATTTGAAGGATCATCTCTGCCAAAGAGGAGAGAGCAGGAACAAGTAAGTGTTCAAATATGAATGACATTCTAACCGTCCATTAGGCTGTAAGTCATTTGGGGACATCTGGTTGTAATGATACAAAAACAAGTCATGTGTAAAGCACATTCTGTGCGTCAGGCATTATTCTAAGCCCTTTACGCTTACTGGTTCCTTTGATCCTTCCTGCAACCAGAGAGAATAGGCATTATTCTCATTCTCATAAATGGAGAAACTGCAGCACAAAGAGGTTAAGTAAATTGCCCAAGGGCCCACAGCTGGTAAGTGGTAGGGCCAGACTTTATCCCAGGCAGCCTGACTCCAGTGACCGAGTACATAACCATGAGGCTATATTGCATATAAAAGATCCTTGCGTAATTCCATAATCTGATCAAAATTCAAAAGGTAATTATAGGGCTTGCAGAGGAGGACGCATGGAAAGAAAAGGAAAGGAGGGGAATAGGAATTGGAGGTAGGAGAAACACAGAAATTCCTAATGATGAGAGGGCAAAAAAAGAGGAGAACCCAGCCACAACCAAGTTTCCTGAAAGAGGAAAATCCCCAAATTACGAAGTGTCAGGCCAGTAGTGATGAAGCCAGAATAATTAACCAAGGTTGAGCTCAGAGAAATTGGCAGGCAATCCTCCAGAGACGGCTGACCCCCTGGATTATGGAAATAGGACTGGCTATTTGAGGGAGTGTTCCTTGTTTGCCCAAGTGATGTTGCCCTTGAACCTTGCCCTTCCTGGCCTCAGAAGGGAAACAGAGACTGGCTTTCCTCAAGGTCTGAAGCCTGGGCTGTGCTTTGAGGTTCCGCGGCTCATGAATCCAAGCATGCCTGAGGGCCTGGTCAGGGGTCACGCGAAGAGAAGGCTCCCAGCTACACACCAACAAAGCCCAGCATTGGTTAGGGTTTTATTTCCCTTTTTAATAACGAAATATTTTCAAAGAACCTAAATAAGATATAAAAATGGTTCATTTTTAAAGAACCCATTTAAGCTATGTTAAAACTCAAAGATACCATAGAACAGAGCTCATGACATATAATTTTAAAGTACCTGGAGGCAACTGTTGGAAATGATCTTTGTAGAAAATGTATGACAAGCCGAGGAATATCTCACAGCCCAAATTCCGTTACAAGAAATATTAGAGAAAATCGAAACCAGTGGGATTTAGGGTTTAGTAAACTAAGAACATCAAAATGAAGAGATGCTTAATTGTGATTCCCAAACTATGGAATTTGGACCTCCAAGTATATCACAAAGAACATTATAGAACACTAGAATATTAAGATCATGAGGGGACTTGGAGATAATCCAAACTGCCAATGCAGTAACAAGATACACTTGACAAAATACACTTGACCCACCATGGAATCATCTTGCCTTTCTTGAGTAATTTTAGTAACATGGCACTAACTCACAGAACTAGCTATTCCAGTTTTAAAAAACTCCAATTCTTTAAAAGTTGTTCATTTTGATTGAGCCAAGATTCACTTCTCAGGAACTTTTAGCTTAGTAACTTTGACCCGGTCTTAAATTCTACCCATTAGCATCATACAGAATGAGACAACTAATCCATCTTTTATGTCACAACCCTTCAACTATCTGAAAACATTTACATGACTACTAATTATTGATCATATGACATGATCAGTTCCTTCCTAGATAGGAAATCTCAGCTGCTGTCTAACTGGTGTCCATCATGCTGGGAATAGCTACTAACTGCGAGGAGATGGCATTAATATTTCAGACTCATCGAGGTCTAAACAACTCAAGTTCCCAGTTCTTTGTCCAATGAACTGCTGTTAAGCTACACCTCGCCTCTCCTGAACTCCTAGAGTTAGCCTATAAAATCTAGACACAGAACTTTACCTTTATCCCTATTAAATCTGACCCAAAACTTTTAGTCTCTCAAAGACTTGCTAATTAGCCAAATACGAAGTAATAAAACAACAGGCCCTGACAGCATGACTGCCTCCTACAAGATGTGAGCAACCAGCCCTCTGCACTAAAAAGGAGAATAATTTCATTCCTGGCTCTGAGTTTCTGGATTACCCACCTCTGTCTCAGTACTGAGTTTCTGTTACGAGTTAATGGCCATTCATTCTATCGCCTCAGCAAGAGGCTGGGGTGGAGTGGGGGTCATGATGGGGTACAGGATCCTTCTCTGTCTCCATTTTTCAGATGGGTAGCATGACCCCGCAGATGGGAAAACTTTCGGCAGGCCCTGGTGGTTTATTTTCTGAGCTAGTACCTAAACTCCAGATGCACAAATGCCAGAAGAGTAGTATTTTGCTAAAACTACTTCATCCCACTGAAGGAATGAGAGAACATAAAGATATGGTCTTCTAAAACTACTAAACAATTATAGGACTAATACAGCTGGAAGAGACCTTAGGAATACCCCACTCTACAGAAAAGGAAACTGAAGCCCAGAGAGACAATGACTTGTCCAATATCACGTGGCTAATTTATTTGCCACTCAGTGGGGACAGACTTGCATAACCTCTTTAAAATTGGTGACAACAGCTAGTATTTTCTAAATACCTTCTAAACTAGGTACAGTTCTAAGGTGCTTTATGGACTATTGGGGTTTTTTTTTTTTATCAATACTATGACAGGTGAAGTACAGAGCCTACTTTCTAAGATTCAAAATATGCCTATAGATTCTAAAAAGCTGTACATAATAAATGGTTTATAGATCACCCTTTCCCTAGTTCCCTAATATGAGAGGATTTAGACTCTAAATCCTAGGGGAATGGGTGGGAAGGGGTCTGAAACCAGCTTGTACTGGGCATGTATGCAAATAGTTATTGATACAACAGACTCTCTGAAGACCTGGGCTTCAGTCCATGAAGCAGAAAACACTCAGGACTTGCCTACAACCTTGCTTCCAGGCAGTCAGGGCAAGAAGGAAGCAAGCTCGACCCACACGCTGTGTAATCCAGGGCAAGTCACTTAATCTCTCGAGCCTCAGGCTCCACGTCTCAAAACATCAGGTCGTCTGTCCCACTGACCACACAGGATGGACAGTGGAGACAGCAGTCTGATGAGGCAAGAGATAAGAAAGCATCTCGTAGACCCTAAAGATCTATGGTCCGTGTTTATTATGTCCCATGACTGCCTCCCAGCCCCAGACTTTCACCAGCAAACGTGTGGGAAAGTACAGTGTTTAAGAGGAAACCCAGAAGCAAAGACACCCTGACAAAACTCACACCAAACACTTTCTCAGAAAGTCCAGGAAACCGGTGTCGTAGGTTTTCAGCACCATGGTGAGATCCTTGGAATCCGGGTATCTTTTTTTTCCCCTTTTGTTGGTTATATTTTCAGGAAAAACTTTGGAATCTTTAGAGATACAACATTATGTGTTTAGTTCCAGGTGTGAATATGCATTGGTCACATCACAGCTGTTCACTCAAACTTGCTGCTTCTGGGAGTGGTCTCTGCAGCTCTCCCGCCCCCTCACACACAAACACACCCGCAGTCTTAGTTTAAAATAACCACATGTACATTATCCAATGAATACAATTTACTTTTACAAATAACTTCCTACTACTCGGCATGTTCTGAGCCACCAGCTCCTCCTCCTGGAATCAATCAAATGATTTTAATGGTTTAACATTAACCAACGTAAAATAATAGTGACGATGATAATAATAATAGTAAAGTAAACCTGAAGTGACAGAAACGGTCCGCTGTGAACAAAACGCATGTTGTCCATTCTTGGCTTTTCTATGCCCTTGATCCTTCCTCACCCCAAAACGTGAGAATTTGGGACACCCATGGGGAATAACAGCAAAGTCATTTTAGGAGAAGGATTGACTTTCAGAGCTCATGTACAAGCCACACAAGCAAGTTAACCTCATTTCTTATTTTTAGTCGTGTCAAAATTTTGTCCATAGATGGAATGATCAAACTTGGTGGTGGCTTAAGACACTGCTTGGAATGATTTTCTTCAGCCATTTCCACGTATTAAAGCCCTCACCAAATGTATCTTCTGTCATTGCTGAAAAGAAACCCCTGAAGACAGGTCCAAAGGTGGCCTGAGAACACAGTGCAATGCCTTGAAGGCAAGACCATTCGTTTGGACATCTAGGTCGTGGCGAGCATGTTCAGAAAGGTGACCACGTATGCTCACACCTTGTAAATATACATGTGAAAGGGCGGATATGTATATACACACATGCAAAATGGACACATTCCATGAAATTCTCACAAAAACTCGGGTTTCATACAATGGACTTCCTGGAAGGTACATAATGAAATGCTTCTAATTACTTTTGCAATCAATACAATTTGCAGGGCGTCCAACAGAACACCTGCTCTTACTGAATTCCTATAAGAGCCCATGAATGTGTGTATGTGCGTATATACACACATGGGTATCTGTGTGTTTATATAGAAAAAAATGGGCTGGGGGTACTGCATAGGGCATAGGTCCTGTGAACTCCTTTTTGACGGTGGCACCAGGGCTCCCACCTTATCCTAGATTGTCTTTTCATAAATGGTCACAGAAGAATTAGATTCACGGGCTTACAAATAACATAGCTCCTGCAGTCATCTTTATGTAATTGCTTTTCTTGTACAAGTTTTTCCTACCTCTCTGACCTTCCCCAATATCTCCTTATTCTTCCCACCTCCTCTTGCTGTCTGGAGCACCTACGTATCTTGCTACCTTTGAAGAAACAACTTTCCTCTTAATTAAGGGTATTAACTAGGAGTGGCTGGGGGCTGAGGACCTGTTGGCAGCCCAAACCTGGGGAAGGGAGAGCCAAGAACTTAAGTGGATATAGTGTTTCCAAACTCGCCTCATCATAAGCTGCTGTAAAAAACATACAGACTTCTGAGTCCCACCTCAAACACACTATACCATAGGAGGATCCTGGGGATTAGCACTTTTCCCAAGAACCCAAATGATTCTTATAATCAAATAAAATTTGGGAAACACGGATGAGGATGCAGCTCCCAATAACGTCCTTTCTTACGCAGGAAGGGAAGATGTGTGCTTTTGCTACCAAAATCACATTCGGAAGCTTAGTGCTGATGGTAAAAATCGGGTACTCTATGAAAGGGACATGTATCTGTCTTTGGTACCCTCTTACCAAAATGCCTATATTCCCTTCCTTTTGATTCCCCCAAGTACAATCTCTTGAGTTCAGGGTTATAGGCTTGAGATGTGACTCTTCCCACATTGTCTTTGTCTAGCAGGAGGGAACACCAATGCTCCTACTTGTCTTTCCCTAAGTCCTTTGAAATCCAAAAGGCTGAATTAAAAGTGGTGGATGGGAAAAGGACATCTGGGGTTAAGAGACCAGTTCCATTGCCCCATGCATAAGTTATACCAGCGAGTCAGCCAGTTGCTCTGCTCTGGTATGGGACTGACCAATCCGAGTGGACGACAGTCTTGGCATTGGAGGGGGATCCTGGAGGACCTTTTCTTGCCAGACCTTAAAATTTTAGTTTCTGGATCGTGGGCTCAGGGCTGTGGCTTTTTAACCAACTGGTACAGAAACAGACTACATTTTAACCCCCAGGTGGCTGAACCAATATATACCAACTGCCCATCAACATGACTGAAACACTTTCGTCCAGGAGGGTCCCCCAGGGTGGTGTTTTTTGACTTTCTTATTGATGGGACAAGATGTGGAGAGAAATTATGATTTGTCTACCCATTTTGAGGCCACCGTTGGGTGAAAATAAGAGGCAGGAGGGCTGGGAACGACAGTGTGAGCCTGTGAACTAAGCTGACGACAATGTCGTTCCGGATGGCAAGGAGCCCGTCTGTGGAGCCCTCGTTCCTCACATCTGGCTTCACTCCACTTGGCTGACATTAGGGCCACTACGGCTTTTTGTACACAGGAATCCCTTAGCAAAGGGATTTTAGATCTGGGACTGGCTTCATCTTCTGGTTCACAGTGGCTCAGAAGCCCTGCCCGAGTTGGACTTCATTGATCCCCAGGTCCGTCCTGTACAGCACAGCTTGGCTTGAAAGACAGAGGATCATAAAATCCAGGGTCTGGGAACTGGGATGGGGGGCGGGTGCAGCATGGAGACTGTGGATGAAGCTTCATTCCAGCAATTAGGCAGATGTCCTATACAAAACTGACAAGCCATAGCTGACAGCCCTTGCTTACCCATTTTATACCAAAGTTGCAATGAATCTGGAATAGTGAGGGACTGGGGGATTAGGAGAATTTCAGCAGGGAAGAATAAGGCTCCATTAATGATAAACTGTAGCAATGGAATTTTCCACTGTTCTTGCAAAGACGCTTCTGCTCTTCGATTTCCTTCACGGTGCGTAGTGCGAGCGGGCAGGCAAGCTGCCAGGGGAGGTGGGGAGAACTGTTAGGAGAGGGTAGAGTTCTAATCTTTTGGGGTTTCAAGATCTGCTGGTAGGCCTTCTGAGCAGGAACCTGGTCATTCTCGGCACCTTCACTGCCGAGACCTCGCTCCCAGTGACTGCCCCACCCATCTCCATCATGCCCCTGGTACCATGGCTCAGCATCTTTTTACTTTTCTGAAAGAAACCTCTAAGCGCAGCCTGCCTTTTGGGGTGTGGCCAGAGGAAGAGCATCATATGGGGTGTAGGGCATGGAAGGTGTCTTCCGGGGCTGGGAAACCTCATCAGCTACAACAGGAAAAAGAGAGTCAGACCTGGGACTCACCAAAGAACGTCTGTCTCCCGGAGGCCGTCTGGATGAAGTGGGTCGGTGGCAAGCCCAGCACCTTCAACAAGGACAAAGCAGTGGATTCACTCCTCTGGAGTCACACATTCCAAGACTGTTAGACCTGGGTGGGACTTCAGCTAAACGTTGTCTTCTACAGATAAGGACCCAGAATATTAAGCGATAACCTCAAGCCAGTGGCAGAGCAGGTCCAGAGCCTGAGACTTGACTCCTGATCCAGGGCCGTTTCAGTACCCCGAGCACTGACACCACCCACATTATTCTAAACAGACATCAGCACCTACTAGACAGGCCACTCGTGATAGCAGGCAGATCACACTGTCCAAGCAAGTAAACCCGTGCAGCTGCGGACCACCCCTGAATTAAGGAGTGACACATCCCAGCTCAGAGCATGGGAAGGGAGGAAAGGAAAAGGAGATGGAAATCACCAGATGGGCATCAGACCACGATATGACAAAGTATCTTCTGAAAAGACAAGGGTAACACCTGCTTGGTCACCTTTCCCCACTGCCACCTATAGGGGTGCACACAGAAGAGAGAAACGACAGGTGTCCCCCTCAGCTCTGGGCCCCTGTCCTTGCAGCCAGGTTCCCAGGTTGTCCCTTCATGACCCTGCCCTCCTGTTCCTGAGTCGCGCTGACTGAGGTCAGGAGGAAGCTGCAGTTCAGGGGCAGCAGGAACCTCCACCCAGATGCCATGCCCTCCATTGGAGGAGCAAATTGGAGGATTGGCTCAGGGATGCTTCACTGAATCGTCCATCATCAACCTTAGAAGCCATGGACTCTGGTCCCCTCATCTTACAGAGATCCAGACCAGGGAAGTGACTTGCCAAAGAGGAGGACCAGCCTCCGGGTTTACTGATTTCCAGGGCAGTGTCCATCCCACCATAGCTATCATTTATAGCTACTGCTAACTAAATTAGTGGAATACTTTATTATCAGTTTCAACCATAAGATGAATCTCTACGTTAATTCCCAAGGATGTATGTGTCTCCCCAACCAACCTTTAACTTTAAGACAATCTAGAAAATGGGGATTTGGGATGAATGGATAGATAGGTTGAGAGAGAGAGGAATTAGATACGTCTTCGTTCAGAGTCAAAATACCTTTGTTCCCTGGGGAAATCCTAAAATGTGAAATTTCCAATTTTTAGGATTATTTTCTCCCATGTCATCTAATTTGGTATAACAAGATGCCTTTAGGTAAAAGAAGAGCAGGTATAATGAATAACCATGTGAGAGTCTTGGTAAAGTCTTTTCATGGCACGATATTCTTGCCAGAAAGTTAAGATGGTAAGTAACAACTGAACAGTGCACAGATTTCAATGGGTGTCATGTCAGCCTGGTTTTTAGATTCTTTGGAATATATTTGAAAGACCGGTATAACAGTTTTATTTTAAATGTCACTATTCACAATACGCTGGAAGTTACATCCTTTGCAGTTACTTACATTTATGATAAAAAGGTTAGATGTCGACTCAAAAGTGTACATAATTTCAAAACATCCAACCCTGTCCCGTAAACAGATGCAGGCCATTGCCCTAGAGCGAGTCCGATGCAGCCTGGAGTCTGAGAGCGGAAGTTACCCCTCCCGAGGGCATCGGTTGGAAGGCAGCCGGGTCCGCCTCACCTCCATGATGCAGGCTAGCTGCTCCACCTCGTTCTCCCCAGGGAACAGGGGGGTAGCCCGTGTACCGCTCGGCCATGATGCAGCCCAGGCTCCACATATCAATGGCTATGTTGTAGGGATGGCCCAGGATCACCTCTGGGGATCGGTAGAACCGGCTTTGGATGTAGGCGTAGACTGCAGGGGAAAGAAAGAGAAACCTCACGTGGAAATCTCCTCTCCAGAGCACGCGGCTCCACATACCTGCCCAGGCGGGGGTGGACGATAATTAATCAAGAACCCCCCCTACCCCCGACTTCTTTTCACTCTCCGGGCTTTGCAGGGAGAAGGAAGTACAAATGGTCAGCACTTATGAGTCCCATCTCACATCTAATCTCATCACATCCTCAGAGCAACCTGATTATCATGAGGGGTCCTTAGCCTCACGTTACTGATAGAGAACTCTAAAGTAGGCATTGTTCTAGAGAAGTAAATTTGTCAGGCAAGCTTTCAAAAAAGAAAACATAAGACGCATATAAAGCTAAGTTTTCCAATTGTCTGATTAATCTGGGGTAGACGCTCTCTGAAGTATTGCGATTTGGCAAGGGAAGACGTGTATGAAAGTTGAAAAAGAAGCGTGGAAAATGCATAATGTAAAAATGTATATTCCATATATTATGTGCATTGTGTTACATAAAGTATAGAAAGAAAAGTTCAACAAAATCTCAGCAGACGAGGATGTACAGAGGATATTTAGTATTGCAGGCAGTCTAGATTTTACAGAGGAGGAAACTGAGGTTGGAGAAATGGGACATTACAGGTATTTGCAAATGCTGTTAACTGGTTACCTAGATGGGGGCAGGGCAAGGGATTTTGTAGTCACTTCTCTGTTGTTTGACTTGGGTACAGTAAGGATGTAATAATTTTTAGTGATTTAAAACAAAGATTTAATAAAAATGACTTTGTACCCTGTCTGTTTCCAAAATGGACATGAGGCACTTTGCAATCAAAGTACGAATATACAGGAAAGATTTTTTAAATGAATTTACATGACAGAGGAAGACAAATACAGTATGATTTCACTTACATGTGGAATCTAAAAAACAAGTGAACAAACAAAAGGAAAGAGAAATGTCTATTTAGGTCTTCTGCCCATTTTTGGATTGGGTTGTTTGTGTTTTTGATACTGAGCTGCATGAGCTGCTTGTATATTTTGGAGATTAATCATTTGTCAGTTGCTTCGTTTGCAAATATTTTCTCCCATTCTGAGGGTTGTATTTTTGTCTTGTTTATGGTTTCCTTTGCTGTGCAAAAACTTCTAAGTTTCATTAGGTCTCATTTGTTTATTTTTGTTTCCATTTCTCTAGGAGGCGGGTCAAAAAGGATCTTGCTGTAGTTTATGTCAAGAGTGTTCTGCCTATGTTTTCCTCTAAGAGTTTTATAGTGTTTGGCCTTTATATTTAGGTCTTTAATCCATTTTGAGTTTATTTTTGTGTATGGTGTTAGGGAGTGTTCTAATTTCCTTCTTTTACATGTAGCTGTCCAGTTTTCCCAGCACCACTTATTGAAGAGGCTGTCTTTTCTCCATTGTATATTCTTGCCTCCTTTATCAAAAATAAGGTGACCATGTGTGCGTGGGTTTATCTCTGGGCTTTTTATCCTGTTCCATTGATCTATATTTCTGTTTTTGTGCCAGTACCATACTGTCTTGATTACTGTAGCTTTGTAGTATGGTCTGAAGTCCAGGAGCCTGAATCTTCCAGCTCCATTTTTCTTTCTCAAGACTGCTTTGGCTATTCGGGGTCCGTTGTGTTTCCACACAAATTGTGAAATTTTTTGTTCTAGTTCTGTGAAAAATGCCATTGATAGTTTGGTAGAGCTTGCATTGAACCTGTAGGTTGCTTTGGGTAGTATAGTCATTTTCACAATGTTGATTCTTCCAATCCAAGAACATGGTAGATCTCTCCATCTGTTTGTATCATCTTTAATTTCTTTCATCAGTGTCTTATAGTTTTCTGCATACAGGCCTTTTGTCTCCTTAGGTAGGTTTATTCCTAGGTATTTTATTCTTTTTGTTGCAATGGTAAATGGGAGTGTTTCCTTAATTTCTCTTTCAGATTTTTCATCATTAGTGTATAGGATTGCAAGAGATTTCTGTGCATTAATTTTGCGTCCTGCTATTTTACCAAATTTATTGTTTAGCTCTAGTAGTTTTCTGGTAGCATCTTTAGGATTCTCTATGTATAGTATCATGTCATCTGCAAACAGTGACAGTTTTACTCCTTCTTTTCCGATTTGAATTTATTTCTTTTTCATCTCTGATCGCTCTGGCTAAAACTTCCAAAACTATGTTGAATAATAGTGGTGAGAATGGGCAGCCTTGTCTTGTTCCTGATCTTAGTGGAAATGGTTTCAGTTTTCCACCATTGAGAACGATGTTGGCTGTGGGTTTGTCATATATGGCCTTTATTATATTGAGGTAAGTTCCCTCTATGCCTTTCTGGAGAGTTTAGCATAAATGGGTGTTGAATTTTGTTGAAAGATTTTTCTGCATCTATTGAGATTATCACATGGTTTTTATCCTTCAATTTGTTAACATGGTAAAAGCAGGAAAACTAAATAGTTGAATGACAGCAGCATCACCTGGAGGAATATACAGTCTGGTCCATGGAGGAAACAGACATTCATAAAATTTTTTTAAGGAGCCAAGTTGATTTTCAGTCTTCAAGGACAAGTAGAAATTAGCAATGGAAAAAAGGCAAATAAGAACCATCTGAAGACCTGGAGCCATGGGTACTAGCACCCAGTGTGGTGTGGCGGGGGGTCAAAGGTGAACGTGGGCAGCACGCGACAAGGTTGAAGAAGCGGACGGGGCCAGCCTGACTCGAAATAGCTTGTGAACTAAACAGGCTAAGGGGTATGTGTGTGGATTTTAAGCAGAGGGGTGTTCGGGCTCAGATTTTATTTTAGGAAACTCCCTCTGGCTAGAGTGGCTTGATGGGTAGGCCCGAGTAGGTTACCAGTCAAGGCAAGGACGCCAGTTAGTAGTCAGAGTAAAGGCAGCAAGTGGAAGGAGAGAGCAGTTTTGAGAAACGCAGGAAATGGACTAGAGCTTGCTGAACGATGTGAAGGGTGCAAGTGCCTGAGGCACCTCAGCTGACTGACGGTGATGCTATTTACTAACAGAAAATATAGGAGGGAAAACGCCTGGGGAGGGGGAGACGTTATTGATTCAGTGATGACTTACGTCAAATGATCAAGTGGTCTGTGTCAGGAGCAAGGTCTGGGCTTAAAGATCCTGACTTGGCAGTCACCGTCACACTGGTGACCACTGAACTTGAAGTTGCCCAAGCTTTGAAAGAAAAAAGGACCAGGGGGGAAAAGAATGGAATCTCACAGAATATGGTATGGTAGTGAGAGCTGTGGGTGTAGGTGACACAAAAGATTAGCAAGCCACAAACAATGAAGAGAGGCAGGGAGGCAGGGAGAAAAGTACAAAAGAATGGTGTCATACGCGCCCAGAAATAAAATGTACTAAGCAGGGTATAATGAATAGGGTCTATAAGATACGGTGAGAAAGTGCACCCTGGGTTTGGCAACAGAAAGGTCATGAGTGCTTTCTGCAAGGCCAGTTTTGACGCACATTAAGGTAATTTTCAGTGGAAAGTACTAATATCAATAGCATAGAGAAAACAGGTTCATCAAGCTCGTCCAGATGACTAATTAATGATATTAGTACTAACACAGGGTAGGCTCTTAATAAACGTTTATTGTTAAACTGCCGCACACAGAGTACCTCAATACCGTGTCCCTGGGAAACATGTTTCCAAGAAGGGGTGGGGCGGGGTAGGTAAGGGTGTAAGACAGTAGAAAATATATACTCGATAAGAAAAAATATATATAATAGCAGTAGGATCATAATTCCTACATAAAATCATCACTTTAATCACAATTCTAAATACTTATCTTCACATTAACATAGATATTTCATTAACCAAGAAGAACTGAGCTAAGTATTATGTATTTTTTAATGGTTAACATGATTCAAAGTATTTTTATTAAAAATTGAAATTTGGTTTGGTTGAAGTTCTCACCATAAAGTATCACTATTTTTACTCACAGTGAATTAGGATGTAAGCTTCCGAAAGGGCTGTACTATCTAATACAATAGGGGTGACAAGTACTTGACAGCCACCCTCTAGAGCACGGGCTTAATGTAAAAGTGACGACTTTAAGAAACAGCTCTTCCCTTTATATTTACAACAAAAAGGCTAACTTTTTTTGCAAAGCACTCATTTTATCATGAAATGTAGACAGAGACAGATGGATGCATTAGCATCAAGGAAAAGTGCATATCACAACTTTTTCACTTTTATTAAAGGTTTTGACAATGAGGGCTTCATAAAATGTCACAAAATTCTATTTGCTATCTAACCATCTACTTCGAAGTAGGAGACATACGCTATAGTATAGCAACTGTTTTGGGTTTTTTTGTTTTTTTTTTTCTTTTGCGGTACGCGGGCCTCTCTCACTGCTGGGGCCTCTCCCGTTGCGGAGCACAGGCTCCGGACGCGCAGGCTCAGTGGCCATGGCTCACGGGTCCAGCCGCTCCGCGGCATGTGGGATCCTCCCAGACTGGGGCACGAACCCGTGTCCCCTGCATCGGCAGGCGGACTCTCAACCACTGCGCCACCAGGGAAGCCGATCAACTGTTTTAATATGGAAAATTATTCTGAATTCTCAATATAAAAACATTTGGCTAAAATATGAAACATCAGTGCAACAAAACTGACAATGCAGGTTAAGTAACTTATAAGATTTCAGAAATGTCTCCTGGGAGAAATGGGAATTTTCCTTTTGCCAGATAAACTGTGCACAGTTAACTTTCAGGTGCCATAAACTAGACAAAGCCAGAAAGAAGCATCGGGCATGTTACTAGGAAAGAACAACATGTAACGGGGACATCCTCCATGTCAAACTGACAGCCACGTAATGACAGTGACTTATTATATACATATGAGGGAAAGAGAATATGCTCTTCAGAAGGGGATGACATTCCAAGATAATTCTTATAAACAAACCTCTTACTGAAGTCTCAGATAGCTTTTCAGAGAACAATCACAAAACAGGTAGAGATCATTTATACAACTTTAAAGGATTCATTTATGTTACAATACCCTCCTCAAATATAAACACAAATATATACATGCTTATAAAAGTGAGATCTTCTCGATCAAACATTTTCTTGCCACTACACTCAGCTACTAGCAGCATTTGGATGCAAAGGTTTAACTCGTGCTAATCGGGACAAGCCAAGGCGGAGACTCTGAGTTGGAGACTTCACAGACACTCTGGCCAGTGGGCTACGGCTGCTGCTTCCAGACACCGCTGCAAAAAGACAGATCACCTGGTGCTGAGAACGTCAGAAATCTCGTAACAAAGGTCAGTTTATAAAACAGAAGAGGCCAAAAAAAGGAGTTAAGCGTTATTCTGCTATGCAGGTTCTATCAAGTTACATATTAGATCAAGAGAATGGGAAGTACTAAAGAGCAGAAAATATGTAGCATTGCGTATTTTCAAACATCCTCAGAGGCCGAGGTAATGACACCGAAACTTTAAATGTGAAAGCTAAATAGGAAAGTTGGGAGCAAAGAACACTGATTGTAAAGACATAAAGAAATGAATGGAATTATAATTTCTAAAGCAGTAGCAAAATCTAACGCATTTTTACAAAATTCTGCAACTTTTACAAGTACTCCTTACAGAATCTATTTTTTCAAATATCACATAAGTTTAAATATGACCAATACCATTTTTCTTTATTTATACTAGTTTCATTTATGCTACCACTCTAATACAGCAATCATTTCCAACAAGTATTAAATTTCAGAATTTATCCACATGTATGTTCGTAGCTGGTCATGATTTTAGCCGTAAAAAGTACAAGTGTGTGTGTACTTTTTCCATACAAAGGTTTTATGAACATTCCCATGTTTCCAGCCATCTGATTTATCATGCTTAGTTGCACATACGTGCCACATATTGGGCAAATTCCTACAACAAACTTCTGGGTTGTTTCTAGTTTTTCACCACTTTTCTACAAATGGCTATAAAGAAATCACTTAGTACTGACCACTTACTACTCTTCCTTCTTTTGAATTCTTTTTAAGGATAAATTCCCAAGATTAGTTCCTAAGTCAAAAGGCCGATTTATTTTTATGGCTCCTGTCAAGCTGTCCTGTAAAGGGATTATAAATTTATAATAAATAATTATACCTGCTACCCCACAACCCAGAGTGCACTGCTTGATACAGCTTTATTATTTTCTAGTTTGAGAGGTATAAAACAGTATTTTATTATTTTAATTTACATTTCCGTGATTACCAGCGAGGCTGCAATTCTTTTCATATTGGTTTCTAGTTGTACTTCTTGGGGTCAGTGGTATGTTATGTCCTTGGTTCATTTTCCCATTGGAATCTTGCTGGTCTTCTCACATTCGTATAAGACAGGAGTCTAGCTGGCAACCTGAGGGTCAAATCCTGCTCTCAGATATACTGTTTGGTCCACATGGTGTTTTAAAAAGTCTACTTTTAAGAACTAGGAGATTTCACACTAAAATCTGTACTTCTGGCTTCTCTTGGAAAACTCAGACGTGGAAATCCGAGGTCCATAATCCTGCATGTTAACAGCCAGGTGGAGCAAAGGAACGGCGGCTTCCTTGCAGAGGGCTCGCGCTCTCGAGGGCAGCAATGCCCACTCACTCACGCTTCCTCCCCAGGCCCAATTCCCTCACCTCTGTCACCTGCCCGGCCCTTCCCCACAATGAATTAATAAGCACTTCGTGTTTTATGACGTGACTCTTTACCCATCAATCCATTATTTCTTTTTTATCTTTTTGCTTATGCTACTTTCAAATTTCTACAGTCATTATATCAATACTTTTAAAATTCTTTTGTTGTGGAATCACTAATTATTCTCATAAGAAATACACTAAGGATTATCCTTGAACTGACAGAGCTTCATTATTTCAATAACTAATCTTCCGGAACTTTCCTGGTGGCACAGTGGTTTAGAATCCGCCTGCCAATGCAGGAGACACGGGTTCGAGCCCTGGTCTGGGAAGATCCCACATGCCGCGGAGCGGCTAAGCCCGTGTGCCACAACTACTGAGCCTGCGCTCTAGAACCTGCGAGCCACAGCTACTGAGCCCACATGCTGCAACTACTGAAGCCCACGTGCCTAGAGCCCACACTCTGCAACAAGAGAAGCCACCACAATGAGAAGCCTGCGCACCGCAACGAAGAGTAGCCCCCGCTTGCCGCAACTAGAGAAAGCCCGTGCGCAGCAACAAAGACCCAACGCAGCCAAAAAAAATTTTTTAAATAAAATAAAAATAAATTAGAAAAAATAATATGAGCAAGTGCTCATATGTAACATTTACAACTAAGAAAAAACAAATCTACTCGTGGTAATTTTCCAAGCCCCTGCCCTTGAGCAGTAAATAAATATACCGTACCTGGTGGGACCCACTTAGGTCTCTTGCTTTCAGCTGGAGGACTTTGTATTTGTAACGGCTTCCTGGTAGCCTCTGAAGGAGAAACCTTCTTCGGTGAGGGCCGAGATTCTGACTTGACAGCAGCAGGAGCAGAATCTACTGAAGTCACTTATTTGAAAAATATACATAAAAAGGGGTCACAGAGGAAGATAAAGTCTAGCATGTATGTGTGAAAACTGTCAAGTTACATAAGCTTGTAAGAATTAAAGAAGCAGAATCATAAATTTGAAAAACTCATTCATCAACATTTATTCAGAGTCTAAGAATGGCCATCTTTTATGAGCACTACATGCTAGGAAGTATGGTAAGCATATCATATACATTACCTCTAACCCGTAGAGCAACTCCGATACAGAACTGACTATCCATACTGTCAGTTAAGGAAACAGAGAGGTTAAACAATCTGCCTGTAGTATGAGAGCTAGTAAGTGTCTGAGTCCAGAGTCCACACTTGTAATCATCACACAATAGTGTCTCATCGGAATATGTCAGTGAGACATTTTATTAGGCTCTAGGAATTTACGGTCCAATCACTAGACTCTAGTAGAAAGGGCAGACAAGTACAGAGACGCGTACAGTGCAACGTGGTGAGAGAGATGACAGACTCTAGAGGTGGTCACGGGGCAGGGAACCTACATCCAGAAGCATCTTGCCGAGGGCGGTGTAAAAGCAGACGGCCTAGACGGCTCTACGGTAACCCAGGCGAGAGGGGATCCGGGCCTGGACTAAGGGGGAGAAAGGAGGGAAAACAGCAGAGTGGACGGCTTTTAGTAATCAGAAGGGGGAGGCGTGCTGGAGATGAGGGAATAATCATGATTGGCAAGTTCCTGTCAGGAACACACCATCTGATGCCGCCATTTACCCAGAGAATGAACACAGAATGGGAGTGGGTTTGGGTTTTTTGTTGGTTTGTTTTTGATGGAGGGAGGAGAAGCAGAATACAAATTCACTTTCAGATAATGTTTGCTTCGAGATACCTAAGTGGCATCTACGTGCATGTGCATATGAACATTTTCACTATACACTCTTCTTAACGTTAACATCTACATTCTCTAGGTCAGCCCCATCCCACAGACTTTTGTGCCGTGATGGGAACGTTCTTTATTTCGTGCTGTCCAATACGGTAGCCACAAGCCACATACAGTTAGTAAGCACTTGAAATGTGGTTAGCAAAACCAAGGAACTGACTTTTAAATTTTATCTAATTTTAATTAATTTAAGTATGATAGAGCTACTTTGGCTAGTGGCTACCATATTGGACACCATAGCTCTTGCAATTTTCTCTATTCAGGGAAAAATTATAACACCTGCCAGGTCAGAGACGCTTAGAGGTTATCAGTACATTATTAGTGGGACTAGAAATATAATCCATCTTTCCAAATTCTTAATCTCCTTATTTAGCTGTTAAACTTTACTTCTAATATTACATAGGAAATTTTCTCGGGAAGCAACTTGCTCCAGGGTATATGGAAGACTTTAAGCGGCAAACTCCAACCTGGAAACTGAAATTTTATCGTTAGTTTTTAGAATGTTTTGGTGAGCAAGCATAAACAAACACCTGAAGAAAATATGAAATATATTCATGTTAGGTTTTTTTCCTGTTGTCAATGACTTTTTCATATCAGTTTGTGGTAGGTGGTCCCTTAAAGAGACCTGTCTCCTAATTCCCAGAATGTGTGCACATGTTACCTTACACAGCAAAGGGACTTAGCAGGTGTGACTAAATTAAGGATCTGGAGATGGGGAGATTATCCTGAATTATCCGATGGCCCCAGTGTACTCACAAGGGTGCTTATAAGTGCAAGTGAGAATTAGGAGAATGAGAGAGTTATGTGATGGCTCTGAAGGGAGAAGTGGACCACCCGTCAGACAGCAGGCGGCCTCTAGAAGCTAGAAAAGGCAGGAAAGGGGGTTCTTCTCCCCTTGAACTTCCACAGAGGAACACAGCTCTGCCAGCAGCTTGATTTTAGCTGAGTGAGGAAAATTTTGAACCTATGACCTGAAGAACAGTAAAGTAATAAATTTGTGTTGATTTAAGCCACTAAATTTGTGATAAATCTTTACAGCAGCAATTGGAAACTAATACACAGCTTCATCTCTAAAAACCCCTACATTTAAAATCTAATTTCTGGAAACCAGATGAATTTGCCAATTGCAAAAAAACACCAATTAAAACCTGGCTAATTGAGAATACAGTGGTGGGAGGAATGCGACTCAATCAGTACTTAGTTCTCATTTCTTAGTTACGTACTCAGCACCACGCTATTTAAGGTGAGAGCGACGCCCACCCTTAACGAATCGGGTCTGAATAATGGAGGTTTAGTTTCAAACAGTACATATATTAAACAACCAAGACATAAAAATATCTATCAGTAAGTAAAACAAAGCGGGTTAAAGGAAGTTGTATTTTACAATAATCTAATGTATGTTATGAACTCAAAACTATCCTAACTTCTTTTACACAAGAAACAAATATTCCACATTCAAGTCTTCACAAATTCCAAAAGTTTTATTGTAAGACTGGTTTCTCCTAACTGAATTCATTCTGAAGAAACACAGGGCCCTAAACACATGACAAAAGTGTTCTCAACTCAAAGACCGAGTCATGTGCAACAGCAGAAAATGAGAATCACGCCAACTTCCCCGTTTAATCGTGTGGAGAAAATGTGGTCTAATGGACAGATTTACGCTCTGAATGGACAAGCCTGGGTGCAAATCCTAGCCCCTCGCTTACCAGCTATAAGAATTCCAACAAACGGTCTAACCTCTCGGAGCCTCAGTTCCGTCACTGTGAAATGCAGGTGACAGGAGCCACTCAGAGGGAGGCCCAGCATGAAGGGGGACAAACAGTCCATGTTGGAAGGGTTGGGGGGGGTCAGTGCCCCTATCTGCCCTTCTGCCTTCCCCACCCCAGCCTGCTCTCTTCCACGCATCTTAACAAGAAACGAACGCTGGCGAAAGGTTAAGGAGACTAAAGGCAGAGGTGAGAGAAGCACGGTGAGTAAGCGAGCACACATGAAGTGGCGTGTGGGGGCTGCTCTTACCCACATCATGCCGTTTGGATCTCTTCTCTTTCTTTTCAACTGGAGATTTCCCTTTCACTTCTTTCTTTTTAATTTCTTTAACTTTACTTTTTCTCACAGTGAAACTTTCATCATCTTCACTCTCACTAAAATCAGAATCGTCCTCAGAATCCTCACCTGAAACAGAAGATTACATACCTCATCTCTAAAAAGTTCTAAAAAGTGAGGCTTCTAGGACTTCCCTGGTGGTCCAGTGGTTAGGACTCCACGCTTCCACTGCAGGGAGTTCAATCCCTGGCTGGGGAACTAAGATCTAAGATCCCGTATGGTGCTCGGCATGGCAAAAAAAAAAAAAGTGGTGAGGCTTCTAGTGCCTCGACTTCATCTTCTGCACCAGATTCTTGTGCCCCTTTGTGCTATGCTGTTTCCAGGGGCAAAACAATGCATGGTGCCTGGGTCTGGATCCTGGCCCCTCCACTGACATGTCGTGTGACCTGAGACAGGTCCCTAACTTCACCGTGCCTCAGTTTCCTATGTATAAAATAGGGAGAACCCTAAAACCTGCATCACAGGGTTGTTGTGCAGATTGAGTTAATATAGGTAAAGAATAACATCTGGCATATAGCAAACAGAAGAGCATTGCTTGCTATTGCTATTATCATTAATTTCCCATCAGTAATCCTTATTTCTGATTTTACCAGTTTAACTCAGCAACTTTTGAGAAGAATGGTTGGGTATAACATTAGCTGCTCTTCCAAAACGATACCCTTGATGGTAATAATAACCGTATGCCTTTCCTTAATCACACCAACTTCAACATGCCAGAACAGAAACCCACTGGGAATTGAGAAGAGACTGACCGTACCATACCCATCTTAACTGACAATCCTGTGTATGATTTCACCTGGGACACACCTCTGATTTCCCACACACTCCTTTCTATTCTGCATGGGATGATACAAGCCAGTGATGGAATGTGTTAAGTAGCTACAGCTTCTGGCAAAAAGCATAGAGAATACTCGAGAGTTAAGCAATGATTCTTCTATTTTTCGGGGGAAGAGAGGATCAGAAAATCATGTCCTATAAATACTAAACTCTGAAAATTAAGTGTCAATAAGGATTAGCCCTATATTCATAAAAAACCTTTGTACACTTTTTTATACATTATTAGAAATGCAGTACATGCTTACTGTAGAAAATGCCGACCATACCAAAAAAGTATTAAGGAAGAAGAAAGCCCACGCCCAAATCTCCTCACTCAGAGATAACCACTGTCATACCCACCATATATAATATCTACTAACTATCTATATGGAATAATATATTTTATGTAAAAAAATATATATACGAAAAATTTCAAACATACTCTACAGTAGATAATCATCAATATTTTGCAACATTTGTTTCATCTATCTACCTTCTCTTCCCTTTCCTTCTCAGAGCATATAAAAATAAACCCAAGGTACTGCATTATTACATTTCTACATACTTCAGAATGCATCTCTAAAAAACACGGACTTATAAAAAACACGTCATTATCATATCTAACGATATCAACAATAGTTTCTTGGAATCATCTTCTATCCAGCCCATATTAATCACTTTTAATATAGGGCACTATCCCATCCCTTTTTCCCCCATGCCTTTGACATGTTGAAGCAACCAGGTCAGTTGTCCTATGGAATGTCCTACATTCTGGATTGGTCTGTTTTCTTCCTCATGGTGTCATTTCACTTACTCCTGCGTTTCCTGTGAGCTGGAATTTTCTCAAGGCTCAATGAGAATCAAGCTCACATTATTATTATTATTACTTTTGGGGGCAAGAATACACACCATAGGTGATGCTCTGCTCTCCATATTATGTCAGTCATATCAGAAAGCACAGAATGTATGGCTGCCCCACTCCTGGTTGGTTCAGCTGACGCCGGCCTGAATCTCCATTGTAATGATCCTCGTCAGCCTTCTATTGATGATCTTTGTCTAAATCAACAATGTCACTACAATCTTCAAATTGTGATGTCCTTATTCTATCATTCTTCCCACACAAATAAAATTTTAAAAACAGATAATCAACCCATGTATTCACATAATAGTTACCGTGTTATACAGAATTCACCATATAAGGCCAGCAGATCACATGAAGGCCGCTATATATAGTACCTTGCAAAATAAAATAATTATTTCTGGATTCCCAAGAGGATCTAGGTTCAGGGAGGGCAAGTAGTGGAGAAGTTTCTCCAAAATTTCAGACTATAGAATCTAGGAGGATACAGTTTCCTATAACCCCAACAGTTACGGTATCTCATGTGTCCTTTTCTTGGCTTGAGAGGGTAACTGTAGGAGCGGGCTATCATGCTATTTAAATAAACTGGAGGTGGGGAAATGGAGCTCCCAGAATCCCAAGTCATTAGCATCTCATACTGGGAAATCTGGAAGGCCCAGACACTCAGGTTATAGATTTGGGGTATCTTTAGATGTCCTTAAGAAAAGCCTTGATTCTCTCCACTTTCACTTTTCTTTCCCCACTGAAGGTCACAGAAGTTCCTTTCTCTTCTCATCTAGGGTGAACCAGTGCAGGAGGAAAACTCTGAAATGTCACTTAAAGAAGGGACCCTGTCCCAGATAACTCAGGTTGTCTGAAATGAATCCAGCAGCGCATTCAAGTATGATAAACAACCAGCTCTGAGGGGATGGCAGAGTGAGTCATTCCTGGCTCAGGGCAGATGGAAATAAACTGGTAGTATTGCTCCCTGAAGTACACTGAGTGTATCGGGGAACATGTCTGTCCTTCCATTTAAGGTAAAGCAGGCTGGAGACCCTTCACGATCTGGCGCCAGGCGGCCTCTCCAACCTCCACAACATTCTCCCTTCCCTGCAAACCTCACTGAACTCTGTGTGTGTGTGTTTCTATGTCTTTTTCTCGTTTCTTCCAGCTTTACTGAGATATAACTGACATGCAGCACTGTGTAAGTTTAAGGTGTATAACATAACGATTTGACTTACGTACATCGTGAAGTGACTATCACAAGAAGATTGGTGAACCTCCATCATCTCACAGACACAAGATTAAAGAAATCAAAAAAATTGTTTTTCTTGTGATGAGAACTCTTAGGATTTACTCTCTTAACTTTCATATGTAACACACAGCTGTGCTCATCATCTTCGTCCTGTTGTACGTTATATCCCTAGTGCTTATTTATCTTATAGCTGCACGTGTGTACTTACTGACTGCCTCCATCCCATTCCCCCTCCCCCAACACCTGCCTCTGGTAACCACAAACCTGATCTCTTTTTCCATGAATTTGTTTGTTTGTGAAGTATAACTGACCTAAAACACTGTGCTAGCTCCTGGTACACAACACAGTGATTCGCTATTTCTATACATTTCAAAATGATCACCACGATAAGCTCGTTACCATCTGTCACTACACAAAGATATTACATAATTGTTGAGTATATTCCCCACACTGTACGTTCCATGACTCATTTAATTTGCAACTGGATGTCTGTCCCTCTTAATCTCCCTCAACTATTTCTTTCCTCCCCTCACCCTCCTCCCCTCAGGCAACCACCTGTTTGTTCTCTGTATCTGTTTCTCTTTTGTTGTCTGATCATTTGTTTTGTTTTTTAGATTCCACATATAAGTGAAATCATATAGTTTTTGTCTTTCTCTGACTTATTTCACTTAGCACAATGCCCTCTAGGTCCACCCATGTTGCTGCAAATGGCATGTTTTCTATGGCTGAGTAATAGTCACTGTGTGTGTGTGTGGACACACGCATATACCACATCCTCTTTATCCCTTCATCTACTGACGGGCACTTAGGTTGCTGTCTCATCTTGGCTATTGTGAATAATGCTGCAGTGCCCATGCGGGTGCAGATATCTTTTCTAATTAGTGCTTTTGTTTTCTTTGGATAAATACTCAGGAGTGGACTGCTGGATCCTGAGGTGGTCCTAGTTTTAGTTTTTTGAGGAACCTCCAGCGCCACTGAGCTCTTGTATGTGCACTTGCCTGTTCTCTTGTTTATGCCCTTCTGTCAGTCAGAAGTGCTATTTCACCCCTAAATCCTACTCATTTTTCAAGGCACGGCTTAAAGGTCACCTCTAGATAAAGCTTCTCCCCCAAATGCCATAGCTGAATTGAACTGTCCTGGGCATTACTCAAGTCTGCACACACCAGACGTTTAGCAGTGCTTTGCATACGTTCATGGTCTCCAAGAACTTTCTACTGACTGTCCGTAGGGTTAATTTTGAGTTAGGACACAACCTACCAGTTGCAAAGTCTGGTTCGGAGTCATCGGCACCGTCGCCGTCGCTGTTTTCCAAAAGAATCTTCCTCTGCTGGACCACGGCTTGGGATGCCGCTTTTCTTCTCCGCTGAGGACCCTGGGAATCATCCTCCTCAGTGATCTTATCCAGATCTTCAGGATAAAAAAAATCAACGAAACTTTTTGTGCCAGGTAACATTTAAAGAACTGTGGAGTAGACGTCTATTACACCTGCTCTTGTTATTTGCCCAGCTTTGTCCTTCCTGTGCTTCTAGTAACAGACCACACAGCCCAGTCTGGGTCAATCATAATATATCAGTCTCCTGGCAACAGTCTGAGTTAAGCAAAAGTCCAAGGCCCACACTGAAAGAGTCTTTCCCCAAGAATTTTCAAACTGGAGCTGGGAAGATAGAGCCCCTTTCTTCAGTGTTCAACTGATGTCAACTAGAAGCCATGGGTAGTCGTGACCCTCCACCAGGGAAGAAACTGGGTCTGCAGTTAAAAGAGAGGAAAACTAAAACAGAAAGAAACAAAGGAGAGGGGTGAAGAGAACCTTCACAAATGTGAAGACCTTGGTTCTAGATACAGTTTCAGGAATTTAAATAAGAGTTAGAAAACGTCAATGGAAAAAATATTATTAATATCAAAAACTTACCTAAATAATCACTGGCTACACTGCAATTGGAGATATGAGGAGACTTACTCATTGCTTCTGTTTCACTACTGCCATGTTTGTCAATGTCTAAATATAAGGAAGAAGAAAGCACCCTAATCAACCAATGTCTAGAAATAGGGAGATAAGCGCTAAAATCTAATACCATTTAGATACAGATACAGGTAAGTGATCCCTGGGCCGTGGACTGGTGCCGGTCCGCAGCCTGTTAGGAACTGGGCCGCACAGCAGGAGGGGAGCGGCGAGTGAGCGAAGCTGCATCTGTATTTACAGCCGCTCCCTATCCTTGCCCATCAATCGCATTACGGCCTGAACCATTCTCCCCCCTCCCCGCCGTGGAAAAACTGCTTTCCACAAAACCGGTCCCTGGCACCAAAAAGGTTGGGGACCGCTGATCCAGGCTCAAACTAGCACAGTGACTTTACTTGGCGAGGCTAACATATGGTTAGAAGTTTTGGTTCTGAAATCACACAAACTTTAATCAGACTTAAGTTCAAATTCAGGCTCTTAAATCGGCAATATACCAGGGGAAAGTTGCTTATCCTCTACAAAACCTAATTTCCTCATCTATAATGTGGAGATAAAAACAGTCTGGGGGGCTTCCCTGGTGGCACAGTGGTTGAGAATCCGCCTGCCAATGCAGGGGACATGGGTTCGAGCCCTGGTCTGGGAAGATCCCACATGCCGTGGAGCAACGAAGTCCGTCTGCCACGACTACTGAGCCTGTGCTCTAGAGTCCACGAGCCACAACTGCTGAAGCCCGTGTGCCTAGAGCCCATGCTCCGCAACGAGAGAAGCCACCACAGTGAGAAGCCCGTGCACCGCAAGGAAGAGCAGCCCCCGCTCGTCGCAACTAGAGAAAGCCCAGGCACAGCCACGAAGACCCAACGCAGCCAAAAAAACCCAAAAACCAAAAAAAAACAGTGTGGGGATTAAATGAGGCTATTGTGGGGAATTAAATGTTGACTGAATGTGGAAATTGCTTATTGTGGTGCCCAGCACAAAGGAAACAGTGGACAAATATTAACTATCATTTTTGTGTAGGCAGATCTGTGCTCTTACTAGTGTAAAGACTCTTCAATCATTATCACAACTTTAAAATGATCTAGAGTATTTTAAGAGAACTTTAAGTCATGATGATTGGTACTATTACTCTCGGAGAAGTGGTACTTCCAAGGAAACCTTGCTATACAATGCCACGATCTCTTACAGGAAAGAGATTTTCATTTTCTCAGTTTCAGATACATGACAATTCTGTTTTTCAGTGTCTTTGACTCCTGATTACTAAAAGGGCCCCCTAATCAACACTATCTCACTTATTTTCAAACAGGAGGCACTACTGACTTAAACATCTATACCCCTAAATAAGCAAATGGGCTAAAACTATCCTCCAAGATAAAAGAAGTTAGGCCAAAGCAGTTTAATCCAAAAAGCAACTGAGCAATTTTAATGTCATCTCCGGGAATAATGATTTCTGCTTCTCCAGAATATCGATGTTGCCATCTGCTGACCAATTGCCAGAAAAATCCACGGAGAAAAACCCACAGATAAAGCCAGCAGTCATAAATCTGTCAAGTCTACTGAGTTTGCTAACCAAATTAGTACCTTTAGCCTCTGTAAGTAATAAAAATGACCACCATTAGATTATGTTTAACTAATCTGGATTTGGAGAGAAAGAAGGTGGATTGCTCGGATGTTGAGGTCAATTTACTTGGTCATGAAATTAACTTCTCACTGCACATAAAGATGCGCTTTGGCCATGCAGGGCCACAGCCCACGTCCTCCAGTTGGAGCTGAGTGTTAGGCAGAGAGGCATCTATGTGTAGATGAGATTTACGCAACTGAATAAACAACTGAATCCAACGGCACCCTCTGCAAATTGCTCCTTTTTCAGTCCAAAGTTTTAAAACTACATTCTTCCCTCTGTAAAGGCTCATCCAACGAAATGATGGCAAAAGCAATAAGAAGGTTTTCAAGACAATTATCGAAAATAAGGTTACTTTTATCTTGAGACTCCTCCACATCAATGGTGACGGCTGGAAGTTCCTTCACTGATAAAGCCAGTGCGACTTCTAGGTCTCTCTGGTAGAGCTTATCATCTAAAGGCATTCTAAAATAGACACACAAATAATAATGAGTTTGTAAACTATCAGTCTCAACTAAAATCTGAGATTTTCCTCAGTGACTAAGAGTTTCTTTCCAGCCTCAGAAAGGTGTTCTTCAACAATAATCATGATCATAATTGCTCCTTAACAAGTTAGGTGTCATGTTGGACCCAGCAGAACAGATTTGAAATAGGAGCATCACGTGACAATGCCTATTTCATTGGGATGTCTCTTCCTCACCACCAGCTCCGTCCCGGTGGGAAGCACCTGCCCAACTGAGAACGGACGTGGCTCAAACATCACTTCCACTTAGAAATGTTCCTTGACCTCACCCACACCTCTTAGACAGATGTTATAGCTCTTTTATTAAACTGAAATTACTTTTTTTTTTTACATCTGTTCCGCCCAATCTGGACTTTGACAAATATTTCAGCAAGTACTTACTCTGTGAGGCATTGCACTAGACAGGATATTAAAAGTGCCCTCAAAAAGTCTGCAGTTAATGAGGAGGTAGGAAAACAAGTCCCATAATAATTACCCGATATAAAAAGATTATCACGTCTCCTGTTCAAGGCAGTCAAGAGTGCTATAGTGCTTGAGAGGAAGAGAAAGCAAAGAAAGGTGTGAAAGGTGTGAAGGTAAGAAAAGGCTACGTAAAGGAGGTAATACTGAATGCACCTTGAAGGATTTATTTTTTAAAATAGCAATTTTACTGAGATATAAGTCGCACAGTATAAAATCCACCCTTTTGAAGCATACAATTCAGCAGTTTTTAGTGTATTCAGAGAGCTGTGAAACCATCACCACTACGTAATTTCAGAACACTTTCATCAACCCAAAAAGAAACCTCATATTCACTAGCAGTCAATCCCCGTTTCCCCCTCCCCAGCATCTGGCAACCACTAATCTACTTTCTGTTTCTATGGACTTGTCTATTCCGGACATTTCGTATTACTGGAACCATATAATATGTGGTCTTTTGTGCCAGCTTCTTTGGCTCCCTACAATGTTTTCAAGGTTCATCCATGTTGTAGCATATATCAGTACTTCATTTCTTTTTTTTAACATCTTTATTGGAGTATAATTGCTTTACAATGGTGTGTTAGTTTCTGCTTTATAACAAAGTGAATCAGCTGTACGTATACATATATCCCCATATCTCTTCCCTCTTGCGTCTCCCTCCCACCCTCCCTATCCCACCCCTCTAGGTGGTCACAAAGCACCGAGCTGATCTCCCTGTGCTATGCGGCTGCTTCCCACTAGCTATTTTACATTTGGTAGCGTATATATGTCCATGCCACTCTCTCACTTCGTCCCAGCTTCCCCTTCGCCCTCCCTGTACTTCATTTTTGTTTACTGCTGAATAATATTCCACTGTGTGGATATATCACATTTCACTTACCCAGTCATTAGTTGATAAACATTTGGATTACTTCCATTTTTTGGCTATTACGAATAATGCTCCTATAAATATTCATGCACAGGTTTTTGTGTGGGCATAGATTTTTATTTCTCTTGGGTACATACCTAGGCTGGGTCATATAATAGCTGTTTATTTCAAGGAGCTGCTACTCTGTTGTCCAATGTGGCTGTACCATTTTGTATCCACAGCAGCAATGTGTGAGGTTTCCATTTCTCCACATCCTCCTCGACACTTGCTGTTGTCTGTCCTTCTGCTTACAGCCATCCCTCTGGGCGTGACATGTTATCTTATTGTGGTTTTGATTTGTATTTCCCTGATGGCAGGGATGTTGAGCATCTTTTCATGTGCTATCGGCCATTTGCATATATTCTTTAAAGAAGTGTCTATTCAAGTCCTTTGCCCATTTCTAACTTGGTTCATTATTCTTTTTATTGTTGGACTGTACGAGTTTCCTATATATTCCAGATACAAGTCCCTAATGGGTTCTATGATTTGCAAATATTTTCTCCCATCCATTGGTTGTTTTGTTAACTATATTTTAAAGGTAGTACAAGAAGCTCAAAAACAAAAAAGAAAAAAGTAAGGAGAAGGACATGGGCTAAGTCTCTCTACGTTAATTAACTTTCCTCACATTTATTGTAGGAGTAAAGCATCCCACGTCCCACGTTCCATTTGTCAGTATCCCTCCTCTGCCCATCTCCTCCCCATAGTGCAAGTCTGGGGCCTCCTGGGGCTTCCTTCCCTCATTTTACCCTCTCTCTTGGTACTGACTAATGGAACTCCAGGGTGGGTCTAGAAACCACAGGTCCTGCTCACTGCTGGACAAAACTCAGTAAGATAAAGAGAAAATATTTTTTCTCTCTAGAAAAATACATAGTTTAATTTTTTTCTTCCAGTTTTACTGAGATATAATTGACATCCAGCACTGTAGAAGTTTAAGGTGTACAATACAGTGATGCACAGTGATCTGACTTACGTGCGTCATGAAATGACGTCCACAAGAAGCTTAGGGAGCATCCACCGTCCCATACAGTATAGATACGTGGTTTTCGATTTTATAAACCTGTCCTTACAAATGTAATTTTTAACGAAGTAGTCTTGTAAAACCTGAGGATTCAGAGACAGGGAGCAGGTCCTGCAAACGCAAGTCACACCTTCTAAACTGGTAATTATGATGGTCCTCATACTCAAATGGTATTTCCTCATACATTTGTGAGCTTGAAGAAGTTCAGAAAGTCAGAAGGGGATTAGTGGTACATCCCTGTTCTCCTGCATGCACTAAATAAAATAAGACCCATGGTGCTGCTCAAATTCTAATTTAGACCAAGAATTGGAATTTATCTCTCTTTTAAATTAATGTCATATGTACTGTATGTCTTACCTCTCACCTTTTTTTAGGGGTTTTCTCTTGTAGTGGGATGTCTTTTTCCTGGAGATTCTTCAGTTTAGGTTCTGGTTTTTCTAGTTTTAACTCCTTTTGTGTACTTCTGGATTTTTTATTTAACGGTGCGGTTGCAGGAACAAAATCATCTATTCATGTGTGAATTAAAAATAAAAGAATATATGAAATTGCTTTTCCTTAGGAAGAAATAAATAAAATTACTTTCTTGGTAGCTGAGATTCATTACCACGTGTGTTCAAGTTTTAAAGATAAGCAAATTGGGGCTTCCCTGGTGGCACAGTGGTTGAGAATCCAACTGTCAATGCAGGGGACGCGGGTTCGTGCCCTGGTCCAGGAAGATCCCACGTGCCACGGAGCAACTAAGCCTGTGCACCACGACTACTGAGCCTGCGCTCTAGTGCCCGCGAGCCACAACTACTGAAGCCCGCATGCCACAACTACTGAAGCCCGCACGCCTAGAGCCCGTGCTCCGCAACAAGAGAAGCCACCACAATGAGAAGCCTGCGCACGGCAACGAAGAGTAGCCCTAGCTCGCCGCAACTAGAGAAAGCCTGTGCGCAGCAACAAAGACCCAGCACAGCCAAAAATAAATTAATTAAAAAAAGAAAAAAAAGCAAAGACAAGCAAACTGCTTGCTTTCCACAGTTTAAAAAATACTGTTGGTATACTGTTTGTCTTTATTCTCCCTCAAGCTTCTCAACTTTGTTCTAGTGGCCTTGATTTTTTAAAATATCAATCTATCAAAAACTAATCCCCCAAAAAGCTGCAAAGGCAACTAAGCTAATATGTGCAAGTGGCAAAGAAAAGAACAATTAATTAAAAATCTGTAAAACCATTAGAAAAATTATTAAAATTCCCTTTATAATTTTATCATATTGACAAGTGGAAGAAAATGATTTTTGGCAAAGGGATGCTCTTTTCCAGCCCATTCTGTTCTCCCAGAGTCTTCTGTCCTACCAATCCTCAGAAGTGAGGTAGCTCTTCTATTGACACTCAAGCTAAGACTGCTGCTCTAGCGTTCTAACTCATACATGACACATGTATGCATACCTTCATGTGCGTGTAGTCTGAATCACGCACTTTCGCATTTATTAATACCTGTCGTCTCTTTTGTGCTTCCCCAGGTAGGAATATAATAATTTGTGACTCGCCCCCCACCCCCACGCCACAGTCTCCAGAATACAACCAGCAATTTATAACAATTTAGTGACAGACTGATGACAATAATTAAAAAGCTAGAAGTTATACCCTATGCTCTTTTCTCCCAAGTATTAGACACACGTAAGACTGGGCTCAAGGTGAAAAACAGATTCCTTCAAACTGAGGAATTACTAAATATCTGACCTGCAGAAAACTCCAATGGTCTAAGAAAGAAACACAAAACTTACCTTTAAGTATAATGTAATCTAACAATGTTTCTCAAACGTTTTGATCAAAGTTCTCTTAATAGCAGAGACAAGCAAATATATATGGATACACACACACACACACACACACACACACACACACACACACACACACACACACACACACACACACATATAAAAAACACAATAGGGTAAAGTTTATGCCTGATCTTTTTTCAATGTCTTGTTTTATTGTACAATTAATGGGGATTTCACATTATACTCTGTAACACATTTGTATCTCAGAAAGTGTGTTCTTCTTAGAGTAAGGGATAAAAGGGTACAAATCCCACAGTGAGAAACACGGACCTCACAGAGTTTAGATACAAAAAGCCATTTTACCTGCCCTATTTGGTTATGATTTATGCCAATAATTCTGGTCAGTGTAATTATCAACATAAGTATCCTAAGTGCTTAGAATATTATTTTTCCAGGCCTACCTCATATGCAATTGGTACTAACCATATTGTAGCCATACACACACACACACACACACACACACACATCCTATAAATTGTGAGGAAATAAATTTCCAAATCTTTAAAGAAGACATAAGAAGCTCTACTTACCATCACTGTCAGAGTCCTCAAACTGGGAGTAATTCACTGGCTTCTTGTGCCTGTGAACAAAGCAGAAATTTTCATTTACACAAATGTCAATTTCTCACCTCCATTCTTTAAGGTCATTAATAGTCTTGAGTAAATAAAAATATGTTTGGATTCCCTTAAGAATATATAAATTAAGGCCCTGAACCAAGATGGCGGAGCAGAAGGACGTGCTCTCATTCCCTCTTGGGAGAACACCAGAATCACAACGAACTGCTGAACAATCATCGACAGGAAGACACTGGAACTCACCAAAAAAGATACCCCACATCCAAAGACAAAGGAGAAGCTACAATGAGATGGTAGGAAGGGCGCAATCACAGTAAAATCAAATCCCATAACTGCTGGGTGGGTGACTCACAAACTGGAAAACACTTATGCCACGATGTCCACCCACTGGAGTGAAGGTTCTGAGCCCCACGTCAGGCTTCCCAACCTGGGGGTCCGCCAATGGGAGGAGGAATTCCCAGAGAATCAGACTTTGAAGGTTAGCGGGATTTGACTGCAGGACTCTGACAGGGCTGGGGGAAACAGAGACTCCACTCTTGGAGGGCACACACAAAGTAGCGTGTGCTTCGGGACCCAGGGGAAGGAGCAGTGACCCCAGGGGAGACTGAACCAGACCTACATGCTAGTGTTGGAGGGTCTCCTGCAGAGGCGGGGATGGGGGCTGTGTCTCACCTTGAGGACAAGGACACTGACAGCAGAAGTTCTGGGGAGTACTCCTTGGCATGAGCCCTCCCAGAGTCTGCCATTAGCCCCAACAAAGAGCCTGGGTAGGCTCCAGTGCTGGGTTGCCTCAGGCCAAACAACCAACAGGGAGGGAACCCAGCCCCACCCATCAGCAGACAAGTGGATTAAAGTTTTACAGAGCTCTGCCCACCAGAGCAACACCCAGCTATACCCACCACCAGTCCCTCCCATCAGAAAACTTGCACAAGCCTCTTAGATAGCCTCATCCACAAGAGGGCAGAGAGAAGAAGCAAGAACTACAATTCCGCAGCCTGTGGAACAAAAACCACATTCACAGAAAGACAGACAAGATGAAAAGGCAGAGGGCTATGTACCAGATGAAGGAACAAGATAAAACCCCAGAAAAACAACTAAATGAAGTGGAGATAGGCAACCTTCCAGAAAAGAATTCAGAATAATGATAGTGAAGATGATCCAGGACCTCGGAAAAAGAATGGAGGCAAAGATCGAGGAGATGCAAGAAATGTTTAACAAAGACCTAGAAGAATTAAAGAACAAACAAACAGAGATGAACAATACAATAACTGAAATGAAAACTAAACTAGAAGGAATCAATAGCAGAATAACTGAGACAGAAGAACAGATAAGTGACCTGGAAGACAGAATGGTGGAACTCATTGCCATGTAACAGAATAAAGAAAAAAGGATGAAAAGAACTGACGCCAGCCTAAGAGATCTCTGGGATGACATTAAATGCAACAACATTCGCATTATAGGGGTCCCAGAAGGAGAAGAGAGAGAGAAAGGACCTGAGAAAATATTTGAAGAGATTATAGTCGAAAACTTCCCTAACACGGGAAAGGAAATAGCCACCAAAGTCCAGGAAGCACAGAGTCCATACAGGATAAACCCAAGGAGAAACATGCTGAGACACATAGTTATCAAATTGGCAAAAATTAAAGACAAAGAAAAATTATTGAAAGCAGCAAGGGAAAAAAGACAAATAACATACAAGGGAACTCCCACAAGGTTAACAGCTGATTCCTCAGCAGAAACTCTACTAGCCTGAAGGGAGTGGCATGATAAACCTAAAGTGATGAAAGGGAAGAACCTACAACCAAGATTACTCTACCCGGCAAGGATCTCATTCAGATTCGATGGAGAAATCAAAAGCTTTCCAGACAAGCAAAAGCTAAGAGAATTCAGCACCACCAAACCAGCTCTACAACAAGCTGGAGTAGCAAAACTCATATCAGATAAAATAGACTTTAAAATAAAGAATGTTACAAGAGACAAGGAAGGACACTACATCATGATCAAGGGATCAATCCAAGAAGATATAACAATTATAAATATATATGCACCCAACATAGGAGCACCTCAATACATAACGCAACTGCTAACAGCTATAAAAGAGGAAATCGACAGTAACACAATAATAGTGGGGGACCTTAACACCTCACTTACACCAATGGACAGATCATCCAAAATGAAAATAAATAAGGAAACAGAAGCTTTAAATGACACAATAGACCAGACAGATTTAATTGTTATTTATAGGACATTCCATGCAAAAACAGCAGATTACACTTTCTTCTCAAATGTGCACGGAACACTCTCCAGGATAAATCACATCTTGGGTCACAAATCAAGCCTCAGTAAATTTAAGAAAATTGAAATCATATCAAGAATCTTTTCCAACCACAACATTATGAGATTAGAAATCAGTTACAGGGAAAAAACGTAAAAAACACAAACACATGGAGGCTAAATAATACGTTATTAAATAACCAAGAGATCACTGAAGAAATCAAAGAGGAAATCAGAAAATACCTAGAGACAGATTACAATGAAAGCACAACAATCCAAAACCTATGGGATGCAGCAAAAGCAGTTCTAAGAGAGTTTATAACAATACAAGCCTACTTCAAGAAACAAGAAAAATCTCAAATAAACAATCTAACCTTACACCTAAAGGAACTAGAGAAAGAAGAACAAAGAAAACCCAAAGTTAGGTGAAGGAAAGAAATCATAAAGATCAGAGCAGAAATAAATGAAAGAGAAACAAAGAAAACAATAGCAAAGATCAATAAAACTAAAAGCTGGTTCTTTGAGAAGATAAACAAAATTGATAAACCATTAGCCAGACTCATCAAGAAAAAGAGGGAGAGGACTCAAATCAGTAAAATTAGAAATGAAAAAGGAGAAGTTACAACAGACAGCACAGACATACAAAGCATCCTAAGAGACTACTACAAGCAACTCTATGCCAATCAAATGGAAAACCTGGAAGAAATGGACAAGTTCTTAGAAAGGTATAACCTTCCAAGACTGAACCAGGAAGAAACAGAAAATATGAACAGACCAATCACAAGTAATGAAATTGAAACTGTGATTAAAAATCTTCCAACAAACAAAAGTCCAGGACCAGATGGCTTCACAGGTGAATTCTATCAAACATTTAGAGAGGCGCTAACACCCATCCTTCTCAAACTCTTCAAAAAAATTCCAGAGGAAGGAACACTCCCAAACTCATTCTATGAGGCCACCATCATGCTGATACCAAAACCAGACAAAGATACTACAAAAAAAGAAAATGACAGACCAATATCACTGATGAATATAGATGCAAAAATCCTCAACAAAATACTAGCAAACAGAATCCAACACATTAAAAGGATCATACACCATGATCAAGTGGGGTTTATCCAAGGAAGGCAAGGATTCTTCAATATAGGCAAATCAATCAATGTGATACACCATATTAACAAACTGAAGGAGAAAAACCATATGATCATCCCAATAGACGCAGAAAAAGCTTTTGACAAAATTCAACACCCATTTATGATAAAAACCCTCCAGAAAGTAGGCATAGAGGGAACTTACCTCAACATAATAAAGGCCATATAGGACAAACACACAGCCAACATCGTTCTCAAAGGTGAAAAACTGAAACCATTTCCACTAAGCTCAGGAACAAGACAAGGATGTCCACTCTCACCATTATTCAACATAGTTTTGGAAGGCCTAGCCACGGCAATCAGAGAAAAAGAAATAAAAGGGATACAAATTGGAAAAGAAGTAAAACTGTCACTGTTTGCAGATGACATGAGACTATACATAGAGAATCCTAAAGATGCCACCAGAAAACTACTAGAGCTAATCAATGAATTTGGTAAAGTTGCAGGATACAAAATTAATGCATAGAAATCTCTTGCATTCCTATACACTAATGATGAAAAATCTGAAAGAGAAATTAAGGAAACACTCCCATTTACCACTGCAACAAAAAGAATAAAATACCTAGGAATAAACCTACCTAGGGAGACAAAAGACCTGTATGCAGAAAACTATAAGACACTGATGAAAGAAATTAAAGATGATACCAGCAGATGGATAGACATACCATGTTCTTGGATTGGAAGAATCAATATTGTGAAAATGACTATACTACCCAAAGCAATCTACAGATTCAATGCAATCCCTATCAAATTACCAATGGCATTTTTTACAGAACTAGAACAAAATATCTTAAAATTTGTATGGAGACACAAAAGACCCTGAATAGCCAAAGCAGTCTTGAGGGAAAAAAACGGAGCTGGAGGAATCAGACTCCCTGACTTCAGACTATACTACAAAGCTACAGTAATCAAGACAATATGGAACTGGCACAAAAACAGAAACACAGATCAATGGAACAAGATAGAAAGCCCAGAGATAAACCCACACACCTATGGTCAACTAATCTATGGCAATGGATATACAATGGAGAAAAGACAGTCTCTTCAATAAGTGGTGCTGGGAAAACTGGACAGCTACATGTAAAAGAATGAAATTGGAACACTCCCTAACACCATACACAAAAATAAACTCAAAATGGATTAGAGACCTAAATGTAAGACTGGACACTATAAAACTCTTAGAGGAAAACAGGAAGAACACTCTTTGACATAAATCACAGCAAGATCTTTTTTGATCCACCTCCTTGAGTAATGGAAATAAAAACAAAAATAAACAAATGGGACCTAATGAAACTTCAAAGATTTTGCACAGCAAAGGAAACCATAAACAAGATGAAAAGAAAACCCTCAAAATGGGAGAAAATGGGGCTTCCCTGGTGGCGCAGTGGTTGAGAGTCCGCCTGTCGATACAGGGGACACGGGTTCGTGCCCCGGTCCGGGAAGATCCCACATGCCGCAGAGCGGCTGGGCCCGTGAGCCATGGCCACTGAGCCTGCGCGTCCGGAGCCTGTGCTCCGCAACGGGAGAGGCCACAGCAGTGAGAGGCCCGCGTACCGCAAAAAAAAAAAAATAGTAAAAAAAAAAATTTGAAAATATTTGCAAACGAATCAACGGACAAAGGATTGATCTCCAAGATATATAAACAGCTCATGCAGTTCAATATTAAAAAGCAAACAACCCAATCCAGAAATGGGCAGAAGACCTAAATAGACATTTCTCCAAAGAAGACATACAGACGGCCAAGAGGCATATGAAAAGCTGCTCAACATCACTAATTATTAGAGAAACACAAAGCAAAACTACAATGAGGTATCACCTCACACCAGTTAGAATGAGCGTCATCAGAAAATCTACAAACAACAAATGCTGGAAAGGGTGTGGAGAAAAGGGAACCCTCCTGCACTGTTGGTGGGAATGTAAATTGATACAGCCACTATGGAGAACAGTATGGAGGTTCCTCAAAAAACTAAAAATATAATTACCATATGATCCAGCAATCCCACTCCTGGGCATATACCTGGAGAAAACTCTAATCCGAAAAGATACATGCACCCCAATGTTCATAGCAACACTATTTACAATATCCAAGGCATGGAAGCAACCTAAATGTCCACTGACAGATGTGTGTATGAAGAAGTGTGGTATACATATACAATGGAATATTACTCAGCCATCAACAAGAATGAAATAATGACATTTGCAGCAACATGGCTGGACCTAGAAATTATGATACTAAGTGAAGTAAGTCAGAAAAAGAAAGACAAAAACCATATGATATCACTTATATGTGGAATCTAAAATATGATACAAATGAACTTATTTACAAAACAGAAACAGACTCAGAGACATAGAAAACAAACATGGTTACCAAAGGGGAAAGGGGATGGGGAGGGATAAGTTAAGAGTTTGGGATCAGCAGGTACAAACTACTATAAATAAAATAGATAAACAACAAGGACCTACTGTATAGCACAGGGAGCTATATTGAACATCCTGTAATAAACCAGAATGGAAAAGAATATGAAAAAGTACATATATGTATATATAAAACTAAATCACTTTGCTGTACACCAGATACACAACATTATAAATAATTATACTTCAATAGAATTTTTTTTTAAAATTAAAATTAAAGTAGGGCTTTCCTCCTCCGCACTCTCTCTCACATCGCCATGTTTATTTTCCGTCTCCTAACTTCATCCCTTGACTAGACTGCAACCTCCAGCACCTAGTAAATATATATATCTAGTAAATATATACCCCCAGCACAAAAGTAAATATATTCAAAACTCTACTAAATGAGCGGCTGACCCTAGGCCTCCACGGTGCTCAACTGAGGTTAACTGGAGCAATAGTTTCAAACAGTACATTTAATGGAAAACACAGAGGATCTGGCGCCAGCTGGCTTAGGTTTGCATGTCATCCTGTAACTTACTAGCTGTGTGACTCAGCTAAACTGGCTTTCGTGCCCAGAAGTTTAAATTGATAAGACAGGGAGACCCAAACTTTCTATCTCAAAGAAGTATAGGGACGAACAAATGAAATAACACGTAAGCAGAAGCTTGGTGAAATGCAAAACGCTGTAACCAGGCCTTATTTGAACGGGGTGGGTAAAAGAAACGGCAGTAACTGTCAAAGGAGCCAAGAGAAGGAAACAGCTTGGATGCTAGGACCTTTCCGAGGAGCGGCAGCTCTCCCTGGAGTCTAGAGCGTTTAGCTGTCGGTCCCACCATCGCTACCCTGGTCCTCGGGCCCTTCCCTCCATTCCATGCAGGTGACGCGGCCTACAGCGTCTTCCTGCCCTTCCTCCCCATCCGCGCCGGATGCCATGAACTACTCACCTCGCAGGCCGCACCATGGTCCCCTCCAAGGCTGGAAACCTGCAGCTCGCAGCCTCCTGTCGGCAGCGGCGGCGGCCGTTCCAATTCCCGCGCAAAACCAGATTCGAAGCTCTCCGCCCCGCCGCCAGTCCTCCAATCCTCTCCGGCCATCCCCGCGGGCGCGCATGCGCTCTGAGAAGCGCGCGTTAGTTCACGCCCCCTCCAAGCACCGCCCTTCCGCATCCGGTCTGCCAGAGCCGAGCCGGTGCTTCGCCGCTGCACTTTCGTCACTTCTGCGCCGTCTCTGAAATGGACAATAACAGTAGAAATACACCTTCTTACACTTTTTAAATGATTCAACTCAGGTATTATGGAACAAGGGGACACTTAGACCGAGGAATTTTACACGGGGTGCCGGGAAAGAGGAAAAGATGAGGACGAATCTGCCGGAGCTGATCTTCCGGCTGTAAAAACAAGGCGGCAGTCAGCTGACGGTTCCTGCACCGCGGCTGGTTGACAGCGCCGGGTGTGCGGACAGCAGGAGACTCGGAACAAGGGGAGGTGAGCCCGCGACCCGATCGAGGAAGCCCCCTCAGACCGAAACCCTCTAACCGGGGGCTGTTCCCCTCACTCGGCCGTGGCTTCTCGGCCCTTTGTCTGCCCTCCCTTCCCTGACTCATTTAAGCCTCAGAACCTCCACTCGACTGGCTGCATGAGTTCGGTTCAGCTCTCCTCCTCGCATCCCATAATTGTACGGAAACCTTGCTTGATTTCAGCCCTGCTGTTCATAACAGATCGGGGAGAGAGAGCTAAAGTATCAATTTGTTGAAACACAATAAGGCTAAAGGTTGAACCAACTGAAACCAGAGCTAATGGTTTTTGTTTGCCGAAAATTATGACTCGAAACAAGATGAGACCATGAGCCCCTATTTCCGTAATTTTCAGTTCCCTGCAAAATGTTTTTTTACTGTCTTTGCCTGCATCATGTGTGCTCATTTAGCAGCCTTTGATTTTTTTTAATTGATATGTTCTTACAGAGCTTCCTGTTATTGTTTATTATTTTTACCAGCTTCCATTTATTGGTCATCTTAAGTTTGTCGGATGCTTCGTATTTATTATATGATTAAGCCTAATGACAGTCCTACAAGTTAAAAGGTTTCCTGGGGCCTAGCTCAGCTGAGATGTGGCCAAGGAAAGAAGGGCAGTAAGCGTGTGCTAGGCAAAGGAAAAACATTCAGAAAGGTTGGGAGTGGAAAGAGAGGTTTGGTATTGAAAGAAGTTTAGTATGGCTGGAAAATAAAGTTTTTGGATTTGTGTGTTGGAGAGGACGGGGTGCAGGTGCTGAAATAAGAGTTTGGAGGTATAAGCAGGGGCGTGGTAAGCTCCGTTAACGAGTTTGTGTTGTATCCTGAGTCCTACAAGGAATGTCATAGAAGGATTTAAGCAGATGAGCAACGTGGTCAGATATGCACTTGAAAACGATTGCTGTGACTTCAGTGTAGAGAATAGTGTGAGAACTGATTTGATGGGGAAATGTCTGGGGACAGGAGTCCAGTTAGGAGGCTAATAAGTAAATCTTCAGTTGATGTATTCTTTTTGACTAGATTTTCTTCTTTATGAATAGTGTCCACTTTGCCTTGTGGGCTGTCCTGTACTTTCCACTTTCTGTGTATCTTTTTCCTTCATGGAAATCTTTCCAGCACCATCTCCCTTCTCTCCACCCCCAATCAGATCGCATACCCACCACCTCTAAGCTCTTCAAGATGAATTGGTCCCTGATCTGTTTCTTTGACTTTGTATTCATCAGCTGTTTCATGAACTGTATCCACCCACCATGCATCTGTTCCTAAGAATCCTCTCTGTTCTTCTCTCCGTGATCCTTACCTATTCCTGAGAACTCTGCCTAGGAATGCTAAGTATTTTGTGGGCATAATTTTTTTCTTAAATGAAGTTTAGAAGAACCTTTTCCTTAAAAGAAGAAGCATTTTGTTTTCATCATGAAGATGAAAATGCAGGGATAAACGTAGGGAAATAGAACAATCAACTCAGAGTCACACAAATAAAACCTCTGAGTGGGGGAACATCTTAGAAGTGGAACAGCAATAATGAAACATCATGTTTTTTTTAAATGGACTTATAACCCGCTGAGTTTTTTTGTTGTTGTCAGTGCTATAGAAATCCTGCCAAAGAAGATGAAGAAAAACAGAGAAAGATTCTGCAACAGAGGGAGGGAATTTGTGTATGAATTCAAAGTGGGAAGTCAGTGCTTAAAACTGACGGTGCCTCTCAAATTTCCTGTTCAAGAGAATGCCAGTCATTTACATGGCCGTCTGATGCTGCTGCACAATTTACCATGCTTTATAGAAAAAGGTGAGGGTTGATTTCTTTTAAAATATCACTTCGTTATTTTCCTATAGTCTCTGTCATTAGAAGTTTTATATTAGAAAGCATAAACCTAAGAAGCATTGGAAACAACTACAAAATGTGAAGCTTTCAAGAATAAAAAGGTTCCCCAGACCTTTGTTTTCTGGAGTGTTTTTTTTTGTATCCCTTGTCATTGTTTATTAGGCATTTTAGTATAAAAATTAGATTAAAATATGAAAAATCACCGAGTCTGGATTAGAACTCTTAACCTCCTAATGTAGTTGGATGGGTTCATAAGGTGTGTCCGCTGTCACTAGCTATGTGCTGAATGTGTTGCCCTTTAATGATTCGGTCCTCAATTCCTGAGATGTCGTGGGAGAGAAGGGGTACCTGGCTTTCAATAATCTTTGCTCACCTAAATTAATTCCATAAAGTCATTAATGAAGTGTGTATTAAACCATGTTAAAAGGTCTGTGTTCTGTCTACAGATGAGGGAAAATGTTTTAATTGAGAATATGTTGGATCATAGAAGGTCGAAGTTACAAGGGAACGTAGAAACTTTCCAGCACAATCTCTTTGTACAAACAAGGAAACCGGTACCTAGAAAGGTTAAATTATTTGCCCAACGCAATGATTCTCAAGAATTGTTCCCTGATCAGCAGCTACAGTATCACTTGGGAACTCGTTAGAAATGTGGATTATTGGGCGGGCTCCACCCAGTTCCCTTAGAATCAGGAACTCTGGGAGCGCATGCGGCAGTCTATTCCAGTAAGCTCTTCAGGGAACTCTGATGCATCTTAACGACTGAGAACCTCTGGTCCGAAGTTATATAATGACAGAGCCAAGACCAGAACCCAGGTATCCTGGTTTCTATGCCAGTGCTCTTCAATCAGTCTTTTTTTTAAAAAAAAAGCGGCATAAAGCAACAAATATGTATTATCTTGTCCTTACTGTTACTGTCGTTCAGGGATGCAGGTGCAACCTAGCTGGGTGCCTCTGACTCAGGGTTTCTCATGGGGTTGCAGCCATACCATCAGTCAGGGCTACAGTCTCATCTGAAGGCTCTACTGACAGAGGATTGTTTCCAAGATCCCTTGTGAGGTTGTTGTCAAGCCTTGTCATGTGGGCCTCTTCATAGGGTCACCTCAGGACCTGCAGCTGGCCTCCACCAGGGCCAGCAACCTAAGAGAGTGAGGGAGCAAGTGTCCAAGATGAAAGCCATGGTCTTCTTACATCCTCAAAGCAGTCTCTGAATAGTGTCTCTAAAGTTGGAATTGTAGATCATCTGAAATAAATCAGTTTTAATATGCTGATCACTCAATTTCTCTCTCAGATTCAAAGACTGTAACAATATATACCCTTGAAAGTTAAATAGGAAACTCATTTAAATACAGAAACCTTTAGCTGCTCTAAATCTATAGGAGGTCTTTATGTGCTTTTCCCTACCCACTTTCAGATAAAGAATCAGGCTTAAGAAATTAACATTTTTAATTTTTTTAAGATTTTTTTTTGATGTGGACCATTTTTAAAGTCTTATGGAATTTGTTACAATATTGCTTCTGTTTTATGTTTTGGTTTTTTGCCCGTGAGGCATGTGGGATCTAAGCTCCCCGACCAGGGCTTGAACCCACACCCCCTGCATTGGAAGGCGAAGTCTTAACCCACTGGACGGCCAGGGAAGTCCCAACATTTTAAATTAGTATCAGGGTTGTATATCAGAGTTAAGAATTTTGACCATTCAATAACCTGTGATTGTAAAGAAGAATAATTGTGAGATTAGTTAAATGATCCCCTAAGCTGATTTTATTTTAGTTAGACATTCTCTTAAGGGTTAAGGGTATTCTCATTGTCTCATTCTGTTAAGACACTGTTTTAGTTAGACATTCTGTTAGGCTTGATAAAATAAAGTTTGACATTGGAATGCTTAGCCAGGTAAAATGTTCCCTATTTATGTGTACTGACAATGGTATTTGTTGTCCCTGTTACAGACTTAAAAGAAGCTCTGAGCCAGTTTATCGAAGAAGAATCCCTCAAAGATTATGACAGAGATGCTGAAGCAGCCCTGGAAGCTGTGAAGTCAGGTGAAGTAGACTTACATCAGCTGGCAAGTACCTGGGCCAAAGCTTATGCGGAGGTAAAAAAATAGATCCCATTGTAAATTTTGAGGATATTCTGAACTTTGATGAAGATTTCTTTCCTTACAGCTTTATTGAGATGTAGTTGACGTGCGACATCGTGTAAGCTTAAGGCATACAGCATAGTGCTTTGATTTACACACGTCACGAAGTGATTATCACAAGTTTAGTGAACATCCATCCTCTCATATAGATACAAAATTAAAGAAATAGAAAATGAAATACTTTTTTTGTGTGGAGAACGCTTAGGATTTACTCTCAACAACTTTCATATATACCATAAGGCAGTGTTAATTATATTTATTACACTGTACATTACGTGCCTAGTACTTACTATAACTGGAAGTTTGCATCTTTTGATTGCAGTCATCCAATTTCCCCTTCCCCTATCCCCAGCTTCAGTTAACTGCAAATCTGATCTCTTTTCCTGTGATTTTGTTTGTTTGTTTTTAAAGTATAGTGATGGAGGAGGCAGAGAAGTCCAGATGGGCCTGGTCGTGGGGTAGTTTCTCCACAGGCCCTTACTCAGTGCCCGTTCCTCTCGGCTGTCCCAGTCCCCTTTTTAGCGTCACCTCTCCTGAGGGGATATGGCGCGAGTGAGGTCAGATAAGAGCTCCGTTCAGCGCTTCTCGTGTAGGTAGCTTCTGCCTGTTCACAAGGCTCACTCTAGGCTGGGTTTTAAACTGATGCTGAAAATCATGTAGTGAGCAGGCCTGGTTCATGGGGTTCCCAAAGGTCTGGTGTTACGCAGGCCAAGCAGATCCCCGTGATTTGGCCCTGGCTCCTTCCTGCAAAACTTCAGCCCGAGCCTGATGTGAATTTGGAACAAGGCTTAAGTCACATGGGCTGGTTATAATTTCTCGAGCGGTGCCGGGGTCTAGAGATGTAGAGCAGTTATGAGAATGCGGGTTCAGGATTTCAGAGGCATGGGGTAGATGAAATCCGCCTTCTAGATTCAGCTGGTCTTCTGAAACTCTTCTCTCCTGATCTGGCAGCCAATCGAAGTATAAGTGAAAGGAAACAAGGGAAAAGTTTACCCTATTGACCCAGTTCAAAATACCTGTTTCTGTCATTTATCCATTTGTTTTATTTAAGGTAAATTATTACTTAGTCCTGTCATAGATTCTAGTTTTTGACATTTTCCCTTTGAAAAGGGAAGAATTTAGATTATTCTTTTTTATAGATGTCTGTCTGCAAAGATCAATAATAGAAAAAATATTTCCACTTTTGCCTTTAAATTGTATGACCTTTGACAGGGGACTTCCCAGCATGCCAGTTTCCTCCCCTGGAGAGCACTGGGTGTGTCAGATGTGCTGGCACAGCACACGTCTGGGGACAGGCATCTGTCCCCTGGATGGATTTGTGTGTGTGCTTGGGGTGTCTCCATTCTGCCTCTCTGCATGTTTCTCTTTTTCTTGTTTATTGGTGTTTACTCAGCCCCTTTATCATTTTGATAGCTACTGTTTTCATACACTTTAAAACATGCTTACATTTTATAAAGAAAACAATACTTGCAAAGTTCAGAGTAAGAAAATTGCAAATGTACATCTTGATATAAAATCCTGTGCATGAATTGGGTTTTCAAGGTCAGTGTTATTGCATAGGTAACCTCATTCTCTAAATATATAGCCTACAAAACCTTTCGTAGCAATATATTTTTAATAATGGAAAGCCTCTTCTGATTATATAATTAATATATGCAAGTTATTCTGTTATGCAGCACCTTAGAATACAAAGTAAAGGTCTTCAGAAGTCCCACTCTGCCAAAACAGCCCCTTTGAGCGTGCTTGGGTTTCACAGAAATGGGGTCTCAGCTTACTCACCATTTTTTTTTTTTTATTTATTGTGGGCACTTCCTATTTCTTCCTCCACATTAACGCCTTCCCCTTGCCCCTGCCTCCAGGTAACCCACATGAACAACTTAGTTGACATCTTTCTGTATCTTTTTTGTATATTCAGATAATCCTATGTAACCTATATACACATATATGGATGGAGGGTCTTTCTGTCCTTTGATGTACAGAAATGGAATCATAATATATGCACTTCTCTAGTAGTGTGTTCAATAAAAATACTACATCAGGATTTAAGACTGTTCGTGTCTCATCTCGTAGACCACATTAGAGCATGCAAGGCCCGAGGAGCCCAGCTGGGATGAAGATTTCGCAGACGTGTACCATGACCTAATCCATTCTCCTGCCTCTGAAACTCTCCTAAATTTGGAACACAATTACTTTGTTAGTATCTCAGAACTGATTGGCGAAAGAGATGTGGAGCTGAAAAAATTAAGAGAGAGGTATTTCAGAGTTCTTGCATTATCATAATTAAATGTTACGTCATCAAATATTGATGGGCTGCAGGACAGCTTGTTCTCATTTTGTTATAAAATGGAAGAATAGAATAAAAAGAATCTTTAACTTTAGAAATTAATTTTCTTATGCGTTTAAATCTGTCATTTCATCTGGGAAGATGAGGTCCTCATAGGTTTATAGAACTTCTCCAGTGATTTACCTAAACAAGTACGGTGGTCTTATCTATTCTTAGTTCTAATAAGAGGAATAGCTTACCTCTTTTGAAGGTCTGCTTTGTTCCAGGCACTGTGCAAAGTGCTTTGGATGCTGTCTTAGTTCAGGCTGCTGTTGAAAAAAAAAGTACCACAGACTGGGTGGCTTAAACAACAGAAATTGATTTCTTACCGTCTGGAGGCTGGGTAGTCCAAGATCAAGGTGCCAGCAGACTCTGTGTCTGCTGAGGACCCGCTGCCTGGCTTGCAGACCGTGCCTTCTTAATGTCGCTCACGTGGCGTTTCCTCAGTGCGGGCTCCTGGTGTGTTGCTCGTAGACAGACAGCTGTAGCACCTCTTCTTCTAGGCACTAATTCCATCAGGACATCTCCAACCTCTTGAGCTCACCTAAACCTACTTACCTCCCAAAGGCCCCACCTCTGGATACCATCACATTGAGGGTTAGGGTGAATTCTGGGGAGACACAAACATGCAGTCCATAACCGATGCCCTGTCTCACTTGATCTCTTAGCACAATCCTGCTGTTATCATCCCCATTTTACTGAGGCAAAAATGTGATTTTCTTCTAGTTCTTTATTATGTAGACAATAATATTGTGAACATACTTTAAGAATGAAATACAGATTAGATTTTTTTAAATATGTAAGAGTATAATTACCTAACAATAATGAATTACCTTCTGTTGAACCACATTTGTTTGATTTTTCCTACCAGGGCTTCAAATAATACAATCTTCATCTCATTCTGAATCTGTCCTTGGATCTCAGGTTTTCTGGGACTGCACTCATTCTGCCCATCTAGGTGTATTAGAAAATGCCCAGCCTGGCTCTCTGTAGTTCATGTCAGTAGCCATCACTCCTGCTTTCATTCAGCTGGTGAGCTGCTCTAAACTGTGGTCGACTTTGCTGCCTGCTCACTCCACCTCCCAGAAGATTTCATCTCTGGCCATCAATATTCTACAATTGTTTTTTTTCTAAATTGGAAGAAGATTCTCATTCCACAAAACTCTTCAGTTTTGGGGAATCTGAATTAACTTACTAATTATCTGCATTTACTGGTACTTCATGTGCATTTTCTGTCGTGGAGCGGTTTTTCATCAGGGGTTTGTCTTGGTTTACATTATTTTTTGAAATGTCCTTTGGCCAGACTTCTTGACGGGGCTTTGCTTTTTCCCACCTAAACGTATAAACGTTATTTGAATACATTTATTTTAAGAACAGTTTTATAGTTTATTTTTCACAAATCCAAACTGGTAGCTTAAAAAATAAAAATAAGCTATGTTCCCTTTCAGATTGGTAATATTTTTTGCAAAGGTGAACAGTATAACTAATGGTGAGTTGGAGTTCATTGATGGAAGTTCACCCACAGTTTTGGTGCTTAATTCATTTATCTAATTCATGAGCAGAAGTGACACCTTTTCTCAGTTCTCCTTTCATTTTTAATTCCATTTTACATCTTTAAAATAACTTTTCTCAGTATAGCATCAGTAGTTATAATGATCTTCTTTCCTAAGTTTGTTCAAGATAATATACAGGTTGTCAGAATCACCCCACCAGACATACTGAGCCAATAGATAGTTAGTATTTCATCTGAAAAATAATAAAATTTTCTTTGATCTTAATCATAGAAAATATATATTGTATCATTAACTACTTGTACTTCTAAAACATTTAGGGTGAAATAAATGTTCGTGAAATTTTATTTGTTGAATTATTATTTATTGGTCTTCTTTTTCCTCACTGGAAATTTGCTTCTTTTAGCAAATCAGATTCAAGGTATTTCTTTGAAACTTAAAAGTGGCAATGATACTCTTTATCCACTAGAGGGAACATGTGTAATATAAAATATTAATATATTTGTATCAAAGTTTATATTTATTAATGCTTAGTAGTTATTTCTATTTTAAATAACAATCTTACTTGCAAGCACATCCTTCACCTGACCTCTAGTAGTTATTAAAAAATTAATGGGGTCACCTGCCCACTTAAGTTAAGTAGGAATTAAGTGATATTGAATATTTAATACTAGAAGGTACACATAGAAATGTATAGAAGTATAACATATGAATGAGTTTCATTTATCATATACATGTAAGTATCTTAATCAGTTGTTATAAATAAGTATAAGTTCTCTTTTAAGAGCAATTTACTTAAATTGACTAGAATGATAGTAAAATCCTTTTAGTTCATGTCTGTGTTTCGTTGTTTACAAGTTTGTTTGAAATATGTTTCAGAACAAATTTTTTAAATACATTTTTATTAGAAGATAATTTTAATGAACTTACTAAAATATAATACACATACAGAAAAGGTAATAAACAATAGGTATACAGCTCCGTACATTTTCACAAAGTAAGTACACCCATGTGCTCATCTCCCAGATCAAGAAATGATTTCCAGCCCTACAGAAGGCTCCCTCCTGCCCATCCGGCAGTCACCACCCATTTCCCCCGTAAATAACCATTATCTGAACTTCTAACACCACTGATTAGTTTTTCCCGTAGAGAAAACCATTCTTAATTTCTGCATGTTTATTTGGATAAATGAAGAAGACTAAAATGTATCTTCAGAATGTATTTCATATTCCTCTAAAAAGGGAACCCTGTGACTTAATACCATCTTGATTCTTAGAACCTAATTGGCAGCTTCTGTTTATAATATAAAGTACCTTTTGAAGGTTGAAGTCACTTTAACTCATGTTCAAATAAAAAGAAAATGTATTTAAACTGGAATTGCAGAGTATCTTCTTTGTGTAAATCTGCAGCCTCTTAAATATTAGCCATGGAAGTTGAAAGATCACCTAGAATTTGAATGCTTTCATTTGTGCACTAAATTTAGATTCCAATTTAGCTGCACAAATGACGTTGTTGATATTATATGACATTATCATTATTATTTCCACATCTCCATTGGCAAGGCTTCAAAGTGCCTTCCAGGTAGTATAGTTGCCCTAACTGGACATAGTCCTAGAAAACAAAAATTTTCTTTTGACTTTGTAGAGGTTGTTCGATAAATCCGCAGTGGTTGTATTAAAAATTTGATGAATATATCTTATATATTATAAGATATATATCTTATATATATATCTTATATATATCTTATAAGATATATATCTTATCTGCTTTATTTATGGTTCAGACAAGGCATTGAAATGGAAAAAGTGATGCAGGAACTGGGAAAATCACTGACAGATCAAGATGTAAATTCACTGGCTGCTCAGCATTTTGAATCCCAGCAGGTGAGTGAAGTGTAATGACTTTTGGATTGCATTTTCCACTTATTTATTTTTGTAAAAGAAGTAGTTAGTCAGTGTACTGTCTCTTTTTAGGACTTGGAAAATAAATGGTCCAATGAATTAAAACAGTCGACTGCCATTCAAAAGCAAGAGTATCAGGAATGGGTGATGAAACTTCATCAAGACCTAAAAAACCCCAAAAACAGCTCTCTCAGGTATTAATCGGGTGTTGTTTTTATTAGATGAAGGTCATTGTCAGTAGTAGTTTGTATTTATTGTAAAACTGGACCTTTTTAGTTGTAGGTATTTTTAAGTTGCCGGTGAAAATTCAAGATAATTTATACTTCCTGTAACACCTTTCATTTTATAGACTTTATGTGGGTGATTTGCGGGGTGGGGCGGGTAACTGGCTGTTTTACAGTAGTGATTTCCCTGCTAGAACTTAGCCGTAAATCTTGTGGGTGTGTATACCTAAATACCGCCATCACTGTCTCTTGTTTCCTTAAGTTGGTTTCCTTTCAGTGCAATACACACTGGTCGACTGCACCTTAAATGCCAAGCACTCTTTAAGCAGAAGAGCAAAAAAAAGATAACTGCCCATGTGGAGCTTATATTCTAGAGACACTGACCTGTGAATAAAACAGTACTGTACAGAATGATGTGTGCAGTAACAGAAGCATGTACAAGGTACCAAAACAGTCTAGAGGACTTTCCATAAGTCACAATTTGTGTGGTGCCTTATGGCCTAAATACATTGTGTTTCATGTGTTGCCCTAGAGCTTGCCAGTGCCTGTTCTTTCCTGGCTGTGTACTCACCTTTGAGAATTTCTTCTTTCAAATCCTAAAGTATATCCGATTGGGAATATATTTAGTACAGTATAATAATCCTATTTCCAGCATCTGCTAGTGTATGCTATAAACATTTAGATATTGCCCTTTATTTGTCTAATGTCATTCTCCCCCACCTGTCTTGCGTTGAAGACAAAAACCATGTCTGTTCTTCTGCTGTTGTATACCCAGGTCTTTATCAAGTGTCTAGCTCTTGACACAGGCATATAAATAAATATTGATGGGATGGGTGTAAACCAGGCAGATGGATGGATTATCATTAAACTATTTACCTGACACAGTCTGTATCATCTCTTATTATAATCTGTCATTTGTGTTGTTGTTTTCCCCAAGCCAACACCTTAGAAATATTTAAACAATGTTTTATAATTAGAAATGGGATAACCTCCTGGACACTAACATATATATACCCCTCATTTCAAATGAAAATAGTGCTGAACACAATACAAAGGGACAGGTGAGGCGACAGACAGGCTGGGAACACCCGTGTACTATGAGGTCCAATGGTGTTTCTCAAATTGCTGGTTGCAGTCTGCCAGGGACCATGCTGGATCCTTTACTTTCCAATTGGACTTTTTAAAATGACAATAAAATGGAATGGAATTGAATGGAACAGAACTGAGTAGAATAGACTAGGGAAAAAAATACCAGCACGTTACTCATGTGTGCGTTGAGCCACAATGTGAAATATGTACTCTATACTGTGGTCAGAAAAGTAGGAAGTCATCAACCTATGGACTCTAAGAAAGCCCCTTGCTACAAAATTATCTCCTGCTTTGCTACTCTAGTTTCAGAAGTTCATTCTATAGGATCAATTCCTTTGTGTAAATACTGGCCTCTAGCTGCTGCTGCTTTAAAAACCAACTATTCCTGGGAAAGAGTATCTTCACTGTGACTGGGTTAGCTTGCTTTCCTTTTTGATAGGGATTTCCTTGGGGAGCAGAAACCTGTTTTCAACATAACTACGTATAGAACTCCTGTATGAGATTGATCCATTTAAAAAGTTTATTTATTTGTTTATTTATTTTTTAACATCTTTATTGGAGTATAATTGCTTTACAATGGTGTGTTAGTTGCTGCTCTATAACAAAGTGAATCAGCTATACGTATACATATCTCCCTGTATCTCCTCCCTCTTGCGTCTCCCTCCCACCCTCCCTACCCCACCCCTCTAGGTGATCACAAAGCACTGAGCTGATCTCCCTGTGCTCTGCAGCTGCTTCCCACTGGCTATCTGTTTTACATTTGGTAGTGTATATATGTCCATTTTTGCCCTTTTGTTTAAAGTCAGGTCTATTGAAGGATAAATTACATAAAGTAAAAGTCACTTGTTTTAGGTTTACATTTTGATGAGTTTTGACAAACTTAATGAGTCATGAAACCATCACTGCAATCAGGACATAGCATTTCCTTTTTATACCTTTGTATTAACCCCCCTTCTCCTTGCCCAGCTTGTGGCAACCTGCTCTGATTTCTGTCCCTGTAATTTTGATTTTTACAGAATGTCATATAAATGGAATCAAACTGTATGTAGCAGTTTGTGTCTTGCTTCCTTCACTTGACATAACGCTTTTGAGACTCATTCATGTTGTTGCATTTATGAGTGGTTCTTCCCTTTTTATTGCTCTGTTATTCTTTGTTTATCCATTCACTCAGTGGTGGACATTCAAAGTATTTCGGCAATTATAAATAAAGCGGCTATAAACACATACTGGTCTTTCTATAGACATATGTTTATAATTTTCTTATGTAAATACCTAGGAGTGGGCTTGCTGGAAAACATGGGAAGTAAAATCCATGGTGTGCTTAATTTTATAAGAAGCTGGTTCTCCAAAGTGGCTGTACCATCTTGCACTCCCAGCACCAGTGTGGGAGGGTCCCAGGGGCTCCTCACCCTCGTCAGCACCTGCTGTTGATATCTAGCAATTCTAGTAGGTTTTGTAGTGGCGTCTCATTGTGGTTTTACTTTGCATTTCCCGGACGGATACTAACATTGAACATTTTTTCACGTGCTGATCTTCTATCCATACCTCTTCTTTTTTTTTTCCATTATTATTATTGAGTTGTGAAAGTTCTCTATATATTCTGGATACAGGTCTATCATCAGATATGTGTTTTACAAATATTTTCTCTCACCCTGTGGCTTGTTGTTTCATTTTCTTAATGGTTTCTTTTGAAGAGCAAAGTTTTTCATTTTAATTAAGTACAATTTATCAATTTTTAAATGGTTTGTTTCTTATCTCAGTTATCATTGCCTAATTCAAGATCACAAAGATTTTCTCCTATGTGTTCTTCTAGAAATTTTATAGTTCAGACTTATACATGTAACTCATTATGTATTATTTCATATATATTATATGTAAATTTAAATATATCCACTATAAAATAGTAAATAAATACATCCACTATATATATGTTGGTCTGTAACTTTGTTTTTCTTATAATATCTTCATGTGGTTTTGACATCAGGGTAATGGTGACATCATAAAATGATTGGTGGTCTGCTGATGAGCCTGTCAAAGGAATTGACGTCTGTGATCATCGATCTGATAACATGTTTTATTTCTGGTACTTCTCTCTTTGCTGAAATTCCTTATCTGTCCTTGTGTGTTGTTTTACACGAAATCTTTTAGCATATTAGTCATAGTTATTTGAACGTCCCTTTCTTTTAGCCCCAGTATCTGGGTCATCTCTAAGTCTGTTTCTGTTGATTGCTTTCTCTCTTGACAGTGGGTTATTTATTTATTTATTTATTTATTTTTGCTTGCTTTTTTGGGTCTTTCCCCCTCTCTGTTTCTCTCTCTCTTTTTTAAACTGAATGCTGGCTGTTGTGTGTATTAGAAAAGAAGAGACTGAGGTCAATAGTACTTACGCCCAGAAATGAGCAGGCCGTTAACGTGAAGGTTATGGAAATTTAGTCAGCAGTCGGGCTGTGTTTGGTTTCTGCTCTTCAGTCCACCATAGGCTTCATTTTCTACAGCAGTGCACTGCTGCCACTTTGTGTTGAGAGTGGGGCTTTGGCTTCTAGACTGTTCTCCTCTGTCATCCTGCTCCACCCTCAGCTTTCAGTAGCCTTTGCAGGCCTGTGCCACAGCAGGAGGTCCCCATGTGAGCTGTTGCTCTGCCCACCCGCCAGCAGTAGACTAACGTTGTTGTTACTTGATGCCAGGCTCCTGGTCGGCGGTGGGAGGCGGGCCTCTGTGGTCTTTGTCCAGCTTCAGTCTTAGTCTAAGTCCAGCAGATCTGGGCCTTGGGCTTGGGGCACTCTTAGCACATCTGCCTGTGCCACCGAGTGGGCTGTCTCTTCTCTTGCCCTGCCCCCAAGGTTTTCTTGGAAGCGCCTGGTGGAGGCCAACAGGAAAGTGTTTGCAAGAGCATATGCAAAGTCCCCCGGTGCCTGGAGCTCATAGCTGTTCTAAATGGACATGCTAGCCCATACTTGACCTTCAAGAATTTGTTAAAATTTTAGCTGATTTTTTCTTACCCTCTTACATACATTACAGCAACCTATTTCTACTGTGCCCTGCCCAAACTGAAAACTATCTGTGTGTCCTGTCTCTCCTTCTAAAGCGTGTCACACTTTAGAATTTAGTTTCTTGGTTGCCTTGTTACCTCAAATCTCTGATGAGCTCCAGAAAAGTTATGATCTTATAGGTTATCTGGGCTTTTCTTGCTATTAGCATGGGAACATCATTGTCTTGTGGCTTTCTGTGTCCTAAGATGAGGATATTTTATTAATATAAATTTATATGAATTTACTTTGGGGTTTAAATTTGCCATATTTACTAATGAAGTCAATCAGTGATGCTAATGAGACTGTTTGGATTTACCCCAAAAATGTAGTCAGGGGAGTGGATGACTGTTCCAGACTTATACCATCTTCAGCTCACCATGAAATTTGAATTGAACAGTTGTACAGTTCTGGTGCCTCCATGGAAACCTTTTCCGGAAGTGCAAGAGCAGAGTAGAGCAAAGAGAGAAGTCCTTTAATGGGAGACTGTTGGTGGTGAAAAAACAGGAAATGGTAAAACAACAAAAAAAGAGAGGATATGAATACATCAAAACGAACTACATCTTTTTTTATTATTTGACATTTGACATTTTAATTTTTAATTTTCCTTTCTATCACTTCACTTATTTTCTAGTTTTGCCAGCCCTCAGGCTGATATAGGATATATTAAAATGTCATTTTAAACATGTTAATGTTAGTCACTTCATTTAATCATTCTCTTAGGCTACTAAGAAATATTAAATGATGACATACAATCGATATTGTAATGACTAAAAAAATATGCATAACTTACTGAAAGAAATAACCAAAGAAATGAAAGAATAAGTAGGAGTTTTGCAACCTGTGTTAATGATCTTACTCGTCCCCATGGATAAAGGATAAATTTAGGAATAAATTAAGTGCTACTTTCTGCTGTTTCATCTCATTTAACTGTAAAGCTTTCTTTCCTTTAGGAAAGGTTTTTGACAAACATACAAAAAAGAAAAAAAAAGCGTATCAATAATTTTTTCAATTTCAGTGAGGAAATTAAAGTTCAACCAAGTCAGCTCAGAGAATCCGCTGAAGCAAATGGAAGGATTTATGAGGAACAGAGGAAGTTAGAAGAAAGTTTTACCATTCACTTAGGTCAGTGTATTAATTTTTTGCAGTCGCAATTCATTGTAACCTGTGAAACTATTTTTAATGCTGTAAGAGAAAACTCCCTAGCATGTGAGTAGAATATACCCAGGTTCTTTTTATTAAAAATTGTGTTCTGCTCCAAGAAAGCCTATAGTTTATTGGCTGCAAGTTTTCTATTTTAGCTCATGTATTATTTCTCTGCAAATAGAAAGATGCAATGTTAATAGTTATTCAAATAGAAAATTGCAAAAGGCCCATTTTAATTATTCGTAGCACAGATGTATCTGGATTCTTGCCACAGAGATTTGCCTCCTGCCCTGCTGGCTTTCTGCAGCTGTCTAAGTATCTTTCTGGGCTTGTTGCCTACCCCCAGGAGCCCAGCTGAAGACCATGCATAACCTGAGGTTGCTGAGAGCAGATATGCTGGATTTCTGTAAGCACAAGAGGAGCCACCGAAGCGGCGTGAAGCTGCACCGACTCCAGACGGCGCTGTCGCTTTACTCCACGTCCCTCTGTGGCCTGGTGTTGCTAGTGGATAACCGCATCAATTCATATAGTGGTATTAAAAGAGGTAAGTTAGCATTATGCATATTTATGCCATTAAAGTTCTCCATTTAATGCCATTCTAAAAAGAAAGGAATTAGTGAAAAACTTAAAAAAAGGCTTGAGCCACCCCAGTATTCACGTAGACCAAACAGCACACATACCCAGGCACTGCCGTCTGAGGTCTGTGTCATACTTCAGCAGGCCTGGGGTGCTTCAGGGTATCCATGTTTCTTAACATTCTATCACACTGCAGATAATACTCTTACAGGATCCTTGTTTCAAGGTATAACAGAAAGAATAATCAAGATATAAATGTATTTTTCAAAAAGGAGCAGATCCTGACTCAGTGAATTTTAGTTCATCCATTTGTCCTTTTTTTCTTTCTTTTTTAAAATAACCTATTTCTTAAATATGCTAGGTAAAATTCTACTTTCCCTCTTAGTACAATTTTTTATGATTATTTTAAAAATTTTAATATATAAAGTATATTCAGATGTATAACTTTTTAAAAGAAGCTTGAATAGAGTTTATTTTCTATGATAAATAAAAGAACCTTATATTTCTTAGCACTTTTGGGGACTGGATTATGATCAAAGTATATATTATTTAAAGAAGGTTTGGACTTACATTAAAATTTCCTTGCCTATTAATTGTTTACTCTTCTGGGCAATTGAGAGATTAAGTTTCTGATCAAAACCAAATTGTTGTCCCCTAACTTAAGGACAAGTATGAGAAGTCGTCCTCGTGAATGCTGTATTCTCTTGCTGCTAGACCTCATTGTCTGGAAGTAAATACTAAATACTTGATACTTCACCTTTAGAAGTTCGTAACTGTGTTGGGTCCCTTAGATTTCGCCACAGTTTGCCAAGAATGCACTGACTTCCATTTTCCCCGAATTGAGGAGCAGCTGGAGGTTGTCCAGCAGGTGGTACTTTACGCCAGAACCCAGCGCAGGAGCAAGCTGAAAGAATCTCACGGTCAGTGAAACTCAGACTTTTTTAAATTTCACTTTCAGGATGTTCTGTCGCTAGGCACTCTTCTAGCATATGGTCCATCTGAAGCAGAGAAAGTTGTATCGGTGGGAAGATGCAAGAAAGAAATTAAGAACAAAATTCAGGGTCTTTAGAAGCTTGAATTCTGTTCTTAATTTCCTTGTTTGTGTGATTTTGTTCAAGATCCTTAGAAAAACTGTTTTTAAAATTCAATTCACTAGTTATACTTGAAGTAGGCACTCAGTGGAAAGTTGGTGAGCTTTTGATCCAAGTTCTGTATCTCTAAAATGGATATAATTAGTACTATAAAGGACATTGAAATCATAGAGTAAATAGCCCCAAATATACACTTTTTATATGTTCCATCTTTGATCCACTTAGGTAGCACGAAGTCAGTTACAAGAACTGGTTTTGGTTGTTCTTTTAAAAAATTACTACATTTAGAATTATGTCCTGCTTTTTCTATATTTATCCACAATCTGAACATCCTTCTAGGAAATTTACTGGAAGATGATTTTAAAGCTATGGAAGAAGTTCATGGCATTTTTCTTTGGAAGATTTCTATTTATTTATGCATAAGGAGACCTTAGGGAAGACATAAAAGAAAACACTCTGACTCAAATTATGGAGTAGTTCTGCTATCTTTAATTGAAAAATGAAAGTTTAAAGAGCAGTCTTTTTAAACATTAAATTGGCGCCATAAGTCTGTGTAGTTGGGAGCTGAACATAAGGGTGCACTCATTTGAAAATATAGGGGGGCCTCCCTGGTGGCGCAGTGGTTGGGAGTCCGCCTGCCGATGCAGGGGACATGGGTTCGAGCCCTGGTCTGGGAGGATCCCACATGCCGGGGAGCGGCTGGGCCCGTGAGCCATGGCTGCTGAGCCTGCGCGTCCGGAGCCTGTGCTCCGCAACGGGAGAGGCCACAACAGTGAGAGGTCCGCGCACTGCGGTGAAGAATGGCCCCCGCTCACCGCAACTAGAGAAAGCCCTCGCACAGAAACGAAGACCCAACACAGCCAAAAATAAATAAATAAATAAATGTTTAAAAAATATATATATATATATATATATATACACATAGGGTGTGTTTTTCTTATTTTTCTGACATTTCATGTTATGTCACAGGCATAAAATTATAATACATGCTCCCATCTGGCTTGAGTGCATACTCAGTGTTTTATTATTTCTTATGGAAACTTGATGTCTTGCGCAGGAAATGAAATACGGCAGGGTTTTAAACGGTTGCTGGTCAGACCTTTAAATCTACCTCTGGTACTTTGGATGTCTGTCTTGTTTGTTTGTTTTGCAACTGCAGTGTTTCAAAGAAACCCTTATATACTTTGGGTTCACATGTTTTGTATTTTTTAGTAAACAGAGAGAGAGACTGCTGTATCTTTGCTTGGTGTCTTTGTTCCCTATCCCATGAGGAATTCCTCCCATTCTCTTGATGCTAGAATTCTAGAATGCAGCTCTCTAGGCTCAACTAGAGAGCTGTGATTAGCAGTCACGGTAGTTTTCGTGTTCATTCAGTAGATGTAAAAAAAAAAGCGTTTTATTTATATTTTAATCATTTCTAAAATAGGTAAAACAATCTGAAGGTTCACAATTCAAACTGTACAGAAGAGCATACAGTGAAAAGTCTTTGTATCTCTGTCCACCAGCCATCCAGTTTCCTGCTCCAGAGGCAGCCAGTGCTGTGTCACATGTACCTTCTGGACGTGTTTATGTGTGTGTGTGTGAACAGGTGTACGTATGTATTTTGCCTTTTCACACAAATGGCAACTTTCCCTGCACACTTCTCTGTCCTCTGCTTTTTTTCACTGAATAGTTTATCTTGGACATCATTTCATATCTGGACAGAAAGAGCATCCTTAGAGCTTTTCACTGCTGGATAGTGTTCCACTGCAGGATATCCCATTAGTGATCAGTTCCCTATTGATAGACATTTTATCTGTTCCCAAGTTTTGCTCTTATAAGTGATAGTGCATGAATAACCTTACACGTATATTGTCATGCGTGACTGAGCGTATCTATGGAATAGATTTGTAAAGAGAAATTCCTGAGCTAAAGGGCACATACGTTTGTAATTTTGATAGTGTCAGCAACTGCTCTCCATAGCGGCCCCACCAGTTTGTATTTCCACTCCGGGTAACATGGCTTTGTAGTGGCGACGTCTGTCACATACAACAGAGCCAGGCTGAGTCTTAGGAAATCAGTGTGGAAGTGTATCCCAGCGAAGGGCCTTTCAGAAAATTACAGTCTCTCCTCTTACTCTTCTGCCATCTCCTTCCTCCATCTCATTCAAACTAGCAAGGATGTGATCAGACACATTCAACTATTATTCTTAGTAGTAACTAAAAGCATGAAGATTGAGATCATGACAGGTGTGGGAGAAGGCGGAGGACGCAAAGTTTATGAGAGGAAGTTTTTAAACCACATACGGTTAAGGCAACGTGTGTACATCATGGTAGTATTTTGTTCTTGTTCAAGCAACTATTTTGTGGTTTAAGTGAGTCAGTGAAACAAGTAGGTTTATAAAAGACTACTTTCTTGGAGGAACCCGCGTGTTGTTATAGAAGAGTTTTGCGAAAATACTTTCTCCATCTTTTCCTTTTCTGAGCATGCCCACGTGTTCTACACGTTTACATCCTGATACGCAAGTACTGTCTATTCTAAGACATTCTGTTGTTTTTCTCACTGTGCCTATTATATCAGCATCTTTATATTTCTGTGGTTCATGATAGCCAAAAGCAATTTCATTTTTTGTACATGTTTTATATACATTAAAAAACTTAGCCATCTTCTTAGTATTATAAGGTATTACCATTGAAACACGGAAAGGGAGATGGACTAGAAACTGTTCTTTCTTGTTTACTTAGTAGGGATTCTGTCTGTTCATATTCCACATGAACAAAATGAGAGTCTTCATTTATTGTTTTTGTTTTCTGCGCTGTGAGCAGACATTGATTCAAAGCCTATCGATTACATGGGTCTGTATGAGAATCAGACTGTTGCATTACATGTGGATTCTGGCAACACAGAGCCTTCTCTCTATGCCTCTCTCCCCCTCTGTCTGTTTATAAAATATATGCATTTACAAGGTATGATGTTGTAAATCAGTTACTCGAAGTAGTCAGTGGGTAAAAATATTAGGTTACTTTTATTCAGAACTCGTTTGAAACCGTAAGGCTCCCTTGGTATTTTCAGTTTACTCATTTGAAGTTCTGACTGTTCTCAAGTGATTTTCTGATGTTGAAGGCCATTTCAATATAGTTTTATATTTAATTTGAATAAATATACAGCCTCTTAAAGATAGCTACTTTGAATGCTAATATTCATCCTGCAGTTTTCAGTTCTCATAGAATTCTTATAAAATTCAGATGTATCTTCTATTAAAAATATATGTACATGTATAAAATAATTTGTGTTCAACCATAATAATGAATGATCAAATGTGATAAATCTTATTTTACCAACATTTATCCCTCAAAGTAATATCATGCCTTCTAAAAAGGAAGAAGAAGTATTGAATATCTGAAAAAAAAATTCCATTTGAAACAGAATCTCACCTGTCTGTTTGAAAGAAATTGTATACAGTGTTAGATAAGAAGTAACAAATTTCAGGAACGGGCTGAATAGCAGGTGATTCCTGGTGCTGCTAACCATTAGCTGATCGTCCTGAACAAGTTATATCAACAGCAGTGACTCAGATTCTAAAAATAAAGCTGGCCACCCCACAACTGTCTAATGAAGTCATTTTATGTGTAGTTAGCTTAGTGCCCTGAACCTCCCAGATGAAAAATAGGGGATTGGCAAGTCTAAAGTGGTCAAGACCACAGGCTTTGGAATCTGAGTATGTGGGATCGAGACCTGGTTCCACCACTTACCTGTGCCTTCCCCGTTAAGTGAATTAACCTATCTAATCCTCTCTTCTCGTGTATAACGTGACGAGAACACTAGTCCCTCATAGGGTTGTGGTTAGAGGGGTTTTGTAAGAATTAAATGAGACCATCCATGTAAAGCATGTATCTGACTACCTGGCACCTAGAGATCCTTAGTAAATTTTTGCTGTTGTTGTGGTTGTTTGGGGAATAGTAGTAGTAATGTGTTTTCATATGTTATTGTGTTCTTTCCCGTTGCATAACTACCTTATGAATAGATTCTGGAAACCGAAATGGAGGAAGTGATGATAAGACTAAGAATGCAGATAGAAACTATTTAAACATTCTACCTGGTAAGTATTATTTTACTTTAAACTGCAATTTTCTTAGAATCACATACATTGAAATCATAGATTTGAAACATAAGTGCTTATGGTGTACCTTATAAAATTTTTGTTGGTCAGTGTATCACTTTAGAGCATTGTATCTATCATCTGTAAACACACTGTCCCAATGTTCTGCAATTAAATCTTTATTCTTATAGTAGCACTGACTTTTCCTGGATCCAGGAAAAATTGAGAAAAATTCCTCAAGCCGTTGCATAAGTCTAATCATTATTTGCTATTTCAAATGTCCTCTTTTATACGTTGTTTCTTAGTTTCTTAAATGAACCAAAAAATAATTTTTACTATGAAATAAACAATAGTAAGTAGGGGTGTGAACAGTTGGACATGTGGAAAGAACGTGGGCCATCTGATTTAGCATCTTTCTTATTGCCATTGCCCGGTAAATTCTCCTGCTTTATTATTCTGGGATATATTGTTTATCAGCTGGAAATTCACTCTCTTGATCCTCTTCCAGGTTGAATGCACTCTGATGATCCTTAGCAGTGTTTGTATGACAGGGCATAACAGGGAAGGCCTATTTGCAGACGTTATAAGTGTAAAGTCTTTTAAACCAAACGGTAAATGTTGCAGGTTCATACACAACCAAGTTTGTCTCCTCACATGTCCTTCCCCGGATTTTCTGCACATAGGTCGTCACATTCCATTTATTCCTGGTGCTCGTTTTGTCTCCCGGCCAGTTCGCTTGTGGCCATCAGCTTCCGAATATGCTCCCACCTCAGATAGCCCACCTTCGCGGATAATGTTAGTGGCAGATTGCATCACCACATGCTGTTTCCTCCACTTTGTGGAACAGGAAACTGTCCTCTGCTCCATCTAAAAATACCTTCATTGAGACAGGATTTATTGTATTTCTCTTCATAGATCCATAATTTAAATCATCTATATTTTGTGGCTTTCTTAAAATGTGCCAATCTTACCTCTTCCGGAGGTACCAACGTCTGATTTTTTTTAAACTTAACTCTTTACTGCTGTATTTCTGTTCCTTCTTGCTCCTTTTTGGAAAAAGCCTATAGGTTAGTATCTCATTATTACCAGCAAATCAGAAGACTATGTCAGAAGTCCTCATCAGCAAAGAAGTAGTGACAATTCAGTTAGCTATGCTGATAGCATCTGAATTTCCATTTGGGTAAAGGACGCTGCATGGCCAGGAAGTGTACAGGAGGTGAGAAAGATCCAAATCACAAAGTGCCTTTAGAGTTTGAAGTTGCAAAGAAAAAGTTTGATTTATGTATCTTTTAACCAGTGGGTTTGCTTTATCATTATCTAAGTATTTGTAGTTTATATCATCTAATTCTCAAAACGATTTTGTAAGGAGAGCAGTCAGGCATTATTTTCCCCATTTAATTCACGAAGTACAGAGGATCTGTAAGTTGAATTGATTTGACCAAGATCATTCCACCAATAAATGCTAGAGACCAGATCTTTTTAACACCCAGTCTGGTCCCTTTTCTACCATATTATGTTATTTTGATTACTACTACCAGCTCCGAGACCCCCATCCTACTAACGGGTAAAATGAGGCCCAGGACAGGTTATCTGAGGTCAAACGAAGCAGTGCCAGTTTGGGGGTTAGGAGCACCTGACTTGTCCACTAAGTCCTCGGCCTCAGTCCTGGACCGTAGCCCATGTTTAATGCTATGAGTACCACCGTGTGAACCATCAGGAGGAGTTCAAGAGGTGACACGCTTCATTGGATATACTGGGTCTCTGATAAGCAGTCTGTGTCTTTTATTGCCTGCCAGGGAAATTGCTATACTACTCCTCACCGGACAATTTTTTTTTTTTACTTTTCCTTTGTCTGATTTGTTTTGATCTGTCACTGGCCTTTCTCTTTTTATTTATTTATTTATTTATTTATTTTTGGCTGCATTGGGTCTTCGTTGCTGCGCGCGGGCTTTCTCTAGTTGTGGCGAGCGGGGGCTATCCTTCGTTGCAGTGCGCGGGCTTCTCATTGCCGTGGCTTCTCTTGTTGCAGAGCATGGGCTCTAGGCGCGCGAGCTTCAGTAGTTGTGGCATCAGGGCTCAGTAGTTGTGGCTCGCAGGCTCTAGAGCGCAGGCTCAGTAGTTGTGGCACACGGGCTTAGTTGCTCTGCGGCATGTGGGATCTTCCCGGACCAGAGCTCGAACCCGTGTCCCCTGCATTGGCAGGTGGATTCTTAACCACTGCGCTACCAGGGAAGTCCCTGGCCTTTCTCTTTTACTGCTTATCTAGTTCTTTTATTGTGTAAATTAAAGAAAAAAAAAAGAAAGACCTTTGCCTGGGGCCTTTCAGTGGCATCCATGGGCACAGCTTATGTACACTAGTAATTGGAAATGGTTAAACATTGTGCCAAAGTGTATTCAATACTTAAAAAATACTATATGTTTATAAATAAATATAAGTAAAATCCTAAGGTAAGGACTTTGAAGCCAGGATGAGCAGAATTTGTGAGGACGTGGGTTAGTGATAGAAGAATAGTTCTTAGAAGAGCAGAGTTTTCCTAGAAGGACGTAACAGATTTTCCAGTGAGTCAGGTGTGTTTATAAAAACATATTTTTTATATATTTTATTTATTTATATTGACAGAAACTGCAGAATATAAAAGCCAATGGCTAGCGTGGCTACATAGAAAATAGAGTGATTGTAGAAAGCCTGGATGTTAAGGTTTGATAAACACTGCACCGGCATTCAGTCCAAAACGTTTGTTTCCCATTCAGTGAACAGATGTTTACTGAGTACCTTCTATGTACCAGGCCCTGTTGTTCCACGTGCCAGAGATAGAACATTAAACGAGAGAAAAAAATCCCTACAGTCACGGCATGTAAACAGTGGTCCCTTTAAAATAACCTCATAAACAAATAACAGAAGAATTTCAGTGCTGAGAAGAACATAGAACAATGTGAAAGAGAATAAGTGAGGGGTGAGGGAGTCCTATATCAGTCAGATGGGTCAGTCAAGGAAGACCTCTGGGAAGAGGTGACCTTCACTCTGAGGTGTGCTTGGCGAAAAGCAGTCAGTCAACAAGAATCTTGGGGGAAAGCCTCTCTCGGGGAGCAGCCCTGGATCGGGAACAAGCCCTGTGTGTCTGAAGATCTTAAGGAGAGTCTGTGTGGCTGAGGCAGGAGCAGAGGGTGAGATAAGAGGACGGAGTTTGGATTTTTTCCTGAGTGTCATGTGAGCCACGTTAAATGGGAGAGTGGTATAATCTGATTTATACTTAAATCGTTTTAACTGCAAATGTGGATGTGGTTTGTAGGTGGGCAAGACTAGGAGCAGAGGTTAATTAAGAGGCTATTACAGAAACCTAAGTGAAATGATGGTAGCATGAACTAGGGTGATAGCAATAAAAATGGAATGCTCAGATTTGAGATATTTGAGGTATGTGTTGCAGATACACAAAATAGCTGGTGGTGAATTGGATTGGGGAAGAGGCAGTGAGAGAAAGAAAGTAATTAAGGGCAACTCCTGGTTTCTGTCCTGTGCAGCTAACGGGAGGGGGACTGGACCCATAAACCGAGATGGAGAGAAGCAGGTTCAGTGTGCAGGAAAGACAGGTCATCAAGTAGCCTATTTTTACATGTTAAGTTTGAGTTAAGTATGACGTTTTGAGCATTTACATCAAAATAGCGATGATGAGTACTCATTTGACCTACTTATGAGTATATAAGCTTGGTGGTCTCTTCATACCAATTTAGGAACCTAAGGTAAATTTGGCCTCTTTTTTCATCACCCTTCTTTCCAAGAATGAAGGAGCACTAATTATATTTGCTTCCTGAGTCCAACACAGGTTCTGATAACACCTCTGCTGGTTCAGCACATTGGCTGCCCACTACAGTTGTTTACGAAGCCCACTGATGAGTGTGCCTTATGCATTTGAAAGTCATGATTGTATCTGCTGTTCACAGGAGAATTTTACATTACTCGGCATTCTAATCTCTCAGAAATACATGTTGCTTTCCATCTCTGTGTGGACGACAACGTGAAATCGGGAAACATCACTGCGCGGGACCCTGCCATTATGGGTCTCCGAAACATACTCAAGGTTTGCTGCACCCATGACATCACAACAATAAGTATTCCTCTCCTGCTGGTGCATGATATGTCAGAGGTAAGCAGATAGGAAAATACCAACATTTTCTGAAAATATTGTATAATAATAATAATCCACTCTACATTTTCAAAGCTCTGTTTAACTAATGAGGCTTTGCATCTCCTATCTGCATCTCCTATATGTCATCAGTAGAATTGAGTGACATATAACATAAAACAGTGAATAATCCTTAACCAAATATGTTCAAAAGAATTCTAGCATTATCCTATAGTAGGTAAACTAGAAAGCCAGACTTCTTTTTAGCTTTGGATAAGGCATGTGCCCCTAATCCTCCCCCTTCTCGTCTGTTTTTGTCTTAAGTAGCTTTAGATTTACCTCCACATTTGTATTTGGCTTCGGCTAACATTAAAATTAGTAGGCGTTAATAGGCAATAGAAAGAGAAGCTAGATGACGGGAAGAAGCCAGCCTCATCTTGACATTGTCTCAAGGATGCTCTTAGGATAATACAAGTACTGGCTTCTACGACCAAAATGTGGCGTAATCATTCATTCATTTTATGATGTACTGAACTTTATTTTACATTTTTAATTTAAAAATCTCTTTCCATGGCTGTTTGCTTTCTCTCCTGCTTTCGTCCCTTACCTACATAAAAACCAGTTAGAGGGATAAGTTGTAGAAATAATACAGAGACTAAAAATTCAACTTCAGATAGTCTGGAGGAGCAAAGCAGCCTCTAAACAAACGGGTGCAGGCAAGTCCTTCTGGGAGAGCCAGTGGCCAACGTGGTGAAGGACCCATGCCAGCAACATGGTGCCTGCTTGTTCTGAGTGGCACTTTTTTAAAAAGCAAGATGGCTAACTGGCAAGCACAGCTTGTGAAAGGAAGGAAGTGCGATCATCGATTATTAAAAGTTGTCTACCAAAATAATAGATGTGTATAAATACTGTATCGTAAAGTGCAGGGTAAAAGATCTCATACTGTACTTTTTAGAGTGACTCAGTCCCCAGTTAGACTCATCACGTTATAGGACACCTCATTTTAAATGCAATACTCTATATAAACACACACACACACACAAATCAATTCCATATAAGACAGGATGATTTCAAATGGTTTCCCACTTACAATTCTTTTATATTTTTACCAGACACACTGTCGTTTTGATTAAAAGAATTCTGGCTCCATCAGATGCAAGCTGCATTAATTTCTCCGCCTCAGTCACACCTAATGCGGCCTTAGGAGAGATTGACCAACCCTCAGTCACACCTAATGCGGCCTTAGGAGAGATTGACCAACCCTCAGTCACACCTAATGCGGCCTTAGGAGAGATTGACCAACCCTCAGTCACACCTAATGCGGCCTTAGGAGAGATTGACCAACCCTCAGTCACACCTAATGCGGCCTTAGGAGAGACTGACCAACCCTCAGTCACACCTAATACGGCCTTAGGAGAGATTGACCAACATGTTTTGTTTTGTTTTATTTTTCCCACTGTAGCTTTATAAAGTTTTAGTCCCATCAGGAATTTTTAGCCATTGTTAGCTTCACTAACTAGTCCATCTATAAAAGAGTCTTTGGGGAGTGACAAAGAAAGTTTGTGATGAATTCCAGCCACACGGAAACATCCGAACGTTCCTGCAGCTGGACTCCTGGTTAACCAGTTTATAAAAATGGTCATATGTAGGTGGGAAACAACCTCAAAAACAGTGTTTCCAAAAGTCACTAAGTTCGGATTTACTTCCAGACATCTGATACTATAGCGTGCCCTCTCCCACAGTGTCACAAAGGTTACATGTTTTAAATTGGGACAGCCAGCTGCAGAACATTAAGTCTGTTTCCAGAGTGTCCATTTTAATTCACGAAAGTATATTGAGCCACGATCCTCCCATTGGTCGTATTTAAACATCCATTCAGGTCAAGAAGTTTATCCTACAAACTCAGACAACACTGCACAGGATATAGAGGCAGTATTTGTCTTAGCTTTCGTGCAAGGATCCCAAAGCGTTTCGGCTCTTGTTTTCTTCCTGTAGCAGACTTGCCAGACTCTCAGTTACCATATTGCAGTGTGTGCAAGGTAATGATGACAGTGTCGGAAACAGTCCATGTCCCAGCGTCGATAAAAACAGCTGTAGAAATGAATTGCAGTTTAAAAAAAACAGGAAAAGAAAAAATAATCTATCGTCAAGAAGGAAGACATCCTGCTCTTACCAGTTTTATCTCTGTAGATCTTTGTGATCTGAAGACACTGTCATCCTGGAGTTCAGTCTAACCTGATAGACGGGGAGTGAACCTGCAGGTCACAAATCCTGAGTTCCTGACCTTTCCTTTTGTTTGTGCTGTTAACTTGTTGAATCAGTTGGGACTAAAGGGTTTTAGTTGTTATAATTGTTGTGGTTGATGCAGATGTTGTTCTTAACCTTTTATTAGCATATAATACACATAAAGAAAAGCACACATAAATATACAGCTCACATTTTCGCCACCTGAACACCAACATCACCAACGCCCAGATGATGAAACAGAACGTCACCAGCCAGCACCCCAGCGTCGCCCTGTGCTCCCTTCCCATCGCTTAACCCACATTCCCTCCCTCCACAAGGGTAGCCACTGTTTTCACTTTGAAAAGCATAGGTTAGTTAGGTGTGTTTTTGTAACTTATGTGGGTGGAATCCTGTTGTACATACTCCCGTATCTGGCTTCTTTCACTCAGTATTGTGTGTGTGAAATTTATCCATAGTACTGTTTGAGGTTGTAGATTGCTCGTTCTCATCGTTACGTAGCGTTCCATTGCATGACTGGACCACAGTTGTTTAGTCATTCTACTATTTGTGGACATTCGGTTGGTTTCCAGGTATTGATTGTTGCGACGAACGTTGCTGTGAACATTCTAGAACATATGTTTTGGCGTTTCTGTTGGATACATACTTAGGGGTGGAATTGGTAGACGGTAGGCCAGGTACCCGTTCAGCTTTGGTAGATCCAGTCAAATAGTTTCCCAAAGCGATTGTTGAATGTAAAAAAAGAGAAAGCCAGACTGCTGTTGCTCACCTTCAGATGATGCCTATGAAACCGATTCACATGAGTGTTTCAGGAACCTCCGAGGCACAAGCTTGAGATAAAGGATAGTTTTGCAATTTCCCTCAGGGGTGCATAGACCCAGGAAATAATTCTTATCTCTACCGTCTAAGACACACCGTGAAGACCTAAAAGTACATACCAGTTAATCACCTCTGCAGTTCAGCCTTACTCTAATTGGAAGGTTCAGGCTGGGTAGTCAAAGTGCGGCCACTAACTTTAGATACAAGATATTGTCTGCGATCATAATTAGAACTGGCATCCTCACTTCAATTTCACAGGTTTAGAATTTACTCTGTGTGTGCCGTGCCCACTTATCATCTAAAGTATAGCCACCGGGCCCAGTTTCCTGCCTCATTTCCAAAGTCTGAAGTGTTTCACATGATCCGTTCAGCTTCTTCAATGGATTTCTTTCCCATGTACTCTCACAGATGTGACGCTAAGATTTAGTCACTTGGCTGTTAGTTAGAACTCATGATCAAAAGCGTTCTGTGCTTCCCTGACCCACTGTGTTGTAGACGCCGCCTACTGTATGATATATACTAAGGGTTGCTTCCAGAAGAGAGCTCCTTACAGGACTACAGGCCACATCCCACGATGACACCCAGTAAATCATGTCTTCTTGTGACCTTGTTGACTTCTAAAGCTTGCGGTTTAGAGTCCTCAAAGCCATTCTTTTTAGGCACTGCTTTCGATCAGAGAACAAATGACAGGGGTGCTTGGGATGGAGCCTCTGTGTGGGCAAATGGGGGTTTTAAAAACCACCTGGGTGTGTATTTGTGCAGGTGCCTGCAGCTTTCTAGTTTCCTTTCTGATCCACCTGCTGCTAAGTAGCGCTAAGCGGAGGTAAACAGAATATGAGTGTTCATATCATGTGAAAATTAAATTGTCTGTCACTTCGAAGATATCCTGGGATCCTGCCCGGAGCTGGTATTTTGGTGTGTTCTCTATATAGCACTGATGAAACTTTGCGTTAATTCACATCATTCTGAAGAGTTCGTATTAATTTGGCTCATAGATATTTGCTCTAGACCACGCTATTAACCACACATACCCAAAGCAAGAAAGCAAGCTATTGAGGGATAAAAGGGGATGATCTTTGGAGAAGTGGGGCAGTGAAGGGACTTGATTTTTTCCATCTACTTTTGGTCAGACCACTAGAACTATCCCTGTTCTAACTTGTGCTTCAGTCTTTCATCATTTCCATCACGATCCTGACTTTAATGCAGTGGGATCATAGGTATTCTGTGTGTTGATGCTGAAGGCTGGCCCTTCGGAGGCTCTGTGCTCACACTGCACAATGGCTGTCCTCATGTAAGTAGTGCTTAGCCCTGGCCTTAGCCTGAGATGTTTCAAAGGCTAATTGTAGATGACAATAAATTACAGATAAGACAAGCTACTGTCAGATAATGCTTTTTTATATGTAAAAACAAGTGCTTTATTATAATAGTATGGATAGTAATAATTCCTTGATTCTGATTATTTCCGTGGTATTTCGGAAAAATGTTATGTTTTAGAGTAGCATTTTAAAGTGATGCAAATACTCAGTTATACTTTAGCATTTATTCCCACATATGATCCTTCAATAAAATGTTTAATGCAAGTGAAGGGTAAGTAAATAAAACACCACTAATGAAAACCAGCAGAAACAACGAAACCTAAAAACAGATGCGCAAAGACTTTTGAGGCACTGGAATTATGAGACACGGACCATAAAATAGTTGATTACTGTGTTTAAAGAGCTTGAAGACAAGCTTAAAATGTCTTCAAGTAAAAAGATGCTGTGAAAAACGACCTAGCAACTACAAAATCGAGTTTTTAGTTACTGAAAGAAATTTAAAAGACCTAAATAAATAGATATACGTGTTCATTGGTTGGAAGACTCAGTACTGCTATCTGTTCTCTTCAAACTGATCTATAGATTTAAATCCCAGTCAAAATCCTTATAAGGTGATTTTGGAGATAAAGCTAATTCTAACATTTATATGAAATACACAGGACCTAAAACAGTCAAAACAATTTTGAAAAAGAACAAAGTTGGGGAACTTACAGCAATTGATTTCAAGGCTAACAAGCTTAGCAAGCTACAATAACCAGTGCAGTGTGACACTGGCAAAAGAATAGACTGTGGATCAAAGGAACAGAATAAAGAATCCAGAAATAAATCCGTGCATATGTGGTCATTTGGTTTACAGCAGAGATGCCAAGGCAGTTCAGTGTGAGAAAGTGTAATGTTTCCAACCAGTGGTGTTGGAAAAATTGGGTATTTATACAGGAAAACAACAACAACAACAACAAAACAAACTTTGAGCTTTACCTCACAATCATACATAAAAATTAACTTAAAATGGGTCATAGACCTCAGCCAAAAAAGCTAATAGTATAAAACCTCTAGAGGAAAACACAAAAGAAAATCCTGGTATCAGATTAAGCAGAGATTTGTTAAGACACCAAAAAAACGTAAACCATAAAAGAAAAGCTTAATAAATTGTACTTCATTAAAATTTAAAACCTTTCTCATCAAAAGATACTGTTAAGAAAATGAAAAAATGCAGGTCTCAGACTGTCACATGACCTTGAGTGGTTCACTCTACCTTTCTCAGTGTCCTTTTTAGTTTATAAAAGTTGTTTTTTGAGAGATACAAATTATGTATATTGTAAAGTTCTATGTAAATGTAAGACATTATTATCGTAGTTTTCAGAGCTATCAGCATTTCCTCTTAGCCGCAGGTAGGTATTTCTTAGTCACCTTGCTCTCTCTGTACATTTTTTTAAACTAGGCAGAAATAAGACAAAAGACAAAAACTTGTCACTCCATGCATATGTGTACTCCCGTAAGGCACCGTGGCTCTCTTATAACAGCCTTGTCAGTTACAAGGAAATATTCTTCCTGAACTTTGAAGCTAAGACGTATTATAAACTTAATTTAAACATCAGGCAATTCTGCTAGTCATTTTTATAAGCGTCCAGAGTCTTGGAAAAGAGGATTCTTTACGTTTTAGCCCTTTTGGCAACTAGACCCCTTTTATTTATCAATCTTAAAAGTATCTTGGACACAAAAAAGTAGTTTCCTGGGAATTCCCTGCAGTTCAGTGGTTAGGACTCTGCACTTTCCTGCTGAGGGCCCGGGTTCGATCCCTGGTCGGGGAAGTAAGATCCCGCATGCCGCGAGGCACAGCCAAAAAGAAAAAGAAAACAAAGTAGTTTCCTCTCAAAGCCTAATTCTAGCTACAGAGAAAGTCACTTTCTTTTTAAATTTCCATGGATAATAAATGGTTCACTCACTCAACCTGTATGCCTGAGCTTCTGTATGCTCAGTGTTGCAGGAGGCATCATCATAAAGGTAATAAAGGTAAATAAAAAGTGGTTCCTGCCCTTAGAGAGCACACACCTTAATAAAGAAGACATAGATCCCATCTCCCTACCTGTTCCTCTACCACCGCCCCCCCCCAAAAAAAAACACAGTAAAATATGATCATGGAGATAAAACAAAAACAAAGTCCTCGGGGAGTTCAGAGACACCATTTGTAGCTTGGGAACTGGGAGTACGTCATGAAGGAGAGGACGGTTAGGGAGGGAAGAGCAGGTTTCAACAGATGGGAAGAATGGGGAGGGCATTCTAGGCAGAAGAAATGGCTTGAGGAAAATGGGAGGAGTGGGTGACAGGCATTGCAGATCATGTTCAGGCAAAGGCGGACAGGCAGGCTGGAGTGAAACCTCACTTTTTAAATTTAAAAGTCATAGAAGCTGAGATAGTTTGGGTCCTAAGGTAATTAGCCTTAAATACTAAAGAAAGTCTTAGATGTTATTCATGCGGCAGCAGGAAGCAATTGCAACTTACTAAACAGGAGTGTAATGTGATCAGAAAGGTATTTCAGATAAATCAACCAAATCAGTTCGAAGGGGAAATTCTGGGGTCCAGGAAACTACATGGGAAGCGATAGCAATAACTAGACCTGAAATCACAGAGACCGTCAGAGATGGGTGAAGGCCTGGGATAGCTCAGTGACACTCAGCCCAGGAGAGGGGCTGGCACGTTTCATGAAGAGTGTGAATAATGCCGGAGAAGCCAATTAGAGCAAGACTGAGAGAAGGTTAGGTAATTATAACCCAAAATATAAAGTAAATATCCATGAGTCCATACTGATATAAACAAATGCTCGAATAAACAAATGAATAGGGGAGAAGAAACAAACCTCCCATGCAGAAAAATTCCAAGTAACTTACGTAGATCCTCCATCCTCAAGGAGGGGGGCACAAAATCTCCACTCTTAAGTGTGGGCTGCCCACAGTTAGTGACTTCTTCCCACAGAGGTCAGAGGGGAAGGTCAGGGCTGGGGACCTTAAAAACACCACCCCAGCCAGGTGTTCCAGGCTTACATCGCTAGTCATAAATCACATTGATTATCTACCCTTGATATGGTGTGATGAAAATAATACTTCACCTCTGTAGTCTTCCTGCCCAAATCCATAGCTGCTGTCTAATCATGATGCAAACATCAAATTCTAATAGGGGGCGTCCTACAAAATACCTGACCAGCCCTCCTCAAAACTCAGGCTCATCAAAAACAAGGGAAGTCTGAGAAACTCAGGGCAAGAGGAGCCTCGGGCGACGTAATGACTCAATAGAGTGAAGTGTCCTGGACGTGGTCCTCGAACAGAAAACGCCATTGGGTAAAAGCCGGGGAAATCTGCGTGCACTGTGGATTTGAGTTAATAATAAGGTGTCAATAGTAGTTCAGGTTTTTTTCTGGTTTTTAAGTAATTTGTTTATAGTACTGCATTTACAAAGAGAATAGTGCACCCAGTAGAAAGAATAAAAATGTATTTGGGGTTTTATTTTTAACTGACTGCAAATAGAAATCCTTTAGTGACATCATGGCAATTTGACAGTTATGATTAAGTTCAATAAAAGTACATGGGGTACTTGGAAGATCAGATTCTAGCTGCTGCTTTCTAACAGCCTCTGATTCATCTGGCTCCTTAAATGATAACGGGCTAAAGCCCTTATTTGGTGGGGAAACATTTCCAAAATGAACTTTTAGGTTCTCCTTAATAATTTTCTCCTGACAATTGTTAAAAATAGGACTTTCTGTTTCTGTGTCTGTGTGTGTGTTAGTTATTTCACCGAAGTGTCATCACCCAAATTCCTATAACTTCACAATTGTGATTTGACAATGTAGAAAAAATTCAGTGTTGTCGTCTGCTATTGCTTTAGATGTACATATTGCTGAAAACCCAAAGTAGATTAGAACTGCTAAAGGATTTTTCTGCCATTGTTTGATGTAGTCTGGTTTCTTTATTCCTTTTTAAAAAATTTTATTGAAGTATAGTTGATTTACAGTGTTGTGTTTAATTTCTGTTATATAGCAAAGTGACTGTTATACATATATTTACATTTTTTTCATACTCTTTCCCATTATGGCTTATCACAGGATATTGAATATGGTTCCCTGTGCTAAACAGTAGGACCTTGTTGTTTATCCATCCTATATGTAATAGTTTGCATCTGCTAATCCCAAACTCCCAGTCGTTCCTTCCCCCTCCCCCCTCCCCCTTGGCAACCACAAGTCTGTTCTCTATGTCTGTTAGTCTGTTTTTGTTTTGTAGATAAGTTCATTTGTGTCGTATGTTCCCTTTACTCTTGATAGGTACGTGGACAGCCTCACTTCTAGTGCTCTACTAATATAAGATGTTAACAGGGGAACCTGAGTGTGGGAGTGTATGGCAATTCTCCGTACCATTTTCATAATTTTTCTGTCAACCTAAAACTGTTTCAAAGAATAAATCCTATTTTTTAAAAGCCATCAGGGTGATACCGTTTTGGATCTATTAAATTAGTAAGTACGTTAAATAATCTTTTAAATAATATTTAAGTGTCCAAATGCTGGTGGACAATATGATGAAATTGGATGGTGCATACATTGCTAATGGCTAATGTAAATTGATATTACCTTTTAGGGAAAAACTTGAATTTTATTTCACTAATCTATAGGAGTAAGTATCCCAGGAAATTATTCAAAAAACAAGACATCTATAGATGTAGATACACACATGCGTCATATACATAAATGTGTCCACTGCAGTGTTATTAACAAAAAGGGGAAATTGAGTTATAAGAGTCCATTTTAAATAAATTATGATGCATTAACTCAATAAAACAGCAGTTTTTAAATTGTGTTCTGAAGATACCCCAGGATGCTAGCCCCCTCTGGGGGTCAGCAAGACTAAAAATATCTTCACGATAATACTAAGACACTCTGCCTTTTGCATTCTCATTCTTGCATGAGCGTCACTGAGTTCTTCCCGAGGCTGTATGATCACACAGCAGATTGATGCAGAGGCAGATGTGAGAGTCCAGATGTCTTCCGTGAGGCCAGGCATTAATGAGATTTGTAGATATGTAAGGCATTGCCCTTCTTCTCACTCAGATTTTTTTTGTTTTGGAAAAGATAGTAACTTTACATTTTTAAAAAATACGTTACATTAACGTATGGTGGGTTTATCGTTTTTAAATGAAATTAAAATTTTCTCAGTTTTAATTTCTAATGCAGTAAATATCAGGAGACATAATCCACATAGACAAAAGCTCAGTGCAGTCCTCAGTGATTTCCAAGAGTGTAAAAAAGATCCTGAAGGATCACCGTAATGAATTAATAAACGTATTTTATTGTTACAGTTACAAAGACTTGCAGCGTGGGAGAGTAATTCGGTAATAGTGAAAAGAAATAGAATTTAAAATGGCACAATCGCTGATCACGACCACAGAAAAGTATAAATGTGTGGGTTGGTTGGTTCGCGGCACGCATGTGCTCACTCGGTCAAGGGTTAGGAAGGAGCGTCCAAAAAAGAGCTCATTGGTCGGTTAGGTGGCTGGGATAGGGCGCTTGTTTGTTTCTGGTACTTTGTAATAACATGTTACACACAGAAAACATTTTTTTTAAATTTAAATTTATTTATTTATTTTTGGCTGCATTGGGTCTTCATTGCTGCGTGCGGGCTTTCTCTAGTTGCAGCGAGCAGAGGCTGCTCTTCGTTGCGGTGCGAGGGCTTCTCACTGAGGTGGCTTCTCGTTGCGGAGCACGGGCTCTAGGCGCGCAGGCTTCAGTAGTTGTGACTCGCGGGCTCAGTAGTTGTGGCTCATGAGCTCAAGAGCACAGTCTCAGTAGTTGCGGCGCATGGGCTTAGTTGCTCTGTGGCATGTTGGATCTTCCCAGACCAGGGATAGAATCCGTGTCCCCTGCATTGGCAGGCGGATTCTTAACCACTGCGCCACCAGGGAAGCCCCAAGGAAAACATTTTGATGCATTGCTTATTCAAATATTGTACAATTTAATGGAATTATTCATGCTAACATATTGAGAGAAGTAGGTGGAGTTCCTATGTCACATATATTTGTCTTTAGAGTTAATTATGTAGAAAGTTTTAAGGGAATGTTCATTTTTAAAATTATACTGACTAGGCTAATTCAGTTAGTTTGCATTCCACAAGTATAGTCTAACAGCTGGAACAGGTTACATGCCTAAAAACCAGAGGAAATCTAGCTGAAATCCGCTAATGGTTGCCTGTAAGTGGGTGGTCAACATTATAGATAAATTAAGATCTGACCATATATATATATTTTTTTCTTTTTTACAAAGTTCAGTTAGAAACATGATTTGTTTTGTTTCTGTTTTTAGGAAATGACTATACCGTGGTGCTTAAGGAGAGCAGAACTTGTGTTTAAGTGTGTCAAAGGTAAACACAACCTTATATTTAACAACAACGACCTATATTTCTTCCTTGAAAATATTGAAAGTAGAGCAAACCAGGAGAAAGAATTGTAGCAGTTACCCCTGTCATCTGGTGCCTCAGTTAAATGGTTTAACAAGCACATATTTCATAGCGGCTTTTTTATCTACCTTTTTCCAATCAAAAAATAAAATCTCCAGCCCTCTTTTTTTGGGCCGTGTCACACGGCCTGCAGGATCTCAGTTCCCTGACCAGGGATTGAACCCGGGTCACAGGAGTGAAAGCCTGTAATCCTAACCACTAGGCCACCAGGGAGCTCCCTCCAGACCTCTTGAAATGTGAGAATATTTGGACATTGGTGGAGCTTACTCTCTGTTACCTTTTATTTTCTTGAAAAGAAAATAGAACCACGTGTTTCATTAATCTTTGATAACCTGTTTTGGCTTCATTGTGTGGAGGCAAAATAGGACTTAAGAAATGACATTACAAGTATTTTGACGGAACTATGTGCAACCTCTCTGGCCTGGAGAAATAAGGATTGCAGAAGTTTATCTGGCCTTCAGGCTTAACCTTTCCTACAGGCAAGTAGCTACCTAAAAAGTCAAGACGTGCAGCTCCTCGATGAAAATTCAGTTTATTTTCAATAAAGGACTGGTAGGTTTGAAGACCAGAACTCATAATTCAGCAAAGTCTGTTGTTCTATTTTAGGTTTCATGATGGAAATGGCTTCGTGGGACGGAGGAATTTCTAGGACAGTGCAGTTTCTGGTGCCACAGGTGTGTTATCTGGATAGCTCTCACCCCAGTTCAGTCTCTGTTGTGATATTCCTCGCAGACATAGCTAGGCACACTGCCGTAAACTCAAAAGAGCATAAGAAAATGCTAGCAGCTTTCTGTGTTTTAAGGGGAGAAGTGTTTGCATGCCATCAAGGCACTTAGTTTACTGTCAAAGATGTTAGTATCTGCCACTCAGGGGATCTTTGATTAACCCCCAAAGCTGAACTTAACTCATCTTTCCTTCCCCGCCCCACATTTATGTTATATCGATTCATAAAGGACATGAGCAGAGGATGATTCCGTGTTCTATGTAAAATTTAGCAAAACTTATCACTGAGTGCACTACTGTTATCTAGGGGTTTTTCTGGTAATCAGACTTATTACTTGACAGAAATAGCGTAGGTTCTCAGAGGCTGGATCCAGAGAAACAGCCCTGCCCACAGCTGTGCAGTTAAATCAGCTCTGAAAGATAGTGTTCACATATTACACTCCATGTCTAGAACTACTGCCATTACTTCCATGTTTTAAAATACTTAAACATTTTTTTTAAATCAGTGATGATTTAACAAGTGCAAACTTTTTTTTTTCTTACCTCTTAACAGAGCATTTCTGAAGAAATGTTTTACCAACTTAGTAACATGCTTCCCCAGATCTTCCGAGTATCATCAACACTCACCCTGACATCCAAGCACTAAACCCCCTAGATTGATATCTGGCAGAAGAGGATGCGTAAACTATCCAGGAACTTGAGATGTGCTGGGATTCTGTCAAGCAAAAGATGCCCAGAAAGAGGACTTGCCACCCAAGCCACGAATCAAATCATGATAAACATCTGTTAAACGTTCCAAAATCCACATGCCGTACAGACTAGTGCTCAGCCCCTTACTTATACATTTATTCTTTTTTCTCTCTCTCTCTCTCACACACACACACACACACACACACTGTATTTTATTTTTACAAGAGATAAACTGACACCAAGCATTTTAAATGAATGACCACAACAAAAGCAACAATGACTGCAATTATCAAACACGAAACACACTCATACTATTTCATAATATTGACATTCAGTCCAGTAATCCTCCACTGTAACAGCTCCTTTACTTTGCAGAGAAAATTGATTTGTATATTTTTTGCCTCTGAGTCCTTGTGGGATTTTTTTTTCTTTCTTCAAACAGAAGGTCACAAAAATTATAATCATCCCCATCAGTTCACTAGTCCCATGTAATTGATTTTTTTTCATCTTTATCTTTTGTTAGCACTTTTATGAATTCATCAGTTTTCCATTAGAGTTCTGAAAATGCTTATTCATTCAGTTCAACAGTATAGTCAGTTACCAGAAACCTGTACTTGTCAGAGTCTTTTCCATGAATTCCCTGAAGATGAAACCCTTTTATAGGAACATTTTTGGGAAAGTGTCGGAGTACACCCAGAACTGTCTGTAAATGACAAAAGACTTAAAAATGACCACGGTTAAAGATTTGATGAAAGTTCATTATAATGCAATTGACAAGGAAATTTAGTTATTTGAGATATACATTTTAAAGTAATAACTAGAATTATGACTTATAACATTATACCAGAACATATAAGATTTTTAGAAATTTCATGTAATGTCTGAAACATTTATATTAACATATTTCCATACAAATAACCCAAAGAAAGTTTAGTATTAGTTGTTTTTTTTTGTTTGTTTGGTTTTTTACACTGCAGATTCTTATTAGTCATCAGTTTTATACACATCAGTGTATACATGTCAATCCCAATCGCCCAGTTCAGCACACCACCATCCCCACCCCACCGTGGTTTTCCCCACTTGGTGTCCATATGTTTGTTCTCTACATCTGTGTCTCAACTTCTGCCTTGCAAACAGGTTCATCTGTACCATTTTTCTAGGTTCCACTTACATGCGTTAATATACGATATTTGTTTTTCTCTTTCTGACTTCACTCTGTATGACAGTCTCTAGATCCATCCACGTCTCAACAAATGACTCAATTTCGTTCTTTTTTATGGCTGCATAATATTCCATTGTATATATGTACCACAACTTCTTTATTCATATGTGTGTCGATGGGCATTTAGGTTGCTTCCATGACCTGGCTATTGTAAATAATGCTGCAATGAACATTGGGGTGCATGTGTCTTTTTGAATTATGGTTTTCTCTGGGTATACACCCAGTAATGCCAGTAATGGGATTGCTGGATCATATGGTAATTCTATTTTTAGTTTTTTAAGGAACCTCCATTCTGTTCTCCATAGTGGCTGTATCAATTTACATTCCCACCAACAGTGCAAGAGGGTTCCCTTTTCTCCACACCCTCTCCAGCATTTGTTGTTTGTAGAATTTCTGATGATGCCCATTCTAACTAGTGTGAGATGATACCTCATTATAGTTTTGATTTACATTTCTCTAATAATGAGTGATGTTGAGCAGCTGTTCATGTGATTCTTGTCCATCTGTAAGTCTTCTTCGGAGAACTGTCTATTTAGGTCTTCTGCCCATTTTTGGATTGGGTTGTTTGTTTCCTTAATATTGAGCTGCATGCGCTGTTTATATATTTTGGAGATTAATCCTTTGTCCATTGATTTGTTTGCGAATATTTTCTCCCATTCTGAGGGTTATCTTTTTGTCTTGTTTATGGTTTCCTTTGCTGTGCAAAAGCTTTGAAGTTTCATTAGGTCCCATTTGTTTATTTTTGTTTTTATTTCCATTACTCTAGGAAGTGGATCAAAAAAGATATTGCTGTGATTTATGTCAAAGAGTGTTCTTCCTATGTTTTCCTCTAAGAGTTTTATACTGTATGGTCTTACGTTTAGGTCTCTAATCCATTTTGAGTTTATTTTTGTGTATGGTGTTACGGAGTGTTCTAATTTCATTCTTTTACATGTAGCTGTCCAGTTTTCCCAGCACCACTTATTGAAGAGACTGTCTTTTCTCCATTGTATATCTTTGCCTCCTTTGTCATAGATTAGTTGACCATAGGTGCGTGGGTTTATCTCTGGGCTTTCTATCCTGTTGCATTGATCTATATTTCTGTTTTTGTGACAGTACCATACTGTCTTGATTAGTGTAGCTTCGTAGTATAGACTGAAGTCAGGGAGCCTGATTCCGCCAGCTCCGTTTTTCTTTCTCAAGATTACTTTGGCTATTCAGGGTCTTTTGTGTTTCCATGCAAATTGTGAAATTTTTTATTGTACTTCTGTGCAAAATGCCATTGGTAGTTTGATAGGGATTGCACTGAATCTGTAGATTGCTTTGGGTAGTATAGTCATTTTCACAATGTTGATTCTTCCAATCCAAGAACATGGTAGATCTCTCCATCTATTTGTATCATCCTTAATTTCTTTCATCAGTGTCTTATAGTTTTCTGCATACAGGTCTTTTGTTTCCCTAGGTAGGTTTATTCCTAGGTATTTTATTCTTTTTGTTGCCATGGTAAATGGGAGTGTTTCCATAATTTCTCTTTCAGATTTTTCATCATTAGTGTATAGGAATGCAAGAGATTTCTGTGCAATAATTTTGTATCCTGCAACTCTACCAAATTCATTGATTAGCTCTAGTAGTTTTCTGGTGGCATTTTTAGGATTCTCTATGTATAGTATGTCATCTGCAAACAGTGACAGTTTTACTTCTTTTCCAATTTGCATTCCTTTTATTTCTTTTTTTCCTCTGATTGCCATGGCTAGGACTTCCAAAACTATGTTGAATAATAGTGGTGAGAGTGGGCATACTTGTCTTGTTCCTGATCTTAGAGGAAATGCTTTCAGTTTTTCACCGTTGAGAATGATGTTTGCTGTGGGTTTATCACGTATGGCCTTTATTATGTGAGGAAGGTTCCCTCTATGCCCACTTTCTGGAGAGTTTTTATCATAAATGGGTGTTGAATTTTGTCAAAAGCTTTTTCTGCATCTATTGTGATGATCATATGGTTTTTATTCTTCAATTTGTTAATATGGTGTATCACATTGATTTGTGTATATTGAAGAATCCTTGCATCCCTGGGATAAATCCCACTTGATCATGGTGTATGATCCTTTTAATGTGTTGTTGCATTCTGTTTGCTAGTATTTTGTTGAGGATTTTTGCGTCTATATTCATCAGTGATATTGGTCTGTCATTTTCCTTTTTGTAGTATCTTTGTCTGGTTTTGGTATCAGGGTAATGGTGGCCTCATAGAATGAGTTTGGGAGTGTTCCTTTGCAATTTTTTTGAAGAGTTTGAGAAGGATGGGTGTTAGCTCTTCTCTAAATGTTTGATAGAATTCACCTGTGAAGCCGTCTGGTCCTGGACTTTTGTTTGTTGGAAGATTTTTAATTACAGTTTCAATTTCGTTACTTGTGATTGGTCTGTTCATATTTTCTATTTCTTCCTGGTTCAGTCTTGGAAGGTTATACCTTTCTAAGAACTTGTCCATTTCTTCCAGGTTTTCCATTTGATTGGCATAGAGTTGCTTGTATTAGTCTCTTAGGATGCTTTGTATTTCTGCAGTTTCTGTTGTAACTTCTCCTTTTTCATTTCTAATTTTGTTGACGTGAGTTCTCTCCCTCTTTTTCTTGATGAGTCTGGCTAATGGTTTATCAATTTTGTTTATCTTCTCAAAGAACCAGGTTTTAGTTTTATTGATCTTTGCTATTGTTTTCTTTGTTTCTCTTTCATTTATTTCTGCTCTGATCTTTATGATTTCTTTCCTTCTCCTAACTTTGGGTTTTGTTTGTTCTTCTTTCTCTAGTTCCTTTAGGTGTAAGGTTAGATTGTTTATTTGAGATTTTTCTTGTTTCTTGAAGTAGGCTTGTATAGCTATAAACTTCCCTCTTAGAACTGCTTTTGCTGCATCCCATAGGTTTTGGATCGTCGTGTTTTCATTGTCATTTGTCTCTAGGTATTTTTTGATTTCCTCTTTGATTTCTTCAGTGATCGCTTGGTTATTTAGTAACATATTGTTTAGCCGCCATGTGTTTGTGTTTTTTATGTTCTTTTCCCTGTAATTCATTTCTAATCTCATAACATTGTGGTCAGATAAGATGCGTGATATGATTTCAATTTTCTTAAATTTACTGAGGCTTGATTTGTGACCTAAGGTGTGATCTACCCTGGAGAATGTTCCGTGCGCACTTGAGAAGAACGTGTAATCTGCTGTTTTTGGATGACATGTCTTATAAATATCAATTAAATCTATCTGGTCTGTTGTGTCATTTAAAGCTTCTGTTTCCTTATTTATTTTCATTTTGGATGATCTGTCCATTGGTGTAAGTGAGGTGTTAAGGTCCCCCACTATTATTGTGTTACTGTCAATTTCCTCTTTTATAGCTGTTAGCAGTTGCGTTATGTATTGAGGTGCTCCTATATTGGGTGCATATATATTTATAATTGTTATATCTTCTTCTTGGATTGATCCCTTGATCATGATGTAGTGTCCTTCCTTGTCTCTTGTAACATTCTTTGTTTTAAAGTCTATATTATCTGATATGAGTGTAGCTACTTCAGCTTCCTTTTGATTTCCATTTGCATGGAATATCTTTTTCCATCCCCTCACTTTCAGTCTGTATGTGTCCCTAGGTCTGAAGTGGGTCTCTTGTAGACAGCATATAGATGGGTATTGTTTTTGTATCCATTCAGCAAGCCTGTGTCCTTTGGTTGGAGCATTTAATCCGTTCATGTTTAAGGTAATTATCCATATGTATGTTCCTATGGCCATTTTCTTAATTGTTTTGGGTGTGTTTTTGTAGATCCTTTTCTTCTCTTGTGTTTCTTGTCTAGAGAAGTTCCTTTTGCATTTGTTGTAGAGCTGGTTTGGTGGTGCTGAATTCTCTTAGCTTTTGCTTATCTGTAAAGCTTTTGATTTCTCCATCAAATCTGAATGAGATCCTTGCCAGGTAGAGTAATCTTGGTTGTAGGTTCTTCCCTTTCATCTCTTTAAGTGTATCATGCCACTCCCTTCAGGCTAGTAGAGTTTCTGCTGAGAAATCAGCTGTTAACCTTGTGGGAGTTCCCTTGTATGTTATTTGTCTTTTTTCCCTTGCTGCTTTCAATAATTTTTCTTTAATTTTTGCCAGTTTGATTACTATGTGTCTTGGCGTGTTTCTCCTTGGGTTTATCCTGTATGGGACTCTCTGTGCTTCCTGGACTTGGGTGGCTATTTCCTTTCCCATGTTAGGGAAGTTTTTGACTATAATCTCTTCAAATATTTTCTCAGGTCCTTTCTCTCTCTCTTCTCCTTCTTGGACCCCTATAATGTGAATGTTGTTGCATTTAATGTTGTCCCAGAGGTCTCTTAGGCTGTGTTCATTTGTTTTCATTCTTTTTTCTTTATTCTTTTCCGCAGCAGTGAATTCCACCATTCTGTCTTCCAGGTCACTTATCTGTTCTTCTGTCTCAGTTAATCTGCTATTGATTCCTTCTAGTGTAGTTTTCATTTCAGTTATTGTATTGTTCATCTCTGTTTGTTTGTTCTTTAATTCTTCTAGGTCTTTGCTAAACATTTCTTGCACCTTCTCGATCTTTGCCTCCATTGTTTTTCCCAGGTCCTGGATCATCTTTACTATCATTATTCTGAATTCTTTCTCTGGAAGGTTGCCTATCTCCACTTCATTTAGTTCTTTTTCTGGGGTTTTATCTTGTTCCTTCATCTGGTACATAGCCCTCTGCCTTTTCATCTTGTCTCTCTTTCTGTGAATGTGGTTTTTGTTCCACAGGCTGCAGGATTGTAGTTCTTCTTGCTTCTTCTCTCTGCCTTCTGGTGGATGAGGCTATCTAAGAGGCTTGATGGGAGGGACTGGTGGTGGGTATAGCTGGGTGTTGCTCTGGTGGGCAGAGCTCAGTAAAACTTTAATCCACTTGACTGTTGATGGGTGGGGCTGGGTTCCCTCCCTGTTGGTTGTTTGGCCTGAGGCAACCCAACACTGGAGCCTACCCGGGCTCTTTGTTGGGGCTAATGGCCAACTCTGGGAGGGCTCATGCCAAGGAGTACTTCCCAGAACTTCTGCTGCCAGTGTCCTTGTCCTCAAGGTGAGACACAGCCACCCCCTGCCTCTGCAGGAGACCCTCCAACACTGGCAGGTAGGTCTGGTTCAGTCTCCCCTGGGGTCACTGCTCCTTCCCCTGGGTCCCGATGCGCACACTACTTTGTGTGTGCCCTCCAAGAGTGGAGTCTCTGTTTCCCCCAGCCCTGTCAGAGTCCTGCAGTCAAATCCCGCTAACCTTCAAAGTCTGATTCTCTAGGAATTCCTCTTCCCGTTGGTGGACCCCCAGGTTGGGAAGCCTGACGTGGGGCTCAGAACCTTCACTCCAGTGGGTGGACTTCTGTGGCATAAGTGTTCTCCAGTCTGTGAGTCACCCACCCAGCAGTTATGGGATTTGATTTTACTGTGATTGCGCCCTTCCTACCATCTCATTGTGGCTTCTCCTTTGTCTTTGGATGTGGGGTATCTTTTTTGGTGAGTTCCAGTGTCTTCCTGTCGATGATTGTTCAGCAGTTCGTTGTGATTCTGGTGTTCTCGCAAGAGGGAGTGAGAGCACGTCCTTCTGCTCCGCCATCTTGGTTCCTTTCCTCTATGCAGTTATTCTTAAAGTCTCTTTATGAAAAACAAGTGTCCTTTTTTCCTACGATTATGTCCTATCTGTGAATATTCGTGAGTTAAAACTTCCTATGTGTCCCACACAGATACTAGGTGTAGGAGACTATTCACTACAATTTCATGGAGATATTTGACTTTTCCAAAAGATTTGAATCATTCCAGGTACAAGGCTTAATTAACATACAAATAAAACCTTCCCTCTACCTTATTTTCCAATTAAATTTAAAAAATTACAAAGCAGTGAAATATACATTGCAAGTATGGATTTCCTGTGATAATCTTTTTATAGAAGTGTATGAGACAAATGTGACTTTTAAATCCCTCCCTTTCAAAAACTTGCTTTTAAGGTACTCTTTCTGAGATTTTATAAGAGTCAAAAAAGGACTTTGGATTCTTTACCCCTGTCTCACCTTCCCTTTGTGACCTCGCCCTTGTCTATTAATAACATTTCGTGGACTGGGGAAGTAGTGTGCCTACATGCGGGCCTGGTGGAAGTTGGTCTAAAGCAGCAACTGGCAGTGTTTTAGTGACACTGAGTCAACATGGTGATGATCAGACAGTGGGGAGCATCTTTATTTCTGCTTACTGTGCTCTCAGCTTCCTTAATCCTTTGGCTTCCTGCGTTACTTGGCCAATAACTGTGTCCCCGTTTCTGTCTCTGCTGTTTTGCCACCTTTTCCACTGTCTTTCCTTGTGGAACTACATTCTCAGATGCTCCCTATCCCATCTAGAACATATTTGCTACAAGTAGTGACTACAACGAATAAAGGCATCTACAAAAGCAATAGTTTCATCCAATTCAAATTGTATGCAGATTGTAACTGGCCAGCAGACTGAACTGGAGGACGTCTGACATCATCATAAGATGGTCTGTCTTGATTCCAAGAAACAAAAAGCACTCTATTAGTATGCCCAAATGTAATAACTTACGGAAACTCCTTTGGCACAGAGAAAACTTTCTCATAGAATGTGTCTTGATTTTCTACTCAAGGAAACAACTGTCCAGTAACAACCCTAAGGAGAACACCACTCCAGACTGGGTCCATTACTCACTAACACTTTCCACATCCTTTTCCAAAGAGCCTGGTGATCCCACCAAGAACAAGGTAGGTGCTCTGTCCTTGGAGCAAGAAATTGTCTTCTGAGCATGAATGCTACCATTGCAACTGCTTCTAATGCAAAGCCATGTAGACAGACAGAAAACTGGGCTGTGCAGGACCAGGGTCAGAGACTGTCACGGTTTGTACTATGACAGGTCGAGTTGAAGTGGGTGTAGTATGATCAAAAGATGTTCAGTTTATGCCTATTCAATAAATTAGGAGTTTGGGATTAGCAGATACAAACTACTATATATAATATAAAATAGATAACAAGGTCCGGTTACCTATAGTACAGGGGACTATAGTCAATATCTTGTAATAAACTATAATGGAAAAGGATCTGAAAAAGTATGTATCTGAATCACTTTGCTGTATACCAGAAACTAACACAACATTGTAAATCAACGATACTTCAGTAAAATCAAATTTAAAAAAAAATTTTAGTAAATGAATAAAAGGCATTCAAAAAGAGGAGGATGTTTTCACAGAATTCCTGTAACTAGGTGTAAAGCCAACAGCTTGAAGGGTGCAGTCAGGTGCAGGGATAAGGCTTCATTCACAAAAGGTGGGTGAGAGCTGCTACCCAGCTCTTCCTTTGTCACCTCAAGTCTGTTTTATTAGGTTTTATTAGGTATTAAGTGGTGGCTTTCACAGCAGGGCAATTTAAAGGTACCATTTGGCCTATGAAATCAAAATAAACGTATTAGGTATCTGTTTTTCACATGGTGCTGTATTATGAAATATACAGAAGCGGTAAGACTGGAAAAGATCAAGCTATGGTGTTATATGAAGACACACCAGACACTAAGCTGATAACAAATACATAATTTACATACTTTAAAATACCAGATGGTAAAGATTTTAGATGACGTCTGTAGTTTTGTATTTGGACTGAGAAGGATGAGATTAAGACTATTTCCCTGAGTGTTCTAGAAGCCTTCTTGGACGGGAGTGGTCTCAGACACCCCAAGTATAATGTGAAGAAGGTGGCTTGGCCGGCTGAGAAGAGAAGGGGCATCCTCGGTGTCGGGTCCAGATGCGAGCAGGAGTAGATAAAGGAGGCGGGATACACAGCCCGGATGGTGAAGAAGCTGATCGCAAGAGCCTTCTGCGGATACCGGGCAGGGCCCGGGCCTTCGTGCAGACATTGGGGAAGACTGTCTCACTGAGCGTCGGGTTCTCTATTTGTACAAACAGTTAAGCATGCCTACGACAGACAACACGGTCCTCAAGGCTTTAAAAACACACTTTGGAAATGAGGCAGGCACTGAGCCTGAGGTCTCCAGTCCCTACTGCCCTTTCCTCCCCTGCCCCCATTTCTGTTCTCAAAGCACAAAACCCAGCGAGGCTGTAACCTTGCCTCGATGGGGAAGGGTGGCACCAGCTGTTCCTCGGAATGACATTGCAACGGGAATGGAAGAAATGCATGAAAAGGAATTTCAAGAGAAACACAGCTTAGGTTGCCTGGACGCTGGCAGACGTCTTACTGGCACAGTACATGCTGTCTGTGCCACTGCAGTTGGATCCTGGCTGATTCTCACAAGAAGAAGGAATGTTCCACAAAGGAAAGGTGAATTCACGGAGAGCTTCCTGTTCACGAGGCCCTCGGGAGAATCAGCAGAGCCGTGTTGAAAGAACGAACAAAACTGAAGGAGTGGCTCCTCAGGCCTGTTCTCCAGCTTCCAGGTGAGGGAGTTCGCTTCTGCTGCTTAGTTTTCCCATTTAGGTGGAGTTGGACTGCTTTGCCTAAAAGAAGTCAGGGCAGTGTAAACATCCTTATCATTATTTAGAAATAATAAACAATATTTTATAACACCTATTTACAAAAAGTTCCATGTGTTCAGAACCATTTAGATGGATGGTTTTCTATCCTTGAACCATCAAAGAACATTTCCATTATCTCCCCCATATTTCCCTGAAATGTTCTGAAAACTTTCCCTTAGCAAACAATTTGAGCAGTTATCTGTTTTTCATTCATCAAAGACATGTCTGTGGAGCTGAGAGATAGATGGTATTAGCAAGCAATAGATAGTATCATGGCATAGGATTATCACTGTACAGGGACTTCCCTGGTGGCGCAGTGGTTAAGAATCCACCTGCCAATGCAGAGGACACAGATTTGAGCCCTGGTCCAGGAAGATACCACGTGCCATGGAGCAACTAAGCCCGTGCACTGTAACTACTGAGCCTGTGCTCTAGAGCCCGTGCGCCACAACTACTAAGCCTGCGTGCTGCAAATACTGAAGCCCGTGCTCCTAGAGCCCGTGCTGCAAAAAGAGGAGCCACTGTAATGAGAAGCCCGCGCACCGCAACGAAGAGTAGCCCCCGCTCGCCGCAACTAGAGAAAGCCCGCGCACAGCAACGAAGACCCAACACAGCCAAAAATAAATAAAATACTGATGAATTACAAAAAAAAAATTATCACTCTATAGTTCCAGGCAGGTTCACAAAATCAAAAACAAAACCTTGTCATTTTATGTTAACCTGTGAAGTCTTGTTCTAGTGAAATGTATTTTTGGAAATATTTTTTTTCAATAGCTCAGTGACATATTTAAGACAACTCTAAGGACCACTAATTCCAGAAACCTCAAGGTGGGAAACACAGCTTTAGAAGGAAATGTTTACATGAGAATATGTTACAAAGGGAGGGTGGGGTAAGGACCACGTAGCGGTAGATTGACCTGAGTCCCGTTCAATACACAGCAAGTGTTTGCCGAGTTTCTTCTGTACACGAAGGCACAGAGCTGAGCAAGATGCAGCCTCTAGAAGGCAGTACAAAGGCGATGGACTTGAGGAGCTATTTGATTAAAGTAAGAAGATTTAGACTTTTCTGTGGCCTGTGATGCTGACAGTCTCTCATGACCAGAACAAAAGCCCAACTAAAGCCCGGGAATGGATGGGTAGCCTCCTGAGGTTCCCTGCAGGACTAACACGTGAGGTCCTGTTCCATATGCACAGCTACAGTTACTACTACTGCTGCTTTTCCTGTCTTCCCAGAAGAAGCAGAGTTCCTCCCGTGTCCGAGTCTGGGAACTGGCTCAACTTCATGCTACGTGCAGTGAATCCTCACTCATCGTGGCCTCTACGTTTGCAAATTCTCCTGCTTGCTAAAATGTATTTGTAGCTCCAAAATAATCAAGCATTTACAAAAGCAATAGTCTCATCACCTCCAAGTTGCGTGGATATTGTAACCAACCCTCAGGATGAAAGGGGGGCCCTTTGGCACCGTCTTGGGCATCATTTGTGCACATGCACAGAGTAGCGGAAAACCGAGTCGCCGGACACACACACACTCCCAGTTGAGAGAAGAAGGGTGACCCTCCGCCTTCGGTCTCAGCTCCACTAACATAAACAAGTGTCCTTTTCAAGGTCTATTTCCTGCCACATTTTTTACATTCTTGTGCTTTTTCTTGGTGATTTTGCTGTTTAAAATGCCCCCCAAGTGTAGTGCTGAAAGGCTATCTGGGGTTTGTAAGTGCAAGGAAGGTGTGCTGTGCCTTATGGAGAAATACAGGTGTTACGTGAGCTCTGTCCACTTAGGCATCAGTTGCGGCGCGGCTGGTCGTGAGTTCAGCGTTGATGAGTCAACAATCTGTATTAAATAAGGAGTCTTTAGAAAGGAACGCACATAAGAAAGGTTATGTATTGACTGGCAATGAAAATGTGATGAGAGGCTTGCAGGATTTGCTAACTCAGGGTCCACAGCGCCAGAGTCGACTGTCTGCCTGTCTTCTCTCGCAGGCAGGAGAGCATGACGAGCTCTCTGCGGATGCCTTTGGCACATAGAGAATGAAACCCAGAACACAGTACCCAAGAAGCACGCAGATCCTTTCTGGAGATGTCGAGGGATGAAGCAGAAACCGTGCAGTTTCGGTGTGACACCTGTGTTAGTGGGTCTCTCCCTCCCTCTGTGTTCTCTTCTGCTTTCTATCCTTCTTTCCTTTTCTTTCTTTATGGTGAAGTCCTTGTTATCTGCTCCTCTGTGCTCAAAACTCTCAGCATGACAGTCTGACATCAGAGATGGGAACCCAGTTAAACAAATCTGCCTCAAAGACTGCCTCCCTGATTTACTTGCCATGGCTTGTCTCCAGGCGTATTAGCTACCCTCGGAAGCGTGTTTCCTCAACTGTAAGCTAGGAAACGTTAATAATAGTATCTACCTCACTTAGTAGTTGGGAGGATTAAAGAAGAAAGCGCACACGACCTGGCATATAACCATTCTATAAATATGTGCTGCTATTATCCTTCCTTCCTTTCTTCCTTCCTGTCTGACCTTTCTCCTCTTTTCCTTCTTTCCTTTCACTGGATTGTAGGGACACGAAGTCACTTACCTCACTGTGTCCTGAGGCAGCGTGCAGCCCAATTGAGTTGGGACGAGAACTCAGGGTAACTCGCAGGACCAGTCCGCACACAGGAAGGTACACAGTCAGTGCAGAGCGCGATGCACATAGTTGGCTGTGGACGTCCAAACAGAAACACGAGCAATGCGTTGGGCCGAGAGGGGTGTTGAGCCCCTTGGGAGCAGACGGCCTGGCCCTTTCTCTCTCTGGCATGGAGTGCGTATCCCCTGGAGCTTTCGTCCCTCTCGATGGGCAAGCGCAGATCTCCTGGCAGACACACAACGCCACCTGTGCCAGGAGTGGCAACAAATTCAAAGGGCGGGGGGGCAGGTGAGAGTGTCAGGAGGAAGTCACAGGGTAGGTGACTGACCCTGTATTTGATGGAGCAGGAAGGACTCTCACATTTTTATCGGGTGAATCTGGATTTTGGATGTAACGATAGTATGAAGTAGTTCGGAGGTTTGAAGTCCGCTGCCCCCGGAGCAGGAGCATAGAATTTGCCCCTGTGATGCTTTCTTCCCTGGTTCGTCCCTGAGGATCTCCTGTCTGTGAGCTGATCAGCTGTGTGCTGTTGTGCAGATGACTCACTGAGGCCAGAGGACTAAATACTGGCAAAGGATTCAGTTCCAGGACGGTTAGGGAAGACGTCCCAGGGATGAGAGAAGAGAATGTGAACTCAGAAATCCCTGGTCCACTCCTTCGGCTCTGCGTGTGGTGACGGTGAAGTAGGGAGGGGGCAAGAGAGCAAGTTCATCTCTTTGTTCTTTTCTAAAACCCTCTAGGCCACCTTGTCTGGTGTAGCACATTGGACATTTACTCTTCTGTGTAAATTTTCTTTTATTGTGAAATACTTCACACATACAGAGAAGCTAGGAGAATTAGATAACAAATCCTCATTTCTCTACTACCTATGTGCAATCTTAACATTTTGCTGTGTTTGCTTCGGGTCTCTCTTAAGACATAAAACATCAAAGACACAGTTGAACCCTTGTCCCTTTTGCCCCTCCTGCCTTCTGTGCTCCTCCTAGGTCAGCTATTTCTCAGTAACAAACCACCTGGAAACTTAGTGGCCGAAACAATAAGCCCTGTTACTCCTCATGACTCCTTGGTCGCCTCGGCTGCTCTGGTCTTACCTGGGCTCCGTCTTCAGATCCGCTTCAGTAGGTCAGGTGGGTGGCTCTGATGATCTTGGCTTGTCTCTCTCAGGTGGTTGGAGGTCAGCTGGCTGTAGGCTGGAATAGGCTGACCTCAGCTGGGACACCTGGACTGTCCTTCACTGGGTCTCCTCCTGCAGGAGGCTGGCCCCAACTTGCTTACGTGCGTCAGTAGTTCGGAAAAGACAGAGGGATCGTGCGATGCCTCTGAGGCCTAGACTCGGAACTGACACACATCACTTGTATACCACATTCCGTTGGTTAAAGCAAGTCCCAAAGCCATCGCATATTCTAGGAGTGAGGTAATAGGCTCCCTGTTTTGATGAGAAGTGCTACTAAAGTCCCATAGCAAAAAGCATGGACACAGGGTGGGGAGAAAATGTGGGAATATTTCTGCTACCAATGTGTCAGTCTTTTCTCAGTAGTGATTGCTGTCTTAACTCTGATGTTCTTCATTCTCCTGGGTTTATTTATAGTTTCAGTGCGTATCTGTATAGTGTACATCCATGTCTATATAGCGTAGCCATAAAACGTGTCGTATTGAGATGTGCCGACGGTGTCATACTGAAAGCATTGTCTTCTGCATGTCACTCAACAACTTGCTTTTGTTAAACCCCATATCACGCTTTTGAGATTTAACCATACTGATACAGATAGAGCCACTTCATTCATTTTAGCTGCTATATACTACTTTTGAGTACTCTGAATTATATGCTTATGGCCCAGTTTGTTTATTTGTTTATTCTCCTCTTGATGGACAGTGAGACGCTTTGCATTGTGCATGCACGTTAGCTTCTCCAGGGTGTGTCTCTGTGAGTGGAATTGGTGGATTCTACAGTATTAACAACTTCGAATTTGTTAGTTCCAAATTTAACTCCAACGTGTTTGTCCCAAATAACCCTCCCACTGACAGCATATGAACACTCCTTTTTTCCTCCATATCCTTGTAGAAACCAGGTAAGAACTTTCAGAAATTTTAATTTTTGCCATTCCAGTAGGAAATAGTGCCATTTGGTTTTGCATTTCTGTTGTCACTGGTGATGTTGTGTAGCATAGCATGTTTGTTGGCCATTTTGATTTCCCTGGTCATGAACTGTTTGAATAATTTTTGAGGAACCTCCAGACTGTTTTCCACAGTGACTGCACCTGTTTACATTCTCATCAACCGTGCACAAGGGTTCCCTTTTCTACACATCTTTGTCAACACTTGTTGTCTCTTGTCTTTTTGATAGTAGCCATTCTAACAGGTGTGAAGTGATATCTCATTGCACTTTTGATTTGCATTTCCCTGATTATTAGTGATATTGAGCATCTTTTCATGTACCTATTGGCTATTTGTATGTCTCTTTGGAAAAATGCCTATTCAGTTCCTCTGCCGATTTTTTAATTGAGTTGTTTCTTTGTTTTTGTTATTGAGTTGTATGAGTTCCTTATATATTTTGGATATTAACCCCTTATCAGATACATGATTTGCAAATATTTTCTCCCATTCCATACATAGGTTGCGTTTTCATTTTGTTGATGGTTTCCTTTGCTATGCAGAAGCTCTTTAGTTTGGAATAGTCCCACTTGTTTATTTTTGCTTTTGTTGCCTTTTAGTGTCAAATCCAAAAAATCATTGCCAAGGCCAATGTCAAGGAGCTTATGCCATACGTTTTTTTCTAGGAGTTTTATGGTTTCAGGCCTTAACATTCAAGTCTTTAATACATTTTGAGTTGAATTTTGTGAGTGGTTTAAGATGAAGGTTCAGTTTTATTCTTTTGCCTGTGACTGTCCAGTTTTCCCAACACCATTTATTGAAGAGCCTGTCCTTTCCCCATTATATATCCTTGGCTCCTTTGTCATAAATTAATTGACCATTTGTGTGTGGATCTATTTCTGGGCTCTCTATTCTGTTTCACTATTTTATGCCAATACCCTACTCTTCTGAGTACTATGGCTTTGTAATGTAGTTTGATCAAGAACTGTGATGCCTCCAGTCTTATTATTTCTCAAGATTGCTTTTGCTATTCAGAGACTTTTGTGGTTCAACACAAATTTTAAAATTATTTTTTCTATTTCTGAGAAAAATGCTGTTGGACTCTTGACAGAAGACTACATTGAATCTGTAGACTGCTTTGGGTAGTATGGAATTTTAATAATATTAATTCTTCCAATCCTTGAGCACAGAATATCTGTTTATTTATTTGTATCTTCTTCAGTTTCTTGCATCAGTGTCTTAGAGTTTTCAGTGTAGAGATCCTTCACCTTCTTGGTTAAATTTATTCCTAGATATTTTATTCTTTTTGATGTAATTGTAAATGGGATTCTTTGCTTAATTTCTCTTCCTGATAGTTTGTTGTTAGTGTGTAGAAATACAAATGATTTTTATATTGATTTTGTATCCTGCACCTTTACCAAATTTGTCTATTGGTTCTAACTTTTTTGGTGGACTCCTTACAGTTTTTTAACATATAATACTATGTCAATTTTACTTTTTTTTTCTTGTTTGGACACCTTATTTTTTTTCCTGCCTAATTGCTCTGGCCAGGACTTCCAGTGCTATGTTAAATAAAGGTGGCAAGAGCAGGCATCCTTGTCTTGTTCGTGGTCTTAGAGGAAGAGCTTTCAGCTTTTCACCATTGAATATAATGTTAGCTGTGGGCTTGACATGTATGCCTTTTTTGCATCTATTGAGGCGATCAAATGATTTTTATCTTTCATTTTGTTAATGCAGTCTATGATGTTGATTGATTTGTGGATGTTGAACCATCTTTTCAATCCTTCAATAAATCCCACTTGATCATGGTGTATGACCCTTTTTATGTATTCCAGTTTGCTAATAATTTGTTGAGGATTTTTGCATCTATGTTCGTCAAGGATATTGGTCTGTAATTTCCTTTTCTGATTTGTTATCAGGGTAATGTTGGCCTCATAAGATGAGTTTGGAAGTGTTCCCTTTTCTTCTATTTTTTCGGAAGACTTTGAGAAGCATTGGTGTTAATTCTTTAAATGTTTGGTAGAATTCACCAGTGGGGCCTTCCTATCCTAGGCTTTTCTTTGTTGGGAGATTTTTGGTTATGGCTTCAATCTCCTTACTATTAATTGATCTGTCTGAGTTTTCTATTTCTTTACGATTCAGTCTCAGTAGAGTGAATGTTTCCAGAAATTTACCATTTCTTCTAGGTTGTCTGATTTTTTTTGTATATAATTGTTCATAGTAGTTTTTTATGATTTTTTGTACATGTGTAGTATTAGTTGTAATGTCTCCTCTTTCACTTCTAATTTTGAGTCCTCTCTCTTTTATTCCTGGTAAGTCTGGCTAAAGGTTTATCCATTTTGCTTATCTTTTTTAAAAAACAGTGCTTAGTTTCACTGAGCTTTTCTGTTCTCTTTTTAGTGTCTATTTAATTTATTTCTACTCTGATCTTTGTTATTTTCTTACTTCTGCTAACTTTGGGCTTATGTTGTTCTTTTTCTAGTTCCTTGAGATGTAAGGTTCAGTTGTTTATTTAAGCTCTTTCTTTTTCCCTTAATGTATGAATTAAAGACCATTCAATTATCTCAAGTTCTTAGGAATCTCTTCTGTTTATGGAGTCTGCATGTTCTCCTACACTGTTGACTGTGTCCTTGTTTGCTTTGTAATTTTTTATTATGAAGTTACCTTCATTGGATCTTTGTAGTAAGTCTGTATAAACTGGTTTGAGAATTTGTCCCTCCAGAAAGATTTAATGTATTTTTCTTTTAGGCTACCCAAGGGTATTTTTAGCCTAGGACCAAATTTTATGTTAGTTTATTAAAAACTGGTTGTTCCCAAAACACATGGATAGTGTAAACTTGAACTCCAAACCTACTCATGATATGGACTTCTTCCCCACATTCAAATCAAGCTATGTCATGTTAATGAATGAGGCTTAACAGAAACATGCAGATTATACTTACCAATATCTTACCAGTATTAAACACTTACTCTCTTCTAAGCCCTACGCTCCTTTACCTACTGCATAAGTTTAAGATGTAAATTCAACTTCTGTGACCAAGTATCAAGGTTATGTTGGTGAAGGAAAGATACAATTTTACTTTACTTTTATATTCAAGTCCAAGTTAGAATGCCAGCTCTGCTCTGGAAAGGTATCAGGGTTCCAGGGCTCCATCTTCTGTTCAGCTATCACTAAGGTGCTGTGCTTATTTCATGCCCCAAGAGATCCTGCCACTATGTCTGCATTCCACTCAGTAAGAAGGGGAAAGTGGTAATGGGATACAATCCAAAAGTCGTGCATATCACTGCCACTCACATCCCATTGGCTAGAACATAGTTACATGTTCACACCTACATGCAAAAGAGTTGGGAAATTGAGTCCCTTTTTTGGGTGCCATGTCCCAAATAAAAACTGGTATTCCTATGTCTATAGAATAAGAAAACAAATATTAAGGACAACCAGCAGATTGCCTTACCTACATTATATCATTTTAATCTTTAAGCAAGCCTATGAGATAGATATTGTATCTGTTTTATATCTAAGGAAAGGTAATTTGCCCAAGGTAATACAGTTACTAGAGAGGAGTTTAGACTCAAAGCCAGATGTCTGTGACACCAAAATTCTTCAAAGTGCTGTTGAAAGTCAGACCTGAATGCGTGGCTGGTTACATTTGATTAGAGCTCTCTGTCAAAATATTGAAGGAGACTTTGGAGTCAAAAAGACCTGAACTGATCCACCAGCAGGGCCAAGGCTAAGAAGAGGTAAACAAAATGCCAAGAGTGAAATATATAAGAAAGCATTCACTCTCAGGGGTGTGCAAGCATTCACAACCCTGAGAGTAAATGCTCCTTAAATTTGGTCCATAGCCATCTCACTTACCTCACCCTACTGCCAACCCTACTCATCGTTTCCATTACTAACCAGATATGGCCTTGGACAAATATTTCATGTCTTTGACTCTTTGTTTACTTGTCTCTAAAGTACATTTTCCCCCCTCTCAACTTCATAAAATCAGGCAAGAAAAAAAAAAGGAAATGTGAGAATGCTTTACAAATTATAAAGTTATGAAAAGATAAGATTTAATTTGATTCTTGAGAGCCAAAGCCATTTTTGCGTATGAGGATCTTAATATCTTTTGGGGGGTGAGGCAGGACATGGATGGGTGGGTGGGAAGATGGAAGGAAATTAAATAAGTAAATAAGTATGTGTTGAGTATGTCTTTTATGTCATAAACTGTTTTAAATATAGAAATATTACATAAAGGTGAACAAGACACATCATCTCATCTCCTATCCAGTAGGAGAGATATATTAGATCAATAAACAAATACATATGTAAGCGTATGGGAAGATAAGGGGAACATAAATGATATGACAATAAGGGAAGGCTTTTAGGATAAAATGACATTTAAGCTAAGACCTGAAAAGTTAATATTAGTTAGCCAGACAGAGTACAGGAAGATGCTTTCCCAGGTTGAGGAAATAAAATGAAACAAATAAACAAAAATTTTAAAAACAGCAGTTGCAGTAAGTACACTGAGTAGGGAAACTAAATTCCCAGATTTCTGGTACAGGGTATGTACCAGGGAAATCATAGAGGGGGAGAAGTTGAAACCTACACCATAAAATAGTTGATGAGCTCCAGAGATGTGCCAGCATGGACCTGATCCTAAACCTCATACTAAAAACTTTGAGAATGGAATGACGAGATAGACCACCACCCAGATTCCAGGCTGTCCACTGAGAAGCACCATGCAAGAAAACTTCTAATAGCACTGCAAAGACTTTGAAAATGGAACTGTCATTCAAACCATAACCCACAACATGTTTGTCTGAACTTGTGGCCTGAAACAAACCAGGTTGATTTCCTGCTAGGAGAAAAATATCAACATTCTCCATAGGATTTGAACAAAACCTAGAATCTGATAACATAATATTTTAAATGCCCTGAATACAATCTAAAAACACTTGCCGTACAAAGAACAAGAAAAACCTCAACTCCCAAAAGACAACCTAAGATGGCACAGACATTGGGATTACACCACAAAGCTATTAGTAAAACATGCCTATGAAATAAGTACAGACTCTCTTGATGAATATAAAGAATTCTTAGCCAAGAAATAGATATAAAGAAGAACCACATGGAAACATCAGAGCTAAAAAATTCAGTCTTCAAAATAAAGGAATCCTGAATAGGATCAGAAGCAGAATGGAGATGACAGAGAGAGGAATTAGTGAACTTGAAGACAGATTGATAGAACTTCTTCATGCTGAACAACAGAGAGAAAAAAAGGTTGGTGAAAAAATGAGCTGAGCCTCAGGGGACTGTGAGAAAATAGAAAAATGTCCGACACTCATGTCATTAGAGTCCCAAGAGGTGAAAGAATGTGGTGCTGAAACAATATTCAAAGAAATATTGGCTGAAAACTTCCCAATTAATGAATGATATAAACTTACAGATTCAAGAAGTTCAGTAAATCCCAAACAGGATAAATTCAATGAAATCTACACCCAGACACATCATAATCAAACTGCTGAAAACTAAACACAAACAAAAAACATCTTGAAAGCAGCCAGAAAATAACAATGCATTACCTACAGGGCAACACCAATAGGAGTGGCAGTAGATTTCTCATTAGAAACCATGGAAGCAGGAGGAAGTGGAAAAAGACCATCAACCCAGAATTCTACCCAGTGAAAACATCTTCAGGCATGAAACTGAAATAAAGACATTCTCTGATGAAGAAAGACTAAGAGAATTTGTTGCCAGAAGACCTGCTTTAAAAGTATTGCTAAAGGAAGTTCTTCAGACATTAGAAGTTCAGGAGGAAACTTGGGGCATCAGGAATGGAGGAAGAGCCACAGAAATGGTAAATGTCGCGTACATATGATAGACTATTCTCCTTTTGAGTTCTTTAAAATATACTTGACCGTTGACAGCAAAAATTGTAACATTGTATAATGAGCTTTTCAGTGTATGTAGATGGTATGCACAAAACAACTACAATGTGAAGGGACCTATATGGGGATAAGGTTTCTACATCCCATGAAAGTGGGAATACTGAGCCTAAGCAGACTGTAAAAACAAACAAATCCTGAGACAAGGAATTTGATGCATTCAAGTAACGAATGCAAAGAAGTCAAATTTACACAGATACTTGTCTGTCTTCTCCCACGTGTCTGTAAGCCTCTGGAGGGCAGAAACTATATCAGGCCCACACTTTAATCCCTAGTGCCTGGAAGAGTACTTGGCACATGTACGAACTAATAAAACTTTAATTTTTTCCATTGAGTGAATGGAAGGCCAGTAGCTCTCTGGCTGGCCCAGCCCCAGTCTTCAAACTTCAGAACTGGGAAAACACTGCCTGGCTAGATGGTTGCATCGTCATGGAAGCTGTGGTCTGTTTGGTGTAAGCCATCCCTTCCCTTTGGCCTGGCTTCCTATTCCAGGGAAGCAGAGGTCCAAAATTAAGGGCCAACCCCTCTATCTCCTCTCAGACAGCACCCATCCCATCCACCGGCAGCTCAGAGCTGTCTGACCCCACTTCTGGCAGGCATTCTCAGCCACTGATTTTAAAAATAAGCCCCGTGGGGGAAATTACTACATCTCTTTCCAAAGACTGTTGTAGATGCCAAAGTGGTGGTCAATGAACAATTTGTGGTTAAGGGTGGAGCAACGACCATTCAACCAGGCATCCTGGGGACTCTCCCTGCCTGTTCAGCATCCTCCCTTTCCAGCCCATCACCAATGAAATGGGAAAGGGCAACTTTCTCTGCTAAACCATCAGGTAACTAGAGTAAGTTCCCTACGTTCTGAGAGCGTGTTCATAAGTTCAGTGTGTTCATAAGTCCAACAAAATTAGCCTAGGTACCCAACTAACACAATCAGCTATATAATACTATACTATAAGAGGTTTATAATGCTTTTCACACAAATAATACATAAAAAACAAACACACACAACAAATATAGAAAACATTTTTAATCTTGCGGTACAGTACCTTGAAAAGTATAGTAGTGCAGCACAAGAGCTGGCGTACAGGGGCTGGCATCGAGTGAACAGGCAGGAAGAGTTACTGACTGGAGGAGGGAGAGGAGGTGGGAGATGGTAGAGCTGAAGGATCGCCAGCAACAGGAGATGGAGAACAAGCTGCAATTTCACTCACGCCTGACGTTGATGGCGCAGGTTCTGGTTCCTTGCTGGGTTCAATTCTATCTATAAAGATACTGTACTATATACAGTACTGTCCAGTAAAAGCACAAAAGCACAACCACTTGTAGAGGATGCATGCACGTGACAATGTACGCCAGACATGTGAACTAACTTAACGTGATTGGACACGCAAATGCACATTCACACCTTTGAAAGTTCACAGCTTGAAGGTTCGTATGTAGGGGACTTACTGTAGCTGAAGGGTCAACCAGGTATCCTGTTCTGATCCAGTGCTAAATATCAAGTGAAGACCTGGACCCTTCCTGCAGGACCTTACAGTCTAGTTGAAAAAACAAGACAGGCACATGTGAACCATTTAGAGATTAGGGAAATGCATTTATTCATTCACTCATTCACTTTTTTTTTTTTTTTGCAGTACGCGGGCCTCTCACTATTGTGGCCTCTCCCGTTGTGGAGCACAGGCTCCGGACGCGCAGGCTCAGCGGCCATGGTTCACGGGCCCAGCCACTCTGCGGCATGTGGGATCTTCCCGGACCGGGGTACGAACCCCTGTCCCCTGCATTGGCGGGCGGACTCTCAACCACTGCGCCACCAGGGAAGCCCCACTCATTCACTTTTAAAAGTGGCTACTCAATGCCAGGCACTGTGGGATGCTGAGTCACAAAGATAAAAAGGAAGAGTCCCTTCACTCAAGGAACAGTCTACTAAAGTTTATGCCAAAGTAGGAATAACTCATGGAAAAGAGGTTAGAATACAAGAGATCCATGAAGCCTAAGGTCAGAGAAAGTTCCATCAAGGAGGAAGAACTCAAACTGGTCTTGAAGAAACTATGAGATAGAGATTTATGAACGGAAGGGGAAGAGGATTTTAGGTCGAGGAAGTGACAGGACCAGAGGTCGGGAGAACTGAGCTGAAGAGTGGAGAAGAGAGGTGAGTAAAGGGAAATAAGTCTGGAGAAATAATGAAGGATCATATTGTGGAAGACCTTGAAGACTGGGCATTTAACTCCGAGGGTGAAGACGATAATAGCCTTCTTTTAAAAAACTGAGCTCTAATTCACATGCCATAAAACTCACATTTTTAAAGCATAAGTTTTTACTGTTGTCACAAAGTCATGCAACCCTCACCATGATCTAATTCCAGAACAGATAGTATCCTTCTGAACAGAAAATGCATGGGATAAAGTTGTGTTTCAAGCAGATCACCCCAGCTACAAAAGCAGGGATGGTTACGTGAGGAGAAACAGGGCACAGAAACAAACTAAGAGGCTCAGAGGCATGGGGACCTGGACAGGATATGACATAGTGCCACCTCCTGCCTACAGTCTTCTCACTCCATCCAGGACAGCAGGATGTGTGGCAGCATAATTTATTGAGATAAAAAGCTATGTCTTCTTTCCTTTGTATCTCCCTCCCTCATTCCTGGATGGTGGAGACATTGTGTTCCCTCATGGACGCAGTTTGGGGGAACGAGGCCAAAAGCAACTTGCCTGTGGACAACCCTCCTGTTTAGAAATTCTGAACTCAATGTTGGGATGCTGTTGGGATGAGGGAGAGCAAGGAGACCCTTTGAGAGTAATGAGAGCTGAAACTGAGAGGGCAGAGAGAACAGAGTGGAAGTTTCCCCCAAACTTTGAAGAACCAGTGATTTCTTGTTCTGACACTAGTAGGGAACTCAGAGCGGGTGATGGTGCTGCATCTTGGAAGCTTGACCCCAAGCCCTAGGGCTCCAGGGCTCCGAGCCTCCAAAGGGACTCCTGTACCCAAGGGAACGTATGAGCTCGACTAAGTGGACTAAAGACCAGAAGGGCCTCTCTCCTAAGCATTCTGTTCTGCATAAAACTCCTGGGATTTTGTCCTGCCCTGAGGAGTGAGGACCCAAAATGATGAAGGGGCCTCCATTAACCAGCATGGCAGGATGGGGCTCAGTGTCACAATTAGACAAGTTGAGGTACTGTGGACCTTCTTGAGAGCTAGCATAGCATAGTGGTTAACAGCACGGACGCTGGAGGACTGAGTCTTGGCACTGCTACTTATTAGCTGTAGAGCCTGGGCATGTTACTAAACCTCTCTGTTCCTGGGTTTTTCCTCAAAATGGGGATAATGAGAGTCAATTACCTCACGGTGGTGTCATGAGGATTAAATGAATGAACATATGTAGAACAGTTATAACCCTGCCTGGTACATAGAAAGACTGATTGCTTGTTATTACTAACTAATGAGAGGAAAACAAATAGTTACGGGGAGAGAGGAGTTTCCCTGTAAAGGAAGAATACTATTGCATGGAAATAAGGGTGGGAAAAAGAGTAGAGGGAATAAAGAAGAAAAATTGGGCGAATTTTAAGGATGAAAGACTTAATTAAGGTAGATAACCATTTAGACATGAAGGAGAAAGGAGAGGAAATAAAAACAGGTGGATGAAGATAAATGAGGCTCGAGAAATAGATGGTTTGATAGACAACAGATAGATAGATAGATGAGAGTAGATAGATAGATGGATAGTAGATAGATAGATAGATTGATATAGACAGATAAAAAAATATTGAAAAATAGGGCTTCCCTGGTGGTGCAGTGGTTGAGAGTCCGCCTGCCAATGCAGGGGACACGCGTTCGTGCCCTGGTCCGGGAAGATCCCACATGCCGCGGAGCAGCTGGGCCCGTGAGCCATGGCCACTGAGCTGGCATGTCTGAAGCCTGTGCTCCGCAACGGGAGAGGCCACAACAGTGAGAGGCTCGTGTACCGCAAAAAAAAAAAAAAAAAAAAAAAAATTGAAAAATAAATAGATCACAATGAAAACGTTATAGAGGTAGAAAAGTGGTGGCAAAAAGTAACTGATTAAATTATATAAATGAGAGAGATCAACTATTATAGATGATAAACTCAGAATAAAATATAAACAATAGCATCAGATACTAAAAGGAAAAAAATCATAAAGGGAAAACGAAAGGGAGGGTGGCGGTGAGGACCAGGTCGGGAGGGACTGGATGACTTAGTCTGTGGGTGGAGGGGCTGCTCTCCCTCTGCCTAGCCCTGCCCCGCTCCTCTCCACCCACCCCACTCCTACGATGCTCAGCCCTGGCTTCTCTGGTTTCCAAAGCATGCTCCTCCACTTGGGAACTCCCTGTTCTCTGTTCCACACAGTTCAGAAATGGATTTTCTTCTGTCTGGTTTTCTAATTGCTTTGTGGATGCAATTCTTGTCTCCATTCCAGAAGACTATGTCCCCAATGGGAGTAAATCCACCCCTCACTCCACTTTCTTGGTATCCCGCCCCATGTGGGGCTGAGAGAAAAATGGGTTGAAGCGAAGTCCTGGTGTAGAAGTGGGGATCGTAGGGGCAATCCAATCTCCAACTGCCACTGTTACCACCCTGCAGGACATCATCAACCACCCCTGGAAGGTTCATCTCTAAAATCTTAACCTGGAGGAGATTGTTCAGCCTGCCCTGCACAGAAAACACGCATACAGTATCTGATGGGCCTTCTCAATTGTGCCTCTCAAGGGTCCAATCCTCTGTAATTCAGCATTTCCCTATAAATAATTGGTCTCCCTTACAAAACTGTGAGCTCCCAGAGGGCAGAGACTATGTGGATAAAGTTACAAAAATGTTACAGGATGAGGGACTTTCCTGGTAGCTCAGTGGTTAAGAATCCGCCTGCCAATGCAGGGGGCACAGGTTCAAGCCCTGGTCCGGGAAGATCCCACATGCCGCGGAGCAACTAAGCCCGTGCACCACAACTACTGAGCCTGCATGCCACAACTACTGAAGCCTGCGCCCGCGTGCTCTAGAGCCCGTGCTCCGCAACAAGAGAAGCCACCGCAATGAGAAGCCCGCGCACCGCAACAAAGACCCAACGCAGCCAAAAATAAATAAATAAAATAATAATATAAATAAATAAAATAAAGTAATAAAATTTTTAAAAATGTTATAGGATGAGCAGGTGCTTGTATTCTGTATCCATCACTTTTAAGCATCTGAAAATTTCCACCACCGTGCAGTTAATGTGCTTCGTCCTAAGGACAGAAATTGTGTGGTAAAGAGAAGGGAAATGTTGGTATAAGAAAAGAGACAGGAGATTCTCTGTTTACATAGGTACTGAATATAGGACAGAGGCCCTGGTAGTATCCAGAGAGAGTTCTGGTCACCCCAGCCAAGTGAAACTCCCCCAGATTGATCTAAACCCGTTCCTTTCCTTCTAGACAAGAGGAAGGAAAAGTCCCATTCATAACCATGGACAAATAAAAGTCTTCCTCCCTGATTATATACAATTTACAGAAGAGCATTTCATTTGGTGCCCAGGAGCCTGTAATAGCTGGAATTACCCTTGTTCCTCTTCCTCTTTGAAGGGCCAGAGCTGAGAAGTGCTCTGTGATTATGGGTCAGGGTATGACATCTCCATGCCAAACTTACTTGGCCTGGTTTTCTGTGTGAGTGTGAGTATGAGTGTGTGTGTATATGTGTTTCCAGAGTAAAATTTTCCCCTCTCCTTGCATTGTTTCTCAATTCATAAGAAATGAATTAAAATATTTTTACCACGTCACGCATCCTTAGTGGAGAGAAAGAAGGAAGGAAGGAAGGAAGAAGGAAAGAAAGAGGGAAGGTGAGAGGGTGGGAGAGAGGGAAGGAATGGAAAAAATAAAAAGAACCATTCCCTTACCTTGAAACCTCACATGTGGATTGAGAACTCCAGTATCAACAGAGCAGAAGAGCTGAATTAGTTGGGCTGTGATGTGCTGATGTCTACAGAACAGGAGGTGAGACCCGGAGAGGAACAGAGTCCCTAGATTGGGAAGGTGAACACTGCCACACAAAGGTGGTTGTGACTGGTTCTCCCCTGGAGTTTTGCAACACGTATAAAATACTGGAAACCCTCATGCCGGGGATGCAAGCTTTTTCTGTTAAGGGCCAAACAGTACATATTTTAGGTTTGTGAGCCACATGGTTTCTGTCACAACTACTCAACTCTGTAGTGCAAAAGGAGACAGAGACAATAAGTAGACAAATGAGCACGGCTGTGTTCCAACTAAACTTCATTTCAGAAACAGGCAGAGGGTTGGATTTGGCCATCAAGATGTAGTTTGCTGACTCCTGCCCCGAATGATTTAATACTATGAGGACCTGGTTTTGAAAAATCTAGGAAGGAGAAGAAAAGGAAGAGGTGAAGACTAGGCAATAGTTGTTTTTAGAACAGGGACCGTGTGGTGCATCTGGACTTATGGGCTGGGTGCAAAAGGACGAAAACTCACCGTGTGAATCATTTCTGGGGGAAATTTAGGAAATCAAGAGGGGTTTTGTGTACTTGCAAGGAAAGCATTTGTGACCAAGTACTGAGGAGAAGTATTTGGGTCCTAACATAAAAAGATTTTCTCCCTGTATCCATTATCTATTTCTGTGCAACAAATTAGCCCAAAACTCAGTGACTTAAATGGTGATCATCTCCCATAGTTTCTGTGGGTCAGGAAGTCAAGAGTGGCCTGGCCAGGTGCTCTGGCTCATGGTTTCCCACAAGGTGAAGTCAGAGATCAGCTTCAGAGCTGTAGCCATCTGAAGGCTTGGCCTCAGCTGGAGAACCTGCTCTACTCACATGCCTGATCAGTTGACGTGGCTGTTGACTGGAGGCCTCAGCTCTCCTGCACGTGGTCCTCTCCCCAGGGCTGCTTGAGAGTCCTCACAACACGGCAGGGACAAAGCAAACCAAGAGACCCAGATGGGAGCTACAGTCTTTTCATGACCCAGCATCAGACATCATACACCTTCACATCTACCATAGTCTGTCGGGTCAGAGTGACCTGTCCTGATTCATTGTCGGGGGAGGCTAGCCAAGGGTGTAAACACCAAGAGGCAAAGATCAATGGGGCCCATCTTAGAAGCTGGCTACCTACCACCCAAATACAAAGAGAGCTAAAAGATGTACCTCTGGTCTCAGTCTAGGATCTGCATGTTAGGATGGCTTCGGAATTTGTGTTTAGTTTGAATGCATCTGTCTAGGGAAAAAGAACAAAATAGAACACCCAACGTAAAGGTACTCCAACAATGGGATTTATTTCATTGTTGAAAGTGTCTAGTTGTGGGAGATTTCAGAGTTGCTTAATCCAGCAGCTCAACGATGTCAGGCTCTTGTTCAGCCTCCTGCATTTTTCTTGGCTTTGTGGAAACTTCATGGTCACAAAAGGGTTGCCACTGCCCCTACTACATGCATACACAGCTGCATGTGAAAGCAGAAAGAAAGGAAATCTGTTGGGTAGCCAGCTAACATTGCTTGTCACAGAAGCCTGATATGTATGACCATGTGTGACACTCTGAATTGACTAATATGAACAGTGGATTGTAACTTTCCTAGAACCACAGGATCTCAGAAATCACTATGTCCAGCTCCCATTAGATGTTTGCATCCCTTCTTTCGAATCGAGGGATTACACCAAGATTTCCTCTCCCATTAGTAAATTAGCTTGGGCACCATAAATATATGACAGAGCCTTTTGGTCAAAGTGCAGAATTGCAAGAAAGGTAAAGAGTTGAGGCCAAGCTAGTTGAGGGACAATCCTTGAGCCCCTGGCTGTTAGCAGGAGCATGGTAAGCACTAGTGGAGTCTTTTATTAGGGGCAGCACTCTGACCGCCATGGAGATGGATATCTCTCTTGCCCTGAAAGTGAGTTTCAGGAGAGGCACATCCCCCTAAATGACGTTTGCTCATAACAGTAAAACCCCAAAATTGGATAACTAAGACCCAAGGATAAAAGTCACCAGGAGAGAGATTCCCAGTTCAAGAATTTTTAAACAATTAGAATAGACCAACAATGGATTAACTTTGTAGGGTGGTATCTGCAAGCAGCGGTTCTGTGATGAACTATAGAAGATTCTATCATAGGGATTCCTAAATAGAATGCAAAGTTGTATAAGATGACCACCAATTTCCCTTCTAACTCCCAAATCAATTATTCTATATTTACTGCTAGGAATTTCTGAGCTTTCAACCTCTTTCATGAAGTTGTAGAATATTGGAGCTGAGGTCACCTTGGGACTGTGTATGCCTTTATTTTTCAAGTATCTTGAGTCAGTGCTCAGTCTGTTTTATCTATTCAGATAGAATCAATAATGTATGGCCTTCCTTTTATTATTTGAAATTTCAAAGTCATGTTTCATCAACTTTCTTAAATATAATTTACATAGAATAAGATACAGTCCTTTGAAGTAAACTATTCAATACGTTTTGGAAAATGTGTACCACCACAGTTAAGATATAGAAGATTTCCACACACCCCAAAATGTTCCCTCATGCCCCATCACTGGCTGAGGACACCACTGCTCTGCCTTCTGTCATTTTAGACTTTTTGGGGGGCCTGTTCTAGCATTTCATTTTCCATAGGCAGTCATAAAGTATGAACCCTTTTGCGTAAATTAGCTTGGGCTCAGCAAATTGTTTTTCAGATTCATCCAGGTTTACTTCATATTACAGTAGTTCCTTCCTTTTTATTATTCAGCAGTCTTTCATTGTGTGGCTGGATCGAAGTTTGTTAATCATTCTCTTGCTGATGTGTGTTTGAGTTGTTTCCAGTTGGGGCAATTGTGTATAAATCTGCTAGAATTTCCACATAAAGTTTACCATTTTCATGTACAAATTTACACTTCCAGTGTGAAACATGTTTTCGTTTCTCACAGGTAAAGACCTCGAGGTGAAATTGCTGAGTCGAATAGTAAGTGTGTGCTTTAACTTCAGAAGAACTACACAGTGGTTGTATCATTTTACATCCCCAGCAGCAGGGTTTGAGATTTCTAAGTTGCTCCACAGCCTGTCCACCACTTGGCATTATCAGATTTTTAAATTTTAGCCATTCTAGTAGGTGTGAAGTTGTATCTCCTAGTGGTTTTAATTCGCCCTTCCTTGGCAAACATTGATGTAAAGCATATTTTCATCTGCTAATGGACCATTTGTGTATTTTTTATGAAGGTTCTGTTCAACTCTTTCATTCGGTCAGGTTATTTACTTTATTATTGAGCTGTCAGAATCCTTTATTTCTCTTATGCTGTGGCTTGGTTTTCACGTTCTCAACATTGTTTTTGAAGAGCAGAAGTTTTTAATTTAGATGAAGTCCAATTTTAAAGTCTTTTCTTGTATGGATCCTGCTTCTGGTGTTATACCTAGAAGTCATTTCCTAAGGCAAGGTCATAAGTGTTTTCTCATATGTTTTCTTTTGGAAGTTTCACGGTATTAGTTTTACACTGAGGTAGTTTTTATATACGATATGAGGTATGGATCAAAGTAGCTACAATAACAAATTACTATATATTTAGTAACTCAAAACAACACAGACTTACTCTATCACAGTTCTCTAGTTTAGAAGTCCAACACAGGTCTCACTGGGCTAAGGTCAAGACGTCCGCAGACCTGCGCTCTTTTCTGGAGGAGATGAAGGACAATCTATTTTCTTGCCTTTCTGGCTTCTAGGAGCCACCCACGTTGCTTGGTTCATGGCCTATTCTCTTCATCTTCAAATCCAGTGATGTTGCATTGCTCTGTATCTTTTTTCTGTAATCACATCATCCTCTGACTCTTTTTCTGCCTCTCTCTTCTATGTTTACGGACCCTCGTAATTACATCGGGCCCACCTGGATAATCTTGGATAATCTTCCCACCTCCCCAAATCTTTCATTCAGTCAGGTTATTTATCATAACAGTGAAATAAACAATAATATCAATACTATTAAGGTCTTTAATTTAATCACATATGCACTATCTCTTTTGCCATGTAAAGTAACATATACTCAGGTTCCGGGGATTAGAACATGGGCATCTTGGGGGTGGGGGAATATTATTCGGCCTACCACGTTTGTGGATTGTTCTGGCACCATTTGTTGAATTACCTTGGCATCTCTGAGGAAATCAGTTGTTTTTACATGTGTGAATCTATTTCTGGGCTGTATTCAGTTCCATTGATCATGTGTCTGTCGCAAGCCAATACCACACCCTCTTGATTTCTGTAGCTTTAAAGAAGTCTTGAAATCAGCTGGTGTAAGTTTTCCAACTTTGTTGTTCTCTTTCAAAAAAACAATTTAGCTATTCTAGGACTTTTACATGTCTTATAAGTTTTAGAGGCAATTCATCAGCTTCTGCGAGAAGCCCTCTTTTCTTTTTAACAGGTTTATTGAGGTATAATTTGCATACCATAAAATTTATTCATTGTAAGGGTAAAATCCAGAGTTTAAGTACTTTATAGAGTTGTACAACCAACACCACAATTCAATTTTAGAATGTTTCCATCATCCCTAAAATATCCCTCATGTACATTTGCTATAACTCCCCTTTCCAACCCCCAACCCCAGGCAACCACTAGTCTTCTTCTGTGTTTATAGATTTGCCTTTTAGGGACATCTCAGGTAAATAGAGTCATATAATATGTGATTTTTTTTTCTGGTTTCTTTCATTTAGGATAGTATTTTCAAGGTTCTTTTATTTTGTAGCATGTTTTGGTACTTTGTAACAGTTTATTGCCAAATGGTATTCATGTTTTGTTTCTGCCTTCACCAGTTGATGGACATTTGAAGGTTTCCACTTTGGGATAACTGTGAATGATACTGCTACGAGCACTCGTATACAAGTCTTTCTGTGGACATATATTTTAATTTCACTTTATGTTTAACTTTTTGAGGATCTGCCAAACTATTATTCAAGGCTACATCATTTTACATTCCCACCAACAGTGTTGAGTGTTCCATGTTTTACCAGACTCTCACAAACTCTTGTTATTATCTGTTTTGTTTTGTTTGGTAAAGTCATCCTGGAGGGTGTGAAGGATTATCTTGTAGTTTTAAATTGCATTTCTCTGACAACTAATGATCTTGAGCATCTTTTCATTTGCTTTTTGGCTACTCATATATATTCTTTGGTAACATCTACTAAAATCTCTTGCCTATTTTTAATTGGGTTATTTATCTTCTTGTAATTGGTTGTAAGAGGGCTTTATATATTCTGGATATAAGTTCTTTATCAGATATATGATTTGCAAATGTTTTTCCAAGTCTGAGGCTCCTTTTTACTTTTTTTTTTTTATACAGTAGGACCTTGTTGTTTATCCATCCTATATATAATAGTTTATATCTGTTTCTTTTACTTTCTTAATGAAAGTAAAATGAAGCACAAACACATTTAATTTTGAAGAAGTCAAATTCATCAGATTTTTAGAGTTAACTTTTGCGTATGATGTGATGTTGTTCTAGAAGAATTCATGTTCTTACATATGGACATCCAACTGTCTCAGAACCATTGTTGAAAAGATTACCCGCTCCCCCCACCCCGACCCACTCCAGCCACTGAATTTCCTTGGCCACTGTGTCTAAAATCAACTGACCACAAATGTACAAGTTTATTTCTGGACTCTCAGTTCTGTTCTATTGATCTATGTTTCTATCCTTATGAAAAAGATTTATTTAAAAAAAACTTACTAGAAATCGAATCTTGCAATCAAGATGGTAAGTTTTAAAATCAAGAACTTCTCCCATTTTGTTCTGTCTCAAAAAGGTTTTCCTTTGGCTAGTAGGGGTTTTTGCATTTTAATATAAATTTTAAAATTACATTGTCCATTTCTGAAAAAAAAAACAGTTGAAATTTTATAGCGATTACACTGAACTATCACTTAGGGAAGAATTGCCATTTTAATAACACTGAGTGTTACGATCCATGGTCGTGGAATGTCTACCCATTTATTTAGCTCTTTAATTTCTTCCAGCAGTGTTTTGTCTTTTCAGTGTACAAGTCTTGAATGTCATTTGTTAAATTTATTCCTCAGTACTGTATTCTTTTTGGTGGTGTTGTTGTGAATGGAATTATTTTCTTAGTTTCATTTGCAGGCTGTTCATTGTTAGTACATAGAAATACAATTGATTTTAATACATAAACTTATGGAACTCGCTTATTAGTTTTAATACTGTTTTGTGTGGGTTTTTTTAACTTCTTTAGATTTTCTACCTACAATACAATGATATAATGTCATCGGCAAATACAGTTTTAGTAGCTCCTTTTCAATCTCAGCACCTTTTACTTTTTCTTGCCAGGTTGCACTGGTTAGAACCTCCAACGGCAATTTTTTTTTTTTTTTTTTTTTTTGCAGTACACGGGCCTCTCACTATTGTGGCCTCTCCCGTCGCGGAGCACAGGCTCCGGACGCGCAGGCTCAGCGGCCATGGCTCACGGGCCCAGGCGCTCCGCGGCATGTGGGATCTTCCCGGACCGGGGCACGAACCCGTGTCCCCTGCATCGGCAGGCGGACTCTCAACCACTGCGCCACCAGGGAAGCCCCTCCAACGGCAATATTGAATGGAAGTGAGAGAGAAAACATGTTTGCCTTGTTCCTGATATTAGGGTGAAAGCATTCAGTCTTTCACCATTAAGTATAAGGTTAGCACAGGTTTTCACAGATACCCTGTATCAAGCTGAGGAAGTTCCAATTTATCCTTGCTTGTTCTGAGAACTCAAAGGCTGAGGTCATTGATTTGAGATCTTTCTTCTTTTCTAATATAGGCACTTAGTGCTATAAATTTTCCTCCAAATACTATTTTAATGGAATGCCACACATTTTGGCAAGTTGTAGTACCATTTTCATTCAGTTCAAAACACTTTTAAATTTCCCTTTAGGTTTCTTCTTTTACCCATGGATTGTTTAGAATTGTGTTATTTCGTTTTTAAAACATTTGGGGATTTTCCAGATATTTTCTGTTACTGATTTCTAATTTCATTGTTGTCAGTGGACCTACTTTATATGACTTGAATCCTACCATCACTTGTTTTCTGGCCCATACCCTAATCTATCTTGATAAATGTACTATGTGCCCTTGAAAATAACAGTATTCTGCTGTTTTGGGATGGAGAGTTTTATAAATGTCAACTAGGTCAGGTTGGTTGATAGGGCTGTTCACGTCTTCTCCATCCTTACTTATTTTCAGTCCCCTTGTTCTGTGAATTGTTGCAAGACAGTATTGAAATATTTGTATGTAATTGTGGATTTGTCTATTTCTCACTGTGGTTAAATCAGTTTTTGCTTCATGTTTCCTGAAATTCTAATGTCAGGTGCATAATAATTTATGGCTCTTATGTCCTCTTAATTAATTGCCTTTTTTCCATTATGAAATGATCTTTATTTTTTATGCTATTTTTTGACATGAAATCTACTATGACTGATATTAACATAGACATTCCAGCTTTATTTTGATTTATTTTTAATGTATTTGTATATTTATAGTGGGTTTTTCCTAGGCAGCATCCTTTTGAATCATGCTTTTTTTATCCAATGTGACAATCTCTACCTACTAATTGACATACTTAAACTTTTTGCATTTAATGTGATTATTGATACAGTTAGGTTTAAATCTAACATATTACTATTTGTTTTCTTTGCTCTTTCATTTTTTTCTTCTGCCTTCTTTTGAGTTAACTGAGTATTTTTTAGGATTCCATTTTAACTCATTTGTTAGCTTATTAGCTGTAACTCTTTGTTATTTTTTTTAGGGTGTATAGGGTACATTTTTGACTTACACCCTACCTTCAAGTGATATTATCCTACGTCACATACAGCATAAGAACCTTATTGCATTTCTCTCCTCCTGGACTTTCTACTATAGTTGCCATACATTTTATGCAATGTACATTCTACATATATTATAAACTCAAAGATAAAGATAGTTGATGGATTAAACACAAATAATAACAATAATCCATCAACTATCTTTTAAAGAGATTTAAATAACACATTTAAAAATCTTGTGTTTTTGCCAACATATTTACCATTCTGGCGCTCTTCATTCCTTTATGTAGACCCATACTTTCACCTAGTACCATTTTTCTTCTCCCAGAAGGACTTCCTTTAACATTTCTTGCAGTGTGGGTCTGCTAGTTATAAGTTCTTTCAGCTTTTGTTAGCTGAAAATGATGTTATTTTTCCTTTTTAAAAAAAAAGATGTTTTGCTGACTATAGAGTTCTAGATTGACAGTGTTTTCAGTATTTTAAAGATGTTGGTCCACTGTCTTCTCATTTGTCATATTTCCTATGGGGGGAAAAAAAAAACTGCTGTCATCCTTCCCTTTGTTTCCTGTATATAATATGTGTTTTTTCTTTGGCTGCTTTTAAGATTTTCGGTTTGTCACTGGTTTTCAGTAATTTGATTACAATTGCCTTATAGTTTTCTTTATATTTCTTGTGCTTGGGGTTTATTGAGCATCTTGAAACTGGGACTTTATAGTTTCCCTCACATTCAGAAAAATCTCAGCCATTATTTCCTCAAATATTTTTTGTCCCTTCCCGTTCATCAGAGGCTCCAACTCCACATATATTAGGGTGCCTGAATGATGTTCTGTACAGTTTAAAAATTATCTTTTCTCTCTACGATTCATTTTGCATAGTTTCTATTATTATGGCTTTGATTTTACTAACCTTTTCTTCTGCAATGTCTAATCTGTCATTGATCCCATCCAGTGCAGTTTTCATCTTAGGCATTGTGGTTTTCATCTCTAGAAGTTCAGTTTGGGTCTTTTTTATATCGTCTGTGTCTCTACTTAACATTGTTTATTTTTTCCTTTAGCATTTGGAATTATAATAACTATTATAAAATAGAATTATAATAGCTATTTCAGTGTGTTTATCTGATAATGCTAGCATCTGTGTCAGTTCTGTGTTAGTTTCTACTTTTAAATTTTTTCTCCTTATTATGACTCTCATACTGTCCTGCTTCTTTGTATGACTGGTAATTTTTTATTGTACGCCAGACATTTGAACTTTGTCCTGTTGGGGTCCGGATAGTCTTGTATTTTTATGAATATTCCTGAGTTTTTCCGGGAGTGAATTTAAGTTACTTGGAAACAGATTGATCCTTTGGGATTTTTCTTTTAATATTAGTTCGGTATTAGAGCAGCATTTGGTCTGAGGATAACCATCTCCCACTATTAAGGTGAGACCCTTGTGAGTACTCAAACCAATGTCCTGTGAATTATTGTATATTTCCCTCTGTCTGGTGGGAACAGGAGCTGTCTCTGGTCCTATGTGAACTCCAGCTACTGTGCTGTCTAATTCTTTGGGGGGAGTCTTTTCCCAGCCTTGGGTGGCTTCTACGTGCACTAATCAGAACTCTGCTGATCCCTCAAGGGGGCTGTCCTCTGCATGTCTCTGAGTTCTCCATGCATTCCCTCTTCTCTGGAATTCTGCCCTGAAAACTCTCTTTGCCTTGGTCCCCTCAGTCAGCTTCCCCTCCTCAATTCACGGTGTCTACCAGGCTCCACCTAGGTTTCTCCTCCCTGTGCCATGCCTGAAAACTCTCTTAAGACAGTAAGTGGGGCAAGTGTAGGATTCACCTTGCCAACTTCTAATTTCTCAGGAATCACTGTTTTTTCTTGCCTGATGTCTACTATCTGGAAAACTGTTGTTTGACTCATCTTTTCCAGTTTTTTAGTTGCTTGGATCAGGAGGGTAAGTCCAGCTCCTGTTATTGCCTCTTGGCCCGAGTAGAAGTCTTGAAAATGTTGGGGAGAGTCCAGAGTCTTACCCCAGATCCCATTTATCTCCACTGCTAAGGTGTGGCTCTTCTGTGCTCTCTACTGAGAAAATCTAGCGCTCTCCACTCTGACTGGTCTGAACACACACAGCCCAGGGTGAGTGTTGGAAATCATTCCGCTTACAGCTGTCTGGCAGGGCTTTTCCTGGTTTCATGGAGTTTCACCCTATACTTGTGTGGCTTAGTATCCAGCAGTAGACTTAAGGGAGGATGCATACCGATTTCTGGAGCTCTTTCTCTACACACTGTCTCTTCTTTGGTACGTGATCCTGCAAATTTTGCCTGCCTCATCCTCCCCACACTCTGGTCTCTGTATCTTCCACTCAGGGGCCTGTAGGCTCTGCTTAGGTTCTTTCCTGCTCTGTGACCCAGAAGGTGCCTCCACGCAGAAAGAAAAGGTGACCCTAGGGTCCATCTCATTTGTTTCCTTCCTTTCAGGGGTCACGGTCCTGGGCTGCCTGTCACCAGTATCTAAAAATTTGTTTCATCTATTTTTCCAACTTTCGCTTATGGGAGCACAAGGCCAGTACAAGTTTCTCCATCACAGTGGAAGCCGATGTCACCAGTGTAACTGTTTTTTTTATGACAGAAGGCAAATCGTAATATCAAAAGTGGTTTTGCAAATGAATATGCCCCACCAAAATTCTGATCACACCTCCACAGAGGGCTTGGAACTTGTTTGAGAATCACTCATCTAGTGAAATCCACAGCTTCAAAGCCTTTAATTCAATACCATTTATTCAAATATTTCATGAACCTTATTATGTGGCAGGTACTGTGCTAGGTTCTGAACATACAGAGACAAATACGGCTCCATTGCAAGACTTCACTATCAGAACGATTACCTAATCAGATTATTACGGTATAAGCCGGTAGAGGTAGTGATAGAGAAACATTAATGAAGGGGGGAGGGGGGAGGGGAGACAGAGGTACCAAGTCCAGCTTAGGGACAGGTGGAAAGTGGTCAGGGATTGCTTCCGGAGGTGACATTTCAGCTGAGTCTTTAAAGATGGGAAGCAATTTACCAGGCAAAGAGAGGACAGCTTGAGCAAAGACACGGAAGCAGAAGCAGCACAAAGTGTGCCCAAGAGCCACTGGCCATTCCAGCAAAATTTCCCAAAGAGGGAGAGGCAGGGGATGGAGCAAGAGAGGCCGGCAGAGGTCAGGACGTGCAGGGCCTGTCCTGCCGCACTGGGGAGCCTGCCACCGAGGGCTGAGTCTTTTACATAACTCTGTACGGTGGCTGGCAGGGTGCGCTCCTGCCTCAGCCCGCAGCAGGTATTATTCGATGATGATCATGAAAAGCAAATCTGAGAAACCTCAAAACTCTGAGCCAAGCCAAGATCCCTTACGTTCCCAGGTTCCAGAAAGTTATCTGACTCCTCTGCCCCTTTGCAAATTCAGCTGAGGTGTTTGGCCCTGGTGGTCAACCCACCCTGAGGTGCTGCCTCCTTGGCAGTTGGCTCACGCTCTAGGCTTGTACATGAGGCTGGAGAATAGTCAGGGGGAGAGGGGAGAGGGTGGGGGGAGAGAGAGCGGGTGAGACCCAGAGAGAAGAAAGAGAGAGAGAGGGAGACTGGGAGACACAGTAGGATGGGTTTCAGACTGAAAGGGGTCGATCAGGAAGCACTTGAACCCATGGTGGTGATTTCTGGGGTGGAGAGGATGACATGGCCCCTCCCAGCAGACTCTGCAAATCCTTGGACAACCAGGCCACAAAGCTGAGCACCCAGCCTCACCCCTCCCCAGCAGAGGACGGCTGGGAGAGGAGCAAGGTCTCTGGTCTGAACTTATGCATCTAGACCACTGGTGGGCTAGCCTCAGCAAAAGTCTATTTGCCTGAGCTTTGAGGGGCCCCCTGAGAAAGAACCCATCCTATGGGCTTGACCCATAACAAAGATTGGTCCTCTGCAGGCAAGGAGTCTGAATATAAAATCCCAAAGAGGAAATCCCCAGGGCACAAGTAGCTCTGGTCAGACGTTCCTCTAACAAGCATCACTATAGGAAGGGACAGAGATACTCGTCCTGGTTTTGAAACAGAACAGAAAGCAGCACTGGCTCCTTGAGGGCTTGGGGTCCTCAGCTTTGGAAGGAAAAGAAATACCCATCAGCGGCCCAGCAGGAGGCGGAAGGCTGGTGGATGGGGGTCCTGGCAGATGCCCTGTGGTGGTCCCAGACAGTGCTCACCCACATGCATGAGGCGTGCTCTGGACTTCTAGAAATAATTTGGGGCCACTTATAGTGGGGTGAAGCTCCACCTAAGCTGGTAGAGGTCAGAACTAGGGAAACTTGGGTTAGACTTCTAATGGGGTCCCACTTACGTGGGTGAGACCTGGGGAGAGCTGAGTTCCATTAGGAAAGTGAAAAGTAGGGACCAGCTAGCAAGGTAAGACCTGACCCCTCCCACAGAAGTCCAACCTGGGGACCTTTGTTCTGGAAACGTTTTCTCTTGAATCTTCCCACTTGTAGCAAGTGTCACGGGCCCTAAATGTCAGCTTTGGACAGGGGTCTTCCTAGTCTCTCCCCTCTGCCCGTGGCCATCTCAGACCCATCAAGACCCCTGATCGACCGCTACCTCTGAACACCAGGTGTGGGTGCATGGGTGTCTGAGCAAGAGAGAGGGAGAGAGCCAGTGAGGCGGCAGCCCCATTGCCCAGGTAGCTCTGAAAGACCAAGGTAAAAGACAGGAAGACGCTAAAAACAGCTATTTTATTGTCTACCTGATAATTTTCTGTAATTTCCGAATTACTTTCTGTAATTCCAAAAAGGCAAATGTTGGGACTTCCCTGGCGGTCCAGTGGTTAAGACTCCACGCTTCCACTGCAGGGGGCACGGGTTCGATCCCTGGTTGGGGAACTAAGATCCTGCATGCCGTGTGGTGCGGCCAAAAAATAATAATAAAATAAAAAAAGAAAGAAAAAGGTAAATGTTACTTTTTCTAAATTAAATGTAAAAAGTACAAATAAGCAGTACTTTTCACAAGTCTCTGTGCTTTCCCTATGGTCACTCCTGAGGTGTTTGAAGTTCTTTATGTAATAACCAGCAGGCGTAGAAGGCATCCTGCCTGGTTGTGACAGAAGCCGTTCGGCTGGGCAGGTCAAACTTGACCAATGTCTACCGCGTGGTACCCCACTTGGGGACAAGGACCTGTTGTGGAAGGAGACGGACATTAGCATTTTTCCCCGCTCACCTCCACCGACTCTCAGCTCATCCAGAGAGAGTGATTGACAGCCCCAAAGGCTGCTGGACAGCTATTTGAAAGAGGGGTCCACAGAGAGGCCTCCTCCACCTGTTACTCTTTTCTCTATCACTTCACATCCATAGGGGTCCCTAAGCCCCGGGAGAAGGGTCAGGTGCAAATCTGGTAAACCAAGAAGCCCTAGCAGTTGTCAACTTAATTAGTCTTCAGGAAAAATCTATGGATATATGAGCACAGAGGAGTTGCTATGGAGACAGACCCAGGAGGTGCACTTAGAACAGGGCCTCATCACATCACCTGATAAAAATAAGACCCAGGCTTTTTAATAGAATGAATTACTTAAGTTTTATATTTAACAGGGGACAATACCAAGGCTATTACTGGTTTTCAGAATATTTTAGGAATCCGAGCTGCCTGCTTCTGCATATGTTGGCAGCCATCATAGTGTATGCTTGGCTGGCCAGCATTTAGGAACTAGAAGGCCACGTGTCTCTCCCATCCTTGAGATGAGAGATGGTCCTTCTCACTTTGGGCTTGTCCTCCTTTAACTGGGTGAGTGATTTTCAATGTGTTTCTGAGAAAAGACTGTATTGTGCTCTGCATTGGCCCTTTGCATGTATTGTTGCTAATACATAATAACCCTATGTAGTAATGGTCTCATTTTGCAGATGAACAAACGAGGCTCAGAGAGGTTCAGAATTTTTCCAAGGTCACACAGCTAACAAGTGATGGAGTTGGGATTCAGAGCCAGGCGTCCCCCATTCTGAAGCCCTTTGTTTTATAAGATGCCAACCACGATCTCTGCCTGAAGAATCTAAATGAATCTAAAGAGAGTCACTATTTTTGTTGATATTTGACACGGACCTTGTCATGGTTTAATCTCTCCTCCAAAGTGGTCCCACAGTGGGTGGGTTCCAAGAAGAAATCCGCAGAGATTCTGACCCCCCGCTGATGAGCACCTCTCCAGTCATTCAAGGCAAGTGTTCATTTCAGACTAACTTCTTACCATCCAACAGGCTGCCAGGCTGCCTCTTCCTTAAGTCAGCACACCAGCATCATGAACACAACATCCCAAAGTGAACACGGGTAAGGGCGTGTCTCCGCTGCTCTTGCATGCAAGAGAATGTACCTGTATGAAATCTAGCTGGAGATCCAACATGACGGTTCTTTTTCTGACAGTTTTGCCTTTGGATTATTCAAGACCCTCCTACTTTGCAGAGAGATTCTTTCTTTTTAATTTTTTTTTTTTACTAGTTTTCTAACGAAGGCCTACCTATGCCCATAGGGTGCCAGTCTTTCCTTGTTGTGGGAAAGATGGTGCTGGTGATGATAAAGCTGGGTGTGAGGTAATGCAGGTGACAGGGAGGGGAAAGGTGGTAGGGAAACTAGGGGCCCAATGGTGAGGGCTATGCTAAGCAGAGGTTCGAATATTCCCTCCCCAACTCCCCACATTTTAGCAGCTGCAGGTAATGAGAGAAATCCCCTGGGCTTCAAGGGATCTGGGCAAAACGGACATGCCAGGCTTGGTGGAAATCCTAAGCAAGACATCAATCCAATGGACCAGGCAGAGGGGCAGAAGGCAGGTAGACTCCACAGACTGGAGGCCGGGACCCAGGCCAGGGCAGGAGCTTGGAATCAGAGCGGAGGGAGTGGGGTCTCAGGGCAGGCCCTGAGCAGTGTGCCTCATCCTAGGAGCTTCCCCAGGCTGCCCACAGCCTCCAGCACGGGCGCTGGGCGAAGCAGCCTGTGCTGTTGAAATAATGCCGTGAGGACCCTTGGCATGTAATGAGCTCAGCGGACTCCGTGCAAATCGAACTTCTACATCAGACCATCGCGCGGAGGTTCAAAGCACAGGCTTGGGGCTCAGGCCGACTTTATACGTTCTGGCTTTGCCACTTACTAGCTATGGTTACCCAGCACCTAAGCTCAGTCACTTAAGCTCTCCCCACCTCAGCTTCCTCATCTGTAAAATGGGAATGAATGACATCCGTCAGATGCCAAGGGTGAGCCCAGATAGGAAAATGGCCAGTGGCCACGGCAAGGGCCAGATGCAACTCCCACCCTGTTGGCTGGGTGAATTCCATGCCCGGGACGGAGAGCGCAAGACTGACCCTAGCCTTGCCTCCCTGCACGATCCTCAGGACCCTTGCATACCACACCCCCATCTCTGTCCTCTCTTGCTAAAGGGGTTCAGCCTTTCAGCATCCCCCCAGGCTCTGTGGCCCTCAACCACGAGCTCTTTCCATGAATAGGGTAACGCGTGTGCCCCGGTCATTGCCTGCCACCAAGACTGCCCCATCCCTGTCTTTACCCTTTGCCCTCTAAATGAGGAAGCCAGCGCTGCCAGGCCAAGAACTTCTGCCCAATTTGGGTCTTGGGTGGCCTCTGGCCTCCCTCTTGCCCGGGGCCCCTGGCCAACTCCTCCCTCCCCTCAGGGATGCTCGCCGCTCACTTCATTCCTGCTTCATAGTTGGAATGACAGTGGCTCCCAGCATCCCTGGGTGCCGGGGGTCTGGGGAGGCCGCCAGGCCCAGCAGCAGGTTAGTGTTACAGCCCTGGATGAGTGAGCCAGGCCAGCTGACGTCAGGGTGATGAAGGGCGGCGGGGCGGGCCAGGCTGCTGAACTATAAAGATAGGTCAAATCGAGCAGAACCAACTCGGGTCGGAGTGAGCGGGCCAGCTAGACCGCGTCCCCAAGCCATGGTCCGTACCGGCCGCGGCTCAGCCCGGGTCCCTCTGCTCCAGACCCGAGTGCCCAGAGCAGGCTTTCGTTTCATGTCAGCAGCCTTCAACTGCCTTCCAAAAATAAGCCCCTGCCGCCATGCGGAGGGGAGGAAAACAAGAAGGGCGGTATTTTTAGGGCCATTAATTCCGACCACGTGCCTGAGAGGCAAGGTGGATGGCCCTGGGACAGAGGCAGCTCATCACTATGTCCCGGGGAGCAGGACGTCTGCAGGGCACGCTACGGGCTCTCGTCTTCCTCGGCGTCCTCGTGGGCATGGTGGTGCCCTCCCCTGCGGGCTCCCGCGCCAACAGCACGCTGCTGGCTTCGAGGGGCTGGGGCACCCTGCTGTCCAGGTCTCGGGCTGGGCTGGCTGGAGAGGTTGCTGGCGTGAACTGGGAAAGCGGCTATTTGGTGGGGATCAAGCGGCAGCGGAGGCTCTACTGCAACGTGGGCATCGGCTTCCACCTCCAGGTGCCCCCCGACGGCCGGATCAGCGGCACCCACGAGGAGAACCCCTACAGTGAGTGCCGGTGGCAACCGGTTGGGAAGCTGGGGGCTGGGGCTCAAGCAGGGGTAAAGGATGGAGGGGCCTCGCCCTGGTGCCTGGAGCCCTGTTATGAAGGGGGAAGCGTTATTCTTACGGATGCCCATAAGTTTAGCCACCGCCCCTGACTCACTTTGACCCTGCCTCGTGCAGGCGTAAGTGTGCTGAGGTCCGAGCATCCTGGTGTCTTCTGCCATCACCCCACAGAGCCCCTGAGGCACTAATTCCTTCAGCATTACGGGCCCAGCCAGGGCCTTGTAGGACCACAGGGAACCCCCAACCTGGGGGAGCCATGAAACAAGGGTTGGGAGAACCGCTGAGGATGCTGGGACCGAATTAGACACATGCCGCTTTTTATTTAGCTCTTCTCTCTGAGAGGAAAGGCAAGTTGTTTGCAAAATTTCCAGCTGAAGCACATCCTTTTTTTATTTCAACTTGCCCCCTCTGTCCTACAAGCTGATGGGTTGCTGCCTAGATGGGCTCTCCCCAGGAGGGTGTAGGGCTGCAGGATCCAGCGTTTGCAAGATTTTTTTTGTTTGCAAGATTAGATGGGCTATTTGTTGAAACATGAGGCGTATACATTGTTACAAAGCTAATCAGAATTCACTTCCTTTACCCACGTCAGTGATGTGGTGTGATGAAGCCCAGATTCAAAGCTGACTTTAGGTAGATGCCTAAGTGGCCACTGCGAACTCTAACTCTGACGTCAGCACTTTCCCTTGCAGAGCTGGATTTGTAGCAGGACTGGCCGAGCCTGGCAGCCGATCTCCTACAGTGAGATCAAGGGTGGAGGTGATGGAGGGTCTGACTTTCTAGAAGCAGGGGGACGGGCCTAGATGCCCTTGGAGGGTCACCTTTAGGTTGGCGTCCTGCTGTGATCTGCACAAGCCTGGGGTAATGCAGCTCCCATTTCTTTGTCAGGCCTGCTGGAGATTTCCACAGTGGAGCGAGGCGTGGTGAGTCTCTTTGGGGTGAAAAGTGCCCTCTTCGTTGCCATGAACAGTAAAGGAAGATTATACACCACGGTGAGTTCATCAGGCCAGGGGAAGCTTCAGGCTGTACGAGGCCTGAAGATTACGCAATTGAAGAAAATAATGCAAAATCTTGAAGGGGGCGTGAATATTTATCTAGAATGGGTCGGGGGGTTGCTGTGGAAGGAGCTGGTGCGAGTGAAGGGCTTATACCTTCTTAGCTGCACGGTGAGTCAGCCTGTGCGCTGGACCATGTCTTCCCTGATCCCACCCACCGCCCCTGACTCACCTTGACCCTGCCTCGGTGCAGGCTTAAATGTGCTGAGGTCGTTTAAGACAGAAACCGTAGCTCAGAGGGCTTCTGGGTCCGAGGGAAACCCACGTTCTGGCATAAAGCTGTTTGTCCAGGCTTACGGTCAGGTCCTGAGCAGGAGAGGCCCAGAGAAGCAGGCCTGTCTTTCAGCCTGGGCACGCTGTTCCCACGGCTCACCCCCCGAGGCCCCCAGCCTGGAGCACAGCACGAAGCTCTTTTCCTCGCCTTCATCAGTGCGTGGACATTTTACTTTAAGGTTTTAAGTCCTCTGGTCTCTGATCCCAAGAGCTGGAGAAGCATCCTCCCCTAGGGGATATAAGACTCTCTTGGCTGGCCCCAGATCCCACCCCCTGCCTTCTCCCATCACAGGTCATCCCTGGTGGGGCGGGGTGGGGGGTGTCAATGCTAGCACTTTGGTTAACCTCACCAACTTCCATATTTACCGAAATCTCTGACCTCTCTGACCCCCTCGTTCCTGGGTCTCTCAGCCCATAATTTGGCATATTGCAAAATACGGGCTGGGAAAGCGTCCCTACGAAGGCAAAGAAACTGGGTGTGCTTTCGGCAGAAATAAGGTTAGAAAGGAAGACCTCTGAGCCGTGGTCAAGGAATAGCAGAGTGGCCATTTATGGGGAGGGTTTGGAGGGCTGTTCTACCTTTGCGTGGGGACAGACAGGATCCGAATGTGAACAGGGGCGTCTGGGATCGGTGCTGGGGTCCGGGGAGGCTGTCCCAACAGACCAGGGCTGTGAAATACCCAAACGGGGTGCTCGAGTGGCCTCGGCCTGTGATCTGCAGTGCTAGCACCTCTCCATTTGGGCTCGTTTACGTGGAGACAAGACGTGCATTAGAATCAGTGGGCCTCTGGAGACAAGCGCTGGAGGGGAGGCAGGCGGGAGCTGGAACTAGGGTCCTGGTCTGTACCACCAAATGCTCTCCTCCTTCTGGCCTGCAGGCATCACCTGCCGAGCCCGGAGACAGGTTTGCACACAGTCCCGATTCACCTGAGACCTGGGAGAGCCAGGTCTGCAAAGTGAGGATGAAGGTCAGATGCACCTCTGGGGGTGCTGGGGGATAGTGTGCTCAGAAAACATCCCCAGGGCACCTGACAAACAGGAGGTGCTCAATACAGGGGAGTCATTTATATTGTCTGAACACTGCCATAGGCTCTGCACCCCTCTTTCCTAGAGGTGGGTCTTGTGGGAGGGCCATTTGCATCCCCATCACCTTGGTAACTTGTTAAATGTCCAGATCTCTGGGGGCCTTCCTCAGAGATGCTTAGTCAGTAGGGCTGGAATGGGGACCTGCAAATCGGTTTGTTTTTATTTTTTAAGTTTCCCAGATATTTCTGAGGTGCAGGCAGGCTAGGGACCACCAGGCTACCTGGCTTTCCGAGGGCAAGGAATCCTCCCTGCCCCAGGGTTACACTAGCGCTGAGGGCTGCTGGGAGATGAAACAGCCATGAGATTGGGATTCTCAGACGCCCTTTTCACTGCTCTCTGCGTATGTGATGGAGAGGACGAAGCAGCTGGAACCAAGGAGGCCCTGGTGGAGTAAGTGCCCGCTCTGTGCGGCGGGTCGCCCCAAAGAGCCCCTTCCCTGCAGCCGGCGTAGTGCCTGGAATCCCGCTCGTTGCAGAGCCAGGAACGGAGGCTGTTGGCTCTGGGGTTCTACGCAAGGTGAATCTTTTGGAAGGAAGCACAAATTACATCAACCCTTATCTCTGCCACCTTCATTAACAAGCTATTTAGTATTTTTTTCTCCTTATCCCGAAAGAGATTGAACTGTGAGCTGGGGAAAGGGTGCAAAGAGAAGGTCGATGCATCCACTTCCCACTTGACACCTGGGGTCCCCGTAGGAGAAGCCGGGAGGCTGGGAACAGGGGACCTCACAGCGAGAGTGCTGCGGGTGGATAGAACGTTCCAGGAGCACGAGGAAGGGGGCAACTCTGAAGTGTGGGCTGACCCCTGATGTCGGTGACGCCCCTGACCCCTCACTCCTGGGCAGATGACTTCAAAGGGGGTCCGCAGGGCTCACTAAAGGAGAGGAGTCCTGGAAAACGGGGGCTTCCGTAGGAGAAGCCCCGCCCACGGTCTACACCCCAATCTCCCCCCCCCCCTACACACACACCCGGGAGCATCTGGCCCAAAGGCACCTTCTTGGAGGCGGAGATTGCCCTCCCTGGCGCCCCGAGCCCTGGCACCAGGTGCTTCTGAACCACCTATCCACTCCCTGCTACGCCCCCCAGGGGCCATTATCACAGTCTAAAATCCAATGCCTCCTGATCCAAAGAGCTGGGAAAACTCCCACTGGGTGATGATTTCATTCACACTATTTCCCTTTAAGCCCCAAGAGCTGCCTCCCCTCCCTGTGGCTCAGCTGCTATGGCCCCTCAGTGGGGTTTCTCCTGGGGGGAGGGGAACCATGCTGGGGGGGAAGGAGGGGGGAGCAGGGGCAAGGTAGGAAAATAAGAGCCAGGAAAACCCACCTAGGTGCCTCCCGCAGGTCTCATCCCTTGGAAAGAGGGGTGCAGAGCCTGTGGCAGTGTTTCGACAGTGTAAATAGCTCCACTGTTTTGAGCACCTCCTGTCTGTCAGACGCCCCGGGGATGCTTTCTGAGCACACTATCCCCCAGCACCCCTGGGAGGTGCATCTGGCCTTTATCCTCACTTTGCAGATGTGACCGTGGGTCTCCGGGGTCTCAGGTGAATCAGGGCTGTGTGCAAACCTGCTTCCAGGTTTAGCAGGTGATGCCCGTAGGCCAGCAGCAGAAGCGCACCTGGTGTGCAGACTAGGAGCCGGGTTCCAGCTCCTGCCCGCCCACCCTCCAGCTACTGTCTTACTTCGGGCAAAGTCTGTGACCCTCTCTGAGACCAGACCTCTCTCTGCTCTCTCTGATGTGGACCGAGGCAGGAATCAGTGAGTTCCAGTCTCCTTGATCTTTTTAAAATTTAAAAGATAAAAATCAAAGATCTCCACCTGGCAGTGGTTCTGTGAGAATCCCTGTGCTTTAGAATCGGTTACGCTTCTGAGCGATTTTGGTTTTACTAATTAGAACTGTGTCTCCGTGCTTTTCATCAATAGTACTATGACAACTGGCAAAGCACAGCATTTGTTTCATCCACAGAGGCCGTTGACCATTACCTAGGACGTTACAGTTGGGGAGGGGAGGACCAAGTCTTTCCCTCGCTCAGTTAGCTGCACCCCTCCCCTAGAGGAGAACGCATTCCTGAGGGGATGAGGCAAAGGGTCCCTGGTGTTAGACTATGTGGAAGGGCCGGGAGATGGGACCCCTGAGCAGGGAGGGGCTGGTGCTACAGCGAGGGGCCCGGGGGACCCTGCAGACGGTCTCACAAACAGCTTTGTCTGCAGCCCGCCTGCTACCCAGAGCGATACAGAAATGAGGAGCCACGATAGGCCTGGTGGAGACATCTTCAGACACTTCTAAATTGCTGGTGCGATTGTGTGTTAGGAACGGGGATTAGAACAGACAGATGTCTTCAGAGCCGGGAGATGTTATTTCTCCATTTCAGCTAAGGACCAGAAAAGTAGCAGTCAGGGACTGCAGGAGGAAAGGGTCTTAGGACAAGGAGTTTTCTGGTTTTTTCTCACCACCCGCCTCCTTACCCATCCACACCCCTCCCCAGCTCCCATGCACACACGCAGCCAGGAGTAACGGGGGCAAGTGGCCCAGGGCAGGCCTAGAAGGAAGAACTTTAAAGATAAAAAGACACTTTCATTAGTCCGGGTGACCTACTGACCAAAGACAAGATGGGATGGATGTCTGGTCCACCGCAGACTCTAAGGGGCATTTCCGCCAGAGGTGACTCACGCCGAGAGACACCCCTGTATGTACCCCCCTGCAAAACGCCCTTCTCCACTGCGAGAGCTAAATGCGAGAGTTTGGGTCCTCATAAGTCTGATTAGACCTATGTGGAATTGAAGACATCGTCATGCTGGGGCTTGGGACCCGGCAGGCCCAGGCAATGTGATCTGGGGGAATTCTTTTCATTTGTTCAAGTCATAATATACGGTAGCTGCTTTTATTAACATGTCGTTCACTTGGCTTTTCTCAGCAGAGCTCAGGAGCCAACGTTCCTGAGCCATGAGACTCAGCGCAGGGGCACGAATGGAGAGATGAATCGAGGGGCTGGTCCTGATGCCAGCTCGAGCCTCCGTGTGGGCAGTGGAGCATCGGGCTGCAGGGGGCAGTTCAGGGCCATGGTCTTGGCCTCGCCCCCAGCCGCGTGGCCACCTGAACACCAAGGATGGGGTGGAGAGGGGTGCGGGGAGGAACGGGCAAGGGCGAGGTAGAGAGGCTTCCATAGCAAACTTCACCCATTTCTCCTTTCTCACTGCAGATGGACACAGAATTCGGGGGAAGGCTAGGGACGTGAGGTAGGCTAGGGAAAGAAACAGAGGTCGGAAACTTTTTGAAAATTTGGGGTTGGGGGTTGAATAATCAAAATCTGACCATCAGAGAACAAAGCACAGTGTATATGCAACCACTGTCTTGCACATTTAAACAAATGTGTTTTAGGAGACTCAGACCTTAGCAAAGGCTGGATTCTTCAACTGGACACATTCTAGATCAGAGGATTGGGGCAAATGCCCTGAGTTTCTGGTCCCAATCGCTCAATTCCTCCCCTCCCCCACCCCCCACTCCCCCCAGGTCCTTCGCCCCAAGATCTGCATTCCTCTCTAGAGTTTGCAAACCACACGCGAAACCTCTCCCTTGACCACCATCCAGATCAGAAATGAAGTCTCCTGGAAACTGGTGGGCAGGTTGCTCTCCAGGGTCATAAACAGTTAGAACAGAGGGGAGAGAAGCAGGGGATGGACAGGGGGAAGGACAGGACCCGGGGGAGAGAACGGACCAGTCTCTGATGCAAAGGTTCTCTCACTCCCTTTTCTGGCCCATCTTCTATCCTGAATTCCCTTCCCGTTTTCAATAATCTACTAACATGACGAGGTAATACATGGACCTGGTTTAAGGGGGAAAACGTGCCGAAGAATATACCACGGAAATGAAGTCTCCCTCTCACTGTTGTCTTGAAGCCACCCAGACCCTCCCCAGAGCAGCCACTGTTGCCAGGCCCTGTGTACCTACCGTCCCAGGAAGTCCCAATGTCCCTGTGCATGTTCTCACACTGGCCTCAGTTTTTAAAACCACACGAACCGGGGCAGACTAGCCACACAATTTGAATCTTGCTTCTTCACTGAACAACATGCCTTGGAGACCGTTTCAAATCCGTGCGCAAGGAGGTTCTGTTTCTTATGGCCGAGAGTATTCCATTGGGTGGCTCTCCCATCACCGAGCTAACCACTGCCCTCCTGGTAGACACTTAGGTTGTTTTTGGTCTCTCACTATTACAAATGATGCCGCCGTACATGACTTTTGTACCTGAGTGGGAGTGAACCAGTAAGATAAATTCCTAGAAGTGGAATTCCTATCCAAAGCTGTAGTTATTATTTTATTCTAATAAATATTGTAAAATTTCTCTCTATAGCGGTTATAACAATATACACACCAACAGACAACAAATGAGAATTCCTAGTCCCCTTGCCCTCATCAATGAAAGCCCATTGTCAAACAGTGTTCTTTCTGCAACCTGACAATTAAAAATGTGATCACACAGTTATGGTTGATGTTTCTCTGTTAGGCACATGTTCTTATGTTTAAATGCTATTTGTATTTCCTTTTCTGTGAACTGTCTGTTCATAAACGTCCATTTTTCAGTGAGTTCAGGGTTCTGGATATAGTAGCAAAATTCAATCTATTGCAAAATATATTACAAAATATAATGCATTGTAAATATTTTTAATCCGGTTTGCTATTTATATTTTTATTTTGTTTAAGGTGATTATTCTTTTCCAAGCAGAAGTCTAATTTATTCATCTTCGTTTTTAAAATGCTTTCTAGTTTTTTGTGTCCTACTTAGAAAGACCTTTCTGACTTATTTTAAGGTTCTCTTCTCTTTCTCTCCCTTATTTACTTACTTACTTTATTACTTACTTTATTTATTACTTACTTACTTACTTACTTACTTACTGTGCCCACGCGTCTTGTGGTGTCTCAGTCTCCCCACCAGAGATTGAACCCGGGCCTTGGCAATGAAAGCCTGGAATCCTAACCACTCAGACACCAGGGAACTCCCCTTAAGGTTCTCTTTTTAACATTTAAATCTTTGTTCCTTTTGGAATTTATTTTAGTGTTAGGAATAAAATCATACATCAAACTTTATTATTATTACTATTATGATGATGATTATTAAAGATAGCATCCAGTTCTTCCGACACCACGTTTCGCCAGTGATTGGAAATGCCACTTGTATGTTATGTTCATTTCAGATCCACCTTTATTTTATGTTCCTGTTTGGATTTACTTCTGGACTGCATTTTGTTAGTTGATCCACACCAGACTATTAATCCATGTATCATTACTTCTACTCAACTTTTACCATTGATCCCAACTTTATTTTTCCCTTGTGCTGTTTCTCCAGAGTTTTGCCCATCAACAGCCTTAGGTCCTGTGGCTGCCCCGACCCCCCATGTCCAGAGAGGCCCCAGGGGTGCGGGGCCGGAGCCCAGTCAGCTCTGTGCCCTCCTCCCCCAGGCTCACCTCCTACTGCCACTCAGGCAATAAATGCAGGACTTAGAAGGTAAATTGTCCTGCAACCCACAGCAAGTTTTACAGGAATGATGATTCTGGGTAAGACAAAGTCTTTTAGTGCTTTTAATTTAAACTAACTCATGAATCAATTGGAGAAGCATCACTATGGCAATACAAATTATTTTTTATTTTACTGTGGGCCAGGCATTATGCCAAGGACTCTCCATGCATTATTTCAATGAATGCTCCCTCCAGGGCGAGGACGGAATTATTCTCACTGTTCCCATTTTACAGATGAGGAAGCTGAGGCTTCGGAGGTAAAATCATTTGCCAAGTTCACACAGCTGTGTAAGAGGTGAATCGTCACATGCTCTTTGCCTATTTTGATGAGTTTTTTTTTTCCTACTTTGGGACATTCCTTTCTTCATTCTACAAGTGTTTTTGAGCACCCATAACAAGGGAGATGAAAATTTGTGAAAACAGAGCTTCCTGGCATGGTCTTCAGACGCCAGTTGATGTGGCTGGTGGAAGCTCACAGGGTCATCTCAAGCAAATTAACATCACAGGAAGGTGCTCTGTACACAGTAACCCAGGGGCGTGAGCGGGAAAGGGAGGGTGCGTTCATTCAGCTGGGGCAGAAGGGACCAGCGACTGGTACTACCCGACGTGTCTCCTAAACAACGTCGCCTGTCCCTTGCCAGCTCTCGCTGCATCAGAGAGAAGCCACCCCTGCAGGGGCATCCGTGGGTGGCTGTGCCATTCCAATTAGACCATCATTCATTCAGCATCACGTGCTCAACAGGACACAGTCCTTGTCTCAGGGATCCGGGAGTCCCCTGGGATGGTGCACTGTTTTCCGTGCTGCCGGACTGGTCCACTCGGAGCCCCGAGGAGCTGGCTCATCCTCCTCCGTTCATAACAGGAAGAGGCTCTCGTCCACCCTACGGCTGACAAGGCCAGGTGCTCATAGTATAATTCCTTTTAAGAAGGTCAGGCGATACCCCTAGCACAGCCGCTTAGCCACTGAGTGGGTTTTTTATAGCCGATGGCCTCAGTCGGCAGGAAGGAGTCGGGTGTTATGCTCAGCTCTGTTTCGGTTTCATTCTACATTTCTTTAATGACTAGATCCCAGGCTTCCTGGCTCCCAGGGAGCGACCCCCATCGGAAGCCCAGAAACCCCTCCAGTCCGGGGCAGTGACCCGGGTGGGCTTGGGAGGAAGTGGCTCTCTTTTCTAGGAATAAAGGAAGACTTGGGTGATTTACTGGGGCTGAACTTGTTGATGTGTCCTTGGCACTGCTGGTCACAGAGGGAACCAGGTTCTTTCCCCCATAAAAGTTGCTGCTCCTCGCCATCTCTGTCCCTGCCCTTCCCTGGCGACCTGTGGACGCCCAGGAGGCACTGGGCATGTTGTTCAGTGAAGAAGCAAGATTCAAGTTGTGTGGAGAGTTTGCTCCAGTTCGTGTGGTGTTAAAAACTGAGGCCAGTGCCCCCCATTCTGGGCTCAAAGTCAAATCCGAGAATGGGCCCCTTTAAGGGGCAGCAAACTTGGCCCTTAAACTGGGAGAGACAGGGTGAGGGAACACAAGTGGAGAGACAGTGACCATATTAAACAGATGCGCTGGGAAGGACTTAGGAAGCCATGCATCTCGCCCTCCACTCGCCGCCCCCGCCCCCCGCAAACGCTCCGCAACCATATGGTTTGCAGAAAAGGGAATCAGGCTGGGAGGGGAGGCGCCTGCCCCAAGGTCAAACAGCTAGAGCCACCAGGCAAACCCCAGCTCTCTATCCTGCCGCACTAGGTCCTCTCGCAGTGGACTTGAGAAAACAGCTTCTTTTATCCTTCCCTGGTCCTTTCTCTGAATAAACCATCATCCCTGTTCTTGGGAGAAAGTGTCCGGGACTGGCAGTCAGGAGAACCCCCAGCCCCCTTGTGACACAGGCTGTCCACCCCCATCCCCGGGCCTGGGCTTCCTCATCGTGAAGGAGGGGAGGGGAGGGGGGACCATGAGAGCTAAGGCTCCCCTGTTCTCAGCTTCCATGTTTCTGCTCACCCAGGATGGCCCAGGGCTCCTGGAGGCTGTCTGACATGGGAAAGCGAGGGACCCACCGCAGACGTGCCTGCTGGGCCTCACGTATCACTGATGCTCTGCCGTTTGTCCATTTCTCTCACAGCCCAGCTTCCAAGAGGAGTGCAAATTCAGAGAGACCCTCCTGCCCAACAATTACAACGCCTACGAGTCAGACCTGTACCGAGGCACCTACATCGCGCTGAGCAAATACGGGCGGGTGAAGCGGGGCAGCAAGGTGTCCCCGATCATGACTGTCACTCACTTCCTCCCCAGGATATAAGGACCCTGAAGGAAGGCTCACAGGTGGAAAGCAATGTCTTTTCTGTTGGAATTTTGCACAAGTGAACAATTCCCCCCTCCCCCCGTGCCACCCTATTCGGGCTCCTTTTATGCCTGGGGGGACCTGAGTCGGTTCCCTTGGCCACCGGACCCCATGACACGTGACCCACCCAAGCGAGGGGTTGCAGCCGGCATCCTAGAATGGCAATGGATCCCATGCTCTGACCTCATCTGAGGAAAGACGGTCCAGAGACACTTGGGGGGTGGGACCTTGGACACAGGAGAAGGCAGGGAGGAAGCGTGTGTGTGTGCTGATGCGTATCTGTACATCTTGGTATATATCGTCAGAACCAAGGCATCTCGGAACAGCAGGCTCCTTCCTCCCGGGGTCATCGCTTCAGGAATCTGCCTGCAGGAATGTCACCTGTCAACCCAGCAGGATTGACACGTGCTCCCATTCTGCCTCTTTCCAATCACCTTTCCATTCAGAGGCCACTGACTGCGCGGGTTGCATGGAGGTGGGGGCAGCAGCTGTCCTCTAAGTGCAGGGAGGGCAGGGTGACAGGCAGTAAGATTTAGCTGCTGAGCAGAAGGAGTGGGCAGGTACTCTGGGCATCCTGCGTGTGAGGGCTCTGGGGACACTGGGACACATCGTCAGGGAGGCTGGGGGAGAAGGGATCCCCCTCTTGGAGGAAAGGGTAGAGCAGCGTCTCTGGCAGCGGGGGGAAACCTGCTCGAAGCAGCGGGAGAGACTGAGTGTTCTAGAGAGAGCCTTTCTGCCTGGAAGTCAGTGCTGCGCGTAGCTCGAGAACAAGCTGGGGCCAGGCTGCCTGCCCATAATTTTTCCTCACCTTGAACCAGGTCTTATTTTAACCTCAGATGACAGGGATCCTAATAATGGCAACCTCTTTGGCGAGGGGTGAGGGGGTACAAAATAGGCCACGAAGGAAGTAGAGAGGCTTTGGACTACAGATGCTAATTCCTTTCCAGCAATGTCCAGGAAACTCACCCAAGTTCTCATCTGATACTCTCACTTCCTTCTCGGGCGTCCTCTGCCACATGCGCTGGTGCCTGGGCGCAGCGGAATCGGGCATCGTGACCTCCGGAGGTTGCCCCCTCTGACCCCCCTACGGTAGGAGAGGAGTGATAATCCCGTGAAACAGAGCAGCCAAGCTGAAACAGCTCCTTGCCGTACCTTGCCTCCTTGCCTCCTGTCCTTGGAGAGTATTTAAAGAAGAGGTGCCCCAAGCGACTATAAATGTTGTCCTCCTGGAGCCTTCAGATTCCTGAACCATTGGAACGTTCCTAAACCTGAAACAAGAGAGACCCGTATCAGAGCACAGATATTTTCAGTGTCTGTGGCTTTGCAGAACGAGCTGACACCCTCTGCGACTCTCGGGGGCCCCAGCCTGCGAGACAAGCCCTCATCTGCTGCAAATACCTTCGCCTTTGACATACCTCTCTATTTGCAGAGGTGGCCATCTATAGATTGACCTGAGATGAGCTGAGGATAGAGGCTGGCGATCCAAGGAAGAGACGCCCTACTGGCTGCCTCCCCGCCTGGCACATATCAGGGCAGGTGCATGCTGGGGGAGGAAGGAAAGGCTGCACCACGGGGGGCGAAGACGGAACGGACAGTAAGAGCTCAGGACGAGAGTGCTCGAACCTTGGATAGAAACTGGACCGAGTTGAGGTCTTGGTCAAGCAGAAGGGGGAGTAAATTGGTCCATCTTGACTGCTCAGAATATTTCAAGTGTAGGTCTGCTTGGAGGCAGGGGACAAAGCTGATTGTTTTTCAGGAGGTCTTGTCCTGAGTAACTGGTCTTTTTTAACAAGGTACCTCGGAAACAGATGCACTCAGAACCTGAGCTGCATGTCAGTTCCAGATGAGACGTGGTGGGCGTGCAGGAGGGCTGGGTGGACGGATGGACCTCGATCTGGAGAGGAGAAGAAAGTCACAGGTCCCAAACCATTCATTCCCTTCTTCCCAGGTCTTGAGCTCCCTTGCAGGAGAGACTTCTAAAGAGAGTCGAGAGCCTTCGGATGGTTAGATCTTTCCTGCAACTCCCTAAAGGCTTATAAAAGTGCCCAAATCCTGACCAGGACTTTCCCCAAATGTCCACTCCCATCTCTCGTGTTAGGAGTGAGAATGAGAAACTCTGAAATCCCAAAGCCAGCCGGGCTTGATACCCGTCGCTCTAGCATACGGGTTGTCTAAGGTTGGCATCGCTATGGGCAGCTGGGCGTCTGTTCTCACTGGTACCAGGGCCCGTGCTGTACCAGTGGGTCCATACTTTGAAGGTCACCTCTGGAGGTAGGGACGCATCACTGAGTGTTTCAAATCCTTCCCATCCAAAGGAATTCTCCCAAGGGCTTTCTCTTTGACCTGTGAGTGACTTAGACTTAGGAAAAGTCCATCCCCATCCGCAGAAGTGGGTTACGGGGCGGGAACACAGTGAGATCAGCACAGGTGTGCAGAATCCTCTCCTAGCTGATCCCCATCTGAGTTCTGAACTCACCTGTCAGCCCCATCGGACCCAAAAGGCTGCAGAAGAGGTGGCAGAAGCAGGAGAACAGGGGTGTCCCCACCTTCCCGCTGAGGATGTACTAAGAATGACTTGGGTCTTCCCTCCCTCCCCCAGATCCTGAGCTTTGACCCTGGTTCATAGAGTTTTGTAGATAACTGGCCTCTCTTCCTTTCTGAACCTTCTCTAGCAGCTCCATGCAAAGGTGGGGCTCCAGGAGCCCAGAGGCTGCCTTATTCCCTCTTCAAGAGCAAACGATGAAGAAGAGAGCAACACACGTGCACCCCTTGAGATGGCTTCCCAGCTGGGACGAGGTTAGCTCAGAACAAACTGGGGGCCCAGGACCACAAAGAATCGGCACCCTCCTCGCGGGGCCATGGATAGAGCTCAGAGGAAACCAGAAAATGCCCTGCTAGTTCCTGCTGTTGACTACAGTGACCACTTGCTGCCTTCTAAGCCCTTCCCTCCCCGCTTCCCAGATGGGTTTGCACCTCCCTGGGAAAGCAGCTTATAGCTTTGTGATGGATACCCTGCGGTTCTCCTTCACAGCCTCCCCTCCGCCCCCATGTCCCCTGCACCTCCTGCGCACATAGCCCAAGCCCCTGGTCAGAGCCGTTCTATGGCTTAAGAAAAAGGGGATTTTCTCCTTCCTCCATCCAGGCTGTAAACCTCTCTCCTTAAGACGCACTGCTTTCTCCCCAGGCCTGGAATTCTCTCCCAGCCCCGTCCGACCCGGGACAGCTGGGGTTCTCCTGCTCAGGCTGGCTCTGGTCCTCTCTTGTCCAGGACCTCAGATCTTTCACATTCTGATCCTACAAGGGTCCGGGGGGAGGAAGGAAACACAAAAGGCCGTGAGCTGTCGGTCTCCTTCTCCCTGGGGTTGGACATCCATTGCCTCGGCCCACTTTGGACCACAGCCACTAGTACAAAGCAAATGCGTCTGGCCTCCAAGATACCAGGATGTCCTCTCTGCCCTCCCTTTCCTTTTTTGCCCCTTTTCAGTGGACACAAGCTAGAAAACTCCTACATATTTCTATCCCAATGCTTTCCCCCAAGGGCTCTGTGTCTGTTGCCACAGAGAAGGTATTCTCTGCCACCCGCCACTCGTGCACCTGTGAAGTGGGTCTCTAATACTTGCCCCCCACCTCTCCTCCCAGCAAGAACCCAGCCACTCGTTCTGCTACCTCCCAGGAAAACTCCAATGGTAGGAATGTTTGTGTCAGGGCCGGAAGGATGGATAGAAACACTTCAACCTGCACTTGCCCCTCAGCTGGTGTTTGCTCTTCCCAGGACGGGAGGGAGGGGTAGTCATGCCCAGAACATCCCCAATCTAGTCCCTCCTGCGGGTAGCTAACGCAGACCCACGTTTGGATGCCTCATGAACTACCAAAATTCCACCATCCGGACAGCCGCGTCTTTGCACGGGTTTCCCTTTCTGAAAATCCATCAGTACCTCAGGCTGGGTCCCAGGGCAGAGCTGTCCTCAAGCTTGGGTCTAGTGGGTAGGAAAACGCAGACTTTGTTCAGTCACGTGTTTGTAAGATGTGAGGCTTCTATTTTTTTAATATGTATGTGCTGTGCACAAACCGTATCGTGTTCCAGCAACAAAGGAAAAGCTCTTTTTATACGTTCCTCTAAACTGTTTGACTCCACCCCTCTTCCTCTAAACTGTTTGACTCCATCCCTCTTCCTCTAAACTGTTTGACTCCACCCCTCTTCCTCTAAACTGTTTGACTCCACCCCTCTTCCTCTAAACTGTTTGACTCCACCCCTCCTATTAAAACCGACGACGCATCTCTGGGTTGTGGTAGCGTCTCACCTGGGTTCTTCTTCACCCCTCAAGGAGGCAGGCGTGTTGGAAACAGAAAGCATGATGGCACGGTGCCGTGGACCTTTAAGGCCAAAAGTCACATGGGTCACTTCAGCCAGTGCCGTATTTTACAAAAGGGGAGTCTGGCCCGGAAGAGAGGAGGGAGATCCCGTCGACCATAGTGGGGCAGGAGCCCTGTTCCACCTTGTCAGAGCCGGTTAGGCACATTTCTGTGACTATCACGTGATTCACTCATCCACTTATTCACCCGTCAAGGAGTAGCTCTGGAGCAGCCGTCTCTGTGCTGCCTTGCGCTAGGTTTGGGGGTATGTGAGTGAACAAGGCAGAGACAGTCCTCTGGCCCCTCACGAGCTTGCATTAAAAAATAAAAATCACCCATGAGTGTGTTAAATCATATAGATTCCCAAGCCACACGCGCAGAGTCCAGGCCTGGGTGGGCTCAGGAATCTACCCTTGTGACACACACCCCAGGCCACCCTGACGTTGCAAAGCCCTGGCCTAGTAGGATGACTGGACTTGTAGGAAAAAAGATACCTTTTCATAGGTTAAAAGAAGAAGGCCAGGGAGTTTAAGTTTCTTAGCCAGGATTGCCCAGCCAGATGAGACCCCCTTCCCTCTTCCTGAGTCTCCCTTCCCCCGCCCCACATCATCAGCCTGGGAACCTCCCCACAGTGTGCTCCTGCACCCACCACCCACCCTTTTCTACCTCGTCACGCAGCCTCTGGGGGAGATTGCAACGTGCCTTCTGCTGAGTGATGCCGGGTTCTGAATAAACCCGTACGCTCTTGGAAGAGCTGCCTGGCCCCATGGCCTCTGCACCTCACTCCCATGTTTATTCATGCAGTTAATATCTCCGAGATCCTACTACGTGCCAGAGACCACACTGGGCCCTGCAATATCGCTATGACAAGTTATCTGTGGGCTCATGTACTAGCAAGGAAGACAGACATTAAAGAAAGAATTCAGCAAATAGTGATAAGTGGCATGAAAGAGAAAGTCCAGGGGTAGCACAGGGGCACAGAACAGGGTCCTGATCATCTGAGTGGATAAGGCAATCCACCCCAGGGAGAGCTGAGCTGTGAGGGGCAGCAGCCAGGTGTCGGGTGGGAGCCAGCAGTCAGGGGACGAGGGGTGCTCTGGGGGACGGAGGCTGTAGCAGGTGTTTGAAGGTGCAGGTGGCTGAGCGGGGAAGATGTAGCCCCTCTGAGGCTCTGGACCAGGGAGAGAGTGAGGAGAGCTGGGCAAGACGGGCCTCGAGACAGGTCTTTAGGAGCCATAGTACGGAGTGCCTGCTGGCTAGGATGAGGTGCTTGAATAATTTTTAATTTTGCATATCATATAATTCACCCTTTTCAAATATACAATTCAATGATTCTTAAGTACATTTACCAAGTTGTGTGACCATCACCATAAACCAGTTTGAAACCTTTCTATGACTCCAGTAGGATCCTTCCTGCACATTGACTCTGAATCCCCACCTCCCCGCTTCCACCCAGGCGACCACTAATCTGCTTCTGTCTCCACAGTTTTCCCTTTTCTATTTCATGCAAGGGAATCATGAAATATGGGGTTTCTTGAATTTGCCTTCTTTCACTTTAATCTAAAAATGAGAGCTCCTTGCTGAGTTTCAGAAGTGGCAGGACCGGACAGGGGTTTTAGAAAGGTCCCTGGAGCCGTCTTGTGCAGAATGACTCCAGGGAGAACAGTTTGGAGGCGGCTGGAGTCCCAGGCTGGAGGAGACAGAGGCTGCACAGCGCGGTGACAGGCGACGGAAAAGGGCTGTCATTTCTCAGTCCTGACTCCCCGGGGGCTCTCTGGAGTCTCGATACCGACCAGGGGTCCTGGCCTTCCCCAATCAGTAGAAATTGACCAGAGGCCAGACAAGAAATTCAGGCAAGGCTTTATTGGGGTCCCCGCTGCAGCAGGGGGGAGCAAAAAAAGTAACAAGTTCCTTTGCTCACTTGCTCTCTGAAGGGGGTAGAGCTGGTTCCTTATATGGGGTGAGAGCAGAGGTGTGTCCAGGGGTCGGGCTGGAGCGGCAGCTTAGGTGTTTTGCCCGCCTCTTTGTGGTGTTGAGTGAAGAGGGCATGCCCAGTGCCCTGCTTTCGCTCCCAGCTCTTCAGAAGTGGCAGTTGGGGTTTTTTTGGGTCTTTTTGTATCTTTTGGTCCAGAATTTGCCTCAACTGCACATGCTTGCAGTTATTTTTAGTCCCATACAGTTTCTTTGTACAGTAAGTCCCCTACATGTGAATGAGTTCCGTTCTGAGAGCACATTCCTAAGTCCAATGTGTTGGTAAGTCCAGCAGAGTTAGCCTAGGTACCCAATAACACAATCGGCTCTATAGTACCGTACTGTAATAGGTTTATAACACTTTTCACACAGATAATACATACAAAACAAACACAAAAAATAAGAAAGCATTTTTAATCTTACGGTGCAGTACCTTGAAAAGTACAGTAGCACCAGCACAACAGCTGACACACAGGGGCTGGCATCGAGTGAACAGGCAAGAAGAGTTACTGACTGGAGGAGGGAGAGGAGGTGGGAGATGGCAGAGCTGAAGGGTCGCCAGCAACAGGAGACGGAGGAAGCTGCAGTTTCACTCATGCCTGACATTGACGGAACACACATTCGCATCTATGAAATTTCGCAGCTTGAAGGTTCATGTATAAGGGACTTACTGTGTTTTGCTGTTCCAGAAGTCGTTTGTCCAGCTGCAAGCAGAGCAGCACAGGGTGCCAGGTCCCAGGCCTGTCTCAGGCTGAAGCTGATTCTTCTGAAATGCGGGAACCAGCCCTCACCATCTTCCGAAATGAGTCTCTAGAGATATCCTTCTCTCTGTCTGACACTCGAATCCCTCCATGGACCCACCAGGAGGCTCCCTTGAGGGAGTCTGTGTCGGTCACTGGGGCCCCGACGCCAGCAGGATGACACAGGCGAGAGGACCTCATTCAGTATCATGTGCTTGACCCGGACGGCTGCTACGCCTCCTTCCCTCGGGTGTGAAGAGAAAGAGCTGGAATGCCAAGACGACACACTAAGAAGAGGTGTCCAACTGCTTAGGATGTGAAAACAATATCCCAGGGATATTCCGGACTCGGTCCACACTCCGTCAGACTCCCCTACCGCATTTCTGTCTATACTACAGAAATAACGCTTGGGGTGGAAACCCCGAGACCTGCAAAATCCTCGGTTGACAAAGGTGCTTGTGAAGGAATAAATACATGTTTTTCAAAAAGATTTTTAACACAAAACTTTGGACACTCCTCCCAAAGAGTTTCATGCTCAGTTTAAAAAAAAAAATCAGCCCAAATACTCCATTTCTTGAACGTTCCTCCTTTGTTGCCCTGAAAGAGAGGAGGGAGACTGTCGACTGGCCCTTTGGGAGGCTGCAGAGCCGCTCGCCCGTGGCTGCAAATACCGACGGTTAATCGCTACTTCCTCTTACGAGGAACACGAGAGACCTCCCACCCGGTTCTGGTGGGACGCCCTCCACCCAGCCGGCCAGCACATGTCCCCACGAGGCAAGGCTACTCGGGGTTTCCAGGGGCCACAGGGACAGCCTCTCCCTCCCTCTTGGAGCAGCTCCCAGCCCGTCTGGGTCTGCCCGGCTGCCTTCACAAGATGCCACAGACTCGGGGGCTCGAGCAACAGACCTTTACTATCTCACTGTTCTGGAGGCTGGAAGTCCAGGATCAAGCCCAGCAGAGTCCTCTCTTCCTGGCCTGCGGACAGCTGTCTTCTCATTGTGTTGTCACGCGGCCTTGCCTCTGGGCGCACACGTGGAGAGAGGAAGAGAGAGCATTGGTGTCTCTTCCTCTGCTTATAAGGACACCAGCCCTGCAGGATTAAGGTCAAGCCCTTATGACCTCATTTAACCTTAATCACCTCCCTAAAGGCCCCGTCTCAAAATATAGTCACACTGGGAGTTGGGTCTTCAATGTACGAATTTGCAGGGGACACACTCAGTCTATACAGTGTCCGCTGCCGCCTGGAGATGTCTGACCCCAGACATGCTGTCATCCTAACAGAATTCCAGAGGGAGATGGTCAGTCATTCCATCTACTGGACCCCAGGGGGTCTGTTCTAATCACACCTAGCCCTAATCCGGAGGCCCAGTTTTTTTGAGCGGGTAAGATAGGCAGTGCCCTCTAAGGGAATGGCTGTCGGCTGGGGGTGACATGGCCTCTGGTAACTTCTGAAGACACTTTTGATCATTGCGAGTTGGGGTGCAGAGTGTGTAGTGCTACTGCTTCTAGCGCGTAGAGACCAGGGTTGCTGCAAGACATCCTACAAGGCATAGCACAGCCCCGGACCACAGAGAACGTTCCAGCCCTAAACGCCAGTAGTGCTGGGCTTACGAAAGCCTGCTGCCAGGTGTGGCCCGCCTCTTACTTGGCCTGAAATTCTCTCTCTTTTTTTTTTTTTCCGGCCACATCACACGGCTTGAGGGGTCTTTGTTGCCCTAACAGGGCTGGAACCCACAGCCTCAGCAGTGAAAGCATGGAGTCCGAACCACTGGACCGCCAGGGAATTCCCTCACTTGGCCTGAAATTCTTCGCTGACTCTCACTGGAGACCCAGAAAGGCTTTTTTCAGGCAGAAGGGCTGTGAGAGGAGCGTCAGACGGCGTTATCAACCTTCACACCTCCTTCCCATCTCCAGGAAGTGCTGTGCAGAGGGGATCAGGCAGTGGTTGATGGAGAGCTGTCCAGAGGGGAGGGTTGGCAGATGTGCCCTGAGGAATTCACACCTGGGTGTCACGGAAGCGTTTCTCAGTCTAAGGTAAAGCATGAGGGGCAGGTGACTAGGCCCCAAGGGAAATGACGTGAAGACACCCCACAGGTCCCCTTCTCTTCCCTCTCACAGCACCTTACTCAGCTCAGGCCCCCCCCTCCACCCCCCCACCCCGCATCCCAGCCAGCAGGACTCTTCTTACAACTTTGCCCATAAATTGTTCTTGCCTATATAATCGAAGCATCTTCATTCAGTTTTCAAAGAATACTGTTTATTTTCATTTCCTCAAGATTATAAAATTAACATTATAAAAATAACATGTTCGCAGTAGAAAATTTAGAAACCGCAGGAAATGAAAACAATCACCTCGTCGCTCATAATCGCGCTCCCCCAAAGGCCACGGCTGTTAGGATTTTGTTGTGTTTCCCTTCAGCCTCTCGAGTATAAGACAGAGCTAGCACAAGCACGGCTGATGGGATGCTACGGAAAAGCCGTTTTATCTTCGTCTCAAAGCCATAGGGTCATTTCAAGTTGCAAAAACACCTTTTTCTTTAAAGGTTTTTTTTTGGGGGGTTTGTTTGTTTGTTTTCAAGCTGCAAAACACAGCTGCAATTCAGAAACTAGAACATCAGGTAACACGGAATAATCTGCACTTTGTTCTTCCTTCAGAAATGAGAGCTCCCCTCCCAGCTCCAGCGTGTCGGGCCCATCTCTTCTCTCCTCCTCCGGCACCTCCTCCCTGACTTGTGGGCTGCGGTTTCTGGCCCTTCTGGTGCAGAAGGGAAGCCGGGAGGAAGGGTAGGTCAGCGGCAAGGCTCTCAGCTGAGTGGCCCTGTCGTAAGCTCTCTGGGTCTAGTAAGTGCCTAAAACTGAGTCTCTCTCAGACTCTCAATCTGTCTGTCTGTCTGTCCCTCCCTCTCTCATTAGGGGCTGCTTTAGATTTTTCAGAGACCCTCTGTCTCTGGAGACCTCTTGCCTCTAACCTCCAGGACCCAGTGAGTTCATCTTTTTTTTCGAGGGGAGCCCTTTGCCCCCTCTTCTCCCAGACCCCTTGAAAGCCAGCAGTCCATCCGCAGCCCCCTTCTGCCACATCCCATTACCTCTCTAAGCATCTGTATGGGACCCTAAGTCCCCCCGCCCCTCCTGTGTGGCCCACAGCCAGACCCTGGGAAACACGCAGACAACCCTGGCCCCTCTGAGCTCTGGGGGTGAAGGGGGAGCCCAGAGCAGCCCACCTGCCCATCGCTCTTACCGCTGGAACAGTTTGGTGGCCCCTCTGTCCTGCCTGGGAGACTATCCAGGCAGGAATCGCACAGCTGCCCTCAACCTCAGGGACAAACGTCCAGCCGTCTGTGGGATCTCACCTAAATCTCTCCTTTGACTTAAGGCACTCCAGGCCCACCTAAAAAGCCCCCTAAAAAGGTTACCCCTAAAACCCACTTCTCAAAATCCTCTTACTTCCCGGCCCTCAGTACGGAGGAATCCCATGAATTCGTGAGCCGTGGCCACCAATGTTCTCTGGCCTTTTCCATTCTTCTCCATCCGACCTGCCCACCCAGGTTACTGCGGGGCCTCTGATCTCCAACAGTGCCAGGAAGATAACACATCTGGACATTTTTATGGTCTTCTGTTCATTGTTAATTGGAAAAACCCAGCCAAACAACAATAGCAAAGCAACGAAAAATAAATAACACATAATTCTTGATTAAAAACATTTTAAATCCATACACAGCAATTAGGAGGGTGGAGGGAGAAAGGTAACAACATTTGGAGAGTAATAAGAAATAACATTCATTATATTTTTAACCCTCTTTATGGATCTAAATGTACTTTTTCCTTGATAGAATGTGTTATGCACTTCTTGATTGGTTAATAAAATTGTGTTTGCAAAACTTAGGATGTAAAAAAAAAAAAAAAAAAAAAACTTAGGATGTAAATATTTTGTAAAGAAGGCAAAGAATACTCAACGGAAAAAGCTATTTCCCCATGTTTTCCAAATTTTTGAAAAACTCCTAAAGTTTTCAAAAACTTCCAAAAAAATTCTTTTGGTAACTTTCATCCAATTTTTCTCCCATAATTCACATTGTCATTTACCCTTCCGGCTGAGCCCTTTTCATTTCTTCTTTGCGTTTGTTCCTCTGCCCTGCGGGGTCTCCCAGGTGAAGTCAGGGCCATCCATCGTCAGACCTTTGGTACCGCCCCCTTGTGGTCACTTCCTTAATAACGACGGTTAAGAGCCAGTGAACACCGATGGTGAGTTGGGACTTGGATGCTACTTTTAGAAATGAATAGACCGTAGTCCTTGCTTAGAAAGAGCTCACAGTCCTGAATGGAGGAGTCACCTGCCCAGCTGACGCTGCTTTCAATCGGAATACATCTGAGGTTGCAGAGGAAAAGGTGACTCAGCAGAGGGGATGGGATGGGAAGACTTGCGAAGAAAGGCCACTGGGGCTGGGACTGCAGGATGGCAGACACGTGGAGAGGAGGAAGGGCTGTGCTAGGTTCACAGAGGGGCCTGAGCACAGGCTGAGGTCAGGATATAATGACACACGGGAGGTTCCGCTTAGTAGGGGGTTAAAGTGTAGACTTGGGGGGCGGACAGGTGGAGGTGAGGTCAGGGCTTAGATGTGGCATTCAGAAGCTGCCCCATCTTAGGCGGGTTATTTAAGCCTCAGTTTCTGCTTCCATAAAAATGGAGAACGTGAAAATTGGGCATAACGCTAGTGCCTATCTCACAGCACCCTTGCAAAGGTTAAATGGAATAATACACGTGAAGTGCTTCGCACGGGACGCGGTGTACGGACGCGTTCAGTAGGTGGCAGCTGCGGAGGGCAAGCAGTTCAGGGTGTCCTAGAGGGTGGAGGCGTGGACAGGTGTGGAGGGCAATGTAAGCTGGAGGCACACCTCGAAGGCCAAGCTCAGGAGCCCCAGATTATCCATAGACAGAGGGGAACCCCCGCAGGGCTTCAAAGAAAGTGGCCTGATGAGATCCTGCCTCAAGAGGAGGATTCTGTGGTGAGGGTAAAACAGTGAAAGCAAGGAAGCTACTCATTCATTTAATACTCAAATGTTTATTTACAGCCTCCCAGCTTTAAGTCAACGAGCTTGTGCTTGTGAAGGTCACTGAACTGCAGAGAGAGCGGCCTCTGCTGCTGGGAGCTTTCGTTCCGATGGAGACAAGATGGCCACGAAATCCCCACACAATATACCGTTATCAGACGTCAGGGGGAGGGCGACAGGGGCACGCATGCGGGGCTAGGACGGAGAATAACCCGGGGAAGTGAGTCACTTCAGCTCCTGCGCCTACCAGGCAGAATCAGTGTGCAGAGGCAAAAGACGTGATGTGTTAGGAGTTTGGGTTTAGCGGATACACACTACTATATAGAAAATAGATAATGGAAACCTGGTAAGGGACTTCCCTGGTAGTCCAGTGGTTAGGACTCTGTGCTTCCACTGCTGGGGACGAGGGTTCAATTCCTGGTCAGGGAACTAAGATCCTACAAGCTGTGGGAAGTGGCCCACAATAAAAATTTTTACAAAACCCAACATGTTAAGCATCTCATAACATGCTTTCATTATATTAAAACATACCAGTGTTGTTTTCTAAGGAATAATACTCCCAAAATTTTACTGGCTATTTCTTCAACTCTTTTTTGTTTGGTGGAAATAAACTGACATTCCTCCAAAAAGAAAAATAGATAAACAACAAGGACCTACTGTACGGCACAGGGAACTATATTCAATGCCTTGTAATAACCTATAACAAAAAAGAATATGAAAAGGAATATATATGTGTATGTATAACTGAATCACTTTGCTCTACACCTGAAACTAACACAATATTGTAAAGCAGCTATACTTTAATTAAAAAAATAAAAGAGAGAGAGAGAGATGCCAGCAGAGTTTGTGAAGCGCAGATCCCTAGAGAGGTGAGAACGATGTGCTGCTTCCTCTTTCCTGGCTCATCCTGGGCTCTTAGTGAATCTTTGAAGCCTTTGCCCCCAGGTACCCTGGCGGTTGACTCATCTGATCCCCCCTCAGTCTTTCCTGTGGCTGGAGAGAATCAGCCAGCTTTAAAATGCCATGGAAGCCAACCTCCTGTTTATGACCCTCAGCCTGGAATCCAACCCTGTTTTACATAAAGCAAAACGCATTTTTCCCATCATATACACCAAATTCTCTGACCTGGGTGTGAGTCCAGGAAGCACTGTACTTTGTTTGGTTTGTAACTTTCCAAGAGCAACTCACCATTTTGGAAAACCATCTCTTGACTGTGCCACCCCTGGTACTGATTTCATCTGTTTAATGAAACCTTGGTCGCTCCCACATTCACAGTGGTTCCCTCTTTACGTACGTACACCAACATACTTATTTAACCCTTATTCCAAATGTCAAAAAGGCACATAATTTTTAGTTGAAAATTTTCTTGCTACTCTTAAATCCAAATGTATCCATTATAAGTAGGTAGCAGCATCTCAGTACTCCAGTATATCTGTTAATGTAGCAGCGCCTGAGTATTTAGATATCGCTTTAGTACTTTAAGTTACTTTCTTTTTATTTCTCCTACAGTTGTGGCAGTATGTTGGTTTTTTTGTTTGTTTGTTTTTTTTAGGGCAAGAAAAGGAACATGATGATAGATAGAATTCTTATTTTTAAATAATATTACATACAGATTATTATCAATAAATTTGAAAACTTGGAGTAAATGGATATTTTCAAAGAAAACATGAAATAATTGTCTCAACAGAAGAATAAAACACAAAGAGATCAATAACCACTGGAGAAAACAGAAATGTAATTTAAAAATTCTGTCCCTGAAAAGGCGTCAAGAAGATTCAGATGGTTTTACAAGTGATTTCTAGAAAAATGTTAAGGAAAAAAAGTGATTTCTGTTTTAGACAAACAATTCCAGATCGAGTACAGAAAGGTGAAAAGTTTTCCTACTTCATTTTACAAATTAAATATGACCATGTTGGGACTTCCCTCGTGGTCCAGTGGTTAAGAATCCACCTTCCCATGCAGGGGACGTGGGTTCGATCCCTGGTCAGGGAACTAAGATCCCACATGCTGCAGGGCACCTAAGCCCACGTGCTGCAACTACTGAGCACATGGGCCACAACTAGAGGGCCTGTGCACCTCAACTAATGAGCCCGCATGCCGCAGCAGAGGAACACGCGTGCCGCAACGAAGATCCTGTGTGCTGCAACTAAGATCTGATGCAGCCAAAAATAAAATGAATAAATAAATATTTTTAAATATATATATATATATATATATATATATATATAACCATGTTACCAAAACTGGAGAAAAATTGCAAGTTGACTAAGACAGTTATTGACAGTAGGATTCAGAAATGCAGATGAAAAAATCCTAAACCAAATATTAGCAAACCAAATACAGCACAATATTAAATATATATATCTGTATGTTGATTTTTTTTGAATGGTGTGTGTAAGTTATATTAACTAGGATTTTGCATTATGATCGTAAAGACGGTGTTCTAAACTATTTGTTGTTAGAAGAGCTGTCTTGTGTGATAGGGTAGAGAACTGCTGTGTTAGTTCATTTAACTAGAGAAGGGACAGGTAAAGCTCTCAGAAACTCCAGTGAAAATGACTGGGGCAGATGACAGCTGTTGCTGAAACGATTCACCCCTGCCTCCCTGGCCTGGTGGTTTCCTTGTAAGGTTTGTCTGAGCAAGTCCGTCTGGTCTGAATTTAGCTGGGCCCAGGCTCTTTACAGCAAGGACAAGGGAAGACATCCTTATAGTTGCTCATGAAAATTCATACCCTGTATCCAGACCCCCGCACTCATCCACTACACTCCCAGGCTGAGACTGGGGGCAGGGAAAGCCCCCCAATTACAGGGAATGAACAGGATTCTCCTGATGGTTCCTACTGGGGATAGCACACAGGCTGTCACAGCCTTTGACCTCAGCTGAGTTGTCTGGGCTGAATTTAAGTCCCTCGGGGAACAGGCCAAATTAGTCCACAGCGAGGGAGCATTTGGTATCTTGGTTAATTCTTTCTCTGGAAGCAGGAACCTGGACTATTTATCAATCTATTAACTTCTTCATCAGCCGTAAAGGATGTGCTGGCTGTTCACACGGGTACAGCTCTGAGCTGGGCTGTATTTATACAACTTCCTTCTGAGACGTGTTCCATGCTCCTTGAGGACATTAGCTCATCGCGGCAGGGGTGGAGGGAGGAAAGAGGGACCAGGATGCTGGTGTTCCCCTCTCCCTTTAAGGCAGAGGGATGCGCCCCCCACCTCCCACCAGAGGCTGGGAGACTGGGCTCCCTGAGCCTCTGTCCAGGGTGACTTTGACTGAGTCACCTAAGCCTCCCCGGCACTGGCACTGAACTCCTGGCCCCCACCCAGGAAACACAGCCTGAGCTTCACAGAGGCTTCACATCCACAGCTACCCGGACCCCCGCCGGCTGCAGCTCCCTCCAGAGCTCTTTTAAGGACACTGCAGGACCTCGAACTGAATTCTTTTTTAAAAATTGTGGTCAAATATTTATAACATGAAACTTACCATTTTAAGCATGTTCAAGTGTATATAACGGCTCAGTGGCAAGAAGTACGATCAGACTGCGGTGCAACCATCACCACCATCCAGCTCCAGAACCTTTCCATCTTCTCAAACCGAAACTCCGCATCCATTAAACAATAACCTCCCATCCCCCCACTTCTCCCGGCCCCTGGGAACCTCTAGTCTGCTTTGTGTCTCCAGGCATTTGACTATTCTAGGTACCGCATGTAGATGGAGTCATACAACATTCATCCTTTATGTCTGGCTTATTTCACTTTGTCTTCAAGATTCATCCATATTGTAGCATCAGCCTGAATTCTTTTTTTCTTTTTCTTTAACATCCTTATTGGAGTATAATTGCTTTACAGTGGTGTGTTAGTTGTTGCTTTATAACAAAGTGAATCAGCTATACATATACATATATCCCCATATCTCCTCCCTCTTGCGTCTCCCTCCCACCCTCCCTACCCCACCCCTCTAGGTGGTCACAAAGCACCGAGCTGATCTCCCTGTGCTATGCGGCTGCTTCCCACTAGCTATCTGTTTTACATTTGGTAGTGTATATATGTCCATGCCACTCTCTCACTTTGTCCCAGCTTCTCCTTCCCCCTCCCCATGTCCTCAAGTCCATTCTCTACGTCTGCGTCTTTATTCCTGTCCTGCCCCTAGGTTCTTCAGAACGTTTTTCTTTTCTTTTTTTTTTTAGATTCCATATATATGTGTTAGCATACGGTATTTGTTCTTCTCTTTCTGACTTACTTCACTCTGTATGACAGACTCTAAGTCCATCCACCTCACTACAAATAACTCAATTTCGTATCTTTTTATGGTCAAGTAATATTCCATTGTATACATGTGCCACATCTTCTTTATCCATTCATCTGTCGATGGACACTTAGGTTGCTTCCATGTCCTGGCTATTGTAAATAGAGCTGCAATGAACATTTTGGTACATGACTCTTTTTGAATTATGGTTTTCTCTGGGTATATGCCCAGTAGTGGGATTGCTGGGTCGTATGGTAGTTCTATTTGTAGTTTTTTAAGGAACCTCCATACTGTTCTCCATAGTGACTGTATCAATTTACATTCCCACCAACAGTGCAAGAGGGTTCCCTTTTCTCCACACCCTCTCCAGCATTTATTGTTTGTAGATTTTTTGATGATGGCCATTCTGACTGGTGTGAGATGATACCTCATTGTAGTTTCGATTTGCATTTCTCTAATGATTAGTGATGTTGAGCATCCTTTCATGTGTTTGTTGGCAGTCTGTATGTCTTATTTGGAGAAATGTCTATTTGACTCTTCTGCTCATTTTAGGGTTGGGTTGTTTTTTTTTTTGATATTGAACTGCATGAGCTGCTTGTAAATTTTGGAGATTAATCCTTTGTCAGTTGCTTCATTTGAAAATATTTTCTCCCATTCTGAGGGTTGTCTTTTCATCTTGTTTATGGTTTCCTTTGCTGTGCAAAAACTTTTAAGTTTCATTAGGTCCCATTTGTTTATTTTTGTTTTTATTTCCATTTCTCTAGGAGGTGGGTCAAAAAGGATCTTGCTGTGATTTATGTCAGAGTGTTCTGCCTATGTTTCCCTATAAGGGTTTCATAGTGTTTGGCCTTACATTTAGGTCTTTAATCCATTTGGAGTTTAAGTTTGTGCATGGTGTTATGGAGTGTTCTAATCTCATTCTTTTACATGTAGCTGTCCAGTTTTCCCAGCACCACTTATTGAAGAGGCTGTCTTTTCTCCATTGTATACTCTTGCCTCCTTTATTAAAGATAAGGTGACCAGGTATGCATGGGTTTATCTCTGGGCTTTCTATCCTGTTCCATTGATCTATATTTCTGTTTCTGTGCTGGTACCATGTTGTCTTGATTACTGTAGCTTTGTAGTATAGTCTGAAGTCCAGGAGCTTTATTCCTAGAGCTCCGTTTTTCTTTCTCAAGATTGCTTTGGCTATTCGGGGTCTTTTGTGTTTCCATACAAATTGTGAAATATTTTGTTCTAGTTCTGTGAAAAATGCCATTGGTAGTTTGATAGGGATTGCATTGAAACTGTAGGTTGCTTTGGGTAGTATAGTCATTTTCACAATGTTGATTCTTCCAATCCAAGAACATGGTATATCTCTCCATCTGTTGGTACCATCTTTAATTTCTTTCATCAGTGTCTTATAGTTTTCTGCATACAGGTCTTTTGTCTCCTTAGATTGGTTTATTCCTAGGTATTTTATTCTTTTTGTTGCAGTGGTAAATGGGAGTGTTTCCTTAATTTCTCTTTCAGAATTTTCGTCATTAGTGTATAGGAATGCAAGAGATTTCTGTGCATTAATTTTGTATCCTGCCACTTGACCTAATTCATTGATTAACTCTAGTAGTTTTCTGGTAGCATCTTAAGGATTCTCTATGTATAGTATCATGTCATCTGCAAACAGTGACAGTTTTACTTCTTCTTTTCCGATTTGGATTCCTTTTATTTCTTTTTCATCTCTGATTGCTGTGGCTAAAACTTCCATAACTATGTTAAATAAGAGTGGTGAGAGTGGTCAACCTTGTCTTGTTCCTGATCTTAGTGGAAATGGCTTCCGTTTTCCACCATTGAGAATGATGTTGGCTGTGGGTTTGTCATATATGACCTTTATTATGTTGAGGTAAGTTCTCTCTATGCCTACTTTCTGGAGAGTTTTAACTTTTTGTCAAAAGCTTTTTCTGCATCTTTTGAGATGATCATATGGTTTTTCTCCTTCAATTTGTTAATATGTTGTGTCACATTGATTTGCACATATTGAAGAATCCTTGCATTCCTGGCATAAACCCCACTTGATCATGGTGTATGATCCTTTTAATATGCTGTTTGATTCTGTTTGCTAGTGTTTGTGTTGAGGATTTTTGCACCTATGTTCATCAGTGTTATTGGTCTGTAGTTTTCTTTTTTTGTAACATCTTTATCTGGTTTTGGTATCAGGGTGATGATGGCCTCATAGAATGAGTTAGGGAGTGTTCCTCCCTCTGCTATATTTTGGAAGGGTTTGAGAAGGATAGGTGTTAGCTCTTCTCTAAATGTTTGATGGAATTTGCCTGTGAAGCCCTCTGGTCCTGGGCTTTTGTTTGTTGGTAGATTTTTATTTTTTAATCAAAGTTTCAACTTCAGTGCTTGTGATTGGTCTGTTTATATTTTCTATTTCTTTCTGGTTCAGTCTTGGAAGGTTTTCCTTTTCTAAGAATTTGTCCATTTCTTCCAGGTGGTCCATTTTACTGGCATATAGTTGCTTGCAGTAATCTCTCATGATCTTTTGTATTTCTTCAGTGTCAATTGTTACTTCTTTTTCATTTCTAATTCTGTTGATTTGGAGGGAGTCTTCTCCCTTCTTTTCTTGATGAGTCTGGCTAATAGTTTATCAAATTTGTTTAACTTCTCAAAGAACCAGCTTTTAGTTTTATTAATCTTTGTTATCTTTTCCTTCATTTCTTTTTCTTTTTTCTTTTTTTCTTTTTTCTTTTTTTTTTGGCTGCATTGGGTTTTCATTGCTGCTTTCTCTAGTTGCAGTGAGCAGGGGCTACTCTTTGTTGTGGTGAGAGGGTTTCTTGTTGCAGTGGCTTCTCTTGCTGCGGAGCACAGGCTCTAGGCAAGCGGGCTGCAGTAGTTGTGGCATGTGGGCTCAGTAGTTGTGGCTCGTGGGCTCTAGAGCACAGACTCAGTAGTTGTGGCACACGGGCTTAGTTGCTCCATGGCAAATGGGATCTTCCTGAACCAGGGCTCGAACCTGTGTCTCCTGAATTGGCAGGCAGATTCTTAACCACTGCACCACCAGGGAAGTCCTTCATTTATTTCTGATCTGATCTTTATGATTTCTTTCCTTCTGCTAACTTTGGGGGTTTTTTTGTTCTTTCTCTAATCACTTCAGGTGTAAGGTTAAGTTGTTTATTTGAGATTTTTCTTATTTCTTGAGGTAAGATTGTATTGCTATAAACTTCCCTCTTAGAACTGCTTTTGCTGCATCCCATAGGTTTTAGGCCATCATGTTTTCATTGTCATTTGTTTCTAGGTATTTTTTGATTTCCTCTTTGATTTCTTCAGTGATCTCTTGGTTATGTAGTAGTGTATTGTTTAGCCTCCATGTGTTTGTATTTTTTACAGTTTTTTTCCTGTAATTTATATCTAGTCTCATAGTGTTGTCATGGGAAAAGATACTTGATACAATTTCAATTTTCTTAAATTTACCAAGGCTTGATTTGTGACCCAAGATATGATGTATCCTGGAGAGTGTTCCATGAGCACTTGAGAAGAAAGTGTATTCTGTTGTTTTTGGATGGAATGTCCTATAAATAGCAATTAAGTCCATCTTGTTTAATGTATCATTTGAAGCTTGTGTTTCCTTATTTATTTTCATTTTGGTTGATCTGTCCATTGGTGAAAGTAGGGTGTTAAAGTCCCCTACTATTATTGTGCTACTGTCGATTTCCCCTTTTATGGCTGTTAGCATTTGCCTCATGTATTGAGCTGCTCCTATGTTAGGTGCATAAATATTTACAATTGTTATATCTTCTTCTTGCATTGATCCCTTGATCGTTATGTAGTGTCCTTTTTTGTCTCTTGTAATAGTCTTTATTTTAAAGTCTATTTTGTCTAATATGAGAATTGTGGCGCTCCCTGCAGTTGGCCATGTCAGACTCGGAGCAGAGCTTAGACTTCCTGATGGAGCAGAAGCTAATCCACATGAGGAGATTTGAAAGTGATTTTACCCTCTAACTCAGTAATTCAACTTATAGGAATCTACACAGAGGAAATAATCAGAAATGTGAATAGAATTTATGTGCAAGAATATTCATCAAAATGTTATCTGTAGTGATAAAACAACCTGAATGTCCAACAGCATGTAATAGTTAAACAAACTCTGATAAAGCTGCTGGCTGCTTAGAGTGGTTTTCTCTTGAGGTGAGAATATCAGGAATGTTCATAAACATGAATGTTTTACAGCAAGCATGTGTAAGTTTGGTGATATGGAAAAAAAGATGATAAATAATAAAAAATAATTATGACTCTGAAAAACTTTAATGGTGTGGGAAGATACAACACTGAGTAAAAAAAGGATGGTACCATACTAAATATGTCATATAATATCATTTACATATGTGGGGAGGGGATTTCAGGAAAGAAACATTCCAAAATGTTAGCATTTGACATTATCTCTGGGGTATGAGATTATTGATGATTTCACTCTATTTTTTTCCTGAATTTTCCAAGGCTCTAGAATGAGCATTTTCCTCTTTTGTAATCATGAGAGAAATGAAAGTTATTATGCAAATAGATTGGTGCAAGAAGAGGAGAAAATGAAGCAAAGCCAAACATCACTGCATATCAGGCAAGCAGGGGAAGGGAGAAGCCTGTGGCTGACCTACAGCAGGCACTGTTGGTTGCCTTGCTATGGAGCCCGGTTTGGCTTGGATCAGTAATGTGCCCAGCTCCAGGCAAAACACTCACTTGCTCAGCCCCTCTGTAACCAGAAGTGGCCGTGTGATGTGTTTCTGGCCAGTGAGACGTGAGCAGAATTCTATCCAGGACTGTGGGAAGCAGCTCCTTCTCTGTTTCCCTTTTATCCCTGCCTTGAAAATGTATATGACGCCTGGAGCTGGAGTAGCCATCTTTCAACTTCAGGGTAAAGGCTGAGGAATCACAATGATGTCAGACCTGATGTTGACACTGAACCATCACCAGCAGGCACCTACCAATGCTTTCTTATTACGTGAGAAAAATACCCCTCTCTGTGTTTGAGCGCTTGTGAGTTGGGTTTTCTGTTAATTGTAATGGAATACCTAATAATTTGGAAGAAATGACCAAGATTTGTCATTAAGTGGTTTAAAAAAAAACAGAACACAAAATTATTTGTAAAGTTGTTTTGGTTGTCTGTTTCTACATAGCAAACCACTCTTAAACAACAATCAATCACTGGCTACTCCTCACAATTCTGTAAATCGAGAATGTGAGTAGGGATTAGCTGGGGGGTTCTTCTGCTCCACATCACCAGAAGGGGTCAGGTACTTGGTTGCATTTAGCTGGTGGCTGTGCTGGACCAGAAGGTCCAAGAAGTTTTCACTCACATGCCTGGCGCTGTGGCTTCTCTCTCTCTTGCTGGGTGGCTTAGACTTCCTCACAGCATGGTAGTCTCATGGCATTCAGAATCTTTATAAGACAGCTGGCTTTCAAGAGGGAGCATTCCAAGCATGCCAGAGCAGAAGCCACATACCTCTTGAGGCTAAGGCTTGGAAGTTATACAATATCACTTGAGCCATAATGTACTGATCAAAATAAGTCATGGGGCCAACTCAGGTTCAAGGGGAGAGGATATAAGCTTTGCCTCTCGATACAAGGAATGGTGAAGAACTTGAGGCATATTTAATCCACCACAACAGTGTTATCACGATTTTAAAAATATGGTTATATGTATTGAAAAAAAAAAAACCCAGAAGGTAGAATAGCCCTGGTACAAGACATTTAACAAAATGTCAGAAGAGGAAGGAGAGCTAATCTAACAAAGACCCGTATAGACTTTTCAGTGCTATCCTCAGCCTCATCCCCAAACCCAGAGCAAACAGAGTGGCTCAGATGTGAATAAATAAAAAGAAATGACATGAACATTATGCAGACATTCTACAGAAGTTGAGTGAAAGAAAGAGGAAAGAAGGAAGGAAAGAAGAAGAGAGGAAAGAAAAGAAAAAAACAAAATCAAAGGAAAGAAAGAATCATGCAAAAGACAGACAACTAAGTCAGTTTGGAAGAAAACAAAACGCAAGGAAAAGAAGGAAATCCTTCATAAGTGTTACACACTAAGAGACAACCTAAAAAGAACTTGTATTCAATAAAAACAAGAACTCAAAGATGAGATGAGAAAACAATATAATAAGACAGAAGAAGAAGAAGAAGGAGGAGGAGGAGGAGGAGGAGGAGGAGGAGAGGAAGAGGAAGAGGAAGAGGAAGAGGAAGGAGAAGGAGAAGGAGAAGAAGAAGAAGAGGAAGAAGAAGGAGGAGGAGGAAGAAGAAGAAGAAGGAGAAAGAAGAGGAGAAGAAGGAGAAGTAGCAGCAGCAGTTGGGGGGGAGGGAGATTGTAGAGCAAGGAAGCAAATAGAGAAGCAAAGCAAGATCATTATAGAATTAATAGATAAGAAACAGAATAGATATGCTGCATATGAGAATATTTGTTAATGGAAAGGCTGAGCCAGTGCCAGTGAATACAGAAGATAAAGACAAGAGCTAAAAGCAATTAGAGAGAAAAGAACAGATATGAAGGACGGTGAAGACAACTCAACATAAGATATTTGGTACCCCTGAGGTAGAGAAGCCAAGAAATGAAATAGAATGCTAGAGATATAATACAAGAATTTTCCCTGAAACACAAGAAGAATCCAATCTGCAGATTGAAATAAACACTCTGGTTCCATGAGAAACTGAAGCTTTGACACCAAGAAATATCCTGTGAACTTATTAAACCTTAAGAATTCTTCATACATCCTGAAGATGATACAAAATGTTAAATCAATTAATATAACTCAAGTATTTAAAATGGTTAAACATGTAACATATTATATTGTACATCAACTATAGTTTTTTGAAAAACTGAAAACAAATGGTTAAACAGTGCCTGACAGTTCTTTCAAGTATAAAATCTAGGCATAAAAAGTCAAGCTGACCTCAGACATCCAAGAGCATTATTTAACTGATAAATAATGGAGCAATATTTACAAAGTTTTGAGGAAAAGAAAATGGTACCCAAAATTATAATCATCAAGAAGTCATTTAGTATAAAAGCCAAAAAAAAAAAACCCCAGAATTTATCAAACCTGAAAGAACTTAGGAAGACAGAACCCAGCAACTCTACCTGGGATGGGGGGGAAGCTACTTTAATAACATTTTACATATTAAAATATGAATCCAAATAAAAATTCAGAAAAGGAGAAACAGCTGAAAGAGTACAGGCGATAAACACTAATACCATTAGATACTGACTGAAGACTAAACAATCGTAGAACAAATTTTGACAATGTAAAATTAATAATATAATTAACAAAATTAGGGAGTTGTGAGGAGAGCGCGGACACATGAGAGATACTGATTATCTTATTTTTCATAGCATTTACCCAATCGAAACCGCCGAATTTAAATCAGTGAACAAAAAATAGATAGGCGATGATTCTAACCTCTTAATGTTTTTCATAATATTTTCATAATCTATTTTCTTAAATGTGGAAGGATTTTATCAAAACAATATCTCTTGTGCAAATGACACATTTAACTGAAGTTCACCAATTCCCTCACCACTTTCAGTTCCATTAAATCCAAGTAATAACGAATTAAAACATTTTTGTGTGAAAAGTAGAACATGTAGTATGATCCCATTTTTGTAAATATAATTCTGTTAACATTTCTACCCATTCTTCTGTCTATATAGATACACATGGAGATTACTACCATAATGTTCATTCAAGGGTGGAGATCCATGGGCGGCAGGGTTTTTTTAACTTTGTTCTTTTAGTTTTATTCTTTGTTCATTTTTTACTTTATTTTCTTAAATTATTTATGACTAACTTATTTTCATAAAACAAAAAAAAGTGTTCAAGAAAGGAAGATCAGAAGAAAATACACTGAATTGTTATCAAATAATTATTCATGTTCAGAGAGAGTATAGGTATTTTTTTTTACCTCTCTACTTTTCTATAGTTTCCAAAGCTGCTCATCTTTCAGATCTCGGTCCTCCATCATTTCCTCCTGGTTATTCACTGACCCCTATGCCTGGATGGGACCCATTGCCGTACCTTCTCCTGGGTCTGTGTTCCACCCCTACTGCAACATTTATCACACTTTAATGCGACTTATAAAATTGTCTTTCTTCGCTGCTAGACAGTAACCACTTTGAGAGCAGAGGTCATGTCTATCTTTTTTTTCTGATAAACTATCACATAGCAAAGCTACTCAATAAATATTTATTTGATAAATGTACATGCTGAAGTTATATCACACAGCAAATATTATAGCAGCACACAGCAATTGCCTTCTATCTTCTAAATTCAATCCTCTGGTTTTGCCAGACTTATCAAGCTGTAAGGTACATGGACAATGGAAGGAGAAAATCTTTTTTTTTTTTTAAGAATTAATTTTTTAGAGCAGCTTTAGGTGCACAGCAAAATTGAGAAGAAGGTACAGAGATTTCCCGTACACTCTTTGACCCCAACATGCACAGGCTTTCTCATGATCAATATGCCCTACCAGAGTGACACATGTGTTACACATGATGAACCTACATTGACACGTCATCATCACCCACAGACCACAGATTACATTAGAGTTCACTCTCGGTGTTGTTATAGAGTCTCTGGTTTTGTACAAATGTATCAAATGATGTATATTCATCATTATAGTATCACACAGAGTATTTTCACTGCATTGCCCTAAAAATCCTCTGTGCTTTGCCTGTTCATCCCTCCCGCCCCTAATCCTGATCCTTTTACTGTCTCCATAGCTTTGCCTTTTCCAGAATGTCATATAGTTGGAATCACACAGTATGTAGCCCTTTCAGATTGGCTTCTTTCACTTAGTAATATACATAGAACGTTCCTCCATTTCTTTTCATGGCTTGATAGCTTATTTATTTTTAGCGCTAAATAATATCCCACTATCTGGATATACCCCAGTTTATTTGTCCATTCATCTACTGAAGGACATCTTGGTTTCTTCCCAGTTTGGGCAATTATAAAGTTGCTATAACATCCATTTTCAGGTTTTTGTGTAGACATTTTTGGATAAGTACCGAGGAGTGTGATTGCTGTATCATATGGTAAGACTATGTCAGTCTTGTAAGAAACTGCTGAACTGTCTTCCAAAGTGGGGCTACATTCTCACCAGCATTTGGCACTGTCAGTGTTCTGAATTTTGGCCAATATAGTAGGTGTGTAGGGACATCTTATTATTGTTTTAATTTGCATTTCCCTGGTGACATATGATGTGGGGCATCTTTCTGAATGCTATCCGCCATCTGTATAGCATCTTTGGGTGAGGTTCAGGTCTTATGCCCAATTTTTAATCAAGTTGTTTGTTTTCTTATTGATGAGTCTTAAGAGTTATTTGTATATTTTGGATAACAGTCCTTTATCAGATGTGTCTATTGCAAATATTTTCTCCCAGTCTGTGGCTGGTTTTCTCATTGTCTTGACTTTGTATTTGTCAGAGCAGAAGTTTTAACTTTAATGAAGTCCAGCTCACCAATTATTTCTTTCATGAATGATGCCTCTGGTCATGTATCTAAAAAGTTATCACCAAACCCAAGGTTATCTAGGCTTTCTCCTATATTATATTCTAGGAGTTTTATAGTTTTAAAGAGAAAATCATTTTTAAATTCAAAATGTAGCCCTTGATTTCCCATTTCCCTGATTGGAGAAGACAGTCAGTCACACATTAGCCCTGTAAGTCCTCCCAAAGTGAAAGCCTTATGATTGGAACAAATGTCAAAACTGGCAGTGATATTCTTTTAAATTTTTTCTTTTTGTGGTCCGATAAACACATCATTTTGCTCTTGAATTTCTTAATTAATCAGCTTGGACCATCACCTTATGGCCCTTCCTATTAATGTCTCTCCAAACTTTAAAGGAGTGTCCACACTCTCTACTTTCATCCCCTCATTTCTTGTTTTGCCCTCAGTCCACACAATCTGGTCTCCAATCCTACCCTGTTGAAGCAATTCTTTGCAAAATCATGAATGAAAAATTGCAAAGTCTGGTCCCTGAGCTTGTGTGTCCCCTCTGCAGCATTTGGCATGGTTCTTCATGCCCTCTTTCTGGAAATCTTTCTTCCTCGGACTTTCCCAAGACCCCACTCTCCTTTTGTTCCTCTCCTCATTCCTGATCATTAAGAACACACACTGATCTTGACAGGGAGCTGAAGACTTCCTCTTTATTCCAGCCCTGGGAATGGAATCTCGGATGTGAGTCAATAACAAAATGGGCTTCTTCCTCTGAGGGGTATACCCTGGGGTCCTGACGCTAGCAGCTGGAGCTCTTCAGTAGAAGGAATAAATAAACTGTAGCTGGAAGCGGCATCACATTACATCACATCATGCTCTTCTCTGCCACTAAGATCTCTTTTGTTCCTTCCTTTCTCTCTCTACCTCCTTAGACACCTGGCGGGCATCAGGACAGGGCTGGAGGGAGGAGAGACCAGATCAGCTCTGCTCCAGCCTCTCAGAGAGGGGTCTTCAGTTCTTCCCTTTATTTAAATGTTTTCATTCATTTCCTTCTTTGGGGATTGGAGAGGTAAGACCCCAGGTATCAAGGGCAGAATGGGAGCTTAGAGGAAAGAGGCCAAGAAGAAGCTGCCTTTGTGTCAGTCAAGATCTCAAGTTAAAGTTAGCGATGCCCTTGAAGCTCACACACTGCCTAGGACCACTCACTGGTGTAGAAGTTCTGGCTCCTAATCAAGACGGTGCATTTGCCTGTGGTGTCTTCTGCACATCTTCAATCAGGAACCCACTGCAATCAGAGGTAGTTAATCCAGGAGTCAGGAACACAAGCTTCTCAGCAAAAACTCTCTGAGTAACATTTCTTGATCTCAGTTGTCAGCTTGTTAAATGTCATCACCCCCCGGATACCCAGGGCCCCCCTTTGCCAGTCCACGTGCTCTCCCTTGGTGGCCCAACCTTAAGATTGCTTCCACTACAACCTGCATAAAAACAACTCCCATGTCTCTACCACCACGCCTGATCTCTCTTCCCCAGAGCCACACACCTCCCAAGGCCCCCAAACCCACCACCCCCAAACTCATCATCTCTCCTACCAAACCTACTCCTTTCTGGTGTTCTCTAAACTGGGGATGATTTTTTTTTTTTTTCAAATAAATCTGATTCTTGTATGCACAGCGTACAGGTGTGAAAGCCCTCCAATCCTGGGCCCAGGCAAACAAATGCATGAGGAGCAAAATCCTGTGTAACCCCCTCAGTGCTGTCCTCCACCCCCATCTCCCTCTTGAATTGACTCCATTCCACCCCCGGCCTCCAGTGGTCCCAGTTCACCTTAATCCTCCCACCCCCCGCGGGATTGCAGTTTCCTGTTGACAGAATCACCCATCAGGCTCTGCCTGCCTGCATGACTAAGTCCCCCTTCCGAGTCTCCCTCACCCACATCTTCTGATGCTGTCCATGGGGCTCTGGGCCTAGCGTAATGTGGGCACACACCTGCGTTACCCATCTTCTCCTTCAGAGACGGCGGAGGGGGCATCAACGCCTTGGCATCTCAACCCGACAACCTTGCCAGCACTGCCCTGCACAGTTCCAGGGACAGACAGATGCCACCCCATCTCCAGCCAACCCCCAGGGGCCCTGACTCAGCTCAGCTGAAGACGCCCAACTCAGAAACACAAGGGTCATCCTTGACTTAACCCCCCGTGTACAATCAATCATTTCTTCTTGTGAATCTTCTTTCTAAAGATTTCTCATAACCCTATTTTTTTTCTAGCCCCAAATGAGCCCTGTTTTAGTCCAGTCTATTACCATTTGTCATCTAGAATATAGTTGACGCTTGAACAATGTGGAAGTTAGGGGCACCGACCCCTTGTACGGTCTAAAATCTACGTATAATTTTGACTCCCCCAAACTTAACTGCTGATAGCCCCCTGATGCCCAGAAGTCTTACTGACAACATAAACAGTCAATTAACACATATTCTGTATACGTATTATGTGCTGTATTCTTGCAATAAAGTAAGCTAGAGAAAAAGAAAATGTTATTAAGAAAGTCATAAGGAAGAGAAAAGACATTTACAGTACTGTAATGTATTTATCGGCACCATAAGTTTACAAGATGAATTGCCCGTCTATACCTACCTCAATGTTGTCTTATATGATACAAAACACTGTAGATGTTATACGTGTTACTAACGTTACTAACACTGGATATCAAAAATGAAAAGACAATGTGAAAAAGACAATGTGTTATACCTGTTATACAGGTATAATAATGCACGCACAGATAACGAAGATGCAGCAATAGGATTGCTTTAGAGTCTCCTAGTGTAATCAATACCATTACAAAGTTATAACACAGTAAGAAAACTAAGACATTATTAATTTCATATTAAATATCACTCGACTTATGCCTCTGTAGGAATAGACTAGTATCTACAAATATGAAAAGATATTTTATGCATTCATGGCAAGACTTTTTCTTAATTTTTTCAATATTTCTAGACTATGCAGTTCATCTTCAAGTTTTTTCAAATTGTCACAAATCTCCAAAAATATTTCCAATATACTTATTGAAAACAATTCACGTATAAGTGGACCCACGCGGTTCAAACCCATATTGTTCAAGGGTCAACTGTATTGTGAAGTTTTTCTAACTGGCCTCCCTACATATAGTCTTACCCCTCCTCAGATTTATTCACCACACCACTACTAGTGATCATCTTTAAACCCACATTTATTTATTTATTTATTTGGCCAGACCACGTGGCTTGTGGGATCTTAGTTCCCTGACCAGGGATGGAACCCGGGCCCTCGGCAGTGAAGGTACAGAGTCCTAACCACTGGATGGCCAAGGAAGTCCCCTTAAAACACAGCTGTAATCCTGTTGATTCCCTGCTCAAAATTTCCAGGGCGTCCCCCTAGGCTGAGACTATAATCTAAATTCCTTAATATGTCATCCAGGTGCACGTGTAATCCGTCTCTGCCCACCTTCTCTTCTCATTTCTCACTGCTTCTCACCTCCTTTTATACTGTGGTTAGATTGAAATTCTCACAGCTCTCCAAAGATGCTATGTCCCTCCACAGCCCTGCATTTCCACATGTGATGTCCCCTTTTACAATAATCTCTCCTACAGCATGCCTTGCCCACGTGGCTAGCGCTTCCTCCTTCAAAACTCCACTCTGCTGTTGAGTCTTCTGGAAGGCCAGCCTGACGTCCCCTGGCCAGTTTCGAGGCTCTTCCTGCTGCTTCCCAGAGCTTTCCAAACACACCTCCCTTGTGGCCCAAGTCACACTCAGGGGAGTTTTCTCTTTGGCAGGCACAGGAAGGCAAGAATAGTGGCTTCACCCACTTACCTCTGAACCTACCACAACAGCTGGTGTATATTAGGCACTCAGTATATAGTCACCGAATAATTGGATAAAGATTCAGTCCACCTCACCTTGAAAGCCCTTCATGCGGGTGGGAATGGAAATATAATACAATATGCACACACTTATTAGAAACCGTTGGGGACCAGAGCAGCTATAAGGAATGGGAGGGAAGGTTGAGGACCTACTATGAATCAAGCACTTTGCATATGAGGTAGACAGTGTATCCCCATTTTACAGACATCTTCACTAAGCTCTGAGACCATGTAACTTGTCCCAGATGGCAGGCAGTAAGAGGGCAGAGGCTGGAAACCCCGGATGTATTAATCAGGGAGTCGGAACACCCATGCTGTATAGCCCATCCAAAGAACCCTGGTAGGTACCACCTCACCTCAGGATTCCCCAGTTGAGGAAATGGGTACAACTCATTGGCTGTGAGACATTGGGTCAGTCAATCACCATTTTTAGGTCTCAATTTTCTTCTCACCTACAAAATGAGGGTAATAACCCATGTCACCTCTAACGCAGAGCTGAGACCTGAGGTGAAGTTTTCTTTTTTAAAAAATTTTATTTATGTTTTTTATACAGCAGGTTCTTATTAGTTATCCATTTTATACATGTTAGTGTATACATGTCAATCCCAATCTCCCAATTCATCACACCACCACCCACCTCCACTGCTTTCCCCACTTGGTGTCCATACATTTGTTCTCTACATCTGTGTCTCGATTTCTGCCCTGCAAACCGGTTCCTCTGTACCATTTTTCTAGGTTCCGCATATATGTGTTAATATGCGATATTTGTTTTTCTCTTTCTGACTTACTTCACTCTGTATGACAGTCTCTAGATTCATCCACATCTCGACAAATTACCCAATTTTATTCCTTTTTATGGCTGAGTAATATTCCATTGTATATGTGTACTACAACTTCTTTATCCATTCATCTGTCAATGGGCATTTAGGTTGCTTCCATGATATGGCTATTGTAAATAGTGCTGCAATGAACATTGGGGTGCATATGTCTTTTTGAATTATGGTTTTCTCTGGGTATGTGCCCAGTAGTGATTGCTGGATCATATGGTAATTCTATTTTTAGTTTTTTAAGGAACCTCCATACTGTTCTCCATAGTGGCTGTATCAATTTACATTCCCACCAACAGTGCAAGAGGGTTCCCTTTTCTCCACACCCTCTCCAGCATTTGTTGTTTGTAGATTTTCTGATGATGGCCATTTTAACTGCTGTGAGGTGCTACCTCATTGTAGTTTTGATTTGCATTTCTCTAATAATTAGTGATGTTGAGCAGCTTTTCATGTGCTTCTTGGCCATCTGTATGTTTTCTTTGAAGAAATGTCTATTTAGGTCTTCTGCCCATTTCTGGATTGGGTTGTTTCTTTTTTTAATGTTGAGCTGCATGAGCTGTTTATATATTTTGAATATTAATCCTTTGTCCATTGATTCATTTGCAAATATTTTCTCCTGTTCTAAGGGTTGTGTTTTTGTCTTGTTTGTAGTTTTCTTTGCTTTGCAAAAGCTTTTAAGTTTCAGTAGGTCCCATTTGTTTATTTTTGTTTTTATTTCCATTACTCTAGGAGGTGGATCAAAAAAGATCTTGCTGTGATTTATGTCAAAGAGTGTTCTTCCTATGTTTTCATCTAAGAGTTTTATAGTGTCCTGTCTTACATTTAGGTCTCCAATCCATTTTGAGTTTATTTTTGTGCATGGTGTTAGGAAGTGTTCTAATTTCATTCTTTTACCTGAAGCTGTCCAGTTTTCCCAGCACCACTTACTGAAGAGGCTATCTTTTCTCCATTGTATATCCTTGCCTCCTTTGTCATAGATTAGTTGACCATACGTGCATGGGTTTATCTCTGGGCTTTCTATCCTGTTCCATTGATCTATATCTCTGTTTTTGTGCCAGTACCATGTTGTCTTGATTACTGTAGCTTTGTAGTATAGTCTGAAGTCTGGGAGTCTGATTCCTTCAGGTCCGTTTTTTTCCCTCAAGACTGCTTTGGCTATTCGGGGTCTTTTATGTCTCCATACATATTTTAAGATTTTTTGTTCTAGTTCTGTAAAAAATGCCATTGGTAGTTTGATAGGGATTGCACTGAATCTGTAGATTGCTTTGGGTAGTATAGTCATTTTCACAATGTTGATTCTTCCAATCCAAGAACATGGTAGATCTCTCCATCTGTTGGTATCATCTTTAATTTCTTTCATCAGTATCTTATAGTTTTCTGCATACAGGTCTTTTATCTCCCTAAGTAGGTTTATTTCTAGGTATTTTATTCTTTTTGTTGCAGTGGTAAATGGGAGTGTTTCCATAATTTCTCTTTCAGATTTTTCATCATTAGTGTATAGGAATGCAAGAGATTTCTGTGCATTAATTTTGTATCCTGCAACTTTACCAAATTCATTGATTAGCTCTAGTAGTTTTCTGGTGGCATCTTGAGGATTCTCTGTGTATAGTATCATGTCATCTGCCAAGAGTGACAGTTTTACTTCTTCTTTTCCAATTTGTATTCCTTTTATTTCTTTTTCTTCTCTGATTGCCATGGCTAGGACTTCCAAAACTATGTTGAATAATAGTGGTGAAAGTGGACATTCTTGTCTTGTTCCTGATCTTAGAGGAAATGCTTTCAGTTTTTCACCATTGAGAATGAAGTTTGCTGTGGGTTTGTCACATATGGCCTTTATTATGTTGAGGTAGTTTCCCTCTATGCCCACTTTCTGGAGAGTTTTTATCATAAATGAGTGTTGAGGGCTTCCCTGGTGGCGCAGTGGTTAAGAATCCACCTGCCATTGCAGGGGACATGGGTTTGAGCCCTGGTCTGGGGACATCCCACATGCTGTGGAGCAACTAAGCCCATGTGCCACAACTACTGAGCCTGCGTGCCACAACTACTGAGGTCTGCGTACCTAGAATCCGTGCTCCGCAACAAGAGAAGACACCACAATGAGAAGCCCGTGAACTGCAACAAAGAGTAGCCCCCTCTCGCCGTAACTAGAGAAAGCCCGCATGCAGCAATGAAGACCCAACGCAGCCAAAAATAAATAAAAATAAAATAAATTTATTTTTTTAAAAAATTGGTGTTGAATTTTGTCAAAAGCTTTTTCTGCATCTATTGAGATGATCATATGGTTTTTATTCTTCAACTTGTTAATTTGGTGTATTATGAGATCAAGTGGTTTCGCCTTGAAAGGCACCATGGGCGTGACGGGTGCCTGACGGCTGCCATAAAGTTACGGTGAATGGATGAATTCCTCAAAAACACGAGAGCATGCCAAAGGAATAGACCACGTGCTACTCAACACATCTGTGCAGGGAGGGCTGGAGTGATGATTGGTTGACGCCCTCGGGTCTGGGGGAGGCTGGTGGGGATGGCTTCCTTTACGAGGTGAGTGGGCTCCTTTCTGAAGGGAGGGAGCTCTGTGTTTTGAGGAAGAGAAGGAAGAGGAAACAGCTCAGGCAAACCTCAGCGCTAGTTGAGAGCATCGGAATATGAAACTGGGTTCGACAGAAGAGATGTGGCTTCCTGGAGTGGGAATCAGAAATCACTGGAGGTAAAGAATAATCTGCCTGGAGCTGCTTCCAAAGCAGAGCCACACCCTTCGCCCATGTGTTCCCACACCCTCAGGAGAAGCCTGGGCACGAGCCGTGGTCCCACCGACAGGGAGCCGAGTGAGGGGCACCAAGACGGGATGCTCTCGCTGACATGGTTGGTGATGCCACTAGCTGTGGGGTAGGCTGGGACTTGAGCCCAGGTTTTTGTTTTGTGTTTGTTTTCATTCCAAGTTCAGTGTCCTGCCATCACGTCAAGCTCAGGGAAGAACTCATCGCTTCATTCAGTAGATACTTAATAATCTCCTAACACGTGCCAGGTATCGGAAATAACTCTGAAATGACGATGGCTCTGAAGGTCACCTGTGAGGAATTCTGAGAGCAGATGAGAGCCATGTGGGAATCGTCTGAAACTGCAATGGGAGGTTGGGGAAAAGGAACCCTAAACACAAGAAACATTTACCGTCTACCAAGCGGGGCTATGTGACCCCTTCCCATGAAATTAAGTACCACATATGTCATAGTATTAAATCGGGTTGACTATCTAATGAGGCAGCTACAATTACGACCTTTCTTTTTAACTTTTTATTTTATATTGGAGTAGAGTTGATGAACAATGTTGTGTTTGTTTCAGTTATACATATACGTGTGTCTATTCTTTTTCAAATTCTTTTCCCATTTAGGTTGTTACGTAATATTGAGCAGAGTTCCCTGTGCCATACAGTAGGTATGACCTCCTTTCTGACAGGTGAGGAAACAGAGGCTCAGAGCGGGGAAGTGGCTCGATGGGGTAGAGCCCCGTTTCTGGCCTGAACTGTCCAACCCCAGGACTCTGCTTACTCCGAGCCACACTGCAGACAAGTGACTCACAGATAGAGAGGGAACAAGGGGTCTGAGCACGGAGCACAACGGGAGGGGCGAGAAGGTTAGGTTCTTGCCTCTCCCGGCGGACTCCCACCCCCTCCCCATCATGCGGGCCGGAGCATCCTGTCTGCCCCAGCCCTACGCCTCAGCAACCTGAGGGGATGCCTGCCTCCGGAAGCCCCGGCTTCCTGCTTTCTGCTGAACCCACAACGCGTCAGGCCGGCTTTCCCAGCTGCAGCACGCAGACGACCTGACCTTACAGGCTGGGGCTGAATCACCAGCCCCTCAGCTAGAAATAGCCTTCGCAGAAGTGTGCGGAGGCCACGTGTACACCGGGAGGGGAGGGGGCAGGGCAGTGTGTCCAAGGAGTCCCAGGACCCCGAGATAACACGGGTCCGGATGTGCTGCATCCCAAACACGGTAGGCTGGCCTTGGTCACAGGCTCCAAGGAGGTGAGTGGGCACCAGGATGTCTGCTCTCCGACGTGGGCTGCGTGACGAGGCCCAGGCATCCTGCGAGGGCGGGCTGGGTTCCGATGGGCAGCCCTCGAGCGCCAATCAGATCAGGCAGGCTGCGCGTGTGTGCGCACACACACACACACACACACACACACACACACACACACACACACACGTGACTCTGCAGTCCACAGCTCCCACCGTTCTTCCCTGAGAACAGTCCCAGCTTGAAAAGCATCGCTGTCTTCTCTCTGGTTTTGGTCAAAGGAGCAGAGTGGGGTATTAGGAGAAGGCGGTAGCCCGGCAAAGCCCGGCAGGCAGAGCCACGGAGGGTTCTAGACTTTGCTCCTTCTTCCCCACCTAGAAGAGAGCAAACCTCCAAAGTTCACCCTGTAGAGCTTGTTCCCAGCGTACCACGTCCTCCCAGCTCTCCCCTGGTGTTGTTCTCTGCCTACCATGTTCCCATCCCAGCAATTCAGTCCCTGAAAACAGGAATGTTCACAGGACGGGGGGGTGTCGTTGGCGGAACTCTGAATTCAAAGCAAGACGGCCGGGGTCTGACTCCGTGTTCTGCCACAGTCGAGGCGCAGAACCTCGCACAAATCCCAGATTGATCCTCAGTTTCTTCATACGTAAAATGGGATTCTTATTCTCCCACGGGGTGGTTGGGAAGATCCGATACGAGAATGCACGTGAGGATGTTCTGTGAAGAGTATTCCGTTAGGAAAGTTCTTTGTAAATGTCAGGGGGGCTTCTGTTATTACACAAGACTTGGGGCATGGGGACCAGTCCTGGCTTCAGTTCAGATCACCATGGGAATGCCGCTGAAATGTCTCCTGCTGTGACACTGCCCTGGCCTCCTCCCTGGGGTTACACGTGGGCCCAAGTAGGTGTGAGAAAGCACTTTGTCACTGGGGTTGTTTTATACCTGGGGCAAGGTCCTACCTGGTGACCTTGGAACAGGGCTTCCCAACTGTCTTCACATGGTGGCCGACATAGAAGGTGACACCTGTCGGCACACTGGATGCCCATCCTCCTAGGTCCCTGCCACTGCAGCCAGGAGTCAACGGCCCTGCACACCTGCTACCCCTGGGGACTTACAGGACGCACAGCTCAGGAAAGCTCCACTTCGAATCATAAACTTCTTTAAAAAAAAAAGTGAGATTGGTTGGTGGAGGTGTGGGAGGTACAGATGGATAAACTTCACACAGAATCCTTATCCAGAAGCTGTGTCCCCGCTTCCTCCATCCCCACCCCCATGCTTCCCCAGCAAGTCTGACCTAAGTCTCTGACTTTACTCTGAACGGAACCAGCACAGCCCTGTTCTTTTCACCCAAAGTGAACCCTCTGTGAAATCACTCCCGCAGCCTGGGACACACAGCGTCGTCTTATCTCCCCCGAGCTGTAGTGGTGGAGGCCAGGAGAGGGTTTCCAGTAAGAAGCGTGTTAGCGGAAAAGAGGCGGGGGAAGACGTAGGGAAGGAAAGGGGACTTGAGGCTGCAGCCACTGGTCATTCTCTGTCCTCTGCTGTCAGGCTCTTCTGTGACCTTCCCTTACCCGGGGTCCCCAGAGAAGGCATCTGCAGGGCTTTAGCCCTCTTTCTCCTGCAGCATAAACTTTGTTCTGGCACCAAAGGAGAGACTGCAGAGGCATGGATTCTGTGATATTACAGAAGCCCCTGTATTTCATTGGGGAATGTATAATGAGGGTTTTATTTATATATTTGGGTTTCCTTCTGAGTACCTCTATTATAATAGTGACCTATAATACTAAATTATAAAAAAACACAGTCCTATGTATGATATTAAATATTAGAAGCATCTGTAGAATCTGTAATTAAAAAACTAAATAATAAAGATCAGAGAGGAAATAGATAAAATAGAGATTTAACAAACAATAGAAAAAAATCAACAAAACCAAGAGCTGGTTCTTTGAAAGGATAAACAAGATTGACAAACCTCTGGCCAGGCTCACCAAGAAAAGAGAGAGAACCCAAATCAACAATATAAGAAATGAAAAAGGAGACATAACAACTGATACCACAGATAACAAAACACCATAAGGGAATACTATGAACAATTATATGTCAACAAATTCGACAACCTAGAAGAAACGGACGAGTTTCTAGAAACACACAGCCCAGGAAGAGATAGATAATTTGAACAGACCGATCACTGGAAGTGAAATAGAATCTGTAATGTAAAAAACTAAATAATACAGATCAGAGGGGAAATAAATAAAATAGAGAAATAAATAAAATAGAGATTAAAGGCGTCTGCCTTGCTTGAGCTGATCCCTCAACCACTGTGGACATTATAAGCAAGGCAGTGGGAGAGAAACAAGGCCACCAGCAGAGAATGTAAACACTTCCAGTCACTGTCTACAGGTGGGCAACTCCCAGTCGATCAGGTCAAGTGTAGCAGGTGATTAAGCAAACAATGCAGGAGGGGGCTGGAGGACAAGACAGTGTGCAACCCTCAGAGAAACTCTCAGACTAAGGCATCCGGGAGGGACTTCAGAGACTGTTTCATTCACCATCCACCACCTCCCCAGTTTACAGATGGGGAAACAGGTCAGAGGGAGGACATGGTCCCTCAGTTTGCATGCACAGATTTCAAAAGAAACAGGTTCCCTTTGACGGGGAAGCTGATACACATGACGGGGGCGGGTAAGGGATCTGCTCACGTCTTATCTAAAGGAACGAAAGGTAACTAATTACGCAGGCAGATAGATGCTGTTCTGGCACATTTCATTTCCCTGACCCTGGAATGAATTATTCCAGGTAGTGATTTTGACACAGATTCAGGCAAACACCGTGGCCGAGTTTTGTTCTCATTCTTTTGAATATACTTTCTTTTTTAGAGCAGTTATAAGTTAACAAAAAACTTGAGCAGACAGGAGAGAGTTCCCATATACCCCCTTTCCCACCCTACACACAGTTTCCTCTGCTACCAGCATCTTGCATTAAGTGGTACGTTTGTCACAGTCGATGAGGCAATAGGGACGCATGATGGTTAATAAAGGTCCAGAGTTTACGTGAGGGTCCACAGCGTGTCGTGAGTTCCGTGGGTTTTGACAAACGCACCGTATTGCGTTTCCATCATCACGGTCTCCTACAGAACAGTTTCACCGCCCTAAAATGCCCCCCTGCACTCCAGTTCTGGGCTGTGGGCGTCCTCCCAGTGCACAGTTCCCCTCACTGTCTCAGACGGTGGCCAGGTACCACCAGCCCCAGACAACAGGGTGCAGTGCGTGCACGGTACACTTGCAGGGCTGGTCCTGCCACTAAAGCATTTGCTCCCAAGAGATGCTCTTGTCCTAGGAAGACCTCCATCTCCTGCTTCTCCTCACCTCCAGCCACTCCCCCTTCCACGTTCTCACGACAGCTTCCTCTCGGTCACCGTCTAGCAGAGCCCCTCCCGCCAAGTTCATTTCTGTTATATTTGAGATTCCACATATAAGTGATATCATACGATATTTGTCTTTCTCCGTCTGACTTACTTCACTTAGTATGAGAATCTCTAGGTCCATCCACGTTGCTGCAAATGGCATCATTTCATTCTTTTGTGTGGCTGGGTAGTATTCCATCGTATATATGAACCTCTTCTTCTTTATCCATTCATTCAAATGTAGATGGACATTTGGGTTGCTTCCATGTCCTGGCTATTGTGAATAGTGCTGCGTGAACATTGGGGTGCACGTATCTTTTTGAATTGTAGTTTTCTCTGGACATATGCCCAGGAGTGGGACTGCAGGATCATATGGTAGCTCTATTTTTAGTTTCTTGAGGAATCTCCATACTGTTCTCCCTAGTGGCTGTATCAATTTACATTCCCACCAGCAGTGCAAGAGGGTTCCCTTTTCTCCACACCCTCTCCAGCATTTATTATTTGTAGACTTTTTAATGATGACCATTTGGACCAGTGTGAGGTGATACCTCATTGTAGCTTTGAGTAGTGAAGTTCTTGAAGTGACCTGCTAGCACTCCTCACAGGACTGTCAGAGCATCAGATGGGATGCTGGGTGTGTGTGTGCATCGTAGGTTGGGAAGAGCCAGACAGAAGCAAACGGGCTTCTGCCCAGAGCATCATCAGCGCCTTGAAGAACAGGACTGTGCTTTTTCATTCTTAGGCTTCCCTAAAGACTTTCTGCAAACACTAGCCACAGAAGAGACTTTCCATAAACAGTTACGTGTGGGTTGATTGGACGCATTAGAGGAAGAGAGCATAGGATTGGATGTTAGGAGTGGAGCTTTCATCGTCAGGAGAAGAAGACACAGGGTGGCATTTTCAGGAAGGCTGGAGCTCTTCCCCTATGACCATTCATCCTGGAGGCTTAGACATCCGTCTGCCTGACCCCAGGGATTGGATGGGCAAGATGCCAGGGAAACCGCTGCTGAAATGATGGAGCCAGAATCATGACGAGGTGGGAATAGGGAGCAGAGACCTCCATCTGCAGACGGAGACTTTAGACAGAGTCCAACAAAGCAAAGCAAAGTGTGGCCCATCCTGAGACCGTCGCCCCGTTCCCTGGTCTTTCTTTTACCAAGATTCCTCGAAATTTTTTTCATCATAGTTTAACAACAGTCAAAACAACATTTTTCTTTTTGAAAATTGGTGAAAACCTTCACATGGAGAGAATACGACCTTGGGAGAGAATTCTCTGCACCTTCTCAGAGAGGATTCTGAGAAGTCAGGGGATGAGGGGAAGGAACGAACTTGTGGGAATACAGATTTGTCTAGTCCCCAGGCCATATTCAGAGCCTCTATTCTATGACTGTACAGGCAGGGTCTGGACCGGAAGTCCTCCACAGAGCTCCCGGGGCAAATTCTCCCAACGCCAGGGCAGATGTCCCCACCTGCTGCATCCCAGGCAGCCCCATGGGATCCATGGACAGAGATATCCAAAACCCACAAGCCGCCGGTCTTGTCCTGAGCTTCCTGTTCCCATCTGGTACCAGGGTTTCACACCTGGTTCCCAAGGTCACACGCTCCCAGATCCTCTGACCTGTGCAGTGACAGCTGATGCCCTCCAGGGGCCAAGAAAAGGAGCACACTTACCCTGGGCTCTGTCATCCTCACCCTCGGAAGCTTCTGAGGAGATGCCACAACGACAAGGCTCAGAGCACTGTACGGACTTAGCATTCGGTGCTAGGACTCCCCAGAAAAGCCCATGTACATCTTAGGCTGGAATCGTGGAAGGGGATGGACAGTGAGATGTGGCTCGGTCCCTGTGTATTGACTCCAGTGCACAGGACGGGTGCAAAATCTGTTCCTTGATAAGAACTGTAGAGTCAGGCTTAGGGGTTACAATCTCTCAGGGAGCTTTGGAAACAAGTGCAAAGAGTCTCACCTTCATTCAGCAGGGCGAAGGATGGTTCTGGGGGAGTTATGGTTGTTCTCTCGGGCAGCCAGGTTGGGAGCCCCCGGCAGGAAGCTGGAAGGTCTTCCAGGAGCTGGAAGGTCTGCCATCCCTGCTACTGGGCAAATCCCTACCTCCAAGCTCAATGTTTCCTTATCTCAGGTGGGAAGAATTACTCTGAGATGCTGGCACCTTCCTTCACTCTCACCAAGTGGGGGATCCTTCCTCTCCCCGAAATCAGCCTACTCCCCTGGGCGGTCCTCTGCCTTCAGATCCACCTGCCAGGCATTCAGGGCTGGTGGGGAGTCTTCGGAAGTGACGTAGGCCGGCACATCAGTTCTGTCTCCTAACAGGACACACGGAAGTGGCCAGGGAGGTTCCACCTCCAACCAGTCTGGGACCAGAGCGCATGACCACATCCTTCTCTCAAGACACCTGCCCTGCCCCCTGCAGCGCCCTGGCAGCCACTGGGAAACCCTTCTCTGACCCACCCTGCAAGTCTCCCTCAAGCCCCTTTGCCCCCAAGTCCCCCTTGACCACAGTGTCCACCACCGAGGTCTGTCTGTCCTCCAGATGCTCTGGTATGTCGCACCCGTCCTGGTCACCCAACGCCTCTCACATGGTGGCGCCTTGTATGGAACAAGGTCTTCTCTGCTCACTCGCATCGTGGGCCCCTTGAGGATGTTTGCTCTGCTTTGCATCCTGTGGTGAACACACGTACGAACCATTCTGTGGCTGTCACTAAAGAAAGCTGTCTCACACATAGCACTGAAGCGTCCTAAATCTTCTCTCTAACCTGGGGGGGCAGCACCCCGTGTCTTAGAGACACATCCTGCGTCCAGGCAAGGAGCACTATGCCCCTTTGCTCCTGGACCTGTCTCTCCTGCTCTTGTGGCTTCAGTCCCAACACGGGGACGGCTCAGGACACCCGGATTCAAATCCAACCTCTCCCGGTATGAGCTGCACATCTTTGGGTGCATTATTTAAACTGTCTACATTGGCCTCCTAATCTATACAGAGGAAGTACCTGTACCTCTCCAAAGGGTTATTATGAAAAGTGAATGAGTTACTACAAGTAAAGCACATCATAAATTCCGTAAGTGCCAGGTGTCTCTGAGATCATCATCGGAGGGAACCGGAAGACCCTGTCCCGGCTCTCCTGTTTATTTGTTTTGTGACTCTGGACGTGTGAACCCCAAGAGTTCCATTTCTTCGTGTCTAAACTTAAAATATGGATGACACCTGCGGAGTCTACCTCACAGAGTGGCAGCGAGGTTCAGATGAGCTCATACCCGTGAAAATGCTTTGTAAACGATAAAAACACGTGCATGGGCAGGATAACCAATGCCACGTCTTTGTGCCCGCGTCTGTATGACCACCCTTCCCATGGTGCCTTCTGTGTTAGCTGGGAGCGCCTGGGGCGGGGATCACATCGCTCCCCTCTGCCAGCAGCCCCGATCTCTAGCCTGCCGCCCGCACGTGGTCTGCACTCAGTAGAGGGGACGTGGGAAGCGCAACAGTCCCCTCGCATGTATGTTTTTCTAGAAGGCGTGCAGTGGCTTGGCCCCCAGGGGTGGCCCGTGATAGGACTGTTGCCCCACACGAGAGGGCACGTCTAGTCCCAGGAGCCAGGCCCCCCACTAAACGTGGGGACGCCTGGCCTGCGGCTCTGCTCCCGGGACCCTCCCGGGCTCCGGTCCCTGGGCTTAGCCAGCAGACTTGTCATCTTCATGAGGTTTCTGAATTCACCTCCACGCTATTGGAGAGACCACAGTACCAGTGGAGTTGCCCTCGGCGGTTCAAATCAGGGAAACCGAGCAATCAAACCTCAGCATTCCGGAAAGGCGCAGGGACTCTGAGGCCTTTCTCCTTCCCTCCCGTCTCGAAACCCTCCCAAGGCTGCAACCTTGCTTTTGTGCCTCTGTCTCGGTCTCCCACATCTTCACGAAGAGGGGGTCTCAGAGGACGACACTGCCTGGTACTGACCTGGATTCCTTCTGTATCCCTCAGAACACCCACTTAGGGCTGTGCACAGACAAAGCTCTGGGCGCTTAGTTCCGGATTGGAACTAAAAAGACTGAGAAAAACAAAATGAGTGGACTTGATGGGAGATTAATTGCACAGGCATCTGTTGACTGCATGAGTGAAGCTGGATTTTTTCGGAACCACTGGCTGCCTTTGCATTTCCTGGTGGAAGTGGGGCAGGTCAGCAGACAGCCCAGTGTCGTAGATAACGTTTGCCCACACATCATTCACTTTTGGGAGCGTTGGCTTGAAATCGAGGGGCGTGTGTGTGTGTGTGTGTGTGTGTGTGTCTGGAACCGACGTGCCTTCCGTGAGCCTCAGAGATCCCTGTATTCTCTTCAAATGGGCTGATTACAACACAGAGGATGTGGACGGCGGAGTTTTTCCTGTTTGATGTCACACTGCTACCCTTTAAAAGTCCGAGGGAAAAAAAGGAGGGAATGCAGCCTAGGAGCCTCAGGCCAGAAACCAGCAAGGAAGAGGAGAAACAGTCCAGGGAGGCCAGGCGCAGAGCCAGGGTCGGGTTTCAGACTCCACACCAGCCAGAGAGCCGCGATGCTGGGGGCCTGCCTGGGCCTCTGGGTCTGCACCCTGGCCTGTGCGGTCCACGCCTATCCCAACACCTCCCCGCTGCTGGGCTCCAGCTGGGGCGGCCTGACCCACCTGTACACGGCCACGGCCAGAAACAGCTACCACCTGCAGATCCACAGGGACGGCCACGTGGATGGCTCACCCCAGCAGACCATCTACAGTAAGTTGGGGCTCCGTCTAGGCTGGGAAGAGGGGGGACGGATCTGTGCCTCCACCTGCAGGGACTTGGGGAGGCCTTGGCTGGACCAGAGGGCTACTCCAGCCTCCTAGCTTCTCGCCCAGGATCCGTGAGTGCGTGTGTGTGTGTGTGCGCGCGTTTAAACCTTGGGAGAAGATCCTTCCACCTCCCCAATTACTGTGTATTGGTTTCTCCCAACAAGAACAATTTCCATCTTAACTCCAGTCCATCTTCCCACAACAGCAGCCACTTTCTCTGTGCCCTGTCCAAAGAGTCAAAAAACGTACAAAAGACAGGCAAGGAGCCTGGGAGCAAAAAAAGTCAGATCGGTCAGTAGACACTGAGTTTTGGCACGTGAACTTTGGACTGGGTTAACGGTAGAGGTTGTGAAGATTTCGGTACCAGACCAGGGCTTGGAATAGATAAACCCAGAGGCCCTTTCCAACTCAGAGCTTCTAGTATGCTGGCCTTATAAAAGTTCTCAGGGAAAATGTATTAAAGACTAGACTGTCCAGGAATCCTGTCTTGATGAGTCTGACCCAGTGCCTCCATCCATCCATCCACGCACACCCTTCATCCAACAAGCTTACTAGGGGCTTCAGTGGAACCCAGGATGCTATGAGCTGGGGAGTCTTCTCTGTGGAGCTGGAAGATCCACTTATTAGCAAATGAATCTGGTTGGGAACTCACTGAAAACACGAGACAACCGGAATGTTTTTAAAGATTAGGTTTGTGGAAAGTTGGACCACAGTCCACAACAGTCAATCAATTAGCGGTGTTTCCGACGTCCCCAGAAGGAATAATGGGGTGGGGGGACGACGGATATTGAAAAAGACAAGGTCTTCTATTTGAGGAAAACTGTAAAAATTAAGGATCCAGAAAAATGCCAACCGATTCAAAATAGATCCAATCAGAGGAAGGGAAGAGTAAGCACAGTCTCTGTTTAATTAAAGACAATTTCTTATAGGAATAATGACTGGCCCTTTATTGTTGCACTAAATTATTCTGTCATTTTGCTGTGGCCTTGCTATACGCAAGACATTCATCTGCTAAGAGTCAAAGGACCTTAAACCTGGTAGTGAGAGAGAGGCATGTGCAAAGCCAGAAGTTCAGACCTCTTCAGGTGCTCAGTGGATGGTGACAGGGGGTGAAAGAAAGGAGGAAGTTCTCCCCAAATGCCAAACAGGTTCCAGAACTTAGGGGAACACAGTGGGTTCAGGAGTCAACATCTTGGAAGCCAAGTTTGAGTCCCATGGCAAAAATTCTGAAATAAATCTGGATACAGTTGTTGCATCCGAAGCATTGCCCGTTTTATTCAATGGGTATTTAGCAGAACCTACAACGTGTCTGACATCGTGAAAAGCTCTGTGGCTTCAAAGGAAGACCAGCCCTTCACGCACCTCCAGGTTTCCAACCTTCGTGTCTCCCAGCTCATGACCAGCTTTGAGGAAACCCAGTTTTGCCCTCTCGTGGAAGGCCGCCCTCACTTCAAGATGAGAGGCGATTTAAAACGCAGGATGGTAGATTATGGTAAATTATTTTGATTCCCCTACATGGAAAGGGCTGCAGATAATTAGAGGATGCTTATAAAATTTCTCTATAATCACAGAATCCTTTTGATGAAAGGAAGCCCCCGAAGACACGGCCTGGTGGGGGGAGAGGGAGGGCTGTGAGCGGTGCCCGGAGTGGGTAGGGCTCAGCCCACTGAGTTTGCAGCATGAATCATAGAATTTTCCCTGTTATATCCACCGACCTCGGGCCCCGAGAAGGCACAGAGCGCTAGCTGGAATGAATTAAAATGACTGAGAGGAAGCAAAGTGAACTGAACTGATTTCAGATTTTTTTTTTTTTTTTTACAGAAATGTGATTTTGTTTTGTCATATAAAGAACCTACTAAGCCTTGTGTCTCTGGCAATTAAGGAACCTGGGAAGGGACTGAGTCAGGGGCGAGAGAGAGACACTTTTGCTTAGTTGAATAGTTTATATAACATTTATACTATTCAGATCAGTTATCATGAGCATTATATATATAGATAGACAGACAGATATACACACTAAGATAAAAGTTACCCCAAAAGGAAAGAAGAAACACGGATGCCTGTAGCTCCGTAGGACAACTAAGTAATAGGCTGGAGAAGGATTTGTAATGACCTCCCCGATGAACGCAAAGCAACGGTTTCACATTGATGGAAAGGCGTGGAGTGTTTTTTCCCCTCCTGATTAATTACAGATTTCCAGTGAAATGTGGTTCACTTGATTACTGTGCTCTGCTAAATTCTTGATTAATAGTTGAGTGCTCAGCCCATCTCTGGTTTGCTGATCGTTGTAAAATTATCTGCCTACAAGATTCAATACCCTCGTGACTTGCAGCTGGTGTCAGGGAGTGTGTCTCCAATGTCTGTCTCCTTCCTACTATGAACAAGGCTACCCTCCCACTCTCCATGAGCCCCACTTTGTGGCAACAGCAGCAAAGAGATGCTTATTACCCCTGGTTACTATTACTCCCTGGCTCCTGGTCTTTTTATTTCCTCTCCTTCCCCAACGTCACTTTCTTGTGCCGAACGTGAAGCCGAATTATCCCTGGGCTCTCTAACCCTTCAAAATGTTATCTTTCTTTTGGGGAGCTCAAAGTCCTTTACATCCATCATCTTATTTATCATTTATTGACCATGACACTAGAATAGGGCAGATAATTTTCTACTTTTATAGCAGAGATTGAGGCAAAGTGGTAATAGTAACAATCACCGGCATTTAGAAAGTGGGTTTATAGCAGATAAAAATATTATCTCCTTACACCCCAAAGACGACCAAATGAAATAAATGATTCTACTCCATATGAGAAAACAGAGGTTCAAGGACTCAGATAACTGGCTTGTGGTCACACAGGCGGTAAATGACCTCGGGGAGACCTGGACCCGGGTCCCCTGCTTCTTCTGTATCACGTGCACAGACACGGCATCACGAAAGGAAATGTCCTTTACGCCTGCCGGGCTCCAACAGGTGTGGTCCCAGCGGCCAGCGGTTGGTGCCTTCTTTCTGCCAAATGCTGCCCTTGGGTCGGTGCAGACCTGCCTCAGTCACCTGCACAGGGAGGACAATCGGCTCTTCCATTTGCTGGACTTTTGCACCGGCTCCTGTGGGTTTGATTCAAGCCTGTGCGTCCTCACGGCAGCAGCTCCCGGTGCCCCTGAAGGCTGTCTTCTGTCCTCACTGGCCCTGGAGACAACGCACACTGCTCACAGGGACCCAGGCATCGGCTGGCAGCTGGCAGGGTGTGGGCTTATCGTCAGGGGCAGGCCAGCCATCCTCCACAGGGCCTTCCACCTGCTAAATGTTTTCAAGGCCCTTTTTTACAGCATCATCCCATTTGATCCTAGCTGCAACCCTGGGAAGCAGGCAGGACAGCTGTGATTCTTCTCTCTTCCCAGCTGAGGACGCTGAGGCTCGAGTGATGAGCTGCCCAAGGCTACAGAGGTAGTACAGGGCGTAACAGGGACCAGAATCTTAGCGCCCCAGTTCCGGGCTCCTGGCTCAGCCCCTCTCCCCTGACCCCCTCGGGGGTACCGTGACCTGGGGGCTCATGGCCGTGGCCTGGATCTCGGTCCTTGACTTCATCTTCTGAGGCTTGTCGTGATGTCAGCTGGAGACGAGCTCCAGGGCTGTGGGCAGAAGATGTTAGGGTCACTGACCTGAGTTTCCTGAGTTTGAATCTTGCCTTGGTTTCCTCATGATTTAAATGGGGAGGCTGCTACTTCCAAGAGTAATACTGGTGACATTAACAACAGAGCTGGTTTTGTGGGGGGAGGTTTTTGGAGGTGGGATTCTTTTCTTATTTATTTATTTTTGGCCGCGACCCATGGCATGTGCGATCTTAGTTGCCCGACCAGGGACTGAACCTTCAGCCCCTGCAGTGGAAGTGCAGAGTCTTAACCACTGGACCACCAGCGAAGTCCCACAGCAGCTATTTTGAGAGTTTAAAGTGTGTCAAATACGCAGAGTGCAACATCTCAAAAACAGTTACGAAGTGTAATTTTTTTTCCCCCCAAGTAGACTGAAAATTCATCAGGCTGGAAACAGTTTCTTCCATGTTCCTTATGTCTCTCTCAGGCCTTCTCTCAACATTAGCCACAGATCTGAGACTCACAGGCAAACCCCGTTACAGAGCATTTCATATCTTCCGCACCTCCCATGCCCCACCCCACTTCCAGAAGCTTCCCTCAAGCCTAATCCTTAGCCAAACTTGGAAACCAGTGACCTCTCCTCTTTGGCCCTCTGCCTGGGCTTGTTCCCAGCCTCGTGGCCTCTGCCCCACATCACTCTGACTTCTCTGTGCTCAGCTAGTGTCTAGTACTGCCTGCCGCTCTCCTTGGAGGGCTCTGTACTGAGCCTCCGTGGGGGTAGATCTGGGCTATGAGTCACCCCACGAGGCACCATCACTTACTGGGCACAGATGCCTGGCGTTTCCACCCTCTCCAGGCTACATTTCTAGAAGACTCGACCCCCTGCTTGGGCTACCTGCCTGGGAACTGTGAGGCCAAATGAGATGTGTGGGGAAATTCTGTGGTCGGCAAAGGGAAGAGGCCCCAAGACCTGAAAAGATGATTCTAGTAGAAAATGTCAGGTAATTAAACAGCATCTGGGGAGGACGTCTTGCTGAATTATCACTCATATCACACCTCTTATGGTCTCACTGTACCCTTGCTACAAAACAGAAACCTGAACTACTCACTGGTACTTGTTAGACTTGCACATCCCCATGGGGGGGGGGTCACGCTTAAAACTGTTGTCAGTTACTCAGGGTGTAGGTAGTGCGAATGGGTTTCAGGCCTTTGTCCAGGGCTAGTTTTTGAGAGGGGCTGCACCTGGGGGCACCACCAAGTGAGAAAAGGACCAAGAATAGCGATGAAGAAGCAAGAAGTAATTCCCTGCGTCCCAGGATCTACTCGACACGGAAAGATAAACCGTCTGCTTCTAAGTGGCTCACCCTAGGGAGGCACCAGACATGTGGACTTATTAAGGCAGGTGAGGAGATACGTGCTCTGAGAGAGGCGAGTCGGAGCGGCTGAGAAGAACAGGTCATTCTGATTAGGGAGATTAGGAAAGTCTCCATAAAATAGTGACATCTGAGCCTGGCCTTGAAGCGTGAGTGACCTCGATAAGCAGAGGGGGGAGGAGAACCATCGGAATACAGTTCTTGACACACAAAGGGTGCTGACTGCTGTATCACTGACTCCTGCACGGCTCCCTGGGTGGAGGGTCAAGCTGGATGCTTGAAAGACATCTGGGCATAGATTTAAACATCACAAAAGCAGAAGGCTTGGGAGGATGTGACCACCACCACAGACATTAAGAAGTATGAGACAGGCAAAGGGGAAAATAAAGAGAGTCCAAGCAGAGAGAGAAACACGTTGGTACAGGTGGAAGAAAGCTGGGAGTTCAGGGTGCTCCTTACAGGCAGGAGGAGACGCAGGAGGCAAGATGGGGCGGGGGAGGGGAAGTCAGAAGAAAGAGCCTGAACAAGGACAAGAGGAGGCTTCTGTGAAATCATCACCACCCTTTAGATCAATCAAGGGAGGGTCCTTGGAGGTAGGGGCTGGATGTGAAGCCAGGTTTTGACTTGAATGATTTTCTCCATAGGTGCCCTGATGATCAGATCTGAGGATGCGGGATTCGTGGTGATTACAGGGGTGGTGAGCCGGAGATATCTCTGCATGGACGTCAGAGGCAACATTTTTGGATCTGTGAGTTTCTTTGTGTGCTGGGTAATTCTTTGCAAATAATTATTTCATTGCTCTGGCAAAATGTAGAATTTTATAGCTTAAAGATTCCACTTGCACATTACCCGGGTGATGTTTTCACTGAGTACTTTTTTCCATCTAAGTGTCAAATGCTCAGGCTTATACAGCTGAGGTCTGAACCCAAGCCATCTGGCTTTGGAGCATCTGGGCTCTCAGTCTCTAGTCCTACCTGCCCTTTGGTCCCCATTTTTTAACTAGCACAGCACCTTGTCTGCAGCCCAGGTCCTCAAGTCACATACGTTCATGTTGGAAAGGCCATTAGAAAAAAAGGGTGAGAAGCCACTGGGGTCTCATGATCTTGTTACTAGATATCCTTGACCTTGGGCAAGTCCCCTATTTCTCTCAACTTCAGTTTCCTCACCTGGAAAAAGTCAAGTGGGATGGACCATGTGCCCTGTGGGGCTCCCCCAAATCAAGATCTGTAACGAACTCCCTCGGCCCCAGCTGTGATGGCTGGTCTTTTGGACTGGCGAGCAAGGGCTTTCCCAAACTACAGGGCGCAGCACATTCCAAAGCACGGGGGGCATTGGGCAGAAGCAGGGCTGTGCATCTCAGAAGCTCCTCCCACCAGAAATTCCAAGAGAGCAATTACTTTCTGTTTTACTTACTTCTGTGTCCCAGCACCCACCATAGTATCTGGCCCAGAGTACATAACTATCTGTTGAACAAATATAGACGAGTAAGTACATAAATGCCTGCTGACCGCATATAGGCATACACAGAGTCCCCTCATCTGTAAAATACTTACTGCGTGGGCTTCTGAGGATTAAAGGACATCCTACGTAAAGGCCCTAGCAGGCACTTAGCAAAACACAGCACCAGTCAGTGGCAGAGTGAGGGCTCACGTGGGTCACCTGGTGATGAAGTTCATGTCCCTTAATTCCCAAACCCTGTTCTGCCTCCGAGGGGGAGTCTCCTTACTTATGTGCGGCCCTACAAACCCCAGCCCACCTTTGTCCAGGTGAGGAGACAGACCGAAGCCACCTCCGAGCCAAAAACAAAAGGCAGAGAGAGGACAGGCCTCAGTCCAGAAAGCAGACAGAGGCGCCGGCTCCGTCCAGCCCGGCCCCAGGCAGCCAAGTGCCGGCGGCGGGTCCGCAGGCGGGGCCGCGAGCTCCCCAAGCCTGTCCCCACCTGCCAGTCGTAACCGCAGTTTGGAAATGAGTGGAAATCACTTTTGCTCAGCAGGGCACGACGGGGTTAAAGGCAAGGCCCGAGGAGAGTGGGTGGGAGAATTGGGGTCCCCGGATGGAGCTGGTCCCATCCAGCCCGCCGAGGACTTCGGCCTCACCCGGTCGCCCCGCCCCGCTTTCAGCATCACTTCAGCCCCGAGAGCTGCAGATTCCGGCAGCGGACGCTGGAGAACGGCTACGACGTGTACCACTCGCCGCAGCACCGCTTCCTCGTCAGCCTGGGTCGGGCCAAGCGGGCCTTCCTGCCGGGCACCAACCCGCCCCCGTACGCGCAGTTCCTGTCGCGCAGGAACGAGATCCCGCTGCTGCACTTCGCCACCGCGCGGCCCCGGCGCCACACGCGCAGCGCGCACGACGGCGGGGACCCGCTGAGCGTGCTCAAGCCGCGCGCCCGCGCCACGCCCGCGCCCGCCTCCTGCTCGCAAGAGCGGCCCAGCGCCGAGGACAGCGGCCCTGCGGCCAGCGACCCGCTGGGGGTGCTCCGCGGCCACCGGCTGGACGCGCGCGCCGGGCCGGGGGGCGCCGAGCGCTGCCGGCCCTTCCCCAGCTTCGCTTAGGGCGGCCCAACTCGGAAAGCCAAACCGTCTGGGGCGCGGGCTGGAGGTGGGGCGAACCGGCCCCGCTTCCTCCCTTAGCGGGAGGTCCCCGGGGATTGCCCTTGGAGCGGTGACGCCCCTCGCCTTCCTCCTCCCACCTGGACGCGCTCCTTTGGGAGAGAAAGGGTTCCCTCACCCCCAGTCCTTCCTCTTCCCTCTCCTCTCCTCTCCATCAGTCTAACATTAAGAACAGGGGCTTAGCGAGTTGACCAGCCGGGAGGTGAAGCAGGGAGCCCAAGCCAGCGGCTTCTCCACCGCCCCCTGCTTTGTGCCATCTGCCTGGACCCTGTTGGCAGGGTTTGAGTTTGCAACCTTGACCTGGGGGATTAACAGCTCGACTGAGCAAAACCCATGAAAATCCTAACCTCAAGCCTTCGTTCTTCCTTAAGCATCTCTGGAGAAGGGCCGTCAACAAGACTGGGGGTAGGCTGGTCAAAACTTAGCCAGAATGAGCACCCGGAGGATGGAGGCAGGGATCAAGCTAGAGACGCGAGCTCCTTACAGGATGGCCCCTTGCCCTGCTCTGTCCCTCTGTGCAGCCAAAGCCCGGCCCAGAGTGACGCTGGCTTCCCACGTGGCCCCTGCCTCTTGGCCCTACCTTTGGCTTGAGTGAATTGGGCCTGAGGAGTTTTGGTCTTGGCTCCTGAAAATCTACCCTGCTAGGATTTGTTTTTCAAAATGGAAATAAATTCAAACTCTCCCAAGAGGCCCTTAATTAAACCTCTGCTTTCAGGCTGAGTGGTGATCCATTCTGGATGAATCAGACAAATGTTGCAAGGAGGGGCCTGGTGACAAGGGGACTGCTCTGGGCTGGGTTTTTGTGCCAATTGTGTCTTTTTTTTTTTTTTTTTTTCGTGGTACGCGGGCTTCTCACTGTTGTGGCCTCTCCCATTGCGGAGCACAGGCTCCGGACGCGCAGGCTTAGCCGCCATGGCTCACGGGCCCAGCCGCTCTGTGGCATGTGGGATCTTCCCGCACCGGGTCACGAACCTGTGTCCCCTGCATCAGCAGGCGGACTCTCAGCCACTGCGCCACCAGGGAAGCCCCAATTGTGTCCTTTTGTGAAGTGGCATCGGGGATTCCGGGGAAAGAAGCCCAACCACCAGGGATCACAGTGTAGGAGTCAGGAAAAGCCAGCACTGTCAGCTCTTCACCATGACCGCAACCCGCCCTGTAGCCGTGGCTAGAGGCTTAGCTAAAACACTCCTAGGCGGGCGTTACTCCACTTGGACGTTCTGGGGGCACCAAATGAAGACAGCTTTCAGTCCCAGGAGCCCCAGCGCTACCCTGAGGAAAACCAACCCTCACAGAACAGCTGAGCACCAGGCAGGGGGAGGCTGATACCTTAGTCACCCTCAGGGGCCCCATTTCCTACCTCTATTTAAATGGCCACCTGAACAGCAGGATATGCACGAGCAGAGTAGATGCGAACAGCAGCTCCCTCCCAGTCACCTTCTCCCCCTGCTGCCATCACGCACCCGACCTTAGAAACGGATCCATTCTTTTACTTATGAGAGAAACATTGGCCGACTGCTCTCACCTATGGTTTCAGGCTGATCTTGAAGGATGAGTTCCTATTTCAAAACACTCAGACTGTGTATAATAACTATATAGCAGTGCACGGCAACTACTTTCTTTATAGTTTTCATTTTCCATTCGAGATACTATAGTGTATAAAAGCTACTGGAAACCTAAACGGAAAGGACTTCGGCAGAAAACTGGTTCCTTGGGGTTTTCTCTTTGGCAGAGCTAAGAGAGCCTCACAATGTCTTATGTCACTTAGCACGTGGCAATATTTATTTATTTATTTGGAAGATTTTTGCCTGTCGCTCTATATTTATGGATATTTATAAAAATGTAACACCACCTTTTTCCTTTCTTCTTTTAAAAAAATAAAATTTATCTCAGCTTCTCTTAGCTTTTCCTTTTTGTATTACTACATGAAAGTACATCGAACTATGAGAATAAAAGGAATTACGGGAGGAATTACGGGAGGGGAGCACTGGGAAAATCTAGAGGGAGCAAAGTTGAAAATTTTCAGAATTTTAAAATAGTCAAGGTTTTTTCCATACACAAATTAAGTCAGCAATTTTGCCTAATTCAGACAGAATTACTGAAAACAAGGAAAAAATTTTAATGCTGGATTTCTGATCACTCTAGCTTGTGTTTCCTTTAAAGAGAGAAATTTTTTTTTATTTGAAAAATACCCACAGACACAGCCACCTCAAGATCCCAGTAAGCTTCTAAAGAAAGAGGACACATTCCAGGCTCTGGAAGAAATAAGGGGAAGTGGCCCAGAGTCAAGAGAAAATTCAATCGCTAGAAACCAACCGTTAGATTCCCCAGATCTTGGAATTAGCAGCAGGAACGTTAAAGCAGCTATTATAAATATATTTAAGGGTTTTAAAGGAAGGAGTGGTAATAAGGAACAAAGAGATCAGGAATCTCAAAAGAGAAAAGAAATAATAAAAAGAACCAAGTAGAAATCAAAAATTGAAAGATACAATACCAGAAATAAAAAATTTATTAAATGTGCTTAATAGTAGATGGAAGACGAAAGAACAGTCATTGAAGATAATAAAGTTAACATGTAATCTAATCTGAAGAAAGAAAAAATATGTTAAAAAAATAATGACCAGAGTCTCAGTGATCTGTGTGACAATATCAAACTGTCCAAAACATGTGTACGTGGAGTCCCAAGAAAGGAGCGGGAAGAGTTGAGGAATAATATTTGGAGATACAATGGCTGAAATTTTCCCCCAATTGATGAAAAACTAATGTACTGATAAAAGAAGCTCAGCAAACCTCAAGAAAAATAAAAACAAAGAAAATCACAGTCAAACTGTGATTTGAGTATATCACAAACTTCTGAAGGCAAGGATAAAATCTTGAAGGCTGCTGAAGAAAAATGAAACTTTAGGTGTACGTGAACAGCTATGCGCAGCTGAGTCCTCACCATAAACAAGGGAAGCCATAAGGCGCTGAGAAGCTTGAAAGAAAATAAAGCTACATGCCCAGAATTACATATCCTGCAAGAACATCCTTCAAAAGTGGGGAGGGGGAAACGAAGGTGAAATAAAAACTGACAGAACTTGTTGCCAGGCTGAAGAGAAATAACACCATGTAGAAAACAAAGAAGGGCAGCAGAAATAGTAAAAATGTGGGTAAATTCAAACAACTACAAATATGTGATACACTTTCTTCTCTTGGTTTCTTTAAAATACCACTTAAAGCAAGAATTATAACACTGTACTGTGTGGCAGAATTTCCACACAGAATGGGAAGGGTAAATGAAGGAGACGGTTGCAAGATTGTAACACTGTATGTGAAAGTCACACAACATGAATTCTAAGTAGACTGTGATAAGAATATATGCATATTATAATTCCTAAAGTACCTCCAATAATAAAAACAATGAAAGGGGTGTTGACAAAAGCCATTAAAAGTATTAAAAGAGAATACTAAAAAAATACTCAATTATCCCAAAAGGAGGCAGAAAAGGAAGGACAGTAGAAGAAAAATCAGAGGGGACCAATAGAAAAATGACAAGACTAAATCCAACCATATCAATAATTAGATCATATATAAATAAAACACCACGACTAAAGGCAGCAATGGTCAGAATGCATGAAATAAAAACACCCATTTACATGTTGTCTATAAAAGATGGACTTGAAAGAAAAGAAGGGAAGGATATTATATTAGTTCGCTGCCATAACAAAATGCCACAGACTGGGTGGCTTAAACAACAGAAATTTATCTTCACAGAGCTCTGGAGGCCAGAAGTCCAAGGTCAAGGTGCCAGCAGGTTTCACTCCTTCCGAGGCCTCTCACCTAGGCTTAGAGGCACCACCTTCTCGCTGCGTCCTCACCTGGTCTTTCCTCCGTACTCAGGCATCCCTGGTGTCTCTTAGTGTGAACAAATTTACTCTTCTTTTTAGAACCCAAGCCAGACTGGATTAGTACTTTCCTTACTGGCCCCATTTTAACTTAATTGCCTTTTTAAAGGCCCTCTCCCCAAACACTTTCACATTCTGAGTTATTTGGGGCTAGGACTTCAACACATGAATTTTGGAGGACATAATCCAGTCCATAACAAATATATACAGTGAAAACAGTAAGCATAAGAAGTATGGCTTACTATATAAATAGCAAACAAAATAGGCTTCAAGTTAAGGAATACTGCCATTGGTAAAGAGGAACGTTGCTTAATGACAAAAGGGCCAATTCATAAGGAAGCATAAAAATCACAAATGTTTATGTCTCTAAAAACAGAGTAACAAAACACATGAAGCAAAACTGACAAAACTGAAGGGAGGAATAGACAAGTACTAATCTGAGTTGGCAATGTGAACATTCCTCTCTCAGTAACTGAGTAAGCAAACAGGCAAAAAATCAGAAAGGATTAGTGGTATCTAAGCGACACTATTGATGAACTTCATATAACTTACATTTATAGCGCATCAAACCCGACAACTACAGAAGACAGTCTTTCTGCACAGACGGAATGTCCATCAACACAGACCACATACAGGCCAACAAACAAGCTCAATTAACTCAAAAGTTCAAAATCTTACAGAGCTAAATAAATGACTGAATAAATAAATAAATAGGGAGAAGAGTACAGTCCCTCAGGCAGAGTTCCGAGTGATGGATGTGGATACTGTGTCCTTAAGAAGGGAGCATAAACCCCACTGTGCACACAGACTTCCTTCCGAAAGGTATAGTCAGAAAAGGGGGAAAGAAGAGCCTCTTTGCAGTGGAGAAACCTCACGAACACTGCCGCAGGCAGGTGATCAGGTCAGTATCAAAATCAACACCAACAATCAAACGAAATAAGTCACGTTGACAGTGTGTACTCCTGAGATGATGTGATAAAAAATGGTACTTTGCTTCTGTGGTCTTCTCCCAGAAAACCATAACCCCACTCTAATCATGAGAAGAACACCAAATTCCAACAGATACACATCCTATAAAACATGCTACTAATCCTCCTCAAAACTGCCAAGGTCACTGAAACACAAGCAAAGTCTGAGAACCTGTCACAGCCAAGAGGAGCCTAAGGAGATGGAACCCTATGTAACACCATGTGGGATGGGGCTGGGAATCCTGGAACAGAAGGAGGACAGAAGGAGGTAAAAACCAAGGAAATTTGAATGAACTGTGGGCCTTAGTTAATAATACCGATCCATTGGTTAACAAGGGTACCATACTAAGGTTAAGATATCAATAACAGAGGAACTGAGCACAGGGTATATGGAACTCCTGGTACCATATTCTCAACGTTTCTGTAAACCTAAAACTATTCTAAAAAATAAAGTCTATTTTCAAATGTACATGGAGATAAAAAGGTCCTGTAACAGCAAAAGAAAATCAAGATAAGGAATTCAGAAATAGACCCACACTTATGTGATCAACTGATTTTTGACAAAGGAACAAAGCAAGTCAAGGGAAGAGGAGTCTCTTCAACAAATGCTGTTGGAACAACCGGAAGAACCACGTGGAAGAACCATGCAACTCAACCCCTCATCTCACACCATACACAAAAATTAATTCCAGAGGGATAAATTGGGAGATTGGGATTGACATATACACACCACTATATATAAAATAGATAACTAATAAGGACCTACTGTATAGCACAGGGAACTCTACTCAATACTCTGTAATGGCCTATATGGGAAAAAGAATCCAAAAGAGAGTGGATACATGTATATGTATAACTGAATCACTTTGCTGTACACCTGAAACTAACACAACATTGTAAATCAACTATACTCCAATACAATTTTTTAAAAATAATTTGCATCATGAAAAAAATAAAGTTGACAGTAAAAACAAAAACAAAACTAATTCCAGATAGATTAAGACCTAAACAAAAAAGGTAAAATTACAAAACTTCTAGAAGAAAACAGAGTATCTCTATAGTTAGGGGGTGGGCAAAGATTTCTGAGAACACAGAAAGCAATAACCACAAAACAAACACAGTGGTAAATCAGTCTCATGAAAATGAACAACTTCTCATAAAAAACACTGTTAAGAAAATAAAGTTATATTTTATAACAAACATATGGGCTGGCATATTATAAATATCTAAAAGCCTATGTGTGTATACATACACACAGACCTGGAGTAAAGGTCTGACAACTTTCTTGTATATTAAGCATACACCCACACCTATGCTACAAGCAGCCCAAGAGAAATGAAAACACATATCCAGAAAAAGACTTGTAAAAAAGAAGAATTTGTAGCAGCTTTTTCAAAATACTCCCAAACTGGAAATGGTCCACATGTCACCAATAGAACAGATAAACTGTGGTATATTCATTCACACAATGGAATTCAATGCAATAATAACAAGGAAGACCTAGGTTAGCAGTGAGCACACCTGACAGCCAGACCTTGGTGTCTAAATACCATTTCTGCTGAAAGCAAATGGCTCCAGGGCTCTTTGGAGAAAAAGCTGATTCCCAGGACTGAGGCTGGGAAAGAGTAAGATGATTCTGGAGCATCTTGTTCGTCAGAAAAGAAAGAAGTGCTTAAAGAATGATGGGAATATCCCAACAGAACACAAGAAGCAGCTGCGAAGTGTTCCCACAGGACAAATCTGGGACAATCTGAGCATCAAATAATGATAGTACTGGGATTTAAGTCATTGAATAAGAATCCCTGAGTTCATAGTGATATAAATAAGTAAGTAGGGGAGAAGGCAAAGTTCTCCCTTACTGTATAATACCAACTAATACATACAGAAACAAAAATAGAGATAGAAAATAATCAATGGAGGCTAAAAGTGTGGGTGACAGTTTAATGAGGAACCAGATAAACAGTCATTTCATGGCAGATGGACTTGGTGATACCACTCACGCACCTCCTGACAAGACTCACCATGGACACATCCTTCCTCGGGTGCTTCTGACAAAGAAGCATAACCTGAATCTAAGAATGAGAAGCACCAGAAAAACCTAGTAACTAGCCTGGAGCCTCTAATTTTTCTTTTAACAACTGGGTCAAGAAAGACAAAGAAAGGCTAAGGAACAGTTCCAGATCAGAGAAGAATGAAGAGGCACGACAATGAAATGCAGCACGTGGTCCCGGACTGGATGCTGGGTTGGGGAGTGAGGAAACAGTAGGCAGAAGGCACACCGATGGAATAACTGACAAAATTTAAATATGGTGTGTTGCCCAGATAATAAATTCTATCAGTATCAACCTTCCTGATTTTGATATTTATTCTGTGGCTGTATATAAGGACACCTTTGATCTTAAGATTAACACACACTGAAATTTTGCAGGGGAAAAAGGGCATGATGTCTCCAACTTACTCTCAAATGTTTCTGGGGGAAAAGACACACACGAGCGTGAACGACAAAGCAAATGGGGCAAAATGTAAGCAAGTGGTGAATAAGGGTAAAGAGATTAACCCAAGGAGTTTCTTGGATCACTGTCGCCATTTTTCTGTAGGTCTGACATATCAAAACCAAAAGGTTACCAGAACACACATACAGAATTCTAATTATTCTCCATTTAACATGAGGAAACAGCAGCTCGGGGATATTAAGAGACTTGCTTGGCCACAATACTAGAAGGACTTGGATGCAGGTTTTCTGACCACAAACCTTCCCTGTGTCACTGCCCGGTCCCACCAGACATGAATCCATCAACAGACAACCCCTTGGCACAGGCCACAGAGCCATGCCTCCCTCCCCCATCCCCTCTGCTCTCTGCCCCCGTCTCCTGTTGCCTGCCCAGCGCCCCCCAAGCTCGGGTCCCACACGCCCCCCATTCCATCTGGGTTGCTTTCCTCCCACAGATGAGCAGAGTCGCCTTGGGTCCTCCAAGCCCACCCAGGGAAGCCCTTCTGCACGTCCCCCAAAGAAAGCAGCACGCCTCCCTCCGCGTCCGATTCACTCCCTTCCATTGCATTGACCACAATGACAGGTCATGTATTTATCCTCCCTGACGGGGTATAGGCTCCACAAGGATGGGGACTTGGTCTATGTTTTGTTCATTGCCATATATTCGCAGTTCGTGTAATAGTCTAATAGTTCTTATAATAGCCTGGCATGTGTGTGCCATGCTCGAAATGTATTTACCAAATGACTAAACAAATGAATAGAGGCATGTGATTCCAATTAAATGTGCAACAGAATTTTTCTGGAAATTGACCAGTTGGTTCTAACATGTGTATAGAATAGAGGTGCTCACCCTACAAGGTACTCAGCCGCAAAGCGACAGTAACTGAGGATGCCAGTGTGACGGGAACCCAGAGCTTGCACTAAAACAGAACAGAGTCCACACACTCCGGCAAATGTGGGTAAGTGGGGGTCTGACTGAGACTCACCAGACACCTGGGAAAAGAAAGACTCCTAATAATGATGCTGGGGTAACTGTTTCCCCATACGGAAAAATAAAAGATTGAATTCTGACCGTATACCATACAAGAATAAATTCCAGATAATTTAAAGATTTAACATTTTAAAAAATCCTGTAACACTGTAAGGGAAAGGAGATTAGGATATGACCTCATGGTAAAGAAGGCTTCTTAAAGACACCCGCAACTCCCCCCACAACCATAAAGGACAAGGTATATCGGCAGTTTGACTTCAAAATAAAAAACACGTGAAAAAAATGGATGGTAACACATGCAAGAGATCAGTGAACTGCAGGATATTTGCAAGGTCTCCTGTAACTCACTAAGAAAACGCCCCACAGCCCAACAGAAAACCAGACCAAGAATGTACGGTGGTGACTCGCCAGGGAGGGAAGCCTCACTGTCAACGTGCACATGAAAAAACTGCCCAGACTCCAGCAGTCACAGAAAAGCTCATTGTAACAGTGACATACTGTTCACTCATCAGATCAACAAAAGGTCATCAGACAAGATTTCCAGAGACGTGGAAACCAGGAACTTTCAAATACTTCTACCGAGACTGAAAACTAGTACAGCCCGCTTTAGAGAACCACTGGCTCTTGCCAAACTGGAGATGCACATTCTTTATGACACGGCACAAGGCTATTCCATGTAAGCACTGTTTCTATAAGAAAAGAGTGAATATACTGAAACACCCACTGATATGAGAATAAAGAAATAAAAGGTACTACATTTATTTTGTACGATACAGTGGTTACAAGTAACCAGATCTATCTATACATACCAATATAGAGCCCCAAGATATATGTAATAAGTGAGAATACAGAATACAGACAGCTTGATATTTTGAATCAAGACCAGAAACACCAGAACAATACCATTGTACCCTTATGACACTAGGTGGCCACGTGAAGGACGGATGGGTATATGGACTCGCGGTGCTGGCTGTCTCTGTAGAGAACAGGAGGGAACAGGACAGCAACAGCTGCTTAAAGGAACTTGGCTTACATCGCAATGTGTTATTTCTTTTTTCAAAAAAAGCGGGGGGGAATATTACTTCTGGATGGCAGGGATGTGGACGTTTATTATCTGTCCTTTTTGGTTACTTTCCAACTTTTCGTCTGCAGTGAACTTCCCCTGCGCTCAGCCACATGCTCTGCTCCAGCACTGGCACGAGCACTGGCAGCGCTGGACACACTAAGGACAGCAGGATCCTGAACTTGAAATATGACTACACGTGATTTTAGCCTTAACTGACAGCCTCAGTCCTACCCTCTGTGAGCTGAGACTCACAGCATTCATCAACATGATCATTTAAAAGCAAACTGCGTGGAAAACACGTTCTCCATTTACATGAGGGCCTCAGAGCGAGCCATCTTTTGTACAGAATTCAGGTAACCAAACTCCCTTTTCTCCAGTGCCATCTGGTGGAAAAGAGAGGAAACCTCATCTGTACCTTCCACAAAAAAAACCACGGTTCTTTTCAGTGAAGCCCCTCTTTTATTCTGGGGCTACTGTGAAGCAACCGTTTACTTTCTTTAGTGCCACCTTCAAACTAAATTCCTCAGCCTACAGCTTAGATAAGAAAGATCTGCTCTTTCCTCTTCCTCCGCTCAGATTCCTTCTTTAAAAATTTTGTAATCAGATGATGCTTCTTCCTCACGAGACTGTTCTGCAACCACAATCCACGTTCATCTGCATCTCAAACCCTCCAGAGTAAACAATTCCAACAGCTGATTTCTGTATTAATCATTTAGTGTCGTTTGCTTTTACATGAACTATGACGGCAAGCATTTCTCCTTTAAAGGACTTTTTGAATATAACATATTTTCACATAAATATGGAGTGGAAATTACAAATAGTTCCCTCTTCCTAGGACTGGATGAGACAGTAAAAAAGAAAACATACAGTGTCTTACCAAGAGCCAATAAAACATGCCAGATTTTTCAGACATTAAAGAAAAATACCAAAAAAACCAGGACATTAATGAAGCAAAAAAACCACAGTTAACAGGATTATTACTCCCCCAGTTTGCAATACTGAGTTCCTTCATCCATTTACAATCCAGAGATGTCACTGCAGGGCGGTAAGATTACCCTGGAAAATTCCAACCGTACTCACAAAGAAGAAGTCAATTCTCAATGGTTTTCCATTAGTGTTTCATGTGGCTCTGATTCCACCCGAGCTTTATGACCTGCTCTAACGGACAGCTTTTTAACTGTTCCCAAGCCTGCATTAGCAGAGAGTGGAAATAACGTCAAAGGCCCCCCTCAGAGGTTCACATTTGTTAGCTTTCGATGCAGATTTAAGTTTAGTGAACTTTGGTCACCCCGGTCAGGTGGCCCTGGAGGTTCACACACACACACTGCGTGGTTGGTTTCACTTCTCCTTTCTCACAGTTTATGATAAAGACACTCATCCCTGTATTGGGGCTGACTGATGTGAGTTCGGACCTGCTCAGGGTCACCGGGAAGGAACACTTAAGGTCGGTCAGGAAATAATCCAACAGGCTTCTCATGTAGGCGCCGTGACTCACAACTAAGACACTGGCCACTAACCCTGGAGCGCCGCTGTCCGAATTAAACGTGGAGGTACAGTTTTTCCCTAAAGGAAATATCTCTGCCAAAGAACTTTCCAGACAGTCGCTCGGGGCTTCTTGGGAAAACTGTTCATTCTGACCTGCTTCTTTCAGGATCAGCTGACAAAGAAATTCAAAGAAGTCTTTTCCACGCATCTTCACCTACAAGGAAAGAAAAAAAAAGGTGAAATAAAGTGACATTAATGACTGTTTTAAGACGTAAACGGAACTGAGTTTTTCTACACGTCAGCGTCCGTGACTACAGAAGCAGATGAAACGCTGTGTTTCTATTCATTCAACCAGTACTTCCACAGACACTGGTAAGTAAGCGCCCACCTTATTTCTGGACCCATGAAAGCATTTTGGGGACAAAGGTGAGTAAGATACAATGACTAATTCCTGACTTCAAAGCACTCGGAGTCTAGCTGGGGAAATCTACACGCAAACAGAAGCCCATAAAATAGCGGGAAACTAGGAATACCTAGGAAGCTGCCTCGGGCACTTCCGTTCAATTAGAACAACGAGGATAAGAAGCCTTCCCTCAGTAAACTGATACAAAGTCTTTACAAGAAATTTATGAAAATTAAAAATGGTGGGGGGGGGGAATCACCAATAACACAATCAAAAGCAGAACACTCCAGAGCGACGCAAGCAGGGCTACAATGTCACTCAGAGCTGCAGGCGCAGGAGAGGCCTGCTGGTCTGCCACCCAAGTTGCTGGGTTTTGCCCACCATCCCGCTGACCGGCACCATGCCTGCTCCACCGACTCCACTGCCACTGCGAAGGCTACGCTGCTCCCTTTGCAAGGAGTTTTCTTAACAGACCCATCTAATAACCCATTTCCTCAAATCCATTATCGGTAATGACTTAATAAACGAGAAAGACAGGACAGCTTAGAAGGGGAAAAAATGGTATGATGCAGAGTTGTTTTGTGAACCAAACAACTTCCAAACTGCTTAGCTACAATTCAGAAACATCTTGCTTACGCGACGAGTCAAGATTGCAGCTACTTTGACGTCGGCACGCTCATGGACGCGGCGACTTTCCCCAGGGCTACGTACCTGGTCCAAGGTCTCTCCTCCGGGCGGTGTGAACACAGGGCACTCCTGCCCAGCTGCTTTGGCCATGGCCCTTAGCTCACTCAGCGGCGAGCCTTCTGCAACCCCATATTTCTGCAATGATCCAACAGACAAAAAGGCCTCAAAGGAATTTGCAATACAACAACTAAGTACATGTTTATGGCAAATTCAGAACAATCATTCTGGGGATGAGCTTAGATTTCTTTGGCTTACTTTAGCCTGTCTCCTCGGAGAAAATGCAAACCCAGATCCATGTGACTTCAAAGCTCATTCGCTTTTTAGATTCATAAAAATTGAGTCTCAGCAAAGGACACGCAAGTCACAAAGGAAATGCAAATGGCCAATAAACATGGGAAATCTACCTCACTAGGAATCCAGAGAGTGAAAACTAAAATGACACCTTTCGTAAGTTATTAAATCAGAAGACCACAGAGATCACTAACAGCCAGTGTTGATGTGGGAAAAACTCTCTCCTAGATCATTCATGCGAGTATGAATTGGCACAGATTTTCTGGAAGGAAATGTAGCAAGACATACAAAAGTCTTTTTAAAAAGTACACACTCAGCAATTCCGTTTCTAGGAAATGTATGAGATATGTGTGTGAAGGATCAACTACAAAGATGTTTATATTTTAACATTATTTACATCAGTGGAAAATCTAGTCACAGCCTAGATGTCCTAAACTAGGTCAGTAGTAGCTTGGTCACACACATGA